>NC_058085.1:147247947-148497947 GCF_014858855.1 Bufo gargarizans | reverse complement strand
GACTCTGTTAGCAGGGTTTCCCAGGGCCATCCACCTATCCCCGCCCCAGAAGTGGAAGAGATTGAGTGCACCAATGCCCAACCACTTATGTTTCAAGATGAGTACATGGGAGGACCATCGCAACACGTTTCGGATGATGATGAAACACAGGTGCCAACTGCTGGGGCTTTTGAAAGTGTGCAGACTGACAAGGAGGGCAGGGGTGAAGACTGGGTGGAAGATGATGTGGAGGACGATGAGGTCCTTGACCCCACATGGAATTAAGTGACCTATGTAGAGTGACCTATGCGAGTGACCTATGTAGTTCGGAGGAAGAGGCAGTGGTTGCACAGAGCCACCAGCACAACAGAAGAGGGAGCAGGGTGCAAAAGCGGAGCGGCCATCCCCTAGACAGTACGCCTGCTACTGCCCACCGCAAGGGACCGAGCACACCAAAGCCAGCTCCAAGGAGTTCCCTGACGTGGCAGTTCTTCAGACAATGTGCTGACGACAAGACACGAGTGGTTTGCACGCTGTGCAATCAGAGCCTGAAGTGAGGTATAAACGTTCTCAACCTGAGCACAACCTGCATGACCAGGCATTTAAGTGCAAAGCACGAGCTGCAGTGGAGTAGACACCTCAAAAACCAAGAAAGGTCATTGGCTCCTCCTCCTTCCTCTTCTGCTGCAGTCTCGGCCTCTTTATCCACCTCTGGAGTGACAGTGCCACCTGCCACCCCGCAAACAGAGGATCTGCCAGCAACATCACCACCTGGGTCACCAAGCATCTGCACAATGTCCCACGGAAGCATTCAGCTCTCCATCTCCCAAACACTGGAGAGAAAGAGGAAGTACCCCCCTACCCACCCACGATCCCTAGCCCTGAATGCCAGCATTTCTAAATTACTGGCCTTTAAAATGCTGTCATTCCATCTGGTGGAGACAGAGAGTTTTAAAGGCTTTATGTCCCACAGTACGTCGTGCCCAGCCGCCACTACTTTTTCCAGGTGAGCCATCCCTTCCCTGAACAATCAAGTGGGGGACAAAATCAGGTGTGCACTAGGCAACGCCATCTGTGGCAAGGTACACCTCACTACGGATACGTGGACCAGTAAGCATGGTCAGGGATGTTATATCTTCATAACAGCACACTGGGTAAATGCAGTGGCGGCTGGGCCTAAGATGGATAGCAGTTTGGCGCATGTCCTTCCACCACCGAGGATTGCAGGGCGCTTTAGTTTGCCTCCTGTTACTTCCTCCACCTGCAGGCAGTTTTAAAACGTATCTGTTTGGGGGACAAACCCCACACCGCGCAGGAGCAGTGGACGGGCCTTGAACAACAGACCGAAGAGTGGTTGGTGCAAGTGAGCCTCAAGCCCGGCCTGGTAGTGTGCGATAATGAGCGAAATCTCGTAGCAGCTCTGGGACTAGCCGGTTTGACGCACATCCCTTGCCTGGCGCATGTGCTGAATTTGGTGGTGCTAGCCTGCCCTGCAGCCAGTGTATTATCTGAACGTGTGTTTAGCACAGCAGGGGGCGTCATCACAGACAAGCGCAGCCGCCTGTCCACAGCTAATGAGGACAAGCTCACGTTCATTAAAATGAACCAGGCATGGATCCCACAGGACTTGTCCGTAGCTTGTGCAGAATAGACACGTATAACGGCCTTAACCAGCCATTGTTATACTACAGCGCAATTGCTCATTCTTGTATTTTTAATATTTCACACTCTTTTGGAGTGTACCCTAATATAAAAAAAAATTTTTTTAATTAAAACCAGAAACCAGTGTTGGCTACCTCGTCCTCCTCCACCGTCGCTTCCACCTACACCGCTACGTCCACCGCCTCCTCAAACTCCTACTCCATATGAAACTCCACCTCATAAATCCATTTTTATTTTATTTGTACGTATTTTATTTTATGTCATTTCAATACTTTGTCTGTTACATGTTCGGGTGAGATTCACCAATTTTTGAGTGTGATGTACCACTGCTATATCTAGTAGACAGGTTAAAAAATGTTTTAAATATGTCTGTTACCTTTTCCCACATTCTCGCTCGATCCCCAAAAAATGTAATCCATTTATCTCCCTTGGATGTGGTCTCTCTTTCTCACGCTCCCTCTCCGGCGTGGAGCCCTGATTCGCCGATAACCGTGATGAACATGGTAGGCTCATAAAAGAACATCGAAAGATGATAGAGAAGCTATCCAAATAGATGGTGGACGTCACGGGGGCATCTCTACATAGGTGACAGGAACATAAATTTAATAAAATCGTCTGTTACATTGTCAGGTGACATTTTTCAAATTTTGCCGGATAGAAACCCCTGCTCTGCATAGGTGACTGGGAATAACATTTTAGAAATTCTTCATTAATTGATGCGCGCCACCTCTTTTCATTCAATCCTTAAACTTTAACAAGTTGTCCCACATTTGCGCTTCAAAAACTTTTCCCACATTTGCGCTTCAGTAATTTGTCCCACATTTGCACCTCAATAACTTTTCCCATATTTTCGCTCGATCCCCAAAAAAGTATGCATTTATCTCCCTTGGATGCGGTCTCTCTTCCTCGCGCTCCCTCTCCGGCAGGGAACCCTGATTCGCCGATAACCGTGATCAACATGGTAGGCTCAGAAAAGAACATCGAAAGTCGATAGAGAAGATATCCAAATGGATAGTTGATGTCACTGGGGCACCTCTGCATAGGTGACAGGAACATAAATTTAAAAAAATCATCTGTTACATTGTCAGGTGACATTTTACCAATTTTTCTGGATAGAAACCCCTGCTCTGCATAGGTGACAGGGAATAAAATTTAAGAAATTCTTCATTAATTGATGCGCGCCACATTCTTTCATTCAATGCTTAAACTTTAAAAAGTTGTCCCACATTTACGCTTTAATACTTTGTCCATTATTTCCACTCTATTATATTTAATTTGAAATAATTAACCTCCCTTGGATGTGGTCTCTCTTTCTCACTCTCCCTCTCCAGCGTGGAACCCTAATTTGCCGATAACCGTGATCAACATGGTAGGCTCAGAAAAGAACATCGAAAGTTGATAGAGAAGATATCTAAATGGATGGTGGACGTCACAGGGACGTGCGATCAGGCAGAAGTTAGCTAGAGTCAACAAAGCAGCAGCAGGGCCTCTCCTGTCTAACGTTTCCAAATCCAAAATACCCCAGTGACATTTCCTATAATTTTTTATTAATCATTACAATAACAGGGCATCCTAAGAGTCCTGTATTGTTATTTATCGTCACTATCTCCCCGAGTCAGGAGTGGGTAATTGCCGCGCACCCCCTCCTTAACATGGAAGCTTATGCTTCAATACTTTGTCCCACATTTCCGCACAATTGCATTTAATTTCATCCATTGACCTCCCTTGCATGTGGTATCCTTTTCTCAGGCTCCTTCTCAGGCCTGGAACCCTCATTCCCCGCCACCCGTGATCACCATGGTAGGCGCATAAAAGAACATCGAAAGTTGATAGAGCAGATATCAAATTGGATCGTGAACATCACGGGGACGTGCGATATGGTGGGGCAGTAAGTGTGCACACGCCTACACGAACTAACTGACAGGGATCAGCCCCTGCAAATTCTAGGTCTCCAAATTGGGCACATGGACTGAGCTTGCCCTTTACCCCTTGGAGGTGCTGGCCTGCCCTGCAGCCAGTGTATTGTCTGAACGTGTGTTTAGCACGGCAGGAGGGGGTTATTACAGGTTATATTTCACAATGTTTTGGGGTGTACCCTAATTTAAAAAAATATAAATACATTTAAAACCAGAAAGCATTGTAGGCTACCACCTCCTCCACCGCCGCTTCCACCTCCACATCCACCACCTCCACAACCTCCAACTCCATATGAACCCCGTCCTCATAGATCAAGATTTATTTAAAAATTTTTTACGTGTTTTATGTTATTTAAAGTCATTTCCCTATCTACATTTGTTTGCAGAGCACTTACCATGCTCTTAACCACATTTTGATGACATTTGCAGCCCTCTAGCCCTTTCCATGACATTTTTACAGCCATTTTAGTGCTCAAAAGTTCGGATCCTCATTGACTTCAATAGGGTTCGGGTCCTGAACTCAAACTTTTTTGTGAAGTTTAGCCGAACTTGTTGAACCCAAACATCCAGGTGTCCGCTCAACTCTAATTATTATTCATAAATAGGCGTAAGTCATCTATTGATGACTCCGCCTATTTATACCTTAAAAGAACCTAACTCTATTGCCTCACTCTACACTGAACTACATGCGACTTACTGCTATACTACAGTGGTGACTACTGCTACAATAAATGCACACAAGCAGTACTGAGAATAATAAAAGGATTTTATTAAAACCATTACAAGCTCTACACTCTAATTATTGCTATAACTATATATATTTATATCAAAGGACATATAAATATATATACTTATAGTCACACTACAATACACACTTAACCACACTACACAATACAATACACAATCCCAATTCCACCCCACAATCTAACTAAGCATACCACTTCCATTCACATATTATTAGCTGTGCCAACCCACCTGGCAGGTATGGCAGGAAGGAGTAACTGCAGCAGAGTAAGGGTCCAGAGGTCCTGGTGTAAATATGCACGGGTACTGGGGTAAACTGCAGCAGAGTTAACTCCAATTCTAATATTGCAATGAAGGGGTATGCAGGGGTATGGAAGTAGGGGTTAATGATAACAGCGTTACTCAGCCAGCACGCTCATTCTCCCAGGGGAAGATTCTCCTTGAGGTCCTCGGTTTCTCCTTCCTTCCTCCTATTTGGTCTTCCTCCTTCCTGCGCCCTGCCTGCGCTCTCCTTACTGGGGCTGGTCTGGGTTGCCTCTTCCTACCCACTTTTTCAATGGGTGCCTGCGCTTTTTCAATGGGGATGGTTTGTATGTATGAATTTGAGAAATGATTTGGGTTCTAATATGGGGTCTGTATGAATTTGGTGGCTGATATGGAGTTTGATGCATGGTGGTCTGGTTGACACAGGCTGCAAAATACCCCATGTATCCAAATGAAGATCAGTAAACGTTAGAACACACCATTCATTTATATCTGATCTTGTATATGGCTTGTATCTCGCCACAGGGTTCTCCTTTGTCTCAAATTGATGGACTACAGTAACAGCCTCCAACAGCCCATAAGAACTGAAGGGACAGCATACCCATAGCCAGGTAGCATTATCTGATGTGGGGGGGGGGGACAGGGAGGTGTGATTTTCTGATATTTCCCCTTTTTTGTTGAAATTTTTTAAGTCAAATTCAGGAGTGCATTGAATAAATAAAAGAGTACTGTAGTAGTAGTACTAGCACCTGTACTATATACACTACTGTCTTCCCCTTTATGATCCACACCTGGTCATGGCTTGGTAGATTTAGTATTCTGAAATCTATTACAGTTCCACATGGTGGTAACCCAGTTTTCCCAGTTACATGAAAGGCAAATCTACCTAGCGTTAGCACTATTTAGTAGTAGGGAGAGGTATTTATCTTGGTGGATTTAGTATTCTGAAATCTATTACAGTTCCACATGGTGGTAACCCAGCTTTTCCAAGAACCTGAAAGGCAAATCTACCTAGCGTTGGTGCTATTTAGTAGTGGCAAGAGGAATTTATCTTGGTAGCTTTAGTATTCTGCAGTCTATTACAGTACCACATGATGGTAACTCAGGTTTCCCAGCAATATGAAAGTTAAATGTGCTTTGCTAAGGCACTATTTAGGAATAGGGAGTGGGATTTATCTTGGTAGATTTAGTATTCTGTAGGCTATTATAGTTCCTTATGGTTGTAGCCAATTGTACTATTAGTAACTAGGAGATTCCTTTCAACAACATGGCCACGCTTGCTGTGTAGACAAAAGTCATCCAGACTAAACCCAGCTTCCTCCTCCTATACCTCCTGGCTTACATTCACTAACATAACAGGGGGGAAAGGATTGGGCAAAGTCATGGCTGCAGCCTGAGAGAACAATACTCTGCTTTTCTATTGTATTTTTCATGGTCAGTAATTGTGATAGCTAACAAAACAAGCAAATAACAAAGACACATAAGGAGATTATGTCACGTTTTCTTGGTTGTTCTTTTTTCCTCTTTAAGACGACAGTGAAAGAAATGTATTATTTTTGTCCAGCAAAGCTAGACCCTTCAAGGCAAAATTAACCTCCCAATTCTCTTATCTTCTTAAAATCGTTTAAATTAGATATTTAGATGTATAAATGAAAAAGATTCCAATTATTTAAACCCCTAAAATTGAAAAATTGCTATGTGCTCACACTGGTCCTGTGGGTGATTGCCCCTGTAAGTGTAATTAGAATAAAATACAAAGACTTAGTCTCTCGTTCCCCTTGAGCTCCGGTGTGTAATGGTATATAAATAGATATAATTAATCTCTACAGCACAAAGATTACATTATACCACCAGGGTTTCATAAAACAAAATTATATTAAACATTTGTGGCGCTAACATGCCAGTTTTATAGTGACCCTGCAGAACATGTCATAACTGCGTGGACAAGCAATTTCGTTTATTCTCCCATATCGCACAGAGCTAGTTTGGAATGGATTTGTTTTCAATTACACCGACCTCATGGTGTTTACTGTGTAAGTCATTACCAACCATCCTAATGCTACACTCATATTGTCAATTACATATGCATGATTGAATTTAGAGGGTAATAAATTAAACATGAGAGAGAGATTACACAACAGTCATTCTGCTACCTTTGTGACATAGTATATATTGTTCTGCACGATCTAAGCCTAGACTGGGGGACAAACAATACTTACATGTGGAATAAAATAAAACCGTTCAAAGGAACCTGTGACATTTGGGATTTTTTAAATTTTTGGAATATATAATGCTTCTTGCATGTTTTTCTAATATTCCTTTATTAAGAAACACAATATACATAGAAAATCTTGAAACACAGACTGAAATCTCACAAGTTGTGCTGCCACAGTATGTCCTTGTTGCATATTACATATTTGTCACGCTATTGAGCTTCTAATCTTACATTACATTACAAATATTATCTAATATATAAAGCTGAGTGTATGTGTGTGTATGTGTATGTTTGTATGTGCGCTAAAGGAATCTTCACTGTTGCATTTACAATCACGAAATTTGGCACACAGGTACATCAGGTGTCCGGGAAGGTTTGAGACCAGGTCTCAGCTCTCTAGCATGTACCCAACTGGTTCAGAACCCGAACAGAGGGACGGCCATACTGGACTTAGTATTAACCAATAGACCTGGCAGAACAACAGATGTGCAGATTGGGGGACACCTAGGAAATAGTGACCATAAAGTAATAATCTTCCAATTATCCTTCAAAAGATCGTTTTTACAGGGAGGAACAAAAATACCAAATATCAAAAATAAAAATACCGCCACAAAATAGGATATTTTTAACAGCATCCTAAAATCTAATTGTGAGAGGTACATACCTTATAGGAATAAAGGATTAAGAAACAAGAAGAAAAGAAGATGTGGATAAATAGAACTGTAAAGAAAGCAATAAATGACAAAAAGAAAGCATTTAAATCACTAAAACAGGAGGGTAGCAAAGAAGCACTGAAAAACTATAGGGAAAAAATAGAATATGTAAAAAAACTAATAAAATCCGCCAAACTAGAGACCAAGAGATTAATTGCCAAAGAGAGCAAAACTAAGCCTAAAATGTTCTGCAATTATATAAATGGTAAAAAGTATAAATTTGAAGGTGTCAGCCCTCTACAGAGCAAAGAGGGGGAAGTTGCAGAGAGCGACGAGGAGAAAGCAAAGCTATTAAATATTTTTTTTCTCCACTGTATTCACTGAGGAAAAAAAAATGTCAGATAAAATGCAGAATGTAAAAGTCAATCTGACCCAGGAAGAAGTACAACAGCGATTACTAATCGCCACGACCACGAGTCTAGCGCCGCCATGGCAGGCAGGAGAAATCGGGTACTGCAGGTAGGATAGGAATATGCCTGCTCTGAATCCCCATTCACACTACCAAGAGTAAGGGAGTTTTTTTTTTTCTTTGAAGGAATCTCCTATTTGTTTTTCAATACCACTTGGAGGTTTAATAAAAGGGCACACATTAACGAAATGACCTTCTTGACCACAGAAGTAACACAGTCTATTCAGTCTATTCCTAAAATTCCTATTACCAGAGCAAGAAGTAACCTGATCCAATTGCATAGGCTCCTCTCCAGCCCCTAATTCAAGTGTTATAGTACCCCGAGGGACAGGAGGGACTGATTCTCCACCAGACAGCCCCCCCTGCCCGAGGGGAACCTTGCACCTCTCCCTAAGATGTCTATAAATCCGTACGGCCAAAGACATGGTCGCCTCCAAAGAATCAGGTTTTTCATGAAATGCAAGGGCATCTTTTAATCTCTCAGATCCCTGACAGAACTGACTACGTAGTGCAGGATCATTCTACTCCGAGTCAGTCGCCCATCTTCTAAATTCAACACAATATGACTCAGCAAGACGTTCTCCCTGGCACAAGCTGCTCAACTTAGATTCAGACATAGAGACCCGGTCTGGGTCATGATAAATCAGGCCCAGGGCTCCGAAAAATTCATCTACCGACCGGAGGGACTGTGAATCGGTCGGCAGAGAAAAAGCCCAAGACTGAGCGTCACCTTTTAGCAGAGAAATAATAATCCCTACTCATTGGTTTTCGCCTGCAGATGAAATCGGACGCAGAGGAAAATACAATTTACAGGACTCCCTGAACCGAACAAAGTTATCACCTCCCCAGAAAACCTATCAGGGAGAGCGACCTTAGGTTCCAGGCAGACCTGGTTTCCCCCGGCGGCACCAGACGCCAATCTACTCTGACACCGTGCAACCGAATTGCGGAGGTCAGCTACCTCCAAAGACAATCCCTGCATGTGATTAACCAAAGCATCAATAGTTTCCATTTTGTAAACAGCAAGGGAAAAAATTACGGTATGGTGGGTTATAATGTCACGGTAGGTAAGATAAGGGAAGGAAACAGAACATGACAAGGCAAACAAATCAACTGACTAGGCCCCAAATGCTAGGGAACAAAGGGGTCACCTCCTAGCAATCCCTAAAACACTTTTCCTAAGCTGCTATGCCGATGTGCATATCTCAATGGTAGATATGCACATGCCCACATACCTAAGACTATAACACACTGAACCAAACCCTCAGCTGGGAAAGAGGGAGGGAAGAGGGAAAGAGACACTCAGCTCCTTCAACAACTGAAGGAGTTAGCGTCACCCTAGAGGCCTAGTAAAAACAGACACAGAAGGAAAAAAGGGAAAAGGACTTATCTAGAGATGTGTTGGAGAAGACGATCCACCAAACTTCCAGAGCTCACACAATGCAGAACTATAACCCGCAAAGGCTATAGGGAGAGCGAGGAATAAATAGCCTCACCAATTACCTAAAGAACAACACCTGGGAGGAGGTGGGATTCAGTTCAAACCCACAACAAAACAAACTGTCAGATCGAGTCACGTGCAGCAACTCTGACAGATCTCCTCAGAACACCGGCAGGGCGTGACCATGAGGGATCGGTCATGTCAAATTAATTTAATCAGTTTCTATGAGGAGGTAAGTTCTAGACTTGACAGTGGCGAATCAATGGATGTCGTATATCTGGACTTCAAAGTATTTGACACTGTACCACATAAAAGGTTAGTATATAAAATGAGAATGCTCGGACTGGGAGAAAATGTCTGCATGTGGGTAAGTAACTGGCTCAATGATAGAAAACAGAGGGTGGTTATTAATGGTACACACTCAAATTGGGTCACTGTCACTAGCGGAGTACCTCAGGGGTCAGTATTGGGCCCTATCTTCAATATATTTATTAATGATCTTGTAGAAGGCTTGCACAGTAAAATATAAATTTTTGCAGATTACACTAAACTGTGTAAAATAATTAACACTGAAGAGGACAATATACTGCTACAGATGGATCTGTATAGATTTGAGGCTTGGGCAGAGAAGTGGCAGATGAGGTTTAACACTGACACAGATCCCCGTAACAGTGTCATCCACAGATCCCCCATAACAGTGCGTCACCAACAGATCCCTTCCATAACAGTGTCCTCTTTTTTCTTATTTTCCTCCTCAAAAACCCAGGTGCGTCTTATGGGTAGGTGCGTCTTATAGGGCGAAAAATACAGTAACTGCCGGTCTCCTACCTTCTGTCGGTCTGTAGGCTTTTTCCACCTTCGTTTCGAAGCATACCAAACCCTGTTTAGAATACACTACATTAGTATTGCCCAAACATTAGGAGGTTTCGGGCTCCCGGATTTCACAATATACTATAAGGCTATCCAATTGAGACTCCACCAAGAACTTATAAACCTCCACACCACTAAGTTAGGTTACCAAATAGCCAGTAAGATTCTCTCTCCTAATGATTATGCCAACCTGTGGTGCGTTTCCCCCTTGTCTCAGCCAGGCCTCGTGATCCCCCTAACATACAGGGGAGTTCTCACTACTTGGACTACTCTATCTTCCCTCATGAACCTACCTCATTGTCCCTCACTAGTGTTGATCAAGCACCAAAGTGCTTGGGTAATCGGGTGCTCAGGCCGAACACCTCAGGATGCACAATGGAAGTCAATAGGAGAACCTGAGCATTAAACCAGGCACCCCTTGCTCTGAAGAGGGGAGGGTGTCTAGTTCACATGAAAAGGTCAGAAATTGATGGAAACACTACTGAAAGGGTTCTGGAACAGCATGGGGAGGATGTCTGGATGTATCTTGGACTCCCAGATTGCTGCTGGGAACGATGTTGTCCGAGTAGTACGCCACTTTTACAGACTGACAATAATATGCACAAAACCAAATATAAAATCGATTTTAGAGGAAAATGTTTTAGGAAACATTCTTTCCTGCATATTTACTTGTATATAAAGTGCAAGTGCTGCCAAAAATTACAAGGAAGAGGCACTCCGATACAACCTGTTTATCATATAAAGGAGGGCCTCATTCACATTGTGGTACAATTGTTCAGGTAGTGGGACTCCTACACTAATAAAGCCTATGCACTAAGTGAAAGGGCTTCCAAAAATTACAAGTAACCAGCACTCCAATACACCCTTTATTACACATAAAGGAGGGCATCATACACCCTTGAAAAATTATGATTGATGGCTTGCTGGTGAGCTGACCCTGTAAAAAATTATATGCGAGGGCCTGCAGGTGAGCTAACCCTGTAAAAGATTGTAGGTGAGAGCCTGCTGGTGAGCTGACCCTGTAAAACATTATAAGTGAAGGCCTGCAGGTGAGCTGACCCTGTAAAACATTATAAGTGAAGGCCTGCAGGTGAGCTGACCCTCTAAAAAATTATATGCAAGGGCCTTCAGGTGAGCTGACCTTGTAGAAGATTGTAGGTGAGGGCATGCTGGTGAGCTGACCCTATAAAACATTATATGCAAGGGCCTGCAGGTGAGCTGACCCTGTAAAAGATTGTAGGTGAGAGCCTGCTGGTGAGCTGACTCTGTAAAACATTATAAGCAAAGGCCTGCAGGTGAGCTGACCCTCTAAAAAATTATATGCAAGGGCCTTCGGGTGAGCTAATCCTGTAGAAGATTGTAGGTGAGGGCTTATAGGTGAGCTGATCCTGTAAAAGATTGTAGGTGAGGGCATGCTGGTGAGCTGACCCTACAAAACATTATATGCAAGGGGCTGCAGGTGAGCTGACCCTCTAAAAAATTATATGTGAGGGCCTGCAGGTCAGCTGACCCTGTAAAAGATTGTAGGTGAGGGCCTGCTGGTTAGCCGACCCTCTAAAAAATTATATGTGAGGGCCTACAGGTGAGCTGACCCTGTAAAACATTATATGCGAAGGCCGGCAGGTGAGCTGACCCTGTAAAAGATTCTAGGTGAGCGTCTGCTGTTGAACTGACCTTCTAAAAATTTATATGTGAAGGCCTGCAGGTGAGCTTACCCTGTAAAAAAATTATATGCGAGGCCCTGCAGATGAGCTGACCCTGTAAAACATTATATGCGAAGGGCATATATGTGATGGCATTATATGCGACGAATTAGCATGTTAATATGATAGACGAGGAGGAGGAGGATGAGAAAAGGAAGATTCAACCATATTCCCTTGTTTGTGGTGGAAGTGGTGCATGGAAATACAGTGTATTCAGTACATTATAAACAACACATTAAAAGTGCTTTTATGTTCATTAGTTTTCCTCTGGCGGACTCGAGAAGTCATGGTCAATCCAGGCCTTGTTAATTTTTATAAGAGTTAACCTGTCAGCATTTTCAGTTGACAGGCGGATACGCTTATCTGTTATAATGCCACCAGCAGCACTAAATACCCGCTCAGACAAAACGCTGGCGGCAATGCAGGCCAGCACCTCCAATGCGTAGAGCACCAGTGCGTGCCACGTGTCCAACTTGGACACCCAGTAGTTGTAAGGCACTGAGGGATCATTGAGGATGTGTCACAGCTGAGGATGGGGAAAACCCTCAGCCGTGCGATGCCAAAAGATGGATGGTCGATGCAAGGCCAGGGCAGGAATAAGGGAGCAGGTCACCTCCTATCAATCCCTAATTCTGACCCTGTCTCCTAGCCGTATGAGCCGACCCTGATGGTAGGAGGGCTCATACTCCGGAACCTAATATTCCTACTAGCCCTCAGGGTGGCCCTAGACTATGAGCAGGGTAAGACTACCTGTTCCTCCTAGATACGGACGAACAGGAGTCTCACTGACCAAGCTATAAAGAAAGGGGAAACATAAACAGACATATGGCAATGGCAGGTAAGTGAAACTAGTACCACACCTACCTGCCACAGACACACAGCCTGGAACCCATGTACAAGTGCTGCTGTCCACAACAACACAAAGGACACAGCACACATCACACAGGAACCCAGGAAACCATAAGCTGCAAAAAATAAAGAGACCAAAGAAACCTCTTCATAACACCATACATGAACCTATGACCACAAGGGTGGCCCCCACTGGCAGATGATATATCACAGGAGGATGACTCAAGCTAGCCATGGCTGAAGTACCCATCAGACTACTGATCACAGCAGAGGCTAATTAGCCCATGTAGCCACACCCACACACAGACACACCCAGTGCACACACACTAGGAAGGAAGTTAACCCTTTCAACACAAGGCAAGGGAAGACGGCCACTTAAAGGGGAATTACACACATAAACACACACTTCACCTGTTGCCGCGGGCAACGGCATGCGTGGCAACCATGTCCTGGGGATCAGCCAGAAGGCCGAGACACTGCCACCACATGCATACAACACCAAACGTAGTCACAGGCAACCAAGTTAAGGAAAGTGTCACTAAACACACCATAGGCCATGACAGGATGCTGACACGGTCTGCTATGTACTCCTTCACCATCTTCCAAAATGTTTCCCTCCTTGTGACAGTAGGCCGCTCATCAGGCTAAGGGTGCTGGCGGAGTGTCATGAAACTGTCCCAGGCTTCGGATAGTGTTGCCCTGCCTCTGTTGGAACTGCTGTGTGTTCCCCTTGTCTCCCCTCCTCGGTTGCCCAAGGAATTACGAACTCTGCCGCCAGTGTTGTCAGATGGAAATTTTTGGAGCAATTTTTCAACAAGGACCTTCTGGTATTGCACCATTTTGCTTGTCCTCTCTACCACAGGAATGAGAGATGAGAATTTTTCTTTGTAGCGGGGGTCGAGAAGGGTGAGCAAC
The DNA here is from genome assembly GCF_014858855.1 of Bufo gargarizans. NCBI lineage: Eukaryota > Metazoa > Chordata > Amphibia > Anura > Bufonidae > Bufo > Bufo gargarizans. Next base: position 148,484,267 of record NC_058085.1, on the reverse strand, counting down.
CAGTAATTTGTGTTGTCTAAAATGCGCATAACGCGCGGGTCGCTGGAAAGGCAGCTTAACATGTAAGTCTGCCATGTGTGCCAGAGTACTAACAGGCAAGGCTTCGCTGTCATCATCAGGAGGATCACTCTCAATCTCCTCATCCTTTTCCTCCTCTTCTGCCCACCCACGCAGAACAGATGGAATTAAACTTCCATGGGTACTACCCTCTGTAGCGGAGACAACCGTCTCCTGCTCCTCCTCCTCCTCTTCAGCGCGAATTGGACGATGAAAAGACGAACTGAGGGTGGTCTGGCTATCACCCTGTGTAATGTCTTCCCCCATTTCCACCTCTTCCACGTGCAAAGCATCAGCCTTAATTGTGAGCAGTGAGCATTTGAGTAGACACAGAAGTGGGATGGTTACGCTGATAATAGCGTTATCGCCGCTCACCATCTGTGTTGATTCCTCAAAGTTCTCTTAAAACCTCACAGAGGTCAGACATCAATACCCACTCGTCGCTTGTGAAGAGCAGAAGCTGACTGGAAAGGCGATGACCATGTTGCAGCTGGTATTCCACTACTGCCCTCTGCTGCTCACAAGGCCTGGAATGTGTGGAACATTGAGTTTCAGCGTGTGTTCACGTCGCACAACAGACAGTGAGCTGGTAATTTCCAGCGTTACAGACAGCGTTGACAGAAGGACTGAAGCTGTCGATGACTTACTAAAATGTGCACACAAGCGGCTCACCAGTAGCTCAGGCAAATTGGGGTAGGTTTGGACAAACCGCTGAACCACTAAGTTTAAGACGTGGGCTAGGCATGGGATGTGTGTGAGCTTGCCGAGCTCCAAAGCTGCCACCAAGTTATGGCCATTATCAGACACAACTATGCCTGGTTCTAGGTTGAGTGTCGAGAGCCACAGCTCAGTCTGGTCTCTTATCCCCTGCCACAGCTCTGCGGCGGTGTGCTGTTTGTCCCCTAAGAATATCAGCTACAATACAGCCTGTTGCCGCTTCCCCACTGCAGTGCTACACTGCTTACAGCTATCGAATGATGGCTGGCTTGCACGCAGATAATTCGGAGGTGGAGGAGGCGGAGAAGTGGGGGTTGGAGCCACTAACGTAGGTGGTGGAGGAAATCCTGATCAACATAAGGCCCGCAATCCTTGGCATCGGTAGCACCTGTGCCGATCCTGGGGTATGACTCGCTCCCATTCTCCACCATGTTCACCCAGCGAGCCGTCAGGGAAATGTAGCATCCGTGGCCAAATGCACTTGTCCATGTGTCCGTGGTTAAGTGGACCTTCCCAGTAACTGTGTTGGTCAGGGCACGGGTGATGTTACAGGACATATGTTGGTGTAAGGTTGGCATGGCACACCTTGAAAAATAGTGGCCGCCAAAGACTGCGTAACACGGGACGGCCACCGACATCAGGCTGCGGAAGGCCTCAGTGTCCACAAGCCTAAATGGCAAAATTTCCAGGGGAAGTAATTTGGAAAGTTGTGCATTTAGTGCTATGGCCTGTGGGAGGGTGAGTGGCTGGGTATTTGCGCTTGTGTTGAAATGCTTGGGGTAAGGACATTTGTACACTGTACTGGGACACGGAAGTGGATGTGGTCGCTGATGGTGCTTGCGAAGGTGCAGGGTGGTAGGCATCCGGGCCTGCGCCTTCGACAAGGGATTGGCCAGCATGTAACACAGGGGAAGAGGAGGCAGTGGTGTGACTGGCAGACACAGATTGTGGACCTGTAACACCCCAGAGTTGTGTTACAACACTCCTCTACCCCGCTACTATCTTCTAAGAGCTTTATATTGTCATTTGATATGATTTTGCTCATCTAAAACTATGTTAAACACAATTGTTCATGTAATTTACCTGGTTACCAGTAGGTGACATCAACCCCTTGGCCAGGTACTAGTTACAGTTTAGTATATCTAAGCTGGAATGGATTATTCCAGTTTAGCTCCCCCTCCTTGGAGAGAGTGGGCTGTTCCCTCATCCTGCAGCATGGGTAGAGAATGAAGTTAGAGTTAGTGTAGCCTCCCCCCTACTAGGGGAAGGCTGTGTGATAGCGTTCAGGAGACCCCTGCATAGGGAAGACAGCAAGGACAGAGTCTCAGTTGAGACTTGGCCATATTCCCAGTCTGAGCACCTTCAGCCTCAGCTGGATGAAGAAGCAGAAAACTAAAGACAATCTCCAGAGTTCCAGGAAGAAAGCATCCCATGAGAAACCATTTGTGAGATAAGTCCAGAGTCCTAGGAAAAGCCAATTCCTCCTCAGCTAGTCTGTCCCTCATACAGCAGAAGTTATAGAAAAGTGCAGAAGATTAATTCCTGTCATAATTACACAGCTACCAAGCAGACGACTTATTCTGCCAGTTCCAAATTAAAGCAGAAGTATTTATTTCTGCCAATACTTGCCAAAACCTGCTGGGACCAAGAGACCAAAGCTGTATACTGCTTGGATGCAAGTTATCTTCAGTAAAGAAACCGTTGAACTTCATCTAAAGGTCTGGACATCGTTCAGTCTTCAAAATTCCTCCATTACTCCTACTATCACTACACTCATATTTATTGCAAGTGAGCCAGGAGCCAGGAGTCCAGCCGTACCCAGGTAGGAGACACAACAACCACCCTATAGAGACATTATAGGCCTTTACACCACTCTGGCACTCCTAATCTGGGACGTGCATTATAACACCTTCAAAGGGCCCTGGGATAGTACCCTGCGCACGCTGCAATTGGCGTCACAAACAAATACATGCTAATATCCACCTGACCCAGCCACTCAATTAAAGTGGTGTCAGTGTACCCGTATTCTGGCCACTGCATAAGTGGCGTCATGAACAGGATCGAATTGTGTGCCTATCACTGCTACAACAGGATCGAATTGTGTGCCTATCACTGCTACAACAGTATCGGATTGTGTGCCTAACAGGATCAAATTGTGTGTCTAACACTACTGCAAGATCTAAGAATTGTGCCAAAAACCCAGAAAATTGACTTTATTACTTTTGTTGCGGGACCAGAAAACGCTGCATTGTGCGCGTCAGCATTTCAAGGGTTAATCCACAATTTTTCCCTAATGGCGCAGTGTTTTCATGGCCTTCAAGAGCGTGAAAATGATTACTACGCCCTCCTAGAAGCGGGAAAACTAAAGCCTGCCCACCAAGAACTTTGCAATGTGAGCCAAGGGGGGGAAGACTCCTCCCCATGGGAGCCACCCTCACTTCCTGCATTTATCCTGACTGAGGAGCCGAGGAAGATGGCGCTCCCAAAGCCCAAGTGGGACCAAATGTTTGTGCGAGGAGAACCAGTCTATGCAACTCACCCACCGGAGATCCGGGTCTCCCAACTTGTGTGAGGAGAGCTGGCCCCAGTACCTTTGGATTGTCCCCGAAGGCTGTGGATTCCTCGACTGGTGGTGAGACAGCCGCCGCTGCTGATGTAAAGAGGCCACAGTTCTCGAACCTGCTCCCACGGAAGATGACGTCCATACTGCAATCCAGACCCCAGAGGCTGTGGATCCCTCCGCGACGGCTGAACCACCAGACCAGACGTCCTCCAAGATGGCCGCCACGCTCAAGCCTGCTCCTGTGGAAGCCGTTGACAAGGCTACACAAGTCCCAGAGACATCACCGTCAAGCACTCCGTCGTCCCGCCCCGGGAACCAGACCGTCGTTCTGAAGACGCCCGTGACTGCCAAAGATGACCAGCAGGAGGCACCGGAACTGGCCGCCTGGGCGTGACATCATGTGGTAGCAGTCCCGCTCACTGAGGCCCCGGTCCAACCCGTAGATGCCACTACACCACGGCTGTGGTACTCAACTTACCTACTAGGCCCAGAGAGGCCCCACTCTGCATGCCCGATGGCGCGTCGGAGGCGGCAGGAGTTTCCACTCCACCGCCCAGCAGGACTGAACCCAGGCCCAGTCACCTCAATCCTGAGGTCCCCTTCGAAATCACTAGCCATGCCCAAAGTCAGTGGGAATATAAGACGGCAGTGAAGGAATGGGTGAAGCAGGTCTTGCACGACCCCCAGCTCGGCGATCCTAAACTTGCCCAGTGCACCGGGACGGTGCTCTGGTTTTCCATGGAGAAAGGAGTGGGCTTTCTGCAGAACAATTACTCGGGAGCTGAGTTGTTCATGGGCCGCAGTCAAGCGGAACTATCTGCCGCAGGCCCGCCACAATCTCTATGTCGGGGATCAGGTACAATATATCCCGATGCGGTCCATACAAGGCCCTTTTGGCCAAGCCATTAACCCCTGCTTCTACCCCAGGGACCTGGCAGGAAGACCCGGGCTCGGCTGGGAGAGTCCGGTACTTACAAGAGGCCCCGGATGGACATTTACGTTTTAGGGAATGGGCACAACCTGACCCATAGCTTCTCATCCCTGACCTGGCTGCTCCCCCAACACTACGGGTGGGTCAGATTAATAACTCTGTCCTAACTTTTAATCCCAGGGTGCAACCCTATGTTTTACCATAGAAACTCCCACAGGCACCCCCAGTTTGCCTTCAGCCAAAGGTTCTGCCCACCTCTGCACCGGCAAGGGATTTCTGCTTGCAGCAGGTCACTGCAGCATTCACCAGGCTGACTGCTCAGCCAAATCCAAAAGACACCACTAGACTGCAGTGGTGCACCACTACAGCCGCCATGTTGAGTTACCAAACACAGGAGCCCTCTAATGAGCTTCAGCAGCTCTAGCAGTGAGGAGGACATGCAAGTCCTTCTCTAAATTCCTCCTTGTCCTTAAAAAAAAATAAAAAAAAATAAAGAACTACTGGAAGCCACAACATGGACTGCACTTGAAGGGTGAAGATCTGTTGACCATTTGTTCCGTGTGTGTTACCCTTGTTTACATCCCAGGTTGCTTATTGTTTTATTCCCTTTCTCAGGTTACTTGAGAGCCTCATGGAACTATAGTTCTCACTTTTGCTGCTATTTTATGTGTTTTCTATATATAACATTTTAAACTGTTCCTTGGATTACCAATATACCTCCTATTGGATTACAATTAACTTTATTGTTTCCCGTGGATTAAAATTGAATTTTCTTTGTTTCCAGAGGATTCCAACTTTTAAAGCACTTTAACGAAAAAGGACTCAAGTCCTATTTGAGCGTATTATGATAATATTGATTGCACTAATAAATGCATAATGTTTTTGCACTGCTTTCCCAACATGTTTACAGGTTACGCAACTTTACAAGCCAGCACCCAAAAAAAAGGACTCAAACGTGTACCTGAGCTCTTTGTGATCTCTATTGTGATATTTTTGCACTATGTTTTTGCACTCAAGTTTACAGATTGAGTAACGTTCAAGTATCATATGCTCATTGCGTGTATTCTTTTCCAGGTGCCTCTCACAACCAGACATCTGAGAAGCTCTGACAGATGCCTTTCAGAACCTCCTCCTTGAGCTTTCTTTGTTTTGGTTTTCAGTTCCTCATCTCGTTAGCCTCTCTCAGCTGTCATGTAGTTGGACTGATTGCATCCCTTTAAATTCCTCCCCATAATGCATTAGTGTGCGGTTTATACAACTTCCTGGAGTGTGTGTGCATGCTGATCCTATTTCCCAGTCTTCTACAAGATAAGTGTTGTACATTCATTTGTGATTTTCTGTTTGCTTGATCCCAGGTGACCCTGACTCCCTCTGTGTCTAGTGTAGGGAGCCGGTGGTCGTGTCCCCTCACTATTGTAGGGTGTTCAGGTGTTATACAGTCGAGGTACGAGGATATGCGATCATCTACCATTGGGATGTTCGCATAGGCTGAGCAGTCAGGGAGAGAATTTTCTGCGTTTCAGAGAGGCTTGCAAACTCCATTTTCGCCTTCTTCCCCATTCCTCTGGTTATATCGCTGCTCAGGGGTAACGCTCAGTCGTGGGCCTTTTTGCTGCCGGTGGGGGCACGGCCCCTCCGTTCAGTGGATGAATTCTTTTTAGCCCTGGGTCAGATATATGATGATCCGGATCGTGTTGCTTTGGCTGAGTCTAGACTACGTCTGTTATGCCAGGGTAAACAATCCGCAGAGATATACTGCTCAGAATTTCGGAGATGGGCAGCTGATACTGGTTGGAATGATGCTGCACTCCGAAGTCAATTTTGCCATGGTCTTTCAGAGGGATTGAAAGATGCATTTGCCTTTCATGAGAGGCCTATCTCCTTGGACTCTGCTATGTCTCAGGCCGTTCGTATTGACAGGCGTCTTAGAGAGAAAGGAGAGATCTCTCCTTCCTGTCATACTCAGTCCCAGGACAGTGCAGCGGTCTCATTCTGTGCGCAGGGGTCTCAGTCGTTGTCAGCCCCTACTGAGCAGGAGCCCATGCAGCTGGGGTTGATTGCCTCTGACAATAGAAGATTCAGCCCGCATGGGAAGGTTTGTTTTTGTTGTGGAGGTATAAATCATTTGGCAAATGTTTGTCCCTCTAGGAGATTCAGGCAGTTTTCTGGGAGTAATAAAGAAACAAAAAGGAAAAAAATCTTTAAAAAATGTTCCATCTGTTATTATTGGCAGGGTTGAGGCGGAAATTGAAGGTTTTCCGTTTGCTTGTAGTTCCCATTTTGTCCTGCCTGCCAGGGTGGCGCTAGAGAGCAAGAACATTTTTTGTGAGATTTTTGTAGATAGTGGAGCAGCTGTCAATCTCATTGATAATCAATTTGCAATAACTCATGGTTTCCAGGTATGCACTTTGGGAAAGGATATTCCTGTTTTTGCTATTGATTCCGCTCCACTTTCTCAGAAATCATTAAAGGGCATAGTTCACAATATTCGTTTAATTGTGGGTGATGCTCATGTTGAGGATGTGTCATGTTTCGTCCTTAGCGGATTACCTACTCCTCTTGTGTTGGGGCTACCCTGGCTCACTAAACATAACCCCACCATTGATTGGCAAGCAAGGCAAATAAATGGTTGGAGTGACTTTTGCAGAGAGAATTGCCTCACGACATCCGTTTCTGAGGTTTCTACTAAGACTGTACCACATTTTCTCTCTGAATTTTCGGATGTCTTCTCTGAGAGTGGAGTTCAGGATTTGCCCCCGCACAGGGAGTACGATTGCCCTATTAATCTCATCCCAGACGCCAAGCTGCCTAAATCTCATTTATACAATTTTTCCCAACCTGAAAGGGTCGCTATGCGTGCTTATATCTCTGAGAGTCTGAGAAGAGGACACATACGACCCTCAAAGTCACCTGTTGCCGCTGTTTTTTTCTTTGTTAAGAAAAAAGATGGTTCTTTAAGACCATGTCTGGATTTCAGGGAGCTGAACAGTATCACTATTCGTGACCCTTATCCGCTTCCTCTGATCCCGGACCTGGTTAACCAGACTGTTGGGGCTAAAGTCTTTTCCAAATTAGATCTAAGAGGGGCATACAACCTGGTCAGAGAAGGAGACGAATGGAAGACGGCCTTCAATACCCCTGAGGGCCATTTTGAGAATTTGGTTATGCCTTTTGGTTTGATGAATGCCCCAGCCGTTTTTCAGCATTTCGTGAACAGCATTTTTTATCATTTAATGGGAAAATTTGTATTAGTGTATTTGGATGACATTTAGATTTTTTTCTCCTGATTTCAAAACTCATAAGGAACAGTTACGTCAGGTCTTGCTCATCCTGCGGGAGAATAAATTATACGCGAAACTGGAAAAATGTGTGTTTGCGGTTCCAGAAATTCAATTTCTGGGGTTTCTTCTCTCCGCTTCTGGTTTTCGCATGGACCCCGAGAAGGTCCGCGCTGTGCTTGAGTGGGAGCTTCCTGAGAATCAGAAGGCGCTGATGTGTTTTTTGGGCTTTGCCAATTATTACAGGAAGTTTATTTTGAATTATTCCTCTATTGTTAAACCACTCACTGATATGACCAGAAAGGGGGTAGATTTTTCTTCCTGGTCGGTAGAGGCGCGTAAGGCCTTTTCTAATATCAAGGAGAGTTTTGCTTCCGCTCCCATCTTGGTACAACCTGATATTTCTCTACCCTTCATAGTTGAGGTTGATGCTTCTGAGGTGGGTGTGGGTGCGGTCTTGTCTCAGGGTTCCTCTCCTGCCAAATGGCGACCGCGTGGCTTTTTCTCGAAGAAACTCTCCTCCGCAGAGAGAAATTACGATGTGGGAGATAGGGAATTGTTGGCCATCAAGTTGGCTTTTGAGGAATGGAGCCATTGGCTAGAGGGAGCCAGACACCCTATTACCGTGTTTACTGACCATAAAAATCTGGCCTACTTGGAGTCAGCCAAGCGTCTGAACCCGAGACGCGTCTTTGTTCTTTTCAAGGTTTAATTTTGTTGTCACGTTCCGCCCTGGGGTTAAGAATGTGAAGGCAGATGCCCTGTCACATTGTTTTCCGGGAGGTGGGAATTTTGAAGATCCGGGTCCCATTTTGGCTGAAGGTGTGGTGGTCTCTGCTCTTTTTCCTGAATTGGAGGCAGAGGTGCAGGCAGCCCAGTCAGAGGCTCCTGATCTTTGTCCTCCTGGGAGGTTGTTTGTGCCTCTCGCTTTAAGACACAAGATTTTTAAGGAACACCACGATACGGTCCTTGCTGGGCACCCGGGGGCAAGAGCCACAGTGGATCTCATCGCTCGGAGATTCTGGTGGCCTGCACTTCGTAAGTCGGTTGAGGGTTTTGTGGCAGCCTGCAAGACTTGCGCTCGTGCCGAAGTCCCTCATTCACGGCCATCAGGTCCTCTCCTTCCCTTACCCATTCCTTCCCGTCCTTGGACACATCTGTCCATGGACTTCATAACGGACCTGCCTCGTTCCTCGGGGAAGACTGTGATTCTGGTGGTGGTGGACCGTTTTAGCAAAATGGTGCATTTCATCCCTTTTCCTGGTTTGCCCAATGCTAAGACGCTGGCGCAGGCATTTATTGATCACATTGTCAAATTGCATGGTATTCCTTCAGACATAGTCTCTGATAGGGGCACGCAGTTTGTTTCCAGATTCTGGAAGGCTTTCTGTTCTCGCTTGGGGGTTTGGTTGTCATTCTCTTCTGCTTTCCACCCGCAGTCGAATGGCCAGACAGAACGCGTCAATCAGAATCTGGAGACATATCTGCGCTGTTTTGTGACGGAGAATCAGGAGGATTGGTGTTCTTTTTTTGTCCCTTGCTGAGTTTGCTTTAAATAACCGTCATCAGGAGTCCTCTGATAAGTCACCATTTTTTGGTGCATATGGGTTTCATCCGCAGTTTGGGACTTTCTCGGGAGAGGGGTCTTCTGGTTTACCTGATGAGGACAGATTCTCCTCGTCTTTGTCATCTATTTGGCAAAAGATTCAGGATAATCTAAAGAGCATGAGTGAGAGATATAAGCGTGTGGCAGATAAGAGACATGTGCCTGGTCCGGACCTGAATGTTGGTGATCTGGTGTGGTTGTCTACCAAGAATATCAAATTGAAGGTTCCCTCCTGGAAGTTGGGTCCTAAGTTTATTGGGCCTTACAAAATCCTGTCTGTCATCAATCCTGTTGCCTACTGTCTTGATCTTCCTCCAGACTTGGAAGATCCATAATGTTTTTCATAAGTCCTTATTAAAACCTTATGTTCAACCCATTGTACCCTCGCCTTTACCTCCTCCTCCGATTATGGTTGATGGGAATCTTGAATTTCAGGTCTCTAGGATTGTGGATTCTCGTGTTGTCCGCGGTTCTCTCCAGTACCTCGTTCATTGGGAGGGTTATGGTCCTGAGGAGAGGATGTGGGTCCCAGTGATGGACATTAAGGCCACTCGTCTCATCAGGGCTTTCCATAGGTCCCATCCTGAGAAGGTCGGCTCTGAGTGTCCGGAGTCCACTCGTAGAGGGAGGGGTACTGTCACAACCAGACATCTGAGAAGCTCTGACAGATGCCTTTCAGAACCTCCTCCTTGAGCTTTCTTTGTTTTGGTTTTCAGTTCCTCATCTCGTTAGCCTCTCTCAGCTGTCATGTAGTTGGACTGATTGCATCCCTTTAAATTCCTCCCCATAATGCATTAGTGTGCGGTCGAGTGTGTGTGCATGCTGATCCTATTTCCCAGTCTTCTACAAGATAAGTTGTGACGCGATGTCATGTCCCCGTCCGGATCTTATTAAAAAAATGACTGTCAGTTTAGAAAAATTAACCACATTTAATCAGGAAACAGGACGTCCATATATGGTCGTTCCTGTAGCCCTTTGGAGACCACAGACTCTAATCACCCCCTGCTGAGATCACGTCACACCTCGGACAACTTCTAATAACAAACCCCAGCCCATACGTCTCCTGCCCACCTTGGAACCATGAAAATTAAACACATGCTAGTTGGCCCTTCCTTGCAGCCTGCTCAATTTACACATCAGAAGCAGAGATAGCTGGGAGGGAGGAGCGCATAGGAGAGACATGTGAACCGTGCTCTGAGAACCCCAAAAAGCATATTGGGGCTATATGGAATTATGACCCAAAAATGTAGGTACCCTCAAAATGCACCTCTCACCCAGAGGAACCAGGAGAGTCCAAACATGACAGCTCTGGGGTCTTCCCAGACTGGGAAATGGGTTACTAGTCACCTGGAAGGGAGAGAGGTGGGGTGTCACCCATAGAATCGTCCATAAATTCATGGGGGACCCAGCACAAGTGCCCGGGTTTTCATATTTATTACGCCGACAAAGTTATGGGCCATTTTTGTAAAATTAGGGAAAACTGGCCTGGCCAGCAGCAGGGAGGGGCAAACAAGCCCTCCCAAACCCTCCTTCAGGAACACCCACCGTGCAGCCCTTGGCCAGCGATTGGCTGGGCCAACCCCCCTTACCCTCCCACAGAATGGGGCATAAAAGTCTGTGCGCAATGGGAGAGGGGAGCTTTTTGCCCTGTGGTCACATCGCCGATAGGCTATCCGTTGGAACGTAAGTTTGTGCCTGGATTTTGCATAGGCGAAATCCAAGATAGTATTTCTCTTTTTATCCCTATTTATTTTCCACATGCTTCCCAGCTTGCTATTATAATCTTTTCTGTAAATTTTTGTATGCATTGTTTGTTTCACTTCTGTGTTACTTATAGTAAAAGATATTTTCATATCTTTTAAATTGTCTCTCTCTTATTGCTCTAAGCCCCACTGCAACAAAGTACTCGTACACCCTGAAGAGACCTACCTGTCTTATAGTCGTCTGATATTCGAGACATAACTGTTTTATGATTCGATTGTGGTTAGCTTGTAGTGTGATAGTGGGGCTGATCTGTTAGTGGTCTGAACCCCTATACCTACAATTATAGAGTCGTTCACTGACGAATGTGGTGGCAGCAGAAAATAAGGGGGGTCCAGGATTGACTGTTTGGGTAATTCTGAACCTCCCCCCTGTCACGGTCCACCCGCGGTTGGGCTTTTCTCCACGCTGGGGCGTCCCGGTGGTCGGAAGTCCGATTTAAACGGGGGTGGTCGTGACATAAGTGTTGTACATTCATTTGTGATTTTCTGTTTGCTGGATCCCAGGTGACCCTGACTCCCTCTGTGTCTAGTGTACGGAGCCGGTGGTCGTGTCCCCTCACTATTGTAGGGTGTTCAGGTGTTATACAGTCGAGGTACGAGGATATGGGATCATCTACCATTGGGATGTTCGCATAGGCTGAGCAGTCAGGGAGAGTGCCAGGTCTTATGCAGGGGTCTCCCTTTATGTTCCTTAGTTTTGGATCCAGTGAGTCATATATTCATTTTGTATTGTCTTGTTTCCTGTACACCTTCCGTGACAGTGCCGCAATGTGACCTCTATGTACTTTTTCTAAAATTGTGTCACTTTGCTTTATAGCTCTGTTCTCTTTAAACGGACTGCCTCTGCGGACACTAATACTAATGGCCTACTCTTGGTGCACGAGTAAGACAAGTGGTAAGTCCCAAGCAGGTCCAGAAACTACAAGGGTAACCTCGCTGCTTCGGGAACGGCTAGGGGAATAATATACCCCTCCTTCCTGTTTGTTGTATGTGCCAGGATTGGTAATGGGACTACTAAACCGCCATCCTGGTATGTCTTCCAGGAGTTCCATGGGATTATTATACCCTCCTCCTGTGATATTGCCAGAAGCGTTTGGAGAAGCTGATACCTCCCCCTTCTGTGCCTTTGCCTAAGGTATGGCACCTCCACCTTAGAGCCATTTTGCTACCCTTAGTCACCATAGTGATCGTGCTATAAGCCTTATTTTCAGACTTTGGTGCAGGGAAGGGAATACAGGATAAAGCCACTCTTCTATTTGCGGGAATTTTATTACATAATGGTGGGATTACAGAGTAAAGACCCCCCCCCCCTCATGCTTTCTTTGGTGTTTACAGGGCTCAGAACACTTCAAAGTCAGTCAGTAGTAATTGCTTAATGCAGACCGTAGGTTCACTAGGTATACCGAGAGGGAAACTCTAAATTAGGACACCCTACTCATGCGGGCAGGAACCTTAGGGTAGAAGTTATATGTTTGTCTTTGTATGTCTTTATGTGTACTTCATGCAGCACTTTGTATTAAATTGGGTACCCCAGAGCTTCTTCTTTCATCTTATCCTAAGCACAAGCCGAGGGCAGCTTGACTCACAGTAAGGGGGAATGTAACACCCAAGAGTTGTGTTCCGACTGCATTAAAGTGGCGTCAGCTTACTCGTTTCTGGCCACTGCAGACCCAGGCGTTCGTCCCACTTATTACGGTGCTTGGATCCCATGTGGCGGATCATGCTGGTGGTGGTGAGGTTGCTAGTGTTCACGCCCTGGCTCATTTTGGTACGGCAAACGTTGCAAACTACTGATCTTTTGTCATCCACACTTTTCTAAAAAAGACGCCATACTGCGGAACACCTACCTCTTGGCAAGGTAGATTTCCGCAAGGGGGGCTCCGTGGAACAGTTGGGGGCTTGCTTGGTGTGGCCCGCCTTCTCCCTTTAGCCACCCCACTGCCTCTTCCAGCCTGTTGTGGTGCAGTAGATCCCTCCCTCTGTACTGCTGTCCTCATTTGGCTTTCCACCTTCCCAGGTTCAGTCAGTAACTTCATCGTCCACCACCTCCTCTTCCACTTCCTCACTCTGCTTATCCTCCTGACTTGTTGACCTAACCACAACCTCAGTTATTGACAACTGTGTCTCTTCCTCATCATCAACCTCTTGAGACACTAATTGCAGTTGACTTAATGGCAACTGTGTCTCATCATCAGCCACCTCATTAAACAGTAATTGCCGTTCCCCACCGTCATCTTCTTGTGACTGTGGATGCTTAAGAGTTTGGGAATCAGGGCACAAGATCTGTCCCTCCTAAAGCGTGCTTGACGAGAGGGCCAAATCAAGGAATGCCGCTGAAAAGAGCTTCTCGGTATATCCGAGTGTGGGATCACTTGCTTGCCTAGACTCTCCATGGTGGGAGGAAGGAGGATCAGGGTGAAGATTTTGTTGAGCAGACTATTGGCTACTGAGACTGGACTTAGTGGAAGACAGGGTGGTGCTTAAGAGACTGGAAGCATTATCTGCTGCAATCCAACCGACCAACTGGTCTGACTTCAAGAGTGGTGTCCTGCGCCTCACTGCAAACTGGGACATGAAGCTAGGTATTGTGGATGATTGTTTTTCTTGTGCTCTGGCAGCAGGCACAGTTTTGCCGCGCCCAGGGCCACAGCCTCTGCGTGCACCATTAGCATCACGGCCATTGACCCTTACTGCTCGCCTTCTTCATATTAAATGTTATATATGCTTAAAAGTCTGTCACACATACAGTAACGTAGGATTTGAAAGTGTATGTGCAAACAAATTTAAAAAGGTATTTGGGATGTGGAAACGTCACAGAGGAGATATATGTCAATGCTGTCACCAGCAGCTAACAAAAATTACAGGGAATGTCACAGGTATTTGGGATGAAGAAACGTTATACAGGAGAGGTACCACCGGTAATGTCACTGTCCGCAGCGTCTACGATAAAAGTACACTGTATGTCACAGATAATTTTTTTCAGCGAACACAATACACTGCAGATGTGGCACTGGAAATGTCACTGTCAGAAGCGGACATAGTCTATTGAAAAAGTACACTGTATGTCACAGATACATTTTTTCAATGCACACGTTACACTGCAGATGTGGCACTGGTAATGTCACTGTCAAAAGCGGACACCGTCTATGGAAAAAGTACACTGTATGTCACAAATATTTTTGGGATGCACACACTTTACACTGGAGATGTGGCGCAGCTAATGTCAGTGTCCGCAGCGGACACGTCTATTGAAAAAGTACACTGTATGTCACAGATATTTTTTGGATGCACACACTTTACACAGGAGATGTGGCACAGCTAATGTCACTGTCTGCAGCGGACACCGTCTATGGAAAAAGTACACTGGATGTCACTGATATTTTTTGGATGCTGTGACAGGGTGTCACAATGTTTGGCAGAGAAAGTGCTGGATGGTGTTTCCGGCACTTCATGTGTTAAAAGGCTCCAGGAAGGTTTGGTTTTCTTTGTTTCTAGAAGCTTCCTGGGAAAAAGATAGCCAGTTTAGGGTCCTGGAGCCGGTCAGGGAAGAGTTCGGTGGGTTCCCTGACCACCCGGAGCCAGTCCGAGTTTTACCTGCCTGGGGGGACTGCTCACACAGATGTACAAATTAAGTCAGCAGCCCTGACCCAGGAGCTCTCTGAGAGTGTGGGGCAGTCTGTTTGAGAAGCTTGAAGCCTAGGAGCTCTGAGAGCGGTTGCTTTTCTAGCTAACTACTGAACTGTAAGGCTACTTTCACACTAGCGTTCGGGTGTCCGCTTGTGAGCTCCGTTTGAAGGGGCTCACAAGCGGACCCGAACGCATCCGTACTGCCCTAATGCATTCTGAGTGGATGCGGATCCGCTCAGAATGCATCAGTCTGGCAGCGTTCAGCCTCCGCTCCGCTCAGCAGGCGGACACCTGAACGCTGCTTGCAGCGTTCGGGTGTCCGCCTGGCCGTGCGGAGGCGTGCCGTTCCATTTAGACTTACAATGTAAGTCAATGGGGACGGATCCGTTTGAAGATGACACACTATGGCTCAATCTTCAAACTGATCCGTCCCCCATTGACTTTACATTGAAAGTCTGGACGGATCCGTCTGAGGCTACTTTCACACTTAGAATTTTTTTAACATTATAATGCAGACGGATCCGTACTGAACGGAGCCACTGTCTGCATTATATGAGCGGATCCGTCTCAGACGGATCCGCTCTAAATGCAAGTGTGAAAGTAGACTAAGTTGCTCTGTTTTCCCCTTGAAAATGCTCTTTGTGTTTTGTGTTATGAGTTTAGCTAGGGCTGCCGAGTGAGATAGGCAGGAGCCAGACGGCTATTGTTTGTTATTTTGAGCAACTTGCAAAATAAACTAGCAACAGTCTGACACACAAGCTACAAAGGTGTCGGTGTTCCTGTTTCTGCCCAAAACAACCCCGCAGGTATAACAGTTCACAATGCACACACTTTACACTGGAGATGTGGCGCAGCTACTGTCACTGTCCGCAGCGGACACCATCTATTGAAAAACTGTATGTCACAGATAAAAAATTTCAGCGCACACGTTACACTGCAGATGTGGCACTGGTGATGTCACTGTCAGAAGCGGACATCGTCTATTAAAAAAGTACACTGTATGTCAGATATTTTTGGGATGCACACACTTTACACAGGAGATGTGGCACAGCTAATGTCACTGTCAGAAGCGGACACCGTCTATTCAAAAAATACACTGTATGTCACAGATATTTTTGGGATGCGCACATTTTACACTGGAGATGTAGCGCAGGTAAGGTCACTGTCCGCAGAGGACACCGTCTACCGCAAAAGGACACTAGATGTCACAGATATTTTTTAGATGCGCACACTTGACACTGGAGATGTGGCGCAGCTAATGTCACTGTTCGCAGCAGATACCGTCTACGGAAAAAGCACATTGTATGTCACAGATATTTTTTGTATGTGCACACTTTACACAGGAGATGTGGCGCATCTAATTTTGCAGTCTGCAGCAGCCTAACTATTGCACACTATTTAGCGCAGGATGCACTAAAAATAGATATTGCTGCCACACACAACGGTCCTTAAAAGGACTTTTGGGTCTGTAAAGTTTTAGGTATTTAGCGCAGTTTGCACTAAAAATAGATATTGCTGCTGCCACACACAACAATTGTCCTTAAAAGGACTTTTGGGTCTCTGAAAAGTTTTTCAAATAAAAATCTTCCAATAACACTCACTACACTGTCTGTCCCTTCCCATGCTCAGCGCTCCCTAAGACTGAGCAGAACACGTGTCATCAGGTGTTATAAAGCACCCGATGACGTATTCTGGCCAGCCAATCACTGTAATGCCAGTAACCAACATGGCTACGGCATTACAGTGAGGGCAGTACTTACCTGCACGTTTATTGGCTATGTAGCAGCCAAGAAACGTGCAGGGAGGACACTCGAGCATCGCGCTCGAGCACATGCGGTATTCGAGCACTATCCCTCACCTTTTATGCCCATACGTCTTCTTCCTTATTTCCTCCAGAAGAACTATGTAGACGATCTAGGGATTTGGTCAGTATTTGGTAATCATGCAGTGGGGGACCTCTTGAAAGAAAATATTGTTACCTACCATGCAGATCCTCCGGACATCGTTCAAGGTCTCAAAATGGACCCCCATCCATTACATTTTTCTATGTTCTGTCAGCAATATCTTGGCATTTCTCAAAGTAACTATGTGCCTTCTTGGTATGATGCCATAATTGAATCCTCCAGACCCCGGAGAAGACTAGTTTCCTTCATTTACAGCAAATTTTTGAAGCTAAAGGCCCCTTTAAAACCCCACTTTATTCAACAGGAACTAGGGAGTGTTTTCTGAGGGCGACGTCTCCAGGATCCTGAGTCATTCTCATGGATTTTCACGCTGTATACGTAGTCAGAAGAATTCCTATAAGTTGATTATGAAATGGTACCAAACCCCAGATATACTCCATAAAATGGATCACTCCTTTCCCACAGAATGTTGGAGGTGCCATAAAGCACAAGGTTCTGCATTTCACATTTGGTGGACATGCCCCAAGATAGCCCCCTATTGGGATGCAGTGTCAACCGCCATCAATCAGATCTGCCCCCTAGGAGTCCCCATCTCACCCTCATTAGCACTCCTTAATCTACCAAACCGCCATTGCCTCCTTTTTAGATTTTCATTATCTGCCCATCTAATCGTGGCAGCTAAACTGCTTATTTCTTCATATTGGCTATCAGAGCAGGTACCTTTCTTAAGCAAATGGGTCCATAAGGCACATGAAATATGCAGACTAGAAGAATTATCCAGCTGGAAAACTCTTTCCCACGACAAATATCTCAAATTATGGTCACCTTGGATTCAGTGGAGTAAGAAATCTACCTCAACTCCAACAACCAGGTACTGCATCAACATTCATCACTTCCCTCATACATTATTCTGCTTCTTTTCCACACTTGTTTTGCGTTCCTTTAATGTAGGCCTTCACAATACTGGGTTTTCTGCCTCTCACCATTTGTTGTAACATGGCAACTATTATTATTTAAAATGTCTATAATGCTCACAAGACCATTTGGTATTGTTGCCACCCTTTTGTAAATGTTATGTTGCATTTTCTTGACTGCTGTATGATCGTCAATAAAGAAAATAAAGATTTGTTGAAAAATATATATATATCAGATTGGTGGGGGTGCAACTCCTGACACCCCCATCAATGAGCTGTTTGGGAATGCTGCAGTGCCCTGCGCACAGTGCCATCCATTCAATAGTGGCTGTGATTGGTATTGCAGCTCAGTCCCATTCACTTGAATGGGATTGAGCTATGCCTAGGCCATGTGACCAATGAACGTGATGGCTGTGTCCTAGAAAGAGGCTGCAGTGCTCACCGGAGCACTGTGTCCCCTTTAAACAACTGATTGGTAGGGGTGTCGGGACTGTGATCCCCACTTATCTGATATTGATCACCTATCCTCAGTTGCTGACTTTACCACCATGCAAACCATGCAAATTCTCTGGGAACTCCTGCTGGCCACAAGCGGTTGCCTGAAAAATGACTGAAGGGGAGGCCATACCACCTGTGCCACTTTAGAGCAGTAGCGGAAATGCTCAGGCTGTCACTAAGCTGAGAGTGGCCCTCAACATGGGCAGAACTTACTGGGCTGTCAGGGCAGGTCTTAGTGATATATCAGGTGCCCTGCTGTTTTAATGGGGCAGATCTTAGCTGTGCAACAGGAGCCCTCAAACATAAGTTTGCTTGGAACCTCAGAAATGCCCAATCCTCCTCTACCTGTCCTAAGGATCGGCCATCAATATCAAAATCTCAGACAACCCATAGGTATCTATTAGAGATGAGTGAATTCTAACTTAATTCTATGATGGAATGCATAACGGAATGCCTTTAGAGGCATTCTGTTAATCATTCCGTCATAATAAAATTCTATGGGCTGCATAATGGATTTGTCCCATTTCCGTTATGCAGGAGAGTACTCTGCTGCATAATGGAAATGGGGCGGATCCGTTTTGCAGCCCATAGACTTCAATTATGATGGAATGAATAACGGAATGCCTCTAAAGCCATTCCGTTATGTATTCCATCATAGAATTGCGTTATGGTCCGTTGGAACAGAATCAATAACGCAATTCACCTTTTACAACCAAATGAAGTATGAACGAATTTCATACGAGGAAATTCGCTCATCTCTAGTATCTATGTATCTGAATCAGGTGAACTATGTTGTCGATTTCCATACTTCTTTTATTTTCAAAATTTTCATTTTCTGACATAGTTTCATGTGGAGCTGTAAGCCCAGTGGGTGTTCCCTGTGAAGCATGCTCTACTTCTCTCTTCTTCTCTCATTGTTCGAGCTTGTCAAGATGCGTCCAACTCGACCAGAGAGGGAAGGGGGAGATGAGTGACTCCATTGGAGCATCGCACATTACACAGGACTATTATCGGGCCAAAGAAACATTTGTACAAACACTCGTTCCTGATGATCTGCCCGTGTTAATCACCCGATGAACGAACAAAATGCTTGCTCATTGGGTGAATTTCTCGTTTATGTAGCACATTAAATCGTCATTTCTGGCTCCAGAATTGTTATTACTATAACAGACATGTCAGGAGAGGTGTTAGGTCCTCTTTAACTCCTCTTATAAGCAGACAGTTATCAGGAAGGGACAGTTTCTTCCCGATAATTTCCTGCTTAATTGGTATGTGTAAATGCACCTATAGTACAGTTCTCTTTTGTGGGCATCTTTATCTAGGTCTATAAAGAGAACAATAAAGCTGACATACTGTTATCCTAATTCTACTAATCTACTATTTTAATAACATAACATCTTTCTCTCACATGAGCTGTAAAATACCATTGGGATCTCTATTTTATCACTAGGTGTTGACTCCTGCAGAAGAACAATATTTTATATTTAATCTTCAATGGGATAGTATTGGTGAAATGAAAAACAGCCACACATTCTTAAAAAATGTTTTCTGTGAAAAAAAACAACTTTCTGGCGGAAGTGTCCTTTTAACTCTTACATGGCTGCAAGTTTTGATTTCTATGAGAAAATGCAGTACGAATATCTTCTTAAAAATAAATAACATGTTGTGTGTGAATAAGGCTTTGATTACATCATGTTTTTATCTCATGTTTAACTCATTCGTTGGGGGAAAAAAGTATGCAAAAGAATAGTACACTATGCTTTTCCATCCTGAAGAGACAGTGAACAAAATGTATACGTTAAATTTATTAGCTTTTTTAACAATGGAACCCTATGGTGACAGATATACGGCATCTGTCATAGGCATCCGTTTAAATGTATACTCCATGTTTATACATTTACCGTGGGATAAAAATCTAATGTGAACACAGCCTAAGGCTACATTCACACGTCAGTATTTTCCTATATCCCGATTTTCGGTCCGTTTTTTGCGGATCCGTTGTTCCTGAAAATGTTTCCGTATGTCATCCGTTTTTTGCGGATCCGCAAAAAACGGAAACATGTATACATTTCAATAATCAAATAAAGTTGTTTGGATTTCTTTGAAAAAAAATTGAAAGAAAAAAAAAAAAATAATAATAATTTGTTATGTGTTTCCAGGAACGGATTCCGCAAAAAACGGATGACATACGGAATGACATCCGAATGTCTTCCGTTTTTTGCGGATCTATTGACTTTGTATTGTACCAGGATCCGAATTTTGCAGAAAAGAATAGGACATGTTTTATATTTAAACGGACATGCGGAACGGAACAACGGAAACGGACAGCACACATTGTGCTGTCCGATTTTTTCCAGGACCCATTGAAAATGAATGGGTCCAGATCTGGTCCTGATCTGTTCCGCAAAAAACGGAACAGATCAAGAAAGAAAAAACGGACGTGTGAATGGACCCTAAATCTACACTAACTTGCTTATGACCACAGATGCCTATGCAATGCTCTCGGCTGGATTAGCAAGAGGTAGGAAAGGGGCGAATACATGTCTGAAGGATCAGATTATACAGACTGGGGTAGATTTATTACATCTACAGGGAGTGCAGAATTATTAGGCAAATGAGTATTTTGACCACATCATCCTCTTTATGCATGTTGTCTTACTCCAAGCTGTATAGGCTCGAAAGCCTACTACCAATTAAGCATATTAGGTGATGTGCATCTCTGTAATGAGAAGGGGTGTGGTCTAATGACATCAACACCCTATATCAGGTGTGCATAATTATTAGGCAACTTCCTTTCCTTAGGCAAAATGGGTCAAAAGAAGGACTTGACAGGCTCAGAAAAGTCAAAAATAGTGAGATATCTTGCAGAGGGATGCAGCACTCTTAAAATTGCAAAGCTTCTGAAGCGTGATCATCGAACAATCAAGCGTTTCATTCAAAATAGTCAACAGGGTCGCAAGAAGCGTGTGGAAAAACCAAGGCGCAAAATAACTGCCCATGAACTGAGAAAAGTCAAGCAAGCAGCTGCCAAGATGCCACTTGCCACCAGTTTGGCCATATTTCAGAGCTGCAACATCACTGGAGTGCCCAAAAGCACAAGGTGTGCAATACTCAGAGACATGGCCAAGGTAAGAAAGGCTGAAAGACGACCACCACTGAACAAGACACACAAGCTGAAACGTCAAGACTGGGCCAAGAAATATCTCAAGACTGATTTTTCTAAGGTTTTATGGACTGATGAAATGAGAGTGAGTCTTGATGGGCCAGATGGATGGGCCCGTGGCTGGATTGGTAAAGGGCAGAGAGCTCCAGTCCGACTCAGACGCCAGCAAGGTGGAGGTGGAGTACTGGTTTGGGCTGGTATCATCAAAGATGAGCTTGTGGGGCCTTTTCGCGTTGAGGATGGAGTCAAGCTCAACTCCCAGTCCTACTGCCAGTTTCTGGAAGACACCTTCTTCAAGCAGTGGTACAGGAAGAAGTCTGCATCCTTCAAGAAAAACATGATTTTCATGCAGGACAATGCTCCATCACACGTGTCCAAGTACTCCACAGCGTGGCTGGCAAGAAAGGGTATAAAAGAAGAAAATCTAATGACATGGCCTCCTTGTTCAACCTGATCTGAACCCCATTGAGAGCCTGTGGTCCATCATCAAATGTGAGATTTACAAGGAGGGAAAACAGTACACCTCTCTGAACAGTGTCTGGGAGGCTGTGGTTGCTGCTGCACGCAGTGTTGATGGTGAACAGATCAAAACACTGACAGAATCCATGGATGGCAGGCTTTTGAGTGTCCTTGCAAAGAAAGGTGGCTATATTGGTCACTGATTTGTTTTTGTTTTGTTTTTGAATGTCAGAAATGTATATTTGTGAATGTTGAGATGTTATATTGGTTTCACTGGTAAAAATAAATAATTGAAATGGGTATATATTTGTTTTTTGTTAAGTTGCCTAATAATTATGCACAGTAATAGTCACCTGCACACACAGATATCCCCCTAAAATAGCTAAAACTAAAAACAAACTAAAAACTACTTCCAAAAATATTCAGCTTTGATATTAATGAGTTTTTTGGGTTCATTGAGAACATGGTTGTTGTTCAATAATAAAATTAATCCTCAAAAATACAACTTGCCTAATAATTCTGCACTCCCTGTAATGTTCAAATTTAGGCTTTTTAGCAGCCAGATCAACAACAGATCCCATTATAGTCAATGGGGCCGGTGGGCATTGCAATAACATCTGGCAATGCCGGATCCAGAGAGACAATAATGCCAGTGTAAAACTAGCCTAAGGCTACTTTCACTTTAGCGTTTTATGCGGATCCGTCATGGATCTGCAAAAACGCTTCCGTTACAATAATACAACCGCATGCATCCATCATGAATGGATCCGGTTGTATTATGTCTTCTATAGCCATGATGGATCCGTTTTCTATTGTGTCAGAGAAAACTGATCAATCCCCATTGACTTACATTGTGTGCCAGGACAGATTCATCTTGCTCCGCACCACATCGTGGACAGAAAAATGTTGCTTGCAGCGTTTTGGTGTCCGCCTCCAGAGCGGAATTGTGACTGAACGGAGGTAAACTGATGCATTCTGAATGCATTAGGGCAAAACTGATCCGTTTTGGACCGCTTCTGAGATCCCATGATGGATCTCAGCAACGGAAAGCCAAAACACTAGTGTGAAAGTAGCCTTAGACGACACAGTCAAATAATGCACCAGATTTATGATGGTGGCTGATGCTGAATAATAAATCCCTGCACTGGCACTGGCAACACTGATAGTGCCAAACTGTGCCAGAACAGATCTCCAACTGGTAACACACATCTGGACCTTCACTGCAGACTGTTAGTAATTCATTCATCACTTCTAGTAGCCACAACAATGAATAAATGCTCCAGAATTATACATAAAATAATACCAGCACCCTATGCACATAAATGACGCTGCCACATACTGTACATATAAATAATGCCACTATATACCATAAAGAAGAATAAAAACACTAAGGGGGAGTTCAGTCCATGATTTATAGGGTTGGAGTCTTACTGGACTGTGCATTGGGTTGAAGCTAAAATAATTGTCGGGGCTGTCTAGAATAGAGTTACAGAAAGAGAAGGCCATGCCTTACTCTCCCCATGTCCCTATCCCTAATGCTGCACTGCAGCATACTATACACATAGTACCACACACACTGTACAGGCTGTTCTATCTGTGAATGGCGCACTCACACTTGGGCAGTACCAGTCTATGTGGATTCTGGCAGACCATACACGATCATTCTGGGTCTGTTGCGAAAACATGATCAGCGAGACCGCCTCCAATCTAATAGTTATCCCCATCCTGTGGATAGGAGATAACTTCCTCTAACCGGAAAACCCCTTTAACTGAGGCTACAATAGCCCGTAGTTCTTACAATGCTCATTTTGGATATCTTTGATCTCCTGGAGGACTCATCACTGTGCCATTGTAGTAATTGCGCCAGGCTGATGACTCCAGGGATAATTCACTGCTGCTCATGAGCAGTTAAATCCCACTAATTTGAACTATTTTGCTATGATCAAAATGACATTTTAGTTAGCAATTGTTTCTTATTTTCCTGCCCAATACCTTGAAATGGCTTTGTCAAGCTGCTTTGCATTCACAACTCATTACCTTTAATATAATGAAAATCTCAATTAGGTTTAAAATGCATATGATTTACATAACGGATATGTAGTTGGTGTAATGGTACATTAGTGTTAGAAATATCAAATTTAAAACATGACAGAAAACACATTTTCTATTCACATTAGAACATTTTTAACATTTATCTCCTGTATATCTTTTGTAATCTCTTTATATGCATCGCTACCCAATAGTGGTCAGATATATGCAGGGGTGGACTCGCCATTTCTGGGGCCCCAAGCAAAGTTATGTTCGGTGGGTCACTAATCAAAGTCATTTTTTGTATAGCAAAATGCAAGATTTTATAAGGGTATTACCAGTGATATATTGTGTTATTACCTCACAGACATGGTTTTATTAGCACTATATCCTGTATGGTTAGTACAGGATATAAATGCTGACAAAATGGTATCTATGAGGTAAAAACACAATATATTACTGATAATGCATGATATAATGCTGACAAAATGTATCTATGAGGGAATAACACAATATATTACTGATAATACATGATATAATGCTGACAAAATGTATCTATGAGGTAATAACACAATATATTACTGATAATACATGATTTACTGCAGATAAAACAGTATCTATGAGGTAATGACATGATATATTACTGATAATACATGATTTACTGCAGATAAAACAGTATCTATGAGGTAATAATATGATATATTACTGATAATACATGATTTACTGCAGATAAAACAGTGTCTATGAGGTAATAACATTATATATTACTGATAATTCATGATATGATGCTGATAAAACAGTGTCTGTGAGGTAATAACATTATATATTACGGGTAATACATGATATGATGCTGATAAAACAGTGTCTGTGAGGTAATAACATTATATATTACTGATAATACATGATATGATGCTGATAAAACAGTGTCTGTGAGGTAACAACACAATATTAACTGATAATACATAATAAGCTGATAAAAGTCGTATTCTGCTGAATTTAGAAGATGGGTGACTGACTCAGAGTGGAATGATCCTGCACTCCGTAGTCAGTTCTGTCAGGGGCTATCTGAGAGATTAAAAGATGCATTTCATGAAAAACCTGATTCGTTGGAGGCAGCCATGTCTCTGGCCGTACGGATTGATAGATGTCTTAGGGGTAGGTGCAAGGTTCCCCTCGGGCAGGGTGTGCTGTCTGGTGGAGAATCAGTCCCTCCTGTCCCTCGGGTACTATGACACTTGAATTAGGGGCTGATGATTAGCCTATGCAATTGGGTCAAGTTACTTCTTGCTCTGGTAATAGGAATTTTAGGAAGATGAATAGAATGTGTTACTTCTGTAGTAAAGAAGGTAATTTTGTTAATGTGTGCCCTTTTATTAAACCTCGCAGTGGTAATGAAAAAAAAATAGGGGGTTCCTTCAAAGAAAAATAAAAAACTCCCTTACTCTTGGTGGTGTGACTGGGGAGTCAGAGCAGGCATATTCGTAGCCTACCTGCAGTACCTGATTCCTCCTGCCTGCCATGGTGGCGCTAGACTGAATTTAGCTGTGGACTCTCATTGCATTCTTTGGAGTGCCAAATGGCCACCAAAAACACCTATTTGAGGTGTTTTGTCAGGCGGAAGATTCAAGTTAATTTGAAAAAAATGGATGAAAGATATAAACGGATGGCAGACAAGAGACGTATTACTGGTCCGGACCTGTGTGCGGGTGATTTGGTGTGGTTGTCCACTAAAAACATTAAGCTGAAAGTACCCTCTTAATTGCGTCCAAGATTTATTGGCCCTTACAAAATCTCGGCCATTGTCAATCTGGTGGTGTTTCGTCTGGAACTTCTGCAGGCCTGGAAGATCCATAATGTGTTTCACAGATCCTTGTTGAAGAAATATGTGGAACCTGCGGAACCATCTCCTTTGCCTCCTCCTCCTGTTTTGGTTGATGGTAATCTGGAGTTTCAGATCTATAGAATTCTCAACTCGTGTTCTTCGGGGTTACCTTCAGTACCTGGTGCATTGGAGGGGATACGGTCCTGAGGAAAGAATGTGGGTTCTGGCTACCGATGTTAATGCTAGCCGCCTTGTGAGTGCCTTTCACAGGGCACACCCAGATAAAGTTGGGCCTGGGTGTCCGGAGGTCACCCGTAGAGGGGGGTTACTGTCACGTCCTGCCCTGTGGGTGTTCTGAGGAGATCTGTCAGAGTTGCTACACTTGACTCGATCTGACAGTTTGTTTTGTTGTTGGTTTGAGCAGAATCCCACCTCCTCCCAGGTGTTGCTCTTTAGGTATTGGTGAGGCTATTTATTCCCCCCTCTCCCTATAGCCTTTGTGGGTTATAGTTCTGCCTTGTGTGAGCTCTGGAGGTTTGGTGGATCGTCTCCTCCAACACATCTCTAGTTAAGTCCTTTTCCCTTGTTCCTTTTGTGTCTGTTTTGACTAGGCCTCTAGGGTGACGCTAGCTCCTTCGGTTGTTGAAGGATCTGGGTGCCTCTTTCCCTCTTCCCTACAGCTGAGGGTTTGGTTCAGTGTGTTATAGTCTTAGGTACGTGGGCATGTGCATATCTACCATCGAGATATGCACATGAACATAGCAGCTTAGGGAAAGTGTTTTAGGGATTGCTAGGAGGTGACCCCTTTGTTCCCTAGCATTTGGGGCCTAGTCAGTTGTTTTTGTTTGCTTTGCCTTGTTCTGTTTCCTTCCCTTATCTTACCTACCGTGACAGCTGCCTGAGGTGAAAATTGAAACAGATCCCCCTCCCAATGTTCAATTTTCAACCTAACCTACTCCCTACGGCCTTATTGTTAAAAATGTACATCACGCATATAGGAGAATACAGTATTGCATACACTACCTCTTACATGCAGTTCTGTCTCCTCTTATGTAGACGTTCTCTTTACTCATCTTCTCGATTCAGACCAGATTGCCATGATTACTTCTATCATCTCTTGTGTCTGCAGAGTTTGACAAAAGAACATCTTACTTTCCTATTTTTCCATCATCCTCACCTCATCCTACCACCCTCAATACTGTGTCCATTGTGCTCCTCAATGCTATACTGCTGAAACTGATAATCCCCCGGAAAATACTAGTACCACACAGATTGTGCCCCCTCAATATTTATTTGCACACAGTGCACTAAAAATAACTGCACCCAATAAATAGAGCCTCTGATACTAATAGTGCCATAAACATAATGTCCACCAAAAAAAGCAGATACCGTGACCCATAGTGCCCATACTAGTAATCATGTTCCACATAGTCCCCAGTAGTAATAAAGCCCAGTAATAATGACCCTAATAATTCCCCTTATAACCTGTGCCAGTACAAAAAATACCCACTTACTATGTGTGTCAGTACAACAAATACCTCCTTATACTGTGTACCAGTAAAAAAAATACCCCCTTACTTGTGCCAGTACAAAAAGCTCTTATAATGTATGCCAGTAGAAAAAATACTCCCTTACAATGTTTGCAGTACAAAAATACCCCTTTATGTGTGCCAGTACAAAAAAATACCCCTTATGTTTGCCAGTACAAAAAATTCCCCCTTATCACGTGTGCCAGTACAAAAAAAATGGCGCCTTCCAGTGGCCCCAGTAAGGGTCCATTCACACATCCGTTAGTGTTTTGCGATCCGCAGGAAGCAGGACGAGCCCACTCCTACCAAGAGGAGAGGAATGTAATGGTACGTTCCATTCCTAATGCCACCTATATCTTATCATTCCTGAAGCATACATAAAACATACTACGACATTGCAATATATAATAAACAATTGCAGATAGTATTGCAGATCATCTGCTTGCTCTTTTCTAGAGGAGTACTGCACCCGATCATCATGACTTATAAACACGACTATACTTAGAACATGTATCCTGCAGTTCTGCAAAAGAGCCTTGTATGTAATCTAAAGGATACATCAGTAAGTCATTTGTCATAGTTAGAGGGGATGATAACACATTCATTTATTTTCCTGATACATCTGTCGCCAACAGCTTAGAATGTTTTTAAACAAGTCTTAATAAAAGTTTATGGTGTGTTTTCACCATACTTTAAGTATCACAAAGTCACTCCTTTAAGGGACAAAATCAAAATATATAAATGGGATAGCAGAGAATTCTAGGGCAAATGATTTGCATAGCACTGTAGGCTGTAAACAACATTAACTTCCTTGCTTCAGAAGTCTGGACAGATCTTACAGTCTGGTGTGGCGCTCAACACATGCTGTGCTGCACAAAGCAGCGCAAGGTACACACTATCAATCTCTGTTCTCCTGAGCTTTATGTTACCTCAGATAACCTGGTAATTTGCTTGTCTAGGCCTCTGAAACCTCATGTTAATTCTTCAAGGTGGGCCCATAAACGTGCCACTTGTACGTGTTATTTTTCAACTGATGAAACATTAAGAAGAGGCAAATAATAATTGTCAGAAATGAGTTATGGACAAAGCTTATGTATAGAGATGGGATTACTTTCAGAAACAGCTCCACTCTTGTCCTCAGGCTGTATCGGGTATTGCTGCTCAGCCCCTTTGAAGTCAGCTTCCAGATACAGGAGTCATTATACAGACAGGTAGCAGATAAGGACACCTACTTACCCCTTAAAAAGAAACTGTTACCTAGAATTTAAAGTAGAGCTGGACAAGTTGTTGCAAAGGGGGAATAAGGAGGGAATTATTAGTAAAAAAGAATTGGAATATTTATCAATTAAAAACCCAGTAACACCTGTGATTTATTATTTGCCAAAAATCCACAAGAGTCTGATAGACCCACCGGGGAGGCCTATGGTCTCCGGAATAAATTATTTAACCAGTAGGTTAACGGAATATATTGATTACTTTCTCTGGAGATATGTCACAAAAGCTCCATCTTATTTGAAATATTCTGGAAGTGTTATAGATCTGATAAAGAATTTAGGACCTTTTGGGGACAATATGTGGCTAGCAACTGTTGACTAGTGTTTGCTCGTTTGCTCTGGTCGAACACATCGGTATGCTTGTGTGTTCTACCGAGCACCTTGGCACAATGGAAGTCAATGGGAGAACCCCAGGCACCCCCTGCTTGGAAGAGAAAAGGGTGTCTGGTTCAAAAAAAAAGGATAGAAATTGATGGAAACCCCATCAAAATGGTTTGCAAACAGCAATAAGAGGATAGCTTGATGCGTCTTAGATTCCTATTATGTACGACATACAATAGACAACAACACAAAAGCTATATGCCTAAAGCCAGGTATGTGCAAGCCGTCAATCTATCAATGAGACAGATAACAGCCAGCATACCTTACAATGGCAGCCTTGTGCACCATGAGATATTCCAAAACAGCTCTCATCTGACTAAGAACCAGTAAACCTCAAAGTTATTTTGCATCTGTTGGATGGCTTGGGTGAACCTGCACACCTAGATCAATATCATTAGGGCGACAAAAAGTTTTCTGATTGTCCTAACATAATATTCAATAACCTTTCTATACAGTTTTGTCATGTAAAAACAAATTTGCATAAACATGGGCATATGGGAAGGACATGCAAATAAGCAGAATCTGCCTTGTTTCTCAGCTGTCATAAGACTATGAAAACCAATAGATGGTGCTATTGAGTTATGAACAGCGCCATCTATTGGTTTAACTGTCTTATGACAACAGACTAATAGTTTTGTCAGAAGACTATGAAACCAATAGATGGTGCTGTTCATAACTGAATAGCGCCATCTATTGGTTTCATAGTCTTCTGACAAGAATATTAGACTATGAGTCTTATCACAAGCTTATTAGTGTAGCCTTTTGCATGGAAAATTCGCGAAAGTTTTTATTGCGAATTTTCCATGCAAAAGGCTACACTAATAAGCTTGTCATAAGACTCACAGTCTAATGTTCTTGTCAGAAGACTATGAAACCAATAGATGGTGCTATTCAGTTATGAACAGCGCCATCTATTGGTTTCATAGTCTTCTGACAAAACTATTAGTCTGTTGTCATAAGAAACCAATAGATGGCGCTGTTCATAACTCAATAGCGCCATCTATTGGTTTTCATAGTCTTATGAGAGCTGAAAAACAAGGCTGGGTTTCCATCAATTTCTAACTTTTTTTTATGAACCAGACACCCTCTTCTCTTCCGAGCAGGGGGTACCTGGGGTTCTCTAAATGACTTCCATTGTGCTCGGTAGAACACACAAGCATACCTATGTGTTCGGCCAGAGCACACGAGCACTTTGGTTTCCCGCTCAACACTAGTAATTACCATAATGGGATGAATCGCTCCTTCTAACCAATGACGCCATTCTTCAAAGTCCAATTTAATGGCAACTCTCTATTACCAACATCATAATTTCTTTCGGCAGAAGATTTATTTATTTTCCTTTTTCACCTTGAGGTTTAATATAAGGACGTACATTAATAAAAATGCCCTTCTTTACCACAGAAGAAACAAAGTCTTCTCTGAACCCCGAAGTTCCTATTACCAGGGCATGAAGAGACCTGTCCAAATTGCAAAAGCTCATCACTAGACACAAGCTCGAGTGTCTCTGTACCCCGCGGGACAGAAGAGGCTGTTTCCCCATATGGTAGTGCATCCCGAGTGAGGGGAACATAGCCGCCTCCAAAGAATCAGGGTTTTCATTTAGTCTTTCAGACAGCCCTTGACAGAATTGACTACGGAGTGCTGGGTTATTCCACTCTGAATCAGTCGCCCATCTCCTAAATTTAGAGCAATATGACTCTGCAAAACATTCTCCCTGACTCAAACTACGCAGCCTAGATTCGGCCAGAGAAACCCGGTCTGGATCATTATAAATAAGGCCCTGGGCTTTGAAAAATTAATCCACCGATCGGAGGGATTGGGAACCAATCGGTAGAGAAAAGGCCCAGGACTGAGCATTCCCTTTTAGCAGAGAAATAATAATCCCCACTTTTTGATTTTCGTCCCCAGAGGAGAGCGGACGCAGTCAAAAATACAGTTTACAAGATTCTCTGAACCGAACAAAATGATCACTCCCCCCAGAAAACCTATCTGGGAGGGCGACTTTAGGTTCAAGGTTGCCCTGGTTCCCACTGATGGAACCAGACGCCTGAAATTCTGAAACTGTGCAACTAAATTATGGAGGTCACCTACCTCTAAAGATAATCCCTGCATGCGATCCACCAGTGCATTAACAGTATCCATATCTGCACAAAGCAAAGAAAATAATGACGGTAGGGGCGGTTGATAATGTCACGGCAAGTGAGGATAAAAGGAACACCAAGTAAACAAACAGCAACAGGTAAACAGACTAGGCGCCAAAGCTAGGGAGGAGGGAATGGTAACCTCCTAACAATCCCTGAGTCTCTCCCTGACTGCTGACAGTATGAACAAGTCCTGATGGTGAACGAACCCCTACGCTGGAACCTAAGCCCTGCTGACACTGAAGCAAACCCTAACTTAGGGAGCGGGGAATGAGACAGCCGTGAAGGGACCAGAGACCTAGAAGAAACACACACACAAAGGAGAGAACAGAAGAACTTAGCTAGAGACGAGCTGGAAGTAGAGGATCCACAAACAACCTGTATAGAACTCCAGAAGGAAAATATCAACCGCAAAGTCAGCAGTAAGAGGCGGACTTAAATAGAGCTCCTTAAACGAGCAGAACCTGTGGAGAGGTGGGATCCTGCCCACAACAACAAACAGAAGGGAAACACAGAAAGACCTGTCAGATAGACACGTGCTGCAAGTCTATCCGATCTTCTCAGATCTCTCACAGGGCAGGCAGTGACACACAGACGTCAGACATCCATGCCCACTCCTCGCTTGTGAATAGCGGAAGCTGACTGGAAAGGCGACGACCATGTTGCAGCTGGTATTCCACTACTGCCCTCTGCTGCTCACAAAGTCTGGCCAACATGTAGAGTTCCAGCGCATGCTCATGTCTCGCAACAGCAGGTGAGCTGGCAATTTCAAGCGATGCGGCAGCGTTGACAGACCAGCTGAAGCTGTCTGTGACTTGCAGAAATGTGCACACACGCGGCGCACCTTCACCAGTAGCTCAGGCAAATTGGCATAGGTTTTGAGAAAGTTTAAGACGTCGGCTAGGCATGGGATGTGTGTGAGCATGTCGAGCTTCAAAGCTGCCAAGTTACGGCCATTATCAGACACAACCAAGCCTGGTTCTAGGTTGAATGGTGATAGCCACAGCTCAGTCTGGTCTCTTATCCCCTGCCACAGCTTTGCGGCGGTGTGCTGTTTATCCCCTAAGCATATCAGCTTCAGACGGCCTGTTGCCACTTCCCCACTGCAGTGCTACACTGCTTCCAGCTACCAATTGATGACTGACTGGTGCTGCACGCAGATAATTGGGAGGTGGAAGTGGAGGAGGAGGCGGAAGAGGAGAAGTGGGGGTTGGAACCACTAACATAGGTGCTGGCGGAAACCCTGATCGACGAGGGCCCGCAATCCTTGGCGTCGGTAGCACTTGTGCCATCCCAGGGTACGACTTGCTCCCGGCCTCCAGAACGTTCACCCAGTGTGCGTTCAGGAAAATGTAGGGTCCCAGGCCGAATGCACTTGTCCATGTGTCCGAGGTTAAGTGGACCTTCCCTGGAACTGCGTTGGTCAGGGAACGTGTGATGTTACGGGACACATGTTGGTGTAAGGCGGGGACAGCACCCGTAAAAATAGTGGCAGCTGGGGACAGCAGCCAACATCAGGCTGCTGAAGGCCTCAGTGTCCACAAGCCTAAATGGCAACATTTCCAGGGCCAGTAAATTGGAAAATTGCGCATTTAGTGCTATGGCCTGTGGGTGGGTGGCTGGGTATTTGCTCTTGCGTTCAAATGCCTGGGGTAAGGACATTTGTATGTTGCGCTTGGACACCGAAGGGGATGTGTTCGCTGATGGTGCTTGCGAAGCTCCAGGTGCAGGGTGGGATGCATCCGGACCTGCGCCTTTGAAAGGGGATTGGCCAGCACCTAACACAGGGGAAGAGGAGGCAGTGGTGTGACCCGCAGACACAGATTGTGGACCCAGGCGTTCGTCCCACTTATTACGGTGCTTGGATGCCATGTGGCTGATAATGCTGGTGGTGGTGAGGTTGCTAGTGTTCACGCCCTGGCTCATTTTCGTATGGCACAGGTTGCAAACTACTATTCTTCTGTTGCCCGTACTTTCCTAAAAAAAAGCGCCATACTGCAAAACATCTACCTCTTGGCAAGGGAGATATCTGCAAGGGGTTGCTCCATGGAACAGTTGCGGACCTGTGTGGTGTGGCCCGCCTTCTCCCTTTTGCCACCCCACTGCCTCTTCCAGCCTGTTGCAGTGCAGAAGATCCCTCCCCCTCTGTACTGTTGTCCTCGCTCGGCTTTCCACCTTCCCAGGTTGGGTCAGTGACCTCATCGTGCACCACCTCCTCTTCCACTTCCTCACTCTGATCATCCTCCTGATTTGTTGACCTAACCACAACTTTAGTGATTGACAACTGTGTCTCATCCTCTTCATCAACCTCTTGAGACACTAATTGCGGTTGACTCATTGGCAACTGTGCCTCATCATCATCCATCTCATTAAACACTAATTGCTGTTCCCCACCATCATGTTCTTGTGACTGTGGATGTTCAAGAGGTTAGGAATCAGGACACAAGATCTCATGTCCCTCTTCAAGTGTGCTTGGCGAGAGGGGGTAATCAAGTAATGGCGATGAAAAGAGGTCCTTGGAATATCTAAGTGTGGGATCACTTGTTTGGCCAGACTGTAAATGTTGGGAGGAAGGAGGATCAGGGTGTGGAATGTGTTGACCAGAATCCTGGATACTGAGGCTAGACTTGGTGGAAGACAGGGTGGTGCTTAAGTGACTGGATGCATAATCTGCTGCAATCCAACCGACCACCTGGTCGCACTGGTCTGACTTCAAGAGTGGTGTCCTGCACCACCCTGCAAACCACCCTGGGACATGAAGCTAGGTATCTTGGATGATTGTTTTTCTTCTGCTCTGGCAGCAGGTACTATTTCTCTGCGCCCAGGGCCACAGACCCTGCGTGCACGATCAGCATCACTGATGGGGCCACTTCCCCATACCTTACTGCTCGCCTTCTTCATTTTAAATGTGATATATGCTTGAAAGTATGTCACATGTACAGTCGCGTAGGATTTGGAAGTGTATGTGCAAAAAAATTTACAAAGGTATTTGTGATTAGAAAACATTATACAGGACAGGTACCACAGGTTATGTCACAGTTTGCAATGTCTATGGAAAAAGTGTACTGGATGTAACTGATATTTTAGGCATGCGCACACTTTAAACAGGAGATGTGGCACAGATAATTTAACTGTCCGCAGCGGACACCATCTACGGAAAAAGTGCAATGGATGTCACTAATATTTTAGGGATGCGCACAATTTACACAGGAGATGTGGCTCGAATAATTTATCTGTCCGCAGCGGCCTATTACACAGTATTTTGCACAGGATGCGCTAAAAATATATATTGCTGCTGTCACACACAATAGTCCTTAAAAGGACTTTTGGGTCTCTGAAAAGTTTTTGGTATAAAAATCTTCCTATTACACTCCCTACACTGTCTGTCCCTTCCTATGCACAGCTCTCCCTAACACTGAGCAATTTAGCGCAGGTTGCGCTACAAACATATATTGCTGTCCGCACAAGTCCTTACAAAAACTTGTGGGTCTATGAAACGATTTTGTAGAAAAATGTAATTCAATTACACTCCCTACACTCTCTGTCCCTTCCTATGCTCAGCTCTCCCTGACTCGCACTGAGCCGAACCCATGTCATCGGGTGCTAAATAGCACCCGATGACGCATTCCGGTCAGCCAATCACTGTTATGCCAGTAGCCAACATGGCTACTGGCATTACAGTGAGGGCAGTACTTACCTGTACGTTTATTGGCTGCTTAGCAGCCGCAATACGTGCGGGGAGGAGACTCGAGCATTGCGTTCGAGAACATGTACCGAGCATAGCAATGCTCGAGCCGAACTAGTATTCAGCCGAGCATGCTCGCTCAACACTACATGGGGTCTCTCTACATTTTAAAACCGCTCACCAGAAAAACCCGAGATGACTTATGTCTGCTGGGGTGGAATTAGGGAAGGGGAATTTGCGGGGGGGGGGGGGGATACTATTGCAAAGATTGATCGACAAGAGGTAAAATGGATGTACAAGTTGGACACGATCCAACCACAGGGATTGAATGTGGAGTGTGATGTAAAATCATGCCTGACAGGAGGAGACATATTTGACGGTAACCCACTTTTCTTTATGCTGTACCCTGTTGTGAGTAATAAATGAATGGAAACTGCTGCATTTCACGGTAGGTTCTCTGATGATTGGTCAGTATGTACCACGTGGACGCGTGAAGGTCGATGATGTGTGAAAGGGAGTTTATGAACGGGATCTCCTGTATATTTGTGTAGTTTTTATAAAAGGAATGCTAGGGTAGCTACCCTTATTATTATGAGGGGATTAGTTTTATATATAATGGAAGTCTATATTATAGATTAAAGTTTAAAATAACTTTTTATGGGATAAAAGTAAAAGTGGGGAAGGAGAATGGGACAATATTTAAAGATCTTTCCTAATGATTGAGGTATACGCCCCTGATGAAGCATTGGAGTGAAACCCGGGTTGGGCATGAGCACAAGGCTTTTTTTTTACCTATTTTATGTGCATATATTTATCTACGCTTGTGAGTATAATAAAAAAAAAATATTTTTAGGCAAAGTGTTCACTATTGGAGTGAATTTCTCTTCTGTAGAATTAACCACTGGAGAGATACACGAGACGGTTATATGTGTTTGATATGCACGCATTTTCTCCGGCGCTTGTGAGTATAACAAATACAAGTGCATGTGTCTAGTGTCTACAGTTCTTTACTATTGGTGTGGTCTTTGATACTCCACAGGGCTCTTTGTGAGAGGAAGATCTTTGTGGAATCTGATGATTTACCCACATGCAAAAAATTGGATGGTTTGAACTTGAGAAGTTACCAACAGAAATCGCGCGTTCCACTTAAACACATTAATAAGAGGCAAATAATAATTGTCAGAAATGAGTTATGGACAAAGCTTATGTATAGAGATGGGATTACTTTCAGAAACAGCGTCACTCTTGTCCTCAGGCTGTATCGGGTATTGCTGCTCAGACCCTTTGAAGTCACCTTCCAGATACAGAAGCACATTTATATTATAAGTAACAATAAGTCTACCTTCAATTTTCTGGTTAAAAAAGAAAATAAGTTTAGACAATCCCTTTCCATATAGTCTATGGAGACATATTGGCATCCATCACACGTGGGGTCCCTTCCATCAGGACACCCCTGAATGAGGAAAAGGGGAGCCGCTAAATAAGATGACCTGGCCCATACCACTAGTACATTTTGGCCAAAATACTTTTCCTCACCACAGGGGAGATAAGCGGCTGGCAGCAGCTTTCCCTGGCAAAAATCATTTCCTTGGCATCTTTGAGAAGGGGTTGTCTTCATAAAATCTTGCTCAGTTCCAAAAAGAGGAACTAATGGGGGGGGGGGGGGGCAATAAGTGGGATTCAAGCGCCGCTTTTTTTAATATTATGTATTAGATCTTATATTTTCCAAGCACACATTTATAGCCCATTTTATCCTTAGCTGTCTAGCAATGACAATATTAATATTTTGATAGATTTTTTTTATGTTATATTTATTTATTTATTTTCCGTAACATTAATTAGCTGAAAAACTTTGATGAAGAAACATATGACCGACAGCTTGGTCACTTTAATGTAAATGTGGAAAGCAATAAAGGTCCACTTGGGTGTTACTAGTTGAGGGTGTGTCCCTTGACAGTATAACACCATCCAATCAGTGCTGTCATTATCAGACTGGGCATGGGCACACCCACAATGGGTAACACCCATCTGAACCTTTCTTGTAAACAGCTAGTAATTCATTATTAACCTCTGGTAAGAATAATAAAGGAATGATACAACATAGAGTCATAAGAATAGATGCTCCTGAATTGTTATTACATGGGGAATGAAAATAGTGACGTGTCAGGGGAGGCGGCAGGTCCTCTTTAAAACCAAAACACAGTAAATCTGCCCTTGTGTGGATACTGGCGCACAAACAATTTATAGGTGGTATGCTTTAGACACAAATTAAAGCACAGCAACTGTAGACAGCATTTCAATTGCAGGTGACGGCCCAGAAGAATATCTTCTCCAAGCTAATGTCTGTCAGAATGGATCTGCGCTGCTGAATTAGACGTAGACAAGTGTAAATGTCCAAGCTCACTGCACAAACACACTAAATTCCATGGACTGCCTGACGTCCTGTTGACAAACACATCTGACAAAAGCTCTGTTTTTCTCCTCCGCGGTGGATAATAATTTTTCCATGTGGATAGTAAATGTAGACAGAGTAATCTACCTCAGAGCTCTTCTCCTAAATATAAGCCATCTATCTGTTGGTCCATTCATTTCTCACCGGTGGCTCATGTTCTACTCGTTATAACTTTATTACAGTCAGTTCAATCTGAATTATATCATGCTGGATACAAGCTCTATGAAAAGTATTTTGATCTGTATCGCCCCTTGCAGACGAGCATGTCCGGATTAGGTCCGGATGCGTCCTGGTGCATTGCGGCAAACCCGCGCGAGTAGGTACGCAATTGCAGTCAGTTTTGACTGCGATTGCGTTCTGTTTTTATCGCGCGGGTGCAATGCGTTTTGCACGCGCGTGATAAAAAACTGAATGTGGTACCCAGACCCGAACTTCTTCACAGAAGTTCAGGTTTGGGTTCAAGGTTCTGTAGATTGTATTATTTTCCCTTCTAACATGGTTAGAAGGGAAAATAATAGCATTCTGAATACAGAATGCATAGTACTATAAGGCTGGGGAGGGGTTAAAAAAAATAATAATTTTTTTTAACTCACCTTAATCCACTTGTTCGCGCAGCCGGCATCTCTTCTGTCTTCTTTTGTGAAGAATAGGACCTTTGATGACGTCACTACGCTCATCACATGGTCCATCACACGACCGTTTACCATGGTGATGGATCATGTGACGGACCATGTGATGAACGAAGTGACGGCATTTTTGTGAGGAAAGGTCCTATTCCTCACAAAAGAAGACAGAAGAGATGCCGGCTGTGCGAACAAGTGGATTAAGGCGAGTTAAATTATTATTTTTTTAACCCCTCCAGCCCTATTGTACTATGCATTCTGTATTCAAAATGCTATTATTTTCCATTATAACCATGTTATAAGGGAAAATAATAATGATCGGGTCCCCATCCCGATCGTCATCTAGCAACCGTGCCTGAAAATCGCACTGCATCCGCACTGGCTTGCAGATGCTTGCGATTTTCACACAACCCTATTCATTTCTATGGGGCCTGCGTTATGTGAAAAACGCACAAAGAGGAGCATGCTGCGATTTTCACGCAACACACAAGTGATGCGTTCACCTCACACATTGCACCCGCGCGGAAATCTCGCCCGTGTGAAAAGGGCCTATGGGTTTTTAAACCGATGATGTAAGCAAGAATCTTCCCATTCATAGTAAGCAAGAAGACATCTTGAAAATAACGAACAATCAAGCACAGAGGCCTACATGGTTGACATAATATTCGCCATACATATTAAAAGGTGCACAGCTCTTAATATATCTGATGTACTGTATGCTGTAAACTGAAATCTAAGCCAAAATTGCGCCATTTTCTAATTTACTGTGAAAAGTGAGTAACCCTAAGGCCCCTTTAACACGAGCGAGTTTTCCGCGCGGGTGCAATTCGTGACGTGAACGCATAGCACCCGCACTGAATCCTGACCCATTCATTTCAATGGGTCTGTGTACATGAGCGATGTTTTTCACACATCAAAACGCATTGCACCCGCGTGGAAAAAACTGAACTACTGAATGCAATCGCAGACAAAACTGACTGAACTTGCTTGCAAAATAGTGTGAGTTTCACTGAACGCACCCTGAACGCATCCGGACCTAATCCGTCACGCTGGTGTGAAAAAGGCCTAATTATACTAGCATCTATGTAACATCTTTATCACGCTTCCTATGCTTCCTATTTTCACTTGAAAAGTGTAAACAAAACTTATTGTAGCTCAAAACCATCATCAAGTTGCTGTTGATGGATCTCTTTTTTCACCATGTTTCTCTATGTTGCATGTACTGTATAATGGAATGCTGATAAGAAGCTTTTATTTTTTTCTTTACTCACATCAGACTAGCTGTCTCGTCTATGTTATATTAACTCATATAAATATACACTGAACAAAAATATAAATGCAACACTATCAGTTTGGCTCCCATTTTGCAAGAGCTGAACTTAAAGATCTGAAACATTTTCTATATACACAAAAAAACCATTACTCTCAAAAATTGTTCACAAAGCTGTCTAAATCTGTGTTAGTGAGCACTTCTCCTTTGCCAAGATAATCCATCCCACCTCACAGGCGTGGCATATCAAGGTGCTGATTAGACAGCATGAATATTGCACACACCGGCCGCGCATGCGGATCGCAACCCCATTCACTTTTTGCCAAGTTCTATATTTTTGCGGAACAGAAGCATGGAAAGGAACCACACGAAAGCACTCATAGTGCTTCCGTTCCGTGGTTCCTTTCCGTACCACATCTCCGGATTTGCGGACCCGTTCAAGTAAATGGGTCCGCATCCGTGATGCGGAATGCACATGGCCGGTGTCCCGGGTATTGCGGATCCGCCGTATGCGAGCCGCAATACGGCCAGGGGGGAAACACGGTCAGGTGCAAGAGGCCTTATGTAACTCATTTGTGAGCTTTGGTGTGAAGACTGAGACAGGCTTAAAGGGGTTGTCTCACTTAGGCAAATAGCATTTATCATGTAGAGAAAGTTAATACAGGGCACTTACTAATGTATTGTGATTGTCCATATTGCCTCCTTTGCTGGCTAGATTTATTTTTCTATCACATTATACACTACTCGTTTCTATGGTTATGACCACCCTGTAATCCATCAGCGGTGGTCGTACTTGCACAATATAGGAAAGTGCAGACCTCTCTGGTGGCAGGGACTGCGGGAGTGCTCATACAGTTGCAAGAAAAAGTATGTGAACCCTTTGGAATGATATGGATTTCTGCACAAATTGGTCATAAAATGTGATCTGATTTATATCTAAGTCACAACAATTCACAATCACAGTCAAAGAATTAAATGTTACCATGTTTTTATTGAACACACCATGTAAACATTCACAGTGTAGGTGGAAAAAGTATGTGAACCCCTAGACTAATGACATCTCCAAGAGCTAATTGGAGTGAGGTGTCAGCCAACTGGAGTCCAATCAATGAGATGAGATTGGAGGTGTTGGTTACAGCTGCCCTGCCCTATAAAAAACACACACACCAGTTCTGGGTTTGCTCTTCACAAGAAGCATTGCCTGATGTGAATGATGCCTCACACAAAGAGCTCTCAGAAGACCTACGATTAAAGGGATTCTGTCACCTCCCCTCAGCCAAAAAACGATTTAAAAGCAGCCATGCAGCACAGCTTACCTGGATTAGGCTGTGCTGTTTAATCTTGAAATCCGTCCAGCAGTTACTTTAAAAAACGACTTTGATCAATAAGGAAATGCGTCCTGAAGGTGCCCAGAGGGGCATTTTTTTCTTCCTAGTGAGCCCAGTACCGCCCCTCTTTCAGTGCCCAGCCCGCCTTCCTTGTATTTTCTAACTGCCGCCCCCAGCCTGCCACAGCCTCTCCTGCCTCTCCTCCCCCTCCCTCACGCCGAACGAAGTCTCGCACAGGCGCAGTACCCACTGAGGGCTGCGCCTGTGCGATCATCAGGAGACTGAGGGCGGCAGCTTCATCTTCGTCACTGGGCATGCGCCGAGCCCAGTGACGTCCGATGCTCTCTCTTCCCTGCTGACTGAGGGAAGAGCGAGCATCGGACGTCACTGGGCTCGGCGCATGCCCAGTGACGAAGATGAAGCTGCCGCCCTCAGTCTCCTGATGATCGCACAGGCGCAGCCCTCAGTGGGTACTGCGCCTGTGCGAGACTTCGTTCGGCGTGAGGGAGGGGGAGGAGAGGCAGGAGAGGCTGTGGCAGGCTGGGGGCGGCAGTTAGAAAATACAAGGAAGGCGGGCTGGGCACTGAAAGAGGGGCGGTACTGGGCTCACTAGGAAGAAAAAAATGCCCCTCTGGGCACCTTCAGGACGCATTTCCTTATTGATCAAAGTCGTTTTTTAAAGTAACTGCTGGACGGATTTCAAGATTAAACAGCACAGCCTAATCCAGGTAAGCTGTGCTGCATGGCTGCTTTTAAATCGTTTTTTGGCTGAGGGGAGGTGACAGAATCCCTTTAAGAATTGTTGACTTGCATAAAGCTGGAAAGGATTATAAATATCTCCAAAAGCCTTGCTGTTCATCAGTCCACGGTAAGACAAATTGTCTATAAATGGAGAAAGTTCAGCACTGCTGCTACTCTCCCTAGGAGTGGCCGTCCTGTAAAGATGACTGCAAGAGCACAGCGCAGACTGCTCAATGAGGTGAAGAAGAATCCTAGAGTGTCAGCTAATGACTTACAAAAGTCTCTGGCATATGCTAACATCCCTGTTAGCGAATCTACGATACGTAAAACACTAAACAAAAATGGATTTCATGGGAGGATACCACAGAGGAAGCCACTGCTGTCCCAAAAAAAAAAAAATTACTACACGTTTACAGTTTGCACAAGAGCACCTGGATGTTCCACAGCAGTACTGGCAAAATATTCTGTGGACAGATGAAACCAAAGTTGAGTTGTTTGTAAGAAAAACACAACACTATGTGTGGAGAAAAAGAGGCACAGCACACCAACATCAAAACCTCATCCCAACTGTGAAGTATGGTGGTGGGGGCATCATGGTTTGGGGCTGCTTTGCTGCGTCAGGGCCTGGACAGATTGCTATCATCGAAGGAAAAATGAATTCCCAAGTTTATCAAGACATTTTGCAGGAGAACATAAGGCCATCTGTCCACCAGCTTAGGCTCAACAGAGGATGGGTGTTGCAACAGGACAACAACTGAAAGCATAGAAGTAAATCAACAACAGAATGGCTTAAACAGAAGAAAATACGCCTTCTGGAGTGGCCCAGTCAGAGTCCTGACCTCAACCCGATTGAGATGCTGTGGCATGACCTCAAGAAAGCGATTCACACCAGACATCCCAAGAATATTGCTGAACTGAAACAGTTCTGTAAAGAGGAATGGTCAAGAATCACTCCTGACCATTGTGCACGTCTGATCTGCAACTACAGGAAACGTTTGGTTGAAGTTATTGCTGCCAAAGGAGGTTCAACCAGTTATTAAATCCAAGGGTTGACATACTTTTTCCACCTGCACTGTGAATGTTTAGATGGTGTGTTCAATAAAAACATGGTAACATTTAATTCTTTGTGTGTTATTAGTTTAGGCAGACTGTGATTGTCTATTGTTGTGACTTAGATGAAGATCAGATCACATTTTATGACCAATTTGTACAGAAATCCATATCATTTCAAAGGGTTCACATACTTTTTCTTGCAACTGTAGTCCAGCATTTTTTCCTATAGTGTGCAAGCACGGCCACTGCTGCTGGATTACAGGGTGGTAGTAACCATGGAAACGAGGAGCGTATAATGTGATGGAAAAATTAATCTAGCCAGCAAGGAAGGCAATATGGACAATCACAATACATTAGTAAGTGCCTTGTATTAACGTTGTCTACAAGATAAATGCCACTTGGTGAGGTGAGACAACCCATTTTAACAGAGTCATTAAATCCTTAGAAAGTGGGAGAATCAATGACGTCTTAGACAGGATAGCTGCACTATACAAGCTGATAAGGCTCTGTATACAGATTTCCTGCCACTTCTTGGTCTCTGAGGAGAGTACTCCACCGCTCCTTAGAGACTGTATTAGTGCATACATGTTTTGACTGCACAAACACCATGTTGAAATGTCTATGCAAACAATGCAAAAAGGATAGGTCAACAATACGAACAGGCTGCACAACTCCTTTAGCCCATAGGATACCAGTGCTGTACATGTATGTTGGCCGCAGCATGTATGGGTTTTGCAGAGGGTATGGGCTCTCTATCTGACCCAACCCCTCCGCTGCGGTGACGGGGTCCTAATGGCTGCTATGGCATCGGAGCCTGCTAGCGACATAAACATATGAGACCCAGCCCCCTGGGTTCCATATGCACTTTGTCAGTGTAAATGCTGACAGGCAATGCAATACAATACACACACACAAAAACACCCCTTTTCCCATAATCAAGTCATATGAAATTGGAAAAAAATTGAAAAACAGACATAATAGGTATTGCCATGTCTGTAACCACCAGTTCTAAAAAAATATCACATGATCCACCTTTTCAGGTAAACGGCGTAAAAAAAAAAAAAGGGTGCCAAAACCATCTTTTGGTCACCTTGCCTCACAAAAAGTGTTTTATCAAGCGATCAAAAAAATACTATTAACCCCAAAATGGTACCAATGAAAAAATCACCTTAACCCACAAAAAATTAGCCACCACACAAGACCATCATCAGAAAAATAAAAAAATATCTCTCTCAGAATATGGCAGCAAGAAAACTTTTTTCTTTTCAAAAATGCTTTCATTGTGTAAAACAGCACTTAAAAAAAAAATGTAGACATATTAGGTATTGCAGCGTCTGTAACAACCTGCGTAATAAAAATATCACATGATGTACCTCCTCAGGTGAACGCAGTAAAAATAAAAATAAATTGTGGCAATAACAGCCATTTTTTAGGTCACCTTGCCTCACATAAAGTGTAATATCAAGCGATCAAAAAGTACTATGGGGGTCATTTTTCATGCTGATATACGTCTAAATTAGGCATATTTCAGGTGCATATTGCAGCGCAACGGTTAGTCGCGCCGCAATCTGCAACTTCGTCCCGATCACGCCAGGTCTAAAAAAGTGGGAGTGGGAGGGGATGGGCCGGTACCATTTTCTACACCTGTCTCAGCTAGGAAGCTGTCTTACATTTAGAACTGGCAGAGAATCCTCCCAAATTATGAAAAACATGCAAAAACTATTCCAGCTAAATCTGTCATCCAAAAACCATATGGTGCTCTTTCCCTTTGGAGTGTGCTTATACAGCAGCTTATGAACATCTATGGGGTGTTTCTGTAAACTGCAAATTCCGGGTTATAAATATTGAGGTTTATTTTGTTAGTAAGCCTTG
This sequence comes from Bufo gargarizans, assembly GCF_014858855.1. Taxonomy (NCBI): domain Eukaryota; kingdom Metazoa; phylum Chordata; class Amphibia; order Anura; family Bufonidae; genus Bufo; species Bufo gargarizans. The sequence goes on along the minus strand of NC_058085.1, from coordinate 148,440,588 downwards.
CTGTGTTACAGTAAAAATGAATTGAAATGGAAAATCTGCTAAAAAGTTACATTTTGAAATTTCACCTCTATTTTTCTTTAATTCTTGTGGAACATATAATGGGTTAACAAAGTTTGTAAAATCAGTTTTGAATAACTTGAAGGGTGTAGTTTATAAAATTAGGTCATTTATGGTTGGTTTCAATTACCGTATGTAAGCCCCTCAAAGTCACTTCATATCTCAACTGGTTCTTTAAAAAGTGGGTTTTGGAAATTTTCTTGAAAATTTAAAAAATTGCTTCTTAAATTTCTAGGCTTTCTAACGTCTTAAATTTTTTTTACGTTTATGCCCATATAAAGTAGACATATAGGGAATGTTAAGTAATAACTATTTTATGAGGTGTCACTATCTGTTTTAAAGGCAGAGAAATTCAAATGTCGAAAATTGCTAAATGATGTGCATTTTTTAAAATAAATAAAACATATTGACTTAAATTTACGACTAAAGCCTAATTCGCACATCAGTGTTTTGGTCTGTGATTTTCAGTGATTGTGAGCCAAAGCCAGGATTGAAGCCTATACAGACATAAGGTATAATGGAAAAATCTGCACAAAAAAAATAATTCTGTGTTTAGAGCCGCACCTGGTTTTAGCTCAAAATCACTGATGGAAATCACTGACCAAGCACTGACTGTGTAAATGAGGCTGTCACGTTCGGGTGTGGGAGGAAAACACCACACCGAACATAGGAGGGAAAGGAGTGAGGGAATAAGGCCTGGAAACTACGGAAAGAAGATGGACACCTCCTAGTAAAACCCTAATCAAAGTCCTGACTAACTACCAATATGAACAGACCCCAGAGGTCGGTGAGTTCATACACAGGAAAACCTTATGTCCTAACTCACCCTATAGGACCCTGATACTAATGTCAGGACTGAGACAACCTATTCCTTCAAAAGGAAGGACGAACAGGAGTCTTACCTCAGGCCTTAATACAAATGACAGGAAAAGTGGCTATGGCAGCACCAGAAACTCAGCCGAGATTCACACACCAGCTATCCACAACTCCAACAGAAGCTATAAACCGCAAAGCATAGTGGGAGAAACAACACTAAATAGAGAAGGTTAAATGACCATAATTGCCAGACCTGGGGAAAGAAGGTGTGGCAAGCACCAGAAACAACACAGACGTCATTTGATCCAAATAGATCAAACCACGTGTTTCCAGTCTTACCAATCTCCTGCCACCTGTCGTGGGAACGTCTGTGATAGAGGCATAACATAAAGTACAATGTGTCACGAGAAAACAATCTCACAATGGCTAGGATAAGTAACAGCATTACAAAGTTATTACCACAAAGTGACATGGAAGATCTGCAAAAATCGACATGGGTTTTAAGGTGAAAAGTGGCTCGGTGCTGAAGGGGTTAAACAGGACCTTTAATTATGAAAATGCAGAACAATGTGCAGGCAGCATGTTATAGTGCAGGAGGAGATTATCAGATTAATATATAGTTTTGTGGAGAAAGATTCAGTAAAATGTGTAATTTATACATTTAACCCCTTAGCGCAAAACGCTGTGCATGTACGGCGGGGAATACTGTGCCAGAACACAGAGTGTTGTACATGCACGGTGTTCATTTAAATGCTCCCCTGCCGAGATATCACACCTGAAGCGCAAATTACCTTGCTGTGTCGGGGACCGAACAGCTCCCTCTTGACGGCCAGGGACCGATCAGCAGTGGTCCCGGCCGCAGATCACCGCCACACATCCTGTTGTCCCAACAAGCGATCTCGCGCGTGTGCGCACACATTTCCTCCTCTTCTGTCATCCATCTGTCGCTGAAATGAGAGGATCGGAGATGAGAAAAAGCTTTCTGTACATAATTCATTGTGATTGGTCCGTTCCTGACTGTGGACCAATTGCAATGAGTTATGTACAGAACGCTATCGCTCACCTTCGATCCTCTCATTTCAGTCAGAGAAGTGATCAGATGCAGAGCAAAGTTAGACCTGTGAGAAAAAAAACACACACACTCCAAAAGTGCCCCTCATTAGTCCCCTGTGACCCTCATCACCCCTCATTATTCCTCTGTGACCCTCATTTGTCCCCTGTACCCGTGTGCTGTCTGCCAATAGTGACAGTACATCAGCACCCCAGTCCCTGTCATCCATACTGTCAGTAACCTGTTTTTGGCAAATCATTAGGGTTAGATAGGGAGTTGACAAACCCTCTCACAGACGCAGTAGAGTTAGCAGCGCATCAGCTTCTACAAATGACCCCAGCTGGACTTCTGCTACTAACTTTGTACCTCAGGTGCCGGACTTTACGGCCCCTACAGGCATTCATGTGAACACTGCAGGGTTCACGGAAGCTGATTTTTTTCCACCTTTTTTTTTCTGATGAGTTCATAGACATGATGGTGGAGCAAACTAATCTTTATGCCAATCAATTTTTACCGCCCACCCCAACTCATACTATGCAAGACCTCTTCAGTGGACTCCCACGACCCCTTTGGAGATAAAAATGTTTTGGGGTCTAATACTTAATATTTAAATTTAAAAAAACATCACTACGGTCATATTGGAGTAATGACCTTTTACATCACACGCCACTATACCGCACCATTATGTCCAGGACCCGATTCGAAAGTCTCCTGAAATTTCTACATTATAACAATAATGCAGATTGTCCACCCCCTAATGATCCTAGATACGATCATTTATACAAAATTCGGCTCATTATAGATCATTATAATCTCAAGTTTGCTCAGGTCTACACCCCCCAAAAGCATCTGTCCATTGATGAATCCCTTGTGCACTTCAAGGGCAGACTGCATTTTCGCCAATACCTGCCCAACAAACGCGCCAGATATGGCATCAAACTCTACAAACTATGTGAAAGCCAAAGTGGCTATACACATAAATTTAGAGTTTACGAGGGAAAAGATTCAAAAATTGAACCCCCTGATTACCCCCCTCTCCTTGGAATAGCAGGAAAAATAGTATGGGACTTGATTCACCCCCTGCTAGGTCAAGGGTACAACTTGTACCTTGACAACTTCTACACAATTGTCCCAATACTGAAATGCCTGTTTTCCAGAGACACTGTTGCATGCGGAACTATCAGACGAAACCAAAAACATCTGCCTAAAAATTTTATAGACCAAAGGATAAGAGTGAGGGAAAGCAGGGCAGTTTGCAATGATAACATGATGCTTGTTAAGAACAAAGACAAGTGTGACGTCTTTGTACTTACTACCATACATGCTGACAGATCCACCCCTGTTCCAGTTCGTGGATCCACAGAATCAGTCCCCAAACCTGTGTGCATCCAGGACTATAATAAGTTTATGGGAGGGGTGGATCTGTCAGACAAGGTACACTGCCCTCGCAAAACCCGGGCATGGCATAAAAAATTGGCATTGCACCTGATGCAAATTGCCCTCTATAATGCTTTTGTAATATACAGAAGTCCAGGAAACAGAGGAAAATTCCTGCACTTTCAAGAAAAAGTAATAAAGAACTTTTTATTTGGGGAACAGGAAGGGCAAGGGAGCAGGGCCACAGGAAGTGAGAGCAGAATAATACGAGGACAGCATTTCCCTGGGGTAGTTCCCCCCACAGAGACACGGAGAAGGCCACAAAAAAGGTGTCGGATATGCTCCAGAAATGGAATCAGGAAAGACACAATTCATCATTGTGAGACGTGCCCCTCAAAGCCGGGTCTTTGCATAAAAGATTGTTTTAGAATCTACCACACCTCTACCACACTAAGACTTTTAACTAAACCCCCTTTGATAATTTTATAAAACACCCCCTTGAAACTGTATGTTGGTAAAAATTCTAATTTCCCGCTTCTCCACATTTCATTTGGCATTCTAATAAAACCCGTAACAAAGCTAAAAATTCTCATTACACCCCTAGATGAATACCTTGACGGGTGTTGTTTTACAAAAGGGGACTAGAACTTAGTATGTTCTGGTAGCTCAGTGCCTCTGCAATGTGATATAATTTGAGACACTTGTTTCTTTTAGCTGCTATATTTGGCAACTATGTCCTACCATATAAAGTATATATATATATATATATATATATATATATATAATTTGTAGGATACCGAATAGATCAGGTGTTGCTTATCAGTACACTGAACTTTACGGTGTGCCCATACAGCAGTTTACGGCCAAATATGAAGTGTTGCCATATTCAGCAGAGAATGGGTAACAAATTGTGGGTGTAATTTACTCTGTTATCCCTTGTGAAAATAAATAATGTGGGCCTAAAGAGACATTTTCTTGTAAAAAATAAAAAATTTAGTTTTCACAGCCAAATATTTCTAAATTCTATGAAACGCTTGTTGGGTCAAAGTGTTTGCTACATGCCTTGAAAAATTCCTTGGCGGGTGTAGTTTCCAAAATGGGGTCACTTCTTGGGGTTTTCCCCTGTAGGGGTACCTCAGGGTGTCTTCAAATGTGACATGGCACCTGAAAATTATTCCAGCAAAATCTGCCCTTCAAAAGCCATATAGCGGTCCTTTCCTTCTGCGCCCTACTGTGTTACCATACAGCAGTTTATGGCCACATATGGGGTGTTTCTGTAAACTACAGAATCAGGGCAATAAATATTGGTTTGGTTTGGCTGTTAACCATTGCTTTGTTACTGGAAAAAATGGATTTAAATGGAAAATCTGCCCAAAAAGTGAAATTCTGAAATTTCATCTCCATTTTCTATTAATTCTTGTGGAACACCTAAAGCGTTAACAACATTTGTAAAATCAGTTTTGAATAATTTAAGGGGTGTTATTTCTAAAATGGGGTCATTTTTGGGTGGTTTCTATTATGTAAGCCTCACAAAGTGACTTCAGACCTGAACTGGTCCTTAAAAAGTGGGTTTATGGAATTTTCAGAAAAATTTCAAGATTTGCTTCTAAACTTCTAAGCCTTGTAACGTCCCCAAAAAATAAAATGGCATTCCCAAAATGATCCAAACATAAAGTAGACATTTGGGGAATGTAAATTAATAACTATTTTTGGAGGTATTACTATGTATTATAGAAGTAGAGAAGTTGAAACTGGAGCGCCCCGGGAGCCGCACGTACTGTAAGTATACTGCTCCCCCGCTCCCCACTACACTTTACCATGGCTGCCAGGACTTTAGCGTTCCGGCAGCCATGGTAACCACTCTAAAAAAGCTAAACGTCGTATCCGGCAATGCGCTGAAACGACGTTTAGCTTAAGGCCGGATCCGGATCAATGCCTTTCAATGGGCATTCATTCCGGATCCGGCCTTGCGGCAAGTCTTCAGTTTTATTGGCCGGAGCAAAAAGCGCAGCATGCTGCAGTATTTTCTCCGGCCAAAAAACGTTCCGTTCCGGAACTGAAGACATCCTGATGCATCCTGAACGGATTTCTCTCCATTCAGAATGCATTAGGATAATCCTGATCAGGATTCTTCCGGCATAGAGCCCCGACGACGGAACTCTATGCCGGAAGACAAGAACGCAGGTGTGAAAGAGCCCTAAATTGCTAGTTTTACTAAATGTTTTCCCGCAAACGTACTGTATTTTTCTCTTTATGCACCTCATGATAAGATGCACCCCAGGTTTTAGAAGAGGAAATAAAAAATAAAAAATTTCCATCAGACCCCCATATCAGATCAACAGATTAGACTCCCACATCAGGACCTCAGATCAGACCCCTATATTAGGACCTCCTATCACCCCTATATCAGATCCTCACATTATATCTCCATATCAGACCTCAGATGAGACCCCCATGTCAGGACATCAGATCAGACCCCTATATCAGATCCTCAGATCAGACCCCTATATCAGACTTCCGTATAAGGACATCATATCAGACCCCCATATCAGGACATAAGATCAGACCCTCATCAGACCTCTATGTCAAACCCTGTACCAGACCTCTGATCAGACCCACATTAGATCTCCATATCAGACCTTAAAATAAATACATTCACTTACCGCTCCTGCTCTGCCAATACTCTCCAGGTTCGGCGGTCTCCCCTGATCTTTTCTGGGCCCGCACTACACTGTCACTTCACAGTGTGGAGCATCAGGTCATAGTTCTAGAACTACATCCTAACACTGTACACAGGACAGTGCAGTGCTGCCCCAGGAAAGAAGACTGGGAGCACTTGGGGAACTTCACTCCTGGCCCCCCCGCCTACTACATACTAAGGAGTTCATTATGGAAGCACTCACTAGTTTTCGCTTTATAAGACACTGACATTTTCCCCCACTTATGGGGGAAAAAAATTGTGTCTTATAAAGCAAAAATACGGTAAGTATCAGTCTGCTCAGTTCCTTCTTTTTTTTAACATGGTGCCTGCAGATTGCACTCCTTCTTCATGGTTACAGGTTCCCTTCAAAATTGAAAGAAATAGGTATAACAAGAAACAACGTTATATGAATGAAACTAGACACAAATACAGTACATCATACACTTCCTTTAATTATTTGTGGCCTTGCACATTGTTTCAATAGTTTAGGATACAGGCAATCCTTGGAATAATTTACTAAATAATAATTATATATAAATATTGGTATCTTAAACTGCCTATTGATATTTTCTGAAACTTAAAAAACTGGTGAATCTACAGTATGTTTTACATTTTCTATCCTTTGCAATCCTAAAAGTAATTACTGAACTGAGCTGTGATCACATTACGATATGCTGGCGGTGCATGTTCTCTTTCTTCTCCCTGGCAGAATTTGATATTGAGATGAACATGTTGTGCTAAATATTCTGCAGATACCTGTAAAAGTTTTAGCACTAAATACCTTCACTGAAAACATGCCTATATACAATCAAAGAGATTTTCTGTGAGTAAAATACTGATGACTTAGGGTCCATTCACATGACTGTATGAATGGGTCCGTGTGCTGTCCAAATCCGTAGTTCCGTTTCGTGAACCCGCAAAAATATAGAGCATGTCCTATTCTTGTCCGCATTCGTGGACAAGAATAGCCATTTTCTATATAGTGCTGGCCATGTGCGTTCTGCAAAATGTGAAACACACATAGCTGGTATCAGTGTTTTGTGGATCCGCAGTTTGTGGACTGCAAAACACTTACAGTTGTGTGAATGTAGCCTAATGTGTATGCTCAGGATAAGTCATCAATTTCTCATTGGTGGAGGTCCATCTCCTGGACCTCACACCGATCATAGCATACCAAGCACAGTGCCACACATTGTATAGTGGCAGTGCTCGGTATTGCAGCCCAGGCCCATTCACTTGAATGGGACTGAGCTGCACAAAGGCCATGTGACTGCTGAACATGACATCACTGGCGGAGTACCACAACCTTACCACACCGCAAACAGCTGATTTACAGGTGTACTGGAAATCAGACTGTCACCAAAATGATACTTATGCAGGTAATCAATATTTTACTCCAGGAAAACTCTTTAATATATCAATCAGTGTAGATTATAATGAAAACAAAAGACATGAATGAGATGCGTTAACTTATTATTCTCCAAAATTACATCCAATTTCCATAATCACATTATTTTTCCCATGATAGAAAGTGATGGCATATTACTAGGGTATTTTCTCCCTGTGCTAATACTATACTTAGGTACTATACAAGCATTTCTATCTTTATCTGCTCTGCTTGTGCTTCTTTACTCTTTAATAAGGTAATTATTGGCTGGCATAATGTTTGCTCTTTTGTTTAATGGCTATGCCATCACTTTCTGATCAGTGAGGATTCACCAGCTGCTAGAAAGCGCTGCAGCCCGCTCATTCCTAGGATTGTGGTATTCCTGCCAGTCGGACTCCAGTAATCAGTAACTAATGGCAAATTTTAGCTATGTGTCATCCCTTTCTGTGATGGGAAATCACCTTTAATATGTTCTCTAAGCAAAACCAGAATTATAATTCAGCAATTATAACGAATGAAGACAACAGAACTGAGCTCTGATGTACAGTACAGACCAAAAGTTTGGACACACCTTCTCATTCAAAGAGTTTTCTTTATTTTCATGACTATGAAAATTGTAGATTCACACTGAAGGCATCAAAACTATGAATTAACACATGTAGAATTATATACATAACAAAAAAGTGTGAAACAACTGAAAATACAGTTGCAAGAAAAAGTATGTGAACCCTTTGGAATGATATGGATTTCTGCACAAATTGGTCATAAAATGTGATCTGATCTTCATCTAAATCACAACAATAGACAATCACAGTCTGCTTAAACTAATAACACACAAAGAATTAAATGTTACCATGTTTTATTGAACACACCATGTAAATGTTCACAGTGCAGGTGGAAAAACTATGTGAACCCCTAGAGTCTAGACTAATGACATCTCTAAGAGCTAATTGGAGTGAGGTGTCAGCCAATTGGAGTGTTGGTTACAGCTGCCCTACCCTATAAAAACACACACCAGTTCTGGGTTTGCTTTTCACAAGAGGTATTGCCTGATGTGAATGATGCCTTGCACAAAAGAGCTCTCAGAAGTCCTACGATTAAGAATTGTTGACTTGCATAAAGCTGGAAAGGGTTATAAAAGTATCTCCAAAAGCCTTGCTGTTCATCAGTCCACGGTAAGACAAATTGTCTATAAATGGAGAAAGTTCAGCACTGCTGCTACTCTCCCTAGGAGTGGCTGTCCTGTAAAGATGACTGCAAGAGCACAGCGCAGACTGCTCAATGAGGTGAAGAAGAATCCTACAGTGTCAGTTAAAGACTTACAAAAGTCTCTGGCATATGCTAATATCCCTGTTAGGGAATCTACGATATGTAAAACACTAAACAAGAATGGAATTCATGGGAGGATACCACAGAGGAAGCCACTGCTGTCCAAAAAAACATTGCAGCACGTTTACAGTTTGCACAATAGCACCTGGATGTTCCACAGCAGTACTGGCAAAATATTCTGTGGACAGATGAAACCAAAGTTGAGTTGTTTGGAAGAAACACACAACACTATGTGTGGAGAAAGTGGCACAGCACACCAACATCAAAACCTCCTCCAAACTGTGAAGTATGGTGGTGGGGGCATCATGGTTTGGGGCTGCTTTGCTGCGTCAGGGCCTGGACGGATTGCTATAATCGAAGGAAAAATTAATTCCCAAGATTATTAAGACATTCTGCAGGAGTACTTAAGGCCATCTGTCCACCAAATGAAGCTCAACAGAAGATGGGTGTTGCAACAGGACAACGACCAAAGCATAGAAGTAAATCAACAACAGAATGGCTTAAACATAAGAAAATACGCCTTCTGGAGTGGCTCAGACAGAGTCCTGACCTCAACCCGATTGAGATGCTGTGGCATGACCTCAAGAAAGCGATTCACACCAGACATCCCAAGAATATTACTGAACTGAAACAGTTCTGTAAAGAGGAATGGGAATTACTCCTGACCGTTGTGCACGTCTGATCTGCAAGTATAGGAAACGTTTGGTTGAAGTTATTGCTGCCAAAGGAGGTTCAACCAGTTATTAAATCCAAAGGGCTCACATACTTTTTCCACCAGCACTGTGAATGTTTACATGGTGTGTTCAATAAAAACATGGTAACATTTAATTCTTTGTGTGTTATTAGTTTAAGCAGACTGTGATTCTCTATTGTTGTGACTTAGCTGAAGATCAGATCACATTTTATTACCAATTTGTACAGAAATTCATATAATTCCAAAGGGTTCACATATTTTTTATTGCAACTGTATGTCATATTCTAGGTTCTTCAAAGTAGCCACCTTTTGCTTTGATTACTGCTTTGCACTCTCTTGGCATTCTCTTGTTGAGCTTCAAGAGGTAGTCACCTGAAATGGTTTTCACTTCACAGGTGTGCCCTGTCAGGTTTAATAAGTGGGATTTCTTGCCTTATAAATGGGGTTGGGACCATCAGTTGCGTTGTGGAGAAGTCAGGTGGATACACAGCTGATAGTCCTACTGAATAGACTGTTAGAATTTGTATTATGGCAAGAAAAAAGCAGCTAAGTAAGAAAAACAAGTGGCCATCATTACTTTAAGAAATTAAGGTCAGTCAGTCCGAAAAATTGGGAAAACTTTGAAAGTGTCCCCAAGTGCAGTCACAAAAACCATCAAGCGCTACAAAGAAACTGGCTCACATGCGGACCGCCCCAGTAAAGGAACTCTCACCTCTGCTGCGGAGGATAAGTTCATCCGAGTCACCAGCCTCAGAAATCGCAGGTTAACAGCAGCTCAGATTAGAGACCAGGTCAATGCCACACAGAGTTCTAGCAGCAGACACATCTCTAGAACAACTGTTAAGAGGAGACTGTGTGAATCAGGCCTTCATGGTAGAATATCTGCTAGGAAACCACTGCTAAGGACAGGCAACAATCAGAAGAGACTTGTTTGGGCTAAAGAACACAAGGAATGGACATTAGACCAGTGGAAGCCTGTGCTTTGGTCTGATGAGTCCAAATTTGAGATCTTTGGTTCCAACCACCGTGTCTTTGTGCGACGCAGAAAAGGTGAACGGATGGACTCTACATGCCTGGTTCCTACCGTGAAGCATGGAGGAGGAGGTGTGATGGTGTGGGGGTGCTTTGCTGGTGACACTGTTGGGGATTTATTCAAAATTGAAGGCATACTGAACCAGCATGGCTACCACAGCATCTTGCAGCGGCATGCTATTCCATCCGGTTTGCGTTTAGTTGGACCATCATTTATTTTTCAACAGGACAATGACCCCAAACACACCTCCAGGCTGTGTAAGGGCTATTTGACCATGATGGAGAGTGATGGGGTGCTGCGCCAGATGACCTGGCCTCCACAGTTACCGGACCTGAACCCAATCGAGATGGTTTGGGGTGAGCTGGACCGCAGAGTGAAGGCAAAAGGGCCAACAAGTGCTAAGCATCTCTGGGAACTCCTTCAAGACTGTTGGAAGACCATTTCAGGTGACTACCTCTTGAAGCTCATCAAGAGAATGCTAAGAGTGTGCAAAGCAGTAATCAAAGCAAAAGGTGGCTACTTTTAAGAACCTAGAATATGACATATTTTCAGTTGTTTCACACTTTTTTGTTATGTATATAATTCCAAATGTGCTAATTCATAGTTTTGATGCCTTCAGTGTGAATCTACAATTTTCATAGTCATGAAAATAAAGAAAACTCTTTGAATGAGAAGGTGTGTCCAAACTTTTGGTCTGTACTGTATATATCGGATTATAGTAAAATCTGGAACATCACCCTTGTTAAATATTTGCAGGTATATCATGTCTGGTAACATCTTATGTGGGATTGCTCTACTACAGTTTGAGAAGCGCATATTTGCCCTTGCATCAAAATTCTCCCCACCCAGCAGGAAAATTATCTCTAGAAAGGTAGGATAGTGTTACATAGTTAATACGGTTGACAAAACACACAGGTTCATCTAGCCTAAACTAGAATCCTACCATGTTGAGCCAGAGGAGGGCAAACCCCATATGAGGTGGCTGTCAATTGCTGCATATTAGAGGAAGAATTCATTCCCAATGACAAATTAGAAAAATTACTTGGATCAACAACCCATCTCCAAAACTCTAATACTCATAACCTGTGATCCAGAAAGGCACCTAGGCCCTTCTTGAACTTGTAGAATGAATTAGCCATCACAACATCTTGCGACAGTGTTTCATAATCTAACTGCTCTTACAGAAAAAAATCCTCGTCTATGTTTATGGTGGAACCTTCTTTCCCCTAGAAGCAGAGGATGTCCACTAATCATGGTTATGGGCCAAGGTATAAACAGACCATTAAAAAGATCTCTGCACTGTCCATTCATGTATTTGTACACTGTAATTAGGCCACCCCCTAAGCCATCCTTTCCAAACTTAATAACCTTAAGGTTGTTAACTTGTCTTGGTACTGAAATCCACCCATCAATTATCACTCTCCCACTCTAGTTCAGCTATATTCCTCTTATATCCAGGTACCTAAAATTGTACACATTATTCCATGTGTGATCTGACAGGTGATTTGTATAGAAGCAAAGCTATGTTTTTGTCATGAGTATCTTTGCCTGTTTTGATGCATCCCACATTTGTATTTAACATTTTGACTTATCAGTCCAGAGCAGCCATTTTTTTTGCATTCGGACTATAAGACGCACTGCCATTTCCCCCAAACGGAAGGGGGAAGTGCGCCTTATAGTCTACAAATTCCAATAGGGTTTTCTGAGATTGTTTTTAAACTCCTGGAGCCCCTGCCAATCAGCTGTTTGAGATCTATTAACTTAGAATAAAAAAATGCTGGATTTACATGGCCAAATGTTCGGGCCAATTACTAGGAGCAAACGTTTGTAGGAACACTAGGCTCCTGTAAAAGTACTGTAGATCACCAAATGAACGAGTTGCTTAAAAAGGGGCATAGATGCCTGTGATAAAAACATAGTCCTGCCACTTTGCAAATCACTAGTCAGACCACACATGGAGTACTGTGTACAGTGCTTGAACACCTTCTCACTGCCTTCTCACAGCTAACCAAGCACAGTGGCGTACACAGGATAGTGGCTGTGTTTGGTATTGTAACTTAGCCCCATTCACTTAAATGGGGCTGAGCTGCTCCTAGGCTAAGTGAACGATGAACGTGATCTCACTGGCCTAGAAAGAGCAGAGAGAAGGCTGCTGCACTCACAGGAGTACCGGTGCCTTCTCAAACAGATGACTTCCGGGATCAGATCAGATACTGATGACTAGGGTGAGCGAATAGTCTTCGGATGAAACAAAAGTTTTTTTACAGTAGAAATTAATTTTTGAAGTTATTACCCAAAGTCAGCTCATTGGCGCCAATACATTCTAATATTGTACGGAGGGTACAGTATTCTAACAATGTTTTATGCTAAACGACTTCGGATGTTTTATCCGAAGTTGATTCGCTCATCCCTACTGATGACCTATCCTTAGGATAGGTCAGTGATAGACAAACTGCGGCTCTCCAGCTGTTGCAAAACTACAACTCCCACCATGCCCTGCTGTAGGCAGTCTTTGCATGCTGGGAGTTGTAGTTCTGCAACAGCTGGAGAGCCACAGTTTGCCTATCACTGGGATAGGTCATCAACAAAAAAAGAAATTATCTTGTAAAAGCCCCTTGTAAGTTTTCTGTTGATTTCCCCGTGAAACCAAATCCCCTGTAATATATTATCATCGTCAGTGCTAATTACCTTACAGAGCTTAGTATTATGTGCAAATATTCAAATAATTTTCTGTAAGGTTATGTTCACATCTGTGTTGGAGCCTCAGTTTGGGTCCTCCCTCACAAATTCTGCCAAAAAGAGCAGACAAAAAAGTCCTGCATGCACAACTTATTTTCCCACTAGAAAAGCGGACACCTGAACGGACCCCCGTTATGATTACGCTATAATATCTCATATGCTACAATATTACCCTTTCCAATAGTGCCTTGTACAAATGCAATGAGAACACTTTTAAAGCATAAAATATTTTTATAAAATTATTAGCCCCATTTACAGTCTGTCAATATTGTTAATGTGTACAGTGGCGAGCAAAGGGATTGCTCTCAGTAAATATATATCTATAAATCCAGTCTGGAACTTACCTCCTCATAGAAGTTGATCAGATTAGTCTGACAGGACCAATCCCTCATAAATAGGATGATATTGTGTTTTAAGGTTATCACTGAGATACTCCGGGAAAGAAAGTCACTGCAGTGCCACCAAGTGTCTTCCCTGTCTCATATGAGAAAAGCCAGCAAAGGAGAAAAACCGTCAGGTTTCAGGATGTGACCTCTTTTAATCATCACTATCTGTTAATGCTGTGGCCATAACCTCAGGGCCACATGTAACGCTTATAACTGGAAGGGCTTTGCATTTTGAACTGGATAACAGTAAAGGGGGTACTTAGTAATCCTCATTAATTCACCAAGAAGATTTATCAATAGAAACAACCACTATAGTTTAATAGAGAAGGTCTCATGTTAGGGACTGTCATCTATCAGCTAGACCAGAGATCGACTACAAAGAACATTTCTTCTTCTGGAGGACCTGGTGTGTATGTACAGTACAGACCAAAAGTTTGGACACACCTTCTCATTCAAAGAGTTTTCTTTATTTTCATGACTATGAAAATTGTAGATTCACACTAAAGGCATCAAAACTATGAATTAACACATGTGGAATTATATACATAACAAACAAGTGCAAAACAACTGAAAATATGTCATATTCTAGGTTCTTCAAAGTAGCCACCTTTTGCTTTGATTACTGCTTTGCACACTCTTGGCATTCTCTTGATGAGCTTCAAGAGGTAGTCACCTTAAATGGTTTTCACTTCACAGGTGTGCCCTGTCAGGTTTAATAAGTGGGATTTCTTGCCTTATAAATGGGGTTGGGACCATCAGTTGCGTTGAGGAGAAGTCAGGTGGATACACAGTTGATAGTCCTACTGAATAGACTGTTAGAATTTGTATACTGGCAAGAAAAAAGCAGCTAAGTAAAGAAAAACGAGTGGCCATCATTACTTTAAGAAATTAAGGTCAATCAGTCAGCCGAAAAATTGGTAAAACTTTGAAAGTAAGGGCTATTTGACCATGAAGGAGAGTGATGGGGTGCTGTGCCAGATGACCTGGCCTCCACAGTCACCAGACCTGAACCCAATCGAGATGGTTTGGGGTGAGCTGGACTGCAGAGTGAAGGCAAAAGGGCCAACAAGTGCTAAGCATCTCTGGGAACTCCTTCAAGACTGTTGGAAGACCATTTCAGATGACTACCTCTTGAAGCTCATCAAGAGAATGCCAAAAGTGTGCAAAGCAGTAATCAAAGCAAAAGGTGGCTACTTTTAAGAACCTAGAATATGACATATTTTCAGTTGTTTCACACTTGTTTGTTATGTATATAATTCCACATGTGTTAATTCATAGTTTTGATGCCTTCATGGTCATGAAAATAAAGAAAACTCTTTGAATGAGAAGGTGTGTCCAAACTTTTGGTCTGTACTGTATGTTCCATAAAGAGTCCAATGACTTAATTAAGAACTCTGTAATACCTTGTTATCCTTTGCTTCAAGATTTGGGGGGTACTATTTCTCCTTGGGGAAAGAGTGCCTTATTGAACACTCATACCGTTCTTCACAGATTACAGACAATCCCTATGGGCCACAGTAGTTGGACACTCTGTGAGCAGCTTATGATGGAGGGACATTTCTAACAGACAGTCTCTAATTGTATGATAGACAAAGTGTCCCCTTGCTAGGACCTTCAGTGACCAGCTGTAATCTGCATGGAAACCTGGCAGTAAGTGTTCCATTTCCACAGTAGAAATTAAACATTACGCAGTGTAAATTTAAATCAATGGATTGTCTGTCTAATGCAGTGCAAGACAGGTCTTCCAGAGAAAAAGACTTTTTGCCACCCTCTTTAGCTAAGAGGTACGGTCCCTGAACAAAGGACCCAATCTATTAACTTACAATTCAAAAATGATGGATTTACATGGCCCAATGTTTAGGACGATTATTGGGAGCAAACGTTTGTAGGAACACTAGTTCCCGATAATCAGCCCCTGTAAAGGTACCGTAGATCACCCCATGAACGAGATGCATCAAAAGGGACATATATGGCCGTGATGAGAACATAGTCCTGCCACTTTGCAAATCACTAGTCAGACCACACATGGAGTACTGTGTACAGTGCTGGGCTCCTGTGAACAAAGCAGACATAGCAGAGCTGAAGAGGGTTCAGAGGACGGCAACTAAAGCAATAACTGGAATGGGGCAACTACAGTACTCAGAAAGATTATTGAAATTAATGTTATTCACTTTAGAAAAAAAGATGACTGAGGGGAGATCTAATAACTATAAAGAAAAGAGAAGTGTAGCAGCTCTCACCTGCCCTTCCTTTAATTGTGAGCACGGACAGCCCGTGTCAGGTGCGGGCGGCAATGGAAAAAAGAAGTTGAGAAAATCCAGCTCCACTTGGATAAAGGAATATGTGTTTATTCAGCTTGCGGTTAAAAACTCATCCAAGATTTACAAAATTAGCAGTCTTGTCTACGCGTTTCGGGCTACCAGAGACAATTCCAGCCCTTCTTCATGACCTGGAACTGTCTCTGGTAGCCCGAAACGCGTAGACAAGACTGCTAATTTTGTAATCCTTGGATGAGTTTTTAACCGCAAGCTGAATAAACACATATTCCTTTATCCAAGTGGAGCTGGATTTTCTCAACTTCTTTTTTCCATCTAATAACTATGTATAAATATATCAGGAGTCAGTACAGAGATCTCTCCCATCATCTATTAATCCCCAGGACTGTGAAGACTGCGTCTGGAAGAAGGTTTGTACACAAACATAGAAAGGGATTCTTTACGGTAAGAGCAGTGACACTATGGAACTCTCTGCCTGAGGAGGTGGTGATGGTGAGTACAATAAAAGAGTTCAAGAGGGGCCTGGATGTATTTCTGGAGTGTAATAATATTACAGGCTATAGCTACTAGAGAGGGGTCGTTGATCCAGGGAGTTATTCTGATTGCCGGATTGGTGTCGGGAAGGAATTTTTATTCCTCTATTGGCTTCTACCTCACAGTTTTTTTTTGCCTTCCTGGATCAACTTGCAGGATAACAGGCTGAACTGGATAGGCAGATGTCTTTTTTCAGCCTTACAAACTATGTTACTAATGAGTGAAACACTCGTTCATCTGGTGGAATGATCTATCATGCGGACACCTCAATCATTGTTTCTGGGCAGCAGGAGGTGATCATTGCATGTAAATGCACCTCTTCACCTCCACTGATGAGCAAACAGTTATCGCAAAGGAACACTGCTCACACTTCGTGTGTAAATGCGGCCTTAAAAAGTATATAAAAATGAGGGACACAGTAAATCAAATTTTATAGAATCCACTGAATATATACCTATATATATTGTATATCATAAACTGATATTCATTAAAAACGAATCACACTGTGAATATTTATAGTTGTCTTTAATTGAAATTCATATAGGCAATGGATGGCCAAAGCATGCAACAAAGTTTTAACTATTGCTATGGCACGTCTTGAACTCTGTTCAAGTAGATCAGATATTGCAACCCATAAACCATTGTTTAACACAAAATCCCCTGGAATGCTGCAGCAGAACATTTTGAGAGTAATTAAAAGGCAGGTTCCTTAGGAGATTTGGACTTGTCCGGCGGATGTGTAGTAACCGGATGTATCTGAGGAGAACCTTTGAGAAAGATGAACCATGTCCAGATTGACTTCTCCAAAATAGAACTTGTCATAGAGCTGCAAATACAAAATACTTCAGATAAGTGATTTTTGCAGAAGCATTGGAGAAAAAAGTTTAACATCTCTATAGATCTCATTATATTTCATATGATGCTCTTCTGTCAAATCTGCTTCCCATCCAATACTGCTGTTGCAGATACCCAGGATTCAGCATGATAACTCCCCAGAGGACTTATTTGATGTCTGTATTCATTCAATATTCACTTACATCAGGAATCAAACATGTGAAACACATCAGAATCTTCTACAGCTGCTTCACTGCCAGAGGAGTGGGAGCCCTAGAGTAGATTTAGCTAAGAGTCTGTTTTTTTGTTAGCACAGCGTGTAGTTCTGTGTATGCAGAGAACTTTGGGAATAATATTCCTATGGGAACATTTAGTTTCTTTCAATACTAATTGGCTATTTGCATATTAATCACTGTCGTGCTTGCAGGTTCAATTCTAAGACAGATGAATTAGGATGTGATACAGATAAATATTTGTGTAGATGAACTTTATACTTATGCAGATATGGACTTACAAGTCCAAGCTCACCCATCTAGCCTTGGGGACTTAGCTTTTTTTTACGCCTGGAAAGTCATATGTTTACAACCTCTAGTACAATTACACAGAGCCAATTACTGGAGCTAAATGTATAGTGTTTGTCATGCTCCACTGGTATTATGGAGCCCATAAACTGCACAACTCGAGTTTTGCCGTGGAAGAAGCAGAAAACTTGGTGAAACTCTTGTGGGGCGCTTTATGAACCCCATGCTGTTTTTAGAGTTTTGATATGCTGTCAAGAGTACAAAAAAGCCACCTTTTGCAAATCCTCTAAAAAGATATGTAACTACTGCAATATGTCATGCAGAATCCAAACAGCACTGATTAACTTAAGGAGGTGCAATTTCAAATTGGGTCTGTTCCCCCTATGAAGATCTTCCTTTATTTGTGATCTCCTTGCTATCTCGTAATATAAAATTACTTGAGCGTGGAGGAACTTGGATACTATCTTCATTGTCTGCTGCAACTGCCATTTATTATTGCAAGTAATTTATAAGCAGTTGGCTCTTGATGTGTTGAAAACAGAGAACATGGGCAAGTATAAGAATCTGAGTGACTTACAAGGACCACATTTTGATAGCAAGGATTGTGATGACTATATAAGAGCAATTCCAAAACCAGGTCTCATGAGGTGTTTCTGGTATACAGTGGTTAGTACCCACCAAAAGTGGACCAAAGAATTAACAACTTTGCCTGGTAGCTCATTGATGCATGTGGGGAGAGACGGTTAGCCTATCTGGTATGCTCCCACAGAAGAGCTACTGCAGCACACATTTCTGAAAAAAGTACTCCTAGCTGTAACAGAAACATGTCAGAACACACAGGCTGTCCAAGCATGCTACATACTGGGCTGCATAGCTGCAGATTGGCTAAAGCAGTCCAAACAGCCAAAAGCACATATAATGAACACATGTACATCAGAACTGGTCCATGGGGCAATGGAAGAAGGTGACCTGGTCTTAAATTTTCTTTTACATCCTGTGGATAGCTGGGGGTGTGCGCATCACTTACTGTAGGAAGAGATGGCACCAGGATAGACTATGGGAAGAACACCTGACGGCATAGGCAATGTAATGTTCTGCCGAGAAGTCTTATGCCCTGCCACTCATGTGGCTACTACTTGTACATGTACCACCTTCCCAAACATTGCTGCAGACTAAGTTCATCCCTTCATGGCAATGGTATTCCCTCATGGTAGTGGCCTCTGTCTTTCAGAACTGCTCACATATGGCTTGAGGAACGTGATAAAGAGTTCAAGGTGTTGACTTCGGCTCTAAATACAAAATCAAGCCCAATCCATGGAAACCCCACCTCTTTACCTACAGGACTTAAGGGCCATTTACATGGGCCAACAATTGAACAGATTATCGCTAACGAGTGTTACTGGTAACGTTGGTTAGCGATGATCTTGTGGTGTAAATGCACCGCCGATTACCCAATAAATGAGCAAAATGCTTGTTCATTGGGTAATAGGATCTTCTGTGCAGCACACAAGATCATCATTTCCTGGTGGCAGATTGTGATGTGTTAACACGATCTACTGCCGGGAAACAACGAGTCAGTATGGGGAAGAGCTACGGCATTAGCGATCGCTCCTCCCCATATTAGTGGCCAGTTGGAAAACTGCAGGTTCAGGATTTTACATTTTTTGTTTAAATACAGAGAGTGAAAGTATAAATAAAAAATAACATCATCAAAAATTCAGTAAAAGTATGGTAAACATAAAAACGTGTTTTAATCTATACTAATGTGTGGCTATAGTAACTCAAATACTGTCTTGCATTTACTGTGAAAACAAAGGTTATACAGATCAAGTTCATTAGGAAGAAATTATATAACAATCTCACTCTGCTAGAACATGCAGTAGATGGCTAGCGTCACTCCAATTCCAGGTAGCAGGCTAACAACACAATTGCTTCAGTCGGCAAAATCTATTGTCAAATGCAATAATCCACATCAAAACCAGCAAACAAGAAGCACAATGCACTCCCAGGGTCTCTGACTCATCGCTTTCACACAAAATGTAAGGAATCAAGAAAGGCAAGCTTCAAAGCTGTCCACATTTAAAGCATTGATCCAATATAACATTTCCCATTCACTAAAGGCCTTTGATACAAAGATAGCAAAACACCATAAAATGCTAAAATCTGAAACATAACTACAGGAGGATGAAAGGTTGCAGTCGCTCCAAAGTCCTAAAGTCTAAGGTGACCCAAAAGGTCCCTCTACCCATATGAGGAGACCAGCACTAGGATAGTTTGGAACATGCGATTGCTCGGGACTGCAAGTGGACTGCACATTGGTGCTCCCCTATAATATGCATGGGACTGCAACACAGCGGTTCTCCTTCATTCTCATCATCAGTGGGGGTCCCAGTCTGACCTCTACTGAACAGTGATTGATGGGATATCCTAGCTATATGCTATCACAGGCTTTATTGGCAAAACTCCATATACACATGAAACCATAATTTGACAGCTAAATATATTTGTAGTAAAAAAATATTTGAAAATGAAAAATCAAAAACCATAAATCACACTGGGATTATGGTTTCCATTCATAACAGCAAGATGGAGAATCTGATTCAAACAAATTGACTTTTACACCAAAAACAGCGCTACCGACATGGGTATTCTTGTCCTCAAAAATATCAGCGTCTCTGATGGAAAGTGAAAAACCAATGTGAAAGATTCTCTATTCAAACATAGATAACATTTAGGACTCATTCAGATGACCATATCCATTTTTGCAGTCTGCAAAGTGTGGATCTGCATAACACGGCATAACATAGCATTTTGCAGAACGGAACGGCCAGCCCTATGATAAAAATGCCTATTCTTGTCCACAATGCCTGACAAGAATAGGACATGTTCTATGTTTTTTTGCGGGGCTGTGGAACATAAGTACGGATGCGGACAGCACACGCGGTGTGCTGTCTGGAACTTTTGAGGCCCCATTGAAACTATGGATTCACTATTGATATATACCTGTGGAAATAAATAGAAACATAGAATGTGTCGGCAGATAAGAACCATTTGGCCCATCTAGTCTGCCCAATATACTAAATACTATGGATAGCCCCTGGCCCTATCTTATATGAAGGATGGCCTTATGCCTATCCCATGCATGCTTAAACTCCTTCACTGTATTTGCAGCTACCACTTCTGCAGGAAGGCTATTCCATGCATCCACTACTCACTCAGTAAAGTAATACTTCCTGATATTACTTTTAAACCTTTGCCCCTCTAATTTAAAACTATGTCCACTTGCAGCAGTTTTTCTTCATTTAAATATTCTCTCCTCTTTTACCTTGTTGATTCCCTTTATGTATTTAAAAGTTTCTATCATATCCCCTCTGTCTCGTCTTTCTTCCAAGCTATACATGTTAAGGTCCCTTAATCTTTCCTGGTAAGTTTTATCCTGCAATCCATGTACCAGTTTAGTAGCTCTTCTCTGAACTCTCTCCAAAGTATTAATATCCTTCTGGAGATATGGACTCCAGTACTGAGCACAATCTCCAAATGAGGTCTCACTAGTGCTCTGTAGAGCGGCATGAGCACCTCCCTCTTTCTACTGGTAATTCCTCTTGCTATACACCCAAGCATTCTGCTAGCATTTCCTGCTGCTCTATGACATTGCCTACTTTTAAGTCTTCTGAAAACATGACCCCTAAATCCCTTTCCTCAGATACTGAGATTAGGACTGTATCACTGATTTTATATTCTGCTCTTGGGTTTTTACGTCCCAGGTGCATTATCTTGCACTTATCAACATTAAATTTTAGTTGCCAGATTTTTGACCATTCCTCTAGTTTTCCTAAGTCCTTTTCCATTTGGTGTATCCCTCCAGGAACATCAACCCTGTTACAAATCTTTGTATCATCAGCAAAAAGACACACCTTACCATTGAGGCCTTCTGCAATTTCGCTGATAAAGATATTAAACAATATGGGTCCCAGAACAGATCCCTGAGGTACCCCACTGGTAACAAGACCTTGGTCTGAATATACTCCATTGACTACAACCCTCTGTTGTCTGTCCCTCAGCCACTGCCTAATCCATTCAACAATATGGGAGTCCAAGCCCAATGACTGCACTTTATTGATAAGCCTTATATGTGGTACAGTATCAAAAGCCTTAATAAAGTCTAGATAAGCGATGTCTACTGCACCTCCTCCATCTATTGGATGGAGCGTCTGCTGGGAGTCTGTTGCACCTAACGTGTATGGCACCTTCCAGCTGTCCCCTGGCAGTTGATGTTGGAGGGGATAACGATTGGACATGTTGGATCCAATTGCCCAACCTTTTTGTTAGCTGGTAGCTAAGCCGTTGCTAGAGGACTTTGTCAAGGATCCCAGTATGGATGAGCGAAGTATTGGAAAATTCGATTTGGCCGCTTCACCGAATTAAAAAAAAAACTTCACTTTGTGCCGAATTACTTTGCCACAAAGCACATTTCTTCGTAAATAGTGGGTGCAATGACAGGGAGCGGCAATTGTGCTGCCCCCCGTCACTGTAACCCTCAGATGGCGCATTCATACATGATCGCGGCATCTGATAGCAATATAACAGTGTGAATAAAAAATTATAAAAAATCATACTTAGGCCTCATGCACACGACAGTTCTGTTTTTTTGCGGAACGGAACGGGTGTCCCATTGTAAAAATGCCTATTCTTGTCCGCAAAACGGACAAGAATAGGACATGCTATATTTTTTTTTTGCGGGGCCTCGGAACGGAGTGCTGTCTGCATCTTTTGCGGCCCCATTGAAGTGAATCGATCCACACCCGAGCCGCAAAAACTGCGACTCGGATGCGGACCCGAAAAATGGTCGTGTGCATGAGGCCTTACACTGATTCATTTGATCACGAACAAATAAATCTAGCACGAAATCTCCCAAGGCCCATGATGACGTCACCACGTCAGCTGGCGTGGTGACGTCATACATCACCGCGCACAGGATTTCGTCAGAGATCTTCAAACATGATGGCGGCAGCTGGCTCTTCGAGCTCGAATGGAAAGTATGATTTTATTTTATTTTTTACACCATTTCAGTTAAAATCGATTCGTTAACACGAAGCATGGGGAAATTTGACTTTGTGGCAAATCGAATTATCCCTGAACTTCAGGATGCATTCCACTTTGTGGGGTTCGATTCGCTCAACACTAGATCCCAGCATGCATATGTATGAGTGAATCGGGAGAGTTTGCTGTCATCCGAATGCTCACTCGTCTATCTAATGTCTATGGCTAGCTTTACAGAAACTTAAAGGGGTTCTACACCTTTTTATTAATGATGATCTATCCAAAAGGATAGATAATCAGTAAGATAAAGGGACAGAACCCCTTTAAAGATAGACAGGTTTGGATTAAGACAATTAGCGGTTTCCCAAAACATGTTTTTCATAGAAGAACGTGGAGAAATTGTCTCCCACACAAATGTAATTATAAATACAGTCATTTCTGCTTAACGATATTAACTTTACATACAGTATTTACTATTAATACAAATTTCTGTTGCTATATGTAAGCTATAATTTACTGCAATTATTTTATAACAAAATCGACTTTTACCGGTGTTGTCTTTCTACGGCTCCATTTGAAATGGTTCCTATTGGTGGCTATTGTGCCTATTTAATGCTTTAAGCATTTCAGGATATTTTTTCTGTTTCACGTATGTGGCAGCTTGAATACAAATCATATGTTTTGACCATTGTGTTTCCAGATCCGTCCTGCTGTTGCTTTTGACAAAACGTAAAATCACGACATGAAGGAAATACAAAGCATTTCCTGCCGAGAATGATTAAGATTACACTTGAAGCTGTGAGAGGTTCGCTACCATATTTTATAGTTAAAGCAAAAGGTAATGGTGAGATGCGTATTGTTTTTCCCCGTAGAGCAGAGGACATCCGGCAGAAAGTAACATTCCTGACAAAACACACTCAACCCGCTCCCTGCTCCAGATGCCTGCTGCCAGGAAAACAGCTCCACGGCTACAGATGCATTATTTCATATAGAGAAATATCATACATCATACTGTATATATAGCCAGCACATACATGGCTATTGCCATTGCAGGAGGAACTACTCAATAATGCACACCTTGATCTAGTAGGAGCCTGGCTCATATTTAACACTTGGAACTTTGAGATGCACCATGTTCTGGTTTCGGTCCTAGTAATATTTGTAGGTCTAAATTTGTTGGGCTAAAAAAAAAAAAAAAAAGTTTACCTTTGATAAATGTTTGCTTTGAACAACCCCATCACAGGATGCCTCCCTTGCTGCTGGTTCTGCCAGGCATCACCTGTAATCTGCAGAGGAATCCTGCATCGTGTTCATTTTTCCAGCAGTGCCACCACAGGAGAAATAAAGAACTGCATGATGGCAATTTCGGAGGACCCGTCTCCTTTCCTGACATGTCTGTTTTAGTAAATACTTGCACTCCCCAAGTAATAACACTTCTGGAGCATCTATTTCTATGACTTTATGTTCTACCATTCCTTAATTATCCCAGCTAGAAATTATGACTGGTCAGCAGTTTTTAATGAAGGTCTAGATTGATGTTACCAGTAGGGGTTGTGCCCCCAAGCAGTCTGATACTCACAGCATTGACTGGATAGTGTCAGGCTGTGCAGGGACACACCCCTAACTGGTAACACCCATCTGGACCTTTAATGCAAACAGTTACTCATTTATTCATGACTTCTCTCAGGAATAATAAAGGAATGGAACAACATAGAGTCATAAGAATAGAAGGTCTGGAATTATTATTAAAAGGGCGATGCAAGTAGTTGCTAAAATCGACATGTCAGGAGAGGTTACAGATCCTCTTTAATTCAAAGGTCTGTCTGTGTAATGTATGTTAGGTACAGGCTGTGACCTTCAAAGAGACAGTTGCTTCAGATACACGATGGAGGTCACAAATGAAAAAAAAAAAACTCTGTTATCAGAATGTTCTAAAAGGATGAAACTGGAGACTTGGTGGGTGAAAAGAGCGTTCCATAAAAATGATAATGCAATAGACAACATGGATGGATACATGCCAATGGGAAGTCTAAAGTGGCTTTATTAAGACCTGGGGAAACTAGACTGATCTGTGCCAGTGTCTGACATTTACAAAATGTACTATTCTGGTGACAGAGAAAAAAAAATCTCTCCTTGAGTGCTCCCTCAAGGAATAATTTAATCTGTCAGTTCTCATTAATGAACTGTCTTGTGCTCCTGGTGGTCTAGATTGAAAGTGAAATGCTTATAATAGGTTCAGCAGCATATTTAATCTAAAAAAAAGAAATCCCCCCCCCCCCCCACACACATTGTACCTGCATCTGGCAGCAACTAAATATTGTACAGGATTACATGTAAAAGCAAATTTGTCATCAGAAAATACCCTATTATTTAAATGATGTTTTCATGTTAAACATTTTTTTTTTGAATTTTGGGTGAATTTTTTTTATTATTTTCCATGTTACTATCTATAGTTAAAAAAATACCATCACAGGCAGGACTACAATGACAGATATCACTTTTGTATAGATAACTCAGGATCCACCATTCACAATAGGTGATATCACAGCTTTTCTACTCTCGCCTGACCTCTGCCCAGGTCACAGAGCATGCCTAGAAAAATCTCCAATGGAAGACCATTGTGTCTATCACCAATGTGGTTACTCTCAAAGAACAGGACGTCTTGACATATTTTGGGTGTAGTGGTCAGTGTGAAAATGGCATGATTTTAGGATTTTTGTTTAATATCGATAGAGCACAATTTTTTATTTTTTATTTAACACATGCTCTTTAATATCCTGCACAGTGTAAGCCTTGCTGTAGTTTTCATAAGACGCAACATCCCTTGGATTTAGTGCCATTTTGTCCCACTGATTCAAACTTCGGAAATGGCATGTGAAAAACGCCACTACATTCTGGTTACAATAAAGTTACGGTAGTTTCAGGAATGGTCAAGTACTAAATAATTAAAATGAGCATAGTCTGATCCTAATGTCTGCATTATATAAGAAATGGCCTGTGTATTGGAGCAATCTGTAGACTGATGGAGATAGTTGAGTGCTGTACTTGCCCCACTCACTATTGGTCCCATAAACTTTGAATGGAGCAGCAGGCTCCATGTGTGACCACCGCTCCATTCAAACTCCTCCAGAATTGGGGATTAGCACAATGTCCATTAGCCTTTGGAAAGTGGCGGGGACGCCATGCAGACCAAAGGGTAACACCTTATACTGAAGGCCGTTTTCTCTTTGGCAGCCTCTGTTAGGGGTACCTGCCAGTACCCTTTGGTGAGGTCCAAAACAGAAAAATACCGGGCTTGTCTTAACCCCTCAATCAGCTCCTCTACCCGGGGCATAGGATACGCATCGAACTTGGAGATTTAGTTTTGTTTCCAGAAATCGGTACAGAATCGTAACGACCTGTCCAGCTTTTGGTATTAAGACTGGCCCACTCACTTTTGGACTCCTCAGTTGCACTTCCTCCGAGATGGCTTGTCGTCGAGCCTCAGGTACCCGGTATGGTTTCAACCGGATTTTGGCCTGAGCCTCAGTGACAATATCATGCTGGATTATGGAAGTGCGTCCAGGGAGGTCTGAGAACACGTCCGTGTTCCTGCTGATGAACTCCCTGGCCTCCTGAGTCTGTTTAGAGGAGAGGCTGTCTCCTCCTAGAAAACTCGGCCGTGGGCTATCGTCAGTACTGGTTTCCCTATCTTTCCAAGGTTTGAACAAATTCACACGCTACACCTGCTCCGGCTTCCGCCTCCCTGCATGGTGTACCTTGTAGTAAACTTTTTGAGTACCTCGTAGGGTACCTGCCACCTAGCCAGTAACTTACTGTCCACTGTCGGTATACCAGAACCAAAACCCGATCTCCCGAGTTAAAGATCCGGACCCGAGCCTGCCGATTATGCACCCGACTTTGAGCTCGCTGAGCTGCCTCCATATGTTCCTTTACCAGCAGCAACACGGTTTCCATACGTTTCTGCATCTGGGTAACATATTCAGATGCAGTGTGGGT
Source organism: Bufo gargarizans (assembly GCF_014858855.1). Lineage (NCBI taxonomy): Eukaryota > Metazoa > Chordata > Amphibia > Anura > Bufonidae > Bufo > Bufo gargarizans. Next base: position 148,413,814 of record NC_058085.1, on the reverse strand, counting down.
TGTTGCTCCCACGTCTCTTTGGCTATATCCAACAGACTACGTGGATGTCTGCCATATAGAGGTTCGAAGGGCAAGAACCCAGTAGAGGCCTGGGGCACTTCTCGCACTGCAAACATAAGATAGGGTCCCAGTCCTTCCCATCCTTAGACACTACTTGTTTTAACATGGTTTTTAACGTTTTATTAAACCTTTCTACTAGGCCGTCAGTTTGCGGATGATAGACGGACATCCGTATCTGCTTGATGTTCAGCAAATTAAGAGTTCCCGCACGACCTTGGACATAAAAAGGGTTCCCCTGGTCAGTCAGAACCTCTTTAGGTAGCACCACTCTGGAGAACATCTCCATTAACTCCTTTGCTATGAGTTTGGCCGATGTATGTCACAGTGGCACCGCTGCCGGGTACCGAGTGGCATAGTCTAGGACTACCAAGATATGGTGCCCTCTAGCGGACTTCGGTACTGGGCCTACGAGATCCATAGCGATTCTTTCAAAAGGAGTCTCGATAATCAGGAGAGGCACTAAGGGACTGCAGAACAGGTGCTGGGGGCTAGTTGTTTGGCAGGTTTGGCAAGACTTACAAAAGTCATCCACCTCTCTAAACACACTGGGCCAGTAAAACCGTTGTAGTATCCGGTCCTGTGTCTTCTGCAGTTCCAGATGACCCCCGAGAAGCCCAGGGCACCACCAACTGTTCAATGGGTTCACCCCGCAGCTGGTTTACCTAATATAGCATATTCTGGTTGACCACAAAACGGGGAAACATCAACTCGGCCCCAGGTTGTTGGGGTACCCCATCAACTATTACCACATCCTCTCAAGCCCGGGACAGGGTTGGGTCTCGGCTTTGGGCTGTACCGAAATTCTCCCCGGAGACATTGAGGTCTGCCAACTCAGGTCTCAGTGGCAATTCCCCCACCATTACCCTACGAAGGGTTGTCTCCGCCTCTTCCACCGAGGTGGCAGTCACCCCTACTGCTGGCCCTTCGGCCTCAGGTTCCCAGCGTCTCTGGCCATCCTCCTGAACAAGGCCAATCTCCTGGGCTCACCCCTGACTCAGGGGTACCAGTCACTCTCACAACCGGCCATAGGGCCGGGAAACCCGGGAAAGTCTCTTCCTATTATGAGTTTGTGGTGCAAGTTTGCGGCGACTACCACTTCGTGGGTCCATCTGCCAGCTAGAGTCACCAGCGCTGTGGGGTAGTCTTTTAAATCTCCGTGACTGCACATCACCCCAACATTTTGGACATTATACTCAGAGGACTGCACTAGGGTAGCCCTTAGTAGGGTCACCAAGCTCCCTGCAGGGAGCAGCGCCTCAGCTTGGGTATCTTCCTCTTCCACTTCCACCTGGCACAAGTCGTCTAGAGCCTCCGGGGTACCTGTGGCACACAGTTTCATAGCACACAGTGACTGACGGTAACCACAATTAGTGTCCATGGGCTCAACCCGATGGGGATATTCAGCCCTTATATAGCCAAGTTCCTGACACCGCCATCAGATTACCTGGGTCCAGCCCATAGTGGGAACCTCCATGGTGGGTTTCACCGGCTCATACCATTAGGCCTGGGCTGGGGAGTTCTGAGGTTTACCTGCCCCCCTCTTGAAAGAACGCCCCTTAAGATTCTCAGTGGCCTCATAGTGTTTCACCAGGTCCACCATTTCCAAGGCATTTCCAGGAGACACCAGGCTGATCCAGAGCTGGAGAGGGGGTGGCAGCGCCCTCCATAATATGTCAGCCAATAGTCTATCCAGCATAGCCGTGGGACTCAACACATCAGGCTGTAGCCTCTTTTGCAAAAGGTGGAGTAAGTAATAATATTGGGGTCGGACCAACACATTTACCCCCAGTCTTTCCAAAATCTCACCCTTTAACTATGGGTAGTCGGCAGCTTGATCGTCAGGCAAGTCGATATATACGCGCTGGGACACTGATGCGAGGAAAGGAGTGATGACCTCAGCCCACTGGTCTTGGGGCAGCTTTTCTCTGGTGGCCACTTTCTCGTACATCGCCAGGTAGGTTTCGATGTCATCTGCTTTCTGGGCATTGTGGACGCTTGGGGTTGCTCCTGCTGTCTGCAAAGCTATCACGTGTTGTAGCAACAACTGGTTGGTCTCTTGCTGCTGCTTATTAGCCTCCCGTTGGTGTAGGTTAGTCTCTTGCTGCTGTAGATTAGCCTCCATGAGGGCCTTCACAACAGCCTCCACATACAAAACCGTCACCTTTTCTCCTGGGTGTTACTTCACACCCTGTTGGAAGTTCTGCCTTGTCAAGTCCACAGGCAGGCGTTAGGCGGCCTGTTCGCCATCACAGGGGTCTGAGCCCTCCAGCCCGGCTTAAGCGGCAGATCCAAACACAGCCCTTAGATCACAGCACGCAGACCTCCTGAGCTCCACTGTCAGACAGAGGTAATCCTCTCCACCTGGCAGTGCTGGCTGGTTTTTATGCCTGTCGAAACCCGGCCTGGAACATAGGGAGTAGTCACCCACCCAGCACTTTGACTACTCCCAGTATAAGCCATACTAAGCATCAAGGTGTCAAACAGCAACTGCTGCGGACACATAAAAACTGTCTCTTACTCCACCGAGGCCAGAAACCTCGGTGACACCTACCTATCATCCACGATGATTTCTTGTACCTTCTTACACATTTAACATAAGAACTGCAAGAGAATGAGCTGTACAACACACAAGAGGAAAGGATACCACGTAGTCCCCCGGCACATACCATCATAAATCATAATGAGCCTTCAACACTAAACTTACACAAGAATCTGCCTAGAAACATGACTCATTAAAGGATGGGATTGTTAGCTTCTGTTTCCTTCCATGTGTCCCGAGAAGCATGGCTGAATTATGTATATGTAGGCTGCCCCAGTAATCACAATGACATGCTGCAGATATGGTAACCTTTGGCAGAACTGCATCTCTTGTTATTTGTGTGAATAGAAAACCAAGACTACACAGAGAGTAATGAGAATGATCGCTGGCGTAATATTTAACAGGCTTAAATTCTTAAGGGAGCAGATTATCATCTCGCTTGAGATCAGGCCTGGATTATCCTTAGCCTGAAGTGTTTTTTTTTTTTTTCAGTCTTGAAAAGTGTCAGCTGCTTTATGGTTTCCTGCTTGTGTGGCTGGCGGTTCACTTAAAGGGGTATTCCCATCAAAGACAATGGGGGCATATCGCTAGGATATGCCCCCATTGTCTGATACGTGCAGGTCCCACCTCTCGGACCTGTACTTAAGAGAACGGAGCGGGGAGAGCTGTGGCTGGAGGACCCTGGATTTCCCAGGGTCTGTCCACCACCAAGCGCTGCTCCCATAGAATTGAATGGGAGCGCGGCCCCCTGCTCCCGTTAATTTCTATGGGGCAGACGGAAATAGCCAACTGCACTACACGCGCAGTGTGCCCTCCATTCATTTCCCCACTTCGTTCTCATTGTAGGTGCGGGTCCCAGAGGTGGGACCCGCACCTATCAGACAATGGGGGACTGTGATGGGAATACCCCTTTAAGTGAGAAATTGTGATGCCTGGCAAAAAATAGTGCAAGATGCATAATTCATTGCTGATGCCAGTTAGACTGCCTTGTCTGACAGCAAAGGGTTTTTGGGTAACCTGAAATATGTAATCTCTCTCTTTGCTGGAAACATATAGTAAGACTAAAATAAAGTAAAAGGTATAGGACGGCTCACCCTTTTCCTGATGATGTATAGGTGCTCCAATCTAGTGCGACACCCTACTCACCAAGTCAATATAATTTGTAAAAGTAAATGGGCACTGATATATGGAGTAACATATAGAAATTAGTAAATAGCAAAAATGTATTAATATCACACAATGGTTTCCGGTGATGGCTGTTAAAAGGACCCTATCTATACCTGGGTCTTAATAGCATGCATAATTTTATACAGACAGTAAAAGATGAAAATAAAAATACAAATAATACTAGATAAAAGATCGTACAATATATATAAAAAAAATATAAAAATATAGCTGACAAAATATTTGCGCAGTGTGGAAGCTGTACCACACAATTTCTATGAGCAGTATAAACACAGATAACTCCACAGTATACGTGGCCTGATTAATCTTGTGTAGAAAAAGCCTCTATTACAATAGGACGCCTTATAGATAATGTCCACAGGTTTTCCTATATAGTGTGAGGTAATGTTCATAGATTCCCAGCAATGTTATATTGCATATAGGTGATAACGGTAAATCAAACCCATGAGCAATATCACCTTTACATATATCGTCGGTCTGTTGCGCTGTAGCTGTTGTGCAGCAAAAAGTCACTGTTAAAGCAGTTCAGTCGGCTCTCAGTGTATGGAGATAGTACTCACGTTTAGCAGCTTTCATTCGTGGCGTCCCACGTGCTGTAACTGAGACGATAAGCTTACCTACTGCTTTATCCAATATAAGGCTCTTTTGCTTGGGTTGTATATCGGATCTTTGATCCTCTGCTAGGTTGTAGCAGGTTGTAACTGTATCAAGTTGTTACATTCGTGGTCCCGGTAATTCGGCTCGTTGCACTGTCGCTGGGATTCCTTTGGCGTCCCACGTGTCTAAAAGTCTCTAGAGCCCCAGTGGCCAATTGGCTGTATGCCTCTTCCTATCGGACTCACGGAACCGGATTTCCGCTGGTGGATACCTTTTAATGAAGCGCTTCACTTGTGGATAATTCAATCGGTATTGACCGGCATGTGTCCGGCTTTTTCAATCTGATGACCAAGTGTCTTGTCTACGCCAGACGCGTTTCGGGGACTATTCCTGTCTCCTTCCTCAGTGGCAGAGCCACAACCCAAGCAAAAGAGCCTTATATTGGATAAAGCAGTAGGTAAGCTTACAGTCTCAGTTACAGCACGTGGGACGCCACGAATGAAAGCTGCTAAACGTGAGTACTATCTCCATACACTGAGAGCCGACTGAACTGCTTTAACAGTGACTTTTTGCTGCACAACAGCTACAGCGCAACAGACCGACGATATATGTAAAGGTGATATTGCTCATGGGTTCGATTTACCGTTATCACCTATATGCAATATAACATTGCTGGGAATCTATGAACATTACCTCACACTATATAGGAAAACCTGTGGACATTATCTATAAGGCGTCCTATTGCAATAGAGGCTTTTTCTACACAAAATTAATCAGGCCACATGTACTGCGGAGTTATCTGTGTTTATACTGCTCATAGAAATTGTGTGATACAGCTTCCACACTGCGCAAATATTTTGCCAGCTATATTTTTATATACTTTTTGTATATATATTGTACAATCTTTTATCTAGTATTATTTGTATTTTATCTTTTACTGTCTGTATAAAATTATGCATGCTATTAAGACCCAGGTATAGATAGGGTCCTTTTAACAGCCATCACCGGAAACCATTGTGTGATATTAATAAATGTTTGCTATTTACTAATTTCTATATGTGACTCCATATGTCAGAGTGCCCATTCACTTTTACAAAGACTAAAATAAAGTAAAAAAATATCTTTGTACCATGTTAGGCAGTAAATAGAAGATATAAAATGAGATTCCTGACAAAATGAAAGCTTTCTAGACTACTCAGGTCGCTTGATCAGGGATGTTATAACACAGTATCTGTAGATGCACATATTTCTACACAAAAAAATACATTGGAATAGAGAGTTACAACTGAAGAGCAAAAGGGTAACAACGCTTTGATCTTTTGACAGCTTAGAACGTGAGACAACCATTATCTTATAGATAATAATCTTGGCTATCTCATACATAAATTGGACTTGCAACTATTTAGCATAGGATTAGTTATGCAGATTATTGTCAAGTAACTGCATCGTTACTGTTTTGCTCCTAGTGGTGGAACAATCTTTTTCTTCTTGTATACTACAAATTACAACCTGTTCTCACGTTCCCTAATAGCTGTCATATGTCTGTCATGGTCTGGTGGTAGTGGACCATTACACTTTTGACGTGCATGCTTGTTGCTGGTGGCAACATGGTGTTTAGCATGATTTTACACTTCCCCTTTAAGGCTGGTGTTTCTTCCCATTTTGGTTTGTTTAGGGTTAAAGGTGTGTGCTTGGTGTAGCTGGGTGTGGCCTCATGGATCTTCTTATACTGGAGTATTGAGCTTGAGGTTAGTTTTATGTCTGCCTTTGTAGGAGTAGGAGCTTTGCTCCTCTATGGATGTGTCACCTCTCCGTGAGGGACTCCTTGTGGAACATCAAGGTCTTTGGCAAGGTCATCCTGATGTTTCCCCATATCCCCTTACTCTTCCTTACCTGTTTATGATGTTTGGTGTGGGTTTATGTGCAGGGTGTTTGTTGTATGTCATTTGGTGTTCTATGTCTGGTCTATTTGGTGTTTGTAGTCCAGCATGGTTGTTTGACATTTCTCCTGTCTATCTGTGCCTGCGGAAGTGGGCTCCATGGTTTCCTGGAGGAGTGAACCACAAGTAAGCAAGCTGTAGTTGTTCCACCCAGTCGTTGTGGCAGGTACCCAGTCAGTTGTTCCAGTGCGTGTCGTTTGCGCTGGGCTCTTACCTGCTATGTGTTTATGCTTGCTCTCTGCTCCTTCATTGTTGCTAGGCCTGTGGGAGACGGTTCTTCAGTGACTTGGAGGAACCGGTTGTCTCATTTTCCTGACAATACCATCAGGGATCATCAGGGTGAATCCTAGGTTCCAGGTATGAGCCCTCCCACCTTCAGGGTTGGCACATACAGTCAGGGATTGTATTTAGGGATGCATAGGAGGTGACCTGCTCCCTTATCCCAGCCCCTGGCCTAGTTACTTTTCTGCCTCATTGTACGGTGGGGGTCCCCCCCCCCCCCTCCCCACCGTCGTGACAATAGCTCAGTGTGTTATTAAGTTGATTCCCAAGTGAAAGGTCACTGGTTCGAATCCAGGAGCAGTCATGAAGAAGATTTCCCAAGAAAAGAGAAGCATCATCATCCAGCTCACCGGTAGCGGTATCTTGGCCAAGAAAATTGACAAACTGCATGATGTCAGTGCCATGGAATAATATGAAATGAAGTCCGTCCATCCATTCCAAAGCCAAGTGGTGGACGTCCAAGCAAAATAAGCCGGCTCATCGCAAGCTCTATCAGTGCTGGCGCGAAAAACATGGCAATGAAGATATGCTTAGTAATCGTGAGATCAGATGTCCATGCAAGCATTGTGCGAAATGCATTACACAAGTCTGGAATGGTGGCCTGAAAAAAGGTGAAGAAGCCTCCACTTCAATATTGTCATAAGAAGTGTCAGCTCGAGTTTGCAAGAAAGTGTGGACGGTAGAAGACTGGAAACTGTTGGAGCGATGAGACAAAAGTCAATAGACTGGGCTCTGATAGGTACAAATTGATCTGGAAGAAACAAGGAAAAAGGGGGCCAACAGATCAAGAAATTTAAGGAACTGTCAAGTTCAGTGGAGAAAGCCTGATGATATAGGGTTGTTTCACAGCCAAAGAAGTTGAATACTTGACCAGAATCGATAGTGGTCTCAATGCTGAGTTATATGTGAGTATCCTACAAGAGGAGTTACTTTGTAGACTCAAGTAGTATGGGTATGAAAAGGACGACATACTGCTTCAGCAGGACAACGATCTGAAGCATTCATGACAAGAATCTGCAAAACTAATCATATGCTAAATAGTTGCAATTCCAATTTATGTATGAGACAGCCAAGATAATTTTCTATAAAATGATGGTAGTATCACATTCAAAGCTGTATAGGATGGTGAGATATGGAGCCGCCTGAAAGTCAAATGTTCAAAACATTGTTACCCTTTTTCTCATCAGTGTATATGAGACAAGTGATGATGCAAAACAGATCAATATGCGTGGAGAAGGAAACAAACACTTCTAGCAATAAACTGTAAGCAGTTAAAATCTTCCACAATCCTTATCTATAACTTCTACAACAACTTACTGCTACAAATGTTTGTTTCCTCCTACACTCAATTCTAAGTACTAAAGAATCTCATTTTTACATCTTCAAAATAAAGTAAAAAATCATATTTTAATCCCAATAATGTCCTTATTAAAGACTTCAAAAATAGCAAATGATCTCACACGAGCAAGCAACCAGTTACAGGGAATTCCTTACAGACCAATTAATTGTACCCTAGCTAGCTCCAATTATTTTTTTTGCGGAATAAAGGCCATGCTGTCTGAAATCCCCTCATTTACAGACTAAGCAAAACAAATCAACTATTTAACAGCCTCCATGCTTAGATCCAGTTTACGGCAAATCATACAAGATGTAATAACCAGTTTAATTATCCTAAAATCGGATAGTGAGCACTGATGCAATGACCTGCTAGCCACTGGAATTTCCATCTGACCAACTCAGTGACATCATTCCTGTTCCCTTGTTCTTGTTATTGGTGGGGGGCCCAAAGGTCGGACCCCATGATTACTTATAGCCAATCCTGCGAATAGGGAATAAGTTGTTTTAATGGATCAAGACCTTTAATTGCTTTCAATTATAGTGCATACAAAGTCTTTGGGATGGTTATAGCGCTTTAACACAAGAATACGGGTTTACTATTTCAATGGTGTAGGATCTATTTTCTGTACAACCTCCAAATCAATGATGATACTAAAGTGTATATCGCCGGTAAATAAAGTATCTTTACATCTGTGAATCTCACGGCAAGCCTGATGAAATGCATCTTACATATCTAAAATGTTACATGTTGCTTGTTAGTAGACATTGATATCATGAGGTGGTGCTATACTTTGATGAGCAAATATTTATCTGTGGTGGATCAAGCAGTATGATGGTGCTAAATACAGAATCTAATCTAATGAACGAGGGTAAAGTGGTATATTTCAGCTAAATGTAGTAAATAACGCAAACAATTTTGAAAGTGAGGATGCACTTTTATCAGATTATTCTTGAGGCTGTGGGACGAGCGCCTTAAAGGGGGTTTTCAGGATTTGGTCCCTTTTTAGTAAGGCCTTCTAGCATGTGGAACCTATAGAAAGAATCATACCTGTTCCTCACCACTTTTTACGGTACCATGGCTTTGTTCTGCAATCATTCAATCCCAAGCTTGTTTACTACCAGTCAATGACTGAAGTCACAGGTCCACCCACACCACAGCCGGAAGTGAACAGGCCAGGGACTTATAGAACAGGAGGAGCTGAGCAGATTGATATATAGTTTTGTGGGAAAAGATTCGCAAAACCTGTAATTTATACATTTATATCTCCACTTTTTCCACTCCCTATGAATATCCATCGGTACAGCAGGGAGGTGATATCAGTGACTAACCGCTATCTCTTATGCAATCAATGCTATCAATCACTGGTAACGCCTCCCTCCTTCACCAATGCTGATCACAGGACATAGAAAAAGCAGAGATATAAAGTATAAATTACAGGTTTTACTGATTCTTTTCTGCTCAGCTCCTCCTGCTCTATAACATGGTGCTTTCAGATTGCATCGCATTTTTTAGTGACAGGTTCCCTTTAAAAGATGAGTAAGTGCTTTTGTTATTTTATCACACTTCCGGTCTTTGGACCCATTTTTTGTTATCTCAGAAAACCCCTTTAATTTGTTCCTAGAACACATGATATACACTGCCTGTCCCAAAAAAAAGTCTCCATAAAAAAAAAAGCCTTTAGCTTTGATTACGCCATGCATTCTCTGTGGCATTGTTTCGATAAGCTTCTGCAATGTCACAAGATTTATTTCCATCCAGTGTTGCATTCATTTTTCACCAAGATCTTGCACTGATGATGGTAGAGTCTGACTGCTGCGCAAAGCCTTCTCCAGCACATTCCAAAGATTGTCAATGGGGTTAAGGTCTGGACTCTGTGGTGGCCAATCCAGTAGTGAAAATGATGTCTCATTCTCCCTGGACCACTCTTTGTCATCTTGGAATATGCCCGTGTCATCAAGGAAGAAAAAATCCATTGGTGGAATAACCTGGTCATTCAGTATGTTCAAGTAGTCAGCTGACCTCATTCTTGGAGCACATACTGTTGCTGAACCTAGACCTGACCAATTGCAGCAACCCCAGATCATAGCACTGCCCCCACAGGCTTGTACAGTAGGCATTAGGCATGATGGGTGCATCACTTCATCTGCCTCTCTTCTTACCCTGATGCGCCCATCACTCTGGAACAGGGTAAATCTTGACTCATCAGACCACATGACCTTCTTCCATTGTTCCATAGTCTAATCTTTATGCTCCCTAGCAAATTGAAGCCTTTTTTTATGTTTTGCCTCACTGATTAGTGGTTTTCTTACGGCTACAGAGCTGTTCAGTCCCAATCCCTTGAGTTCCTTTCGCACTGTGCATGTGGAAATGCTCTTACTTTCACTATTAAACATAGCCCTGAGTTCTACTGTTGTTTTCCTTCGATTTGATTTCACCAAATGTTTAAGTGATCGACGATCACGATCATTCAGGATTTTTTTCCTGCCACATTTCTTCCTGAAATACGATAGGTCCCCACTATCCTTCCAGTTTTTAATAATGCGTTGGACAGTCCTTAAGCCAATTTTAGTAGTTTCTGCAATCTCCTTAGATGTTTTGACCCTTCTCAAACAGACTAACTTCTTTTCCACGACCATGAGATCAGTGGCGTCGCCAGGGGGGGCCCAGGGCCCCCCCATGTGCCCCCCCAACTAAAATGCCCCCCGTCCACCCCCCCCCAAGTGAGCCGCCGCCGGGCACAGGGAGATGAGCGCTTCCATTGCGCTCATCTCCTTAGTAATCTGCCTGTGCCAGCGGCGGTGCAGGGAAGGGAGAGGCGTGTCCCTTCCCCTTGCTCTGATAGGCTGCAGGCACTAGGCCGGCGCAGGCGGCGCAATGACGTCATCGCGCCGCCTGAGCCATACAGTGTGGGACACAGGCCAGAAGAGGCCTGCATCGCATCGCTGACACTGAGGTAAGTATAAGTGTTTTTTTTTTTGTTTGTTTTTTTACAATAGTGATCCTGGCACATGGGGGGGGGGCTTACTTAATACCTGCACATGATGGGGGGGGGACTTACTTAATACTGGCACATGATGGGGGGGACTTACTTAATACTGGCACATGATGGGGGGGACTTACTTAATACTGGCACATGATGGGGGGACTTACTTAATACTGTCACATGATGGGGGGACTTACTTAATACTGGCACATGATGGGGGACTTACTTAATACTGGCACATGATGGGGGGTCTTATTTAATACTGGCACATGATGGGGGGAACTTACTTAATACTGGCACATGATGGGGGGACTTACTTAATACTGGCACATGATGGGGGGGACTTACTTAATACTGGCAAATGATGGGGGGACTTACTTAATACTGGCACATGATGGGGGGGACTTAATACTGGCACATGATGGGGGACTTAATACTGGCACATGATGGGGGGACTTATTTAATACTGGCACATGATGGGGGGGACTTACTTAATACTGGCACATGATGGGGGGCCTTAATACTGGCACATGATGGGTGGCCTTAATACTGGCACACGATGGGGGACCTAATACTGGCACATGATCGGGGGGCTTATTACTGGCACGTAATGGGGGTCTTATTACTGGCACGTAATGGGGGTCTTATTACTGGCACGTAATGGGGGGCTTATTACTGACACGTAATGGGGGGCTTATTACTGGCACTTAATGGGGGGTCTTATTACTGGCACGTAATGGGGGTCTTATTACTGGCACGTAATGGGGGGGCTTATTACTGGCACGTAATGGGGGGCTTATTACTGGCACATTATTGGTGGGCACTATAGGGGCATCTACTGAGGCCACAAAGAAGGGGTGTTTTATATGGGGGGCTCTGTACAGTAGCATTTTATACTGGGACACATTATGGTGGGTACTATGGGGAAGGGGGGAGAGGAGTACTATGGAGTCATCTACGGGGGCACTAAGAAGGGGTAATTTATACTTGCAAATTATGGGGGACACTGAGGGCATCTACTGGGGCATTTTATACTGGTACATTATGGGGGGCACTAGGAGGAAGGGGGAGAGGAGCACTATGGGGGCATTTACTGGGGGCACTATATAGGGGTATTTTATACTGGCACATTATGGGGGACATTAGCTCAACTTGGGGCATAAGGGGGTATTTTTTGCATTGTCACATTACAAGGAGAATTACAGACGTGGACAAAATTGTTGGTACCCTTTGGTCAATGAAAGAAAAAGTCACAATGGTCACAGAAATAACTTTAATCTGACAAAAGTAATAATAAATTAAAATTCTATAAATGTTAACCAATGAAAGTCAGACATTGTTTTTCAACCATGCTTCAACAGAATTATGTAAAAAAATAAACTCATGAAACAGGCATGGACAAAAATGATGGTACCCCTAACTTAATATTTTGTTGCGCAACCTTTTGAGGCAATCACTGCAATCAAACGCTTCCTGTAACTGTCAATGAGACATCTGCACCTCTCAGCAGGTATTTTGGCCCACTCCTCATGAGCAAACTGCTCCAGTTGTGTCCGGTTTGAAGGGTGCCTTTTCCAGACTGCATGTTTCAGCTCCTTCCAAAGATGCTCAATAGGATTGAGGTCAGGGCTCATAGAAGGCCACTTTAGAATAGTCCAATTTTTTCCTCTTAGCCATTCTTGGGTGTTTTTAGCGGTGTGTTTTGGGTCATTGTCCTGTTGCAAGACCCATGACCTGCGACTGAGACCAAGCTTTCTGACACTGGCTAGTACATTTCTCTCTAGAATTCCTTGATAGTCTTGAGATTTCATTGTACCCTGCACAGATTCAAGACACCCTGTGCCAGACGCAGCAAAGCAGCCCCAGAACATAACAGAGCCTCCTCCATGTTTCACAGTAGGGACAGTGTTCTTTTCTTGATATGCTTCATTTTTTCGTCTGTGAACATACAGCTGATGTGCCTTGGCAAAAACTTCGATTTTTGTCTCATCTGTCCACAGGACATTCTCCCAGAAGCTTTGTGGCTTGTCAACATGTAGTTTGGCATATTCCAGTCTTGCTTTTTTATGATTCGTTTTCAACAATGGTGTCCTCCTTGGTCGTCTCCCATGTAGTCCACTTTGGCTCAAACAACGACGGATGGTGCGATCTGACACTGATGTTCCTTGAGCATGAAGTTCACCTTGAATCTCTTTAGAAGTCTTTCTAGGCTCTTTTGTTACCATTCGGATTATCCGTCTCTTAGATTTGTCATCAATTTTCCTCCTGCGGCCACGTCCAGGGAGGTTGGCTACAGTCCCATGGATCTTAAACTTATGAATAATATGTGCAACTGTACTCACAGGAACATCTAGTTGCTTGGAGATGGTCTTATAGCCTTTACCTTTAACATGCTTGTCTATAATTTTCTTTCTGATCTCTTGAGACAGCTCTTTCCTTTGCTTCCTCTGGTCCATGTCGAGTGTGGTACACACCATATCACCAAACAACACAGTGATTACCTGGAGCCATATATATAGGCCCAATGGCTGATTACAAGGTTGTAGACACCTGTGATGCTAATTAGTGGACACACCTTGAATTAACATGTCCCTTTGGTCACATTATGTTCTGTGTTTTCTAGGGGTACCATCATTTTTGTCCATGCCTGTTTCATGAGTTTATTTTTTTACATAATTCTGTTGAAGCATGGTTGAAAAACAATGTCTGACTTTCATTGGTTAACATTTATAGAATTTTAATTTATTATTACTTTTGTCAGATTAAAGTTATTTCTGTGACCATTGTGACTTTTTCTTTCATTGACCAAAGGGTACCAACAATTTTGTCCACGTCTGTATTTCTACTGGGGGGCATTATGGCGGGTTTTATTACTCCCACATGATATGACCCCCTAGTAGCAGCACCATCCTCTCCCTGCTCTGCTATCCCTCTGCCCCTTCTCCAAATCCTTATTATGAAATCTTTCTCATTAGGATAAAACACAACATCAGCTCCGCCGAGCCCCCGGCCAAAGTGTGGAAGTGGCGTCCGAGGCCCCCAAGGGCCAAGTAACTGTAAGTGTTCATGTGAAATATGTTTATGTTATACACACATAGCCTACACTGTGCCTCACAATATACAGTATACCGCTACACTGTGCCACACAATATACAGTATACCGCTACACTGTGCCCCATAATATAAAGTACACCTCTACACTCTGCCCCACAATATACAGTATACCGCTACACTGTGCCCCACAATATACAGTATACCGCTACACTGTGCCTCACAATAAAAAAGTATACCTCTACACTGTGCACACGATATACAGTATACCTCTGTCTACACTGTGCACACAATATACAGTATACCTCTACACTGTGCCCCACAATATACAGTATACCTCTACACTGTGCACACAATATACAGTATACCTCAACATTGTACCCCACAATATACAGTATACCGCTACACTGTGCCCCACAATATACAGTATACCGCTACACTGTGCCCCACAATATAAAGTATACCTCTACACTGTGCACACAATATACAGTATACCTCTACACTGTGCACACAATATACAGTATACCTCTGTCTACACTGTGCCCCACAATATACAGTATACCTCTACACTGTGCCCCACAATATACAGTATACCTCTACACTGTGCCCCACAACATACAGTATACCTCTACACTGTGCCCCACAATATACAGTATACCTCTACACTGTGCCCCACAATATACAGAATACCTCTACACTGTGCCACACAATATACAGAATACCTCTACACTGTGCCACACAATATACAGTATACCTCTACACTGTGCCCCACAATATACAGTATACCGCTACACTGTGCCCCATAATATAAAGTACACCTCTACACTCTGCCCCACAATATACAGTATACCGCTACACTGTGCCCCACAATATACAGTATACCGCTACACTGTGCCTCACAATAAAAAAGTATACCTCTACACTGTGCACACGATATACAGTATACCTCTGTCTACACTGTGCACACAATATACAGTATACCTCTACACTGTGCCCCACAATATACAGTATACCTCTACACTGTGCACACAATATACAGTATACCTCAACATTGTACCCCACAATATACAGTATACCGCTACACTGTGCCCCACAATATACAGTATACCGCTACACTGTGCCCCACAATATAAAGTATACCTCTACACTGTGCACACAATATACAGTATACCTCTACACTGTGCACACAATATACAGTATACCTCTGTCTACACTGTGCCCCACAATATACAGTATACCTCTACACTGTGCCCCACAATATACAGTATACCTCTACACTGTGCCCCACAACATACAGTATACCTCTACACTGTGCCCCACAATATACAGTATACCTCTACACTGTGCCCCACAATATACAGAATACCTCTACACTGTGCCACACAATATACAGAATACCTCTACACTGTGCCACACAATATACAGTATACCTCTGCACTGTGCCACACAATATAACGTATACCTCTGCACTGTGCCACACAATATAAAGTATACCTCTACACTGTGCCACACAGTATACCTCTACACTGTGCCACACAGTATACCTCTACACTGTGCCACACAATATACAGTATACCTCTACACTGTGCCACACAATATACAGTATACCTCTACACTGTGCCACACAATATACAGTATACCTCTACACTGTGCCACACAATATACAGTATACCTCTACACTGTGCCACACAATATACAGTATACCTCTACACTGTGCCACACAATATACAGTATACCTCACACTGTGTAGTCTGTTTATAAGCACCATTGTTCTGTGGCGGCGGACAGAAAATAATCTGGAAGTGCCCCTCCAGGGTCCAGGCTCTGGATCCGCCACTGGTCTGGACCACTCCCAGGAGTGTACATTTCTTCTAAACTGTAATCCGTATTGCTCTGACCTGCAGAAATCAGCACTCGCTCGGTAACAACTAACAGGCAGTACCTGTAGGCTGTAGCCTGGCCCTGTTACCGAATCTAGCCGAGTGGTGTAAGGTTAAGGTACTAGTAGAGATGAGCGGCCGCTTAATCCTGATTTAAAGTTAAAGTTGCTGCAGGATATGGATTACAGTTTAGAAATGTCAAATGTACACTCCTGTGAGAGGCGGTGAGGGAGATCTGTGGATGACACTGTTATGGAGGGGGAAATGGGGATGACACTGTCATGGGGTGGATCTGTGGATGGACACTGTTATGGGGTGGATCTGTGGATGACACATAAGATGCTATACACGGTATGTGGCATCCACAGATCCCCCCCATAGCAGTGTCATCCACAGATCCCCCTCTCTATAAAAGTGTCATCCACAGACAGCAGGACTTTTCTTCCCTGTTGTGGTTTTAGGTATTGGGTAAAGTATTGCAGCATTTCTAAGCGTACTTGTGTAAATCTATCGTTGTTATAGCTGCCCCCCCCCCTACTTTTGTCCTGGCCCCCAGTGTGCCCCCCCAAAAAAAAAAATTGAAAGCTAGAGACGCCACTGCATGAGATGTGTCTTTCGACATGGTTGTTTAAGAAATGAGAAGTAACCCATTGCACCAGTTGGGGTTAAATAACTTGTTGCCAGCTGAAAGATAATCGCCCATGCAGTAATTATCCAATAGGAGGCTCATAACTATTTGCTTAGTTAAATCCAGGTAGAAACTTTTTTTTGGACAGGCAGTGTATAAGAACAATTCATGAAAAACTATATTGGATCATGTGTCCAATTACAAATGTAACAGGTCCTTAACATGCCCTAAATTCCAGACATTTAAGTGAGTTGTTTTTGTCTAGTTTCATCTTGCATTTCTACTTCCTCTACTTTTATTCCTTACAATTCCCTTCTTTGTGTCCCTTGACAGTTCATTTAACATTTCTCAGAATCTCCATCGTAACAGAGCCAAAAAACAGAAAAATGGCATTTCGATCTCAGAAAAAAAGACAAACCCAAATTTATTGCTTACAAAAAAGTTTTGTCCAAACAAAGTCTTCCCTGACAAGTACATTGAAGGCATAAATCTAATCCTACAACCTTATATCTGGCTCATCAAAATGTAGTCGTAGAGAGCTGGAACAGAGCAGGAACGTACACTATACTAGCTTGGCATTTTTTACCAGTTTTTTAAAAGCTATTTCTACCCAAATCTGAAAAAATTGACAAGTATTAGTGAATTAGAAGAATGAGAGGCAAAGTTTATGATATTCTATTTTTTGTTTCCTTTAATATTACTTATAGACATATACTCAGGGTCAGAGGTTAGGTAGTCGTGGCCCAGTGTATAATAACTCAGTGGTGTCCTTAATTATCACTATTGAGTGTACCTTATTGTAGTTATTTAAAACATAACCTTTATTTTATTTAAATTTTTTTAAAATATTGAGACACTGAATTAAAACAATGCTATTGGTGCACTGCTTTATTGGAAGGGTGTCAGGTATGACTGGCAGCTCAAGTCCCATATATGTCAAGCGGTAGTTTGTCAGAGGGGGCGCTTGAACAATATCACTTTAATATTACTTGTGGCAATAGCAACATCTATCATCATTTTGGTTCTCACTTTTGCAAGGGATTCTCAACAACTTTGACAAAATCCTTAGTGGCAGTCTATCTTCAAGAGTCAAGAAAGTTTTACCAGGTAGGGCATCATTTAAAGGGGTTATACCAAGAATTAATGTAAAAATGAAAATCAGACATTACATAGAACATGATAATCTCTTTTTACAATGTTACAACAAGCACTGTACCTCACATGGAACCAGAGATATTACCATTAATTGCTCTGATTGTTCTGTTAGATTTATTTCAAGCTGGCAACTCCGGGGGCATGTCCTTTCAGCTGCAGCTATCTTCCTATCCCAGCTTGGGGGCATGTTCTTTCTGCTGTAGCTCTTTCCTTGTAACTGTCACAGCTTCTAACAGAAGATATGGCTAGTGGTAATTGAAAATTTACTGAGCGTGTGCGACCATCTCAATGAGGTGTACAGAGAAATAGTTATTCAAAATTTTTGATTAAATGCAATTACAAAACTATTCATATCCAGGTGCTGGTTTTAAAAATGTAGAATATTTTTCGTGGCACAACCCCTTTAAGTTCTCATCAGTTGTTTTTGTCAATGCTTCTCAAGAATTGACCTTAATTCCATATGGTATTAAGCTTTGCTTCGTTAATGGAGCAAGGATTTCTCCTTGCCTTTCCAACAGACTCTAAACATTTGACATGGATTTATATACATCAGAACTATTTGAAGGCAAAAACAGATGTATGCAGGGGGTCTCAGAAGCCTGCTGTGGCTCTCAGCCATGGTGACGGGCCACTGCATATTGGGATGTGCTGACTGACCCCTTTTTCTTTGCAGTCTGCATTAGAGGTATGGCTGACTCAATTTGTTTTGCTCTCCTAACTAAAGCAACTTTTACACTAGTGTTAATATTTTCCGGTATTGAGATCCGTCATAGGGATCATTGTCAGTGGGGACAAAACGTAACTGAACAGAACAGAATGCTCCAAAATGCATTCCGTTCCGTTCTCATAGCTGAGAGCAAACCGGTTTGCTTTCCGTCCTGGGATGCGGAGCAAGACAGATTTGTTATGACCCACAAGACAAGTCAATGGGGACGGATCCGTTTTCTCTGACACAATAGAAAACTGATCCGTCCCCCATTGACTTTTACTGCAGTTCATGACGGATCCGTCCTCGCTATGTTACAGATAATACAACCGGATCCGTTCATAACGCGTGTAGATGGTTGTATTATCAGTAATGGAAGCTAGTGTGAAAGTAGCTAAGCTGTCGGTTCCATATGGGTGTAGCCGGCTCTTGCTGTTTTCATTGGAAGCCCTCTGGCACCAGGAAGGTATAGAGTAGGCTCAGCATGCATGTTGGACCTGCATTCCTTGCATTTAATGGAGGCCACTATGGTACCAAAAGCAGCAGAAGGCAGAGTGGACCCAGCATGCATGTGGAACCTGCATTCCCTATATTTTATGGAGGCCAGTATGGCACATAACAGGTAGTTTTTCGTGTAGGTTCCTGTCCTAGAGAGATAGCCTTGATGCTGGCGGACAGGCACAGAATTTTGTACAAAATGCATTTGTCAAGAATCTCATATTTATAGTGTAGCATTAGCACCAGTATATATATTTTTGTAATTATGGAATTATTGGATTTTACTTGTTTGCAGAGTGTGTGGCATAGTTTTTTTTGTCTCTGTGCTTTCAGCTATGGCGACGTGCATCTGGATATTGGTATGTGCTGACTGACCCTCTTTTTCATCTCAGATTAAGGAGGTTGTCTATCATGAGGCAACCTTTTAAACTGTTTTGTGAATAGTGAGGTCTAAACAAGTGATTGATTTACCCTGATGTAAAGCATTTATCAACAGCACTGGTATTGATTTTCTTTGTGGTCTAAAGATTCCTTTCCAGTGCCCTGCCAGACATCTGGTGTGTCCTCAATGTTTCCAGGCTGTAACTATATGTACAGTGTAAGTGTTTAAGTTATGCATATGAAAGACTGCAAAACCTAATATCAAGCAGTGAATTTCTTAAAATTCTATTTGCATTGGATTAGGATGAATTGGTCAGGCGGTTCATTTCGGGTCCATGTACATCCTGCCATTTTTGCAGGACCCACTGCAAAACAGACAAGAATAGGACGGGATCTATTATTTACTGCACAGCCGCACATGGATGTAACCTGTGTGCTGTCTGTTTTTTTCTTTTTTGCAGACCCATAGAAATGAATGCAAATTGGACACGGACCAAAAATACGGCCATATGCATGAGGCCTTAACACTAAGCCAGCTTTGACAGTGACATATATGGCTTTGGGTAAAGACATGGGTGTTGGTGGTATTGAACAGCCTCTTTTAAAATAAACTCCACTGTAGGATTTTTTTGTGCTTTTTTAAATACTACAAAACATTTTTGTTTTTTGGCAGACAATGCCTGCTAGTGTGTATAAATACACACGACCTGGGGTTATGTGATCCTCCTTTATCACTTTCCTATATTCTGTAAAGAAATTGAATCCCCCAAAATTTCGATTTGACCCAAATATTTAGAAAATTTTGTTTAGAATTGTTTTGCACATCTTTACTTATTATTATGCTATTTGCATAACTCACTTGTACATGGACAGTTCTTTTGTTTGTCTTTGTGTGTGCTGTCAAATGGGTCCCGCCCCCCCTGACTATTTGTGCATTGATTGACACTATTACATTACATTATTATTATTTTGGATATTTTGCTCTTTGTTCACTTTGTATTATATTCAAACATATTTCTTAATTTTTGGTAGAGCGTTTTTTTAACATATAATAACTATCTGCCTCTGATTGTGATATCCATTTGATCTGTGTACCTAGGGGTCATCCCAGACTGTATTGGGGGACAGGGTGTGCAATGGCATACAACTTTTTAGTGTGGGTTTTGATTGGTTTTAATCTTTATCTCTGTTAGTTTGCACATCTGTGTATATTTGTTTTTAAGTCTTAGATGTTTTTGAACATATTCTTGGAGTGCAGTTGCATGAATTAGTGTTGTTCGGCTCGAGCATTGCTATGCTCGGCCAAATACTGCGGGCGCTCTAGTACAATTTAATACAATGAAAGTCAATGGGAGAACCGAGCATCAAACCAGGCACCCCCTGCTCTGAAGAAGAGAGGGTGTTCACAAAAAAAAGGTTAGAAATTGATGGAATCCCTATGAAAATGGTTTGGAAACAGCATTAAGAGGATGACTGGATGTGTCTTGGACTCCTATTATCTATGACATACAATAGACCAGTGTTTCCCAACCAGC
The DNA here is from genome assembly GCF_014858855.1 of Bufo gargarizans. NCBI lineage: Eukaryota > Metazoa > Chordata > Amphibia > Anura > Bufonidae > Bufo > Bufo gargarizans. The sequence continues at coordinate 148,393,055 of NC_058085.1, read as the reverse complement.
GTGCCTCCAGCTGTTGCAAAACTACAACTCCCAGCATGCCCAGACAGCCTTTAGCTGTGCAGGCATGCTGGGAGTTGTAGTTTTGCCACAGCTGGAGGCACACTGTTTGGGAAACACTGCAATAGACAACCACACAAAGACTATATGCCAAAAGCCAGGTATATGGAAGCCAACAATCTATCCATGAGACAGATAACAGCATACCTTACAATGGCAGCCTTGTGTACTATGAGACATTCCAAACCAGCTCTCATCTGACTGAGAGCCAGTAAGCCTCAAAGTTGCTTCACATCTGTTTGATGGCTTGGGTGGACCTGCGCACCTAGATCAATATCATTAGGGTGACAAAAAGTTTTCTGATTGTCCTAATATATTCAATAATCTTTCTATACAGTTTTGTCATGTAAAAACTAATTTGCATAAACATGGGCATATCGGAAAGAAATTTGCGATCTACACTACTCATGAACAGAGCCATCTATTGGATTCATAGTCTTGTCATAATACTATGAAACCAATAGATGGCGCTCTTCATCTTGTTAGGGGGCTAGTAAGTGGGGCACCCTGCTCAACAGAGTCTACACACCGTATAGCACTCAGCCTTTTGCATGGAAAATTTGCGATAAAAATTTGCGATCTACACTACTCATGAACAGCGCCATCTATTGGATTCATAGTCTTGTCATAAGACTGTGAAACCAATAGATGGCGCTGTTCATGAGTCATTACAAGCAGGGAAATAGTCCTCAGATACACCCTAGCAAGCTTATATTACCACAGATAAAGTGCTAGACGATGTGTGAATGATAGCAGCAATCCGATATACACCTCAGTGTTAGCGCAGGCTATTATAGGCTGAGTGCTACACGGTGTGTGGACTCTGTTGAGCAGGGTGCCACAATTACTAGCGCCCTAACAAGATAAACAGCGCCATGTATTGGTTTCATAGTCTTATGACAAGACTAATAATCCTCATAAGACTATGAAACCAATAGATGGCACAGTTCATGACTCATGAACAGCGTCATCTATTGATTTAATAGTCTAATGACAAGACTATGAATCCAATAGATGCACTGTTCATAAGTAGTGTAGATCGCAAATTTTCCATGCAAATGGGTTTTCAGCTGAAAAACAAGGCAGATTCTGCTAATTTGCATGTCTTTCCCATATTATTGAATATTATGTTAGGACATTCAGAAAACTTTTTGTCACCCTAATGATATTGATCTAGGTGCGCAGGTCCACCCAAGCCATCCAACAGATGTGAAGCAACTTTGAGGCTTACTGGCTCTCAGTCAGATGATTTGGAATGTCTCATAGTGCACAAGGCTGCCATTGTAAGATACGTTGACTGTTATCTGTCTCATGGATAGATTTTTGGCATATATCCTTTTTGTGGTTGTCTATTGTATTTCATAGATAATAGGAGATAGGAGTCCAAGACGCATCCAGTCATCCTCTTAATGCCGTTTCCAAACCATTTTGATGGGGTGTCCATCAATTTCTAACCTTTTTTTGTGAACCAGACACCCTGTTCTCTTCCGAGCAGGGTGTGCCTGGGGTTCTCCCATTGACTTCCATCATGCTCAGGTGCTCAGTAGAGCACCCGAGCACACCGATGTGTTCGGCTAGAGCACCCGAGCACTTTGGTGCTCGATCAACACTAGTATGCATGCTTTCCTTGTTCTTGCATTTGCCTATACTTTGTGCAGCTGTCTGACATAGTTTACATCACTATATTAAGAGATATGTCTGGTTCAGGAAAGCATTCCGTGTCTGACTGGGGTCCTTAGGACCACTTGAAAAAATTATTTTTAGAGCCCAGCCCCTATATAATCAGAACAGTGTAATAGATTTTGAATCTAATGGCAAGTGATTCACTTCAAAATGTTATTTTTTTTTCTCCTGGACCTTTGGGGCCCACTATTACATCAGAGCCTGGGCCCCCCAGAGGATCCTCTGATAGTCTGTTGGGCAAGTCAGACCCTGAAAACATCCAATAACAAACCTGATACCAATGTAAGAAACTATAGGATCAGTGTTACAATTAAGACTTTTTTCTTCTATTCAGAGTGAAAAAAGAAAGTTAGGACCAGACATGTGTGAATGGGTTCTGATTCATGTAAATATACTGGCAAATTGTTAATGACTCTGGACATGATGACTCCACAATTTAAAGGATAACTGTAATTTTTTTAAATTTGCTAGTTTATTAGAGCTAGGTATGTATACCTGAGTTAGTCTGTCAATGATTGTCAAAAGATCTGTAATTGCCTTATAATAACAGCTTTCATGTCTCCTGTCCCTTTCCACTGCTCCCTTAAAAGACCATTGCTAGGGCTCATCTGTCTCCGGCGAGGAAGACAGAGGGGCAGGCCTTCACACTGCATGCCTGCATTAGGCTTCACAGTAAGGAGGCGTGTCTCTCAGTAATCAAATCTGATTGGCTGGCAGGAAGCTTCTGGCTACAGCAAGTTTGTATGTGACCTGAGGGAATGCAGTTATGGCCTCAGAGAACTGGCAGAGGAGCCATCTTGAGAAGATCCTCATAATGTAGGATTCAAAACAGCCGTAACTAAGGGAAAAACTCAAGGAAAATAGTGGTAAGTGAAGAAACTAAAGATTGCTTTATGCATAATGCTACTGCAGCAGTGACATATGCTAAAATAGATTTTTTTATGAAAATATGACAGTTATCCTTTAAAGACTACTGTGATAATGTATTTCTCATTCAGATTATTACAACGGATATAAAAAATCAAGTTAATCAAGTTTTTTTTTTTCTTAAAATGATGGGAATATTGGAGTGGGCCTCCTTCTCCTGTACAAGGTTTCTGCATATCCTCAGTCAGTTTAGGTCTTAGGTGTGGCCCTCAGTAGCCTGGCTGGGATTGCAATCCAACTATAACCCTTGTCAATGAAACAAGCCTAAAACCTCAGTATATAAGGAATAAAATGTAATTTAAAAAAATCTCAGAACTATCATGTTTGCTTTATATAAAGGAACACATTACAAATATGTATTTAGTTCCAAGACTGAACAATCAAGCAAACTTTTTGCTACTTTTAATGATTGTTTGGCCACTAATCCTAATTACCAGTAATTGCTGATTCTGCAGTTCTCTCCTTTAATAGCACACTAGACGCAGCCTCTAATTAATGTTATGCATTTGCTTGGCCTTCTGTAATACCAGATTCAATGTTCCTGAATTCCATTATAGCACCATAAAGTGGATTTTTTTCTTCAAAACTGAGTGACTGTACTCAACGTAAATTTTATGCTGCGCACCTATAAACTCACTCGAGGCTTTCTTTCATGGAATATCAGCGATCAGTAACAAGTTAAGTTATAATTGTCTATGCATGGCGATGACTTGAACAAAGGCTGCAGACTGCACTTGTGAAGAAAATACATTCTCAACACTTGGTGTTCCATGTATGCTATTTCTATAACCACAAAAATTACTATTAAATGAAACAAATCCAACACAAATGTTTCCAAAGATTTGGGTCAAATCCGAATTTTTGGTGATTTTCTAAAAAATGTCATCAGCCATTTTTAAGATCAGAAGACAGGAAAGATGAAAAAGGAGGATCACATGACCCTGGGCACACACCTGCGGGCATCTGTTGCCAAAAAAGCGAACATTTTTCAGACCATTTTTTAATGTAAAAAATCCTACAGTGCAGTTTGTTTTTAAAGAGGCAGTTTGTTACCACCGGCAGTCATGTGTTTACCCCAGCCATGTATGTCGCTGTCACTTTAAAGCTACTTATGCTGGCTTGGCATTAAAGGTAATTGGCATTTATGGCTACTTATGCTGGCTTGGCATTTAAGGTAATTGGAGCACTTGAGATTTGGGTTGTTGGCGTTGAACCAACGGACCGTTTCGGCCAAATCAAATCCAAATTGAATTTCAAGACATTTTCGTGTGTCTAATTACTATCCTTGAGTCTCACCTACAAAGAGACTATAGGTGCACAAAAGTGTCCACAGAACAACATGGTGCAAGCAAAATAAAATATTCTGCAATAGAAGTTTTTCATATAAGGCCTCTTTCACACGGGCGTCATGTTTTTTGCCCGGATAAGAGGCGGGTGCGTTGCGGGAAAATGCGCGATTTTTCCACGCGAGTGCAAAACATTGTCATGCGTTTTGCACTCGCGTGAGAAAAATCGCGCATGTTTGGTACCCAGACCCGAACTTCTTCACAGAAGTTCGTGCTTGGGATTGATGTTCTGAAGATTGTATTATTTTCCCTTATAACATGGTTATAAGGGAAAATAATAGCATTCTGAATACAGAATGCATAGTATAATAGTGCTGGAAGGGTTAAAAATAATAAAAAAAGTTAACTCACCTTCTCCTCTTGTTCGGGTAGATGCCGGTCTGTTCTTTAGCTGTGGGCTGAATGACCTGAGGTGACGTCAGATCACATGCTCCAATCACATGGTCCATCACCATGGTGATGGATCATGTGATCTGACATCACCACAGGTCCTTCAGCCCACAGCTAAAGAACAGACCGGCATCTACGCGAACAAGAGGAGAAGGTGAGTTAACTTTTTTTATTATTTTTAACCCCTCCAGCACTATTATACTAAGCATTCTGTATTCAGAATGCTATTATTTTCCCTTATAACCATGTTATAAGGGAAAATAATACAGTGAATAGACTGTCACCTAGAACCCATGCGTGAAAATCGCACCGCATCCGCACTTGCTTGCGGATGCATGCGATTTTCACGCAACCCCATTCATTTCTATAGGGCCTGCGTTACGTGAAAAACGCACAAAGAGGAGCATGCTGCGATTTTCACGCAACGCACAAGTGATGCGTGAAAATCACCGCTCGTGTGCACAGCCCCATAGAAATGAATGGGTCAGGATTCAGTGCGGGTGCAGTGCGTTCACCGCACGCATCGCACCCGCACGGAAAACTCGCCCGTGTGAAAGGGGCCTAACAGAAAAATCTATTTAAAAGATATGTTTACCTTTAAATTACATTTTAGAGCTCATAAGAGAAAAGTACATATCAGTTTACTGTTACATATTCGTAAATGCAAATAACCAAAGCAAAGTATGTGCCCAGGACATTTCAAAATGTGGCAGAATGTCGAGTACACTGTCAAGTGCAGGTGGTTGCATCGTTACCATGGCAGGACAGCAACAGAAATCGGCGTGGGCACTGGAGCAGTGGAGGAGTTTCCAGTTCAGTACGATAGTATTTATTTTGGTATCAAACATCCAAGAAATGTTTGAAAATTCCAGATCTAAAGCCAGGAGAATTAAGAATGCAGCTCTGGAATACAGTCTGTAACTAAAGATCTGTACAAGATGTGTTTTTAGGTACATGTTAAGTAAACAGCCAGATCTTTTAAATTTGTTGGGCCATCAACATGTTTTTCCTGTCATTTTTTGATGACCCATATATATATATATCAAGTTCATGCTACAGGCAATGCAGAGATCACATGATCAACGGTGTAACCACCTGGACCACTGTCTCAATTTTAATGTGTCTGTGGAAACTTTTTGGCCCAATTACATTTACAGAGAAGATTATTACTGCTGCCATTATGCCATCATATTCCTTCGTGTTGCTATTTAGACCTGTCAGTCAACATAGGCTGATCATTTTTCTGACAAAAGCTCAAAATTCCTTGAATTGATATGGATTTAAAAGATAATATGATAACTAGTTGGAACTTAGGCTACTTTCACACTTGCGTTCGGGGCTCCGCTTGTGAATTCCGTTTGAAGGCTCTCACAAGCGGCCCCGAACGGATCCGTCCAGCCCTAATGCATTCTGAGTGGATGCGGATCCGCTCAGAATGCATCAGTCTGGCAGCATTTGGCCTCCACTCCGCTCAGCAGGCGGACACCTGAACGCTGCTTGCAGCGTTCGGATGTCCGCCTGGCCGTGCGGAGGCAAACGGATCCGTCCAGACTTACAATGTAAGTCAATGGGGACGGATCCGTTTGAATATGACACACTGTGGCTCAATTTTCAAACGGATCCGTCCCCCATTGACTTTCAATGTAAAGTCTGGACGGATCCGTCTGAGGCTACTTTGATACTTTTTTACAATATAATGCAGACGGATCCGTTCTGAACGGATCCACCGACTTCATTATGTGAGCGGATCCGTCTCTGAACGCAAGTGTGAAAGTAGCCTTAGGAGCTCATGGCATACTGTGCTATTATTGTGCTTAAAGGGGTTTCCCATTTCGGACAATGGCGGCATATTGCTAGGATATGCCCCCAATGTCTGACAGGTGCAGGTTCCACCTCTGAGATCTGCAACTATACTTAGAACAGAGCCAGCAAAGTGTTGAAGGGCACACCGCGCATGTGGGGCCACCCTCCACTCATTCCTATGGGATTGATGAAAATATCCAAGCGCTGGCTTGGCCATTTCCATCAGCCCCATATAAGTAAATGAAGTGGTGGTCGCGCTTATGCGGTGCACTTCTCGTTCATTTCAATGGGACATCCGAAAATAGCTGAGTACTGCCATAGGAATGAATGGAGGGCAGTTACGCATGCACGGTGCACCCTCCAGCACTTTGCTCTGTTCTAAGTAAAGGTGCAGGTTCCAGAGGTGGGACCCACGCCTATCAGACATTGGGGGCATATCCTAGCGATATGCCCCCAATGTTCGAGATGGGAATACCCCTTAAATCTATAAAAAGTATGCAATGTGCTCCATGCCAGTATCTTATATCTCTGGAAGAAGTTATCATGAGGGTTTTAAAGTTGATATCTGAGTGCACCATCATATGTCACATGTGGTTTGATAAATTTGGCACATCTTTAAACCTAACACATTTGTTTAGAAATGCTCCTACAGCTTTTCTACACCACCGTACTATTGGAGTAATTTTGCAACCTAAAAACAAAAAAAAAAACACAGTGATAAATCTGGAGTGAAACTAACTAACATAGCTAACCATGGCATCTTTACCAATCACTTTCAAAAGTAGTGAGGTTGGGGTAAAACAGCAAAGAGTCTCAATTTTTCACGCAAAACAGCAATTGTCACAAAGTTTGCGATTTGATTTACACTAGTTGTTGTACCCTAATGATATATATTTTCCCACCTTTGTATATATATATATATATATATTGTAGGAGAGTCCCCGGAATAATAATGGACGGACGATACGTGCCACCAGAGGTCCTGGCCTCGGTGGAGTAAGAACCGGATCATTGCGGTTACAGCGGCGAATGCTGCTGGCGCAGCGTGTCCGGGCCGGTTCTTACTGGGAACAGGTAAAGAGTGGGGGGGTGCCTGTTCCCCACGGCCAGCCCAGGTTTTTGGTGGAGCTGGGCCTTTAAGAACCCAGCCTGCTGATGATGGGGGTGGGGTGTGTCTTGCTGTGCTGGAGATTTCCACAGAGAGTCAATGCTGGTGAAGGAGAGTCTGGGCGCAGCACACGTTGAAGGATAGCCCTGGGACCTGTGGTGCTACGAGCCGAAGGGGCTCTGGCCTGAGGGAGACAAAGGCAGGTAGCTTACAAGCCTGCACGACCGCTGTGGTCTGTCCAAAACAAGGTGACTCAAACCTGCTGTTTATTTCCTATGGAAGGACTTTTGTTTTATGCACTATGTGAATATGCCCCTGTGTGGTCTGCACATTGCCTGTTATGCCTTTGGTGTGAATAAAGTCACGGTGTATCACAAAGACTGTCTGTGATTGCCTCAATACTGCCGCCGCTACCGTAGCCTACCACGAGCACATCCCCCACTATATATGATTTGTAACTCTGAAAAGTAAAATCAGTTACATGATGGAATGTGCAGTAAAATATTAGAAGGCCACAAGCCCAGATGGCTGTGTAGACATGCATGGATGATAGATGTGGTTCAGGGATAGATGCTTTTCTCTGACTCTATACCAACTATTAGCTTTACGCCAGAACTGTGAATCAATTTTAGAGCAAAACCAGCGCCTCTTAGGCCATGCCCCATTTCCCAAGGAGCTCCCTCCCTTCCCAATAAGTGTCAGAAAAATGAGTAGAAATCCGAAATGCCCCAATTTGTGCCACTTTTTAAGACAGATTTTAGCGGTAGACATATTAGTAAATCTGGGCCATAGTGGTACATGGAACAATCTTCCCACAAAAACTCCATACGATAATTAATGTTGATTTTTGTTGTACTGCTTGTGCATGCCCATTGCCTCTATTTTACAGCACAATTTCATACGCTGCACAACAAACAATATTGTAAGCATACTCTGAGATGTAAACCTATTTTTATATTTGAGACACAGAGAGATAAATGACTTGTCTGAGGTCACAAAGAGCAGCCATAGGGACACAAACCTGGGTTACCAGCAAATCTCCGTATTGTTTTTATTGGTTCATATCATTTGTATTGACAGTACGAGTCTCTCAAAACAAGAAAAGAAAAATGCTCTGGAGCAGAGGTCCTCAACCTTTTTTTAGATTTAGAAGTCTATGGGCCCATCTCGATTCTGCCTCCTGCAGGGAGGATACAGAGCTCACTATGTGAGGGACGCTCTCTCCGCATTCTAGCGATTAGTGGAGGTCTCAGCACTCAGACCCCTACCGATCAGAATCTTTGATATGTCGCTATGACATAAAAAGTTTTGGGAAACCTCAGTGACCCTTTACCAATGAGTAATTTGGACACATGAAACAGCGAACCATAAAACCAAGTCAAAACGGATCCGTCTTGACTTACATTGAAAGTCAATGGGGGACAGATCCGTTTTCAATTGCACCATATTGTGTCAGTGAAAACTGATCCGGAGAAGTTCAAAGGTCTCTTGGACCTTAGCGTGGCTCTTTATACCTCTCTGACTAGTTTACATAAAACATTAATTTTTATTAAATACTCATTAAAATGTTCTATATCAGGAAACGCTTAACAAAACGCAATTAAAATTCCTCGGAGTGGGACTCTGTGTTTGCATTGAATCGGTTTTGCCAATACACAGCCTCTAGGGAGGTACCTGATAATTCTCAGGTGGTTCCTCCTTTATTCTCACTTTTTTGCCCTATTTGGCTTCTACCTATATACCAGCTGTATATTAAGCTGTGTGTGTCTCCTCTCTGGGATCCCTACTACCTCTCCAATTCCGAACTAAAAACGAAACCTGCATCCCTACATGTTTCGCCGTATCACGGCGTCTTCAGGGGATGGCGTGCAGGTTATCACTGATCCGTCCCCATTGACTTACATTGTAAGTCTAGACTGATCTGTTTGGCTCCGCATCTTCAGGCGGACATCAAAACGCTGCAAGCGGAATACAGGCGCAACTGAGACCAAACACAGCCAAATTTATGTATTCTGAACGGATCCTTATCCATCCACAATGCATTGAGGCTGAACGGATCCGTTTTGGGCCGCTTGTGAGAGCCCTGAAACTGATCTCACAGGCGGACCCAGAAACGCCAGTGTGAAAGTAGCCTTAGCTGAGTGCCATTTTTAGAGAGAGGCTGCAGCAGGTAAGCAGGGTTAGTAGAAACTCATTAATAAACTGGACTCTTCAAGTCAAGCCAGACATATACATTGGACTGATGTCGGCCAAAGCAGCTGGGTACACTCATTCTAACCAATGTCAGATGTCAGGGGAGAGAAGGATCATGCACTGAGATTTCAACATGCCTGGTCCTTTAGTTATTGGGGAGATAAGCCGCAGCCAGAGGTGGGTGCCAACTTAGGCTAGTTTCACACTAGCGTTCGGCTGTCCGCTCGTGAGCTCCGTTTGAAGGAGCTCACGAGCGGACCCGAACGCCTCCGTCCAGCCCTGATGCAGTCTGAATGGATGTGGATCCGCTCAGACTGCATCAGTCTGGCGGCGTTCAGCCTCCGCTCCGCTCAGCAGGCGGACACCTTACCTCTGCTTGCAGCGTTCGGGTGTCCGCCTGGCCGTGCGGAGGCGTGCGGATCCGTCCAGACTTACAATGTAAGTCAATGGGGACGGATCCGTTTGAAGATGCCACAATATGGCTCAATCTTCAAGCGGATCCGTCCCCCATTGACTTTCAATGTAAAAGTCTGGACGGATCCGCTCAGGCTAATTTCACACTTAGCTTTTTTTTGCAAATATAATGCAGACGGATCCGTTCTGAACGGAGCCTCCGTCTGCATTATTATGATCGGATCCGTTCAGAACGGATCCGATCGAACGCTAGTGTGAAAGTAGCCTTAGGCTTGTTTCACATTTGCATTTGCCAATCCAGCAGGCGGTTCCCGCCAGAAGCAGGAGCCAAGGGAGATACTATTTGGCAGAATGAGCTACCCAACATGTATGGCCATACCAAAAGCCCCCACAGCCAAACTCCAGCAGCAAAATCTGGATATACCAGCACCTGACCCAGACAAGAACCATTGATATGGTTATCTCCTAATCATGCTGTAAAATGATGTTGGCCGCATAGAAGGATTTTATAAAGATTATTTTCAGAGAAGCCTTAATATGTTTTATCCTCTAATAAATATGATGCAACAGCACAGGACACTAGATCAAATATTCATGACAATTTAAGGAAAAACCTGCTCAAGTCAGTATCGAAAGAGAATCTATATAAACTAATCTGCCCGGAATTAACCTGCGATGACTCCAGAGTAACAAGTAATATAAATGAGGTACAGGCCCAGTCCGTATCTCTGTAAAAGGGAAGATCAAGGCATCTTCCTTTTCTAGTCTGAAGGAAATTCCATGTTCTGACCTACATTGTACGATATGAGCTGCGGCTTACACCAGCCCAGCAAATGGCAAATGACAAAGGTGGTCAGCTATTCATACAGCCTCTGTGCCCTGACTGATAGCGGCTAATGGTATAATAGGATTTGTTAGTAAGGCTACTTTCACACTTGCGTTCAGAACGGATCTGCCTGCATTATATTGTAAAAAATTTCTAAGTGTGAAAGTAGCCTGAACGGATCCGTCCAGACTTTACATTGAAAGTCAATGTGGGACGGATCAGTTTGAAGATTGAGCCATAGTGTGTCATCTTCAAACGGATCCGTCCCCATTGACTTACATTGTAAGTCTGGACGGATCCGCTTGCCTCCGCACGGCCAGGCGGACACCCGAACGCTGCAAGCAGCGTTCAGGTGTCCGCCTGCTGAGCGGAGGCTGAACGCTGCCAGACTGATGCATTCTGAGCGGATCCATATCCACTCAGAATGCATTAGTGCTGGACGGAAGCGTTCGGGGCCGCTTGTGAGCCCCTTCAAACGGAGCTCACAAACGGACACCCGAACGCTAGTGTGAAAGTAGCCTAACAACAGGTGAATCTTTTGCTTTGTGCAGATCAGTAATTTCAAATTCTATTATCATTGGGGAGACCCTAAAAAATGTTACTTCCATTCTTTTCAGAAAGAAGCGCGGTGTAAAGCTGGGAAGCAATCTATCATTTTTGCCTAGTGCTAACATTTCTAGAGAAATTTTGGCGGCTTTGAGCAGGCCAAAATCAGTTTGGTCTCCCTACTGAAAATGTGATAGGTCTTGATACTAGGTAATTCTGGGAAACCAGTGATCAGGACCCAAGGAATCTTAAGGTTCCTGGGAACTCTGGTTGGGAAATTGGTGCAAATAAAGAACATTTTCCATATGAATCCAACCCAAAATATAAGGGCATATCCGTAGGGGGAAAATACACGATTCAGTTTACGTTCTATACTAGCTTCGCCTTGGGATTTAGCCTTGTTTAGCCTAATTATCTTGCATTCTGTGTGTAAATTGCAACAAGAAATGTCATGCCCATTCATTTTAATGGAGTTATGCCAAGTTTTGAGGTTATGCCTTATGCACAGGATAGGGGATCGCTAACTGATCGGTGACAGTCCACCGATCAGTTAGTGATCCCCTATCCTGTGCATAGAGGATAACTTCAAAACTTGGCATAACTACCCTAGATATCAGATTTTAAATCTACTCTGGATGAGCTACAACATGGATTCCCATTGAGAAACACTGGGAGCGGGAATACATATGGTCATCCCGTAGAGGTTAGTCTGTAATTTATATCGAAAATCCACCACGTGATCATGCTTCAAGGTGGAGAAAAATATAACAAAATAAATTATACAGCACCATGCACAGAAAAGTATTAACACAGCATTGGCTGCTTAACTTTATCAGGCTGGGTACTTTAAGGCCCCTTTCACACGGGCGAGTTTTCTGTGCAGGTGCGATGCGTGCGGTGAACGTATTGCACCCGCACTGAATCCTGACCCATTCATTTCTATGGGGCTGTGCACATGAGCAGTGATTTTCACGCATCACTTGTGCGTTGAGTGAAAATCGCAGCATGCTCTATATTGTCCGATTTTCATGTGACGCAGGCCCCATAGAAGTAAATGGGAAGCGTGGAAATCGCATAGCATCCGCAAGCAAGTACGGATGTGGTGCGATTTTCACGCACGGTTGCTAGGAGACGATCGGGATGGAGACCCGATCATTATTATTTTCCCTTATAACATGGTTATAAGGGAAAATAATAGCATTCTGAATACAGAATGCATAGTAAAACAGCGCTAGAGGGGTTAAAAAAAAATAAAAAAAAATTTAACTCACCTTAGTCCACTTGATCGCGAAGCCGGCATCTCCTTGTGTCTCCTCTGCGCTGAACAGGACCTGGGGTGAGCTGCTCCATTAAATACCGGTTAAGGACCTTTGATGACGTCACTCCGGTCATCACATGGTCTTTTACCATGGTGAATCACCATGGTAAAAGATCATGTGACATACCATGTGATGACTGGAGTGATGTCATCAAAGGTCCTTAACCGGTATTTAATGGAGCAGCTCACCCCAGGTCCTGTTCAGCGCAGAGGAGACACAAGGAGATGCCGGCTTCGCGATCAAGTGGACTAAGGTGAGTTAAATTATTATTATTTTTTTTTAACCCCTCTAGCGCTGTTTTACTATGCATTCTATATTCAGAATGCTATTATTTTCCCTTATAACCATGTTTTATAAGGGAAAATAATACAGTCTTCAGAACATCAATCCCAAGCCCGAACTTCTGTGAAGAAGTTCGGGTCTGGGTACCAAACATGCGCGATTTTTCTCACGCGAGTGCAACGCATGACAATGTTTTGCACGCATTTTCCCGCAACCCACCCGCCTCTTATCTGGGCAAAAAAACTGACGCCCGTGTGAAAGAGGCCTAAAAGTGGTATCATGTATCCTTGAATAAGGCAACCTAGACTCACTGTCCTCCTACCAAAACGTGACTATTCCTTTAAGGTCCCTTTAACACGAGCGTGATTTCCGCGCGGGTGCAATGCGTGACGTGAACGCATAGCACCCGCACTGAATCCTGACCCATTCATTTCAATGGGTCTGTGCACATGAGCGTTGTTTTTCACGCATCAGTTCTGCGTTGCGTGAAAATCGCAGCATGTTCTATATTCAGCGTTTTTCACGCAGCCCTAGCCCCATAGAAGTGAATGGGGCTGCGTTAAAAACGCATTGCATCCGCAAGCAAGTGCGGGTGCGATGCGTTTTTCACTGATGGTTGCTAAGAGATGTTTTTTATCACACGCGTGAAAAACGCATCAAAACGCATTGCACCCGCGCGGAAAAAACTGAACAACTAAACGCAATCGCAGACAAAACTGACTGAACTTGCTTGCAAAATAGTGCGAGTTTCACTGAACGCACCCTGAACGCATCCGGCCCCAATCCGCAAGCCCGTCAGAAACCAGCCTAATACTGGAAGTAAAATATCAAAGCTATATCGGTGGGGTCCAACCCCCAACCTCAGACAGCAGAAAACCCCTTTTTAGTATATTTATTATGTCCACTTAATGGGGTTTTCCCATTCCAACACTTATGGCATATTGCTAGGATATGCCACAAATGTCAGACATGTGCAAGCCCAACTGCTCTGTAGTGGTGATTATAAAGAGACAGTTCTCAATGGGAGAGCAAAGTAATCTCAGTTTATTACTCTGCAACACAGGAAAGAGTTATCTGCAAGGTAATCTTCATTATAATAATAGGTGGATGACTGCAACGACTGGCAGAATGACAGCTCCACTGTTCTCCTGATAAGCCCGAAGTAGTATGCAAATATATGAGGCTTGCATTGATAAGTAAGTTTAATGGGAGAAGCCCAGACTTGGCACACTGCCCCCTGGTCTGACAAAGAGTGTTAAGTGAGCCTCTTTGCAATGCTAAAAGTTCACAGAAAGAGGAAGTTACAGGGAATCTGTCACTATTTTCTGCATAAACTAATGAGAGAACTTTTTTTTATTTGATTAGTTGCTATGGGAAACTAAGGCAGTTTTCCTTTACAGCAGTTTGATAAATCCCCCACGTTCTTTTATTTGCAAAGGACATGAATGCTACCGGAATGGAACATAATGCCCTTTTATCCAACAGCACCATAGACTTCTAATGTGCTCATAAAACATATGAGTGATTGGCACAAGTGTATATTTACTAGGGGCTATACAGGCACAATTATATTTCCATAGAATATTAGAAATGTCAGCATGATTCAAATCAACATAAAAATCTCAGTTGTATTTTGCTAGTGGATATTTTTATCCCAAATTTCCATCACTTTGTGCGATACACAAAAAAACAATGTATATGGAAATAAAAATGTTTCTATATGAATTAGGCCTCCTGCACATGAACGTGTGTGCCCCGTGGTTGTGCTGCGGCCCACCAATTGCGGGAAAACTGTCCGTGGGGTAGCCACATCGGATCGCGGGCCCATTCACTTTAATGGGTCCGCGATCCGGCCGTTCCGCAAAAAGATCGGACATGTTCTATCTTTTCGTGGAACGGAAGTACGGGACGAAACCCAACGGAAGCACTCCGTAGTGTTTCCATTCCGTGCTTCCATTCCGCATCTCCGGATTTGCGGACCCATTGAAGTGAATGGGTCCGCATCCGTGATGCGGAATGCACACGGAACGGTGGCTGTGTGTATTGCGGATCCGCAATACGGCAACGGGAAGCACACGTTCGTGTGCAGGAGGCCTTATGATGATTTTCAGCAAAGTGCCAAGTGCAAACCTCAAGGCTGTGGGGGTTTTCCTTTACTTTAAAATTCCTTAAAGGGAACCTGTCACTATGAAAATGTGAATTAATCTGCAGGCAGCATGTTATAGAGCAGGAGGAGCTGAGCAGATTGATATGTAGTTTTATGGAAAAAGATTCAGTAAAACTTGTAATTTAAACATTTATATCTGTGCTCATTTTGGTCTTTAAAGTCCAGGAGGCGGAGCTATCAGGGACTGACAGCCTTCCCTCTATGACTGTGTATACAGAGATAGCTGTCAATCACTGATAGCTCCGCCTCCTTGACTTCAAAGTCCAGAATGAGCACAGATATAAATGTATAAATTACACGTTTTACTAAATCGCTTTGACAGGTTTCTTTTAAAAGGGTATTTTTATATTAACGGCCTATCCTCAGAATAGGCTATCGATGTCGGATCGGTGTGGTCCAAGATTCCGGCACCCCTGCTGATCACCTGTTACAGGAAGGTCCCAGCATCTCTCCAAGCACAGCACCATACATATTACAGCTCAACACCATTCACTTCAATGGGGCTGAGCTGCAACTACGCCATGTGACCGATGCATGGTGACGTCACATGGCCTAGGAAGAGATGCAGCGCTCACAGAGCGCTGGGCTCTTCTGACAGCAGATGCCAGGACTAATCCTTATTTTTAATCCATTCTGGCCCTTTTAAAGAAATGTAATCCCCTCCCTGACAACCCCTTTAAATAATGTGCAATTCTTTAAAATAGACTACAACCTGAACGTGTTACTCTACTACCTCTGCACAGCAGCGGAGGGGACAAATGGCTACAGGATCTGACTACGCACAGGGCTTGTTTGTAGTCTGCATACATAAGGACACATAGGTCTGCACGGGAGCTGTATACACAAAGGGGAAGATTTATCATCCCACTTGCATCGAAACAGTGGCTTTAAAAAGTTGCAAGCTGTGTGTTTGTAATTTTTTTAATGTGACTTTTTTTTTGGGGGGGGGGGGGGGAGCCGCAAGTGCCATTTTTTCCGCCGCCCTCGCCTCTTTCCAAAAGGGGGCGTGGTAAGGGCAGGAAAGGGGCGTGGCCAACACCAGAGACAAATTTATCTTCACTCACACCAGTTTTCTGGTGCAAATGAAGCCTGTATAGGGGCATGGACTGCAGGAGCATACGCCTCATCATAAATTAACAGAGGTAATAGAAAGTGCCAGTCTGGATAAATCCCCCCATAGTGAGAAAATGCTTTCAACAGAGACTGAGAGATTTGCAAAGTTGCACTGGAGTAATAAAACAAATGGCTGCAAAATTCCCAAAACCCTTAACGGGTTATTCCCATTTGGACATTTATGGTATATCCACAGGATATGCCATAAATGTTTGATAGTAGTGGGTCCCAGCGGTGGCTGTCTCGGGGGGCCCCGTTTCCAGGATATGGCATAAATCATTACTATCCCAATTGTAATATATATATATATATAACTTTTTTTTTCTCCAGCTACATTCTAAATGCATTACCTTTTAAAGAAATTCATGATATTCAGTGAAAATAATGTGCAAAACCTTGGCTCATAAGAAAAGCGATCGCTGAACACGTCCTGCAAATATAACGTTATTTATTAATGCTATTGAGAATTATGCTGAGCGCTATTGATTTTTGTGGTAATGTAGCTGATGCACTTTAAAAGCTCTAAAGCGCGTTTCCACTGCCAGTATCTCTAATTTTTCTTTCTACACGGAAAGGTCCAGGTCCCGTGAGACAAGAATACTCACCGGCTTAAAATAAAGCCATGCAAATCTTTTAGGCAGGTCATTCAAACACCATCAGTTTTACAGCCGTATCCACCAACAATGCCCTGCTGCCCAGGAGGAGATGGCGGCTGGAGGTAACTAGGAAACGACGAGATTTCCAGCCAGTTTTATTGATCCATGGCGGCAATACTCTCAGACAGCAATACAGATAGGAATAGGAATCAGCGCACTTATGAAAATACCATTTTCTTTACCCGTAGCTCTGACGGCTCGTGGAATTATGTGTCTAAAACTTGACATCTTAATCATGATCCTTCAAGAAGTGGTTTAATTGTGTGTTAGGCAGCTGTCCTCCCTACAAATGTTTTACTCCAAGAAACAATAGATTTCCAAGAGCGTGGATTATACATTATTATTTTCCAGCCCTTTTCTTGCCTTCTCATAAAGTTCTAAACTGTGGCAACGTCAGACGTTTTATGAGAATAAGGATGGCATCAGCTGATGTTCAGACCGGGGAAGGTATTCTACAATGTATTTTGAGTGAATTCTGATTAATTTACCTGTTTAGTCATTCTTATTATACCTGGGAAACACGGTGGCTCAGTGGTTAGCACTGGTCCTGGGTTCAGATCTGACCAAGAGAAACATCAGCATGGAGTCTACAAGTTCTCCCCGTGTTTGGTTCATTTCAGACTGCAGGAGTGTGATTTCCTGTTATGGACACTGCTCATTTCACAGGATTGCATGGCATTATAATGACTTATAATGCTGTGTGTCTCTCTGTCCGACCTTGCATCCACTGAATTATACTGACAGCATTATCTCAGTACAATTCAGTAGATGCAAGATCAGGCACAGACATAGCATTAGGCTAGGGCTACATGGTGACGTGTCGCGTGGCAATTAGGGTACAACTACACTGTGACATTCATGACGGGCAACATTTTTTGTAATGATAATCAATAGTGTTGCACTGCAACATGCGACATGCTACGACTGTGATGCGACAGTCGCACAGAAATCCAACTTGGATGGATTTTTTGCAACTGATATGCGACACCATTGACTATCATTATAAAAAACGCTGCACGACTTTTCTGCGACACATGTCACCGTGTAGCCCTAGCCTTAGGCCTCATGCACAAAACCATATCCATTTTGTTGTTCCGCAAAACATGTGTCTTGCATTTTCCCGTTCTGCACGTCCTGCCCTATGTTAAAAATGCCTAGGACGTTCTAATTTTTGTTTTTCAGGATGGCAGAACATACATACGGATGTGGACAGCACAAGGTGGGGTGTACACATTTTTTTGTGGCCCCATCGAAATAGATGGTCCACATCTGATCTTCAAATTAAAGGTCTATCGGATGCAGCCCAAAGATACAGTTGTGTGCATGAGGTCTTATAGATTATTAGAAGGCCAAGCAGTCCTGTGAAAATAGGAATGTCCATAACTGACAAATCACGCTCCCACAAGTTTGTTTTAAATTGCCCTTTGTGTGAATTTCATCCAACAAACCAAAGACATACAGTACTGATATTGAATCCACATTGTGAGCCCAGCTGGGGACAGTCAGTGATGATAATGCCTGGAAGCCAATTCATCTATCAATGTTTTTGGGGTGGAAAGACAGTGGAGTACCAGGAGGAACCCATATAAACACAAGGAGAACATACATGTTGTCCTTGGTTGGATTCAAATCCAGAACACCATTGATGTAAGACAATACATAGTACTAACCACTGAGCCACTATGCATACCTTTACCAAGGACCATAAAATGGCAGCAAAAGCTATCAAATTACTTGGGGTAAATATATTCCTTATTTATACATTTACTATTATAGGAAAATCACAGTGAAAATGAATATTTTTAGATGCACCCAGGGGGGTTGGAAAATGGCAAATGCAGCTGCAATATAAAAATCAACTCAAACGAGCATGCAGCAGTTTTTCTGGCAGAAAGCTGATATACTTGCCAGAAATGGGACGGTTCCTGTTATAGTGAACAGGGATCTCGCGAGTCCCCACTGTGCAGTAATTCGGTTAGTCTGCTCCTCATCAGAACAGGCTACCAGAATACGGTACCGGAAATGTCAACCTAGCTAACGCAATGCCTTTGTGTCCACATAAAAATAATATAAAAGCAATTTATACACTAGACAGACAT
Organism: Bufo gargarizans; assembly: GCF_014858855.1. Lineage (NCBI taxonomy): Eukaryota > Metazoa > Chordata > Amphibia > Anura > Bufonidae > Bufo > Bufo gargarizans. The sequence goes on along the minus strand of NC_058085.1, from coordinate 148,374,126 downwards.
AAACTAAAATATTGGCATTTTATATCAATAAAACCCTAACATGAAGTGGTTGTCTCAGAGACATTGGTGGACATTCTGGAGATAGGTGCAGGTCCCAGAGGTGAGTCAGATGAGACAACTCCTTTAATGTTTGCAGGGTCAATAACACATGATGATGCCAGGTTCTGTGCAGTAAAATACATTCCATGCTCTTCACTGTTTATTATTTTAAATCGTAGGTTGCCACGCTCTTTAATAGTAGATCCAGGCTACAGCCATTGTATAACCTGCAAAGTGGGCTATAGCAATGCGAAATTGACATTAATGGTTTTCCTATTTCCAAATATCAGCTATATATCACATATACACGCAGGTTAGGGTAGAAGGAAAGTCTTCCACTCCGACAGTGAAAGAGCAGGAGTAAAAACTATTGTAAGCACGTTATTTTCAATTCCTTGCATTGTATTTTATAGCAGAGCTCGACTGTTAAGGCTACTTTTACACTGGCGTTTTGGCTTTCCGTTTCCGAGATCCGTTCAGGGCTCTCACAAGCGGTCCGAAACGGATCAGTTTTGCCCTAATGCATTGTAAATGGAAAACGATCCGCTCAGAATGCATCAGTTTGCCTCCGTTCCATCTACATTCCGCTTTGGAAGCGAAACTGAGCCAAATGGATCCGTTCTGACACACAATGTAAGTCAATGGGGATGGATCCGTTTTCTATGACACAATAGAAAACTGATCCGCCCACCATTGACTTTCATTGGAGTTCATGACAGATCCGTCTTGGCTATGTTAAAGATAATACAAACTGATCCGTTCTGAACGGATGCAGACGGTTGTATTATCTGAACGGATCCGTCTGTGCAGATCCATGACGGATCCGCACCAAACGCGAGTATGAAAGTAGCCTAAGGCGCATTTACACAGCGCTGATAAGCAGACGATTGTCAGGAAGGAAGCATTTCTTCCCGACAATTGCCTGCTTGTTGGTGGAGGCGAAGGTCTGCATTTACATGCAGCGATCTCCTCCACGGTATGAAAACGAGGGGTTGTTATTGCTATCGCTCGTATTCATACATGGGCAGCAGATCGCTATTTACACAGCACAATCTGCAGCCCAGAAACGATAATTTAGGTGTCCGCATGAATGACTTTGTCACTCGGTGAACGAGCGTTTCGCTTATTCATCGGATGATCTGCGGCACTTGAAATAGAACAATGTGACATAGTGGCCCTCAGGTCAAAATCTGTGCTTTAGGTGTTACGTGTACATCAAGCGCAGTTCTTCATACAGTACAGAGAGCCACAGATTTTAATGAAGGGATCGATACTGCATTGCATTTCTCCTGAACCAACAGTCAACAGCAAGACCCCCATTAAACTGGATTAGACTCAATCAACCTACTCCTTTAAGGTCCTGTTAACATGGCCGTCCATTTTCGTACATGCTGCCCTGTAGTGAGCATGCCCCATACATGTAGGGAGAAGTCTTCAGTGATCGTTACTAATCTGAAAGGCTACTTGGTGATGGGGATCTGCCACTAACTGCACAATTCTTCCAAAGTAGAGCTTCACATAAAACATTATTGGAGTCATTTATCAAACTGGTGTAAAGTAGAACTGGCTTAGTTGCCCATAGCAACCAATCAGATTCCACCTTTCATTTTTGATAGCTCCTTTGGAAAATAGCTCCTTTGGCCACAGTCCCTCCCCTCCTCCTCTCATTGGTGGCGCAGTGGCCACAGTCCCTCCCATTCTCCTCCTCCTCCTCTCTGTTCTCATTGGTGGCACAGTGGCCACAGTCCCTCCCCTCTTCCTCCTCTCTGTTGTCGTTGGTGGCACATTGGCCATAGTCCCTCCCCTCCTCCTCCTCTCTGTTCTCATTGGTGGCACAGTGGCAGCCACTCTGTACAGTATTGAGACAACGTTTTATGCAAATCAACTTTGGATGTTTAATCCGAAGTCGATTCGCTCATCCCTAGTAATAACAATTCTGAAGCATCTATTCTTCTGACTCTACATTGTTCCATTCCTTTATTATTCCTGCTAGAAGTTATGAATGAATTCCTACCAAATAGAAATGAAGGTCCAGCTTAGTCTAAAAGCTGGGGGGCGTCCTTGCACTAGCTAATCAGTGCTGCCCCCCCCCCCCCCCCCCCCCGGAAACATCAAGCTGGACCATCATTGAAAACTGCTAGTAAAATTAATTAATACATTCTAGCAGGAATAATAAAGGAATGGCAAAAAATAGTCCTAAGAATAGATACTCAAAGATTGTTATTACATGGGGACACAAGCTGATACAAGCACAGACATGTAAGGAGAGGTGACAAGTCCTCTTTAAGATGATTATAGCATGAAGAAATGACAGTGGAAACCGTGACCTCAGAAGCTAATGTATGCCTTCCATATCTTGTAGTGTGTCTGTAAGCAAAGCCAACATATAAAAGGAATTGAAGGGGTTTTCCAGGAAAAGATATTTATGACTTATCCTCTGATCTGTGGGGGTGCAGACCAGCTGTTAGAAGAGTCCTTGAGCACCACGGCCTCTTCCTAGGCCAGTGACATCACTGTATATTGGTCACATGGCATAGCTGCAGCTCAGCCCTATTCAAGTCTATGGGACTGAGCTGCAATACCAACCACTGCCACTATACGATGTACGGCGCTGTCCTTATAAAGCGTCTGGGGGCCTGCATCTCTCACCAGAGCTCCGGTGAGCGCAGCGTCTCCCTGAAACATCCCATTGGCGGAGGTGCTGGGACTTGGACCCCCACCGATGTGATAATGATGACCTATTCTGAGGATACGTCATCATTATCTTGTCCATGATAACCCCTTTCACAGCTGGGGAGGGCAGAGCACGGTCACGTGTCCACCACCGAACCTTCTCTCGCTCAGAATCCGGCTGAGCTACAGGACTGCGTACAGGGAATACGCCAGCTGTGTTTTCCCTGCGATGTCCGTCTTCCTGGCAGATCTGTACAGACGTGTAAAACAGAATAAACATGTCACCGAAGAATACAGGATTTTATTGAGCTTTTCATTGTCCAGGAGCAGGTCTGGTAACCGATCCGCACATGAATTCTTAATGTGATTGATTGCAGATCCAATACGTTTTATGTTTTCTCACGTAAACCTGTCTCTTATCCACTGCAGAGATTTCAGACTCCTCTGCCCACATCATATTTAAAGGGCATCTGTCAGCAGATCTGTACCTATGACACTGGCTGAGCTGTTACATGTGCGCTTGGCAGCTGAAGGCATCTGTGTTGGTCCCATGATCATATGTGCCCGCATTGCTGAGAAAAATGATGTTTGATTATTTTAAGCAAATGAGCCTGTAGGTGCAATGGGTAGTGTCCAATTGTAAAAATGAGTATTTAAAAAGACACCTTTTGGCCTTAGTCTGGCTACTGTAACCCTATGGACATGTTTATAGTGTAAATTGAGTCTTACCGGCGTACATGCTAAACATGCAGCACAAAGGTGATGTGACCACAGCCCAAAGACCTGTTCACATCTCGCTTTTGCTGTACGTCAAGCAGATACGTTCGTAAATAGAAAAAAAGTATAGAAATGCATTACTCAGAGAATATAATAGGGCTCTATGTCATTGTTTGCATTTATGTATTTTTTTTTTTTTGCAGGATAACATGGCACACCACGCTGTTCTGTCCTGCAAAAGAAAACATCTAGAAAGGTATACACTTTTTTTTTTTTTTTTTTTACATTACAGTGAATGAGAGATGGGTGGAAACTTAAAACAATATGTTTCCATCCGTTAAATGTATCTGTTTACTGGAAAAAAAAAAGTCTTATAAAGCAAATCTCTCCAACTACTTTCTCACTTCATTTATAAAAAATTAAAAAAAGTTTAAGAAAAAAAATAAAAATTTTAAAAACGGACAAACCGTATTGAACCGTATGCACATCAAACGCATACATTAAAATAAAGGAGAGATACGGATAAAATTGCATAACTTTTTTTTTACTGTATGTATAAACGTATCCACTTGACGTACAGCAAAAACAAGATGTGAACAAGCCCTAACGGTAAGGCTAGTTTCAGACCAGCGTGTTTACTGCATGGAACAGGTTCCGTGTGGGACTATGAATTCCGGTAGTGAACTCTGCTTCTTTGGGCTCAGCTCAGCTCCATTGAAGTGAATGGGGCGGACCTGCACTCAGGCCACGTGACATAGTCGTGACGTCACTGGCCTGCGGGAAGAAGCAAGAAGGCTGTGGCGCCACTGCCTTCTCAAATAGCTGATCAGCAGGGGTCCCGGGTGTAGGACCCCCACTGACCAGATACTGATGACCTGTCCAGAGGATTGATCATCAGTAAGAAAAAGGTAAAGAACCCTTTTAACTACATTAGAGATCATGGCACTACCACACTTCTGCACTTTTTGCACGTTATTATTTATATGATTTTCTAAGGCTACTTTCACACTAGCGTTGTTTGAATCCGGCGTGCAATTCTGTCGCCGAAACTGCCCGCCGAATCCGAAAAAAAAAACGTGTGAAAACGGATTAGATTTGAATGCATTGGAAAAAACGGATCCGCCATTTATGGACTTTAACTTTTTTTCACATTTTTGGGGTTTAACATGCAAAAGCAGGATCCGGTTTGACGTACACACGGCGCCGACTCCGGCATTAATGCAAGTCAATGGGAAAAAAGGCCGGATCCGGCGTTCAGTCAAAGTGTTCCGGATTTTTGGCCGGAGGTAAAAATACAACATGCTACGGTTTTCTGAAAAGCCTGATCAGTCAAAAAGACTGAACTGAAGACATCCTGATGCATCCTGAACGGATTACTCTCCATTCAGAATGAATGGGCATAAAACTGATCAGTTCTTTTCCGGTATTGAGCCCCCAGATCGGAACTCAGTGCCGGAAAAGAAAAACGCTAGTGTGAAAATGATGATTACACTTACTGGTAATCGGATTTTCCAGACCCCACGACAGCACCATAGAGAGAGGGATCCACCCCCAGGGACAGGAAACCTACAGAAATAAAAGGGTGGAGCCTCTCTTCCCATTCAGTGGATTACAGAGCAAGAGAGGGACTCCTACACCATTGGTTATTCCAAACAGAACATCATAAAGGCTTATAAATTGTGTAAGATTATTCAATATATCAAAATATACATTTTTTTTTTTTTTTTTGTGATCATAGAAGAAACCATCACCAAGGGTGGGAATTAGGAATGGTGCTGTCGTGGGGTCTGGAAAATCCGATTACCGGTAAGTGTAATCATCATTTTTCCCCTCCCCCACGACAGCACCATAGAGAGAATTACAGAGAAAAGAACCCTTCCTAGGGAGGGACCACCGCTTGCAAAACCTTTCTCCCAAAGGAAAGATCAGAAGAGGAAAGTAGATCCAAACGGTAGTGACTGAAAAAGGTAGAAGGTGAAGACCACGTGGCTGCCTTACAAATTTGTTCAATGGAAGCCCCCGACCTTTCTGCCCACGAAGTGGAAACCGAACGCGTAGAGTGAGCCTTCACCGAAAGGGGAGGAGACAGGCCCTCCTCCAAGTAAGACTGAACAATGGCCAGTATAAGCCATCTGGACAAGGTGCTTTTGGTAGCCTTCTTCCCTTTATTTGATCCCGAAAAGAGAACAAACAAAGCAGAAGACTTTCTCCATCCTTCCGTAACTTTGAGATACTGTAACAAGCATCTCCGTACATCTAGTGTATGAAAAACGACTTCTCCAGCATTTTTTGGATGGTCACAAAAGGAAGGAAGAACGATCTCTTGTGACCTATGGAATTTAGAAGACACCTTGGGAGAAAAGGCCGGATCAGGTAGAATAATAACTCTATCGTCAAGAATTATAGTAAAAGGGGGATTGATGGAAATGGCCTGCAGCTCGCTAATCCTTCTAGCCGTAGTAAGGGCCACTATCAAAACTAGCTTGAGGGTAAGAAATTTAATACCTACAGAATCAATGGGTTCAAAGGGTGCTTTGGTAAGGGAATTAAGAACCAAGTTAAGATCCCACGGGGGCACCCTAGGGGAAGAGACTGGTGTCATCCTATCTACCGCCTTAAAAAATCTAACAATCCATGGATTCATGGCAAAATTCTGCTCAAAAAGGGCAGATAGGGCAGAGACCTGCACTTTAAGCGTGACCTAAGGAAAGGCCTTTCTGCAAAAATTCCAGGACCTGGGAAATAGGGACACTTTCTGGTAAATGCCTAGGGTTGAGATTACTGAACTCAAACTTCTTCCAAGTCCTGGCGTAGATGGAAACCGTTACAGGTTTTCTACTTCTTAGTAAGGTAGTGATGAGATCCTGAGAAAAACCTTTTTTAATTAATAGGCTCCGCTCAAATTCCACGCAGTCAGATGGAGACCAGCGACTGCCGGATAATAGACTGGACCTTGAGACAGCAGATCCGGTAGGTCTGGTAGGATCCAGGGATCCGAAATAGACATGGTTCGGAGCAGAGTGAACCATGCCCTCTTGGGCCAAAAGGGAGCGATGAGGATAACTCTTGCCCTGTCCTTCCTGATCTTTTTTAGGACTGCTGGGATCAACTGGAAAGGGGGGGAAAGCATATGCTAGAGGGAAGTTCCATTTCAGGAGAAAAGCATCCACCCCATAGGGGGATTCTCTTGGATTTAGAGAACAAAAAATGTCTACTTTCTTGTTCAGGCTTGTACTGAAAAGGTCTATGGTCGGCATGCCCCATGACTCGCTGATCCTGGAAAATATCGATGCGTTGAGGGACCATTCCCCCTGTTTTAAGGGGTATCTGCTGAGAAAATCCGCGTGAACATTCTCTTTCCCTTTTATGTGGAGAGCTGATACGTGACTGACTTGTTTCTCCAATAACGTTAACAATCTCCCAGCTTCCCACCGTAGGGATACTGACCTTGTCCCCCCTTGGTGGTTTACATATGCCACTGTCGTCTGATTGTCTGAAAGAATTCTCACATGGCCTGTGCCAAGAAGGTCCAGGGAAGCCTTCACTGCAAGTCTGACTGCCACTAACTCTTTCCGGTTGGAGGAAAATGCCTTCTGAGCTGGGGACCATAGACCCTGAAAGTTGTACCGCCGCACATGAGCCCCCCACCCCCAGGGGCTTGCGTCTGTGGTCAGGACAATAGGATCTGGGTAGGACCATGGAATTCCCTGAATCAGATTGTCCCTGACCAGCCACCAGGATAGGCTTTTCTTGGTCGTGTCCGAAATTCTTATTCTGACATCCAGTCTTCCTCCGTGTTTTTTGAAGGCTGTCAAAACCTCCGACTGCAGCTGTCGGGAGTGAAGCTGAGCCCATTCCACCGCCGGGATGCAGGAATTCAGAGAGCCTAAGACCGACATAGCCTTCCGGAGGGTCAGGGAGGTGGAAGAGAGGGATTCTATTTGACTCCAAACCTTCGTGATTTTTTCTTCTGGGAGATACGTTCTTTGAGTCTCGGAGTTCAAAACTAGGCCCAGGAATCTCTGCACTTTTAGCGGTATCAATCTGGATTTTTTGTAATTTATTATCCATCCTAGATCCTGGAAGGTCTGAATAATAGTCTGAACATTCTGTTCGCAGACCCGTAAAGAATCTGCAATAACTAAAAAATCGTCTAGATATGGGACTATCAAAATATCTTTTATCCTCATGAACGACACCATCTCTGCTACCACTTTCGTAAAAACCTTCGGTGCCATGGACAGGCCAAAGGGTAGCGCCTGGAACTGATATTGTCGGATCTGCCCCTCTATCAGAATCGCCACTCTCAGGAATTTCTGAAACTTCTGGTGCATTGGTATGTGAAAATAGGCGTCCTTTAAATCCAACACCGCCATGAAACAATGAGGAAAAAGAAGCTGAATCGTATTCCTCACCGTCTCCATCTTGAATTTCCTGAAGACCAGAAATTTGTTCAAGTCCCTGAGATTGATGATAGTCCTGAAAGTGCCGTCTGGCTTTGGCACTAAAAACAGGTGGGAGAAAAAAACCTTCGGACAGTTCTTCTTGAGGAACGGGAATCAAGACATTTTTCTTGATAAGGTCCAAAACTTCTTTTATTATAGGAAAGGAACCTCTTACACAAATACTTTTTGTAATAATAAATCTTTGCGGAGGCAAAGAAACGAATTCTGGCTTTAGACCTGAACGAATGATGTCCAGGACCCAAGGTCCTGCAACCCTTTCCCAAGAAGCCTGGAAGAACTTTAGTCTTCCACCCACCTCTAACCTGGCGTCATTGTTGGGTCTGTTTTTTGCTAGTAGAGGAAGAGTTTCCAAATAAGAACCCTTTCCCCCCGAATTCCTGGATCTAAATCTCTGATCCTTATCTCTGCCCGACCTTCTACTGGTACCACCTCTGAAGGGACGAAAGGACTGCCTATTTCTGGGACCAAAGACTGAAGCAGGATTAGGGACCGGAAATCTTTTCTTTCTATCCGCCGCCTTTTCTAAAAGGTCGTCTAGCTCGGGCCCAAACAAAAATTCTCCCTGGCAGGGGATATTACATAATCTTTGTTTAGAGGCCAAATCACCCCCACTCCAACTTTTTAACCAAAGGGCCCTCCGTGCCGAATTGGTGAGGGAAGCTGACTGAGCGCTGAACTTAATGGAATCAACCGATGCATCTGTCAAGAAGTCGGCTGCTTTTTGTAGGGTTGGCAGGGAAGATAAGATCTGATCCCTAGGGGTTCTATCTTTTAATTGCCCTACTAACTGTTGCAACCAAAAGGATAAGGTCCTAGCCGTAACCGTAGCAGCTATAGCTGGGCAAAAGGCTAAGGCAGAGGCCTCCCAGGCACCCCTAAGGAAGGTTTCAGCTTTTTGTCTAAGGGTTCCTTAAGCATACCTGTATCCTCAAAGGGGAGAGAGGACTTTGACGCTTTAGAGATGGCAACGTCAATTTTAGGGGCTTTCCCCCAAGAGGAGGAGGCTACTTCTTCTCATCTTCTGATGAAGAACCGGACAAGGACGACCCAGATGATCCATCACTGTCTTCCGACGAGAGAACCTGGGATGGGCCAGTCTTCCCACCTTTATCCTTGGCGGAAGTTCTTGTCTTTCTGTCTGATCTCAGGGTATTCTTAACCTCCGTCTTGATGAGTGACCTGATGTTTTCTAACAGGGACGGTGACTCATCCGATATGGTCTTATCAATGCATGTTTGGCACAGTTTCTTCTCATAAGAAGAGGATAAAGCTGTACCGCATAGCGGACATTCTTTGTTTTTTCTATTGGCCAGCACTTTTTTCGGTTTAGGCTGGAAAAAAGAGAGCACAAAGCGCAATTCTTAACAACGCCAAGCCAGTAAATGCGCCACTTACCCCATGAAGATCAAAAGAACTACCGGGATGGGATTCACATCACCCTCAGCAGGTTCCTGTCTTCTTTCTTCCTCCATAATAACGACCCTTCTGGATGGAGGGAATATGGAGTCTATACACTTCAGGATAACAAGAGAAGGTATTAAAATCCTTAAAATCCATAAGTCAAGGCAAAGAAAACCACTGAGGGCCTGCCTACATGTTGCCTGGCTCAGACCGTCCTGTATAGGCTCAAGGATCAGCCTGGCCAGTGCTCCTTAAATAACCTGAACAAACGAGGGTGTCCGCCTGTGCCGGTATCTGAACCGGAAGTCGCCGATGTGCGTTCCACCTTGAATCCGGAAGTGCGCCCTGCTCGGCGCCCCCCGAAAGTGCATCATCCAGACCTCGCGCACTGGAAGTGCGTCACTGCCCGCGCGTACCGGAAGGCCTCGGATCCACATGGAAGCGCCCGGTTACTTCAGAATAAAGCTAAGTGGCAGAGCCCCAAAATCGAGTATAACCACTTAACTGCGCCACCGGAAGGCGCCTCCCATGGGGCAGAGCTCTCCCTGAGAGGTAACCCGCATGACTGCCGCAAGATACGGAGGGCCCCTGGAGCACCTCCGCATCCTAGGGTCCTGACAGCCTGCCCAGCAGCGCGATGGACCCCGGCAGCAAACCGCTAGCCCTCTAGGAATTACCTAGGAAGCAAAAGACCAACGGTAGGACCTGAAAGGTAAACTGTAGGTCTCCCACTCCAGGGACAGGAAACCACTGAATGGGAAGAGAGGCTCCACCCTTTTATTTCTGTAGGTTTCCTGTCCCTGAGGGTGGATCCCTCTCTCTATGGTGCTGTCGTGGGGGAGGGGAAAAGTACCCTAAATTATGATAGATCTGATCACAGTGATCTTTTGTATTAACAACTGAAATGTTAGTATTTGTGTATCAAAGGTACTCTATTATATGATACTCTGATTGGCCTATTCGAAGATGTCACTACTTCTGATTAATCCCTCTTTGGCCCTGTCTTAAATGGTGGAACAGACAATTCTAGCCCTGCTTTACGTTACGCCTGCTGCCCTTATCCAAAATGGTAGTGTTGGCACCTCCGGCCCCGGATGTGATGTAAACGATGTGCCGCATCCTGTGGTGTGAATATACCGGGGTAAGCGGGTGCACCCTGTAGCGTTTGTGCAGGTGTTCCATATGTGGGCTACTAATGAAGAGGGGTTTGGTTATTTTGGTGGGTATTTAAACCTTACTCGGGAGCACATGTAATGTGCCCCCTGTCTGATCATGTGACCTAATTGCCGTTTGTTTATTCTGCCGGCCGATATAGTGGCGTTGTGAGGCTTCAGGGAGGTATTGAATGTGTTGCGCATTTGCATTTATATTAATTTTTTTAAATCTCTTTTTTGTCTGATCATGCGACCGAATTGCTGCTGTTCCGCCGCCAACTGCCACATTGGTATCCATTTTTATTCATTAGTTATGGTATGTATTGCAATTTTAATCTATGTATTTGAAATGAAGATGTTGTTTAATATTTACTAGTGTCGTGGTGTCGTACATTAGAGATCATCAACATCCACATTCCCTGCCCCAAAGGGGCAGCAATCTAATCTCCTCAGACACATATACAATATACTAACAGCCCATTCCATAGGATCAGCAAGTTTGCAGAATCTGGTATAAAGAGCTTTAATTGATCCAATTTTGTGTTAGCACAGACACATAAAACGGATACGAGCGCTGGTTAATAAGCAGAATTATCGAGGAAATAGGATAAAACACCAAATAATACAGCACTTTCTGCTACTAGTAATGTAAAATCTATAAGGGAAGGAAATAAATTAGTGACCACTTTAGGTTTTCGATTCTATATTCATAATCCTTTAGTAAAGAGAATTACTTAAAAGTGATCTGACTCGGCATTGAAGGCAGAAACCCACAAAACAGATAGCTGCAGGGAGCGGAGCGCAGAGATTACCATGTACAACACATACCCAAGGACTAGCACACTGGAGAAGGATGGATAAATTATCATGTCATTAGCCCGTGGCCTATCAACCCTGCAGAAACAGCACAATTACAATCACTTTCTCAAACACTTTCCCAGATCAGTCCTGTCTAACTGCCAGACTGTTCACAGTACAAGCATATGGAGAGGAGAAATTAATGATCCAGGGAAACATGATGGGAAAATATGGACATTTTCACTGACAAATACAAAACCAGCACCTACAACGTATCAGAGAAACAGAGCTTAAAGGGAATGTGTCATTAGAAAATGAAGTGGTTAAATCACTTTTTTATGTTTAACATATTTTTAAATAATTTTTGATGATGTTTTTCATTTTCCATTTGTCACTTTTTATATTTAAACTAAAATGATAAATCCTGAAGTTTTACCACTGGCAACGATGTCTAATAATTGGCACCACTTCTTAATCTGTACAAATCACTTTACTGCAGTTACCTGCTTATCTGTCATTCTAATCCTGCCTGTAATGATATCACCTCTGTGTATAGATAAGACGGGATCCACCATTCACAAAAGGTGACTGTCAGAGCTTATCTATTCTTTCCTTGTACAATGACCTTTGCACAGGTCACACCCCATGCCTAGAAGACTCTCCCATAGAAGTCACTGACCAGTGTGTCTGTGGCACACGGGGCTGCTGTAAAGTGCTGTGAAGAACAGCTCAGGCAAGATGGCCTGCAATGGAAGCCCCGAACTGAGCCTCCAAACAGATATAAACCAGCCCTTAACTACCTCAGGACCGCCGTACGCAGGATTGCGTCCTGCCGGCGGCCCTGCTCTTCTGGGTGGACGCATATACGCGTCCTCCCGCGAGAGCCGAGATTTCCTGTGAACGCGCGCGCACAGGCGCGCGCGCGCTCACAGGAACGGAAGGTAAGCGAGTGGATCTCCAGCCTGCCAGCGGCGATCGCTCGCTGGCAGGCTGGAGATCCGAATTTTTTAACCCCTAACAGGTATATTAGACGCTGTTTTCATAACAGCGTCTAATATACCTCCTACCTGGTCCTCTGGTGGTCCCTTTTGTTAGGATCGACCACCAGAGGACTCAGGTAGGTCAGTACAGTAGCAACAAACACCACACTACACTACACTACACCCCCCCCCCCCCGGTCACTTATTAACCCCTTATAAACCCCTGATCACCCATGATCACCCCATATAAACTCCCTGATCACCCCCCTGTCATTGATCACCGCCCTGTCATTGATCACCCCCCTGTCAGGCTCCGTTCAGACGTCCGTATGATTTTTACGGATCCACGGATACATGGATCGGATCCGCAAAAAGCATACGGACGTCTGAATGGAGCCTTACAGGGGGGTGATCAATGACAGGCGGGTGATCACCCATATACACTCCCTGATCACCCCCTGTCATTGATCACCCCCCTGTCATTGATCACCCCCCTGTAAGGCTCCATTCAGACGTCCGCATGATTTTTACGGATCCATGGATACATGGATCGGATCCGCAAAACACATGCGGACGTCTGAATGGAGCCTTACAGGGGGTGATCAATGACAGGCGGGTGATCACCCATATACACTCCCTGATCACCCCCCTGTCATTGATAACCCCCCTGTAAGGCTCCATTCAGACGTCCGCATGTGTTTTGTGGATCCGATCCATGTATCCATGGATCCGTAAAAATCATGCGGACGTCTGAATGGAGCCTTACAGGGGGGTGATCAATGACAGGCGGGTGATCACCCATATACACTCCCTGATCACCCCCTGTCATTGATCACCCCCCTGTCATTGATCACCCCCCTGTAAGGCTCCATTCAGACGTCCGCATGATTTTTACGGATCCATGGATACATGGATCGGATCCGCAAAACACATGCGGATGTCTGAATGGAGCCTTACAGGGGGGGTGATCATTGACAGGGGGGTGATCACCCTGATCACCCCCTGTCATTGATAACCCCCCTGTAAGGCTCCATTCAGACGTCCGCATGTGTTTTGTGGATCCGATCCATGTATCCATGGATCCGTAAAAAATCATGCGGATGTCTGAATGGAGCCGTACAGGGGGGGTGATCAGTGACAGGGGGGTGATCACCCTGATCACCCCCTGTCATTGATAACCCCCCTGTAAGGCTCCATTCAGACGTCCGCATGTGTTTTGTGGATCCTATCCATGGATCCGTAAAAAATCATGCGGATGTCTGAATGGAGCCTTACAGGGGGGGCGATCATTGACAGGGGGGTGATCACCCTGATCACCCCCTGTCATTGATAACCCCCCTGTAAGGCTCCATTCAGACGTCCGCATGTGTTTTGTGGATCCGATCCATGTATCCATGGATCCGTAAAAAATCATGCGGATGTCTGAATGGAGCCTTACAGGGGGGGTGATCATTGACAGGGGGGTGATCACCCTGATCACCCCCTGTCATTGATAACCCCCCTGTAAGGCTCCATTCAGACGTCCGCATGTGTTTTGTGGATCCGATCCATGGATCCGTAAAAATCATGCGGATGTCTGAATGGAGCCTTACAGGGGGGGTGATCAGTGACAGGGGGGTGATCAGGGAGTCTATATGGGTGATCACCCCCCTGTCATTGATCACCCCCCCCTGGTAAGGCTCCATTCAGACATTTTTTTTGGCACAAGTTAGCGGAAATTTTTTGTTTGTTTTTGTTTTTGTTTTTTCTTACAAAGTCTCATATTCTACTAACTTGTGTCAAAAAATAAAATCTCACATGGACGCACCATACCCCTCACGGAATCCAAATGCGTAAACATTTTTAGACATTTATATTCCAGACTTCTTCTCACGCTTTAGGGCCCCTAAAAAGCCAGGGCAGTATAAATACCCCACATGTGACCCCATTTCGGAAAGAAGACACCCCAAGGTATTCCGTGAGGGGCATATTGAGTCCATGAAAGATTGAAATTTTTGTCCTAAGTTAGCGGAAAGTGAGACTTTGTGAGAAAAAAACAAAAAAAAAATCAATATCCGCTAACTTATGCAAAAAAAAATAAATTCTAGGAACTCGCCATGCCCCTCATTGAATACCTTGGGGTGTTTTCTTTCCAAAGTGGGGTCACATGTGGGGTATTTATACTGCCCTGGCTTTTTAGGGGCCCGAAAGTGTGAGAAGAAGTCTGGGATCCAAATGTCTAAAAATGCCCTCCTAAAAGGAATTTGGGCCCCTTTGCGCATCTAGGCTGCAAAAAAGTGTCACACATGTGGTATCGCCGTACTCAGGAGAAGTTGGGGAATGTGTTTTGGGGTGTCATTTTACATATACCCATGCTGGGTGAGAAAAATATCTTGGTCAAATGCCAACTTTGTATAAAAAAATGGGAAAAGTTGTCTTTTGCCAAGATATTTCTCTCACCCAGAATGGGTATATGTAAAATGACGCCCCAAAACACATTGCCCAACTTCTCCTGAGTACGGCGATACCAGATGTGTGACACTTTTTTGCAGCCAAGGTGGGCAAAGGGGCACCTTTCGGATTTCGCAGGCCATTTTTTACACATTTTGATTGCAAGGTACTTCTTACACATTTGGGCCCCTAAATTGCCAGGGCAGTATAACTACGCCACAAGTGACCCCATTTTGGAAAGAAGACACCCCAAGGTATTCCATGAGGGGCACGGCGAGTTCCTAGAATTTTTTATTTTTTGTCACAAGTTAGCGGAAAATGATGATTTTTCTTTTTTTTTCTTTTTTCCTTACAAAGTCTCATATTCCACTAACTTGCGACAAAAAATAAAAAATTCTAGGAACTCGCCATGCCCCTCACGGAATACCTTGGGGTGTCTTCTTTCCAAAATGGGGTCACTTGTGGGGTAGTTATACTGCCCTGGCAATTTAGGGGCCCAAATGTGTGAGAAGAACTTTGCAATCAAAATGTGTAAAAAATGCCCTGCAAAATCCAAAAGGTGCACTTTGGAATATGTGCCCCTTTGCCCACCTTGGCAGCAAAAAAGTGTGACACATCTGGTATCGCCGTACTCAGGAGAAGTTGGGCAATGTGTTTTAGGGTGTCATTTTACATATACCCATGCTGGGTGAGAAAAATATCTTGGTCAAATGCCAACTTTGTATAAAAAAAATGGGAAAAGTTGTCTTTTGCCAAGATATTTCTCTCACCCAGCATGGGTATATGTAAAATGACACCCCAAAACACATTCCCCAACTTCTCCTGAGTACGGCGATACCAGATGTGTGACACTTTTTTGATGCCAAGGTGGGCAAAGGGGCACATATTCCAAAGTGCACCTTTCGGATTTCACCGGTCATTTTTTACAGATTTTGATTGCAAAGTACTTCTCACACATTTGGGCCCCTAAATTGCCAGGGCAGTATAACTACGCCACAAGTGACCCCATTTTGGAAAGAAGACACCCCAAGGTATTCCGTGAGGGGCATGGCGAGTTCCTAGAATTTTTTATTTTTTGTCGCAAGTTAGTGGAATATGAGACTTTGTAAGGAAAAAAGAGAAAAAAAAAAATCATTTTCCGCTAACTTGTGACAAAAAATAAAAAATTCTAGGAACTCGCCATGCCCCTCACGGAATACCTTGGGGTGTCTTCTTTCCAAAATGGGGTCACTTGTGGCGTAGTTATACTGCCCTGGCAATTTAGGGGCCCAAATGTGTGAGAAGTACTTTGCAATCAAAATGTGTAAAAAATGGCCTGCAAAATCTGAAAGGTGCACTTTGGAATATGTGCCCCTTTGCCCACCTTGGCAGCAAAAAAGTGTCACACATCTGGTATCGCCGTACTCAGGAGAAGTTGGGGAATGTGTTTTGGGGTGTCATTTTACATATACCCATGCTGGATGAGAGAAATATCTTGGCAAAAGACAACTTTTCCCATTTTTTTTATACAAAGTTGGCATTTGACCAAGATATTTTTCTCACCCAGCATGGGTATATGTAAAATGACACCCCAAAACACATTCCCCAACTTCTCCTGAGTACGGCGATACCAGATGTGTCACACTTTTTTGCTGCCAAGGTGGGCAAAGGGGCACATATTCCAAAGTGCACCTTTTGGATTTCACCGGTCATTTTTTACACATTTTGATTGCAAAGTTCTTCTCACACATTTGGGCCCCTAAATTGCCAGGGCAGTATAACTACCCCACAAGTGACCCCATTTTGGAAAGAAGACACCCCAAGGTATTCTGTGAGGGGCATGGTGAGTTCCTAGATTTTTTTATTTTTTGTCGCAAGTTAGTGGAATATGAGACTTTGTAAGAAAAAAAAAAAAAAAAAAAATCATCATCATTTTCCGCTAACTTGTGACAAAAAATAAAAAGTTCTATGAACTCACTCTGCCCATCAGTGAATACCTTAGGGTGTCTACTTTCCGAAATGGGGTCATTTGTGGGGGTTTTCTACTGTTTGGGCATTGTAGAACCTCAGGAATCATGACAGGTGCTCAGAAAGTCAGAGCTGTTTCAAAAAGCGGAAATTCACATTTTTGTACCATAGTTTGTAAATGCTATAACTTTTACCCAAACCATTTTTTTTTTGCCCAAACATTTTTTTTTTATCAAAGACATGTAGAACAATAAATTTGGCGAAAAATTTATATATGGATGTCGTTTTTTTTGCAAAATTTTACAGCTGAAAGTGAAAAATGTCATTTTTTTGCAAAAAAATCGTTACATTTTGATTAATAACAAAAAAAGTAAAAATGTCAGCAGCAATAAAATACCACCAAATGAAAGCTCCATTAGTGAGAAGAAAAGGAGGTAAAATTCATTTGGGTGGTAAGTTGCATGACCGAGCGATAAACGGTGAAAGGAGTGTAGTGCCGAAGTGTAAAAAGTGCTCTGGTCATGAAGGGGGTTTCACCTAGCGGGGCTGAAGTGGTTAAAAGGGTTTTCCGAGATTTTTTTTTTACACTGATGACATAGGGTAGGTCTTCAGTATCTGATCGTGGGGGTCCAACACCCAGGACCCCCAGTAATCATATGTTTTGAGAAACCAGCGGTGCTCCTTTGAGTGCCGTTGCCTTCTTGCAGCTTACCAAGCACAGCGCCATACATTGTACATCGGCTGTGCTTGGTATCGCACTCAGCCCCATTCACTTCTATGAGGCTGAGCTGCCCCTTAGGCCACATGACCGATGAACGTGTCATCACTCAGCCTAGGAAAAGCACAGAGAAGGCTGCAGGGCTCACCGGGGGGGGGGGGGGGGGGGCGTTGTCTTCTCAAACAGCTGATCAGCAGGGTCCCAGATGTCAGACCCCCACCAATCAGATATTAATGATCTATCCAAAGGATAGGTCAGTAAAAAGAAAATTATCGGAAAAAACATTTAATAATTTTTTTGCCCAATGCTCCACTAAAAACTCAGAAATAACCTTCTAACAACACATATAAACAAGTCAAAAATTACATGGTTTTGAGTTTCGGTCCCCATGAATTTCCAAAAGCAAGGAGTTGGAATCTACAGCACTACTTCCATTTCTCACTTTTTATATTTAAATTAAAACTATAAATCCTGAAGTTTTACCACTGGCCACGATGTCTAATAATTGGCGCCACTTCTCGATCTGTACAAATCACTTTACTGCAGTTACCTGCTTATCTGTCATTCTAATCCAGCCTGTAATGATATCACCTCTGTGTATAGATAAGACAGGATTCTTCCATTCACAATAGGTGACTGTCAGAGCTTATCTAATCTTCCCTTGTACAATGACCTCTGCACAAGTCACACTCCATGCCTAGAAGACTCTCCCATAGAAGTCAATGAGGACCCTCCTGACCATTGTCTATGGCCCACAGGGATGCTGTAAAGCAATTTGCTCTCCATTTATTTCTGTGGAGTAAGCGAGCTTGGCCGTGTTCGATAATCCCATACAAGTGAATGGACGGCACATTGCGCATGCACAGCTAACTCTCTGTTGACATTTATGGGATTTCCGTAAATAGCTAAGCTGGCTATTTTCAGAACTCCCATGGAAGTGAATGGACGGTGGCCATGCTTGCGTAGTACTCTCTTATTCACTTTGGGGGGCCCGTTCCGGAGATATCTAATATTGTTGACATATCCTAGTGATATGCCACCAATGTCTCAGATGAGACCCCTTTTAATGCACAAGCGTTTAATAAATTCTAGCATTACTCCCCATCAGAGTTCAAAATATGTAAAATCATAGGCAAATTGTATGCTAAATTAACAAAACCAAAAAACTATAACTGGGCAAAAAAGGAACTTTTTTTTTAATAAAGTGCCAGGCTGTTGCAACACTATTACTAGGTTTAAAGGGAATGCATCAAAAGAAAATAGCATATTATTTAAAGGATTTGTCCAGGCTTTACTAAGAAATGGCCAAACCTCAATATAGGTCATCACTAGAGTGCAGGAGCGCACAGCATTATTGGTTGCTATGACGCCATGCGCTTTCTGCTGCTGCCGCAGTACAGTAATTCATTGGTAACGATCATACGAGTGTAGTATTGTACTGTGGTAGCAGCAGGAAGCGCACAGCGTCATAGTAACCAATGACACCGTGCGCTCCTGCTCTCTGAAGAAATCCAGGCCGGTATCACACGGACCGTGTTCCACGGACGTGTGAATCCAGCCTTACCAACATTTAAATCACCAAAAGGGTGAAGGGAGATGCCAGAATCACATGAGTAATCCTCACTGACTCCCCCACTAGTGAATTGCTCGTCCCTATACAACCCCTGTATTGCAGCAGTCAATAGTCTGAACTGACCTAGCAAACGGCTGTCTGCCCTTAATAAATCACATGAGGATCACCTTAACACTAACAGTCCCCTCCTCCTTTAACAGTGACCTCCATAGTGCCCGTCCCTTTAACAGTGACCTCCACAGCGCTGCCCCTTTAACAGTGACCTCCACAGTGCCAGCCTCTTTAACAGTGACCTCCACAGTGCCCGTCCCTTTAACAGTAACCTTCACAGCGGAATTCCCTTTTAATGCTAGGGCTACACGACAACATTTGTTGCGTGACATTTCGTCTCAACAATTTTTATAAAGATAGGCTAAGGTGTTGCACTGCGACATGCGACAGTCTCCAAAATCCATCCAAGATGGATACATGTAGCAGTGTAGTTGTGCCCTATGTGTCATGCAACGTATTGTCGTCCTGTAGCCCTAGCCTAAAGCTGACCTATAGCAGTGAAGAAAAATGGCTGGGTTGTTATGGAAACCTGGAGTATAACTGTGTGTATGTGGAGACTAAGGGCCTGCAAGCTTATATTGGTTGATAAGGGACATGTGATCGTGTGTATGGCAGTTGGGATATGAAGAGAAAGACTTGCAGGCTTGTATTGTCTAATGCAGGTCATATTTTGGGAATATCTCAGGAATGGTACGTCTTAGAGAGCTGCGACCAGGTCTAAAACCTTCCTGGACACCTGATGTACCTGTGTGCCAAATTTGGTGAAGATCGCTCCAGTCATTTGGTCGCACATAAAGAACATCCAGACAGACAGACGTCGGGACAGACAGAAACTCATTTTTATAATATATAAATATATAAAATATATAGATATATAAAATAAATGATATATATTTAAATATAATAAATAAATATTTAGACAAATAATTACACACAATCTATAACAGTAACAAGAGGACAATTGATGCACATTTGTCATCCTCAAATATGACTGCATGCAAGCTAATTTTCGACTTTCATATTTAATGATAACATCTGACATATACTGGCATACTGTATAAGGCTACTTTCACACTAGTGGCAGCCTTCTCCGGCAGGCTGTTCCGGCGGGTGAACAGGCTGCTGGAGAAGGCTGCCGCTAGTGTGAAAGTAGCCTAGCATATAATTGCATCAATATGTATGTAATCACATCAGATTGGTTGTATTGAGTCTATAACCTACTGAGCAGTCAACAATAACAGCAGATAATTCAAAGGTTTTGTGGGAATTTTATCAGGATGCACATAAGGAAAAGACTCAAGCAGATTCTCTTGTTTTAATAAATTCCACATTGCAACAATGCTTGAGCCACGCTGGGCGAGAGAGGTTTTCAAAGCCATATGGTTCAATAAGATTCCAGGACTGCAATATCACAGAATAACTGCAGAGAACGATTGGGCTATCACTAGGGGTGCACCGAAATGAAAATTCTGGTCCGAAACCGAAACCGAAAATTCAGGATACCCCTTGACCGAAACCGAAACTGCCTTTTTGCCCAAATACTTTTAAAAGACCCCCCCACCCCATAACAGTGCCATCCACAGACCCCCCCACCTCATAACAGTGCCATCCACAGACCCCCCCACCTCATAACAGTGCCATCCACAGACCCCCACCCACCCCATAACAGTGCCATCCACAGACCCCCACCCACCCCATAACAGTGCCATCCACAGACCCCCCACCTCATAACAGTGCCATCCACAGACCCCCACCCACCCCATAACAGTGCCATCCACAGACCCCCACCCCATAACAGTGCCATCCACAGCCCCCCCCCCCCCCCCCATTGTACAATTAATAGAAAATAGCGGGGAGGGACTGGGAGGAGGAGCTGGGGGCCGGTGCGTTCACTGTGCTCCGGCCCCCAGCTCCAGTAGTTATAAAATGTTGTACAATTAATAAGCATTCTATTCATGAGGCCCCCTCTGCAGTATTACATTCAATACAGCCACATCCTACTCACAGGGCTGTCATCTTAATGCTGGCCGGCCGGGCAGAGGAGCGGCAGCGTCACAACTGACGTCATGTGCCCGGCCTACTTTCTGAATGAAGGAGGCGGCGCAGGCATGTGACGTCAGTCGTGACGCTGCCGCTCGTCTGCCCAGCCGGCCAGCACAGCCCTGTGAGTAGGATGTGGCTGTATTGAATGTAATACTGCAGAGGGGGGCCTCATGAATAGAATCCGTATTAATTGCACACTTTTTATAACTACTGGAGCTGGGGGCTGGAGCACAGTGAACGCACCGGCCCCCAGCTCCTCCTCCCAGTCCCTCCCCGCTATTTCCGGCCGATATGTAAAAATATCGGCAGAAACAGATTAGGTGCATTTTCGGCCGCCGAAATTTCGGTGCACCCCTAGCTATCACTTATGGTCATACCTGAAACTAGTTAGGGCATTTCCCATTATAGCACAGACCTAGTGGGTGAAAATAGAAGGCCAGAAAAATTCCCAAATGGAAAACTAGAAGAAAAAAAAAAGACTGTGCTGAATGCAAATCAACAAATCCATCTCGGCGGACTCCAGGATAATGGAAAGGTGGGGGTTGTTTCTGTGAGATGACCCCCTTTGGACAGCCAGTAAGGAAGGAACATGCTGTCTTGCATACCACAAATGCTTCTTTTAACCTCTAGTTTTGGTGGCATGAGGGGGCTTAGACAATGTGAGGTAGGTGGTTTAAATGCTATAGTCAACTGGTATATGTCACTTATACTATTGTTTTGTGAGCAGTTGGATATTGTATCTAAAGTAACTCTATTGACTTGTTTGAAATTGTATATGTAAATGCAATTTCATGTGAAATAATCACATGCAGCTTACCTCATGGGGTTAAAATAAGAGTTTTCCATGATTTTACTATTGATGATCTATACTGAGGAAGGGCCCTGAATGTCAGATCGGTGGGGGGTTGTCTGCGGTGCGGGTGTCAATCAGCTGTTTCATAGTAGAAAGTCACTGTCAGAACTACATAGCCTGGTCCACTGTGTGATAGACGATGCTGGTAATTACAGGACTGTTCCCACTGAAATGATGGGAACAGAACTACAGTTACAAGCTCCACTGCACAATAAACATAGCTGTGTAGTTCTGGCGCAAGAGCTACTCTGAAACAGCTGGCCAACGGTGCAGGGTGGTGGACATCTGCCGGGCAGAAATTGATGGCCAAGCTCCTGAGGCCATTATCCTGGTGGTCCCCTGGATTTCACCATTTTACCCCTATACTATGATCAAACCTTCAATAAGAGTGAGCCACCAGATTGCTACCACTTGGAATAGCCCCTTGTGGTTGCCTGCCAAGCACTGAGGGATCTGCCAATATACATAGTCAGGAAGCAGGCAGAGTACATGCGAATCTGCAAAACAATCCAGAGGTCAGGGCAGGTGGCTCAGGATCAGTACGGTGAACAAGTATGGGTCTGATCAGGTGGCAGAGTCAGGATCCAGGAAACAGGCAGAAGTCAGTACACAAACAAATTTACATCTCTTTGCAGGGTCTAGCAAGCAAGTGAAACCAAAAGGAATCTAAAGGATTGCTCAGGCAAGGAATGGAACAAATGGACCAGCATATATAGGAGGGCTGATGAGCTCATTAGTCAATCCGCTGAGCAGAGAGCAAAAGGGAAATTAACCCTTGCAGTGCTGCAGGGTGAGGTTTAACGAATAAACACTAATACACACACGGAAAGAGACCTAGCAGCCAGGCTGCAGTGAGGGACACAAGAGTCTGGTGGCCAGCCCCGTGCAAAAGCTATGTGAATGATGTGGCGCCTGTGCCAGTCCTGGATAGCGCAATGGCAGCACGCATATAGTGTCGCCACGACAGGAATCCATCTGGAGAAATAATACACTGTCCTCATGTACTGTAGTCCATGAAACACAAGTATTTAGTATAGTGGTATAAATAAGTTGCATTATACAGACAGAATTTTTACAGATCAAAGAACATTTACAGTTCAGTAGCAATTACTTTCCAGCTAATTGATGATTACACACTTGTTGCAGGTGACAAATTGCAGGCACTTCTAAGGCTGCGGAAACCAACAGAATGTTCAAGTATAATAGAATAGAGAACGTTGCTGCTTTTCATTTTAATAGGCTGCAAACTCCTTGCTAAAAAAGTATCCGTAGATGGAACAGTGAGGGTATATTCACAGGACACAATGTGGACTTACGAGAGGATGTGAGCAGCGGTCCTGCCGATCCACACAAGGTTTATTCACAACAGATCTGGCAGAGGAATGGGTGCTCGTCACTTTTATCCCTGACTCCACCTCAGGAATTCTTCAGATAATAGAATAAAGTTTCTGACAGCACACCATGTGGAATTTTCAATGCATTTAATGTTTAATTCAGCCGGACATTATATCATTTTGAACAGCAACGTTTCGGGCTAACATATCATGCCCTTCATCAGGCAATATCTGCTAGAGGGTCTATAAGGTGCCGGCACCATATAAACACTCTATCAGATAATACCTGATGAAGGGCATGATATGTAAGCCCGAAACGTTGCTGTTCAAAATGATATAATGTCCGGCTGAATTAAACATTGATCCACACAAGGTTTAACATCATTCTATGGCTAATCCACAATTTTTCATTGTGGAATCAGCAAGAAGAATGAACGCGCTTATTTCTTTCTGGTGATTTTTTTGGGGGCCAAAAGTGCAAGTGAATGAGTTATAAAATACCCTGTTCAAGCACTGGGTGAGGAATCTTAGTGATTTCAGCATAGAATCTGTGCCAAAATCTTACCATAAGGGTTAGATTGGAAACGAAGGAGAAGTAATTTTCATATTACCCTATGGAAGCAAGAAATAGCTACAACTTTTTAAGATTGGCTAACAAATCCTATTAAAGTAGGAATTAAAAAAAGAAAATTGTGAATAAGCGATTTTCTTAAGATTTTTGATCAGTGCCTCTTTATAAACATCAATTTCCGAGTGATAAAAAAGGTCTAATGCTGCCCAAAGACACTCTAATATGTATGTGCTCCTCCTGATTTCCTAGACAGCAGATGATGAGGAGGAAAAGATTAAACAAATGGATTTTAAGTGCCCGATCCTTTTGTTCTCGGGAAGATAAACCGCTGCCAGAGGTGTCCTGCAGTAGCCTACTTTAATCCCCCTGTTCAGGAACACATATAAGCAAGTATATGTCTGGAGAGGTAAAGGTCACCATCAGCCAAACCAGCACTGAGTCAACAGCTATCTATTGTGTATGGCCCACATACGTGTAGTCCTAGCCAAAAAGTGCAGTGAGGCAATGGCCATTTCTGCCAACAGAAATTATCCTGCTCTGTAGTCTCAGATTTACAGAAATGTAAATGCAATTCCTTAAAGGGCATCTGTCAGTAGATTTGTACCTATGAAACTGGCTGACCTGTTACATGTGCACTTGGCAGCTGAAGACATCTGTGTTGGTCCCATGTTCATATGTGCCTGCATTGCTGAGAAAAATGATGTTTTATTATATGCAAGTGAGCTTCTTGGACAGGGGCATTGCCATTACACCTAGGGGATCTGCTCTCTCTGCAACTGCCGCGCCGTCTGCACTTTGACTGATTGACAGGGCTAGGCGTGATCAAAGTACAGAGGGCGCAGCAGTGGCAGAGAGAGCACAGCTTCTAAGTGTAATGACAACGCCCCTGTTGTTCCTAGAGGCTCATTTGCATATATTAAAACTTAATTTTTCTCAGCAGTGCGGGCACATATGAACATGGGACCAACACAGATGCCTTCCGCTGCCAAGAGCCCATCAACAGGTCAGCCAGTTTCATAGGTACAAATCTGCTGACAGATGCCCTTTAAAATGGTGGTAAGTTGCCATGAAAGAAAGCCAAACCCTTTATAAACAGAAGCCAGGGAGGCGATCGGCTGATCACTGAAGCTCTTTCTTCTCTCACCCCTGGGCGATCAGTTGTTATCACTAGGGGAAGCCATTTCTTGCTATACATTTCTCCACTAGGAGATAATTTCTTTATAAATAGGAGACAATTTCTTTATAAATGCCTGGAGGGGATCTCTATGGTGGACCATCCCTTGACCTGCATAAATAACAAGAGTAAGAAAATATATAATGGACCGAATTGAGCTTCTAGGCTTTCATCACAATGGCTGCCATTGTTGTCCATACTGCTAGCTACAGTTGCAAGAAAAAGTATGTGAACCCTTTGGAAGGATATCGATTTCTGCACAAATTGGTCATAAAATGTGATCTGATCTTCATCTAAGTCACAATAATGGACAATCACAGTCTGCTTAAACTAATAACACACAAAGAATTAAATGTTACCATGTTTTTATTGAACACACCATGTAAACATTCACAGTGCAGGTGGAAAAAGTATGTGAACCCTTGGATTTAATAACTGGTTGAACCTCCTTTGGCAGCAATAACCTCAACCAAACGTTTCCTGTAGTTGCAGATCAGACGTGCCCAACGGTCAGGAGTAATTCTTGACCATTCATCTTTACAGAACTGCTTCAGTTCAGCAATATTCTTGGGATGTCTGGTGTGAATCGCTTTCTTGAGGTCATGCCACAGCATCTCAATCAGGTTAAGGTCAGGACTCTGACTAGGCCACTCCAGAAGGCGTATTTTCTTCTGTTTAAGCCATTCTGTTGTTGATTTACTTCTATGCTTTGGGTCGTTGTCCTGTTGCAACACTCATCTTCTGTTGAGCTTCAGCTTGTGGACAGATGGCCTTAAGTTCTCCTGCAAAATGTCTTGATAAACTTGGGAATTAATTTCTGCTTCGATGATAGCAATGACGCAGCAAAGCAGCCCCAAACCATGATGCCCCCACCACCATACTTCACAGTTGGGATGAGGTTTTGATGTTGGTGTGCTGTGCCTCTTTTTCTCCACACATAGGGCCAGATTTATCATTAGCTCAAGTCAGAATAATGGAGTGAAAAAGTCGCAAATTTTTGCGCAATCACTAAAACTGCGCAAAAATTTGCGACTTTTTTCTGCTCTGCACTATGCTCGCCAGTTTTCTGAAAGTGGGCGTGTTTTATTATGTAACTTAATCTCTAGACAGATTTACTATTGAGACTATTTAAAAAGTCGCAAAAAAGTCGCTAAAAATTGCGCAATTTCACTCCAGTGAGGACCATGCTTATCTTATGAGACTTTTTAATAGAACATGCGACTTTTTCGTAAAGATGTGCGACTTTTGTAAAGCTGCTTACTGACGGATAAACTGCTACCGTCAAACCACATTTATTACAGTCTTAAAGGGCCAATCATAAATCTGACTTGGCTAAAACTGACTTTAGCCATATGTGAAAGTGGAGTGAGCTGTCAGAGTCATGATAAATCTGGCCCATAGTGTTGTGTGTTTCTTCCAAACAACTCAACTTTGGTTTCATCTGTCCACAGAATATTTTGCCAGTACTGCTGTGGAACATCCAGGTGCTCTTGTGCAAACTGTAAACGTGCAGCAATGTTTTTTTGGACAGCAGTGGCTTCCTCTGTGGTATCCTGCCATGAATCCATTCTTGTTTAGTGTTTTATGTATCGTAGATCCGCTAACAGGGATGTTAGCACATGCCAGAGACTTTTGTAAGTCTTTAGCTGACACTCTAGGATTCTTCTTCACCTCATTGAGTAGTCTGCGCTGTGCTCTTGCAGTCATCTTTACAGGACGGCCACTCCTAGGGAGAGTAGCAGCAGTGCAGAACTTTCTCCATTTATAGACAATTTGTCTTACCGTGGACTGATTAACAGCAAGGCTTTTGGAGATACTTTTATAACCCTTTCCAGCTTTATGCAAGTCAAAAATTCTTAATCGTAGGTCTTCTGAGAGCTCTTTTGTGTGAGGCATCATTCACATCAGGCAATGCTTCTTGCGAAAGGCAAACCCAGAACCGGTGTGTGTTTTTTATAGGGCAGCTGTAACCAACACCTCCAATCTCATCTCATTGATTGGGCTCCAGTTGATTGACACCTCACTCCAATTAGCTCTTGGAGATGTCATTAGTCTAGGGGTTCACATACTTTTTCCACCTGCACTGTGAATGTTTACATGGTGTGTTCAATAAAAAAATCGTAACATTTAATTCTTTGTGTGTTATTAGTTTAAGCAGACTGTGATTGTCTATTGTTGTGACTTAGATGAAGATCAGATCACATTTTATGACCAATTTGTGCAGAAATCCATATCATTCCAAAGGGTTCACATACTTTTTCTTGCAACTGTATATCTGACACCATATTCCTGGAAATCTGTATTAAAATCAATTTCAACCAGTCGGTTGTTTATTAGGATTAGAAGAAGCAGTCAAAGCTCTCGAGACAATAACCGTTCTTCCGATGACTCAGGCACAACAACATCTAAATGACAGACACGTTGTGTTTTATTTCCCTCTCTTTCATGTCTGCGGAAAGAAAACAAAAGCAGCGAAAAGTACACATCAGGAGCAATTTTCTCATCTTTGTGCTGTCTGAAAAATGGCTTTTGCTAATAAACACGAGGCTTATTTAAATACAAAGCAAACCCTGCAATGTTCTTCATAAGTGGAAGTGGCTCTTCTTACCGCCGACTTAATTGCCCGTCAGAGACTGAAAGCGGCACTAAGGCTAGACGGAAAAGATGCAGACAAGTGGTCAGATTTATTTTCGAGCTGTGCACAGAAATGCATCATATTACAAAATAATATGACAACCATGATACTAGAGATATACTGCTGCCACTTTGTATTGTAAATTGGTGTCACTCGAAAGGCAATGTAAAAGTTCTAACATGATAAATCAAAAACTATTATAGATACAGACAAGGTGAGTGTAGCCACCAGATATGGTCTGATGTTAGTTAGTCTTTTTTCACAAGTGAATAATGGATGTTTGCTGTCCGTGGTCTCCATAAGCCGTTCATGTATCCATTGACTTTTTTTTTATGTATCTATTGACTTTGATGTGGGTATTCACACATGAGTGGTCTATGGGTCCGTGAAAATCACACACAACAGAAATGGCATCTGTTTTCTGTCCGTAATTTTCACGGGCCATGGGTAGGAGATGCTCTGGCAACTACCATATTTTTGGCCCTATAAGACAATTTTTTTCCCCCTTCTAATATGGAGGCGCTCATTAGTACAGGAGGACCGAGAAGAGGTGAATGCAGTGCTCCCCGGAGCAGGAGAGGCAAGTTGCTTTATTGTTTTTGTCTGATCTGAGGTCTGAATGAGAGTATTAACATTGGGGGGCTGATCTGAGTGTCTGAAAACTGGTTTTATTAAGGGTCCATTCACACGTCCGCAATTTCATTCCGCATTTTGCAGAATGGAATTGCGGACCCATTAATTTCTGTGGGGCTATGTGCTGCCTGGACACGGAATTGCAGACCTGCACTTTGCTGCACCTCCGGGTCCGAAATTCCGTTCCTGAAAAATAATAGAACATGTCCTATTCTTGTCCGCAATTGCGGACAAGAATAGGCATATTCTATTAGTGCCGGCGATGTGCGGTCCGCAAAATGCGGAACGCACATTGTCGCTGTCCGTGTTTTGCGGAGCCGTGGATCCGCAAAACACACACGGACGTGTGAATGGACCCTAACATGTCGGTCTGAATGGGGGTCTTAATCTTGGGGGACTGATCTCCGTGTCTAAATAGGGGTCTTATTAACATGCCAGAATGGGGGTCTTAACATTGGGGGTCTGATCTGAGGTCCTAATATAGGGAGTTTGATCTGAGTGTCTGCATGGGGTAGTTATAAACATGGGTGTCGTATCTGAGGTCTGATTGGGGGTCTTATTAATATAGGGGTCTGATCTGAGGTCTGATTGGGGGTCTTATTACATTGAGGGTCTGATCTAAGGTCTGATTAACATTGGGGGTCTGAATGGGGTTCTGAGCTGATGTCTAAGAAAAATGATTTTTCTTTCTTATTTTCCTCCTCTAAAAACTAGGTAATTTCCAGCCTAGCAGTGTCCGTGGAATACAGAGGGTAGAAAACAGACACACGGATCCTTCACGGATGAACCACTGACCACCTTGTCATGGATGTCCTCATGGACACGGACGTGTGAAAGAAGCTTTACGTGTAGATCAAACTGAAATGGTATTACCTTTTTTTCTAGTAGCTTATATGTGCAATGTTTCACTTCGTTTGGTCTTGGTGCCAAGACTTTCAAAAAGTTCTGGTACCCAAGTGTATATCATCAACAAGTCTTAAAGAGGACCTGTCCCCTCTCCAGACACGTCTTGCATTCCTCATGTAATAACAACTCTGGAGCATCTGTTCTTATGTCTCTATGTTGTGCCATTCCTCTGTTATTCCTGTTAGAAGTTTATGAATGCAATAAAGGTCCAAGTGGGTGTTACCACCTGGGGGGGGTCCTTGGCCAGTCTGCACTAGCAGCACTTATTGGACAGTATCAGTCTGTGCAGGAACACACCCTCAACCGGAGCTTTAATGCAGACTGCTGGCAATTCATTCATACACTTCTAGCAAGACTAACGGCACCATATAGAGTGATAAGAACAGATGCTGCAGAACTGGTATTACATGGAGGATGCAAGTAGTTACTGAAGAAGACAGTCAGGAGAGGTGACAGGTCCTCTTTAAATGCCTGCTGATAGGTGCTTCTGTCAGCGGGGGATCCTGATTTCTGGAGGAGGAGGAAGAAAAGGGCAAATCGATAAGCGCCTTGTCCCTGACCAACAACTACTATGAATACTAAGCAGGAAGAATCTGCTGTCTCCAGTAGGACAACTACTCAGCGGCCATGGTATGCACATTGTGAATGAAAAAAGAACAGGTTTGTGCAACCATTTCCATAACAGCACATAGCAAAGCTGAATTTACTGGAAAGACCAATTAATAAAGCATGGAAGTCTATTATAATCGGAATTATGCCACATTACTTATATATTTTTTTTATTGCTGCAGCCAACCTGAAATCCAAATCAGGACCTATACAAATGGAACAGTTATCTCAGGTTACTGCATGATATCTCCTCCAAAAGCCAATGAAAAAGTCAATTAAAAGCTTCTTGGCATAGTTTACTTAACTCATTAAAGGGGTATTCTAATCTCAGACAATGATTACATATCACTAGAATATGCCATCAATGTCAGATGGTGCAGGTCCCACCTCTGGGATCTGCTCTTATCTCCAGAATGGGGGCCCCCGAAGTGAAGGAGAGCACAATGCGCATGTGCGGTGCACTCTCCATTCACCACTATGGAACTTACGAAAAAAGCTAAGCACACTCGCTCGGCTACTTTCAGAACTTACATGCGCAGATTGCTTTCCTTCACTTCACGGGCACCTTGTTCTGGAGATAGGAGCAGATCCCAGAGGTGCCATCAATGTTTGAGATGGGCCAACCACTTTAAAGAACATCTGTCAGTAGATTTGTACCTATGAAACTGGCTGACCTGTTACATGTGCGCTTGGCTGCTGAAGGCATCTGTGTTGTTCCCATGTTCATATGTGCCCACATTGCTGAGAAACATTATGTTTTAATATATGCAAATGAGGCTCTAGGAGCAACGGGGGCGTTGCTGTTACACCTAGAGGATCTGCTCTCTCTGCAACTGCCGGGCCCTCCCCACTTTGATTAACTTTAGGACAAGTTGGGGCTAGGCGTGATGATGATTTCACTGCCTGTCCCTGTCAATCAAAGTGCAGATGGCACAGCAGTTGCAGAGAGAGAAGATACTCTAGGAGTAATGGCAACGCCCCCGTTGCTCCTAGTGGCTCATTTGCATATATTAAAACTTCATTTTTCTCAGGAATGCGGGCACATATGAACATAGGACCAACACAGATGCCTTCAGCTGCCAAGTGCACATGTAACAGGTCAGCCAGTTTCATAGGTACAAATCTGCTGACTGATGCCCTTTAAGAGGAGGATTGCCACATCTCTATAATGCTTATTTATGGATTGCTGCGATCTCTCCATAGACAACCAGCAGTTAATTAACTCGCTATGCTGCCAAGTTGGGAAATGAGCCTGAAATACATTTATGCATATACTGGTTTGGAAGGGTGTAAAACAGCAACCTTACTTTCTAATCAGAGATTTTCTAAAAATAAAAGCGCAGCTTCCAAATCTGCTGATTAGAAAATGCGGGTCTGATTCAACAATTATTATGTAACAGTAAAAATATGGATGCACAATTTACATGATATGATCATTTCTATATCACAGAGATCCTTTATTCAGCTCTCCAGTTCATCACTCACAGTACAGGCTATGGTGCAGAGTGATCAAAAAGATACTACACGTTCGCAATTTTATTTTTTTCTCCACTGGCCTTGACGCTTTCTCAAAAAGGGGGCATGACCAGGGCGGGGAACACTTTGCGGTAGAACACGCCAGTCAAGGGATGGTGTAAATTTGATTTCAGGAATACGGACTGCCGGATACTGTTCCTAACTTATCATAAGTCATAAACCAGACACATAAACCAGACACAGCATCCGGCAGCGCACCTGGTCATTAGAGCCCAACGTACGCCGCCGGGCTATGATAAATCTGCCCATATAACTTTAAGATCAAATGGCTTTGCATGCTTCTTGGACTTACTGTAGTGTCAAACAGATTTTTAGCTTCAAAACTTTTTAAATTGAATTTTATAAGTCAGAAAAATAGCATATACTGCAAAACTAGAAACCCCACTCCGGGGGTGGGAGGAGCATCATTGGCAGAAACACAAACCTAATAAACAAAGGACTACATCTTGTAACATAAAGTAAACGTGCATGTGTATGAGGGAGCTGGGAGAGATAGCTGTCGGCTTCCAGTTTTGTTGTGGGGGATAAGGTATGGCTTTCTACAAGAAATCTGTGACTTAAAGGATTTAACCCTTCAAAACTGGCTGACATTAGCGATGTGCTAATGTCAGCAGAACCTAACTCTGCTATTGTTATGTTTCTTGATGCCCCCCTTACTACACAATCCTAACTTTTATAATAGGCCTATTGGTGCGGGGGGGTTCTCCTGCTCCTAGAGGCTTCGTTCTCCCACCTCATTTCACGCCCTGCTATCCTTGATTGACAGGGCCAGGCCAGGGTTAGTCTCCTCCTGCCGGCCCTGTGTGCTGGGTAAACGGCATGGCATAGGCGAGAGATTTATGGACCAGAGGAGAGATAATGGGTGCCAGCCATGTCTACTTGTCTACTTACACTGATAAGTTAATTAAGACATTTCAAATCCATCCTGACAAGCCTGCTCCTTTGGTTAAGGGTCCAGTGGCCCCATGTAGAAGGGGGTGTACTGTCATGTACTTACCTGTCCACGGTTCCACTTCGAGCCCTGCTTTTGCATGGCACCATCAACAAGGCAATCAGCCCTGCCGACAGCAAGGTTGGTCGGGCTATCATTGTGCAGGGACGCCGTGGCCATATATGTTCGGAACTGGTGTTCCATACGTCATGACATCAGGGCTCCTGGACCTATCGGATAACAGGGATGTTGGGCCAATCAGGCTTGGTGCCCGTGTCCTGTGCTTCTTTACAGTGGGTTACTTAAACAGGTTACTGGTGGCCACAGTCGCCTGTGATTGGTTTCCTGAGCCTCACTAGAATTTATTATATTATATCTTGGATTTCTGCATCTCTGACTTTTGAATTGTCTTTGACTTCGCCTTTGACCGCTGATTTTGCCATTGACATGATCTCCTGGTGCTGACACTGTCTGGTATTGGATTCTGTATTTGTCTATGGTTTTGGTTTCTGACATTAGTCTCCGATTTGGATACCGAACAGTTCTTGGTTCTGCTTTTGGATTCTGATTCAGTCCTTGTTGTCTTTGCTTGGTTTTGACCTGGTCTGTCTGACTAACCCTTCTACTATATGTTTAGGCCCTGTGCACATTGGTGAGGGACTGTCGCCCAGTTGGGGGCCGCCATTTAGGGTGGATTGTCCAGATATGTAGGGACAATTGTGTAGGTGGAATTTAGGGTTGCACTGTTCCCTACCTAACATGACACTACCCTAAAGCCTCTCATCCAGCTAACCAGTACCCTGCTCTGTACTGATCAAAGGCAAGAACTCTGAAGCAGCTGTCTACAGATAGGTCACTCTTCCTTTTGAAACTGTTTTCAAAGAAGGAAAGCATGTTCTGTCATAAGTTTTTTTTGCAATATATTAATGCTCTTACGTAACTAATTATGAAATATTCTGTTTATAACTGATCATGTGCTGACCTGCTGTTTTCATAGTTTCTACTTTGAGGTCCAGGCCTGGCAACGTTAGATCATAAAAATAATTCCTGCTAGCACTACTTCTTTTACATGCCTGAAAAAAATTTGCTAACAAACTAGATTTAAATAGTGTTGCCTCACCACCTTACCCCTTTTCCATATTCCATGTTAAGGTATATGAACATCATAGGGGGGTGGGGGTCCACTGCTTGGCATCCCTGTCTTATCGCTAGAAAGCAGGATCTTTAACAAATAACTAATCTTGTAGATGGCATAAGCTTAAACAGGCTGTCAAGACCTGCACCAGATTTATCACAGTGGCTCAGGTTGGATAATAAATCTGGGGCAGGAATAGACACTTTTCTCTGACTCCTTCCTGCTAAGCCCTGTCCTTAGCATGTCAGAAAAAAGCCTAAATGCACCAATTTGGACACATTCGTAAATCTGGGCCAGTTTCTCTCACTCTAGCAGACCCGGCCTATCTTTTAATTCAATAGATGGAGAGTGTGCAGGGGAAATTTATGGCCATCGCTTGCTTCTCCTGGTAATATGAGCTGATTGCCAGATCGGCATAAAGGGGTATTCCAGCTGTAGCAGGTTATACCCTATGCATGGTATAGGAGAAATCTTATATTGGTGAGTGTCCTACTGCTTTTATCTCCACCGATCACAAGTATGGAGACCCCGTACTGTGTGGAGCCCCCCGAATGAAGAGAGTGGCAGGTTTAACATGAAAACTGTGGCTCCTTTCATCTCCATAGAAGTTCTGGAAATGGCTGAGTACAATGTTCAGCTATTTCTAGAACTCCCATAGAGATGAATGGTGCAGCAGTACAGATACTCAGCATACCACTCTGTTCATTCCAGGTGGCCTCGTGGTGCATGGGGTCCCCATCCTCATGATCGATGGGAACACCAGAGGTATGATCCCCATTATCTAATAGGTATCCCCTATT
The DNA here is from genome assembly GCF_014858855.1 of Bufo gargarizans. Classification (NCBI taxonomy): domain Eukaryota; kingdom Metazoa; phylum Chordata; class Amphibia; order Anura; family Bufonidae; genus Bufo; species Bufo gargarizans. The sequence continues at coordinate 148,340,019 of NC_058085.1, read as the reverse complement.
CTGTGGACCTGCTACAACTGGAATAACCTGGGAATAATTTACTTTGGAACTGTCCATATTAAGTTGTGTATTCTTGGAAATATCATTATTTTAAGAATACGCAGGATAATATAGCAATTGGTCAGAGTAGATCATTAGATGCAAGGACGACTATTCTACAATATTGGGTTTCACATTCCATAATGATAACTGCACACTGGTTATCTAGCTGGTCCTCACATGTCTGTTTTAGTAAATAACTAGCTGAAGAACCCGCGGCTTTGATCGGGTAGGTTTCATCTAATTCATTTAATGTTTGTGTGTGTCGTTAAAAGATATCGACAGTATCCACTATAACAGTGACCTCCACCCCTTAACACTAACCCCCCCACAGTCCCCTGCTCCCTTAACAGTGACCTCCACAGTGCCCGCCACTTTAACAGTGACCTAAACAATGTCCACCCCTTTATTAGTGACCTCCATAGTACTCCGTCTCCTTAACAGTGATTTCCACAACACCCCGCCCTCTTAATAGTGGCCTCTACAGCAATCTTCCCCTTAACAATGACCTCCATAGCGGACCCTCCTCTTAACTGTGCCTCCCCCTAGGGTGGCCAGAGGTCCGGTTTTAGGGCAGACAGTCCAGCTTTCAGACTCCCCGTCCTCCGTCCGGCGCAGGGCTTGGACAGACACAGGTATGTCCCTTTGAACAGCTCACTCTCAGACAGCAGCACTGTGCTGTCTGGGCGTGAGCTGCAGGGAGAAACTCACTCTCCCTCCCACCCCTGCAGCCGACAGAAGTTAAATTTTACCTTGATTTTTTCAATCCCCGTTGGCTGCGGAGTGGGGAGGGGGTGTGGCCATCGGGGTCAGGGTGTGTCTAAGAAGGACCTGGGGGCGGGGGTTTTAAGTCCGTCTTTTGAGGGTTGCCTGAATGGCCACCCTATCTCCCCCCTGAACTGTGACGTTCACAGCACCCTGCCCCTTTAAAGGAAATCTGTCACCAAGATAATCGCTATTGAAGTAAAGCCATAGCCTAATAGCGCTTAGTACCTTACTTCCAGATGTGCCTTTGTTCCAGCAATAGATGTTTATTTTCTGAAAATCCAGTTTATTTGGTATGCAAATGAGCCAGTTAGGTGTCCAGAGGGGCATCACTCTTGAAGGAAGGAGCCCAGGCACGCCTCCTGCTAGTGCCCAAGAACGCCCTCATGCTGGGAACAGGGAAAAGGGGGGCAGAGTTATGGCTTGAATGTGATGTAGGAAGGGTGGGTGGACACATTGTGGCAGGAGGCGTGCCTGGGCTCCTTCCTGCAAGAGTGAAGCCCCTCTGGGCACCTTACTAGCTCATTTACATACCAAATAAACTGGATTTTCAGAGGATACAAAACATCTATTACTAGAACAAAGGCACATCTGGAAATAAGGTACTAAGTGCTATTAGGCTATGGCTTTACTTCAATAGCGATTATCCTGGTGACAGATTTCCTTTAAAGCTCTCCTTCACAGCAGTGAAGAAAAATGTCAGGGTTGTTATGAAAACCTGGTGTAAAACTGTGTGTATGTGGAGACTAAGGGCCTGCAAGCTTTTTTGGCTGATAAGGGTCATGTGACCAAGCTTCTATTGGCTAATGCATTTTTGGGGGAATATCTCAGGAATAGTACATGGTAGAGAGCTGAGATTTCATGATTGTAAATGCGACGGTGTGGATTCCTTTAGAGGAAATACATACACACACACACACACACACACACATAGATACACTCAGCTTTATATTGTATTTAAATGTGGGAGCCTTTGTTTCTATTCCGTAAATCCGCACAATTCTCGACTTGGTTTATCCCTAGCGTTACGTCCTCATAAGCCTTTTAATTGGTCAATATAATAGCCAAATTGGCTCCATATATTCCCCTGACCTTATATACTCTTACCTCCCCCTCCTTCCTCTTTCCCTTCTATGTCAGTCTATGTCATGTTTTTCAAATCCTTCCTAGCTTGTCTTTGTTTCCATACTGCATAATTCATATGATACTTATCTCACAGTAGGATATCGTCTTAGGATAAAATATTGAAAGCATCCGACTTCTTTTTAGATGATGATGGTCTGTCATCGATTGGATAAAACCTGATGAATGTTTGTTTTGATTGAAATTGTTACACTAAGGGCTCATTCACACGACCGTATGAATGAGTACAGACTGTTCTGCAATTTTGCGGAATGGGTGCGGACCCATTCATTTCAATGGGGCTGCAAAAGATGTGGACAGCACACTGTGTATTGTCCGCATCAGTTTTTCCATTCCGCGGGCCCGCAAAAATTATAGTGTGTCCTATTCTTGTACGCAATTGGGGAAAAGAATAGGCATTTTCTATGAGAGTGAACGCCATGTGCGGTCCGCAAATTGCTGAACGCACACGGGCTGGTATCCGTGTTTTGCAGATTCGCAATTTGCGGATGTCTCCGGTGTCATACGGAAAAATTGATCCAGTACTTTTTTTTTTCACATTTTTAAAGGTCAGCGCATGCACAGACACGAAAACCGGATTCGTCGATGCAGCAATTTCCTGAACACTTGGTACCGAATCCGGCATTAATACATTTCAATAGAAATTAATGCCAGATCCGGTAATCCGGCAAGTGTTACGGAATTTTGGCGGGAGAAAATACTTCGGCCAAATACCGTAAAAGGGATGGAACGGAAGATATTCTGATGCATACTGAACGGATTGCTTTCCATTCAGAATGCATTAGGACAAAACTGATGCGTTTTCTTCCGGTATTGAGCTCCTATGACGGAACTCAATAACGGAAAACTTTAACGCAAGTGTGAAATTACCCTTAGCTTCCTCACTTTTCTATCATCATCTGGAGTCTCCACACTGCGCTCCCGAATACCCCCAAATACTACCCTGAAGAAATGATAGTGCACCCCATACTAATAGTGCTCCTCATAGTCCCACCAATGGTAACTCCCTTCTAAAGTGCCCCCATTAATAATATTGCCCCCTACAGTACCCCCAACCGTGATAACGCTCCCCAAGACTGCCCCCATTAGTAAAAGAGCCGTCCAGTATTAATAATGATCACACTGAGCCCTCCGTAGAAATAAGGCCCCCTATTGTTTCCCAGTGATAATAAAGCTCTCTATAGACCCCTCAGTAGAAATAAGCCCCCCATAGTGCTCTTAGTAGAAATAAGGCGGATCTATAAGTCTCTCCTATAGAGCCCCCAGTAGTAATAAGAATGCCTATAATGTCCCCTGGATTTATAATACCCCTACAGTGTCCCCAGTATTTATCTCGCCCCTACTGTTAGAATGCTCACCCTGAAGTGTCCCCAGTATTTATAATGCCCCCTGTAGTTATATTCCTCCATCCAACATACAGTACCATGTAAATAACATCCCTCTCTATCTACAGCCCCCTCCAAAATACAGTCCCAATGATAATAATAGCACCCCTTTCCCATTCGCCTCCAACATGCAATCCCATGTAAAGATCACCCCCTCAACGTTCAGTCCTATATAAATAACATCATCCCCCCCACCAGCCACTTTCAACATACAGTCCCATGTAAATAACATCACCCCTCAACATTCAGTCCCATGTAAATAACATCACTCCCTCAGACCCCTGTAACATTCAGTCCCATGTAAAAACATAACTCCCTCCCACAGCCGCCTCCAACATACAGTCCCATATAAATAACATCACTGCCTCCCCCAGCCCCCTCCAACATTCAGTCCCATGTAAATAACATCACTCCCTCCCACAGCTGCCATCAACATACAGTCCCATAGAAATAACATCATCCCCTCCCCAGCAACCTCCAACACGCAGTTCCATGTAAATAACATCCCTCCCTTCAGCCCTAACATACAGTCCTAGTTAAATAACCACAACTTCCAGCATTCCTCTGCCTCTCCCTTCACTTACCTCTCCTCATGTAAAAGACATCACCACAGCTTCTCCCCTCAGGACTTCTCTTCTCTGCCCTCCTCTTCTGCACTGGTCACATGATGGTGACATCATCGCAGGTCCTTCTCACCCACTGCCTGTTTTACTGGTCACATGACATGTGATGTCATCACAGGTCCTTCAGCTCTTTCAGTGCATTAGATTCAACTGTATTGCCATCCCGAGGACGGCAATACAGTTGTATCTAGCTGGCAGGCAGTACATTTGGGGCCTGGGACAAAACATCAGGGGCCAAGGCCCTGAATGTTTTAACCAAGCAACGCCCCTGATTTTCAGTAATTGTATTTTCTTAATTCCCAGAGAATCCCTTTAAGTGTATGGAAATTATCAGCTGAAGGAAGCTGTAGTTAGAGTGATTTCGCAATTACTCATGTCTTCTGGATGTTTTGAAAGGTCACAGTCAACTCAGAAATGTCACATCAGTAGAAAATGAATTTTCACAGGCAACATTTGTCATTAAGCCCCACCAACAAAAATAATGACTGCTGATGGCAATACGTGAGGTACAAATTTCTCATTTTTTGCACACACAAACTCATTACCATTCACTATTGAACAGACTAATATGTGCGCAATACTTATTAATCATGTTTTAGCAAATAAAGAAAACGATCACTACTTATTGAACCACTAAACCGACACCACTGCCTTATACTTCAGGGAATAGGTTTCTAAACATATCCTTATCTATATTCTTTGTAGCTGAAGTAACTAATAATATTTTAAAGGGAACCTGTTACCATCAAAATGCAATGTAATCTACAAGCAGCATGTTATAGAGCAGGAGGAGCTGAGCAGATTGAGATATAGTGTTATGGGGAAAGATTCAGTAAAACTTGTAATTTATATCTCTGTTCTTTCTGGGCTTTCAAGTCCATGAGGCAAAGCTATCAGTGATGGACAGCTATCAGTCATAGAGGGGGGGGGGGGCTATCAATCACTGATAGCTCCGCCTCCTAGACTTTAAAGCCCAGAATGAGCATAGATATAAATGTGTAGATTACAAGTTTTACTGAATCTTTTCCCATAAAACTAGATATTAATCTGCTCAACTTCTCCTTCTTTATGAGATGTTCCCTGCAGCTCAAACACCATTTTCAACCTGAAAGGCTCCCTTTAACACAATGTTCCTCCTCTGAAGAGTCACACATGTTTATGCCTAAAAACACCCTTTCTGGCTTTAGTTAGGTCCTAGCAGCATATGGAGTATGTGCAGTTGTAATGATATAACTTGGCCTGAGGCATGTCGATCAAGAAGAGGAGGCGGTTTACTTAGAAAATTATGAATACATCGGACTCTTCTCTACAGCAAAATGCCCAATGGACTCTTCAGTCCTTATTAGCATACAGAACGGAAGGACTGTACAGGGAGCTGTATAGGGATACAGTAGGTACATCCATTTCAGAAGACTACCAGACCATATACTCTGTTTAGGGGGACAAATGTTGGTGAAAGGATCCCTTTAAGCAAGATAAGTTCTAGGTAGTAGGTTTTTCTCTAAGCCTTATGTATGTAAAAAAAAAAAAAAAAAGCTTGAAAGCGTTTACCTTTCACATATACTTTGTGTTTCAATTCTTCACCATTTCCAAATTCTGTTCTTGCTGTCACGGATCATTTTCTTGCTCACATTCGGAGACTAAAAACCACAATGACCTTGTCTTGCTCACATAGCTCAGTCTAAGTTAGAGGTGGTGAAACTGTTAGTTTCGAGTGCTAAAGCAGCATTAAGGCTGGAGCTTCAGGGACCACCACAGAACCCAGATAACAGTACATGCCACAGGTTCCCCATGACAGTGACTGCCTAAAGACCCTCATAACAATGACAGCAAGAGGAGGACTCAAACACAATGCCAGCCAGAGCAGACTTGGGGGTTTCGTGGGATTCATACATTGATGGCCTATCCTGGGAGCAGGTCAATATCTGATCGGTCTGACTCCTGGAATCCCTGAAGATCAGCTGATTGAAGAGGTCCCGATGCTCTGGTGAGCGCTGCGGCCTCTTTCTAGGCCAATGACATCACACTCATCGGTCACATTAACTAGATGCAGCTCATTTCCATTTAAGTGAATGGGCCAAACACAGCCAGTGTATAGTGAATGGTGCTATGATCGATTAGCTGTCCAGAGCGCCACGGTCTCTTCAAACAGCTGACCGGCAGGTGTCTGACCTCCACTCATCAGATTTTAATGACATATCCTAAGGATAGGGGCTTAATCTAGGCATTCTGGAAACACCCTTTAACAGTGTATGATAAAATGTATGCTACGGGTGATGTCTCTGGATGGAAGAATGTCACCACTGTGACCCTAAACCCTTCTCACTACCCTCCTGAAATCCTAGGCAATCAATAATAGGATGAGCTACACTGACACATTGTAACAAACAGACTCTCAGCCTCTGAATTCAAACAAAAACGTTTCCACTCACAGATAGATAAATTAAATCACAACATATACAGAACACATGGTGGGGGTGCTGGCCCATGCCAATGTGATACAAATGACCTACCCTAAAGATAGGTCATCAACAAGCAAGTCCTAGAAAAGTCCCTTTTAGGCTACGTTCACATCTGCAGCAATACAATCGGGCCACCAGTTCTGGAGAATGCCGGGAACCAGCCAGAGACAAACTGCATCGTGCAGTGGATCGTGTCTGATTCTCGGCACGTTTGCCTGATTGAAGCCGGACCCCATTATAGTAAATGGAGTTGGCAGGTATTTTGGTTGCATCCGGCAGTGCGGATCCGTAGAATTCCAGCAGCCTGTTCTCTGATGCGAAAGTAGCCTAAGGAAAGGATCCCTTTGCAATTAATCAGGAACAAGAAGATAATGATCTATGCAGTGAAAGCCAATACAAATGATGAAACTGATAATCTGTTCTCTCTGCAGAGTACACGGGATTCACTCGAGAGTATATGTTTGAACTATGGTTATACTCACTGCATCTTTCTTATAGTCTGCAATGTTATTTTATTACTGTCATCATAATTTAGATCGCTTTAGGTACTTACATTGCTAATCTGTCTGTGTCACTTTCTTGCTTTCTTAAACCTGTACCCAAATCCAAGAAGTCATCTCCTGTTGACATGTTGCCTTCAGCAAAAGCTCATGGCTAACATAAATTTGCTAAGTATTCTTGACAAGTGGTCCATTAAGTGCAATATTTTTGGGACAGCTTTAAGGCTTATGGTAGTTAGTGTATGGATGATTCTATTTTGCACCTTAGGGTTACTTAGCACTATCCAATTCAGAAATACCAAAATATATACTAGTGTTTGTCCATTGTTGCAACCATTTTTCTATTGTTCAAATGCCTTTAAAATGAAAAACGGGTTTTTCAAATTCTTAATTGAAAAAGTCCTACTCCTTATGCAGACCTGTGTGTCTCCATGGTTACAGACTACAAACAAATCATGTTTGTAGTCTGATCTTGCAGTCATGTGTTCCATCTTTAGCCTCAGCTATGGTTTGTGAGTTAGCAAGTTTGTCTGTAGTCTGCAAGCTGTCATTTTTTTTATTTGCTAGTTTATTAGAGCTAGGTATGTATACCTGAGTTAGTCTGTCAATGATTGTCAAAATATCTGTATTACCTTATAATAACAGCTTTCATTAATGTCTCCTGTCCCTTTCCACTACTCCCATAAAAGACCGTTGCTATGGCTTGTCTGTCTTCCCTTTAGTATAAACAGAAAACTGAGGGGCGGTCCTTCACACTGCATGCCTGCATTAGGCTTCAGAGTAAGGAGGCGTGTCTCTTAGTAATCCAATCTGATTGGCTGGCAGGGAGCTGCTGGCTACAGCAAGTGTGTATGGGAAGTGAGGGAAAGCAGTTTTGGCCTCAGAGAACTGGCAGAGGAGCCATCTTGAGAAGGCCCTTATATTGTAAATGTTTAAACAGCCATAACTCAGGGAAAAACTCAAAGAAAACAGCGGTATGTGAAGAAACTAAAGATTGCTTTATGCATAATGCTGCTGCGGCAGTAACATATGCTAAAATTGATTTTTTGATGAAAACATGACGGTTACACTTTAAAGGCACATTGATGTACATAAAACTGTACACAAAAGATGGTAAATGTAAATTATTTCTAAAGCTACTTTATTTTTCTCCGACCAAATACATTTTTCATTTTGAAAAGTAAAGCCCAAGAAGCAGACAGCGGAAAAGGACGACTGCCAGACTTGGGCACTTTGAAAAGGAAAGTCCGCCCAGCTGAGCACTTGGGAGCCGTTTTTCAAAGGAATAAAAGTTATTTTCCTGGACATGAAGTAAACACCCAGATGACATAAATATATGGTTATAATGCTTTTACAGCATTCTGATGGCCATTGCTGGTAGTTATATATTAGTGAAATTTACATGACAGACTCCCTTTAACTGAAGAATTGTGACTTTTTAAGTGAGAGATTATAATAAAACTATGCAGAATTTTAAAATAAACAGTTAAAAGGGCAATAAAATAGTAAAATGATCTATTCTTCGTCGAAACAGGTCTCTTTTTAAAGCCGGCTTCTGTTAAATAAAATGTACTGTATTTCACTAAAAAGTCCTATTTGTAGTCATTCTAGACAAACGGGTTCCATTTTTTGGCTGTTTGGAGTTACACAGCTGTGCCCTAGTGAAGCTCTGCTCAGCTTATTATACACTAATATTCATGAGTTATGATCTTAATTGGATGGGACAAGCAGCAAGACTTTCAATTTGTATTCCACATAGTCATTATGGAGGCATTAAACACATAACTATTCATTAAGTCTTCATTTACAAATTACCTGCCTTCATCAAGGCAATACCTCCAGCACTCCTGCTCAGACAGGACTCAATATCTATCCAAGTCACTTAGTTCTAGATTTTGCACATTCTGTTTACTCATTAGGGCAATGCATTTCCAAACAGACACGTTGAAATTTAGGATTACTCTAGGAAGTTTTCCAGTAACACAACCTGTCCACGGGGAAAGGGAGGAGCAACTACTACATCTAAGTAAAGCTTCAATTACCACAAAAGCTTTGAAATATTTTATTATTTTTCTGCTGTTCTCATATTGAGTATTTATTTTACATTTTGAGACTGCGTCACACTAGAACTACAAATATTTTATTTCATTTAGGGTTGGAGCCTCGGCCACAAAGTCCATCCGATTTGTCAGAAAGAACAATGATGGACGTTTAAGTCAATAGCATCCATTGTGCAATGGATTCAGCAGATCATTCCTAAAGAGGACTAGTCACCTCTCCTGACCTGACTATTGTAGTTACTACTTGTAATCCCCATGTAATAACAATTCTAGAGCATCTATTCTTATAACTCTGTGCTGTACCATTCCTTTATTATTCCTGCTACAAGGGATGAATGAATTACTAGGAGTTTACAACAAAGGTCCAGCTGGTTGTTACCAAATGGGGGGGTGTCGCTGCAGTCTGACACTATCCAATCAGTGCTGCCAGTGTCCGACAGTGCAGGGACACACCTCCAATTGGTAACACCCATCTGGACCTTCATACACTAACTGCTAGTAATTCATTCATAACTACTAGCGGGAATAATACAAGAATGGCATAACATAAATTCATAAGAATAGATGCTTCAGAATGATTACATGGGAAGTGCAAGTAGTTGATAATATGGGCATATCAGGAGAGGTGCAGGGCAACTTTAATTAGGCAGTGAGTGGTAAAATACCATAATTAAAATGAAGACATATATGTATACCACAGCTGGACAAAAAAAGTGGTAGATAGAAAATGGTCCCTGGTGACTGCATCGGATGGTCACATATTTCCACCCATTACCAGCTGAAGGCTGTCACTGACAGCATAAGGCTCCATCTCTCCTGGCACAAGCAGTTACAGAACACTGTGCAGCAGAGGCACACCGCCATACCGGCAAGTATGAACCTCTAACAGAGGAACTAGTAGACCAAAAGAAGAAGAAATGGAGCAACCGTTGGCTGATCACTATGCTTCCCGTCTTCTACACATACTAAAAAGGCTGAGGGAGCAGTTACTAGGGATCTTAGCTACAGTAGTAGGTATGACCAAGACCAAAAGGTGACATAGAAACCATAGTAACCATACAAAACCTCTATTATATGTTATCCTAGAAGCTACTTAGACACTTGTACTATCTTGATTAATAAATCAAAAATCGCAATAAAGATATACAGTATATGTATATATACTGTTTTAATATATATGTATAGTTATAATGTGAGTATGCAAATACTGTATTTCCTTTACATAAATTTTGTCTTTAGATAATGGAGGCTATACTGCTTCCTAATCTTGTCTTCTCCATCAAACCCTCCTCCTCTCCGAAGAAAAGACTGATATAATGAATACATTACTAAAGAAATGTCTGATTAGGCAGGAAAGAAACACTCCCCTTCCATCCAACATCTACTTTTATCTCACATTCCTTCAGAAGAAGGGAGAATGGGAAGGAATGGAGGGGACCTCCACAGGACCTTTCAAGGCTACCTGCTGTGTGGAAGCATGCTTACTGAGTTCTGCATATTTTTAGCCTAAGAACATAAGAAAAAGCAGACAGTTTTTTGTTCCACCATAAAACAAGAGGGAAATCTCAAGGCAGGTGTCAACTTACAAGCCTACTTGACATCACAATAGTTATGGGACGCTACCATTTGGTTGACAAAATAAAAGTTTTTTTGTATGGAATGGGGGAATTTGCATTTTTAATAAGGACTTTAAATGCCAAAATTAATTACAGGAGAGTCTGTTACCAGGAAATTTACTATTAAAGGGGTTGTCTGGTTTCAGGAGGACACAAGCCAACCCCTGGGATCTGCCTGAAATAAAGAACAGGTAAGTTCTTACCTTATTTACCTGGCTGCAGTAGTGATGTCCTGTTGAAAATCTGTGACTTCTGCAGCTTGTCACTGGTCTTATCTAGTGCACTGCTGAGACCAGCGATTGGCTGCAGAGGTCACATGTTGTCAATATGACGTCACCACTGCACCCCTGAAAATACTACCTGATCGGGAAAACAGGGGTGGTGGAGCAGGATCTGTGAGGTAAGTACTTAAAGGGATTCTGTCACCTGCCCTCAGCCAAAAAACGATTTTAAAGCAGCCATGCAGCACAGCTTACCTGGATTAGGCTGTGCTCTTTTATCTTGAAATCCGTCCAGCAGTTACTTCAAAAAACGACTTTGATCAATAAGGAAATGCGTCCTGAAGGTGCCCAGAGGGGCGTTTTTTTCTTCTTAGTGAGCCCAGTACCGCCCCTATTTCAGTGCCCAGCCCGCCTTCCTTATACTTCCTAACCGCCGCCCCCAGCCTGCCACAGCCTCTCCTGCCTCTCCTCCCCCTCCCTCACGCCGAACGAAGTCTCGCACAGGCGCAGTACCCACTGAGGGCTGCGCCTGTGCGATCATCAGGAGACTGAGGGCGGCAGCTTCATCTTCGTCACTGGGCATGCGCCGAGCCCAGTGACGTCCGATGTTAGCTCTTTCCCTCAGTCAGCCTGGTAGGAAGCGCAGAGGATTGCCGATCGGCTGCTGCACCCTGCGCTTTCTCCAGTCTGCCTGCCACAGTGAAGACGGCCAGCGATTTCTTTCCCCACCCTCCCTTCAGGAAAGAAATAAGTATTTGTTGGGGCGAATTAGGTCTTATTATATTAAGTAAAGGCAGGCAGACTGGAGAAAGCGCAGGGTGCATCAGCCGATCGGCAATCCTCTGCGCTTCCTACCAGGCTGACTGAGGGAAAGAGCTAACATCGGACGTCACTGGGCTCGGCGCATGCCCAGTGACGAAGATGAAGCTGCCGCCCTCAGTCTCCTGATGATCGCACAGGCGCAGCCCTCAGTGGGTACTGCGCCTGTGCGAGACTTCGTTCGGCGTGAGGGAGGGGGAGGAGAGGCAGGAGAGGCTGTGGCAGGCTGGGGGCGGCGGTTAGGAAGTACAAGGAAGGCGGGCTGGGCACTGAAAGAGGGGCGGTACTGGGCTCACTAAGAAGAAAAAAACGCCCCTCTGGGCACCTTCAGGACGCATTTCCTTATTGATCAAAGTCGTTTTTTGAAGTAACTGCTGGACGGATTTCAAGATAAAAGAGCACAGCCTAATCCAGGTAAGCTGTGCTGCATGGCTGCTTTAAAATCGTTTTTTGGCTGAGGGCAGGTGACAGAATCCCTTTAAAGGCTATGTACACCTTCTGAGGCAATTTTTATTATGATTGCATTTTACTCATTTTGGGCTCAAAATCATTTATTCAATTGGTCTTTATTAAAAATATTGAGCCATTCTGTCACAAAGGCTTAACAGTTTTTCTAGCTGTGAGACTAGTACTTTTTACTTTCACTTTAAGCCGTTCATCTAATAACCTTTATCTCTAAGTTACTAAAATGTTATAAACACTTATTTAAAGGGTTATTTCCATCTCAGACAATGGGGTCATATCGCTAGAAGGTGGCAAAGTGGTGGCGGGCAGTGCCGGATCCGGTCACCACCAATCATTCTTATTGGCCTGCCAAAAATAGCATAGAGGCACACTCGGCTATTTTCGAAATCCCCACAGAAATGAATGTAAGCGCGTTGCAGCTTCAATTCACTTCAATGGGGCTGACGGAAATAGCTGAGCCAGTGCTCGCCTATTTTTGGCGGCCCATATGCAAATGAGCAGTAAAGTGCAGCAAGGCTGGGCCCAAGCCACTGTGTGCAAACTTGCTCCTCCTGCTTCCTCTGCCAGCTCATACCTCTTCTTGACTGACAGGGCTAGTCAAAAAAATGATGCAGGATCCTGGCTCTGTCAATCATGAAGTAAAGGAAGGGGCTGGCAGAGGAAGCAGGAATAGCCAGGATACACAGTAGCTTGGGCCCACCCTTGGTGCACTGCTCATTTGCATATAGAGTGGTATTTTTCCTCCAGTATGAAGAAATGATCACAAGGAGTGGTTTAGGTCCACATTTGGTGCACTTAATGGCTCATCTGCATATGATAATTCCTGGTGACAGACTTAAAGACTTAACTTAAAGAAGACCTGTCACCTTTCATGATATGTCTATTTTAGAATATAAATGCATTCTCAATGAAATAACAATTTTGGCATGCAAACATGTTTGGCTGTTCTTTTCACTCCCAAAGAAGTGAATGAAGCATTGTGGGAGTTGTAGTTTCTGAACAGCTGGAGAGCCGGAGGTTGCTGATCCCTGAACTAAAACACACATGTCAGAAGAGGTGACCGATCCCTTAATACAAAATCAATTTTTTTCTTGCCCAGGCCAGAACTATTTTTCTATTTTCAAGATTATGGAGATCTAAGAGTGCTCTCCATGCCTGTCTCAAGGGGAAGATGCTATCAGTGCTCAGACAGAATCATGTCCTGGCCCTTGCTGCATTTTGTTTAAAGGAAACTGCAGAAAATGTTGATAACAAGAAAAAATGGACCACTAAAGTCACGTAATATATTATAGCCATTAATTCAGTCACCGAGGTTCATCAAATGCAAGTTTCCATGGTGCTCTGAAGGGACGGGGAGAGCCTAATAATCATAGGGGTGCAAAATCTGTACCATAAAGAGTGAAGATATCAAAAAAGGAAAAGGATGCATAAAAGTTTGTGCACAAAACCAAAACAGAATAAAATATGACAACAACCCCAGGCTAAAAACACAAAGGTAGAGACGCCACAGAAGTGCCCACCAGCCTCTGGCTTCTGGGACGGGATTAGCTCAGGGATCGTCATCTCCTGAGCTAGACGGGCACTTTTTCACAAACCAGGAACACAGTTAAACTTCATTCAAATGTAATACAACTGGTCGCAATCAGTTTTATTTGCTTTTCAGCATGAGAAATAGGCCCCCTGATTCAGAGGTATTTCACATCCTGAATGCTGCCTTTATGACACGGACATACAGAAATATAATGATTTATAATGCTGTGTGTTCCTGCCTGACCTCAACTCTAATGGTGGCATTATGTGAGTACAAATGTGAGTACTGGAGGGAGGTAAATGGTTGTGAAGGACCTGAGAGATGTCATCATCATGTGACCAATGCAGGATGGGAGAGCTCAGCAGTGCAGAGAAAAAGTGATGAAGGACCTTTGGGATGTCACGATGTGAGGGGGAGACATCTCCTGTGCTGTGCATGCAGGAGGGATTAGTGGGGTCTCTTCCTCTATAAGTTGTCAAATACTAGGAGTTATAGTTCTTTCCTTACATCCTCGCCATGTAATATGAACGGATGCCCCATAATAACAGTTTGGACATGCTGGGAGTTGCAGTTTTCTCCTCATATTCCTCTCCCTGTAATGGCCACTGATGCCCTATAATGACAGTATGTGAATTCTGGAGAGTTGTAGTTCTCTCCTGTTATACTCTTCTCCCTATAATTTCTACGGATGTCCTATAATAGTCTGAACATGCTGGGAGTTGTAGTTCCCTCCTCATATGTCTGCTCCAGTAATGTCCTCAGATAGCTCATAACATCCTAGAAATGCTGGGAGTCACCTGTGTGGCACATAACCCATCACTGCTGTGGCCAGTTATTGGCTGCAGCTGTCAAATGTCCCGCATTAAAATGTAGTGTATGTCGATACAAGGAGAACTAGGACCTGCAGGGCCAGCAATTGAGCTCAAACTTAGTGGTGCAGATCAGACAAGTATGATCGCCACTTTGGGTCTGGATTAAGCTGCTGGGGGGTCCCCTTTAAAAAATTTGCTGCAGGGCTCAGTCATTTCTAGTTATTCCCTTGGCTGGAGTAGGAGCAGTAAGTCTGTAAGGTACAGAATCAGCCAATAGCTGCAGCAGAGGAATATGATGTCTATGAGGTAGGGAATCAGACATCAGCTGCAGTGCAGAAGCTGGAAGTCTGTGCCATACAGAATGAGCCATCAGGTGAATGCAGGAGCTGGAAGTCTGTGCCATACAGAATGAGCCATCAGCTGCAGTGCAAGAGCCGGAAGTCTGTGCCATACAGAATGAGCCATCAGCTGCAGTGCAGGAGCTGGAAGTCTGTGCCATACAGAATGAGCAATCAGCTGCAGTGCAAGACATGGAAGTCTGTGCCATACAGAATGAGCCATCAGCTGCAGTGCAAGAGCCGGAAGTCTGTGCCATACAGAATGAGCCATCAAGTGAATGCAGGAGCTGGAAGTCTGTACCATACAGAATGAGCCTTCAGCTGCAGTGCAAGACCTGGAAGTCTGTGCCATACAGAATGAGCCATCAGCTGCAGTGCAAGAGCCAGAAGTCTGTGCCATACAGAATGAGCCATCGGGTGAATACAGGAGCTGGAAGTCTGTGCCATACAGAATGAGCCACAGGATGTGTACAAGATACAGAATCAGCCAATATCTGCAGTGTAGGAGCAGGAATTCTGTGAAGTACAGAATCAGCCGATAGTTTCAGTGCAGGTACAGGATGTCTATTAGCTTAACAAGCTCTTTCTCTAATGATATCATGGTCAAAGAAGCATTCCTTCCCGACAATCTGCTGATCACTAGCAGTGCATGTACATTTGAGACATGACTTGGATAATAATTAAGCCAGCATCTCATCTGCAGACAGCTATTTCAGGGTGATTCTGAAAATTCGAATAAAAAAAGAATTTAAACAGCTATTTCAGGGTGATTGCCCCTCATCAGCGCAGAGCAGAGAATACTGGCTTAACTGGGTGAGAGGCTTATGTCAGGATTTGGGGAATACAATATCTTCTTATGGAGCTCTCCTTGAACAGCTTGAGGAGGCTTATGGGCCAGGCAATGCTCCTGTGGAATTCTGGGAAGGAGCTCATTAACATGCCTTCTTCCCAGCATTCCAGAGGAGCATTGCCTGGCCTAGAAGACTCCTCACTCTGTTTACAAGTGTTCTCCATAAGGAGGTATTGTATTCCACTAAATCCTGACCTAGCCAATACTCTTTGCTCTGCACTGATAAGGGACAATCACCCTGAAACAGCTGTCTGCAGATGAGATGCTGGCTTATTATCCAAGTCATGTCTCAAGGCCTTTTAAAAGGCTGAGCGTTGACTTATAGGATAGCTGCCTTACATCTGGTAGCATTAGAGGCAAAGCTTGTTAAGATCTCATTTGTATACCTTCTTCCAAGAATTCCAGAGGAGTATTGCCTGGCCTATAAGACTCCTTATGCTGTTTAAGGTGCTCTCCATAAGATGATATTGTATTCCCCAAATATTTGCATTGCACAAAATGATATCAGAGATAAAGGAATCCTTTTGGCAATTTCACCGGTATAGCCTGTATCATGCAAAAGTAGTAGTTACATGTGGTGTTGGAAACCTAAAAAATTTACACTTGCAGCGTAAGAATGAATTTGATCCTCATATGTCCATTTTACTTCCTAGCCTAGAGAACCGCATGGTATCAAGACTGACAAACCCTAGATAAGTAAGGCCACCAATAGACTGAGATCAAGCCTAATCACCTTGAAAACTGAAGCTGAACTTATTTTTGTATTGGATGTTGATTGCAATTGTACTCATGCGTATACAAATCATGAAGTCCAATTAACCAATAATTGCCGAATGACTGTAAGCAATGCTTTCCGTCTATAGAATGCATTGACCCAGGGGCTTTCAATCTCTGATTGTACTGCATAACTGAATTGACCTTATCCTATAAACTATTATTCTTCTACCAGTCTTTCACAATGCTCTGTGATAAATGCTTTGAGCACTTCCCAGTTAACAATCAGCATGCATAAAGCTGCACGTTATCAGACAACCCCACTGAGAAATGATACAAGCGAGAGCTACAGAATGAAAAATACAAAAAGGTTTGCTTGATCTCAGCCTGTCTATTAAATGCTGAAATATACGCTCCTCAACATTGTGGAATTATGGAAATCACAGGATCTATAGACAAGTTCATAATAACCAAATAATAAACAAAATGGGAACAAAATATTCAAAATATCTCGATTTATTCAATATTGAGTATGAGAGACATCAGCAGAAATAGACACATTTACATTCTTTGTCACGCTATGAGGTTATTAATGGTTGTGTGAGGAATGTTCTGCCACGGTGAATGAACTTGGGCACGCAAATCATCAGGATTCGCTGCTGGCAGCAATCTTTGCAATTGCCGACTAATGATGTCCCTGATATGCTCAATGGGAGACAAGTCCAGAGATACTGCAGGCCATGGCAGCATATTCAGGCCCTCCAGGCTGCTCACAGTAGCACAAGCAACATGCGGCCTGGCGTTGTCCTGTTGAAAAAATGGGTACTGGGACAATTTGGAGAAATGGCTGTACCATTGGTTCCATGACCAAATCAATGTAATGGCAGGCTGATAGTGTACATGGAATAAAGACTAGAGTGGTCTGACTACTGTACATTATGCCACCATACCGATAATCCGGGAAGTAGAACCGGTGTGGCGTTCCCTTCTTAAGGCCTCTTCATGAAGTTGACCATGTGGTCTCCAGACTAATCTCCGACAAAAACAGGACTCATTGATGAGGGAGGACCTACATTTCAGCCCCCATTGCCATCTTGCTGTGCACCAATGATAGCTTTTGAGAGCGAAGGTGTGAGGTCCATGACACACCTGTAGCTGGGCATCTGGCTCCTAGCCCAATGTCATGCAAACCCCTTCTGATGGTTCGTGTAGACACTGTTTGCCATCCTAGGCTTCAGAAGTGATGTTCAATTGCAGTAAACCTGCAGTATACAAAGGATCACTAAGCTCCATTCTTCTAATCAGACGATCTATCCATGCAGAGGTTCCCCCCTATACACTTCTTGCTGTCAATCCAGTTCGTCATCCTTCTCTCAACCATTGGGACATGCAGCACTGAACAGTGCTGTCATGACGACTAGGTTTGAGATAAGTGGCAATAACTGACATGTTGACAAAAAGGAGGCATTGCACAATCATCTCACACGACTTGATCCGATTTTTGAGATTTCAGGTGGCTAAAAAACTTTGCTCTTAATCTGGCTTTTATGCCCCTCCCACATGCCACAGATTGGAGCTAGGTGCTTGAAATTTTAATCATCTGCAGATCTTAGCAACACCTGCTACATTCTTGATTTGCTTAACCTTAGGGTTTGTCCTTCTTGGTGCTGAAATTTCAATGTGGAGAAATGTATAAAAACAAATCAAAAAGCACTAAGTCAAAATCCTTTAACTGCAATTCAGTAGAAACTGTTTATTAAGCCCAAAAGTGTTTTTGCCTGTGCTGATTATCACATTTAAGATGCATTTCATTTTTATAATACTCGTACTGCCAGATGGTGAACTTCTTCACGATACCAAGATGCTGAATAAAGTAAATAGGAAATGCAATCAAGTTAAATGAACTGCAAGTCTTCTCCCATTCTTTGCCACCTAGACTGCCAATAAAAATAGCCAAAGAGCAGTTAGTTGTTTGCTGTACATGTCTATGAAGTTGATGCACTGAATGCAAACACTAAACATAGATTAAGAGAGGATGCTATGCTATTAGTAGGAAAGGCCATTATACTCTAAGTTTCTCAGAAAGACTCCACATGATTGATTTTAGCAGGCTTATAAAATAAATGTTACATTCTGGAAAAAAAGCCAATATAAACCCAAATCAATATATTTGCCTATTACACGATTCCTATCTCCGTCATTATAAGGCGACCAAAATGTACCTGTTACAGTGCATGTATGTCATGCAGGGTTGTAATTGACAAATTAATGCAACCGGATAGTAATAACATAAATATATATTGTGACACAGTGAGGGGTTGTGTCTGGCAAGGCAGGTATTTTCCTCCCAGCATGTGCTGGATGAGGTCAAATACTGGACCGGAGTTTAAGTGTCGATGCAAGTTTTGGCAGCACCTGGCTGTCCTTAAATAGGCAGCTGGGCTCAGCAGAGATGTCTCTGTTTTTGGGATCAGAAGCTTTGTGCTGTGCAGGAGGGCTGAGAGCCGCACGCTGGGGAAACAGACCCCCCTAAAGCCTGCTGTGGACTACTGGAGGCAGAACTGCCAGCAAGGTGACTTGTGTTATATGAACTTTCCATCCTGTGTGAATTAACACCAAGACTGCAAAGTTACGTGCTGTTTTGTACAATTGCCTCAAGTGTGAATAAACACTGACGTTTTGAGTTAAGAACTTATATTTTGCCTCTGTACTGCGCCCGCTTAACCTATCTACCAGAGCAAAACCCCACTATATATATATATATATATATATACACACACACACACACACACACACACAGTGCACGAATAATACTGTCATACAGTGTCCAAGCCATACCTACTGTATACAAATCATAACACCACAGTGCCCAAATAACAGTGCTACATGGTTTCCAAATACCATGATACATTGCTTCAATAATACAACCACATAACTGTACTATATAGTGACCATATAATATCATAATAAAATACAGCAAAAAAAAAAAACATCAAACCTAAATAATGCCATATAGTGCCTAAAATCTACCAAGAGACAGTTACCAAACAACAGTACCTAACAAGCCCCAATTTCTAAAGAACCATGTAACACTTTTAAATGGGCATTGTGGTGTTATGATTAGTATATAGTAGGTCTGGCTTCGACATTGTGCACTGTATATACAGGTGAAACTCGAAAAATTTGAATATCGTGCCAAAGTTCATTTATTTCAGTAATGCAAATGAAAAGGAATTGCATTAATGCAGCTCAAAATTAGAATTTTGAGAAAAGGTTCAATATTCTAGGCTCAAAGTGTCACACTCTAGTCAGCTAATTAATCCATACCCTCTGCCAAATGGTACCTCAAAATTGAGACTTTGGGGTTTCATAAGCTGTAAGCCATAATCATCCAAATTATAACAAATAAAGGCTTGAAATATCTCGCTCTGCATGTAATGAGTCTGTCTCTTATGTTAGTTTCATCTTTTAAAGGGGTTGTCCCACTTCATAAAATAGGTTTTATCTAATCTATTTACCCCCACACAACATATCTTCCTATCCATGTTATTATCCAAAAGCTATCTTTCATTCAAAAAATCATGTAAAGCGATTCCTTTGTTGTTTTCTGTATCCCATGGATACGGCCTCTTTCGTCCGGCCGCATCGCTGTGCCGCGCCTGCGCACAACAGCTGAACAAGTACTCGGACCGCCTCTCCATTCTTACAAGTACGCGCACGCCCGCGCATGCGCAAATACAGCAGGCGGGTGCCGGAATCAAATAGCAGGCACCCGACCTCTATGACAGGGAGCGGGACCTTAGGGGTTAACTGCCGCTGATCGCAGCCCCCTATCATAGAGGTCGGGTGCCGGCTATTTCACTCCGGCACCCACCTCCTGCATTTGTATTAACATTGGTGGCGCAGTGCGCCCCCCCCCCCCAGTATAATATACATTCAGTGCGGCCACCCCCCCCCCCAGTATAATATACATTGAGGGTGCCCCTCCCCCTCCCCAGTATAATATACATTCAGTGCGGCCACCCCCCCCAGTATAATATACATTGAGTGCGCCCCTCCCCCCCCCCAGTATAATATACATTCAGTGCGGCTCCCTCCCAGTATAATAAACATTGGTGGCGCAGTGGGAAGTGCCAATGAGGGTTAAAAAAATAAATAAAAAATTAACTCACCTCCACCAATTGATCGCACAGCTGCCGGTCTCCTGTTCTATCTTCAGGACCTGTGGTGACGTCACTGAGCTAATCACATGGTCCATTACCATGGTGATGGATCATATGATGTACCATGTGATGACCACAGTGATGTCACCAAAGGTCCTTTCACAGGTCCTAAAGATAGAACAGGAGACCGGCAGCTGTGCGATCAATTGGTGGAGGTGAGTTCATTTTTTATTTATTTTTTTAACCCTCATTGGCACTTCCCACTGCGCCACCAATGTTTATTATACTGGGAGGGAGCCGCACTGAATGTATATTATACTGGGGGGGGGAGGGGCGCACTCAATGTATATTATACTGGGGGGGGGGGGTGGCCGCACTGAATGTATATTATACTGGGGAGGTGCGCCCTCAATGTATATTATACTGGGGGGGGTGGCCGCACTGAATGTATATTATACTGGGGGGGGAGGGCCGCACTGAATGTATATTATACTGGGGGGGGGGGTGGCCGCACTGAATGTATATTATACTGGGGGGGGCCGCACTCAATGTTTATTAGACTGGGGGGGGGGGCGGGACCTCACATACGGCTCCATGTGGATGACTCATACACATGAACGAGCACGCAGGGTGAGTCATGAGGAGGCGTGGCCTTCACTCAACTGCCTGAGAACCAGGAAGTTACCAGTACATCTACTGCTGGTAAGATTAAAAAAGCGAAGTGGGACAACCCCTTTAAGTTGGATTACTGAAATAAATGAACTTTGCACAATATTCAAATTTTTTGAGTTTCACCTGTATGTAAATAGTAGAACCTACCCTAACGGTACCTGCACTCATGTACGCGTAAACATGCAGAAGATGTGCACAAATTTCCATGTGGATTTTTTTTTTGCTCCTCTGCACCTAAATCTGCATGTGTTAGCACCAATTTGATGCAGTTTTGCCGCAGATCTCATCCTTCCATTGAAAAGGGCGAAATCCGCACCAAAAATCGCAAACATGGCTTGTTGGGGATTTCTAATTCTGCATGGCAGGTCAATTTCCGCAAGGAATAAAGAAGCAGTGTACATGACATTTGTCTAATCTCATACACTTTGCTGGTACCGTATTACGCTGAGGTTTTTCAGCACGAGAATCCCAGTTGGAAAATCGCAAGTAATCCGCAAAGTGTGCATGTAGTTTTGGAAGCCAAAGCCAGAAGTGGATTCAAATGAGCAGGTAAGACAGTATCTGTCCTTTATACTCTCCTCCTTTTTGTGATTCACACCTAATTTTGGCTTTCAAACCTGCATCAAAAACCGGAATGTGCGGCAGCACACTAAGAGCTCATGCACACGAGCGATGTTTGACGGGTAAGTGCCATTCGTGTTTAAAACTGCAAGCACCTGTACTAGAAACTGCCCCATTAGATTCAAAGGGTTTATGCACATTCATGAAAGCTGCGTAAAAAAGGGTAGTATGTATATTTAATGCTTTTCACGCACACTGAAGGATAGCCCATTTTTCACTAATGGTCGCTTGGATATGCTGTATGTTATTCATTTTTTATTTTATTTTTCACGTGCATAAAAAATGTGTGGAAACTAATGACAACCGCATGGAAAAACCTCAAGAATGTAACAGATTTTAACTAAAGAAACTCAGAAACACTAAAGAAACTCAGAGGAAAACATCAGTTTTTCACCGACAGAACTCAGACAAGTTTAAAATCGCTTGTGTGCATGAATCCTTAAAAGATCTACAAGAAGAACATTAGCAAAACAAATAAGGCACCAAGAAGGAGTTGCTGGAATGGAATGAAACTTTCTATTAAATAATGTAATGATCAGATATGTAAGTTATTATAATATTAGAGAGAAAGGATAAGTTTATTGGGGAACAATGTACAATTGAAAGGAGGCTCTAGGACCCTGTTGGGCGTCTCTAGCCTGGATACAAGATGAGATACTGTTGGGCATGGAGGGCTACTGGTTCTGTATGGTATCCTGCGGCACATTTACCCACAGATGTTGTAGCTGGGTCTGTGGATCCTGCACAACCTCTTGGCCCCATAAATACTTGATTGGTGATAAATCTGATGACCGGCCAGGACAAGGAAACTGATGACCAGCCAGGACAAGGAAGTGTTGTAGTCTGGCAGAGACATTGCTGGGAAACACTTTCTATGTGTGGGTGAGAATTATCCTGCTGAAAAATGCCAGCTGGATGCCCTGCCATGAGAGGCAACACATGTGGCCACACAATGCCCTGTACATATCACTGAGCTGTTAGTGTCCTGACTAGGGGTGACCGACTGTTGTATGCAATGGCTCCCCAGATGATCACACCAGCAATTAGGGCAGTGTGTCACTCCGCAGAAAGGAATGATTGAAGCGCTCTACACAAGGCCTCCATACTCAAACTCAAATCTTCTGGGATCCCAATCAGAACCTGACTTCGTTGCTAAAGACAATACGGTTCTAATCAGTAGCAGTTCATATTTCTTGTTCACAAAACCACAGCAAACAAAGGCAATAGTCTCTGTCAATGGCAGGACATGTAATTAGAACTGATACACTAAATTTCCTTCTGCTAAGCACCTAGAAATGGTTCAGGCAGAGACAGGGGTGTGTAATTAAGGTGCCATGGATATTGAACAACTAAACTGTGCGAACTGCTCATCCTCTGTCTGAGCTGTCTGGAGCCTGTTCACCATGTCTGCCTGCCCTCATGAAACCACTACTCCCAACTCCTCCTAACAGCTAGGTAAGAATGGCCTAGACAGGGGCGGATAGGGAACTTAAAGTGGCCCTGAAATAAAACCTAAAAGTGGGCCCGTGTTGTAGGATTGTCTAAATTGACAAGAGATGGGTTAACATAAGTAAGATGGGTTAGCAATCCCATAGCGCAAAATGCCATATACCACAGTATAAAACAATATATTGCCCCAAAAGTTTTCCCTCTGTGTTGGCCATGAATAGCTGCAATTTCTGTTCTCCTCCTCCTCCTCCAGATTAAAATATGGAGCAGGGGGCTTAGGATGTGAGATGTGGGACATAGTTGAATTCAGGAGGACATGTGTGGTCACTGACTGGGTACATGAATGCTTGATTCCCACAGCGCTAATTACCGCTGAGAGCTCATTATGTACCCAGCCAGCGGCAGAGCGGAGGACTTGGGCGGCCCCCTGGGCATCGGCCGACCGGGAAATTTCCCTGTAAGGTCTATGGCCGAACCGCCCCTGGGCCTAGATGCCGGGCAAGTTGTCAAAACGACCATCCTGCTCCTCTCGGTCCAAAGATGCGCACCCTGTCAAAGTCTGTCAACTGGAGTGCGATGTAGAAGCATGTCTACTGATCAACAATTTCTCACACTGCCCAAAAGTAGCCTCTAAGAGCCTTTTTATAGGACACTTTCATGCCCTCTTGTGGCAAAACCCAGTGTCTAATCAGACCACACAGTAATCATTTACATATCTGCCTGAGACATAACTGCATGCCAAGTTTTGTAACTATTCTACATTTTTATCTGGGTCAGTGAGTGTATATGTGGGACCTGCACTTATCTCCAGAATGGGGCTGTGAGTAAAGAAGTGGCTACACAAAGTATGGCTCTCTTGATTCCCTTTTATGGGAGTTCCTCCATCAAGCCGGTAAGTAAGCTTCCCTTTACAGGACCAGCTAACTGGGTGGGGGAGGGGGTGGGAGTATTGGAGGTTTGCAAAAAAAAAAAAAAACTTTCTTGCAAAACACCTTTAAGATTGGAAAAAGGCCCTTCCAAGTTTAAAGGGAGTGTCACCAATAATCGTACCTTTCTTTCTGCTTTCTGTATATTTGATGTTGAAAAAACAAAGTTTGATGATATAATGACTTGCAAGTGCCCAGGGGCGTTCCCCTTTGATGCAAGTGTCCATGCCCTCTGTAGACTGCCACTGATTTCTCCTCCTATGTTTAACTGTAAGACAGCCCAGTATCCTTACGTTTACGTTTCCTTTACTGAATCTGCCCCCTGAAATCCCGCGACAGCTTGCTTTACTTCACAGTGGGCATTTTATGGCGCATGCCCAGCAGTGAAATGGGCATAGTCAGTAATGTAAGGACACAGGGCTATCTTATCTGTCCATCCATGTGATTATTCAGAGGAATGCAAAACATCCCTCTTGTGAAGCCACTTCCAATCCGAATAAGTCCCTGGGTCAACTACCCATTAGCGGTAATCTGGTGACCATAAGTTATCACTTCAATGAAAAGCATATAGGCCCATTTTAAAAATTTCAATCAATTCACCATCACGACATCCTCTGGCAGAGAGTTCCATAGTGTAAATGCCCCAACACCTTCAAATGGTAAGACCGGCACAGAATGCATTTGTACGGAGAGATACTATTACTGGCAGTCAGTCACTAAGCAGAGTTGTATGTAAGTCTATGCTTACACAGTCTCCCAGTCACTACTGCCCATAAATAAGTAAATATACAGTCTCCTCATCCCAATTTCCTTATCTTATGTTTTATTGACGTGTTCGTATTGTTTTATTTACTATGTACAACTCTATTCTGTGTTAAACCATAGCCATCAAGAGCTACTCAGCCAAGCTCCATGCATAAGAAAACATTCACTGAGGCGGTATTTCATTATGCAAGGAGGGCTGCAGAAGATACTGTATTATTATGGCACTGGCCCATGCAGACATGCTTAATAATAACGGTTGTATGCATGTGTCAGAATAAATCCGTATCACCACCATACAGTAAAATAAACAAATTCTAACAAAAAAAATGGTTTAGTAACAGTCCATATAGGAAAAAACATAAGCAAAGTATACAAGTAATATGTGGAAGTGGGAGAAAAAAAAAACATGGTAAGGCCACAAGAAGGAGTAGCTACAAAAATCTGGCTTTGGGCTACACCTAAGGTTGTTAAACTCAAAAGTCCCCTGGTTTCCATCATATAACCCCTGTACAGGGATCTGGACATCACTGCAGGGAAACCACCAGGCTGCTACCTCCTGGAGTAATCTCAGTGTTATTGACATGTATGAGCAATCCAATAGGCAGTCTGAGGTCAGAGCAGGCCATGAAGGGTCAATATGGAGGTAAGGCTGTTTTCGGTGCAGGGAGGCATGAAAGTGTCTGACGCTAAGCTCCACCTCCCCCCTCACTACTTGAAGCGGTGTACGTTGGCCATGTGGTCTCTGGAGACGGTGTGGGACGCTGGAAGCTTGAGTGCGGTGAAGCAGTCCAGGGGTGAAGGCGAGGCTGGGGACCGATGTCTGCGGACGGGGCGCATGCAATCTTACCCTGTTTGGATTGACGCGGTTGGAGGGAGCGTGCGCTGTTTCCACCTGGAATCGTGGAGGTGGTGGTGAGAAAGGCTGGAAAATGGAGGGCGGGTCAGCATGATGGGCTGGTGGCGCAGGTACCCTGCTTTGGAAGGAGGAGGAGAGGACATTTCAGTGGAGGTGCTCGTTGGAGGCTATAGGAGATTCCCCCATGATTGTCTGAAGAAAGGGGGGTTGTGGACTGGGACTCACAATACTGACAACAGGTTTTTCCCTCCCCCACAAGTATACTAACTCTTCTTTCTAAGAGGTACCCACGGTAAACCTCCACTAAAAAAAGGATGTATGGGCTATGTTGCATTTACTGCATGCATCTCCTCCATATGTTGAAGATCTTTGGCAATTTTAGAAAATTTACAAATAGTCGCCCATCGGGGGCTATACTGATGCAGGGTTTGTGAGAAGGCCGCTTGTGTTTGAATTGCATCTCACTGGACTCTAAGAAGTGGAGAGAGTGGATAGGAGCGGCATTGGGGCTGATTTCTTGATACTTGACCTGTCCTAATTAACTATATGCATCTCCATCAATGAATCTGGGCAACCTCCTGCTAATCCTGTTTAAGTTAGCCAGCTGACCCCCACCTTCTAATTCACCCATCAATGAACCTGGGCAACCGCCTGCTAATCCTATACTGATGCTGGCACTGTGAGAAGGCCGCTTGTGTTTGAACTGCATCACATTGGATTCTAAGAAGTGGAGAGAGTTGTTAGGAGAGACAGTGGGGTTCATATTTAGATTTTTGATCTGGCTTTACTAACTGTATGCATCTCTTGTCCACGATAACCTATCAATGAACTTGGGCAACCACTATTTTCACTTTGTAAAGTGTTACTTGGGGGATATATTGATACTGGCGTAAGTTTGTGAACAGAATTTTAATATAATGGATCGTAAGAAGTGGAGAGTGTGGCCAAGGAGCGACATTGGGGGTGCTATTTGATACTAACTTGGTTTTACTAACTGCATGTGTCTCATTTCCACGATAACTTCCCATTAATGAACTTGAGGAACTGCTTGTTAATCCTGTATACCTGTTAGTCAGTAAATTTTCTACTTCTAAAGTGTCAACAGGGGACTATACTGATGTTTGTGCTGTGAGAAGGATGCATGTGATAGAACTCTAAAATACTGGATCGTATTAGCCTCTAACCTATTGTTAGTGGGTCTACATTATTGTTGGTATTGTTTGAAGGAAGATTTAACTTGTGTTGTAAGATATTAGTGGATAGGTAGGGAAGATGGAGTTGCATAGTGTTAGTCTCTTTATATTCACTTAAAGGCGACTAGTAATTGTGTTGTCCTTGTACTGGTTCTCCCTTTTTTAATATCAGGGATATATTTGTGATCGGAAATATCAGCAGGGGCACACTAGTAATAGGAGATCTGGAGCTACGATTTGGTTAAGGTGAGGGAACGTTTGCAGGAAATGGAGAACAGAACATCAGTGGTAGAAGACTTGGTTGGTAAACTGGAGAAGGATATAGTGTCTCAACAAAACAAACAAAGATGGATCTGGAGAGTAAACTAATAGATCTAGAAGATAGGACTAAAAAAAACTAATTTGAGATGTGTGGGAATACCGGGGGTAATAGAGGGAACTAATTATGGTGAATCTATGGAGAAATGGTTTATGGAAAGTTGTAAACCTGGAATTCTCTCTAGTCATTTTGCGATAGAGAGCCCATAGGGTTCCTTTTAAAAAGAGAATTCCAGGGTCCCATCCAAGACCAATTTCGGTCAAGTTTCTTCTTTCCAAAGACCGTGATGCTATTTTGCAAATTCTGATGAATTTAAGATTGAGGGAAAGAAAATAAATCTATATCCGGATTACTCGGCGGCCACAAATGAGCGCAGAAAAAAATATACACATATAAAAAAAAGAGACTGAGATTAGCTGGAATAATGTATAGTTAGCTTTTTCCTGCTAAGTTTCGTGTAGAATATCAAGATAGGTCTCTTTTTTGAGTCTCCTGAAGAAGCAAAAGATTGGGCAGACTTAAAAGGCCTGTGAGAATTGAAATGTAATGAATAAAGCGGGGGATGGGGGAACATTGGGAGTTAAATGCATAGTTATGGAGTTATCTCTTCTTTTTAGAGGGAAGCTGTATGGGGGTGGGGGTTTTTGTAGGGGAGAGAGAGGAGGGTCAAAGGGGTTTCAGTTTTTTTCTTTGAATAATGAAAATAGTGTTGCTTAATGTTCAGGGTTTAAGAGAAAGATTAAAAAGGTTTGCTAACTTTGACTGGATGAGGGGATGCATGCCAGCTGTCATCTGCCTACAAGAAACACATTTGGATGGGGATTCTTTAAAGTGGATGGAGAAGAGATGGATAGGGGGTGGTTATCATTCTACATATACATCATATTTGAGATGAGTATCTATCTTGGAGAATAATAAAGTTGACTTTCAATATGTGGCAAGTAGGGCGGATGACTGTGGCCGGTATCTCTTGTAAGTTAAATGAGGTACAGTTGGTGATAGCGAACATTTATATTCTACCTCCATACAAACCTGATGTGATATACAGTACAGACCAAAAGTTTGGACACACCTTCTCATTCAAAGAGTTTTCTTTATTTTCATGACTACATGCAAATTGTAGATTCACACTGAAGGCATCAAAACTATGAATTAACACATGTGGAATTATATACATAACAAAAAAGTGTGAAACAACTGAAAATATGTCATATTCTAGGTTCTTCAAAGTAGCCACCTTTTGCTTTGATTACTGCTTAGCACACTCTTGGCATTCTCTTGATGAGCTTCAAGAGGTAGTCACCTGAAATGGTTTTCACTTCACAGGTGTGCCCTGTCAGGTTTAATAAGTGGGATTTCTTGCCTTATAAATGGGGTTGGAACCATCAGTTGCGTTGTGGAGAAGTCAGGTGGATACACAGCTGATAGTCCTACTGAATAGACTGTTAGAATTTGTATTATGGCAAGAAAAAAGCAGCTAAGTAAAGAAAAACGAGTGGCCATCATTACTTTAAGAAAATTGGGAAAACTTTGGAAGTGTCCCCAAGTGCAGTAACAAAAACCATCAAGCGCTACAAAGAAACTGGCTCACATGCGGACCGCCCCAGGAAAGGAAGACCAAGAGTCACCTCTGCTGCGGAGGATAAGTTCATCCGAGTCACCAGCCTCAGAAATCGCAGGTTAACAGCAGCTCAGATTAGAGACCAGGTCAATGCCACACAGAGTTCTAGCAGCAGACACATCTCTAGATCAACTGTTAAGAGGAGACTGTGTGAATCAGGCCTTCATGGTAGAATATCTGCTAGGAAACCACTGCTAAGGACAGGCAACAAGCAGAAGAGACTTGTTTGGGCTAAAGAACACAAGGAATGGACATTAGACCAGTGGAAATCTGTGCTTTGGTCTGATGAGTCCAAATTTGAGATCTTTGGTTCCAACCACCGTGTCTTTGTGCGACGCAGAAAAGGTGAGCGGATGGATTCTACATGCCTGGTTCCCACCGTGAAGCATGGAGGAGGAGGTGTGATGGTGTGGGGGTGCTTTGCTGGTGACACTGTTGGGGATTTATTGAAAATTGAAGGCATACTGAACCAGCATGGCTACCACAGCATCTTGCAGCGGCATGCTATTCCATCCGGTTTGCGTTTAGTTGGACCATCATTTATTTTTTCAACAGGACAATGACCCCAAACACACCTCCAGGCTGTGTAAGGGCTATTTGACCATGAAGGAGATTGATGGGTGCTGCGCCAGATGACCTAGCCTCCACAGTCACCGGACCTGAACCCAATCGAGATGGTTTGGGGTGAGCTGGACCGCAGAGTGAAGGCAAAAGGCCCAACAAGTGCTAAGCATCTCTGGGAACTCCTTCAAGACTGTTGGAAGACCATTTCAGGTGACTACCTCTTGAAGCTCATCAAGAGAATGCCAAGAGTGTGCAAAGCAGTAATCAAAGCAAAAGGTGGCTACTTTGAAGAACCTAGAATATGACATATTTTCAGTTGTTTCACACTTTTTTGTTATGTATATAATTCCACATGTGTTAATTCATAGTTTTGATGCCTTCAGTGTGAATCTACAATTTTCATAGTCATGAAAATAAAGAAAACTCTTTGAATGAAAAGGTGTGTCCATTTTGGTCTGTACTGTATGATTTGCAGGAATATATGTTAGATAGGCAGGAGTGTATCTTGATTGCGGTAGGGGATTATAATACGGTGTTAGATTTAAATAAAGACAATTAAATCTGTATTTTATAGTGATAATTTGGCCAGGCAATCGCTGAATTTAATTGGGTAGATGTTTAGCACTTATTACATCTGGAAGAAAGAATTACTCCCGTTACTCAAAAACACATCAAACTTGGTCAAGGACTGATATGATTCTGAGTAATAAAAAATTATTGGAAAAAAATATAACAAAAATAAAATATGTTCCTATGGCTCTATCAGACCATTGTGCTGTGATTATGGAGGTGGAGTTTAGGATTAGACAGGCTCCCATATTATTTAAGTTTAATTCTCAATGGTTAACTCTGTTAAAGGATAAGGAAGATATTAAGGAGGAATAAAAAATGTGGGGGGGGGGGGGGGGGTTAAAGAAGATTCAACTAATAAACAGGTGGTTTGGGATACGGCAAAGGCCTTCCTAAGGGGAGTTTTGTCCAATAAAGTGAACTATTTTAAGGAAAAAGTAAAAGAAAAAATTAAGAATGCAGAATGGAAGTTAGAGGAGGCTAGAGTGAGATCTGTAATTAATCCCTCAGTGGAAAGTCTTAAGAAATGGGAAGAGGAAAAAGAGAAGGTTGAAAAAAAAAATATATAGAAATCTCTCAAA
Source organism: Bufo gargarizans (assembly GCF_014858855.1). NCBI lineage: Eukaryota > Metazoa > Chordata > Amphibia > Anura > Bufonidae > Bufo > Bufo gargarizans. The sequence goes on along the minus strand of NC_058085.1, from coordinate 148,309,376 downwards.
CAGCATATTTTTTTTTCATGGTGTTAAGTTCTTTTCGGAGGGTGAAAAAGTGGGTAGGATGTTAGCCAATATTGTTAAAAATCAACAGAAAAAGGCCTGGATAGGGGTAATAAAAAACAATAAGGGACAGATTGTAAGAACTCCTGAACAGATATGTGAGGTGTTTCGCACCTACTATCAGGACCTGTATAAATTAATAAATTATGAAAATGAAAAACTACGTCAGTATCTGAATGAGGTGTTTTGTTTAAAAAAAAAGTGTCAATAAATCAATTAAATCAATTGGAGAGAGAGATACAACTGGAGGAATTAGAAAGGGCTTTGAGATTTATTAAGGATAGGAAAGCCCCAGGAGGAGATGGATTACCATTCGAGATATATAAGCAGTTTGGACAAGTACTTTTACCAGAATTAAGGGATACCCTATGTGAGGCCATGAAGGCAAAAAAACTGCCGGATTCAATGGATGAAGCTATTATTGTTTTGATTCCTAAAGAGGGTAAAGATTTACTAAAAACAGAATCATAAAGACCTATATCACTGTTAAATACTGATATAAAATTGTTGGCGAAGGTCTAACCGGTTTTATCCCGGGAAAATTGATTAACTCTAATATTAGAAGGGTGTTTACTAACATAGAGGGTAATAAACAAAAAGATAGTAGAAAAGGTATATTATCTCTGGACGCTACTAAAGCGTTTGACTGTATTGAATGGGATTATCTGTGGGAGGTTCTTAGATGTTTTGGAGATTACTTTATAAATTGTATTACATTTATATATTCGTATCCTAGAGCTAGAGTATCGGTGGATGGGGCTATGTCCCTGCCCTTTGCCCTCTCGAGGGGCACTAGGGGTGTCCTCTATCCCCGCTGCTCTTTGCAATCGCAATAGAACATCTAGTTATTATAACTTTTAACATCTAGTTATTATAATCCGGGAAAATGATGAGTTGTTGGGATTCAATATGGGAGTATTAAAGAAAAAATATCACTGTATGCTGATACTTTTATTTTTTTGGGTGATATTGAGGTGGATTTAATTAAAATAATGAATATTATAGATAGATTATGATATTTTTCAGGATTAAAAATAAATTGGGAAAAATCACATTTAATGATGTTATGGGATCAAAACTTGGATAAGACTATAGATGTACACATACTAGATAAAGAGGATAGTTTTAAATATTTAGGGATAAATATTTCAAGAAATCTGGAGGATTTCGAAAAACTAAATGTGGTTCCTCTTTTGAAAGATCTGAGAAAGAGAATCCATATTTGGTGGAGATTGCCATTATCACTGATGGGTCGAATTAATTTGATAAAGATGATTTTTTTGCCAAAGATCTTGTTTGTATTACAAAATGCTCCGGTTATATTGTCAAAAAATATCTTTAAGACGATGGATAAGTTAATGAGGGAATTTATTTGGAAGGGGGGAATACCTAGGATAAAAAAAAGAGATACTTCAGTAACCCGTCAAAGATGGGTGTCACAATTTAGTCATATGAAAGAGAGTGAAATAAGTCCATTATTTAAAGGGTATTTACTAAAAATGGGTGTTAAGTTCAAGCAGACTAGATTAATGGAGGTTTTAGAATCAGGTATGCTGGGGAACATAAACACAGATAATCACATATTGAATATAATAAATTACACTTGGAGAGAAAAAAATAAAAAATATAAACAATATGTAGATTGGGAGAGTAAAGGGGTAAGCTTGGTATAAATTGAGGTATAAAGGGGATACATTGAAGGATTTTGAAAGTTTAAATAGGGAGTTTGGGATCAAGTATTGTTTCAAGTATTTACAGATAAGAGATGCAATTAGTTCGGCAGTCGATTCAGAGAGATATAAAAAGGCACCTTCGGAAGGTGTTGATCAATTTCTCAGGGATGGAAATATTAAAGGCAGCAATTTGAGGAGATATAAACTACTAATGAAGGTAATACAAACAAAGACTAAAATATTAGCTAAAAAAAAATGGACAAAAGATATTGAAGATCTGTCCAATGAAAAATGGGAGGATGTTTTGAAAAGTAGGCCTTTGGTTTCATTTAGGGCCTCACATGGGGTTTTCTCATAGGCCCCTTTCACACGAGCGAGTTTTCCGCGCAGGTGCAATGCGTGACGTGAACGCGTACCACCCACACTGAATCCTGACCCATTCATTTCAATGGGGATGTGTACATGAGCGTTGTTTTTCATGCATCACTTCTGCGATGCATGAAAATCGCAGCATGTTCTATATTCTGTGTTTTTCACGCAGCCCTGGCCCCATAGAAGTAAATGGGGCTGTGTGAAAAACGCATTGCATCCGCAAGCAAGTGCGGGTGTGATGCGTTTTTCACTGATGGTTGCTAAGAGATGTTGTTTGTAAACATTCAGTTTTTTATCACACGCGTGAAAAACGCATCAAAATGCATTGCACCCGCGCGGAAAAAACTGAACGCAAACTTCAGAGGGACTTAGGCCTCTTTCACACAAGCGTGACGGATTAGGTCCGGATGCGTTCAGTGAAACTCGCACTATTTTGCAAGCAAGTTCAGTCAGTTTTGTCTGCGATTGCGTTCAGTTGTTCAGTTTTTTCCGCGCGGGTGCAATGCGTTTTGATGCGTTTTTCACGTGCGTGATAAAAAACTGAAGGTTTACAAACAACATCTCTTAGCAACCATCAGTGAAAAACGCATCGCACCCGCACTTGCTTGCAGATGCAATGCGTTTTTTACGCAGCCCCATTCACTTCTATGGAGCCAGGGCTGCTCGAAAAATGCAGAATATAGAACATGCTGCGATTTTCACGCAACGCAGAAGTGATGCGTGAAAAACATAGCTCATATACACAGACCCATTTAAATTAATGGGTCAGGATTCAGTGCAGAAAACTCGCTAGTGTGAAAGGGGCCTTAGAGATGATCTGCTGGTCAGGGGCTGAATAGCAGCGCTGATTCATAGGAGGGCTGGTAGGTTTTAGGCTCCTTTTATATGAGCGAGTTTTCCGCGCGGGTGCAATGCGTGAAGTGAACGCGTACCACCCACACTGAATCCTGACCCATTTATTTCAATGGGTCTGTGTACATGAGCATTGTTTTTCATGCATCAGTTCTGCGTTGCATAAAAATCGCAGCATGTTCTATATTCTGCGTTTTTCACACAGCCCTGGCCCTATAGAAGTGAATGGGGCTGCGTGAATAACGCATTGCATCCGCATGCAAGTGCGGGTGCGATGCGTTTTTCACTGATGGTTGCTAAGAGATGTTTGCAAACATTCAGTTTTTTATCACGCGCGTGAAAAACGCAACAAAACGCATTGCACCCGCGCGGAAAAAACGGAACAACTGAACGCAATCGCAGACAAAACTGACTGAACTTGCTTGCAAAATGGTGCGAGTTTCACTGAACGCATCCGGACCTAATCCGTCACGCTCGTGTGAAAGAGGCCTTAGGCTGGTTTCACACGGGCGTTGCGGATTGGGGCCGGATGCGTTCAGGGTGCGTTCAGTGAAACTCGCACTATTTTGCAAGCAAGTTCAGTCAGTTTTGTCTGCGATTGCGTTTAGTTGTTCAGTTTTTTCCGTGCAAGTGCAATGCGTTTTGATGCGTTTTTCACGTGCGTGATAAAAAACTGAAGGTTTACAAACAACATCTCTTAGCAACCATCAGTGAAAAACGCATCGCACCCGCACTTGCTTGCAGATGCAATGCGTTTTGATGCGTTTTTCACGCGCGTGATAAAAAACTGAATGTTTACAAACATCATCTCTTAGCAACCATCAGTGAAAAACGCATCGCACCCGCACTTGCTTGCGAATGCAATGCGTTATTCACGCAGCCCCATTCACTTCTATGGAGCCAGGGCTGCGTGAATAACGCAGAATATAGAACATGCTGCGATTTTCACGCAACGCAGAACTGATGCGTGAAAAACATTGCTCATGTACACAGCCCCATTGAAATGAATGGGTCAGGATTCAGTGCGGGTGCAATGCGTTCACGTCACGCATTGCACCCGCGCATGTATGACAGTTTTGTGTATGTAAGAGTGCCTGCATGTATGACAGTGTGTGTATGTGAGAGTTCCTGCATGTATGACAGTGTGTGTATGTGAGAGTTCCTGCATGTATGACAGTGTGTGTATGTGAGAGTGCCTGCATGTATGACAGTGTGTGTATGTGAGAGTGCCTGCATGTATGACAGTGTGTGTATGTGAGAGTTCCTGCATGTATGACAGTGTGTGTATGTGAGAGTTCCTGCATGTATGACAGTGTGTGTATGTGAGAGTGCCTGCATGTATGACAGTGTGTGTATGTGAGAGTGCCTGCATGTATGACAGTGTGTGTATGTGAGAGTTCCTGCATGTATGACAGTGTGTGTATGTGAGAGTTCCTGCATGTATGACAGTGTGTGTATGTGAGAGTGCCTGCATGTATGACAGTGTGTATGTGAGAGTGCCTGCATGTATGACAGTGTGTGTATGTGAGAGTGCCTGCATGTATGACAGTGTGTATGTGAGAGTGCCTGCATGTATGACAGTGTGTGTATGTGAGAGTGCCTGCATGTATGACAGTGTGTATGTGAGAGTGCCTGCATGTATGACAGTGTGTATGTGAGAGTGCCTGCATGTATGACAGTGTGTATGTGAGAGTGCCTGCATGTATGACAGTGTGTGTATGTGAGAGTGCCTGCATGTATGACAGTGTGTGTATGTGAGAGTGCCTGCATGTATGACAGTGTGTGTATGTGAGAGTGCCTGCATGTATGACAGTGTGTGTATGTGAGAGTGCCTGCATGTATGACAGTGTGTGTATGTGAGAGTGCCTGCATGTATGACAGTGTGTATGTGAGAGTGCCTGCATGTATGACAGTGTGTATGTGAGAGTGCCTGCATGTATGACAGTGTGTATGTGAGAGTGCCTGCATGTATGACAGTGTGTATGTGAGAGTGCCTGCATGTATGACAGTGTGTATGTGAGAGTGCCTGCATGTATGACAGTGTGTATGTGAGAGTGCCTGCATGTATGACAGTGTGTGTACGTAAGAGTACATACATGTATGACAGTGTGTGTATGTGAGAGTGCCTGCATGTATGACAGTGTGTGTATGTGAGCGTGCCTGCATGTATGACAGTGTGTGTATGTGAGAGTGCCTGCATGTATGACAGTGTGTGTACGTAAGAGTACATACATGTATGACAGTGTGTGTATGTGAGAGTGCCTGCATGTATGACAGTGTGTATGTGAGAGTGCCTGCATGTATGACAGTGTGTGTACGTAAGAGTACATACATGTATGACAGTGTGTGTATGTGAGAGTGCCTGCATGTATGACAGTGTGTGTATGTGAGCGTGCCTGCATGTATGACAGTGTGTGTATGTGAGAGTGCCTGCATGTATGACAGTCTGTGTATGTGAGAGTGCCTGCATGTATGACAGTCTGTGTATGTGAGAGTGCCTGCATGTATGACAGTGTGTGTATGTGACAGTGCCTGCATGTATGACAGTGTGTGTATGTGAGAGTGCCTGCATGTATGACAGTGTGTGTATGTGAGAGTGCCTGCATGTATGACAGTCTGTGTATGTGAGAGTGCCTGCATGTATGACAGTCTGTGTATGTGAGAGTGCCTGCATGTATGACAGTCTGTGTATGTGAGAGTGCCTGCATGTATGACAGTGTGTGTACGTAAGAGTACATACATGTATGACAGTGTGTGTACGTAAGAGTACATACATGTATGACAGTGTGTGTATGTGAGAGTGCCTGCATGTATGACAGTGTGTGTATGTGAGAGTGCCTGCATGTATGACAGTGTGTGTATGTGAGAGTTCCTGCATGTATGACAGTGTGTGTATGTGAGAGTGCCTGCATGTATGACAGTGTGTGTACGTAAGAGTACATACATGTATGACAGTGTGTGTATGTGAGAGTGCCTGCATGTATGACAGTGTGTATGTGAGAGTGCCTGCATGTATGACTGTGTAACACTACGCTACACCGCAACTAGTAAAGTAAATGGGGCCGTGACCCGACAGTCACAAAAAATCCAATCTGCTGAATTTCTTGCGACTTTCTGATTGTGATTGTAAGAAACTTGAAGTTCCCAATGCGAATGTCGGTATGTGGGCAGATATATCAGAACCAGCACACTGTCACAGGACACTAGCAAACTAGGAAACCTATTCCTCAGGCACCCTACCATAGCGAAAGGTGCCTTAGGTACCCAAAGGTGACCAACCATTGTCTGGTGTAAATTAGGGCGCACGCAATGGCCCTTTTAGGCTACTTTCACACTAGCGGCAGGACGGACCTGACAGGGTGAACAGCCTGTCGGATCCGTCCTGCCGCTAGTGTGAAAGTAGCCTAAAAGGGCCAGCGCGTGCACCCTAATTTACACCAGACAATGGTTGGTCACCTTTGTTCACCCTGTCGGATCCGTCCTGCCGCTATTTCGCCGGACTGTCGCTCCGTCTTCATTGACTATAATAGGAGCAGCATGGCAGTGCACGGCGAGAGGCCGCCGGACTAAAAAGTCGGACATACAGTACTTTTAGTCCGGCGGCCTTTTGTGGAGCACTGCCGTGCTGCGCCGGAGCTTCGCCCCCGTACCCCATTATAGTCAATAGGGACGGAGTGGCAGTCCGGCGAAATAGCTGCAGGACGGATCAGACAGGGTGAAAAGCCTGTCGGATCCGTCCTGCCGCTAAGTGTGAAAGTACCCTAAGAAGACTAAAATGCACGCAAATGGCCTAGTTGCAGCTCAGCCCCATTCAATTCAATCAGGCTGAGCTGCAATACCAAGCACAGCTATAAATAAAGTACGACATTGTGCTTGGAAAGCCGCCAGGGGCCCACAGCGCTCACTAGAGCTCTGGTCAGCTCAGCTGCTCCCTGAAAAGGCTGATTGGAGAGGGTGTCGGGACTTGGACCATTGCTGATGTGCTAATGATTACCTATTCTGAGGATAGGTCATCATTATATTTAACTGGATAACCCTTTGAAGTACAATCATTAGAAATTGGAAGAGTTATGGATCTGAATGAGAGAGACAGCATCAGGACTCTCTAAACTGGACTTGGCAGCGAAGAAGTGCACTCACATTGTTTGCCAATAGATGCTAATACAAAACTGACACCGAGCCTAGTTGTGAGCAATGAAATATTACTTGCCTAAATGAATCACAATTAAACCCATCACCTCATTAACCTGTGCTTCTCTTATATACAAATTGCTACATACAAAGTGATTCATTTTTCCTAGTAGGCATCTTAGGCATGGTGCTAAATCTCCTTCAAGAAACTGGTCCTGTATGGAGACTTACTGGAAGTACTCCATGGTATGGAGATGCTCCTTGGGAAACTAATATACAAAGAGGTATCTCCCAAGGAAGAGAACCCTCTCGCCGCTGCTATTGGAAGTGGCTCCCTATGAGTCAAAATCCAACTTCCCAACAAGCCTTGAGATTTGACAAGGGAATATAGGCAAACCAAGATATCTGGTTTGGTTATATTCCCTTGTCAAATCCCAAGGCTTGTTGAAAAGTCAAATTTTGACTCATAAGGAGTCATTTCCAAGAGGTGGTGCTGGTGGGATGGTTCTCTTCCTTGGGAGATACCTTTTTGTACTATAGTAAGCAAAGATGGGAAAAAGAAGAAAAAAGCCAAAGTGGCAATCTGAAGTCAGAAAGCACAATTGTGTAGCTAGTCATTGGTGTTTCTTACCATCAAATTCACAAATAATTACAAAAAAAGTGTCCTTTACGTACAATTAGTTCTGAAATAGAGAAAACCAGCTAAGGGTAACAGAAAGCAAAAATATGCAAAGACTTCCTACCATCCAAGTGACTGGGTTTCTTTTATTCATAGGCTGGCTGGTTATGTGCACATAGATTTCTCAAATGAGAAACACGCAAGCACCTGTTTGTAGAATAGAGAGCGGAACAATGGAGCCGTTCAGACACTGCTAATGCATATTTCACCTTGCAAATGAGGCAGCAACTGGTATGTTGATGATTTTGTTTGTTCTGTCTGCCATCTGAATTACTGACATATAAATTTTCTTTTACGGCAACTATAACCTTGAGAGATGGTGTCTTCACTTTCAGAACCTTAGGGAAACTTCATCACCCTTTGGAGTTTCATTTAGGATTAATCTTTACTACGGGATCTCGGGGAATATATAGTTATAGATCACCAAGCAAACTAGGAGTTCTGAATGGGTTTCTCATAAATCTAGAAGATGTTCCCAGAGTGCAAAAGCACTTTTCTTTACATGAAATCCCACCTTTCCACAATCCAGAGTCAAGTCACTCACCATCATGGTTGCAACCTACCGAATTCAGTAAGGCTGGTTTCACACTTCAGTTATTTGGTCAGTTATTTCCATCAGTGATTGTGAGCCAAAACCAGAAGTGAAGCCTACTCAGACATAAGAGATAAGGGAAAGTTCTGCACCTGTTCTGTGCTTTTGATCCGCACCTGGTTTTGGCTCACAATAACTGATGGAAATAACTGACCAAATAAGGGTCCATTCACACGTCTGTAATTTGGTTCCGCCTTCGTTACGCAATTTGCGGACCCATTCACTTTCAATGGGGCTGGAATAGATGCGAATCCAATTGCGGACCAGAAAAGGCATTTTCTATTATAGTGTCTGTGATGTGCGGTCCACAAATTGAGAATCGCACGTTGCAGGTGTCCGTGTTTTGCGGATCTGCAAAACAGTTACGGACGTGTGAATGGACCCTAACTGAAGAATGAACTTGGCCTAACTAATAAGTGTAATATTTGCTGTTGCTCCAAGGTATACACTTACACTTTTTCCTTAAAGGCTATGTACACCTTTGGGGACCATATATTTTTATTATTGCTTTGAGCTAAAAATATTTTTTTTAAATTGGTCTTTATTACGAATATGGGACCGTTTTTTCTTGTACAGGGCTGAGACACTAACAGAAGGATCTGAATTGTCTCTCTTTTCCATCAAAGAGCTGACAGCTACTTATCTCTGATCTCTGACATTATACACACTCATTATAGCTCAGTTCTCATCTTACTGACAACAATGTGGCTTAAATAAGTGTTTATGACCTCTTGGTACATTAGAGATAAGGGTAAGGCTACTTTCACACTAGTGATTTGCTGGATCTAGCAGGGTTCAGCAAAAACGCTTCAGTTACTGATAATACAACCGCCTGCATCTGTTATGAACGGATCCGGTTGTATTATCTGTAACATTACCAAGATGGATCCGTCATGAACTCCATTGAAAGTCAATGGGGGACGGATCCATTTTCTATTGTGTCAGATTGTGTCAGAGAAAACGGATCCGTCCCTATTTACTTGCATTGGGGGTCATGCCGTATCCGTCTTGCTCCACATCCCAGGACAGAAAGCAAACTACAACATGCAGCGGTTTGCTCTAACTAAACAGAACGGAATGCATTTTGGAGCAGTCCGTTCTGTTCAGTTACGTTTTGTCCCCATTGACAATGAATAATACTGGATCTCAATACTGGAAAACTAAACACTAGTGTGAAAGTAGCTTTATTAGATGACAGGAACAAAGTGTTATCTGAGAAAGCAGCAACTGCAGATGCAGTAAGTGCATGGTAAAGCCCTTACTTTTGATTAGCCAAAAACATACAAAGAACAAAAAAATTACTCGGACAACCCCTTTCTGACAGAACAGCTCAATATTTTTAATAAAGACCAATTAATAAAATTATTTTTAGCCAAAAATGAGTTAAGTGCAATCATACATTTTTTTTGCGTCCAACAGTGTACATAGCTGCATAATATAGCTGACATACACCAGCAATGTCTGGTACTGGAGATCACTCTGATCCCAGTAATTTAACCACTCAGACGCTGCAGTCAATAACATAGCATCTGAATGTTAGACAGAGAGATGGGGCTGCTTTTTCCCACAAATTGGGCCTCTTGCAGTGAAATTGTGGTATTCTGAAGGGTTGCTGGGGAAGTCTAGGAACTTGTGAAGGCTGTCAGACATGTCATTGTTAACTGCCTGTTAAGCCTTGCCTCAGGCAGAGCTTAGGAGGGAGACAGCAGCGGAATCCCCACAGACTGTGTAAGAAATACAGATTTTTAGGAAAATAATGCAAGACATATATTGCACTGGTATCCTATATAAATGTGAGTTTTTCTGCAACGCTCTGTTAGTATCTATACTTGTCCTCTCAAAGACAGTGTGAACAAGTACTGTCTCCCTGGAAAAAGGTTTATTAGCAAATCAAATGCAGCAAATAGTTGACAACTATCAACTAGAAAAGTCCTGGAGATGCAACATTCCAGCTGCTTCTATCAATCTTTTTAGAGTTAACTGGAAATTACTAGAAAATCATAAGCAAAAACCAATCAGATGTGTCCAAGCCACAGTCTAGAAGATGCTAGAACTAACTTTTAAACATATAAAAGGCCAGGATTTGAGACCCAAGGGAGGGAGAAGGAAAGAAGAAGAGAGGAAGTAAGAAGAGGAGAGAAGAAAGAAGGGAGGAAGAAGTAATGAAAAGAGAAATGACAGAGAAGAAGAAGCCTGGATGGGCCAGAGGAAAGACAGGGACTGGAGAGACCTAAAAAGACCAGAATATGGCAACTACAATATACTGTAAGGATTAGGGAATTTAGTTTTCTAGTTACCAAATTGTTTTGTTGGAAGTAACTTGATATGGTAATTTTGTAAATGTCTATATAAATGTAATTATCATGGTGTACCAGTCTCTCTATAATATTTATTTGTTGTTCCACGATATCTCCATATACAGTAAGGAACAGAAGTATTTGAACACCCTGCGATTTCGCAAGTTCTCCCATTCAGAAATCATCAAGGGGTCTGAAATTCACATTGTAGGTGCATTCCCACTCTGAGAGACAGAATTTTTTTTTATAAATCAGGAAATCACATTGTATGATTTTTAAAGAATTTATTTGTCTTGCACTGCTGAACATAAGTATTTGAACACCTGAGAAACAGCAAGAATTCTGTCTCTCAAAGATCTGTTACTGTGCCTTTAAAAAGTCCACCTCTACTCCACTCATTAATCTAACTTAGTAGCACCTGTCTGAGCTCTTTAAAGACACCTGTCCACCCCACATACAGTCAGACGCCAACTACTACCATGGGCAAGACCAAAGAGCTGTCAAAAGACACCAGAGACAAAATTGTGGACCTCCACAAGGCTGGAAAGGGCTACGGGGCAATTGCCAAGCAGCTTGGTGAAAAAAGATCAACTGTTGGAGCAATTGTTTGAAAATGGAAGAGGCTAAAGTCTGTCAGTCTCCCTCGGACTGGGGCTGCAAGCTGCGTTTTTCTGTCCGCGATGTGGTGCGGAGCAAGACGGATCCGTTCTGACACACAATGTAAGTCAATGGGGACGGATCTGTTTTCTCTGACACAATAGAGGACGGATTCGTCCCCCACTGACTTTCAATGGTGTTCATGACGGATTCATCATGGGTATAAAAGACATAATACAAACGAATCCGTTCATGACGGATGCATGCGGTTGTATTATGGTAACGAAAGAGTTTTTGCAGATCCATGACAGATCCGCAAAAAACGCTAATGTGAAAGTAGCCTTAGTCTACTTCAATTACAAAATACATTAAAGGGGTTGTTGCACTTAAGCAAATGGCCATCTATTAGGGGCATACTGGGAACTTAAAGTGGCCCCGAATAAAAAATTCTAAAACTGCTCCCAGAAAAAAAATAATCTAAAAGTAACCCCATGTTGTAGGTGGGTCCAAATTGACAGAAGGCATGGCCAATATAAGCAGGCAGGGCCAACATTAGTAGACGAGGCAAGCAGTACTGTACTGCAGCACAAAATACTGCCACTCCGGCTGCAGCATTCAACTCTATCACTGTTCTTAGGACAGCAATACAGTTAAATGCAGGATGGCTCTTTCTTCTGCCAGCCAGGGGCATAAGTACCAGATGCTCCTAGCATTAATTAATGCTGACAGCATGAGATTGCTATGTACCCGACAGACAGCCATGAGGAGGGCTTGGGCGGCCCGCTAGGCATTGGCCCACAGGGAAATTTCCCTTTAGGGACTATGGCCAGTCTGTCCCTGCCATCTATAATGTAGACAAAGTTAAAAGGGTATTCCCATCTTAGACAATGGGGGCATATCGCTAGGATATGCCCCCATGTTCTGATAGGTGCGGGTCCCACCGCTGGGATCCGCACCTATATCGAGAACGGAGCGGGGAGCGCTGTGGCTGGAGGACCCCAGATTTCCCGGGGTCCGTCCACCACTAAGCGCTAATCCCTGCCTCTTCCATAGAAGTGAATGGGAGCGTGCCGCGCACACGCAGCCCATGCTCCCATTCATTTCTATGGGGCAGACAGCAATAGCCGAGCCAGCGCTTGGCTATTTTCGGCGGCCCCATAGAAATGAATAGAGGGCAACTGCGTATGCGCAGTGCACTCTCCTTCACTTTCGGGGCTCCGTTCTCGATATAGGTGCGGGTCCCAGCGGTGGGACCCGCACCTATAAGACAATGGGGCATATCCTAGCGATATGCCCCCAGTGTCTCAGATGAGACAACCCCCTTTAATACAAGACACTTACTAATGTATTGTGATTGTCCATATTGCTGACCTTTGCTGACTTGATACATTTTTCCATCACATTATACACTGCTCGTATCCAGAGGTTATGACCACCCTACAAGCACCTGCCTCTTTGGCAGCCGAGACCGTGGGAGCGCACATACAGGTAGGCACACATGCACAGCAACTTGTATCTGCGCTGCAGTGGTGGCCATGACCCCTGGATACAAGCGGTGTATAATGTGATGGAAAAATGAATCAAGCCAGTAAAGGAAGCAATATGGACAATTACAATACATTAGTAAGTGTCTTGTATTAACTTTGTCTACATAATAAATGCTATTTGCTGAAGTGAGACAACCCCTTTTAACTTCTGGCTTTATTAAAAAGGGTTGTCCGCTTTATTTATATTGATAACCTATCCTCAGAATAGGTTATTAATAACGGATCAGCAGGGGTGCCGGGTGTCAGATTGTTTGACGGAATCTGCTGTCTGAAGAGAAGGCCATGCTCTGTGCAAGCACTGCCTTCTCTTCCATTCAAGTGTATAAGAAGGAGTTATTAATAAAAAATAAAGTGCACAACCCCTTTAATATGTGTTTACACTCTCAAGCATTTGGGGGATACTAACTCTCCTTGGGGAGAGAGCGCCTTTATCGGTGTGAGGAGACATAGGCCATACACGCTCCTCTGGAATTCTGGGAAGAAAGGGATGCAAATGAGCTCCTAACAAGCTCTGCCTCTAATGCCACCAGATGTAAGTCAGCTATCCTATAAGTCAGTGTTCGACCCTTTATAGTGGCCTGCACACGTGTGTATGGCTCATACTTGCCACAGGGATCTCTGTGCACACAGTGGCCTCAGTCTCTCTGTGACATTTCCCTTTGAATGGAGTTCATTACAGCAGATCTCATTCACCTAATCTGTGGCAATTCATCCAGGGGGTGTAGCGTCATGATCTGTGATTTGTCATATTTCGGCACTGGAGAGAGGGACCATGTAATCAAAGTATGAAATGTCCCAGAAAATGTACACTGGAGTAGAAGTCATGTGATCTGATTTCACGGTCTGGTTCTTGTGAATTTGGCAAATGAATAGTATATTGGCATGTTGAAGAGATACACTTTTGAAAAAGCAGGATTACACCTTTAAGGTGTAGCTATTTGTGAAACACAGACACAAGCATATAGGGGGACCAAGGGGTTATGCCCCACCACATTTTTTACAACCTTTTAATCCTGCCCTGACAAGGAACTATTTGGCAATCCTTCTCTGTGATCTTAAAGGGAATGTGTCATCAGAAAATGATCAATTGTTTAAATCGCTTTTTAATGTTAAGCATATTTTTAAATTATTTTTGGTGATTATTTTTAATTTTCCATGTAAATATCTACATTTAAACAAATACCATAAAATCCTGCAGTTTTCGCACTGGCCACCAAGCCTAAAAATAGGCGCCAGTTCTTGGTCTGTACAGATCACTTTATTGCAGTTATCTGCTTATCATTACAGGCAGGCTTAGAACGACAGATACCACCTCTGTGTATAGATAAGACGGGATCCACCATTCACAATAGATAATGGTCAAGGTTTACCTACTTCCTCCTGATCTCTGCATATGTCATAGAGCATGCTTAGAAACCCCTCCTATAGAAGTCAATGAGGTCCTCTCCTGTTCATTGTGTCCATGGTCCATGTGGCTGCTATAAAGCAATTCTCTAAATCATGTTCAGGAAATAGAATTAAAAAAAGAAATAAAAAATCTACTATCAGAAAATAAAAACAGAGTAGAAAAAAAGGATATGTGTTACTGTCTGGCTGTAACTGGCAGATACAATTTTTGGTGACACATTTCCTTTAAAATGTACCGTAATTTTACTAATGAAGAATTTACTGAACTGATATTTACATTAGGGAAACATTTAGTTGATGCATTTTCTCAACTGAATGCTATTACTGATATGGTGCTTTTAGTTACATACATATGAATGTTACCCCCTGTAATATAATTTCGCTTTCATTTGAATTTGATTAAAATTTTTATCATTTATACAGCAAACATTAACGCATATTTCCAGTTATTTGTTCAATGTTTTTTGCATTAATGCAAGCTATTAAAGAATCATGGGGCTAATAAATGAAAAAACTGGTCTAAGAAAAAAATAACTTTAGCGCAGGGACAAAATAGAGATATAAAGTGTCACTATAGACAACAGCTTTTATTTAAAGAGGACCTGTCACTGCTCCTGACATGTCTGTTTGCATTCCCCCTTTCATAACAATCTGGACTCTATGATATGTTGTTCCTTTACGAACCCTATTAGAAGGTATGAAAGAATTACTAGCAGTTTGCTATGAAAGTCCAGTTCCGTATTACCATGGGGGGGGGGGAGTTCCTGCAGAGTCTGACACAGGCGGCACTGATTGGACAATGTCAGACTGTGCGGGGACACACCCAGCACTGGTAACATCCATCTGGACCATCACTGCAAACTGCTAGTAATTCATTCATAGCTTCTAGCAGGATTTATAAAGGAATACTGCAACATAGGAAGAAATGCATTATTCCCCCATGCTGGTTTTTGGCTTTAAAAAATTTCAAATCAACTGGAATTTCGACGAAAAGGGGTGTGGTGAGGGTGTGGATGGGCCATCAGCCCAGCTCATTTATCATTATTTGCGGCAGTAACTCACTAAGCCATGCTCCATTGTTGGATGTGGCAGAAAAAGTGTCTAAAAATCTTAATAAATGTGATGTGGCTCAATCTGAACCAAAATTCTGTTACATTTGCAACTGTAATTTTGCACTTGTAGTTTTATAACCCTTTACAACTACACTGATCCGGGGACCTGCCGTGTAGAATAAATTAAATTGTCACTAACCTTTCAACAAACTTTGCATTCATTAAATAGTATAGGTGAAAAGAATATACATTTTGTAATATATCTTAGCAGAGAAAAAAGCCTCCTTCTTCCCCATCCCCATGTTAACAGACAAGACGGACTGCCTGCTCACTGAAGGATGAGATTACATGCTGCCTATAGAAGTCTTTGGAGAGGATCTGAAGGAGAAAGAGTGAGCTGCTAGATGGAGAAAAATACATTTTTCTGCGATACCCATAAGAAAGGGTCTGTGTATAGTTATGGGCATATGTAGGTGATATATGCATTCCATAGATGTCACTGCATCATGCCTGCTCGGCTGGGTAGGAGAGCAAACAAGTCGGGGTACATCTCCCAGCCTGTGCACTCTCCTGGTCAGCTCAGCATGTACAATGATGTGACTGCATCGCGCAAGCTGCTGGGGAGAGCATGATGTGCTCCGTTCATTGGTGGAACAGGGCTAGGCTAACATTCATTTTTCATTTCACAACTGTAAGGGGGGTACTAAAGGAGCAGCACACCTGCAAGGGGGGCACCAACAGAGCATTTTACTGTGTGGTGGCATCCAGGGGGCATTCTACTACATTTAGGCACTAAGGGATCTTTCTACTGTGTGGGGGGAACTAAAGGGACATCACTACTGTATGGTGGCACTAAAGGGTTAGGGCTACTGTGAGCACTACGGGGGCACAATTACTGTGTGGGGGACAGAGCATTTTACTGTAGGGGGGCACTAAGGGAACATCAATACTGTGATGGGAGTATTCTATTGTGTGGGAGCACAAAGGGGACAGTAATACTGTTAAGGGCATTGTACTGTGTTTGGGCACTAAGGGAACATTCTACTATGTTGGGTCACTAAGGCAGCATAACTACTGTGTGGGGACACTAAGTAGGCATAACTACTGTGTAGGGGCACTAAGAATGCATTCTACTGTGCTGGGGCACTAATATCACAACCGGTGTGCCGATCACATACGTGAAGCAAAGGGAGGGAAAAGGGAAGGCCCTGTCCAAGGGAGAGGGAAAGATGGTGACCCCTAACTCACCTTGAGGCTGGCATCTGACTGCTCTGACGTCCCTAGACTGGGTTTTCCACCCGTACGCCGATCACGTGCCTAAACCCTGGCTTTCCTTAAGATGAGCCTTAAGTAGTGAATGCTTGTCATGAGGAAGGACCCATATATCTAAGAGGTCTGAAACGCGTAGATATACACTTGTTGTACGGATTTTAGACGCTGGAATAAAGTCAACTATACTTCACCTGAACTGAGCTGGATAATTTCTTTGCAAACTTCTGGACTTTACCGCATCCAGGTGCGGCATCCGTGCACAGATGGTGAATGCAAAAACATAGGTGAGAGCTGCCTTACAACTATATTCATTTTAAGTAGTGAATAGGGCGGTGGGAAGAATAGTCCGCACCACTAACACTAAAGGGAAACACAAGGGAGAGGACAGACAATACTGACAAAACATATAATCCCAGGTGGGCGACAACAGCGGACAACAAAAGCCCAACAGGGATCTGGAGGGTGACGCTCTGGTACGACAACCAGGGATAACAGCTACACAGCTCCAGTGGGTCAGTATAGAAGTCCAGGCAGGAAGCTCTATATCTGGCAACCAGAGAAGTGGGAGAGGGGAATATAAGGAGGTTGGGAGTGCTGGACAAGGAACAGCTGAGGAGGAGAAGCTACGGATCCCTGAGTGAGACAAAAAGAATTGCAAGGCAAACACAGAAAGCTACCATTAAGTAACAGCGCGATCTTTAGACATCGAGCGCGCAGCCACCTGCTGCGACTTCCTGACCCCGGGTATAACGGAGTCAGACGTGGTTCTTGACACCCTCGTGACAACTAAAGGGAAATCATTAGTGTTAAGGGGGTTTTAAGGGTGAATAACTGTGTGTGGCACTAAGGGTACAGGGTACAGGGCCCAGGCGACATACTGTAAAAAATAAACTCTTCACTCTTCCTCCTATCCAGGGCTAGTATGCATTTTATTTTCATATTTATTTACATGACAGGTGCTGGGTTGAATGGCAATTGTAGGTGATCGTGACTAGTTGCAGGAGTTGAGGTTGCAAGGAAGTTGCTTGGGAGCAGTTTAATAAATTGCTACAGGGCCCAGCCTTTTCCAGTTATGCCCCTGTAAATGACACTACCAAACTATAATTATTCCCCTCAATACACCTATACAAGTCAGCGTACCTCACTGCTCTCTTACATAATGCTGTTTTTATATATCCTGGGCATGCAGCACAACTTTCACTAGCTCTTGCCTCTCCCTTTAAGTATAAAGTGACTCCCAGGCTACTGAATCTCATCTAAATTCTATAGTGGACTCAATTCCTGCCCTGACCAACTAAAGCTGGATTTACACGGCCTGAATATCGATAACCCGCCCGTCTAAAGGTGCGGCAGATCACCCAATGAACGAGCGAAACGCTTGCAGGGTTTCACCTGCACTTGACGAGCAGCCGACTGTCGGGAAGGAACGCTTCTTTCCCGACAATTGGCTTCTCCCAGTGTAAAAGCACCATAAGCCTAATCTGATAAGTACACGACCATCTCCAGTCAGTCCCAGAGAGCTGAATGGAGTGAACAACATGCATGTGTGTCTTTCGCTCCATTCCAATGGGGATCACTGACCCTCATTGTAGAGATTGGCCGGAGACCCCTGCTGATCAGACACACATTCCCTATCCTGTGGAGATGGGATACATTATTGTTAAATGACAACCCCTTTAAAACAATGACAATGAGAGAAAAAATGTGAAATAACAGAAAAATGATTAAAGTGTCCCTCCGGTTCAAGCAAAAGACACAATCACATTAACTGGTGAACAAACAGGACACTGACCTGGTGTCCTCCTTTTCATCTTTTCGGTTGCAGACCCTGTGATTCCCAAGCTCCTTCTCTGTCATTCAAGATGGTGGCACCACTTTTCAGACTACCTGATGCAGACTTTGCTTCTGTGGTCCAACTCACTTCCTGTTTGTCCAGTCCTCCACCTGAATAGGCCAGCACTGTTCATGTGAGCAGCAGATAGTGTCTTGGACTACCAAATGTACAGTGTAAGAAGTCTGAGAAGCAGTGCAACCATCTTAGATGGTGAAGAGGAGCCCTGGGAATCGGCTGATCGCAGCTTAAAAGATGAACACCAGGTAAGCATTCCGTTCATTCCAGTCGCTTTAAAGTAAAATGCAGTGGGTCTTGCTCTGTGACACAGCCAAACTCTGATTGGTCAAACTTTAATGTACTACCTTCTCTTCGTAGGGATATTAATAATGGATGGATGGCACTAGAGAAGATTAACTTTAAAAAAATGAATGGCATATTCATAAAAAAATGCAACACATGCATAATTCAAGACCATATTCATTTAAAATATTGAACAGAAATTTTCTGCAAGTCGGAGCACTTGCCATTTGTAAGGCATTCGAATGATTAAGAAAAACGAGTAGAAAATCTTAGCCATTGGCATTAGACACATTTAAGCCGGCATTCTCTTTTGTGTTCTTTTATTACTTCCTATTTAAAGGGAGTCTGTCACCACATTTGACCATATTAGACAGATCCTATAGCGTTATATGTGCCACCCAGCAGTTAAAAACGGTACCTTTGTTGCATATAACCGAGTCTTCTTTCTGCCAAAAATGAACTTTGAAGATTGTGTAAACGAGCCCTCTCAAGTGCCCAGGGCGGTGTCTCAATCTTTCGAGCCCAAGACCGGACCTCCCCAACGGCTCATAACCCTGCCCTCCTTGTGCCTGTGCCCGCCCGTTTACTCCCCTCCCCTCGCCTTTTCCATTGCGGCTGCGCGGACAAATTCGTAGCCGGCGCATGCGCAGTAGGTATTGCGATGCCCTGCCAGGACCGGGTATCGCATTGCGCATGCGCCAGCTACGAGACTCGTAGCTGGCGCATGCGCAATGCGATGCCCAGTCCTGGCAGGGCATCGCAATACCTACTGCGCATGCGCCGGCTACGAATTTGTCCGCGCAGCCGCAATGGAAAAGGCGAGGGGAGGGGAGTAAACGGGCGGGCACAGGCACAAGGAGGGCAGGGTTATGAGCCGTTGGGGAGGTCCGGTCTTGGGCTCGAAAGATTGAGACACCGCCCTGGGCACTTGAGAGGGCTCGTTTACACAATCTTCAAAGTTCATTTTTGGCAGAAAGAAGACTCGGTTATATGCAACAAAGGTACCGTTTTTAACTGCTGGGTGGCACATATAACGCTATAGGATCTGTCTAATATGGTCAAATGTGGTGACAGACTCCCTTTAATTTATCGTCTGGAAATAATATTGCAACATGGAGAATTCATAATCGTGATTATCAACATATGATTGACATTTTATTTTCATTCAGTATTTCCACTGAAGTTTATTTGGCTCATCTGGGCAACCCATGTTCATAGGCAGGGGCGTAACTAAAGGCTTATGGGCCCTGGTGCAAGAGTTCAGCTTGGGCCCCCTTTGCCTCAGTGCTTTGTGGCAGGGGGCAGGGAAGCACATAGCCCTCCTGCTTATGCGGCACAAGGGTCTTTGGGCCCCCTGAGGCTCCTGGGCTCAGTAGCGGCTGCTACCTCTGCACCCCCTATAGCTACGCCCCTGTTCATAGGCCCTATAAGGACATATGGATGACACAGAGGGGGGTTTCGCACCGATGACCCCTCTTTATGAGCCAGTACTGAAAATTGAAAATCCAGAGACTCTGTCAATGTATTACATTATTTGAAGCTTCCATGTAGTAACACATTTCATTCTACTACATTTCTATGATATCTCTCATGTATTATAAAAGGAACCTAACATGCTGGTATTGGTGTAAGCACTAACCCACAAATACAGAAATTGTGAATGTAATAAAGAAATGAAATAAGAAATTTAAATAAGAATAAGAAATTGTAATAAGTCAAAATTTTAAAAGTGCAACACTTTCAAATAAATTAATGTGGAACTGGGAAAACTGATTGGACCACACTCTAAGCCAGTGCAAAGATCCCCTACAAGACTGCTTCCCTCGGTGGCATATGTTAGTGAGTGTGTAATTAGAACGTGACATATTGAATAAATCATGTTTTTATGTTAAACATAAATATTTTTTTAATTTAGGTTTGTCATTTTTTCATGTTACCATCTATATATATAAAAAAAAAAACATCCTGTAGTTTTCACACAGACCGCTGAGCCTAATAGTAAAGTGACACTCTGTGTTCTGTACTAATCACTCTTCAGCAGTCATCTCATTATCTTCACAGACAGGATTATGAGAGCCAAAACGTATAAATACATAACACAGGACTCACCATTTACAGAGTTAGGCCGAATGCACACGGCCATGAGCGGTCCGTGGTATCACGGCCTGGAATCCTGCTGAGAGCAGGAGTGCACGGCGTCATTGGTTGCTATGACGCCGTGCGCTTCATGCCACCGCTGCACTACGATAATACACTAGTATGATCTATACCAGTGTATTACCGTAGTGCAGCGGCGGCATGAAGCGCACAGGCGTCATAGCAACCAATGACGCCGTACGCTCCTGCTCTCAGCAGGATTCCAGGCCGGGATACCACGGACCGCTCATGGCCTTACTCCTTCCTTGTATAATGACTTCCACACAGGTCACAGAGCAAGCCTCGAAAACTTTCCCACAGAGGTCAATGAGATATCTCTTGTCAATTGTGTCCCTGGTTTAGGTGGCTGCTGTAAAGCATAATCCTGCTAACAATAGTTCAAGCAAGATGGTTGCCCCCATAATCATGTTCAGGAAAATAAAAAATAAAATCTACAATCAGAAAATAAAACACTTAAAAAAAAAAAATGAATAATTTTGAGCAACTATATATTTTCAGTAAAAATATAGCTACAACCCTGCAATGCTCCACTGGGCTCCCTCGATGTCAACATCCGGTTTGACATCGCCACAGCTAATCACTGGCTGCAGCGGAGACCAGATCCCTTAGCGTCATTTGACAATTTGTCACCGCCTCGGCCAGTGATTGTCATCTTTCCTTTACGGGTCCAGCCATTCTTGCGCAACTCTTTAAAGATTAGATTTGCAAAGCAACTACTTAGCTATATCTCCACTACGGTTACAGCGTGTCCTATGTCAAGGAGATATCAGGATGACGACATTCACAGAATATTGCGGCTGTGCCACAACTTACTTTCCAACGCCTATGGTTGCAAGTCAAAGGCTCAATTAACGTCTACATAGTGCTGAATATTGTTTTTAAACCTTATAAAAAAAAAATAAAGAAATACAGCCTTGCCATAAATCATCTGTCTTCTGCAATATTTCTATATTAAGAGATGGATCAACATGTCAGGATCAACACATTTTAATTTTAGGGTAGTCCAGGAGCCTTCCTGCCTGAGGGCTGCCTAATAAGTCACTGTCAGTGGCTGCTTATCACTGCAAACACAAAGACACAAACTCTTGTGATCCTGAGCTCGAGGCGCGAAAATAGTAGACAAAAGCGATGATGGTCCCTGAAGACACGTTTCCTTGGGAATGGAACTAATTGGGAGCAGTCTTCACACCTTTTTATAAAGCGTTCTCCTCCAGAAAATATATTTGTGAATTTAATATTCTAGCCATGTATTTTTAATGCATATCAGTTTTTTTTTTTCATACTCAATTAGTCTGTTTAATTAAAGAGAACAGGCACAATAAGCCGCAATGTATAAGCCAGAAGCAAAAGCAAAATTCAAATTGCTCCACAAGTTCTCATTCGGGATAAAATGAACTAATGGAAATAAACAGGTAAAGACGGTCCCTGAGGAGTTTCCATAATCTTAGAGAATGGGGACCAGGTTACTGTTGCCCACATGAAGCTGATTACAGACACCCTGTATTATCTATAAATATAAAGAATATAATACACTGGAATCTGTATGTTTAGCTTGATACTGCTTTTATTGTTGTCAAAGCTGCGTCAACTTAGTTTGTTGCCTCTGCTGCGGTTTTCACTAATGAACTCTGAAAAGTATTAAAGAGAGGTGTATGAGATAAGAACGTCTACTTTGGGTAATTGGCTTTCATTTTGCTGTTTGCATAATAAATTAGGACAGAACTGATTTTAAATAGATCATTAAATCTGAATATATGATGCTGTTATTATACTTTTGGAAGCTGCAGATAGTGTTAAAGATCTGATATAATTTTCTTTTCCCCTTCCATTTTCATACACTCCAATCATGTGAGTAGGTGCTATGTGATGCTACAGTGATCTGCCGCACAGACTTTCCCTATGATCACTGCTTGTTTGATCAGCTGAACCGACAGGGGGTTTCTGGTTTCTCTCAAAATAACTAGTCCAATTGGGTCAGATCTAAGTATTTTAGAAAGGTGTGTTACTTTGCTTGGCTCTTAAACATAAACATAGAATGTGTCGGCAGATAACAACCATTTGGCCCATCTAGTCTGCCCAATATACTGAATACTATGGATAGCCCCTGGCCCTATCTTATATGAAGGATGGCCTTATGCCTATCCCATGCATGCTTAAACTCCTTCACTGTATTTGCAGCTACCACTTCTGCAGGAAGGCTATTCCATGCATCCACTACTCTCTCAGTAAAGTAATACTTCCTTATATTACTTTTAAACCTTTGCCCCTCTAATTTAAAACTATGTCCTACTTGTAGGCAGTTTTTCTTCTTTTAAATATTCTCTCCTCTTTTGCCTTGTTGATTCCCTTTATGTATTTAAAAGTTTCTATCACATCCCCTCTGTCTCGTCTTTCTTCCAAGCTATACATGTTAAGGTCCTTTAATCTTTCCTGGTAAGATTTATTCCTTTATTGTACTCACCATCACCACCTCCTCAGGCAGAGAGTTCCATAGTCTCACTGCTCTTACCATAAACAATCCTCTTCTATGTTTGTGTACAAACCTTCTTTCCTCCAGACGCAGAGGATGTCCCCTCGTCACAGTCACCGTCCTGGGGGATAAATAGATTATGGGATAGATCTCTGTACTGACCCCTGATATATTTATACATATTAATTAGATCTCCTCTCAGTCGTCTTTTTTCTAAAGTGAATAACCCTAATTTTGATAATCTTTCTGAGTACTGTAGTTGCCCCATTCCAGTTATTACTTTAGTTGCCCTCCTCTGGACCCTCTCCAGCTCTGCTATGTCTGCCTTGTTTACAGGAGCCCAGAACTGTACACAGTACTCCATGTGTGGTCTGACTAGTGATTTGTAAAGTGGTAGGACTATGTTCTCATCACGGGCATCTATGCCCCTTTTGATGCAACCCATTATCTTATTTGCCTTGGCAGCAGCTGCCTGACACTGTTTTTTGCAGCTTAGTTTGCCGTTTATTAAAATTCCTAGATCTTTTTCCATGTCAGTGTTACAGAGTGTTTTACCATTTAGTATGTACGGGTGACTTGCATTATTCCTTCCCATGTGCATAACTTTACATTTTCTCTCCCTATACACCGAAGCATTCTGCTAGCATTTCCCGCTGCTCTATGACATTGTCTGCCTATCCTATCCTCAGGATAGGTCATCAATATCTGATCAGCAGGACTCAGACACCCAGCACCCCCACCAATCAGCTGTTTGAAGAGGAGCTGGCGCTCCATGAGAGCGCTGTCTCCTCTATTACACTACGCGTTGTCTCTCTTGCAGCGGGTACTCACTCCATTCAGGTGCATGGAGCAAGTACTTGTGATTACACTTGACAGGCAGTGTTATGAAGAGCAAGCAGCACTCGCATGGAGCACTGCGTCCTATTCAAACAGCTGATTGGTGGGTGTGCTGGGTGTCTGATCCCCACCGATCAGATACTGATGACCTGACCTGAGGATAGGTCATAAATATATACAGCCTGCACAACCTCTTTAACTCAAAAGTGAAGTGATCCTGCTGGACCCCTAGCACTTACAGGGAATCTGTCATGCTGTTATCCCAATTCTACTAATATACCATTTTACTCATAGATACATCTTCCATCAGAACAGCCGTAAACTAAACAATGGGAGCCCAATCTATATAGGAGCATTATCCCTCTGTGCTGACTGCTACAGCAGGACAATATTTGGTATTTAATTTTCAATAATGCATAGCACAGCCAAAATTAAAAAGAAAAAAACCAACAAGTAGAACTTCTTTATATGAATATTTATTTGAAAAAAATACCCTTTTCTGACGGAAATGTCCCCTTAACCCTATAAGAATATGTAGAAACAAACACCTTTAGTAGTGATATATCAGATCCCTCATGATGTGCACCTAGGAAAAAAATCCTCTAGTGGTCCTCACCTCTACTGGGTAGGTGAACTGTCTATACCCATTACTGGTAAGGCAGATACATCACCTGCATAATTATGACAAAAATGTTTACATACTGTACACATATAGCGGGAATTCACCTACCTACTAGATATGAGGATCAAAGGAGGCTATTACACATTAGATGGCTATTGCACATTAGTACAGTGTGATTAAGAGTCTATACTCGAATCTTGCCATGTTTTCTTCAATCAAGATGGCCGTGATGGCCTCTCTGCGATCAAATGGATGAGGTATGTACTTTCATATATTTTTTTAAACCCCTTATTAAACCCTGAAAGGCCTTAATATGACTCTCAGATGCCACGATCAGCATTGAACCCAGCATCTGAGTGGTTCAATGACGGGGGATGGTGAGATCGCCATTCCCCGTCATTGCGCCAGCTACATACAATGGAATGCCATTCGTGACAAAGTACTTCGTAATGAATTTAATTTCTTATTAAAGTTCGGCACAGCAGCTAAATCTAATTTTTTAAAAATTTACTCATTACTACTCGCAACATGTGAGCGTCCCATTATACAAGTGGTTTTATTCTGTTTGTTTTCTTTTGTATAAATCTGCCAGAGTGCTGGATTTTTAAAATTCTTATGAACGTGCTGCTGTGTTCCCATGTAGAGTCCATAATGTAGGTGAGATGGATTTTAGGCCTGTCAGTGTTGCAATTAGCACAGCACAGGAATTTTTATTCTTGTAACTATTGACAATAAAGATATTTTAGATGTAATTTCATGTTGTCATGCATTTGATGCCATGAAACACATGCTTTGGTGTCTATGTGGTATCAATTTACTTGTTCAGGATGGAAGCCATATTCATCAATCTAGCGAAAAGAGCACAACATTCCCTTCTTGACCTCTCATTAGAAATTGCTCTAAGCATTGAAATTTAATTTATCTGTTTTCTTCATCAGGTTTAGCTGGATATTTTACGGTGCTTAAAAGTCATACAGAAAAGGGATGTAAATTCTAACTAGAAGATACAGATAAATTACATATTACCATTACAGATGCATTAATAAAAGAAAAATCAATATTATACCAAATCTCATTCAATAGAGTAAGTACTGTAAATGGAGTGTAAGTCAATTGAACATAAATAATAAGGTGGGGGAAGGTAACATGCAGTAGCGAGCGCACACTTGCTATATAATGGTATAACTGAATCAAACATTAACTGGAGTCTTGTTAGCATGAAATTTAGACAAGCTACAAAGAACAAACCAAGACGTCGAATTAAACACAAAAGATTTACAAAACCTTTCGCTGCAAATAAACATAGGGATTGAATGGATAGAAAAGCTCAGTAATTGCTGGACTAGTACACTTTCACTGAATGAAAACTGAACACAATGTCATTGTGAAGGTAATGGTGGAACAAAAATCTAAAAAAACATCAGGGATATGGCATGCTGTGATCAAATGAAAAATGAAGCAGAGTTTGGTAATAACTGCATCTTTCAATTGTAATAAGTAAATCTGTAACCGTGAAGACTGTGTGACCCCAGCAGAAGTGTTAGGCCCAATATTTTTCCTGGATGTGTCAGTGTAATGCAATGTGGGTAAACCTCTGCTGCTTCCCGAGGTTCTTTCCTGGACTCTATTCTGCCTTTCTGTAGCTATGCCGGTTCCCCTCTGCTGCTCCCTGGCATCCTTCTCCTGGTCTCTGCTCAGACTCTCTGGCAGGGTACTGGTCCTCTCCTGTTCCACACGCTCCGCTCTCCACTCTGCCTCCATCATGTGACGTGTCCCCAACCAAAGTCAATCCTTTCCAAGGTTCTGTAACGGCCTTCTCACAAAACTCTGTGCCTGAGCAATAGATTCTTTACATTCCAGTTGTTCATCTTTTCTTATTATTTAAACAACTCTATACGTATATATATATTTTTTTATGATGCCCCACATTCACTTCAGTGCACTTAGACGCTGCTGTTAACTGCACCAAAACTTGCCACAAACTGGCACAATGTGACACATGTACAGTCCTGATCAAAAGTTTAACCCCTTAGGGACCCATGACGTACCGGTACGGCATGGATCCCGAGTCCTTAAGGACCCATGACGTACCGGTACGTCATGAGTTTAAAGTGAGATTGTGGCGCCCCAGGGGTTAATCCGCACAGGATGCCGGCTGAAATCATTGACATCCTGTCCCCTTCCCCCCGTATCGGCGATCGCAGCAAACCGCAGGTCAATTCAGCCCTGCAGTTTGTTGCGATTTCTGCAGTTTCTGATCAGAAACTTTAGTGTGGAGAAAATATATATGTATCAGCCCCCCTGCACCTCTGAATGATTTTAGCCCGGTGGGAGGTGCAGGGGGGGCGTTGCGGGCGGTGCGGGACGCCTCCCGCCCAATAATCATTGGTGTACAGTGGTTATACCAGGGTGTCAGCACATTGCTGACACCCTGGTATAAACGGCTGACATCTGTGAATGGATGTCAGCCGTTTAACCCTTTCCATACAGCGGTCCGTACGGACCGCTGTATGGAAAGAGTTAACAGTAAGATGCGGCAGTCCTTACCCTTCCCCGTCTGTGAAGTTGTGGCCACAACTTCGCAGGCGGGGAAGGTTCCCATGGCAACAGGCGTCCTGCTGTCCATGGTGCTGAACAGATCTATGCTAAAGGCATAGATCTGTTCAGACAAAGTGTAAGTAAAATACAGTACAGTAGAATATATATTGCACTGTACTGTATTATACAGACATCAGACCCACTGGATCTTCAAGAACCAAGTAGTTCTGGGTAAAAAAAAAAGTAAAAAAAGTGAAAAAAAAGTAAAAATCAAAAAACACATTTATCACTGATTAAAAATGAAAAAATAAAATAAATTCCCTACACATGTTTGGTATCGCTGCGTCCGTAACGACCTGATCTATAAAACGGTCATGTTACTTTCCCTGCACGGTGAACGCCATAAAAATAAAAAAATAAAAACTATGAGAAAATTGAAATTTTGCCCACCTTACTTCCCAAAAAAGGTAATAAAAGTGATCAAAAAAGTCGCATGTACGCCAAAATAGTGCCAATCAAACCGTCATCTCATCCCGCAAAAAATGAGACCCTACCCAAGATAATCGCCCAAAAACTGAAAAAAATATGGCTCTAAGACTATGGAAACACTAAAACATGATTTTGTTTCAAAAATGAAATCATTGTGTAAAACTTACATAAATAAAAAAAAGTATACATATTAGGTATCACCATGTCCGTATCGACCGGCTCTATAAAAATATCACATGAGTTAACCCCTCAGGTGACCACCGTAAAAAAAAAAAAAAAAAAACGGTTTAAAAAAAGCCATTTTTTGTCATCTTAAGTCACAAAAAGTGCAATAGCAAGCGATCAAAAAGTCATATGCACCCCAAAATAGTGCCAATAAAACAGCCATCTCATCCCGCAAAAGATGAAACCCTACTTAAGATAATCGCCCAAAAACTGAAAAAAACTATGGCTCTTAGGCTATGGAGACACTAAAACTTTTTTTTGTTTTAAAAATGAAATCATTGTGTAAAACTTACATAAATAACATTGTTTCCATTACCACAATCTGACATACATTGATGTATAAACGACAGTTATGCACCTGTCATTAGTGATCCCGAGATCTGTTACATATATCTGTTCTTGTTACGTTGTTTACATGACTAACTATGGAACTTTGTATTTTTGTACTATTTGTAACTACCTTGTTACTTTTCAAGAATCTACTACAAAATACAATAAACATCTAATGTTTAAAAAAAAAAAAAAAAACTTACATAAATAACAAAAACTGTATACATATTAGGTATCGCCGCGTCCGTGACAACCTGCTCTATAAAATTACCACATGGTCTAAACTGTCAGATGAATGTTGTAAATAACAAAAAAAAATGGTGCCAAAAAAGCTATTTCTTGTTACCTTGCTGCACAAAAAGTGTAATATAGAGCAACCAAAAATCATATGTACCCTAAACTAGTACCAACAAAACTGCCACCCTATCCCGTAGTTTCTAAAATGGGGTCACTTTTTTGGAGTTTCTATTCTAGGGGGGCTTCAAATGGGACATGGTGTAAAAAAAAACAGTCCAGCAAAATCTGCCTTCCAAAAACCGTATGGCATTCCTTTCCTTCTGCGCCCTGCCGTGTGCCTGTACAGTGGTTTACAACCACATACGGGGTATGTCTGTAAACTACAGAATCAGGGCCATAAATATTGAGTTTTGTTTGGCTTTTAACCCTTGCTTTGCTACTTGAAAAAAAATATTAAAATGGAAAATCTGCCAAAAAAGTTAAATTTTGAAATTGTATCTCTTTCCAGTAAATCTTGTGCAACACCTAAAGGGTTAACAAAGTTTGTAAAATCGGTTTTGAATACCTTGAGGGGTGTAGTTTCTTAGATGGGGTCACTTTTAGGGAGTTTCTACTCTAGGGGTGCATCAGGGGGCTTCAAATGGGACATGGTGTAAATAAACCAGTCCAGCAAAATCTGCCTTCCAAAAACCGTATGGCATTCAGAGCGCACCTTTCACTCTATGCCCCGCTGTGTGGCCGTACAGTAGTTTACGGCCACATATGGGGTGTTTCTGTAAACGGCAGAGTCAGGGCAATAAAGATACAGTCTTGTTTGGCTGTTAACCCTTGCTTTGTTAGTGGAAAAAATGGGTTAAAATGGAAAATTAGGCAAAAAAATGAAATTCTCAAATTTCATCCCCATTTGCCAATAACTCTTGTACAACACCTAAAGGGTTAACGAAGTTTGTAAAATCATTTTTGGATGGTTTCTATTATGTAAGCCTCGCAAAGTGACTTCAGAGCTGTAGTGGTCCCTAAAAATTGTTTTATCTCAGAATGGCCTGGATAAGTCAAAGCGTTTTAAAGTTATGAGCACTGAAAGTGACACTGGTCAGATTTGCAAAAAATGGCCAAGTTCTTAAGGTGAAATAGGGCTGAGTCCTTCAGGGGTTAAGACCACTTGAAAAATTGCAAAAAAAAACATATTTTACAATGTTGGATCTTAATAAGGTTCCAAGTAGAGCTTCAACATGCAACAAGAAGAAATGAGAGTGAGACAAAACATTTTTTGAGCATTCAATTAATTGAAAATAACGATTAAACTGAAACAGGCTGTTTTTCAGCTGATCCAAATTTTAGGACCACATGCCTTTAAAAGGCCAAATCTGTGCAAAGATGTGGATTCATTGTAATTTTTTGTCAGGTAGTCACACGTTGTAATGGCAAAGGCAAAAAAACTCTCCCTTTTTTAACGTGGTCGGGTTGTCGAACTGCATAAGCAGGGTCTCTCACAGCGCGCCATCGCTGCTGAGGTGGGACGCAGTAAGACAGTCATTTGGAATTTCTTAAATGATCCTGAGGGTTATGGAACATAAAAGTCAAGTGGAAGACCCAAAAAAATTTCATCAGCACTGAGCCGGAGGATCCAATTGGTTGTCCGTCAAGACACTGGACGATCCTCGACCCAAATTAAGGCCCTTACTGGTGCTGACTGCAGCCCCATAACCATCAGATGGCATCTGAGACTGAAGGGCTTCAAAAACAAAAAACGTCTTCAAAGACCCGGTCTCCTTAAACGCCACAGAACTGCTCGTTTGGACTTTGCAAGAGAGCACCAAACATGGGACATTCAAAGGTGGAAGAAAGTTTTATTCTCTGATGAGAATTTTTTTTACCTTGATGGTCCTGATGGTTTCCAACATTACTGGCATGACAAGCAGATCCCACCTGAGATGTTTTCTACGCGCCACAGTGGAGGGGGCGCCATAATGGTCTGGGGTGCTTTTTCCTTCAGTGGAACAATGGAGCTTCAGGAAGTGCAGGGGCGTCAAACGGCCGCTGGCTATGTCCAGATGTTGCAGAGAGCATTCCTCATGACTGAGGGCCCTCGTCTGTGTGGTAACGACTGGGTTTTTCAACAGGACAACGCTACAGTACAAAATGCCCGCAGGACAAGGGACTTCTTCTAGGAGAATAACATCACTCTTTTGGCTCATGCTGCGTGTTCCCCTGATCTAAATCCAATTGAAAACTTTTGGGGATGGATGGCAAGGGAAGTTTGCAAAAATGGACAATAGTTCCAGACAGTAGATGGCCTTCGTGCGGCCGTCTTTACCACTTGGAGAAATGTTCCCACTCACGTCATGGAAACGCTTGCATCAAGCATGCCGAAACGAATTTTGAAAGTGATAAACAATAACGGCGGAGCTACTCATTACTGAGTTCATGTTTGGAAGTTGGGGGGGGGGGAGGTTAGTTTTTTTTTTGGAGGTGTGGTCCTAAACTTTTGATCAGCTTTGCAAAATTTCGTGATTTTAAATGCGACCAGGTGGATTCCTTTAGCGTACAAACATACACTCAACTTTATATATTAGACTTCACCCTCCTTATCTCATATATATAAAAATGAGTTTCTGTCTGTCTGTCTAGACGTCTGTCTGGACGTTCTTTATGCGCGACCATACGACTGGACCGATCTTCATCAAATTTGGCACACAGGTACATCAGGTGTCCGGGAAGGGTTTAGACCGGGTCTCAGTTCTCTAGGACGTACCGTTCCTGAGATATTCCCCCAAAATAACCCACATTAGCCAATACAAGCCTGCAAGTCTTTCTCTTCAAATCCCAACTGCTATAAACACAGTTTTACCCCAGGTTTCCATAACAACCCAGCCATTTTTCTTTACTGCTTAAAGGGGCGGGCACTGGGAAAGTCACTGTTATTAAAGGGGTGGGCGCTATGAAGGTCACTTTTAAAGGGGCGGGCGCTGTGAAGGTCCCTGTTAAAGGGGCGGTCACTGTGAAAGTCACTGTTAAAGGGGCTGCCACTGTAAAAGTCACTGTTAAAGGGGTCGTCACTATTAAAGGGGTGGCCACTGTGAAAGTCACTGTTAAAGGGGCGGCCACTGCGAAAGTCACTGTTAAAGGGGCGGCCACTGCGAAAGTCACTGTTAAAGGGGCGGTCACTGTGAAAGTAACTGTTAAAGGGGCAGTCACTGTGAAAGTAACTGTTAAAGGGGCAGTCACTGTGAAAGTCACTGTTAAAAGGGCGGTTACTGTGAAAGTCACTTATAAAGAGGCGGGTGCTATGAAGGTCCCTGTTAAAGAGGCGGTCACTGTGAAAGTCACTTTTAAAGGGGCGGTCACTGTGAAATTCACTGTTAAAGGGGTGGTCACTGTTAAAAGGGTCGGTCACTAATAAAGGGGTGGCCACTGTGAAAGTCATTGTTAAAGGGTCGGTCACTGTTAAGGGGGCGGCCACTGTGAAAGTCACTGTTAAAGGGGCGGTCACTGTGAAAGTCACTGTTAAAAGGGTGGTTACTGTGAAAGTCACTTTTAAAGGGGCGGGTGCTATGAAGGTCCCTGTTAAAGAGGCAGTCACTGTGAAAGTCACTGTTAAAGGGGCGGTCACTGTGAAAGTCACTGTAAAAAGGGGTGGTCCCTGTGAAAGTTACTGTTAAAGGGGCAGTCACTGTAAAAGTAACTGTTAAAGGGGCGGCCACTGTGATAGTCACTGTTAAAGGGGAGGTCACTGTGAAAGTCACTGTTAAAGGGCTGGTCACTCTGAAAGTCACTGTTAAAGGGCGGTCACTATTAAAGGGGCGGTCACTGTAAAAGTCACTGTTAAAGGGGCGGTCATTGTGAAAGTCACTTTTAAAGGGGCAGGCACTGTGGAGGTCTCTGATAAAGTGGCGGGCACTGTGGTAGTCACTGTTAAAGGGGCGGGCAATGTGAAGGTCACTGTTAAAGGGGAGGCCACTATGAAGGTCACTGTTAAAGGGGTGGTCAATGCTTAAAGGGGCGGTAATTGTTAAAGGGGGGCACTGTGGAGGTCAATGTTAAAGGCGCGGGCACTGTAGAGGTCACTTATGGGGGAAACTGTCGATATCTTTTTACGACACACAGAAACATAAAATGAAATAGATGAAATATACCTGTGCAAAGTCGGGTCCTTCTGCTAGTTATGTATACGTGCCATGTTTTGCGGGACGCAAATTGTGGATCCACAAGACACAGGTGACGCCCGTGTGCATTCTGCAATTTGCGGAACGAAACCGGCGGCCCATTATAGAAATGCCTATTTTTGTCTGCAAAACGAACAAGAATAGGACATGATCTATCATTTTTGAGGGCCACAGAACGGAGCAACGGATCCTTTGCAGCCCTATTGAAGTGAATGTTTGTGGAACCAAACCATTTTCGTGTGAATGCCACCTATGGTTTAAGTACGAGGACTGGCTGGGGTCGCCGTTCTAATAATGAATGCTCCGCTTTGCCAGTGTCAGGGCAATCTGCAACGTGAAGCAGTTGTGCTCAGATTAAGGAACGCTTAGCCAACCCCAGCAAAAGTACCTACTATACCAAACCCATGCATATACTTTCGTTCACTTAGTTATTTTAAGAGTAACAAATAAATGTTACATTTTACCATTCCTTCTACATCTAGAAATTTAGGAATGGTCCTCTACCCGCAACTATCATCTGAGTTTAGGGATTAAATAAGTCATTATTCACTCATTAGTCACTATCATAGTGCATAGCAAGACGGCAATGGAGGCTGGAATAGAGGTCTATCCTAATCAGAGATGAGTCCCACTTTTGTCTTGGACATAATGAAAGCCAGAGATTGGTCGAGAGACCACATGGGCAAGTCCCTGAAAAAGCCTTCACAAGAGAATGTCACAGCGCTTCTACTCCCAGGATTATGGTGTGGGGTGGCAAAATGTACGGTAGGTAGCCATATCTTCCAGTCTTAATTTCAGGTAAACGAATAGCTCAGGGTTACATTGATATGGTCATGGAACCAGGGGTACGGCCATTTTGCCAAATTGTCCCAGGAGCCGTTTTTCAACAGGACAACTCCAGGCCACATGTTGTGTATGCTACTGTGAGCAGCCTGTGTGGCCTGAACATGCTAGCATGGCCTACAGCGTGTCCGGACTTGTTTCCCACCAAGCACATCTGGGGCATTATTGGTGAGCAATTGCATAAGGTGCCTCCAGCAGCAGATTTTGATGATTTGTGTGCCTATCGATCCTGTGATTTCCATAATATATCAACTTTTGCTTCCTGGTACTACAATTTTAATGTTCAGTAGTGTATATACCTCATGTTCCTGCTGATCTACTGGATGAATCAGCTGCAAGAGATTTTATGCATGCCTGGGACAGACATAAATCTACTGAAGAATAAAAGAGATAAACCAAAATAAAAATACGAAAGAAGCAAATAGGTTTCCCTGGATGTTTTTTTTAATTACCTTTATATATAAATTTGCAGGGGTAAAATAAACGTTACATAGATAGGATCAACTAAAAATAAATACCATGGTAATTTCATTAAAACCTGCAAATGTTAAGCAACTACTAGGAAATATGAGAATACATGGATCAAAACCCACCAATGACAATTTTCTATAAATTACCTCCTGTGTGACCAATGGTGGAGAAGATTAGATAACTAAAAAAGACATGTATCCAAAAAGATTAACTGAAGAAGGGGAGAGGATGTACATGATGGAAAGTAAGGGTTGAAATCTTTGCTTCCTGATTTCTTTTTTTTACAAAACAACACAAAAAGCCCCAAAATAATATGCAAGTCAGTATCTATAGGCAATAATTTCTTGCTATTAGTTTTCCTCAGATTTTGCTCCTTGGCTACTTTTTAGCTCAGCTACGGGCAAAATTGTGATCCGTGACTACAATTTAGCTAAGGTGCCTACAGGACGTCTTAGGTGGTCTTAGACATACCCTCGCCTCAACAGTGGACTGGTCTGCTGCTCTCCTGCCCATTATTAGTTTTGTTACCATTCTCTGTACCTATGAAAATCCAGAAAATGTATTTTCTCAAATGAGAGCTCAGAACGTATTTTTAAAATCATGATCAACAATGAATATTTGTCAGCAATGGCAATAGAAATAATTATCAAAAAGTTTCAGTAGATTTTCAAGCATGTGCAAAGTTCTTCAAAAAAGTTAAAAGGTTACAAAATCAACAAACCATCTCCCACTATGGACAATAATTTCCATCTTGTTGTGTTGGTGCGCATGAAAAATATTGCAGCATGAACAACCGCACCATAGCTAGCAATATCATAAGCAGAATTAATTTTGAGAGTGATACTTTAACAAGTACCTGCAGTTCCAGGTTTCAAATTTAAGAAAAAAAATACACAACAATCAGGAAAAAATTTAAATCATTGTGGGCCCAATGACAACTAAATTATTTGTGCTAGTTTACTGCTATGAACACTTTAATTTTACCATGCATGCAAAGCTCATAGCTAAGAACTAGAAGATCTACAGGATGAGAATAAGTTACTGCAAACAATCTCTGAGGACACATTTCCAAAGAAAATGATCTAACAGGAAGTGTCAAAAAATACTAGGTAGTAGCAGAACACAAATGTATCAAGGTAGTAAAATGGTGATATTTGAATCAATGCTCTTGAGAATAATATCTCTAGGCTGTGAATAATGGTAGGAGTCTTTTGTGAAGCTCTTGCTTCAGAAAAGGAGTAAATATAATAAATATATTAGAAGGAAAAACATATGGTGTTATTTTAAAAGGAAGCTAGAGCAACAGAAAGGATTCAGAATACTAAAAGCTAATAGTACTCTGGCCTTATAGATTTAGCACCTTTCCTATTTAATTCATTTATTTACATATTTAGAACATAAATATTATGTCTACCTTTTCATATTTATCCATCTGTGTGCATCTATCTATAAGTCTATTAATTTATCTCATATCTATCTACAGATCCATCATATATCTATCAATCTTATATATATCATCCGTTTCATATCTCGTTATCCATCTATCAATCTATCTATGTAACATTTCATATCTGTCTATCTCTCAATATCTGATCTATCATGGGGTTTCCCTCTGGTAGATATGGTAAGCGGGCGCAGTACAGAGGCAAAATAAAAGCTCTTAACTCAAAACATCAGTGTTTATTCACACTTAAGGTAATTGAACAAAACAGCATGTAACTTTGCATTCTTGGTGTTAATTCACACACAATGGAAAGTTCATATACCACAAGTCACCTTGCTGGCAGTTCTGCCTCCAGTAGTCCACAGCAGGCTTTAGGTGGCCTGTTTCCCCAGTGTGCGGCTCTCTGCCCTCCAGCACGGCACAAAGCCTCAGATCCCAAAAACAGAGACATCTCTGCTGAGCCCAGCTGCCTATTTAAGGACATCCAGGTGCTGCCAAAACCCGGACCTGCACTTGAACTCCGGTCCGGTATTTGACCTCACCTGGCTGGAAACCAGCCCAGCCGCACATGCTGGGAGGAAAATACCTGCCTTGCCAGACACAACCCCTCACTGTGTCACATCCCCCCCTTTTCCTTTGTTCAACCCTGAGGGGGTGGACACACACCAGACAATGCAACCGGGACAGGGCATCCACCTTTCCCTGCAACCAGCCTGCTCTGTGTTCTACTGAGAACTTAAAGTTCTGCAGAGACAAAAACCATCTGGTGACCCGGGCATTCCTGTCTATGGCCTGGCTCATCCACTTAAGAGGGGAGTGGTCGGTCACCAGGCAGAATTTTCTCCCCAACAAATAGTAGTCGAGAGACTCGAGTGCCCACTTGATAGCCAGGCACTCTCTCTCTCCACTATACTGAACCTGGTTTCGGCTGGGGTGAGCCTGTAGCCTAGGAAGACAACGGGATGCTCCTCCCCGTTAATTTCCTGATACAGTTCAGCACCTAGCCCTACTTCGGAGGCATCCGTTTGTACCACAAACTCCCTCTTGAAGTCAGGCGTCACCAAAACCGGTGACCCACATAGGGTCGACTTCAATGCGGCAAAAGCCTCTTTTGCCCGATCATCCCAGCGAACTATCACCGATTTTCAAGATTTACAAGAGCCCTGTCAAGGGCGCGGCTAGAGTAGAAAAGTGGGGAACAAACCTCATGTAATAGCCCACGATTCCCAGGAATGACTTTATTTGCCTAGTTGTGACAGGTCGGTGCCAATTCCGTCTCGCCTCTATTTTGTTCACTTGGGGCTTAATGGCTCCGCTCCCAATGACATACCCCAGGCATGGACCAAAGGGTAAGACCTTATATTGATACAGCCCCTCAGGCGTGATGAAGGCAGTTTTCTCTTTGGCAGTCTCCGTTAATGGCACCTGCCAGTACCCTTTCGTGAGGTACAAAAAGAAAAATACTGGGCTTGTCCTAACCTCTCGATGAGCTTCCCCATCCGGGGCATGGGATACGCATCAAATTTGGAAACCTTGTTAAGTTTTTGAAACTCGTTACAAATCCACAACGTCCCCGTCCGGCTTGGGTATCAATACTATAGGACTGGCCCACTCACTTTTTGACTCCTCAATGACGTCTAGCTGCAAAATTAGCTGCACCTTCTCCGATACGGCTTGTTGCCGAGCCTCGGGTACCCGGTATGGTTTTAATCAGACTTTTACCTGAGGCTCTGACAATGTCATGCTCGATTAAGGAAGTGCGTCCAGGGAGGTCTGAGAAAACATCCGTGTTCCAAATAACAAACTCCCTGGCCTCCTGAGTCTGTTTAGAGGCTGTCAGCAATTTTTACAGTGGCAGCCGCCTCTCTTGCATCAGACAGAGGGGCCGGTACCTCTTCTCCTAGAAAACCCGGCCGCGGCCTGTCTTCTGTACAGGTTTCCCTATCTTTCCACTGTTTGAGTAAATTTACATGGTAAACCTGCTCCGGCTTTCGCCAACCTGGCTGGTGTACCTTGTAGTTTACATCTCTAATTTTCTCGAGTACCTCGTAGGGCCCCTGCCACCTAGCCAGGAACTTACTGTCCACGGTCGGAACCATAACCAAAACCCAATCACCCGGGTTAAAGATCCGGCCACGGGCCTGTCGATTATAGACCCGACTCTGGGCTCGCTGAGCTGCCTCCAT
This sequence comes from Bufo gargarizans, assembly GCF_014858855.1. Classification (NCBI taxonomy): domain Eukaryota; kingdom Metazoa; phylum Chordata; class Amphibia; order Anura; family Bufonidae; genus Bufo; species Bufo gargarizans. The sequence continues at coordinate 148,271,699 of NC_058085.1, read as the reverse complement.
ATGCTCCCTAACAAGAGGCAACACTGTCTATCCTATCTTGCATCTGGGTAACGTACTCAATGACACTTTTATGTGGAGTGGGTTGTTGTTCCCACGCCTCTTTGGCCACGTTGAAGAGACCACGAGGGTGTCTGCCATATAGCAGTTGGAAGGGCGAGAACCCAGTAGAGGCCTGGGGTACCTCTCATACTGCGAACATGAGATAGGGCAGAAGGAGGTCCCAGTCCTTCCCATCTTTAGACACTACCTTTTTCATCTTCAACATATTTTTTTATGTTTGGTCAAACCGTTCTACCAGACCGCCCGTTTGCGGATGGTAAACGGACGTCCGTAGTTGTTTTATGTGCAGCAACTTACAGAGTTCCCTCATCACCTTGGACATAAAAGGGGTCCCTTGGTCGCTCAGAACCTCTTTAGGTAGTCCCACTCGGGAAAACATCTCCATTAACTCCCTAGCTATGAGTTTGGCTGAGGTATGTCGCAGTGGCACCGCCTCCGGGTACCGAGTGGCGTAGTCTAGAATGACTAAGAGGTGTTGATGCCCTCTGGCGGACTTCGGTACTGGCCCTGTGAGGTCCATAGCTATTCGGTCAAACGGTACTTCAATAATAGGGGGAGGTACTAGAGGACTATGGAAATGTGGCTGGGGGCTAGTTATCTGGCAGGTCGGGCAAGACTTACAAAACTCTTCCACTTGTTTGAATATGCTGGGCCAGTAAAACCGCTGTAGAATACGATCCTGAGTTTTCTGCAGCCCCATGTGACCCCAGAGAATGTGTTGGTGGGCTAGATCTAACACAAGCTTGCGATAAGCCTTGGGGACCACCAACTGTTCAATAGGCTCACCCCGTAGTTGGTTTACCCGATACAACATATCCTGATGAACCACAAAACAGTGAAAAACTGACTCTGCCCCAGGTTATTGTGGTTCACCATCTACTATTAACAAATTTTCCAAGGTGCGGGATAGGGTTGGGTCTTGACGTTGGGCGGTACCAAAATTATCCCCGGAGACATTGAGGTCTGCCAATTCAGGACCCGGCGGCAAGTCCTCCACATCTCCAACCATCACACTTAGCGGGGTTTTCTCCCCCCTCTTCCACCGAAAGTGGCAGTCACCCCTACCGCTGACCCTTCAGTCTCAGGTTCCCAGGGTTCTGGTCTCCCCCCTGAGCCAGGACACTCTGCTAGGGTCAACCGTATCTCATGGGTACCAGTCACTCTCATTGCAGGCCACAGTGCTGGGAAGCCTGGGAAGTCTCTCCCTATTATAAGTTTGTAGTAGTGTAAATTTGGGGCAAACTGCCACTACGTTAGTCCATCTACAAGCCCCTGTGGTTAGAGACACCAGGGCGGTGGGATAGTCTTTTAAGTCTCCATGGATGCACATGAACCCGACTTTCCGGCCAGTATACTCCACTGACGGTACCAGGGGAGCTCTTACTAGGGACACTAGACTCCCTGAGTCCAGCAAAGCCTCCGCTAGAGTGTCTCCTACCTCCATCTGGCACAGGTGGTTTAGAGTTTTTGGGTTACCTGCTGCACACAGCTTCCTGGCATATAGCGACTGACAGTAGCCATAGTTAGTATCCATGGGTTCCACCTGATGGGGGCAGTCATCTCTTACATGGCCCAGCTCCTGACACCGCCAGCAGACTATCGGAGTCAGGTCTGTAGAGGGTACACTTTGGGTGGGTTTGGTTGGTACGAGTCGTCGGGTCTGGGATGGAGATTTACAGGGTTTGACAGCCCCCCTCCCAAAAGAACCCCCTGTAGCCTCGTAGCGCTCCACCAGGTCCACCATTTCTAGGGAGTTGCCAGGAGACACCTGGTCGATCCACTGCTGGAGAGGGGGTGGCAGAGCCCTCCAGAACATATCAGCCAATAGTCTATCCCATATAGCCATGGGACTCAGCACATCAGGCTGATGCAAGAGATGGAGTAAGTCATAATACTGTGTCCTCACAGGCTTCACCGGCTTAAACCCCCACTGATGTACCCGCTGGGCCCGGACAACACATTCAGCCCCAGTCTTGCCAAAATGTCACCCTTTACTTTTTGTTAGTCGGCCGCTTGATAGTCTGTCAAGTCGAAATACACCTGCTGGGAATCAGATGCCAGGAATGGAGCGATGACCTCAGCCCACTGGTCGCTTTTCCCTGATGGACACTTTCTCGTACATCGCCAGCTAGGTTTCGATGTCGTCTGCGGGGGTCATCTTAGGAATCGCGGCACGGACTGCTTTCCGGGCATTGTGGACGCTCGGGGTTGCTCCTGCTGTCTGCAAAGCCATCATGTGTTGTAGCAACAACTGGTTAGTCTCCTGCTGCTGCTTATTAGGCTCGTGTTGCTGCAGGTTTGTCTCTCGCTGCTGCAGATTAGCCTCCAGGAGGGCCTTCACAACAGCCTCCATTTTGTTGTGGGGCACTGGTTGTAATACAGCTGGTTTAATGTACGACATACAACCGTGCCTGAAAAATGCAAAAACCCCAAATATCGGCGTTCATGCCAGCCTCACTGCTCTTGGCCGCATCCTCCACCAATTGTGGGGTTTCACTCGGGTAGACAGGGTAAGCGGGCGCAGTACAGAGGCAAAATACAAGTTCTTAACTCAAAACGCCAGTGTTTATTCACACTTAAAGGGGTTATCTAAGTAATTTTTTTGTTCTTTCTATGTTCCTAACTAGGCAAATGTAACAGCTTTCCAATTAACTCACTTTATCTCCAGTGGCTGGTTTCTCAGATTTCACTGAGGGTCACATGACCTGTGATGTCAGCTTCTCTCCCTGCTCTGATAAAGCTCATTCACAGGCCTGTAAACGAGACGTCACTGTGCTGGCCACGCCCCCCTTCACTGCCGTCTACTCTCTGCTAGGATTCTTAACCCCTTCAGCTGCACAGCTCTGCAGGCAGTGAGGAGACAATGCTGGGCAATGGAGCTGACATACTAGAGAGACCATTGCACAAGAAGGTAGGGGGAAGATCCTGTGTGTATTAGCAGTGTCATTATACAGCTGGGACTTGTAATTCTACACATACAACATGCTGCAGAGTCTCCGAGCAGGCAGACATGTCACTCAGGGCAGCTCTTGTATTCACTCCCTTAGCAGTATCATTATACAGCTGGGACTTGTAGTCCTACACATACAACATGCTGCAGAGTCTCCCAGCACTCAGGGCAGCTCTTGTATCCACTCCCTTAGCAGTGTCATTATACAGCTGGGACTTGCAGTCCTACACATACAACATGCTGCAGAGTCTTCCAGCAGTCAGACATGTCACTCAGGGCAGCTCTTGTAGCCACTCCCTTAGCAGAGTAGGGGGAGGGGCAGAGATTGTTTTTATTGCATGTAAACAAAGGGCCAGAAAAGAAACGGGGAAATGAGGAAATATATATATATTTTTTTTTAATTATTTTTTTCATAAAACTTGCTTAGCTCAGTTATATATCAGATTTTCAGTGCTATATTATTTTTTTTTCATAACTCGGACAACCCCTTTAAGGCAATTGCACAAAACAGCACGTAACTTTGCAGACTTGGGGTTAATTCACACATAATGGAAAGTTCATATAGCACAAGTCACCTTGCTAGCAGTTCTGCCTCCAGTAGTCCACAGCAGGGGGCCTGTTTCCCCAGCATGCGGCTCTCAGCACTCCAGCACGGCACAAAGCCTCAGATCCCAAAAACAGAGACATCTCTATCTATATATCTATCTATCTCACATCTAACAATCTATCAATCATTTCATTTCTAGCTATTGATCTATCTCATATCTGTCTATCTATCCATCTGTCTGTCAGTCAATGCATCTATATATCTCATATCTAGCAATCTATCAATCATGTATATCTATTGATCTAATACCTACCTATTGATCTATCTTATATCTATTTCATATCTGTCCATCTATCCACATGTCTGTCAGTCAATGCATCTATATATCTGTCTATCTATCTATATATCTCATATCTAGCAATCTATCAATCATGTCTGTCTATTGATCTAATACCTACCTATTGATCTATCTCATATCTGTCTATCCATCTGTCAGTCAATGTATCTATATGTCTGTCTAGCTATCTGTCCATCCATCCATCTATTTCATATTATCCATCCACCAATCTTACTCATCATTTTACTTAAAGGGGTTGTCTCACTTCAGCAAATGGCATTTATCATGTAGAGAAAGTTAATACAAGGCACTTACTAATGTATTGTGATTGTCCATATTGTCTCTTCTGCAGGCTTCATTCATTTTTCAATCGCATTATACACTATCCAGGAGTAATGACCACCATGCAAACTAGCAGCGGTGGTCGTTCTTGCAGCTTATATGAAAAAGCTCCTGCCTATGCACACTCCTGCTTTCCAGGCAAACAGACAGGCCAGCGCCTCTTCTGATAGTGTGTAAGCATGGCCACAACTCCTGGATTGCAGTGTGGTCATCACCCCTGGATACAAGCAGAGTATAATATGATGGAAAAATAAATGAAGCCAGCAAGTAAGCAATATGGACAATCACAATACATTAGTAATTGACTTGTATTAACTTTCTCTCCATGACAAATGCCAGTTGCTGAAGTGAGACAACCCTTTTAATGTAATAATGTTACATAGGAATGAGGGTACTATAATGGAGATACTGGCAGTTGACTCTGTGACATTGTAGGAGGCATGCCCTCCATTTTGGGACAATGTTGAAGGCAGTATGCATTATGGGGATACTCCTGAAGGTCAGCTCTATATTTTGGGTGAACTGTTACAATTCGGCATGGTTACAAGCAGGACTCTTAGAGTTACTGAGACAGGCTCTGTAATGGAGGCAATTTGATTATTAACGTTATAGTGGAAAAGGGGCTAAAGATGAATTTACACAGCTCGAGAATTGGGCAGATTACTGGGAACGACAATCTGGCCATGTAAATGTGGTTACTGAGACAGGCTCTGTAACCAGTGGCGTACCGCCAATAGAGGCAGACCAGGCAGCTGCTATAGGGCCCCTGAGGGAAGGGGGCCCGCAGTGGAGGATAGATCCCGCCCACTAATTACAGTTGTATAGCTACCTGTTTAAAGAGAATGTAAGAAGTGGAGAAGGACCTTTCGTGATGTCATCAACCATGTGACCAGTGCAGGAAGCCAAGGAATATCAGAGCAGCAGAAGTCTGAAGGACCTTTAATGATGTCATCATCATGTGACTAGTGCAGAGGACTGGTGAAAGACGCTGTGCGGGGGTGGAGCTTCTGTGTGGTGCCTGGAGGAGAGGTTAGTGGTGTCCTGGGATAGTCTATTTAACAGCCTAGAAAAGCTGGGAGTTGTAGTTTGGTCCTATTGTATCCCTCTCCATGTAATTTCAACTTATATATTTGTATAGTCTGGTAATGCTAGGAGTTGTAGTTCTCTCTTCTTCTACCTCCTCTCTGTAATGTATACTGATGCCCCATAATAAGTCTGGCCACACTGGGGGTTATGGCTATTTCCTTTTAAAGCTATCACCTAGTACAACTGGATGATGCCATATAATAATTTGGACATGGTGGGAGTTGCAGTTCTCTCTTCTTAGGCTGGGTTCACATCACCGTTTAGTTTTCCGTTTTGCGTGCAGGACGTTTTTACATTAAAAAAAAAATGATCTCAGACAGGAATGGCTCAAACTGATGCCAAATGTGATGAACTGATGCTTGAAATACAGGATCTGTTTTTTTCTTTATTTTTCTGTTCTTCCAATAGATCAGACATACGGAAAACTAACAGTGGTGTGAACTCGGCCTAATACTCTGTCTGTGTATTATCCACTTGTATCCAATAATAACAGCCTGGACATGCTAGGAGTTGTAGTTCTCTCCACTTTTACCTCTCCCTGTGTTTCCCCCTAATTTCCAATAACAACAATCTGGTGATGATGAGACTTATAGTTCCCTTCTCACTTTTATAATGTTCTGCAGCAGCTGAGGTGTGTATTAGGGTTTGTTCACATCTGTGCTGGTGACGGTCGCTGTTCTGCCCTGTAATAGGAGCAGAACAAAGAAAATCACTGCAGTTCCGGATCTGGCACTTCATGGACGACAACACCTGACGGATCCCCCTGACTATGATGAGATTTAACGGGTTTCCATCTGCAAGGCTATAAAATTGTGTCCAGCATTTATGACCTGATCTGCGACTGAGGCCCCTAACACAGATGTGACTAAAGACTTATATGTTTTCTAGCAACAGATTATGATGTTCTGCAGCAGCTGACGTGTATATGATGATGTTCTGCAGCAGCTGAGGTGTGTATGATGATGTTCTGCAGCAGCTGAGGTGTGCATTAGGAGGTTCTGCAGCAGCTGAGGTGTGTATTAGGAGATTCTGCAGCAGCTGAGGTGTGCATTAGGAGGTTCTGCAACAGCTGTGGTTGTATTAGGAGGTTCTGCAGCAGCTAAAGTGTGTATTAAGAGATTCTGCACTAGCTGAGGTGTGTATTAGGAGGTTCTTTTGGGCTGTTAAGGCAGCCATACATAACCAATATATTCTGACTCCTCACACACATTCAACTGTGTATTTAATGGGGAAAGCCGCTACCAGACACTTGGCGGCAGCTTATCTTCCATTAGGACAAAGGGATGAAGATGAAAACATTACTTTCGCCCAATCCTCTCCGCCGATAGCATCTTTTGGGGAAGAGCTGGGAGTTCCCCATATGCATTAAACTGTTGGTCAAATCAGCTGTTCTCGCCAGTTCAGCTGATAATACTCTGTTGCATATAGGGGCCTTTACCGTACGGGCCTTTACCGTCATTCATACTGGCCATACATGTTCAACGAAATCAGGCGATGGACTAAAGATCTTTCGGGGAATATTCATTCAAAGAAAGATCTTTCGTCTAAAAATAATCATTCTTTTGTGGACAAAAATTTCAAAAACAGCCAACTTCTTGGTGTTCTGATGGTCTGTCCTTGGTCTTTGTTGCATTTCACCTGACAAACAATTGTTTTGGTTGAAATAGTCAGCTTTGATCAACTTTAGACTGTGCATGGCCACCTTTAGAAATGGTAAGTCAGGTCAGCAATGGATTATAGTGAACCATACAGGTGAAATTACCTGAGTTGTAGGAAGTGTGAATAGTTATTGAGAGACTATATATATATATATATAACAGTGATATATAAAAAACACATCTGCTTTGTCATTGTAGAACGACTTTGCTTTATTTTGTTGGAGAACATATTTAGCTCTGTTCTTACATTTATTTTTTGTTCTAATAAAAAGTCTATTTCGTGTACAAAAACCAGGCTTAAACATACGAAAACCAGGAACAGCTTTACATAGTAAGTGGGTGATAAGTGGGTGATGAGTGGGTGATGAGTGATTTACTAGAAAATAAAAACAGTACAAGAAAACGGTTCCATTTTCTATACCCATGAAAACATTTCTCAAGAGTCTTTTAATCTATACTACTGCTTCTTTTTAGTCACTTGTATACACAACATACACAAATTATTATAACTGACCGACTGTGTAAAAGTTACCCAGGCCACCAAACAACTGCAGTTGACTTCTTATGCTGCCAATTAACAGAATCTATATTTGCTCAAATATGAAACATTAATTTGTAACATAAAAACAAATGATGATGATGATGATAAAATATGCTATTAGGACTCTTCACAGCTCACTTTTGGTCTTTCACATGGTTGAAGGGCTGAGGATTAATTGTAACCACTACTGCTTCATCAGTGAAATGATGTACAGTTCAGCAGGTGGACACATACGTAAGATGAATGTTGTCCAAACCTGAAGATCATCTAATGTTTTTCGTGGGATTCTCCTGTCTCTCTCCCGATGGTAGGTGAAGGGTCAAGCATGTTGGTGCTCACAGGAGATAAACTGACACCAGAAGTATCTGGCAGTGGCACGGACGGTGTTGCAGAAAACTAGAAGATACAAATAAAGATCCAACTGACTTGATCCCAAACTAAGGAACATAAGGGTGATCCCTATAAAAGCCCTAGAGCTCTCCCTGACTGCTCAGCCCATGCAAAGATCTTTATGATAGAAAATAGCATGCCCTCGTGCCTAGACTGTGTGACACCTGAAAACCCTATAATAGTGAGGGGACACGACCGCCGGCTCCCTACACTTAATACGGAGGGAGTCAGGGTCACCTAGGATCAAGCCAAAAGGAAAACACAAATAAAGGAACAGACTTATCTGAGGAACCAGGCAGTTGCAGCATCTAGCAGTGAGCACAATCCAGGAAGTTGTATAAACTGCAAAGTGATGCAGTATGGGAGGGGATATAAAGGGATGCAATCAGTGCAACTAGATGACAGCTGAGAGAGGGAAATGAGATGACAAAACGAAACCAAAACAAAAGAACCTCAAGCAAGAGGTACTGAAGAACGTCTGTCAGAGCTTCTCAGATATCTGGCGGTGACAGTACCCCTCCTTCTATGAGTGGACTCCGGACACTTAGAGCCCACCTTCTCAGGATGGGACCTATGGAAAGCCCTGATGAGACGAGTGGCCTTAATGTCCGCCACTGGGAACCACATCCTCTCCTCAGGACCATAACCCTCCCAATGAACGAGGTACTGGAGAGAACCGCGGAAAATGCGAGAATCCACAATCCTAGAGACCTGAAATTCAAGATTACCATCAACCACAATCAGAGGAGGAGGCAAAGAGGAGGGTACAGTGGGTTGAACAAAACAAAACCAAAACAAAAGAACCTCAAGCAAGAGGTACTGAATAACGTCTGTCAGAGCTTCTCAGATATCTGGCGGTGACACTTAGTGTTCTTTCATATCCACGTTTTAGGTCTCCGGCAGGGAACAGCTTTGTGGAGCTATCTGGATCCGGCATAACTGGATGTTGCCACATGCCTGCCGGCCTCATTGACTATAACGGGATTCGGTGGAGATCCGGCCTCCACCCAACAACTATGCCTGGATATAGCCAGACAAAAAACATTGTGAAACTAGCCTTACTCCTCTCTCCTTACTGACAGAACATGCAAGCTCATCCAATACTAGTACCTAGTGATAGACAATCTATAGGGTTGATTTATAGGGTGAATAAACAAAAAAAGGCAGAGATACATGGTAACTCCAGATAAGTGTCCATGGTCACGAATTGTCATTTTCATTCTCACTAACAGAATAAGGTCACTTTCACAAAATCAGTATTTGGTCAGTATTTTCCATCAGTATTTAAGCCAAAACCGGGAGTGAGTCTAAAACACTTAAGAGGCACACTTTTTTCCATTATATTTTTTCTTTGTGTGATCCACTCCTGGTTTTGGTTAACAAATAGTGAAAAATAACTGACCAAATACTGACTGTGGAAATGGCCTAAAAAAAAGAGTGCTTGTAAGGGAATGGGGCGTTCCCTCTGGATCAACTTGCAGGATAACAGGCTGAACTGGATGGACAGATGTATTTTTTAAGCCTTATAAACGATGTTACTAAATTGTGCACATCTCATGTCCCCCTTCCTTATGTACGCTGTCCCTGTCTATATGTTTGTCCCTAATTGTGTGCTGTGCTCATTGGTGGCAGAGGAGCGCAGCACAACCTAACTTAGCCAATGGGAGCTGTGAACCTTGTTAGGTGTTGTGCGCAACGCCTCCCCTATAGGGAAAACTGACCAATTAGGAGAGAAGAAGCAATTGTGAGTGGGGTAACATACCGTGGTGAGGACAAACGTCTGAGGAAACAGGAATTCTGACTAGGAAACATCTGATCTTTAGTGAATGAAGACCTAAGGAACAGGACTGAGAGGAAGGCCCATAGAGGTGTTCATAGTTATTAAAATTAGCAGCTGAAGAAAAGAAGCAATTAGCTAAAAAGAAAGACCAGTGATTGAGAGTGAAGGAAAAGTCCAACAAGGGTAAACAGACTCCATTCAAACACACTGCGCCTGCACTAAACTCACAGGAGTACAAGTGAAGATGTCAGGTGCAGCCTATTTTAACGGAGAAGTCATCAAATGGAGGTGGTTTGCCTGGTCACAAGAACAGCGGCTATCTTATGGACAGGACCCCTGTGTGGACTGCACAAAAGGCTTGGAAAACGAGGGCGTATACCTTATGAAGTATAAAACAAAAGTTATATTAGTAAGTGCCATATAGTCATCGTACAAACACATAAAGTGGCCAACCCTTAAAATAAACGGCTTTGTTGGAAACCATGATACAGTGTCTGAATGTAAGGAGAAGTCAGTCAGGTTGTCAGAATAAATCCAGCCATTCATTGGTTTTTGAGTAAGGCCTCATGCACACGGCCGTGTTCCGCGGCCGAGAGCGGACCGTGGAAACCCGGCCGGGATTCCTGCTGACAGCATGAGTGCACGGCGTAATTGGTTGCTATGACGCCGTGCGCTTCATGCAGCCGCTGCTGTACAGTAATACACTAGTATGCTGTACTCATGCTGTCAGCAGGAATCCCGGCCGGGTTTCCACGGTCCGCTCTCGGCCACGGAACACGGCCGTGTGCATGAGGCTTAAAGTGGTTGTCAGTGTATAGGGATTTCCACAGTTCTGGTGATTAGGAACAGTTCTAGCCTTGGATAAACTGCTCTGCTGGAAATAACAATACGGTGACTAATAGTTCCTAATATCACAAAAGTAAGTCTGCCATATATAATGGACTAAAGGCTCCGTGCTATTATATTGACTGATGTGTGACAATCATCATTTACTTTTATAAGGTCATGTTCAAACATGGTAGATTTTTTGTGGAATTATAATTTTGTGGCAAAATTGCATCATTTTCTATCATTCCCATTAAAGGGGTTGTTTTGCCTAAGAGCTGACAACCCCAATAGTCCTAAACCGTGCTTCATTAAAAGAAAAAAACTGTCACCCCTCCGCGATCCCACTGTGCCAGTGCTGGTGCCCCATTCTCTGCCACTTCTAGTCCCCACAGGACCAAGAAGTGACTGGGTGCTATGTCATCTACGGCCAATCACAGGCCTTAGTGGTCACATCTGCTTGAGTGGTCAGGAGGAGACCTCACTGACTTCTACAGGAGAGTCTACTAGGCATGGAGTGTGACTTGTGCAGAGGTCATTGTACAAGGAAAGAATAGATAAGCTTCGACAATCCCCCATTATGAATAGTGCAGAGCTGAAACGATTACTGGATTAAATCAAGTAACTCGACACAAAAAAATCTAAGGATTTGTTTGTGCGATGTGACCACGGAGAGTGAGTGAAGGGCTTGTTATTACTCACGCTCCGTGGTTTCCCGCCGGCTTGCACCGCACTGCATTGTCCTCCTGACGTACACACATGGTCAGGATGTAGTCCACGTAAGCACGCACTATGACCTGACACTGTGTGCCATCCAAATTGGTCGGCAGTGTGTATAAGAAATCAGGGTACTCGGTCAAAGGGTCGGATTCCCCAATAAACGAAGAAAGTAGAGGACCGGCACTCCTAAATTGCTGGTGGGTTGAACCCATCAGCAACTTGGGAGTGCCGATCCTCTACTTTCTTCTGACACTGTGTGCCGTCAGGAGGACAGCGCAGCTCGTGAAGAAGAGGCTGGAACAGCTGTGGAGGGTTGGCGGCACCCCTACGGGAAAGGTAAGTATTTTATTTCACTGGAGCTGGGGACTGATGGCTAGGAGTGGAAGATGATGGTATTGGGAGAAGCCTGAATGCACTGGGGGGGGGGGGAAGACCTGATGGCATCGAGGGGGGGCCTGATGGCACTGAGGGGGAAACCTGATGGCACTGGGGGGGGGAAGCCTGATGGCACTGGGTGAGAATCTGATGGCATGGGGGGAGCCTGATGGTGCTGAGGACTGATGGAAGGGGGTCTGATGTGTTTTTATAAAGGAAAATATTCTTTTAATTAGGTTTTTCTTAATAGAGGAATCGGTAGAATAGCAGGTAACTGCAGTAAAGTGATCTGTACAGACCAAGAAGTGGCGCCAATTATTAGGCTTTAGAGGCCAGTGCGAAAACTGCAGGATTTTATGGTTTTTGTTTAAATATAGATATTGACATGGAAAATTAAAAATACCCACCAAATATTCTTAAAAAAATACGCTAAACATAAAAACGGGATTTAAACAATCATTTTCTAATCACACATTTCCTTTAAATATGCTCAATGTATACTTGAAAAATAGGATCTTTCTGATGATGACCATTTCACACTGACCTTCAGAACATTCCTGGCATCAAATGACTCCCTTTCTCTCTGGCCAGGCTTGCCAGGGAATATAATGGATCTTCCTTCAGCTGTAAAATATAAAAGCGGGTTTATGTAGCCTAAATTACAGTAATAACAAGAAAACGATACTACATACAGGTGAATGTGGCCGTAGCCGACCGTAGATAAAGGTCCATATAAAGAGGGTAAAGAGGCTCAATATTAGTTTTTTTAATAAAGAGAAGACATTACCTCCACATACAATACTAAAGCAATCATAAAGTAAAAGGCCTTGTTAATTAGCTGAGCTTTATTGTACCTCTGTGACCTTTCCATCCTTGATCAGGAATGCATCGTAAACTCATTACAGACACAACCTAATAGAGCCTTATTATTGTAATGACTATGCAGCGAATCTGGAATACAGTACAGCATTGCGCTCAGAATGCCTTCCTTGTTTCAGCTGCAACAAAGCAGTTATTTTACTAGTGGTAAATCTGATTTTCATGTGGATCACGCAGCACAGGAATGCTTGAACACTTTGCTCTTATTAGCTGTTGTTTTATAATGACCTAAAGAGGCAGTTAAACACTATAGAGCTTTTTACAAGCAGATCATACAATCTAATACTGCCTAGCAAATATGAATGTATTACAGTTCTCACAATTTAAAGGGGCAGCATGAAATCCAGACAGGCTCCCTGATTACAAATGGTAAAACATTTTTTACTCTGAAACACGGCGGCATTTCACCCCCGAAAGCAGGATTTCTGAGAAATTATATATATATTGTGGCAATGTGAATAGTGATGGGTGCAGTAAAGTTCCAGGGAAGCATGGAAAAGGGGTGTTGTTTACACCAGGAGTGTGTCACCAAGGGGCCCGGATTTGGTGGAGTAAAGGCCCTAGATATAGGTGGCCACTAAATTAGTTGGTGTACACCAAGATAGTTAGCTTAGCTGACTCCAGCTAGTCCAGGGCAGGCTTTTACTGGGAATAGGCAATGTGCTGGGTGGGTGCCTGTTCCCCATGCTCCAGTCTGGGATTTTGGAATATGCCCATGTCCAGGGATGCTATTTAATCCTGTTGCTGGACTTGGGTGTCGCTCCCAGTCTGGGAAAGGAGCAGGCTGTGTCGAGGCCTGTGGGAGCTGGGACCCTCTAACCATGTGTGTGGGGTAAGCACTGGTGATGTGTTTTGGGGAGCAGAGTGGTAAGACCCAGATCCCGATAGAGAGGGAAAGACTGTTTAATCAGTGGCCAGACGGCTGAGGATTTATGTTTTGGATTTATGTTTTGGTTGCTGTTTTGTGCTTCAAAATAAAGCATCGTTTGGACTTCAATCTGGTGTCTGTAGCAAAGTCTGTGAGAATGACCCCCGGGTAAGAGACAATCCCTTATATACATATATACACACACATATATATACACATTTATATTTTTCTCTAGAGGGCCGCACAGCCCTCTATGTGCTAGCCTGACTGCCAATAGGTACCGGAATGAGATCCTTAGACCCATTGTGAGACCATATGAAGGTGCAGTGGGCCCTGGGTTCCTTCTGATGCATGACCATGCTAGGCCTCATGTGGCTGAAGTGTGTTGTCAGCAGTTCCTGCATGATGAAGGCATTGATACTATGGACTGGCCTGCCCGTTCCCTGGACCTGAATCCAATCGAGAACATCATGTCTCGTTCCATCCACCAACTCCCCATTGCACCACAGAATGTCCAGGAGTTGACTGAAGCTTTAATCCAGGTCTGGGAGGAGATTCCTCAGAAGAACATCCACCGCCTCATCAGGAGCATGCCTAGGTGTTGTAAGGAGGTCATACAAGCACATGGAGGCCACACACACTACTGAGCCTCATTTTCCTGTCTTGAGGCATTTCCACTGAAGTTGGACCAGGGTGAAATTTGATTTTTAAATTTTATTTTGAGTATCATTCCAAATCCAGAGCCCCATGGGATATTAATTTTGATTTACATTGATCATTTTTATGTTTTATTGTTCTTAACGCATTCCACTATGTATTGAATATTTTTATCTGGAATATTTAATTCATTGAGATCTAAGGAAGATGAGAACAGAAAAAGCAGGAGCTGCAGTGCAGAGCCATGTCAGAAGCAGCAGAAGAGTCAGCTACGTGAAGGAGGTATACAGACTCTACAGGTAGGACATTTTTAGTGAAGGTTATTTTAAAAGTTGTGGAGTGTTTCATTTAGGAGGCAAATGAATAATAAAATTTCAGTGTACAGGTGTCCATAGCCTTTAAATATTAAACATCTAATGTTAAAGACATTCCAGAAACATTTACTGCCCAATTAGTAAACTGACAGTGGAGACGGGAAAATCGAGGGACACTGTACAAAATCAGTAAGGTACCTCATGAACATCCTAAGCCTTTCTCTTTCAGTAGATCAGAGGCTGTAAGCATGTAAACTAGATGGCTAGATGCCATTCATACGCCTCAATCACGGAGGCTTAGAGCCATGTGCCACAGCAATTTTCTTCGGATATTTCAGACCACTACATTTTTAAACTTGCGACACCTCCACCAACCTCAATGTCAGTCTTAAGACAATCATGTTCTTAGACCCAGTGACACCCCTATTTGTGCCAAATTTGGGTTCTACTTAGTACTGCTATCTTGCAGATATTCCCCACTACAGTGACTGTAATTTATTCCAAATAGTAACTGCTCGCACCTTAAGTACATCCAGATGGAATCATTGCTCTTACCACCCATAAAATTCTAGCAGTCACATTACTGTAACCCCCAAAATACTATAGTATAGTGGTAAATAACGCTACTCCTATAAGACATATTCATCTCCTCTAGAGGAAGCTTACAGTTAAAGTGCATTTACACAGCTCGAGAATCGGGCAGATTATCAGGAGAGACTGTTCCGGCCAAGTAAATGTGCCGCTGATCACCCGATGAACGAGTGAAATGCTCACTCATTGGGTGATCCTGTCATTCATGCAAGCACCACCGATAATGGCTTCTGGGCAGCAGATCATGCTGTCTAAACAGTGATCTGCTGCTCATATATCAATAGATGTTGTAAGCAGGCTAAAAAACCTTAAGACGAATTCAGTATATCAAAGATTGGAAATGTGTGACTTTAGGAGGGGGCTACATTAAGTCGGTTGTTTTTCTTTGCATTGTATTATTATATATTTTATATAGGTTGGAAATTGCTTGAGACCATAGTGGGTCTTGTGTGTTTCTTCCAAGCTCGTATATTCTCTTATCTAATCAGGAGCCGTGCTGCGAAGGTAGAAGAGCACGCATTGCGCTTACAATTTATGGTGGCTGAATAGAGACGGAGCTGAAGGTCGGCTGACTGGGGAAACAGAGAGGATCAAGGGATAAGAACGGACAGTTGGCAAAACAAGCTTGAGCAAAGGTAAGGGCTCTTTCACACTTGCGTTCTTTTGTTCCGGCATAGAGTTCCGTCGTCGGGGCTCTATGCCGGAAGAATCCTGATCAGGATTAACCCCATGCATTCTGAATGGAGAGAAATCCGTTCAGGATGCATCAGGATGTCTTCAGTTCAGGACCGGAACGTTTTTTGGCCGGAGAAAATACCGCAGCATGCTGCGCTTTTTGCTCCGGCCAAAAATCCTGAACACTTGCTGCAAGGTCGGATCCGGAATTAATGCCCATTGAAAGGCATTAATCCGGATCCGGCCTTAAGCTAAACGTCGTTTCGGCACATTGCCGGAATCCGACGTTTAGCTTTTTCTGAATGGTTACCATGGCTGCCGGGACGCTAAAGTCCTGGCAGCCATGGTAAAGTGTAGTGGGGAGCGGGGGAGCAGTACACTTACAGTCCGTGCGGCTCCCGGGGTGCTTCAGAGTGACGTCAGGGCGCCCCACGCGCATGGATGAAGTGATCGCATGGACACGTCATCCATGCGCATGGGGCGCTCTGACGTCATTCTGGAGCACCCCGGGAGCCGCACGGAAGGTAAGTATACTGCTCCCCCGCTCCCCGCTACTACTATGGCAACCAGGACTTTAATAGCATCCTGGCTGCCATAGTAACACTGAACGCATTTTGAAGACGGATCCGTCTTCAAATGCTTTCAGTTCACTTGCGTTTTTCCGGATCCGGCGGGCACTTCCGGCAAATAGGAGTACATGACGGATCCGGACAACGCAAGTGTGAAAGAGGCGAAAGAGGCCTAAGAAGCCTTAATTTTTACATTGCCTTCCGTTCCTTCTTTTCCATGCGACTCTCATCCTGGGTAAGCTGTCCACTAAGAGTTCAGTAGTGCTATAAGCTTAGTTTCTAGGTAGCTCTTTCCAGTTTATAGTGACAAGGACTCTTAGGGCTGTTTCACACGAGCGGATGCCGTGCGTGGCATCCGCTCCGTGAAAGAGTGCCAAGACCCGATGCAGACTGCAGAGGCACGGAGCAGTCACATGACTGATAATGCTCCGAGCCTCTCTGTGAGATAAAGTTGTCCCTGTGATTTCGTAGTAAAGAGATCACAGAGAGGCACGGAGCATTATCAGTCATGTTACTGCTCTGTGCTTCTGCAGTCTGCATCGGGTCTTGGCACTCTTTCACGGAGCGGATGCCACGCACGGCATCCGCTCGTGTGAAACAGCCCTTAGGGTACTTTCACACTAGCGTTATTCTTTTCCGGCATTGCGTTCCGTCCTAGGGGGCTTAATACCGGAAAAGAACTGATCAGTTTTATCCTAATGCATTCTGAATGGAGAGCAATCTATTCAGGATGTCTTCAGTTCGGTCTTTTTTGACTTTTCAGGATGGAGATAATACCGCAGCATGCTGAGGTTTTATCTCCGTCCAAAATTCCGGAACACTTGCCGGATCCGGCATTTTTTCCCGTTGACATTCATTAATGCCGGATCCGGCCCAGAGTGTTCCGGCAAAACGGATCCGGCATTGCGGTCTGCGTATGCTCAGACCGCAAAAAATGTGAAAAAAATAAATGGTGTTTCTGTTTTTCCAGATGACAACGGAGAGACGGATCCGGCATTTCAAGGCATTTTTCATACGGATCAGGATCCTGATCCGTATGACAAATGCCATCGGTTTGCATACGTTTTGATGGATCCGGCAGGCAGTTCTGGCGACGGAACTGCCTGACAGAATCCTCTGCTGCAAGTGTGAAAGTACCCTTAGGCGCTCTCAGCCAGTACCGGTGGTGTAAAAAAAAGTCTGGGTACTTTGTGTGTGTTTGGATCCAGTTTCCATCTGTGTTGTATTAGTGTACTGAACCTATGTGCAGGAGAAGTAGTGTGCAGCAAATAGAAGGTGTGGCCCTAAAATGTTTCTGGGGGTAGCCACTGAGAGCACCCCCAAGAGCTTCTAACAAGTAGTTAAGGGACTAGTGATTTCCGGCTCCATAGCAACAGGTTAGAGTCCCTGCTGTAGCTGATGTTATTTATAGTAGTCAGAAGAACTACATAGGATTCCAACCCTATAGCGAACAGTAGGAGCCCCCGCTGGAGCTGATGATTTATAGTAGTCAGGAGAACTACTACAGGTTTCCGGCTCCATAGCGACAGGAGTCCTGACGCTGGAACTGATGATTTAGACTAAGCTAATTTAGAGATGGGCAACACCCAAGGTAGAAAGGGACCTACAGGGATCCCAGCTGCAGCATAGTAAAGAAGATAGAAGGCAGACAGGCAGAGGAGAACATCAGCAAGCTAACGCTAGTGTGGTAAACTGAATCCAGAGTAGTGAGAAAAACCATGTAGGGAAAACAAAGGGTGGCTGAAACATAACCAGCTCACAGAACAGACAGAGGTATGGCTATGAGTATCTTGGAAGTGCATACACGAGGTTGTAGAGAGACAGAAAAAGTGGCAAGAATTGTTATGAATGTTATCATGATAATGTTAATCCACCTCCCTAACCAGAAAGGATAAAATAGGTCTGCCAGCCTATAATGGTCCTAGGGGATGGACCTGCAGGATCTGAGGGACCCAGAACCCAGATTGGAGAGAGAGTTGTGGTGCTCCTCATCCACACCACGTAAAAGGATTGTATCCTGTGTTGATCACACCCAGACCACTGTCCCAAAAGACACCCATTTTTTTAAGTTTGGCTAGGGACTGTGAGGATGACACAAAAGCAGGTGAGGAGGAAAAGTTAGACCAAGCAACTGCAATTCCTTCGACATCCAGTATATTCACTTCTCCCTGGAAGTTTTTTTATACCTTAACCAGGCTGGGAAGGAGAAAAGGGACCAGTCAGTGGATGTCAAAAGGATGGGCTGAAAATGGGGAAGGTCTAATACAGTTCCAAAGGAAACTCTGCCTTTCCAGGTCCCTCTACCTCACGATGGTAGACTCATCGGTCAAAAACCTTTATGTGTGGTTTAGTACATAGCCCAGAACAACATAGGCAAGGTGGTTAAGGTACCCCAGAAATACACGCCTCACTCCTTTTATCTGTTTCAATGCTTGTAGTTAGACTGTACTCAACTACCCAAGGTGGGCGTGTATGAGTATTTATTGATGTGTGTTGACTTCTTTTTAGGATGGCCAGAAGCATATCCGGTGGCTAAGGCCACAGCCTAGACCACAGCCAAGAAGATTATTGCCAAGGTTGTATGCAGGTATAAGGTACCTCAGACCATTGAATGTGACAGAGTTACTCACTTCACGGGTGAAGTGATGAAGTAGATAATGAAGTCTCTGGGTGTAGAACAGGCCTTACATGCTTCGTACCATCCAGAAAGCAGCAGTAGGGTAGAAAAACTAAACGAGACACTAAAGTTAAAGATTCAAAAAGCCATATCAGAGACTGTTAAGCCATGGACAGAGTGCCTGCCGGTAGCCCTCTTTTCAGGAATGTATACCCCTAACCATAAGACAGGCCTTAGTTCCTATGAAGTCCTCTTTGGGTCAGCACCTAGGACAGGATTGTATTTCTCACAACAGCTCCAGATGCAATATGACAGATTATGTGATTAGTTTGCACAAGCATTTGACTAAAATGAATTCTCGAGTTTTTGCTTCGCTTTCAGATCCTGATAAAGTACCAAAAACCCACCCACTTGTGCCTGGAGATTGGGTGGTGGTAAAGAGACACGTTAGAAAAGTCCTTGAGTCCTGATTTGATGGTCCATTTCAAGTGTTGTTGACCACAAGCACATCAGCGAAGCTCAAATGAAAGCCTAATTGGATCTACGCCAGCCATTGCAAGAAAATATTGAGTCCAGAGACAGTAAAGGATGGTGTTTCTTGTTCCCCCTTGTGTGGCTGCTGATCCTGACCCAAAGAATAGAGTCTCCAAATCAGATAGTAAAAATAGGTTTCTGGGCCATGAGAAGCTGTGTAAAAGGAAGAACAAAGCTGATACAGTTCAATACTTCCAGCCCCATGGGGCATGACCCACGGATATTATTATTAACCAAAGACTCTCAGTATTAACAGTTTTTATGTTCATAATACACATAGATCTAAATAGCACCACATATAGTACTCAACTTAGTAAGTGAAAGATACCCATGTAATCAGTTATTACTTGTAGTATTGTTTAATTTAAATGAAATGCCTTATTAACTTCTATGCTTTTTCCTTTTCTAGGATTAGGTCAGCACTTGAAGGCCTCTTCATCTTGATTCATAAAAAGGTTGTGATTAGTGCAGATGTTCAGGACTTCAGGGTCTTGGAGAATCGGGTCAAGATGCTAGGCTAAGTCCTGCATTTGACATAAGGTAAAGTGAAGTACCCAGCTTTGGGTGTCCTGCCCATCTGCTAAAATCACAAAAGGAGGGAATTTTGATGGAAATGGTCTGAACTGTAGTGAACTGTTGTTAAGTTGTGTATGCCCTGGAGCTTTAAGGCCGGACAGGCTTTGTTCTTTCTGGCTTTTATATGATGTTGCTAAAGAATGCTAACCTTGAGATAAGATGGTGCAGAAGCTTTTTAAAGTGGTTATCCAATACCATAAACTCCCCCCCATGTGCCAGGCTACTCACAAGGAATATACTTACCCTGATCCGTGCTCCCTGTGCCACTCCTGGTCCCTGCGCCGCCGATGCTGCTTCTCCCCGTGCGCCGATGAAAACATTCGGCGTCGGGGACGAGCAGCCAATGGCAGACGGGGACGGGGACGAGCATGTAAATGGCTTTACTGCCAAGCTAGATATGTTCAGGACCTTGCCTTCTTCCTCATAAGCTCCATGGTGTGAGTGATACATGAAACATTAGCGGTATATAAATACTGGAAATAAATGGCTATTATCTCTATTAAAAAGGAGTCCAAGGAACCGCCAAATGAAGTAGAAACTGAAATGACTACAAATAAACCCAAATTTACAGTATTTTAGTACTTACACTTATGATCAGGAATTAAAGGATACCTGTCATCATGAAATGCAGTCCAGTCTGCAGGCAGTATGTTATACAGCTGGAGGAGCTGAGCAGATTGATATATCGTTTTGTGGAAAGAGATACAGTAAAACTTTATCTTTTTTTCAGTAAAATATCTGCTCTTTCTGAGTTCAGAGGTCTCATCAGTGATAGGACTGCCCACATGACTCAGAACGAGCAGAGATTTAAATGTATACGGTTTGCTGAATCTTTTCTCATAAAACTATATATCAATCTGCTCAGCTCCTCCTGCTGTATAACGTGCTGCCTGCAGACTACACTGAATTTCATGGTCAATGGTTCCCTTTAATGTACTGGAGATACCACAGGACAGAAACATAAGAGCCTCTGTGATTCTTACTCCAGATAAAAGAACATGTACAAAACTTTTCTTTCATTGACAGAATTCAAGACATCTGAAGCAGTGTAGAAGCCTATTATGTACAACACATCAAGTTGCTGTCCTCTCCTTCTTAAAACTCGAGCACTGAACATTGTTTTCTCTGTCAAGAAAAGTCACTCTATATTGGATGCATTGTCTGTTACTTCTATTTCTCTTCTTGTAGGTTGCAAATGTGAAGACAACAAAATATGAAAGTGAAACACAGAGGAGATCAACCTTATGAACTATACACATATTCTCGCCCTATCATGATCAACAAGACATAAACACTTGCCTAAGGGGTCTCGTCGGAACAGTGTGTTCATAACCGTAGCGTGAAGTTTTACTCTGTCCCAGTCTTTTAGCATCAGCCCTGAGCCCACAAATCTCTGCATCAGGCGATCAACTATGAGCTGCAACCTGTGTGAGAGAGGGACACGTTTTATACATCTTCTGCAATCCACTTGAGGAGCACACAGATAACAGCTTAGAAAAGAAGGCAGCTACTGCCATGATACAATTTATACAGAGTATAAAAGGAAATGCCTGTCATTCACGAAAGGTAGCCTAATCCGTGACATCTGTCTTATAAGGTATGCAAAGTAGATCCCACGTAGGGTGAAGAAAAATTTTCTATCTTGTGCCCCTTATTGGGGGTAGCTACCCTATAATTCAATGTCTTAAAGGTGTAGTCCCACAAAAAATATTGTACAGTTTTCAAACCAACACCTGAATCTGAATACTTTTGTAATTGCATGTAATTAAAAATTAAGCATAGCCACTGAGGTATTTAAAGGGAATCTGTCACCTATTTTGACCATATAAAACCGTTTACATAGCAATGTGCAATAAAGTACCTTCTTACCTACATGTGTCTTCTTTCTTTTATTCAACTTTTCATTCTTATAAAAAAGCGATTTTTCTGATATGCAAATTAGGTTCCAAGGTGCCCAGAGGGGCGTTATTACTCTGCTCTAGTGCCCAGTAACGCCCCCCTGCAGTGCCCAGCCAGCCTTTCTTCCAAGCCCAGCACGCCTCCTAAGAAATAAATGTCCTCCCACATACTTGCCGAACGGCGCCGCCCCCTCCCCACTACGTCATTTAATTTATTCATTGCACAATCGCGCTTCCTCCTCTCTTGGCCTAAGGCGCCACCCTCTCCCAATTACGTCATTTAATTTATTCACTTTATCGGGCATTCCTCCCTCCTCTCTTGGCCTACGGCGCCGCCCCCTCCCCATTACATAATTTATTTTATTCATTGCACCGGCCCTCCCTTCCTCCTCTCTAGTCCTCCGAAATTCCGCGCAGGCGCAGTATCGGTGAGTGCCTGCGCCTGCACGATTCTCCTGTTCCAGAGGGCAACAGCCTCAATAGTGTCACTGAGCATGCGCCGACTGTCATGCACTGTTTCTTCTAATCTGATTGGATCAGTGTCCTATACCATAAACCTTTAATTGGCTCAGTGTACCATACCATAAACATCTGATTGGCTTTGTGTTTATGAAAAACCCGGTATCACCGCCAGCTCTGTGATAAGATCTGGCAGACGTTCTTCTCTACCTGTTGTATGATGTTCTTTGTTTTGGTTTCACTTTCTCATCTCTTTTCCTTCTCCCAGCTGTCACCTATTTGCACTGATTGTCTCTCTTTATATTCCCTCCCATACTGCCGCACTTTGCGGTTTATACTTCTTCCTGGATTGTGTTCACTGCTGGAGGCTGCTTCTCCTGATTCCTCAAATAAGTCTGTTTCCTTTATTTGTGTTTCCTTCCTGGCTTGATTGTAGGTGACCCTGACTCCGTCCTTATTAAGTGCAGGGAGCCGGTGGTCGTGTCCCCTCACTATTATAGGGTTTTCAGGTGTCACATAGTAAAAGTTACGAGGGCATGCAATCGTCTACCATTAAGACCTTTGCATAGCAGTCAGGGAGATCTCTAGGGGTTTTATAGGGCTCACCAATATGCTCCTTAGTTTGGGATCAAGCCAGTCGGATGTTTATTTATAAGTTCCAGCTTTCTGCAACACCATCCGTGACACCCGGACTCTATTGTATACCAGCTATGTGTGTACTTACTGACCCCCAGCCGGCGAATCACTTTCAGTAGAGGAAGCTACTCTAATACTATTATTCAAGAAATCAAAGACTACTGAAACAAACTCAGCAAGTGTGCTACACTAATAGGAAATTAAAGTAGGACATCGTTAACTATATGGTTACAAAATACATTTGATGAGGTCAAGAGGTAGCTGGAAAGCAATCTGCTAGCATGAGCCACACTGCACTACACTAATTGTCAGAGAACTATTTGCAATTATTTAAATGTAATAGAAGACTGTAGCTAAGAAGATGAAAAGCTGGTAATTTCCCTATTTTTATTTTACTCGCGCTGACACATTCCACAGTACTTTACAGACATTAGCATTACACTGTCCCCAATGGGGCTCACAATCTAAATTCCCTATTAGTATGTCTTTGGCGTGTAGGAGGAAACCTGAGCACCTGGAGGAAACCCACCCAAACACGGGGAGAACATACTCAAAACTAGGACCAGTGCCAACCACTGAGCCGGTATGCTTCCCTATCAGCTTATTTAAAAGTTCTTTACATATTATATTGTGTAGTGTCATGACCAGAATTTGAACATGGCACGCTTGTGGGTGTGCAAAGTGCTTGTAAAAAATCTAAAAAACTGATCAGCAGGCCTGATGCATATTTGAAAGCACCTTGTCCAATTAGGACAGCCCCTTTAAGAGAGTGGACTATAAGACAGAAAACAGGAAATGAGGACAATACCTGTGATTGTAATGCCCTGTCAAAACAACATATGAGTATGGGCAAAAGGTGGCCCAACAAGTAGGTTCTTATAATAAACTGACCATGAA
Source organism: Bufo gargarizans (assembly GCF_014858855.1). Lineage (NCBI taxonomy): Eukaryota > Metazoa > Chordata > Amphibia > Anura > Bufonidae > Bufo > Bufo gargarizans. The sequence continues at coordinate 148,247,918 of NC_058085.1, read as the reverse complement.
AGGGGTTTTCCACGCCCCCGATATACATGATCTATCCTCAGGGATAGATCATGAACATCGAATCAATGGGGGCCCAACACTCTGCACCCCCACGATCAGCTCTGCAGCCTACGACACTAGAACTAGTGGTTTGAATGGGGCTGAGAGTACAACAGAGTGACCGTGCTGGGTACTTTAGTAGGACCTGAGCTGCATTGACCCAGTACGGCCACTACACTTTAAATGGGGTTAACATCCGTCTCAACTCAAACTGCTAGTTCTGGTTGCAGAAAACAGCTGATCGGTGAGGGTGAAGGGCGTCGGAACACCATTGGACGTTGATGACCTGTCCCTGAGGATAGAGCATTAATATTGGGAGCTTGGAAGACTCCTTTAAGTGTACTTGTTTAGCCATGAATTTGGATTACATTTTGATTGGCTTCATAATGGCAACTAATTATTGCATTCAAGCATTTAACGCATGTAAACTTCTCCCCTTTTAAGGGTGGGTTCACACTAGCGTTAGGGATTCCGTTATGGAAAATAACGGAATCCATAAGACGGAAGGACGGATCCGTTCTTCTGCCTATAGACTTGTATTATGACGGAATGCAAAATGGAAGCCTTAAAAAGGCATTCCGTTTGCTTTCCGTCCTAACAGAAGTCTATGGGAATCAAAACAGATCCGTCTGGGTCCCGTTATGCAAGACTGAAAACAAAGTCCTGTCGCAGGACTTTGTTTTCTGTCTTGCATAACGGGACCCAGACAGATCCGTTATGCTCTCCCATAGACTTCTATTAGGACGCAAAGCAAATGGAATGCCTTTTAAAGGCTTCTGTTTTGCATTCTGTCTGGGCATTCCATTATTTTCCGTTATAACGGGAAGCCATAACGGACTCCATAACGCTAGTGTGAACCCACCCTAAACGTTCTTGAATAGTCATCTTGCCTCGACCTGTCAATCAAGAAGGGGAGAGAGGGACTGGCAGAGTAAGTGGGAGGAGGAAGAGTGCAGAGCGGCTTGGGCCCGCCCTCAGTGCACTTAACTCCTCATTTGCATTTCTGCAGAATGAAGGAACCGATCACTAAGTGAAAGGTATCATTACATTCAGCTAAACAAGCCCTACAAGGTCATGTATCTGGTTTACCAGCGAAGTTCCTGGTGACAGATTCTTGTTAATTCAATCTTAATGTTATTATCTGGAACAAAGATGAAGATGGGAAGTTTCATGGTTAATGTACATGATGGGTATGTCTGCTCACATGATGCAACAGACACATATATATGCTAGTATGAGCTCCTTGTCACACCCAGTATAACCGATAACACTGAGCCTTTCTGTTACCTCTGTCCATACTAGGTGGCAGTATGTTATCCAGACATATCCAAACTATTTACCTGGCCAACAACACTGTAGCTATTTCATTCAAATGACTCTATCCTAGAACAGTAAGCCTTGGACCATTCCAAAATCACAGCCTGTACTTCATGTTTTTCCATTTGGCAGTAGATGACATAATAACATAAGCGAAAATTGTGTTTTCTTCTGTACTTTTTTCAGTCTCAGACAATATTACTTGTAAACAATAAAGCAAGAAAAAAAAGGGGTTCTCCGGTAATAAGTTTAAAAAATGGCCTTGGTTATTACCTGTGAAGGGAAGAAAGGTTAGTCAATACTTACCTGCCGCAGTGCAGCCCGTTCCGTGACCACTCCTGCAGCCTTTTCAGGGCTTCCTGTCCCAGCCTGAAGCAGGAGACACAGAGCGTCATCACTGACATCAACGCCTCCTGCCGGCCTTCCTCGTTAGGGGTATTAAGACGTCGGTCTTAATAAATGACCCCCATCATTTATACAATACCGATACAAAACCATTAACTGAAACCATTAAATTCAATAGGTTCATGGTTCGCATTTCACAGAACCAAATAGGAGATGTACCTTTTTGCGGAACAGACATACGGATGTGGAAAGCACACAAACCACATTCATGTGCTGGCCGCATCCGTGTGTCAGTTTTGCTAAAGATACAACATGTCCATTTCTGGCCTCGCGTGTATGAGGGCTTAGATACACACTTCAGAAGACAGAATCAAACACGAAAATATTTGATAAAGGAGCTGTATCGCAGATTATAGACTTAGCTACATAGGCACAGCAGACAGGATTGGGGGGATAGGACTGGATAGATACACAGCTCAGCAGGATTAGATACATAGCTCAGGCAGTATCACACATGAGAATCTTTGATACAGGAACAGTAGACTGTATCAAAGATAACAGACTTCGCACAACAAACAGTATTGATCGCTGATGTATTTTGATGTGCTTGCTGATTCAAGTCGTTTTTTGCACTAGAGATGGTGAGAAAAGAGCCTGTGGACTGTCAGTGATGTGATGCAGCAAGAGACAAGACACTAGCAGGATTCATGTGTGGGTGTAGTACCATGGCCACAGGAGGTGTAGTGGGCGGAGCTCCTGCAGACTGATCAGGATATAAACAGATCTGCCAGGACACTCTGATGTCCAGACAAGGGGAAAGAAAGCACAGACAGGAAAACAGGCATTGGGGGAATATATATGTATGGTGAGGGCTGCTAAGAGCGTATAAAAATAATTTTGGTTTTGGGAACAGACAACCTCTTTACAGAGACTCTGTCACCTGTTGCAAGCATACCCTACTTGGCATATAGCTAGATAGGGCTGATAACGCTGACAAAAAGCATACCTTTCTTTTTCTTAGGTCCGGTTTGGCAGGAAAATCTACTTTTAAGGCTACTTTCACACTCGTGTTTTGGCTTTCCGTTTGTGAGATCCGTTCAGGGATCTCACAAGCGGTCCAAACCAGATCAGTTTTGCCCTAATGCATTCTGAATGGATAAGGATCTGCTCAGAATGCACATCAGTTTGCCTCCGATCAGTCTCCATTCCGCTCTGGAAGCGGACACTAAAACGCTGCTTGCATCGTTTTGCTGTCCGCTTGACGAAACTGAGCCAAACTGATCCGTCCTGACACACAATGTAAGTCAATGGGGACGGATCTGTTTTATCTGACACAATCTGCATGCGGTTGTATTATTGTAATGGATCTGTTTTTGCAGATCCATGATGGATCCGCCCAAAACGCGAGTGTGAAAATAGCCTAAAAATATGCTAATGAGCAAAAGGAGCACTCGGAGGCGGGCTTAAGCCTTTCAAGCACTGCTTCTGTAATTATACTGCTGCCTTTATTCTAATAATCACGCCCCCCAATCACTTTGACTGACCGGTCTAGCGCTGACATCCCACGCCTGCGCACTCGCATTGATGGCGGCGTGTGTGTACTAGAGGAATACACTAGCCAAGAGGAACGGGAAAAGTCCAGTGTGCACGCACTGTCATAGATGTGAGTGCGCAGGCGTGGGATCTCAGCTCTAGACTGGTGAGTCTAGCTCTGTCAAAGGGATTGGGGGCGTGATTATTAGAATAAGGGCGGCAGTATAATTATATGGGCGTCGCAGAAGCAGTGCTCGGAAGGCGTAAGGCCGCCTCCGAGTGCTCCTTTTGGCCATTAGCATATGTTTAAAAGTTGATTTTCCTGCCAAACCAGACCTAATGTCAGCGTTATCAGCCCTACCTGGCTATATACCAAGTAGGATATGCTTGCAACAGGTGACAAAGTCTCTTTAATTTGTAGTTTGTAATAACCTGTGAAAGGAAGCTCTTTTACACAGTATTTACCCGTCCCTTACGGCGTCTCCACTGCTTTTAAGCTGTGTAAGATAACCCTTAGAGCTCTTTCACACGGGTTTTCTGTCAGGATGCCATGCGTGTTGTGAACGCACAGCATCCAGACTGAATCCTGACCCGTTCATTTCAATGGGCTCTGTCCGCATGAGCATCCGTTTCCACACATCATCTCTGTGTCCAGGAAAAACCGCAGCATGTTCTATATTCTGCGTTTTTAACGCAGCCCTGGCTCCACAGAAGTGACGGGGGCTTGCGTGAAAAAAGTGACGGGGGCTTGCATAAAATTCAATGCCTTTTTCACTGACGGTTGCTAGGAGATGTAGATTGTTATTCTTCAGTTTTTTTGTCAGACTAGTATATAAGAAGTTATTCAATAAAAATGCACCATGGTGTTGGAGAAAATATAAAAATATAATATAAAAACACAGTAAATAAATCAATTCATATGAGGCTATGTATAAGGCCTAGTGTGTGATATACAAAATTTGAAGGATTCATGATGTGAAGGTTAAATTTATATAAATTACTATCTGCTATTGGCCACTTCGTAAAGAGTGCCATATAAGTTATATAAGCCATAAACTGTACGGCAAGTTTATATTATCCTGACAACCACTAAATCCCACACACCATGAGAAAGATGCTGTATTGGATTCTATTTTATTTTATCTTTTATCAGTGGCCTATTTAGCTGTAAAAACGCACTGTGTGAACGATGATTTACCTGCATGAATCTAATCAAAGTGGACTTATAGGCAGGCTCTGATACCACAGTGGGGAGATCTGGTCCATGTTTTATATTTGACATGTATTGGTTTAAAATGCTCCCAGTTTTTCATTTGATTTCTATTCAGTTTTTATAGTCAATGAGTGTATATTTTTACCCACTAAATTCTATTTTTGATTGAATTTATTGATTATTTTATAGCACTAGACCTCAGGCTGGCAGAGAACTAGGGAAGGAGTTGCAGTACAGTAATGCTCACATTTGACACCATTCCCAACAGCCAAATTTTAATGAAAACTACATGACAAGGTAAGGCTACTTTCACACTGGCATTTCTTGGCCCGCTTGTGAGATCTGACCAGCGGCCCAAAACGGATCAGTTCAGCCCCAATGCATTCTGAATGGATAAGGATCCGCTCAGAATGCATCAGCTTGCAGCGTTTTGGTGTCCGCCTGACGAGGTGGAGCCAAACGGATCCGTCCTGACTTACAATGTAAGTCAATGGGGACGGATCCGTTTTTCACTGACACAATATGGTGCAATTGAAAACGGATCCCCATTGACTTTCAATGTAAGTCAGGACGGATCCGTTTTGAATTAGACTTTTCTTTTTAAAGAATAATGCAAACGGATCCGTTCTGACCAGATACAAGCATTTGCACTATCGGTGCGGATCCGCACCGAACGCAGGTGTGGAAGTAGCCTAAAACTACTACACGTTCTCTTTTATTTCAGCCATATTTCTATCAATCTTTACAAGCCCGTTACCAGCTTGCCTATCTGAAATAAATTGCAGAGGTTGAGTTATTGCTTGAAGAATTCAGGCAGACTTCCATAATGATGATGCAGTGCTTAATTATTTTCCAACCACAAGTGTATGAGAGCGCAAAGAGCTTGCTCAGCACATGCGCTCTGTACTAACCGTCACTGCAGCATCGCATGTTTTCCGTAATCCTTCTGGTTTTACATCAGTGGTTTTTAAAATTACTAGTCATGAAAGGAGGGGGGGAGACAGATAAAAGAAATGTAATTACATTATTGCCATACCACATTAGAACCGATGCATTAAGCGAAGATGGCACTTTATTAACTTATAAACGTTAATTGTAGACAGTGAGATATAGTAGCTGCAATATACTATGCCGTGGAACTAGAAAATATAAATCAAGAAGGCCGTGCGGAGGAATGGCAAAATAACTGGCTGGTAACTGGAATGGGAGTTGCAAGAAAATTTTGACTAGAACCTAGTCTAAATTTTCTTGCAATATATTGAGGGTGGCGCCTCCTTTTAGACTGAACACGCCCATCTACCTGGGACTTCTGAGCAGAGCACTTATGTAGCTGGTTCCTACACTGCCCTGAATATTGGAGGCTTAAGTAAGTCCAAAGTGAGGCAGTATATTTAGTGATAGGGACCCATCTGCGGAAGCCACCTTGACGCCTGGTAGATGGGCCCGACACGTATGTGCACTAAGAGCTTCCATTACTCATTTATACTCATTTATAGTCGGTATTGTACCACTTTTATCTAGAATGACCCCCTTTTCTTAGCTCTATTGTTTGTATGTATAATGGTGTGCAGCCATTTTGTTTTTTGGAATGAGAGTTGTTATATATATTTACTGTCTGGGACTGCGCATGCAAATGATTGCATCTATACCAATTAATTATGATGAAGCTGTAATTATAACGTGAATTGTAATAAAAAGAGAAAGATTCTCATATTTCAATATATATCTAATAAGCCTTCATTGAAGATAATGGATCAATATGTTGGCTGTTTGGATACTTGTCAATAATTATTTTCTTTTGACTGAATTAACTGTTTGTATGTCTGATCCTTGCCAACCCAGCAGCTGTCGCCCCCCCCCCCCCAGCCGATCACATGATCAGTGGAAGGGGGTACAGCTGATGACAGGTAAATAACCCATTTCAGCCATGGAAATATAAAGGGTAAATGAGAAATGTAGACCTAATGTGAATTTTGACTAAAAACCAAGGTTAGCTGTGTATGCATTCCGGTTTTATTCAACAGATGGAAATCAGGCTAGTGGACATTTTGACGGAGAATAAGACAGACATAGACTTTTGAAACATGTAAAAGAATAAAGCAGGAATAAAACAAGTGAAGAAGTGAAGTGGAAAAATTATACACGACGAGAAAACCCTGGGTCAAAATAATCAATACACATCTCAACTTTAACGTGAATGTGCACTTACAAACAAGATTTTTGTTATTTCATCAATAGATCCAACTCCTGTGCCGATCAACTTTTTTTTTTTACTTTGGATTATAATAGTCAGCACTCTTTTTTCTCAATACAGAGCTCCTAATCCCCGGAATAGCCACAGAAATAAAAGGGCTTACCAAACCACTAAACAGGTTAGGACAGCTGCAAATGTTACAAAAGAAAAAAGAATCAGTACTCACCTCTTCTTTCCCCAGCGCCGACACTTCCTGGACCCTCATCGTCAATGTTTACCAAGCAGCCAGAATGGGACCACTGCAGCGGTTCAGTGGTCGCAGCAGCCATGTGCCATACTAGGCACCAAGCAGTGATGTCAGTAATGTAAGGCATATGCGGGAACTGATTGGCTGCAGCACTCACATGAAACAATGGCCAGTAGGACTGACAGAGAATCAGGTGAAAGAAGAGTTGAGCATGTTTCTATTTTATTTTATGACTTTTGCAGCTGTTTTGATTTTTTTTTTTACTTTAAATTCTGGCTAATAACCAGAAGAGGGACTGTAGAAGCATCAGCCTATTGTTTATATAGAGAGAGTATGCTCTCTCTAGTGCTGGATGCAGGCTAACAATGTTTTTTGTATATATCTTTAAAAAATCATAACGGACCTCTGACCACTATAAAGACAGTATTAACACAAAATATAGTACTGAGAAATGATATGGAAACAAAAAAACGTGTCCCTGTGCTTTGCAAAAACTTTTCATATGTCACAGCGACATATCAAAGTTCTTTATTAGTGGGGTCTGAGTGCTGAGAATCCAAAAGATCGCTAGAGCAAAGAGAAGAAAGAGCTCACATGTGGCCTTTCCTTTCTGCAAGAGACAGACTCAATAGAAAGTCTATGGGGGAATTCATCTTCCCTCCTATGCCAGACATTTGGCGTAAAAAAAGTTGCAAACCCCATGTTTGTGACTATTTAGACCCCATTGCTCCTAAATGTAGGTGCACGTGGTGTTTCTATGCTGGTTTCAGGGGTGAAGTGTGGTCAAGGCCATCAGCCCAGGCAAATTTATCATCATTTATGAAATCTATTCAGTTTAAGCGTACTGACTGCCAGTGGGTGCACTACATTTATGACGAGGCACAGGGGATATCAGAGATGGGCGTAAAATGACAGTCTTTGATAAATTCCCCATTTGAGTACATCTGGATTCAGTCTCCTGCAGTGACCAGAATGAGCACTATGCGAGCGATTCTCTTTCCTTGTTCTAGCGATCAGTGGGGGTCTCAGTACTCGGACACCCACCAATCAAAACCATTGTCGCTGTGACATATTAAATGTATTTTTAAAGTGCAGGTACATAAAAAAAATATAAGATCCAGGTACTAAATATTCACTAATAAAATAGAATAGTACTAAGACTAAAACGGCAACCCAGTGCAATGTTTCCCATACTGGTAATTTCCCGTTGTGTTGTCCTGCACTTGCTCCATTAGAGCCATTTTCCCAACATTTTATGATTAGGAACAAAAGACTGTACCTGTCAGTCTGCGTTAGGTGCACTGTGACAATGTTTTAGAGGTTTACAATCACGTAGTACTACTATAAGACTGTAACATCCCCAAGACAAAAGAGAGTGCAGCCAAGCAGCAAATTGTAGGATTAAATCACTGAATGTAACTAGTAAACAAGACCGGTCAATATTGTAGATGCCAAAATAGACCTGCTAATGAACAAATCCTCTAGAACTCCAAGAAAGCTTACACGGTCCAAGTGTTTGCTGTCAGGTCATGGCTCCCTTGCAAGAATGGAATTAATCCAGACATGTTGCTACAAATGGTCCAAACTGTACTTAATTAAAACACTTTAGACAGTCAATTGCCTGTTCCTCGCATGGTTAATAGAGCAATACATTGCTAGCAACATATTGTGCCCTTGAATCGCGGTTCTTCAGTTAAGCAATTTTATATGACCTTTTAAAAAAGGTAAATGAGGTGTCAATGAAATGTATGCAATTAAGATGGCAGTACACATTAGATGTGGTCACCCCTCGTCAAAATTACTGTTACTGTGAACAGTTAAGCAAGTTGAAGGCTACAAAGCAACTATGTTTTAGGCTACATGCACACAGCCGTTGTTTTGGTCCGCATCCAAGCCGCAGTTTTTGCGGCTTGCATGCGGACCCATTCACTTCAATGGGGCCGCAAAAGATGCGGACAGCACTCCGTGTGCTGTCCGCATCTGTGGCTCCGTTCTGTGGACCATTAAAAAAAAAAAATAACATGTCTATTCTTGTCCACGCTTTGCGGACAAGAATAGGCAGTTCTATTAAATGCTGTCTGTGCCGTTCCGCAAATTGCAGAACGCACACTGAAGCCATCCGTGTTTTGCGGATCCGCAATTTGCGGACCGCAAAACACACAACAGTCGTGTGCATATAGCCTTATTTTCATCTTTTACATTTTCAAAAGAAAAAAAGAAAAAGGGCCCGAAGAAAAACTTTGGGCACCCTGCACGGTTAGTACCTAGAAGCACCTCTATTGGCAAGTATCGCAGTTTGTAAATGCTTTTTGTAGCCAGCCCTTGTTTGAGAGATTTTCATCCATTACTTATTGAAAAAGTCTTCCGGTTCTGTGAGATTTCTGGGCCTTCCTGCATGCACTGCTTTTTGGAGATCTAGCCACAGATTTTCAATTATGTTCAGAACAGGCTATGGTAAAATCTTGTTTGTGCCTTTTGAGGAAATCTATTGTGAATTTTGAGGTGTCTTTAGAATTATTATCCATTTCAGCTTTTTTTACAGTTGGTGTTATTTTTCCTTCCACAATTTGCTGTACGTTCATTGAATGAATTCTCCCTTTTATCCATGAAATGTTCCCCGTACCATTGGCTGCAACCCAACCCCCAAAGCATTAATTGATCCACCCCCATGCATATTAGTTGTAGAGGTGATCTTTTCATGAAATTATGTGCCCTTTTTTCTCCACACATACCTTTGCTCATTGTGGCCAAAGAGTTCTATTTTAATCTCATGGGTCCATAGGACTTGTTTCCTAAATGCATCAGGCTTTGTGAGATGTTCTTTTGCAAACTTCTGACACTAAATTTTGTGGTGAGGAGGAAGGAGAGGTTTACTTCTGATGACTCGATTTCTGCAGGTGTCACTGAACAGTAGAAAAATGTACCACAACCTCACGAGTCTGCTAAATCTTCCTGAAGGTCTTTTGCAGTCAAGAAGGGGTTCTGATTTGCCTTTCTAGCAATCCGGTCACTGAAAGTCTTCCATATCTTCTCTCGACATCCACTGTTCCTGTTAACTGCCATTTCTTAATTACATTTTAAACTGAGGAAATGGCAGCCTGAAAACGCTTTATCTTCTTATAGCCTTCTCCTGCTTTGTGGGCCTCAATTAGTATCATGTTCAGAGTTATCTGAGTGCTCAAATCTCCTTGTGTTCTCATACTTTTGCAAGGTACTCCTTTCTTCACTCTAAAGATAATCAAAATAATACACTGATATTGCTTAAAATGATGGAAAATGTGTTTCATCTTTAACTTTATGCTTTTTGGAGATCATTTCATCTTCGACTTGCTTAACTGTTCACAGTAACAGTAATTTTTGACCAGGAGTGCCCAAACTTCTGCATGCCACTGTATGTTGATCAAACCTGCCAATTTTGGTGGAACTGGATAACGATCTCTCCCCTGTTAGCAGATGGTGGGAATTCAGTAACCCTCAACCTGAAAAAGAGTTTTCCAGACGGATGGGGTGCGGTGCATAAATGCAGCCAATGACTGGTCTCAGTGATTATGTGCCCCGAAGTGGCACATGATCTAGTAGTGAGGTGCACATAACCTCGCACATCCAGAAGTTAATGGGGGCCAGAAGCCATGAAGAGAACCAGGGAGCTGGAACAGAGTAGAGGGGAGCAGTTGTGCTTGATTTTTCCACAGGTACGGCAAGCTGTAGTGGACATAACAAAAAGCTAGAACACCCTTCAAATTTGAAATTATACAAATTCTGTCCTGGCTAGTTTTAGTTACCATTTTTATATAACATCAATATATTCTTCAGTGCTATATACTGATTGTCATCACAAGTCATCAGTAAACCTGTAGTTTTGTGAATGTACAACTGAAGTATTTTTTAACTGGTATATACAAATAATACCTTATAAATACAGTAGATTTAAAGGGTCTTAAAATATGTGTGATGACTAAAAATAAATCAGATATCAAAGTGGGAAAAAAGGGTGAAACTGTGTGAGAAAACCCACACAAGCACAGGGAAAAGAAACAAACTCCAGGCAGATAATATTGCCTCTGTTCAAGCCAGTAGTAAGTAAAGTGATATTGTTTGCATAGTGATGCATTGTAATTGGAAGGTGTGAGAAATAATTTTTTATTTTATTTTTTCTATATCAGACTAGAACAACCTATACAACTTGTTAATACACTCAACACTGAAATAGCAGGTGTCCCTAAGATCTGCACATAAACAAACTTTCCAGGGCCTAGCTCCAATCTGTGGCATTTCGAAGGGACATAAAAGCCAAAATGAAAGCAAAGTTTTTAGCCACATGAAACCTCAAAAATCGGATGAAGTTGTGTGGGATGATTGTGCGATGCCTCCTATTCGTCAACATGCCCGTTATCTCCACTTGTCAGAAACTGAGAGAGACAGAATTCTTGAACTTAGAGACCTTGGTTTATCACTCAAGATGGCAGCACTGTTCAACGCTGCGTGACCTGGTGGTTGGGAAAACAATGACAGACTGAAATGACAGCAAGAGGTGCACAAAAGCAAACCTCTGCATGAACAGATCGTCTGATCAGAAGAAAGACAAATAATGATCCATTCTGTACTGCAAGTGAAATTGGACATCACATTCCAAGCCTAGTAAAGCAAACAGTGTCTACACGAACCATCAGAAGGCATTCGCACAACAAATGGCTACAAGCCAGACGTCCAGCTACAGTTGTTCCACTGACCTCACTCCACCGCTCAGAAAGGCTATCATGGTGCACAGCAAGATGGCAAAGGAGGCTGGAATGAAGGTCCATTCTCTTCAGCGATGAGTCACACTTTTGTTTCGAATGCAATGATAGCCGGAAATTGGTCTGGAGATCATGTGAGCAATGCTATGTAAAGGCCTTCACAAGGGGACGTCACACCAGTCTTACTGCCGGGATTATGGTATGCGGTGGCATAAGGTATGGTAATCAGACCCCTCTAGTCTTCATTTCAGATACACTAACAGCTCAGTGTTACATTGATTTAGTTGTAGAACAGCTGTTTTTCCAAAGTGTCCCAGGAGATGTTTTTTAACAGGACAAAGCCAGGCCACACGTTGCTCGTACTATTGTGAGTAGCCCGTGTAGCCTAAATGTGCTACCATGGCCTGCACCATCTCCGGAAATGTCTTAGATCAAGCACATCTAGGATGTCATTGGTCGGCAATTACAAAGGGAACCACCAACAGCCGATCTTGATGATTTGCATGCCCAAGTGCATTCAGCATGGCAAAATATTCCTCAGACAACCAATAATAACCTCAGTGTTAGCATGCCAAGTAATTGCGGGTATTTCTGCGCATTGCACTCAGACTCATCACTGAGTAAATCAAAATGTTTTGAATATTTGTTTCTATTTTTCATCATTTGCATATTATTAACATGTCTATAGATCTTGTGACTTCCATAATTCCATGATTTTTCCTCCTTTGTGTTGTACAGGTCCTTCTAAAAAATATTAGCATATTGTGATAAAGTTCATTATTTTCTGTAATGTACTGATAAACATTAGACTTTCATATATTTTAGATGCATTACACACCAACTGAAGTAGTTCAAGCCTTTTATTGTTTTAATATTGATGATTTTGGCATACAGCTCATGAAAACCCAAAATTCCTATCTAAAAAAATTAGCATATCATGAAAAGGTTCTCTAAACGAGCTATTAACCTAATCATCTGAATCAACTAATTAACTCTAAACACCTGCAAAAGATTCCTGAGGCTTTTAAAAACTCCCAGCCTGGTTCATTACTCAAAACCGCAATCATGGGTAAGACTGCCGACCTGACTGCTGTCCAGAAGGCCATCATTGACACCCTCAAGCAAGAGGGTAAGACACAGAAAGAAATTTCTGAACGAATAGGCTGTTCCCAGAGTGCTGTATCAAGGCACCTCAGTGGGAAGTCTGTGGGAAGGAAAAAGTGTGGCAGAAAACGCTGCACAACGAGAAGAGGTGACCGGACCCTGAGGAAGATTGTGGAGAAGGACCGATTCCAGACCTTGGGGGAGCCTGCGGAAGCAGTGGACTGAGTCTGGAGTAGAAACATCCAGAGCCACCGTGTACAGGCGTGTGCAGGAAATGGGCTACAGGTGCCGCATTCCCCAGGTCAAACCACTTTTGAACCAGAAACAGCGGCAGAAGCGCCTGACCTGGGCTACAGAGAAGCAGCACTGGACTGTTGCATGTCATTCGGAAATCAAGGTGCCAGAGTCTGGAGGAAGACTGGGGAGAGGGAAATGCCAAAATGCCTGAAGTCCAGTGTCAAGTACCCACAGTCAGTGATGGTCTGGGGTGCCATGTCAGCTGCTGGTGTTGGTCCACTGTGTTTTATCAAGGGCAGGGTCAATGCAGCTAGCTATCAGGAGATTTTGGAGCGCTTCATGCTTCCATCTGCTGAAAAGCTTTATGGAGATGAAGATTTCATTTTTCAGCACGACCTGGCACCTGCTCACAGTGCCAAAACCACTGCTAAATGGTTTACTGACCATGGTATTACTGTGCTCAATTGGCCTGCCAACTCTCCTGACCTGAACCCCATAGAGAATCTGTGGGATATTGGGAAGAGAAAGTTGAGAGACGCAAGACCCAACACTCTGGATGAGCTTAAGGCCGCTATCGAAGCATCCTGGGCCTCCATAACACCTCAGCAGTGCCACAGGCTGATTGCCTCCATGCCACGCCGCATTGAAGCAGTCATTTCTGCAAAAGGATTCTCGACCAAGTATTGAGTGCATAACTGAACATAATTATTTGAAGGTTGACTTTTTTTGTATTAAAAACACTTTTCTTTTATTGGTCGGATGAAATATGCTAATTTTTTTAGATAGGAAATTTGGGTTTTCATGAGCTGTATGCCAAAATCATCAATATTAAAACAATAAAAGGCTTGAACTACTTCAGTTGGTGTGTAATGAATCTAAAATATATGAAAGTCTAATGTTTATCAGTACATTACAGAAAATAATGAACTTTATCACAATATGCTAATTTTTTTAGAAGGACCTGTAGTTGCAATGTTGGGAGGTATATATATATTTTAACATTATGGGCAACACTGTGATTAAGTGGTTAGAACTGTTGCTTTGCACGATCTACAGAGAGTCTATATGTTATTCTTGTGTTTGTGTGGGTTTTTCTGGGTACCCCAGTTTGCTGCTACTCTACAAAAAGATAGTTTAATGAGGAGAGCTGTGGATAGCCAATCATGGTCAAAGGGCACAGCACTCATCTGAGCGCTCCTGTCACCTTCAGTGATTAAAGGAGTATTAGAAACCAAACCCCACCAATCAAAAGTCTGAAAGGTCTCCTTGGCCAATATTGTATGAGATTGCAGTTACTCCTGAAAAGATGATTAAAGGGATTCTGTCGTGAGAAATTGGTCCTATAAGCTAAACATATAGCGATGTCCCTTGTAAAACACTGAATCCTAAAGTGAGTTTATCAAATGCCCCTGTGGCTCTATATTAATAAAAAAGAGGTTTATATCACCTGTCAATCACTTCGAAACGTGTCCAAGAGGACGTCTCATGGTGAAAGGTGCCCGGCTGCATCCATCTCGTTTAGGTGCCCAGCGCCGCCTTCAATGCTGAAATCGCCGCCCTCCCTTTCTTTCGATCCGCCTACCTCAGTTTAAAGCTACATGCACACGACCGTATTTAGTTTCAGTGTCCGATCCATTTTTTTTGCGGATAGGATGCGGACCCATTCATTTCAATGGGTCCGCAAAAAACAAGGACAGCACACAGTGTGCTGTCCGCATCAGTATGTCCGTTCTGTTGCTCCGCAAAAAAAATAGTGCATGTCCTATTTTTTTCTAGTTTGCGGACAAGGATAGGCATTATTACAATGGATCCGCAAAAAAAAACGAATCCACAAAAAAAAACGGATGCCATACGTAACATCATCCGTTTTTTTTGCGGATCCGCAATTTGCGGACCGCAAAACACATACGGTCGTGTGCATGTAGCCTAATGCTGCCTCTCGTACGTCCGCTCGATTCAGCCATGACCCCATTCTAGAAACGACACCCCTCAAGGTATTCAAAACTGATTTTACAAACGTCGTTAACCCTTTAGGTGTTCCACAAGAGTTAATGGCAAATGGCGATAAAATTTCAAAATTTTGATTTTTTTGGGCAAATTTTCCATTTTAATCCATTTTTTCCAGTAACAAAGCAAGGGTTAACAGCCAAACAAAATGCTATATTTATTGCCCCGATTCTGTCGTTTGCAGAAACACCCCATATGTGGGCGTAAACTACTGTACGGGCACATAGTAGGGCGTAGAGGGAAAGGTGCGCCATATGGTTTTTGGAAGGCAGATTTTGTTGGACTGTTTTTCTTGACACCATGTCCCATTTGAAGCCCCCCGATGCACCCCTAGAGTAGAAACGTCATAAAAGTGACCCCATCTAAGAAACTACACCCCTCAAGGTATTCAAAACTGATTTTACAAACTTTATTAACCCTTTAGGTGTTCCACAAGATTTAATGGAAAAATAGAGATAGAATTTCAAAATTTCACTTTTTTGGCAGATTTTCCATTTTAATAATTTTTTTCCAGTTACAAAGCAAGGGTTAACAGCCAAACAAAACTCAATATTTATGGCTCTGATTCTGTAGTTTACAGAAACCCCCCATATGTGGTCGTAAACCGCTGTACGGGCACACGGCAGGGTGCAGAAGGAAAGGAATGCCATATGGTTTTGGAAGGCAGATTTTGCTGGAACGGTTTTTTGACACCATGTTCCATTTGAAGCCCCCCTGATGCACCCCTAGAGTAGAAACTCCAAAAAAGTGAACTCATTTTAGAAACTATGGGATAGGGTGGCAGTATTGTTGGTACTAGTTTAGGGTATATATGATTTTTGGTTGCTCTATATTACACTTTTTGTGAGGCAAGGTAACAAGAAATAGCTGTTTTGGCACCGTTTTTATTTTTTGTTATGTACAAAATGTATCTGACAGGTTAGATCATGTAATATTTTAATAGAGCAGGTTGTCACGGACGCGGCGATACTTAATACCGTATTTTTCGCCCCATAAGACGCACTTTTTCTTCCCCCAAAATGGGGGAGAAATGCCCCTGCGTCTTATGGGGCGAATGCAGCCAGTTTTACATCGCAAGCTGCGATGTATGGGCAGAGCGGGGACTCGGGGAGGGACTGGGAGGAGGAGCTGGGGGCCGGCAATAGCGGCGGGGCGGTGCAGTCAGTGTAGTATAGCACCGCCCCGCCGCTCCGGTATAAGATCTTAAATTCAAGTAATAGATATTAAACATGCCCCCCCAACTGCTATTACTACCTTACATCCTATTCCTTCTGTAGAATTCAGGCCGGGCGGGCGGCAGCGTAACTTGTGTCACGTGCCTGCGCCGCCTACTTTATGAATGAAGTAGGCGGCGCAGGCAAGTGACGTCAGTGAGACGCGCCGGCCGCCCGGCCTGAATTTTACAGAAGCGATTACCGTAGGATGTGAGGTAGTAATAGGAGTTGGGGGGCATGTTTAATATCTATTAATTCAATGTGACATCTTATATTTGTATGATGGCGGCGGCGGCGGCGGGCGGGGGGGGATGGGGATTCGGATCGCGATCTGTGGATGGCACTGTTACAGGGGGGGGGGGTGATCTGTGAATGGCACTGTTATGGGCTGGGGGGTCTGTGGATGGCACATACGGTATATAACAGTGCCATCCACAGATCCCCCTGTAACAGTGCCATCCACAGATCCCCCCTGTACCAGTGTCAGCCACAGATCCCCCCGTAACAGTGCAAGCCACAGATCCCCCCCATAACAGTGTCAGTCATCCACAGATCCCCCCATAACAGTGTCCGTCATCCACAGATCGCCCCATAACAGTGTCCGTCATCCACAGATCCCCCCATAACAGTGTCCGTCATCCACAGATCCCCCCATAACAGTGTCCGTCATCCACAGATCCCCCCATAACAGTGTCCGTCATCCACAGATCCCCCCATAACAGTGTCCGTCATCCACAGATCCCCCCTATAACAGTGTCCGTCATCCACAGATCCCCCCTATAACAGTGTCCGTCATCCACAGATCCCCCCTATAACAGTGTCCGTCATCCACAGATCCCCCCTATAACAGTGTCCGTCATCCACAGATCCCCCCTATAACAGTGTCCGTCATCCACAGATCCCCCCATAACAGTGTCCGTCATCCACAGATCCCCCCATAACAGTGTCCGTCATCCACAGATCCCCCCATAACAGTGTCCGTCATCCACAGATCCCCCCATAACAGTGTCCGTCATCCACAGATCCCCCCCCATAACAGTGTCCGTCATCCACAGATCCCCAGTAATAGTGCCATCCACAGACCACCATTAGTTCCAAACCCACCAAACACACAGCACACCTTTTTGGTTAAAAATATTTTTTTTCTTATTTTCCTCCCCAAAAACCTAGGTGCGTCTTATGGGCCGGTGCGTCTTATAGGGCGAAAAATACGGTATGTATACAATTTTTTTATTTATGTAAGTTTTACACAATGATTTCATTTTTGAAACAAAAAAATCATGTTTTAGTGTCTCCATAATCTGAGAGCCATAGTTTTTTCAGTTTTTGGGCAAATATCTTAGGTAGGGGATGAGATGACTTTAATTGGCACTATTTTGGGGTGCGTATGACTTTTTGATTGCTTGCTATTACACTTTTTGTGATGTAAGGTGACAAAAAATTGTTTTTTTTACACTTTTTTTTTTACGGTATTCACCTGAGGGGTTAGATCATGTAATATTTTCATAGAGCAGGTTATTACGGACGCGGCGATACCTAATATGCATACTTTTTTTATTTATGCAAGTTTTACACAATTATTTTATTTTTGAAACAAAAATAAATAAATCATGTTTTAGTGTCTCCATATTCTGAGAGCCATATTTTTTTCAGTTTTTGGGAGATTATCTCAGGTAGGGTCTAATTTTTTGTGGGATAAGGTGACAGTTTGATTAGTACTATTTTGGCAAACATACGACTTTTTTGATCACTTTTATTACCTTTTTTGGGAAGTAAGGTGGGCAAAATTAAAATTTCATGATAGTTTTTTATTTTTTTATGGCGTTCACCGTGCGGGTAAAGTAACATGACCGTTTTATAGATCAGGTCGTTATGGACGCGTTGATATCAAACATGTGTAGGGAATTTTATTTTTTTCATTTTTAATCAGTGATAAATGTGTTTTTTTGATTTTTACACTATATAGTGTACTGTACTGTATTTTCACTTTACAAAGTCTGATTAGACTTCTGCTTTTAGCCATCACTCAGCCAGCAGAGCAGTGGGTTATGGGGGGGAGGGAGGGGGCACAGCTCCCTATGGACCGCGGCATGGAAGTGGTTAAATGTATGGCATCTGTTCCAGCACAGATGCCAGGTGTGACACTCTGCAAACCGCTCGGCTATCCTGAGAGAGGGGACGGGAGGATGATCGCATGCCTGCCTGCCCCCCCCCCCCCCCCCCCCGATCAGAAACTTCCGAAACCGCTGCAAACCGCAGGTCTGAAATGACCTGCGGTTTGCTGCGATTGCCGACATGGGGGGGTCACAGGACCCCCCGGCGCATTTAGCCAAGGTGCCTGCTCAATGATTTGGTACGTCATGTGTCCTTAAGTACCAGGACAACATGCCGTACCGGTACGTCATGTGTCCTGAAGAGGTTAAAGGGAACCTGTCATCAACTTTGTGCTGCCCATACTAACGGCATCATAAAGTAGAGACAGGTGAGTAGATTTCAGTGGTCTTTTATTTATAAGTTAAAAGTAAGTGGTTGCCAAGATCCAACATCAAAATCATTGCAGACTAGGCCTGGGAAAAAGTCACGGCCACCTGAGAAGAGCCATGGTTATTCATAAATTCCTGTTCTCAATGCCCACCTGCTGTTGATTGACAGTCTTCTACTTAGTTTTCTCTCTTTTTGTCTAGTAGAGAACTGCCAATCATCAGCAGATGGGCGGGGAGAGCAGGAGATTATAAATACCCATGACTCTTCTCTGGTAGATTTGACTCTTAATTCAGCAAATTTGAAAGAGTTTTCCAATCAAGGCTGGCAGAACAGACTCTCTTTCGAATGAGTAACCTTGTTAAGAATTTGGAATGTCTATTGACATTGCAATGAATCAAAGATAATGATTATAGCCATAGCAGGACTGGAATTTCACATTTAAAAACAGGGAGAACCTTCACATATCCATGAAAGAACACCGAGCACCTTGCCAAGAACACACTAATCTTATCTAAAAGTAAGACTGAGCCTCAATTCTACAATGGTCTGGACCAGATACATGCCAACTTCTTAGAAGGACCTCAGAGAAGTCAGAGGTGGACGGATGAAATTTCTTCTGTCTGAGACTCCGAAAGAGATAGATTCAATACTGATTTTATTAACAGCCTAATCCAATCCGAACACCAATGGCACACGTTTACGGCTTTATGCAGACACTACCCTGCTACACCTGACTGAGAACAATACTGCATTTAGCCGGATTGCTGGACAGATTTGTAAAAGACAACAGACACATGAAATTAGACCTGCTCATGAAGAAATACTTTCAACGTCTAAATAGAAGGAGAAAAGACACTTGAAACCTGGTTAAGAACAACAGATCCAACTTTTCTTTGTATTCATTTTTTTATTTAAAGTTTTTGGCAACAAATGGCAAGCGACTTAATGTCATTAGATGCATACAAAGAAACACGAACAAAGGTGAACTGGCTGGGCAACTAGCAAGTGACGGGGCAGTGTTATACACAAATTTCAATACTAGAGAGTACTAGTTGACTTGCACTACCCCGTAGATCAATACGGCTCGCAAGTGATATAGGTCTCATGTAGAGTCCTTTTGCCAATGTTCAACGGTGGTGCTCTGCTACAGGAAAAAACAGTCTAAGCAAGAATACACAGTCTCAAGATAAATTAGCCAGTGCACTCAAACTTTTTTTTTAAGTGACAGTAGGGAAAGCATGACCCTCAGTCGCTTCCAGTCTACTGACTCCTTGTCAAAGCCTCCTCCAGGCCTCATCAGATGGAAAGGGTGTCAGGGAACTCTCCGCTGTGAAAATAGGTGGAGGAAGGACCCAAATCTATCAGACATTTTTGGCATATCGTGTGGATATGTCATAAAAGTTTAAAATGGGACTGACCCTTTAACATTTTTCCATTAGTCCACTAATGTATGTTACAATCCATTAGGATAGTGGTGCCAGGCAGGTTAAAGGGGTAACAGCACCCGTGCTGCTTCCTCTTCAAAGTTTACCGTGAAGCGAATGCAGCGCATGAGCATGGGTGCCAGGATACGGGCCCCCATCGATCTGATGTTGATGACCTATTCTGTGGATAGGTCATCAATATTAAGCCACAGCACAACCCCTTGAACTCCTTACATGCATCCTCTATTACAGGCCAGAATTGCATTCAGAGTTCAGTTGGACCTACCTTGACCTTGGACCTACAGCTCTTTCAGCAGAAAATCTTCAGCAAATGCAAATTAGTGCGTAATAGTAAGAAAATGGAGTAATCCAGTATGTGCACAAATGGCTGCAGCATAACTAACCTTTCTGATCCATCCTTCATCTGGACTTTGGCATATAGGACATCTACCATTGCTGGATCATCGTTCATATATTCTATTCCAGATACTTCTACTTCCATAGGTTTTCCCGCAGCAATTTTGCTATAAATAATAAAGAATAGAAAGTATATGTGACTGTTTCAAATAGAAAGTGCTAAAATTACCATCGCCTATCTAAAATGATAGCTTGACTCTAATGGACCTCCCTAATGCCTCCCCAAGTATTGCTGGCACATCTGTAGGGAGATAAAGTAAGATATGGCCACAGTCACATTTACCAATCTCTAGTACATAATGGCAACGTAATTAATGCAGAAACTTGTGACCCTCACTAACAAATACAACTAGGGGGCTGCGGCACTTGATATGCTCCTACTGCTCCTGTTAGCACCTCATTCAATTGAGGTGAAGAGACAGATTTCGAGTAAGTGGTCTTCAAAACAAAACCAAAGGAAGCCAATGGAAGCTTAAGTAGCATGGCACTCTGAAGAGCAATACAGTCCCTTCATTCTACCTATAGCCAAGTTCAGCATACAAGGTTCAGGTTTGGGTTATCTAAGAATTCCGTTAAGGATTCCGCTACCACGGACCCAAACCTTGTACGCCGAACTTAAAGTTCGCTCAACACTAGTCCCCATTATAGAGACCTTCTGACATGTATGTTGGTATACCAGAAGTTAGCTACAGCTTGACAAATGATTGCAGATAACAAAACATATTTGTACATTCACTTTAAACTGTAGTCGGACACTTTTTGTAAGGCTAGGTCCATAATGCATTATGAGCTTTCTCTCTGTCACGAGTTCCTGCCAGATGCAATTACGATGTTCACTCCAAATGTGGCGCTAAACTAGCCTACTATGTCTTAGGGGGTCATTGATCCGCCACTATTTTTGGAGGGGACAATTTTTATGTTTACAACCTCTTTAATTGGGACCTAAACTTTTGCTGAAAGCACGGATGGTACAACAACACTTCTCAGTGCCCTGCAACTTTGGCTTGCCACAGTTGTGTTCTGCTTTTCCAGCAACCCGGGTGTGGATCCCTTATACTTTCTATGGATCCATACTCCGCACGCTGGAAAAGCAGAGCTGATTCAGTGCAAGCCAAAGGTGCAGAACACTCCGAAAAGCGCTGCTGCACCTTCCGTGCTCTTAGTAAAGGCTTAGGTCCTCTTTAAGACTCAAATCAGTTAAATTTATAAATCACCACCGGTAGTACCAGCACTTGCACCAAAGGTAATACTAACATTAAGAATTCATAATTCTCAAGTCACAAATGTTAGCTTCATCATTCATATTTTGGTTAAGAATAGTAACCAATATGATCATAAAATTATTGACTGTACAGTCAACATCTCACTACAAGTCCGATGTGGACTATTTGTCTGCATCGTCAGTGCCACCTATAAAACTTAGTGGAGCACAGCCATTGCTGCGGGCCTACAGCAGGTGTTAAACCTGGATTGGACTGCATAGTTGTACTAACACCCAGTACAGAATTTGTTATTATTTTAGGCATTTTATGTGAGCTTTTTGGTTATATCCACTAATTTTATATATGCATTAATTGATGTGTAGTGTCTTGACACTATATAAAATGCCTAGGGAGCCAGCAATTTTGTAAACCGTTCAATTTCAGCTTTTTTCCTGTGGGTATCCGGTTTTAGCAGTGCACTCAACGTTTTATCATATAATCTATCTGTTCTGGCAGAGTGAGCCACTTACTTCATTTTATACTTTCTAAAATAATGTAAAGACCTTTATATTCCTCATCTATTAAAGGGGTTGCCGATTATAATAAAAGAACATAAGTCCCCCACCATTTTCAGTTGGCCTCAGCAGTCTTCTGCTGTATACTGCTGAGTAGGGCTGCAGCTATCGATTATTTTAGTAATCAAGTATTCCACCATTTAATCCAATGATTAATCGAGTACTTTAATTAAAAAAAACTAATCAAAAGAACGTTTTTCTTTATAAAAACTCATTAGCCCCCTCATCCATCATCACACCCCCCTGCCATCAGTCCTCAGCGTCATCAGTCCCCTCCATGCCATTATTCCCCCCTCCGTGTCATCAGCCCCCACCCAGTGGTTCCTCATGCCGTCAGCTGCCCCAGTGCCATCAGCTTTCCCTAGTAGAAAGGAATCCTTGATGCAAAAAATTTTCATCAAGGATTGTTTTTGTGTCAAGCTACTCAATTGATTTGAGTAATCCTTTCAGCCCTACTGTGGAAGCCAGTGATTGGCTGCAGTGGTCATATGCCATATATGGCACGTCACCACTGCACCCTGTATACAGACCAGAGGTGAGGACTGGAGAGGCAGCATGGAAACGGTGGGAAATTAAGCAGAGTATATATTTTTTATTATTTTAGGGGCACTGGTGAGTTTTCTTATAAGCTGGACAACCCCTGTAAATAGGTTGACTGCTCATGACCACCCTCAAGAGCGGTGAGCAAACAAGGCTCTCTGAGTATCCACCACGTAATACTACATTTCAGCTGACTGCAGCCTACCCTGACTGGGGGTCTCGGGTGCCACACCGGTGACAATCAACTCTCATATTAATGTAGCTCTCTTTGAGGAGGCAACCCCTTTAAGGAATGATTCACTTACTCCAGAAATTCCTCTTTGCAGCTGTGTAGAAGTTGACACGCTTCAGTGACTTCATTCTCATTAAGCAAAACCAAGGTCCCAATTGTCTGATGGAGCTTTGCAGGGTTCTGGAAAATGGAGCTTTCTATTCCATGGTCCTATAGAGAAGAAAAATAAGAGGCATAATAACAGATGCTCCTCATACAGAAAGCAGGATCAGATTCCTTTCAAAAACCTTGCTTCATGCACAATCCGTTCTCAGTATAATATCTGTCTTACTATGCAGTACGTGTGTATTCTTCATTCGGCACAGCAAGAAATTATGCTTTGTAGATGGCATTGCTGACAATGCCAACTTACTCCAAGTGGACACTGACAGGTACTTAGGACATTACATGCCATCTGTATATATTGCTGTGCATGCACAACAGTTGCATGCATCATTGGTGCAACATTAAAATTCAAGTACTTTCAAGAACTACGATCCAAGGATGCACAATGGACCTTCACATGAAATGTAATTTCATGGTTCTACCAGTTTACATTGTGTAATTATTATGACATATAGTAACTAATCATCTATACGGTCAAAGCGTGATCTTCAAACATAGCCTTACAGCTAGGCCGCCTGGCATGCATGATAATCCCTCTGCAAGGCATTGATGGGAATCAAATAATTGATTGTATTTGCATGTGGATGTATGAGAAGAGCATCTCAGTGTTACAAGTGACACAATTGGGGTCATTTATCAAACTGGTGTAAAGTAGAACTGGGTTAGTTGCCCACAGCAATTCCACCTTTCATTTTCCAAAGGAGATGTGATAAATGAAAGGTGGAATCTGATTGGTTGCTATGTTCTACTTTACACCAGTTTGATAAATGACCCTAAATATATCTTATAAAAAAGACATTAATCTCTAAAACACCTTCTATAAACGTTGACATCTTTACAGCATCTACTTAGAGATTTCAGTTTGTGGAGATGAGCAAAACCTCTCTCAGACTGGCAAATATCCTATTAGAATAGATGGAAGGTCTCCAGTTCCCAAATGCACAACCTGTGGCTACATGTTGCTTTTCTGAGTGGCCCTTGGCAACAAGGCTGGTGCCAATAAACAGAGCCTCCAGGACATGGCGCTAGCCTATCCTAATGTTACATATTCCCACAGATGAGCAAGCATGATCTCTCTGGACAATTAGAGAGGAATTAGCAGAGATAAGGCTCAGGGGTGTGGAATTCCTATCGCCCGACGCCCGGGACATGCAGTTCCGGGCGCCGGGCAGGTAGTTTGTGCAGGCAGCTTAGCCCTGCGGGCAAGTAGCAGGGCTAGGGTTGCACCGTGTTTTCCTCTAATACACAGCCCCGTGCAGCAAGTCCGGGCTGCTTACCGCAGTGTTCATAGACAATTCAGACAGAGCCGCTCACCTCACGCTGGCAGCAGGGAGGAGCCTGAGGGAGGGACAGGGAGGAGCGTAATATGATCTTAGAGTGGAAGCTGCTTCTGCCAGCCCCACCCCTCCCCGCCCACCAACCAATCACCGACCAGAGCTGAGGGGGCGGGGCAAGCACAGCACACTAGCAGCTCGGTCTGAGTCACACAAGTGCAGGGAGTCTATAAAAATGAATCGAATGAGTCACAAGTTAAAAGAATCTAAAGATCCGACTTAGTTTGTGACTCATTCGATTCATTGAGTTAAAAGAGCCATGAGTCAGACTGTAGAACAGTTTACACTGAGGCAGCAGTGATAAGATTAAGGGACAGGAGTAGAGAGATAAGAGAAGGGACAGATGACACAGAGTTTAGATTCCAGGTTGAATTAAATTAACCCTTTAGAATCAAATTGGCTTCTCAGGAGATATATATGTTAAAGGCATCTCATTCAGTAGCTATATAACTAAGGGTGGGTTCACATCACCTTTATGGATTCCGTTATGGCTTTCTTTTATAAAAGGGTTATAACAGAAAATAACGTAATCCATAAAATGGAATGCAAAACGGAAACCTTTAAGAGGCATTCCGTTTTGCTTTCCGTCATCGTAAAAGTCTATGGAAATCATAACAGATCCGTCTGGGTCCTGTCGTGTCGACAGGACTTAGTTTTCCGTCTTACATAACGGGACCCAGACGGATCCATTTTGATTTGCATAGACTTCTATGAGGACGGAAAGCAAATAGAATGCCTTTTAAAGCCTTCCATTTTGCTTTACGCCATAATACAAGTCTATTGTCCTCCTGTCCGGCGTCAGCCTCAGCTTCCCTTTACTATAATAAATCACTCTTCCTGACTCACTCAATACTAATCAGAGTTCAGAGAGCTGAAGAGCCGACTGCACTGAGTCAGCAGCAGCAAGTGAATCGAATGTGTATAGCATCTGCGCATGCGCACCGGCACCTAGAGTCTTCGGTTCACTTGCGAGTCAGCTCAGCAGTCTGACTCACCAAGTGAACCGAAGATCCGATTCATGAATCGGTTCATTTGAATGAGCTGATTCAAATGAACCGATTCACCTAAAAGATCCGAACTTCCCATCACTAGTTATCAGCGCTCCTGTGCAGGCCGGAAGTCGGGCGCCACGGGCCGGAAGTCAGCTCCCAGCTGAGGCACACGTTAGTCAGCGGCTGTAGTAGGAGATTCTGACATGGTGGCAGCCCGTGCCGTGATAGATAGCCCAGCAGGTAGTGTGTGTGGTGACTGCTCTGGGTCAGCTATGCTCTGTCAGGCTGCCGCTCTGCTTCTTCTCCCTGGCATTGAAGTGTCAATAGGAGTGCTGCCAGGTTCCAACTTCCAGCCACTCACCCTCCATGAATAGGGGGGGGGACTTCCCCATACTGGCATGTACATCAAGGGGATTCACTGCCCCAGTATGGCATGTACATTAAAGGGATTCACTGCCCCAGTATGGCATGTACATTAAAGGGATTCACTGCCCCAATATGGCATGTACATTAAAGGGATTCACTGCCCCAGTATGGCATGTACATTAAAGGGATTCACTGCCCCAGTATGGCATGTACATTAAAGGGATTCACTGCCCCAGTATGGCATGTACATTAAAGGGATTCACTGGCCCAGTATGGCATGTACATTAAAGGGATTCACTGCCCCAGTATGGCATGTACATTAAAGGGATTCACTGCCCCAGTATGGCATGTACATTAAAGGGATTCACTGGCCCAGTATGGCATGTACATTAAAGGGACTCACTTAAATATGGTTTTAATTTAAAATTACTTTTTGTATCAGGACAAGTAGATTGTCATAAGGGGCAAGTAGATCGAGCCCCAGCTTTAGTCCTTCGACAAGTAATTTTTTTTTAAATTTCCACACCCCTGTAAGGATTTGATATAGTAGAACCAGTTGTATTTAGAGCCCTTTTATTTAGGTCAAAGGAAGCCATTATAACAAATGAAAGGTATTTGGGAATATATTTATAATAAAGTAATATTTAAGTCTTTTCAAGTAATTCCCGGAGAACCCCTTTAAGAAGCAACCAGGCCTCGGCTCATTCAAGACATCCATGTCCCAAGCTAATCTATTGGCAATCAGGACCCTCTATCTACTTAAGTAGTCTGGGGCAATCAGAATGTTGCTAATACAGTTTGGCCCTAATCCCCTTATCACCACCTTAACCATCTAAACTTAGCCTTCCAATTCCATTCCAGTCAGTGAGAGCAAGTATACACAGGAGTCCCTCACTGTTCTCAATGTCTCTTGCCAGACCTGGAAGAATTTTGATCCCTCTTTTCCTTGTATCTCCTTCCCTCTCTTCCCCAATCCCAACCCGGTGGTTCCAGTCAGCCAACAGTTCTGCCACCACCATTTCAGCAGCTGTACATGTTACTGCTGCCGATAGACATAACCTACAGTGCCTTGCAAAAGTATTCACCCCCCTTGACTTTTTCGTGTTTTGGTGCCTTACAACTGTAATTAACATGGATTGTTTGAGGATTTGCATCATTTAATTTACAGAACATGCCCACAACTTTGAAGATGTTTTTTTTTATTTATTGTGAAGCAAACAACAAATAGGATAAAATAACAGAAAAAGTCAATGTGCATAACTATTCACCCCCCTAAAGTCAATACTGTGTAGAGCCACCTTTTGCGGCAATCACAGCTCCAAGTCGCTTTGGATAAGTCTCTATGAGCTTCCCACATCTTACCACTGGGATTTTTGCCCATTCCTCTTTGCAAGACTGCTCCTGCTCCTTCAAGTTGGATGGTTTGTGTTTGTGAACAGCAATCTTTAAGTCTGACTACAGATTTTCTATTGGATTGAGATCTGGGCTTTGACTAGGCCATTCCAACACATTTACATGTTTCCTCTTAAACCACTCAAGTGTTGCTTTAGCAGTGTGTTTGGGGTCATTGTCCTGCTGGAAGGTGAACCTCCATCCTAGCCTCAAATCACGCAGAGAGTGGTACATGTTTTGCTCAAGAATATCCCTGTATTTAGCACCATTCGTCTTTCCCTTAATTCTGACCAGTTTCCCAGTCCCGGCTACTGAAAAACATCCCCACAGCATGCTGCCACCACCATGGTTTTTTATTTAATGGCCGAAAAGTTCAATTTTAGTCTCATTAGACCAGAGCACCTTCGTCCATACATTTTGGGAGTCTCCCACATGCCTTTTCGCAAACTCACAACGTGCCTTTTTGTTTTTAGCTGAAAGTAATGGCTTTCTTCTGGCCACTTTGCCATAAATCCCAACTCTATGGAGCGTACAGCTTATTGTTGTCCTATGTACAGATACTCCAGTCTCTGCTGTGGAACTCTGCAGCTCCTCCAGGGTTACCTTAGGTCTCTGTGCTGCCTCTCTGATTAATGCCCTCCTTGCCCGGTCCATGAGTTTTGGTGGGTGGCCGTCTCTTGGCAGGTTTGCTGTTGTGCCATGTTCTTTCTATTTGGTTATGATAGATTTTATGGTGCTCCTGGGGATCATCAAATATTTAGATTTTTTTTTATAACCTAACCCTGACTTGTACTTCTCAACAACATTGTCCCTTTCTTGTTTGGAGAGTTCCTTGGTCTTCATGGCAGTGTTTGTTTAGTGATGCCTCTTGCTTAGGTGTTGCAGCATCTGGGACATTTAAAAAAAAGGAGTGCATATGTAATGACAGATTGGACATCATTTCACTAATTATATGACTTCTGAAGGTAATTCGTTGCACCAGAGCTTTTTATGGGCTTACAAAGGGGGTGAATACATACGCACATGCCAATTATTTGTTTTCTATTTCTAAACAATAGTTTTATTTATATTCATTCATATTTTCTCATTTCACTTCCCCAACTTAGACTATTGTGTTCTGATCCATCACATAAAATTCTGTGCAAATTAACCTGACATGAGTCCCGTCCCTGACTCATCTCAGGGACAGGACTCATCTCAGGGACAGGACTCATCTCAGGTTAATTTGCATATGTATCAAATATTTTTTTTACACAATAAAAGCACACAGAGCTATGGGGACTGGATATTGCGGATGTGCTAGCGGCCATCTAGCATCCCATGTCCTGAGCTCTATACACAAAATCCCGGTGACAGGTTCCCTTTAAGGCTGTAATGTAACAAA
This sequence comes from Bufo gargarizans, assembly GCF_014858855.1. Lineage (NCBI taxonomy): Eukaryota > Metazoa > Chordata > Amphibia > Anura > Bufonidae > Bufo > Bufo gargarizans. Next base: position 148,219,225 of record NC_058085.1, on the reverse strand, counting down.
ACACAAAAAAAGTCAAGAGGGGTGAATACTTTTGCAAGGCACTGTACATGGCACTCCTTAACACCTCTTTTGGTTATGGCACTCCTCAACACCTCTTTTGGTTTGGGTTACGATACTACTTTAGCCCAGACACAATCTCCTTAAGACTCCAATTATGTCCAATATGTTCACCCATATCACTGTCCTAATCTATTAAATCTGAATCTTTTTTAAGATCTTCTGACAGCTATGATTCCCATGACCAATTATTGAAAAATACAAGGTCTCATCCACCCCTGACCCCTATATTAACATATCATACCAGAGAGAGGGAGGCCCCCAACATTATCACTTTTTTTTTTTTTAAGTCCAGCCACCCTCAAGAGACATTCTTTAAAAAAAAAGACAGGCAAGGTAACAGAGGTAGGAGAAGAAAATCCAAACAAGGGTCAACAACTCTCTATTCCAAAGAGGGACATACAGAAACAGTGAAGAATTTTAATCAATCCAGATATCTACTCTCTGAGAATGAAGTCAGTTTATTCAGTAGAGGCCTTTCTTATTTTCCTACTAGAAGTATTATTGTATTATGGATTTGAACTTTTACTAGATTTTAACAGCTTTATTCATAAAATTACATTAACATGACATGTTGACATTAGGAACACCAGGTATTGGAGAATAGAAAATAGTAGAAAGACTGCTTGTCTGGCGCTGCTTGGAACAATTCAAACTTGCATCGAGGATGCGATGGAAGAAAAGCTTTTATGATCTGTCAACACATTTCGGAGGTAGGAAAACCCTCTTCGACAGACTTTTATCGTTTGCTGGTCGGTGACTCCTCACAGCGCAGCGCGGTAAGCGCACCCTAATATCTATACACGGGCAAGAACAAGGCCTACATGATAATCTTATATGGGGTGAGTGAGAAGCTCTTTAAAAGTTGTCCAAAAATAGAGATATATGGGGTAATTTATCAAACTGGTGTAAAGTACAACTGGCTTAGTTGCCCCTAGCAGCCAATCAGATTCCACCTTTCATTTTTGACAGCTCCTTTGGAAAATTAAAGGTGGAATCTGATTGGTTGCTATGGGCAACTAAGCCAGTTCTACTTTAAACCAGTTTGATAAATGACCCCAATAGTTATTAAGGGAACGAGCAAACGAGGTGACATCATAATCCAAGATCCAGAGACCTATATCTAAGAGGCAATGCATATCTTGTCAAACAAAAACTATTCTATTAGATTAACGACCGATCGGACATCAACATGCAAGGCAAATCATGATAAAATGATTCAGGCTGTATTTGCTGGTGGGATTATAACAAAGGATGAGAAACTATTAATCATCCCAAAATTGATATATACTACCATCTCCCAAAGATACATAGGAATGCTACAACCTACCAGGACGACCCAATACTTCTGGGATAAACTCCATTACTGCTAATTTTCTGAATATATTGACCATCATCTACAGAAATTCATGATTTCACTAACTTCTTATTTACGTAATTCAGCTATGTCTCATAGCTGCTCTACAAGACATAGAATGGGAACCTGAAGACAGATGGATTACCCTGGATATTTCTGTTTTATACAGTAACATTCCTCATGACTTGCACCAATTTATTCTCCATCTAAATTCAAACAATTGGGGGCTGACTTTAAGAAGTACCATCACAGAGAGAGAGGCGGAATATTTAGATTTAAAACTAATAGCAGAGAATAAGAAAATTATTCCAAAAACCTTCTTTAAGAAGGGAGATTCAAACAGTTTAATGACTAATGTGACTTATGGTCATTTGAAACAGATCAGGAGAAACAGTACTAGAGTTGAAGATTTCTAACAACAAGGGAGAATGGTTAGTGACAGACTCTGAGTGAAGGGCTATCCTACCAATACTGCATCTGCAGTGTTCCAACAAACAAGCGATTTCAATCAAGAAGGTTGTGTTCTGTGAAAAACTAAGATCACTAATGACACCTAGCGGCATTACAATTTTGTTACCACCTATAATAGGTTAGGTTGCATGAGAAAGACCATCAGATTTTTACACAATACTGGCCTATACTATTGAATGATCCTTATCTTCAAGGTGCAATACCCAATAGACCACAACTAACATTCAGATGGCTCACACAAACCAAAATACTTTGGACCCAATGAGATTACCTTCCCACCTTTAATCCTAACAACCATTATCAGGACTTTCAGTTGTAATTTTTCGAGATGCAAATGCTTTTTAAATGTGTGCTATAAGGTTTGTTCATTCCGCACTTTGACTAGCAATGAGAAATTCCCAAATAAGGCGTTCCTAAATTCTTCCATCAACTATGTAATTTATGAGATCGAGTGTACTTGTGGGCTACAGTATGTTGTATGTGACAACACTAGGATCAAACAATGTTATTACAGTTTTTTTTTTAAAGTACAGTTTATCTCGTCATGCTGCTTTGATGGCATTTCAGAGTACTTCCCATTGAACAGGTATCATGTCAGACACCTGATAGGTTTAAGAGTCTGATACAAAGGAAGATGTTTTGGATACTAAAACTAAATACTCTCTCTCCTCTAGGCCTCGATGAATCTGTTGAAAATGTATTTGATTAGAGTTCATTAGCCCTCTTGTTATATTTAGTGCTCGGTGAGATTTACATTTGGGTTTATGATTTTTAAAGTGGTTGTCCACTTTTTTTAAAATATTGATGAACTATCCTTAGGATAGGTCATGATTATCAGATCACCTGGCACCCCCACCGACTAGCTGTTTGAAGAGAAGACTGCGCTCATGCAAGCCCTGCCTTCCATTTATTGTTTACCAGCCCGCCATCGCAATTGCAGCTGTGAGCAGTGAAATTACACCTAAGCCACACAATTCACTTCTAAGGGAAGGCTCGTTACTATACACTTGAATAGGAAGGGGGCGTCCCTTTAGGTGTAATTATACCTGCTTACCACTGCGATCTCGAATGTGAGCAGGTAAACAATGAAGAGAAGGCAGCGCTCGCAGGAGTTTAGCCTTCTTTTCAACCAGCTGATCAGCGGGGGTTAAGGATAGGTTATCAAAATTTAAAAAAATGGACAACTTCATTAAAGGGGTTTTCTCAACACGCCATTTCATACTTACCTGCTCCCGGCGCGCCGTCCACTTCTTGGTTTCGGCACTCGGCAGGGGACGGGCTCCATCTTGATTGATGTCTTCTCCCGGCCGGGCCGCGCGCTGTACTGAACGCGCACGCCGAGTCCGCGCATGCGCCCTGGTGACTTCTTCCTGGCCAGTATAGTATTTGCCAGGAAGAAGTCACCAGGGCGCATGCGCGGACTCGGCGTGCGCGTTCAGTACAGCGCGCGGCCGGCCGGGAGACGAAAAGAAGACCGCGATTCCTGAGAAGAGCTGTGGCCGTAACCAGGGGAGACGGAAGACAACAGTCAGGTAAGTATAGGTTTATTTTTTTCTAAGGGGTGGAGATTTGTTAATGAAATATATTTAGAAAAATTATCACTGTTAAATCATTAATAGATTTAACAGTGTTCATTAAGATGATAATACCCCTTTAAGTTGTAAGCTCTTGTGAGCAGGGCCCTCATTCCTCTTGTTCTAATTATTGACTTGTCTGTTGCTATGTTATTTATGATGGTTTGTACATGAACCCCTTAATTGTAAAGCGCTGCAGAATATGTTGGCGTTATATAATTATAATTATTATATTATTTAAGTAAGGGGAATGGCACAACTCCCCTCCCCTTCTCCATTTTCTCCCCTTCTTTTCCCACATTTTAAACATTTGTATTTTACTGTTTAATAGTATTTTTGTATCTCAGGGCACAATCCCACTGTCTCACTAAATGCTGAGGTCATTATTAAAATTAGATTTTAATTTTATTATTAACCTGGTAATATTAAAGTTTTTACTATTTTGATTTACCTTACTTACTGGCTAAGTCCTTGTTATGGCCATTTGCTAATCTTATAAGCTTGATTTTGCAGGAACATCGCTTCTTGTAACACCATTTTTGGTTACTGGCCAGGAAAGGAGGAAAGAGCGCATTAACTACACAGAGCGCAACGCCTCTTGATATGGGCAGTAGCTTAAAGGGGTTTTCCGAGATATTAATACTGATGACCTATCATCTGGATAGGTCATCAATATCTGATCGATGGGGGTCCAACACCCAGGACCCCTGCTGATCAGCTGTATGAAGGGAAGGCGCGCGCCTGCCGTCTCCCTTCTCTTTTCCTACCCGCTGCTGCTATATCTATGGGGAGCAGGAAGAGAGAAGGGAAACGGTGCACGTTTCAATGTACGTCACTGTGCTTGGTGAACAGGGAGAAGGCCGTGGCGCTCACAGGAGCACCCGTGCCTTCTCGAACAGCTGATTGGTGGAGGTCCCAGGTGTCGGACCCCTACCTATCAAATACTGATGACCTATCCAGTAGTACTATAACTCATGTACACACACACACGACAGCTTATTATGAAAAGTTATCTGAACATTTAGGCACGCTTTAAATAATGGCTAAACACGAATGCTGCAGAGAATAGAACCTGCACGCTACTTTTTACTATTACAAAAGAACAATTGAACAAGGTCAAAATTATGTTTCTGACAAACGAAAAAATATAGGCTGCGCTATTACACACCAAATGACCAATTTATCTGAATGTATAAATTGTTAAACATTTCAATACTACAGATTCAGCTGTTTGAAAGGTGACTATTATTTCCACCATGTTCAAATTATGCAGGTCATTTCTTTTTAAAGCATATCCATCCCCTTTCTACCAAAATGTTGTATATATATATATATATCACATTAATAAATCTACTTTTGATTATATCAACTTTCTGCTGCTGTGGAAGCTTCACTGAGATGCCACTGTCTGGATTCCTTATACCATTCTTGATCTCACAGGATGGGATCAGAGCCCATGCTTGACTCCTTTATGGACCTGGAAATACGCTTATGTGAAACTGGCTTTACAGAGAATCTGTCAGCAGTTCTGACAATGCTAAACTGCTTTACAGACCTAGGTAGGGGCTGGGGAAAGCAGTAAAAACATACATTTTGTGGAAGTTTTATCAGGAGTAGTGACAATATGAACTTTTATTCTGCTGGATTCTTATTCTTAAATGGATCGTGTCAGTTATCATTTTTTCTGCTAGTTAAGACCAGATAGTGACACATAATTGTTATATGTTTTTATTTTCTGCTTGTAGATTTTTTATTCCATTTCCTGAACATAATTAGAGGGCAGCCACTTTGCCTGAGCTGCTGTTAACAGCATCTAGATATATTCTTTATAAAAGCCACCATGGGCCATAGACTTAATAATCTAAAAAGGACTTATTGACTTCAATGGGAGAGTTCTCTAGACATGCTCTGTGTCCTATAGAAAGATCATTGTACAAACAGATAAGCTTTGACAATCACCTAATGCGAATGGTGGATCCTGTAATATCTTTTATATAAAGGTGTTATCTGTCATTGAAATCCTGTCTACTGTGATAATGATGAAAAGTGATCCGTACAGACCAAGAAGTGACACCTATTATTAGGCTTAATGGCCTGTGCAAAAATGGCAGAGGTTTTGGATTTTTTCTTAAATATAGTGACATGGATAATAAAAAAATAACATCACCAAAAATTATTTGAAAATATGTTTAACATAGAAACTTGATATAAACAATACGTCATTTTCTGATAACACATTCCCTTTAAGTGCAATGGAATCTCAGCTTAAGGCTTAGTTCACACGAACGTGTGTGATCTGTGGCCGTATTGCCACAATACACGGCCACAGTTCAGTGTGCATTCCGCACGGATGCGGACCTATTCACTTTAATGGGTCCGCAAATCCGGAATCGCGGAACGGCCGCACGGGACGGGACCCCTCGGAAGCACTACGGAGTCCTTCCGTGGGGTTACGTCCCGTACCTCCGTTCCGCAAAAAGATAGAACATGTCCTATCTTTTAGCGGCACAGGCGGATCGCGGACCCATTAAAGTGAATGGGTCCGCGATCCGATGCGGCTGACCTACGGCCGACGATCGTGCATTGCGGCCCACAGCACGAGCACGGGTCACACACGTTCGTGTGAACTCGGCCTAACTGTGAAGTACTCTCTGCTTTGAATTAGAGTTGTTGCGATACCAAATTTTTTATTCGGTTTCGATACCATGAAAAAGTATTGCGATACTCGATACCATTCGATACCACGCGAAAAAAAAATAAACCAAAAAAGCCACGTGCATTCCGCATTTTAAAAAATGGCAAATCACGCAGTTTTTATTTATTTTTTTCTGTTCCGGCATTCACCACCTAGATTTTTTTTTATATTTCAATAGTTTGGACTTTTCTGACGTGGCGATATGTAATATGTTTATTATTTATAAATTTTATATGTGAAATTGGGAAAAGGGGGTGATTTATACTTCATATTTTGGTGGGGTTTTTTTTTAACTTTTTTTTTTTTTACACTTTTTATTTAATAACTATTTCCCCCTTAGAGGCTAGAACGTGGGATCTTTCATCCCTTGCCCTATTCAGCCTGATAGATCTCTATCAGGGTGAATAGGACTTCACACCGTCCCTGCTGCTCTGTGCTTTGTGCACACAGCATCAGGGATGTTACCATGGCAACCAGGGCTTCTGTAGCGTCCTGGCTGCCATAAAAACCGATCGGAGCCCCAGGCTTACACAGCTGGGGTCCTGATCAGAAGCTGCCACTGCAACACCAATGAGGGGGAGGGGAGAGGACCCTGTGCCCACTGCAACCAATGATTTTAATACTGGGGGGTTGAGAGGGGCCGGCGCACTGTGCCACCAATGATTTTAATGGGATGGGGGGTTGAGGGGGGGCACACTGCACCACCAATGATAATTACCCCTTTATACAGGAGGCGGGTACTGGCAGATCAGCGGCAGTTAACCCCTTAGGTGCCGCACCTGAGGGGTTAACTGCCGCTGATCGCAGCTCCCTGTCAGGGGCAGGGTGCCGGCAATGCGATTCTGCTGCCGGCACCCGCCTCCTGTATTGTGTTAAAGACTGACTACTTTATATGGGACTCCAGACTGTCACTATTAGGCTACACAGAGCGGTGCCTAGCGATGTCCCAGCACTCACCATTAGTCCTGGGCGCCGCTCCGTTCGCCTGCAGTGCCCCATTACTGTCTCCTTTCCTGCTCCACATGCTGCTGATTACTATCGGAGCGATGGGAGGAGACATCAGCTTTACTAGTGGGCGTTCCTTCTCCCTGGCTGTAGCGTTGTCCAATCGCAGCGCAGGGAGAAGGAACGCCCACTAGTAAAGCTGATGTCTCCTCCCATCGCTCCGATAGTAATTAGCAGCATGTGGAGCAGGAGAGGAGACAGTAATGGGGCACTGCGGGCGAACGGAGCTCTGTGTGGGAATAGTCCTATCATTTGTGGCGCAGTGCGCCCGCCCCTCCTCCGCCCCTCTCTTCTTATTGGTGGCGCAGTGCGCCCGCCCCTCCTCCGCCCCGCTTTTCTCATTGGTGGCAGCAGCAGCAGCACAGGGGGGAGGGAGGACAGCTTCATTCTCCCCGTGCTGCTGAGAGAACATGAGCGCGCGGATAGCAGCGCGCTCATGTTCAGAGATACTAGACTGCGCAGAAGCGCAGCCCAGTATCGAAAAAACTGAAATCCCGGTATCGTATCGATACCGGGACAAAAGTATCGATTGGGTATCGAAATTTCGATACCCGCAACAACCCTACTTTGAATTGCTCCATGTTCACTCCACTCTGCACGGAGTGACAGCTGTAGTGGTCTCCTCGTTGGATGTTACAACTATCATTCAGATCACACAGGAGGGCATGTGAAGCAGCTCAATGCAGCAAGCACTTCACTGTGAAGCTCTGATTCCTTTGCACTTAAGGAGCAGAACCTATCAGAATAAAACTTCATATTAACACTACTCCTGATGATAAAATCCTGTTGAAGAATACTATATAGTAAGGCTCCGTTAGGCTAGTTTCACACTAGAGGTAAATTCTTCTGGCAGGCTGTTCTGATAGAGGAAGACATAGTATCCGGCATAGCCGGAAAAGTCGACGGGGATTCGGCCTGCTTTGAACATAAATGTTGGTATTCGGACGGACAAATATCGCGTCAATACAGCAGTATTTGTCCAGCTGAATCCAGACACTAATGCCCATGAGTCTAATTATAGTCAATGGGCTCCAGCAGCGTCATGTAGTATCCGGGTATGCCGGATACAATGTCTTCCAGCAGGCTGTTCCTCTAGTGAAGTGATGGCTAACCTCCGGCACTCCATCTGTGGTGAAACTATGACTCCCAGCATGCTCCATTCATTTCTGTGGAGTTCTGAGAACAGTCAAGCATCTTAGGGGTTGTAGTTTTACCACAGCTGGAGTGCTGGAGGTTAGCCATCACAGCTCTAGTGTCAAACTAACCATAAAATTTGCATTATTTGCCTTCTATTAGTTCTGATACTTTAGCAACAACAACAGTGTAGTGAGCTGTGCTATTGTAGATTTATTTTATTTCCTGAACATGAATATGGGGGCGGCCATCTTGCCTGAGCTGTTCTTAACAGCATTTACACAGCATAAAAAAAAATTGCTTTACGGCAGCCCCATAGACACAATGGTCAGAAGGGGACCCTCTTGACTATGGGAAAGTTTTCTAGACATGCTCTGTGACCCGTGAAGAGGTCATTATACACAGAAAGAATAGATAAGCTCTGACAATCACCTATTGTGAAAGGTGGATCCTGTCTTATCTATACACAGAGGTGATATCATTACAGGCAGGATTAGAATAATATATAACACCAGTAAAGTGATCTGTATAGACCAAGAAATGGTGCTAATTATTAGACTTAGTAGCGAGAGCGAAAACTTCATGATTTTATCTTTTTTGTTTAAATATATGGAGTACATGTTTAAAATAACCAACACAAATTATTTAAAAATATGTTAAACGTAAAAACGTGATTTAAACAATAGGTCATTTTCAGATGACACATTCACTTTAAAATGACCAATGGCAAAGAATAAAAGCCTGTATACAAATACACAGTGAATGGAGATACGATTGTAGGGTTCATGTTTTTTTTTAAAATGTTTTAAGATTAAAGTTTCCTATCAAATCCATTGGTAAGAGGATGTAATGAATGCCCTTCGTGGAGCTAGAAATAGCTCCTACAAGCATTTTTCATGTTTCAATTTGCACAATCCTCTTTAGTAGCTGTTCAATGGATAATGAAGAAGTGGCACTTTTATCCCGGTACATTTATTTTCAGCTGTATGTTCTCTACAGGTTCTACAGAAGAGTACTGCACCGGGCTCTTGGCAAAAGTTGCTTATGGCCCACTAACAATGAAATCTTTTTCAATAACATATTAAAACATAACCTTCGAATAGACTCTGCAATGAAGGTTTCACTGATGGAGCACATGTTCAAATTAAATAAACGTTCACTAAATCTACCGTATTTTTTGCCCTATATGGCACACTTTTTCCCCCCAAAGTGGGGGGGAATACTAATGAGTACTTCCATTATGGAAGCGCTCATTAGTACAGGAGGACCGGGAAGCAGTGAATGCAGGCAGGCTGAACAAGAGGAGAGAAGAGGTCAGCTAATTGTTAATTGTTTTTTTTAATGTCTGCTCTGAGCCTGGGGGTCTGTTCCTATTTGGGACTCATTGACATCAGGCTCTGATCTGAGGTATGCTTGGGGGTCATTCACACCGGGGGCTCAGATCTGAGGTCTGCTTGGGAGGTCTGATTTGAGGTCTGCTTGGAGGTCATATTCACATTGGGGGTCCAATCTGAGGTCTGTTTGGCGGTGTTATGAACATTAGGGGTCTGAGTTGAGGTCTGATTAACATTGGGGTTCTGATTGTGACTCTGAGTTGAGGTCTGATTAACATCGGGGCTCTGATTGTGACTCTGACGTGAGGTCTGATTAACATTGGCAGTATGATTGGGGGTCTGAGCTGAAATTTAAAATATTTTTTTTATTTTCCTCCTCTAAAACTAAGGTGCGCCTTATGGGGCGAAAAATACAGTAATTTCAGTCTTCCATGTCAAATGACTGTGAAGGAGACAGCAGTACAATGTCCTATGCTTTTCTCTGAAAATAGACCTATGGTCAAGGAAAAGTATTGCCATTTATAGGGAATCTGTCAGCTCCAAAACACCCCCCCAAACTAGAGCAAGAGGTGTAAAGAAGTATGTATGTAAGTGACGCCGAGTTCGGTTATGTAATTTTTATCTTCATACTCATTTGCATTCTGATACTTTGCTCTCACAAACCAGCAGTAAAATGCATTGACAGGACTCTTTGAGTCCTCTCCATTATGTGTGTCCTCCTCAAGAGTCCTCTCAAAGCATTTTACTACTGGTTTGTCCGACCACAGCCTCAGAATGCAAATGAGGATGAAGATAAATGACATAATCGTATTCTGCTTTACTTGCACTATACACCACTTACTCTAGTGTGGGAGATGTCTCAGATGTTTCTAGTGTGGGAGGTGTTTTAGTTAATGTAGCCGGACGGAGACTTTCATGCAGCAATGCCGGAATGCAGAAAGATCCAGCAGGCTTTATGGCTACTGTTGACTAGGAATATAGTCTATACTAATATTCTGCACCATTTTCTATATTTCATAAGGTATTCTCCCTTGTTGGCCAAGTCTTTTGTGCTGTCCACCTGGCGGTCCTGTCCATATAATGGCTGCTGATGAAGTGTCATGTGACCAGACAAATCAGTCTCCTCTATTCAAATACAGTACACCTGCACTACACTCCCAACAGAGCAAGTACAGATGGTAGGTGTGGTATCTGAGTGGAGAAGGCTGAGTGATGTATCTCGAGTTATTTTTGCCTCCATCAGCGGCCATCTTATGCACAGGTCTCCTGTGTGGACAACACAGATTTGCCTAACAAGGGGGCATGGCTTATGAAATATAGCAAACGGCATAGAAAATCAGCAAAGGCTATATTAATAAGTGTCATATAGTCATTAAATATACACATTGGTTACAGGCAGCCACAAGGTGGCCAATCCCTTTGATTAGCTGTGAGGGTGGGTTTAGCAACAGCTGAGTCCTGGGAGATGCAGGCGCTTGATGGTCAGGTAACAAGCTGCTGCCAACCCACAGAAAGTGAAGAGATCTGAGCTGCAGAGGGGTGAGTAAAGAAGCTAAAGGGAGTTAAATTACACTGGAAAGCAGCATTTATTGCGCTGTTATAGTCAAAATAATGGTGTACATTACTCCACACTTTTTTTTTTATATATGTGGGATAACCCTTTTAATAAAATAAAAAATATCCCATAGCACAAATGTATTCAGTGATAACAAATACATTAATCTTTGAAGTCACGTACGGTAATAAATTACTACAGATGGAACCTGATGTGGAAAGTTACCACCAAGCTACAACAGAGACCCTATGTTTGAAATGTGGTGGTATCTGGCATATTACGTAGCGTAAGTCATATGCTATTCTTATTCTTCATGACATTGTTACCATGCAAGCATATCAGTATAATCGAAATCAAATTATCCCAGTGTAAACACCCTGCTCGTATCCTAAATGACCCTGTCCACAGCATTCGGGCTGCAGCGCTCTCAAAGTAGTCTCTGATGTGTGACCCCCAATTTCAATAGATCCTGTATCTCTGAAGCCGACACTGCATTTCAAGACACTATTCGGAAAGAAAATCGGTCTTCAAAGTGAATTAATTCATTTACTGTTATACTGTACAGGAGTCTTCTGTCTTTCATTTCTTTCTTTGTTTCTACTTTGATTGGCTTTCCCATCAACAATATTCAAAGCAGATGAAAGCTGTGCTGTGGTCTGATCTTCTATTAATATGGAAATTGAAGAAGTCTACTGATTCCACGACAATAAATGACAGAGAAATGAGTTTCCAAAAAGAAGCAAACAGAAGGACCAGCTCTGCAAGTAAAAGCGGCTGCCTGCCTGTTGATTTCCTGCGCATATCTAATCTGGAACAGATATTGAAGTCAATTTAGAAGAAAAACAATGCAGATAGGCTTTCTACTCTATTGTATTTCTCTCAGCACTGCTTGATGATAATTCCCTTCTCCATCTCATCTCTGTATCCTCTGCTCAGCTATGATCATCAGCAGCAACAGGCGCAATATAGATTTTTTATTTTATTTATTTTTTGTGAAAACTACAGCTCTACATTTCTGGTAACTGCTTTAGGCTCTTTACAAAGCAATCTAGCAACATACTCACCTGAAATATGCAGCTGTTATGTATGTCTGTCTGTAAAGTACACATTTTTTTCAGGGATGCTCTTTGATGGTTTGATGTACTATTGATGGTCTATCCCCAGGAGACTCTGTAAACAGCTGATCGGCACAGGTGCAAGGTCCCGGATCCCCGACAATCCAATACTGATGGCTTATCCTGAGGATAGACCATCAATAGTAAAAGGAGTAGACAACCTCTTTAAAAAACAAGGCATAAAGGAAAAAGGTATACTGTAGGACTCTTTTTTGACTCATCTTCAGCTAAAGGTGTCTATGGTTAAGGCTCCATTCAAACGCATTTTGCGGAACGGAATTGCGGACCCATTCATTTCTGTGGGGCCACACAATGTGCTGTCAAATGCGGACCCACACTTCCGGGTCCGCAATTCCGTTCCCGAAAATTTTTTACGTCCTATTCTTGTCCGCAATTGCGGACAAGATTAGGCATTTTCTATTATAGTGCTGGCAATGTGCGGTCCGCAAAATGCGGAACGCACATTGCCGGTGTCCGTGTTTTGCGGATCCGCAAAACACATACGGATGTGAGAATGGAACCTAAGCCTGGTGTACACCTCCAGAGATTGTCCCCATGTATCTGACTGTCAAACACACCAAAGGTGGCATGAACAGAGCTATAGAAGCATCAGAAGAAGAAAAAAGGTACGGGGGTTTGTAAGTGGGAGACAGGGATTGTTACAAATTTTGCATTGCCGATCCGATAGTTTGTATCAATAAATAAGTAAAATAAAGTCTACGGAAATCATAAAGTTCTGCTCCATAGACAAAGTAGGAGTCCACACATGGCAGCCAAAAATATAGTCCCATGGGCAAATATTGGTTATTCATATCTATACAGGTCCTTCATAAAGAAGATGATATTTCCGTCCAAGTGCAGCCTGAGTTTACAGCGTACAGTACAGCACCCAGACTGAGCGGTGACCCATTCAACTGAATGTGCACATTTATCATTGGTCTCTGGAAACAAGAACTGCAGTACATTTGAATTTTATCCATTTTTCCTTCAACTTATTTATTCAAATGACTGGATCTGGGGGGTCAGGGAGGAGGGACTTCACAATGGGAGAATAATTTCCCCCATGCCACTTTTCAGACGTAAAGAAATCGCAAACCACATTTTTGCTACTTTTTTAACACCACTGGCAACAAATTTTGTTGCCAGTGGTGTTTCTTCGCCACCCTTGCTACTTTCCTCAAAAAGGGTGTGTGATCAGGGCAGCAGGCCCAGCACATTTATCTTCATTTACGAGCTGAGCTGCCGTAGATTTCTGTTTTGGTGCACAGACTGCCAAATATGCGCTTAATTTATGACGAGGCGTGCGCATATTCCGGCAATGCAGAGGAGATCTTAGACTGGCGTAAATTGCTGGTCTTTGCTAAATTTCCCTCAAAGACTCCATCCACGTGCGGTCTATTTAAAAAGACAGTCACAGTCTGGAAAACGGACGGTTTCTTATCTTCCATCTGATTAAAGCTTATAGGGGTATTCCCATCACAATGACCACTGTTAAATCTCTTAATGATTTGACAGTGATAATTTTTCTAAATACATTTTATTACCCAATTCCCACCCATTTTGAGAAAATAAGTCCCCTCTTACCTGATTGTTGTCTTTGCGCCATGATGACTTCTTCCTGGTCTGTATAGTACAGAGCCGGCTTGCGTGTTCGCGGCTCTTTACTACACTGGCCGGGAGAAAAACTTCAGTCTTCTGAGCAAGCGCGGCCTGGCCGAGAGAAGACATCAATCAACCACCGCCGAATCCAGGAAGTGAACGAAGGTAAGTATGAAAACTGAAAATGAGAATACCCCTTTAAAGTGGTTTGTCTCACTTCAGCGACATTCATTATGTAGAGAAAGTTAATACAAACTGCTTAGTAATGTATTGTGATTGTCCATATTGCTTCCTTCACTTGCTGGATTCATTTTTTCATCGCATTATACACTGCTCGTTTCCATGATTACCACCACCTTCCAATTAGTCAGCAGTGGCTGTACTTGCACACTATAGGAAAAAGTGCCGACCTCTCTGGTGGCGGGGACCATGGGAGCTCACATAGGCCAGTGCTTTTCACTATAGTGTTTAAGCACGACCATGGCTGCTAGATTACCGGGTGGTCGAAAAAATGAAAACAAGTTGTGTATAATGTGATGGAAAAATGTATTCAGCCAGCGAAGAAAGCAATATGGATAATAACAATACCATTAGTAAGTGGTTTGTATTAACTTTCTCTACATGATAAATGCTATTTGCTGAAGTGAGACAACCCCTTTAAATAAATCTATATTCTCAGGATGGCTGCAATGTGGGGAGACTTCTGATTAATCAACTTCAGACAACCAATGACTTCTCAATGGCAGGTCTGAGTGACGTTCCCCACACTGTCATGGAAGAGAAATCACTTGGCCTCCTATAAATACTTAAAGGAGTTATGCAGTAATTGATATTGATCACCTATCCTCAAGGTCATCAATATCAGATCGACGGGGCTCCGACTCCCAGAACCCCACCAATCAGCTGTTAGAAGAGGCCGTGGTACTCCATGAGCACTTACCGTAAGCCTCTTTCTCGGCCAGCGATGTCACTGTACATCAGTCACATGCCATGTACGGCTCTGTGCTTGGTAAGATGCCAGGAAGCCACAGTGCTCTCTGGTGCTCTGGTGAGTGCTGCCGTTTCATTAAATAGCTGATCATGGGGGTGTCGGAACTCGGACCCCGGCTAATGTAATATTGAGGACCTATCCTGGGGAAAAGACGCCAATATCAAAATCCTGGATGAACCCTTTAAAATGGTTACAAACCACATGACTATCAACAGGTTTTGCAATTTTTTCAGGAATACCACTCAAGAACCAAGTCTTTTTCGTCTGTCTCTCACTTTAAAGGGAGTCTGTCAGCAGTTCTGAACCTGCAGAGGGCCATGGAAAGCTGTGTAAACATACATTTATCAGTACTTTTATTAGTTGTTATATATATATATATATATATATATGTACATTACAGACCAAAAGTTTGGACACACCTTCTCATTCAAAGAGTTTTCTTTATTTTCATGACTATGAAAATTGTAGATTCACACTGAAGGCATCAAAACTATGAATTAACACATGTGGAATTATATACATAACAAAAAAGTGTGAAACAACTGAAAATATGTCATATTCTAGGTTCTTCAAAGTAGCCACCTTTTGCTTTGATTACTGCTTTGCACACTCTTGGCATTCTCTTGATGAGCTTCAAGAGGTAGTCACCTGAAATGGTCTTCCAACAGTCTTGAAGGAGTTCCCAGAGATGCTTAGCACTTGCTGGCCCTTTTGCCTTCACTCTGCGGTCCAGCTCACCCCAAACCATCTCGATTGGGTTCAGGTCCGGTGACAGTGGAGGCCAGGTCATCTGGCGCAGCACCCCATCACTCTCCTTCATGGTCAAATAGCCCTTACACAGCCTGGTGGTGTGTTTGGGGTCATTGACCTGTTGAAAAATAAATGATAGTCCAACTAAACGCAAACCGGATGGAATAGCATGCCGTTGCAAGATGCTGTGGTAGTCATGCTGGTTCAGTATGCCTTCAATTTTGAATAAATCCCCAACAGTGTCACCAGCAAAGCACCCCCACACCATCACACCTCCTCCTCCATGCTTCACGGTGGGAACCAGGCATGTAGAGTCCATCCGTTCACCTTTTCTGCGTCGCACAAAGACACGGTGGTTGGAACCAAAGATCTCAAATTTGGATTCATCAGACCAAAGCACAGATTTCCACTGGTCTAATGTCTATTCCTTGTGTTCTTTAGCCCAAACTGGTCTCCTCTGCTTGTTGCCTGTCCTTAGCAGTGGTTTCCTAGCAGATATTCTACCATGAAGGCCTGATTCACACAGTCTCCTCTTAACAGTTGTTCTAGAGATGTGTCTGCTGCTAGAACTCTGTGTGGCATTGACCTGGTCTTTAATCTGAGCTGCTGTTAACCTGCGATTTCTGAGGCTGGTGACTCGGATGAAGTTATCCTCCGCAGCAGAGGTGACTCTTGGTCTTCCTTTCCTGGGGCGGTCCGCATGTGAGCCAGTTTCTTTCTAAAGTTTATATGTTCTGTTCAAAAGTTATTATAAAGTTAATAAATTTATTGCGTTGCGGCCTGGTTTTTTTTTTTTTTTTTTTTTTTTTTTTTTACCTTCCAGGTGGACCAACCGATCGACTAGCTGCAGCACTGATGTGCATTCTGACAGAAGCATTGCGCTGCTGTCAGATTACACAAAAGTCAGTGTATGCGGCGCCGCAAGACGAGATTTCTCCTCTGCAGTAAAAGATACGTTTCCGAGGCATATGAGCTGAGGAGGCGGCGGTGTTCATATGCTTTGGCAAACACTTTGTATATATAAAAAAAATAAAAAATCCCGGCAATGATTTATTCATCCACATAGATTGATGTGAATGGAGAAATCGGGTTTGCCAGGGCATACGAGTTAAGTGGGTATGGATGTTGGGCGGAGCTCCTATGTCCTGGCAGACTCCTTTCCCCTACTTTTTTTTTTTTTTGGCAGAGATTTTTTCATCCACATTGATCGATGCGAATGAAGAAATCTGTGCTGTTAATTTTTTCTTTCAGCCCAGAGGCTGAACGGAAAAAAAAAATTTCATTACCTGTATGCTCAATATAAGGAGAATAGCAGAAACTCCTAATGCTGGCCATACATGTAATGATTGCGGAGACCCTCAAATGCCAGGGCAGTACAAACAGCCCACAAATGACCCCACTTTAGAAAGAAGACACCCCAAGGTATTTGCTGAGGGGCATATTGAGTTCATGAAAGATTGACATTTTTGTCTCAAGTTAGCAGAAAGGGAGACTTTGTGAAAAAAAAAAAAAATATACATTTCCGCTAACTTGTGCCAAACATTATTTTTCCAGTCACAACTACAGCCAGGTCCATAAATATTGGGACATCAACACAATTCTAACATTTTTGCTCTATACACCACCAAAATGGATTTTAAATAAAACAAACAAGATGTGCTTTAACTGCAGACTGTCAGCTTTAATTTAAGGGTATTTACATCCAAATCAGGTGAACGGTGTAGGAATTACAACAGTTTGCATATGTGCCTCCCACTTGTTAAGGAACCAAAAGTAATGGGACAATTGGCTTCTCAGCTGTTCCATGGCCAGGTGTGTGTTATTCCCTCATTATCCCAATTACAATGAGCAGATAAAAGGTCTCCCATCAGAGAGATAGCAAACATTAGGCGTTGCAAAAACAACTGTTTAGAACATTATTAAAAAGAAGGAACGCACCGGTGAGCTCTGCAACACCAAAAGACCCGGAAGACCACGAAAAACAACTGTGGTGGATGAGCGAAGAATTCTTTCCCTGGTGAAGAAAACACCCTCCACAACAGTTGGCCAGATCAAGAACACTCTCCAGGAGGTAGGTGTATGTGTGTCAAAGTCAACAATCAAGAGAAGACTTCACCAGAGTGAATACAGAGGGTTCACCACAAGATGTAAACCATTAGTGAGCCTCAAAAATAGGAAGGCCAGATTAGAGTTTGCCAAATGACATCTAAAAAAGCCTTCACAGTTCTGGAACAACATCCTATGGACAGATGAGACCAAGATTAACTTGTACCCGAGTGATGGGAAGAGAAGAGTATGGAGAAAGAAAGGAACTACTCATGATCCTAAGCATACCACCTCATCAGTGAAGCATGGTGGTGGTAGTGTCATGGCGTGGGCATGTATGGCTGCCAATGGAACTGGTTTTCTTGCATTTATTGATGATGTGACTGCTGACAAAAGCAGCAGGATGAATTCTGAAATGTTTCAGGCAATATTATCTACTCATATTCAGCCAAATGCTTTAGAACTCATTAGACGGCGCTTCACAGTGCAGATGGACAATGACCCAAAGCATACTGTAAAAGCAACCAAAGAGTTTTTTAAGGGAAAGAAGTGAAATGTTATGCAATGGCCAAGTCAATCAAGCAGCCAAAGTGCAGGGCGGGTGGCTACTCCCCACGTTCCAGGCCGTGTTTTGGTTTGGGACATAAAAACACAGCCAACAGTCTCAGCTGTGTGGATTATCCTCCATTTCACAGTGACGCTCTGGAGACTCTGTGGTTTTGGGATCTGCATGAGGTGTGCCGTGCTAAATGGCTGAGAGACGCATTGCTGGGAAACAGGCCCCCTAAAGCCTGCTGTGGATGGCTGATGAAAAACCTCTAATAAGGTGAACTATTGTGTTCTGTGGACTGTCCGTGGGGTGAACATACACCAACACTGCGAACTGTTATTTTGTTTTGCCTTCTGTGCGAATAAACACTGAACTATTTAAGTTAAAGACTTTGTGATTGCCTCTATACTGCGTCCGCTAAGCTGCCTACCAGAGCGAATCCCCACGGTACTGTGGGGATTCGCTCTGGTAGGCAGCTTAGAGGACGCAGTATAGAGGCAATCACAAAGTCTTCACATATACATAAGAAGAGAAGATACAAAAGAGAAGATATACTGGGCATGTAGTAACAACAACTAAATGTCCAAATGGGCTTATTATACCACTAATTGGTGTCAAAATATCTCTAGCAATATAGAACTATAATAGACTTGCAAAAAGTCAAAAGTAACTTTAAAGGACAAATACCAAAGTAATCAGACAATACAAAGTCTAAACACAGCTTTAAAGTGTAAGTAACGAGGTAACCAGACAGTGCAGAGTATAAACATAGCCCATAAGGGGGTACTGAATGAAAATGATATATCGACCAGTATAGCTCTAACCCCGATGTACGTTTCAGCTCAGACTTCCTCAGGGGATACGAAATGATTAAATATTAAATTATTAAATATGTACTAATAAAGTTTTCAACAATTTTTTAATTTATATTGACTGTGTTGGCATTTGCTATATAATTGGGGTTGCTATCTTGTTCGTAACCATATACAAGTTTGGGGCGATCATTATCTAACTGGGGGAGGGGGGGATCAGTATCAGGGGAAGGGAGGATCATACTTTACATAGAATTTGCTTGTAATCTGTTACCATGGAGAAACATAATGCTGCATAAACACTGCGTAAACACAAAAAGGAAGGAAAAAGTAGGACATGCCTTTTGCAAAGCTGTTTATTTTTTATTTTAGATATAGTGAAGTAAAATAGGTAGAAAACGGTGAACATATCCTTCAAATGTATTTATTTTGGCTTATGCTTGGTTTAGTCCTGTAAGCAGCCTTCAATGGTGCAGCTCAACCACCAATGTCCAGCAGCTTTACTCAGATAACGCCCTTCCAGATATATGGCAAGTGAGCGCACAGAAACATAGATTACAAATATGCTGTGCGCGTCGGGCCGCCCACCCGACGCGCACAGCATATTTGTAATCTATGATGCTGTGTGCTCCCGTGCGTACGATCAATGTTGCTCTGGGACATATGGCCCGCTCACAGACCGTATATCTCCGAGGGCAAACACTGTCGTGTGCAAGGGCCCTAAGTAAGGGTACTTTCACACTAGTGTTTTTCTTTTCCGGCATAGAGTTCCGTCACAGGGGCTCTATACCGGAAAAGAACTGATCAGGCACATCCCCATGCATTCTGAATGGAGAGTAATCCGTTCAGGATGCATCAGGATGTCTTCAGTTCAGTCATCTTGAGTGAACAGGCAAAAGAGAAAACCGCAGCATGCTACGGTTTTATCTCCGGCCCAAAAAAATGAAGACTTGCCGGAATGCCGGATCCGGCATTTTTCCCCATAGGAATGTATTAGTGCCGGCATTCAAAATACCGAAATGCCGTATCCGTCCTACGCAGACCGCATCTGGATGCGTCTCACAAATGCTTTTAGTCACATGCAGATCGGCGGATGCGGCGGGCAGTTCCAACTACGTAACTGCCCGCCGGATCACACTGCCGCAAGTGTGAAAGTAGCCTAAGATTCCCTGTGCTGTCTGTCCACACTGGGGGGTGTGCTCGAAAGGATCTCTTCATTTTATGTCTCAAGTTCTCAACTATGGTACTATAATAGGCTCAGTCTGTCATTAACCCACTGTCTATGACATAAAATAGACAGAATAACATACAAAATAAACAGTCCTAAATATGTATCTATACACACACACATATATATATACATACACTGTGATGTCAGAGGAAGAAAAGTCTCCACAGAGGGCGCAGTCACGTGACCACTCCCTCAATCTCCGGCGTGAGGTAGAAGAATAAGTAGTCCAAGTACATTAGTAAGTTGCAGGGCCTGGCATGGCAAGCATATACCCAGATAACCCGTTTAACCTCCTAACAGTCACATTAAAATTGGAAAAACCCTCCCAAAAAAGTCATTTTATTTTATTGTAGACTGTAGCTGTCCGCAGTAAATCTTGTTGGCGCACAACTCGGGGGACACAACTGCATAATTTTAGCCTTAAGGATCAATAATATTATCCCCCTTTGTATTCAAGCAGTCATAGCGTTTTAATTTTTTCTTTTACATTTTTATTATTATTTTGCAGGATTACGGTAGTTGTAGGCTTTTTTAGGAACCATTATGGGGTATATACAGTGTAGTTAATAACTTGTAATTTATTTTAGGGGGAAAGATAAAAATACATCAATTTTAACATTATTTTGTAGAATTTACGACGATCACTGTGTGGTAAAAATAACACAACTTTATTATGTGGTCACTACAATGATGATAATTATATATATATTTTTTTTACTATTTTTCCTTTCCTCCTGCAGGCTGTCAGGCACCCAACTGTCCCCCTCCTCCAGCCTGAAGGAGAGGGGGGCTACTTTAGCTGCTCATATCTTTAGTTTAGTAGCAGCTACAGATATGGGCTTATATTGACTTGTATTGTTTGAAAAACTGGCATTCCAAGCTTTCACTACATGGAAAGATATCACTGTTAGAAATCAGGATGCAGTGAATGCAGCTGAAAGTGAAAGTAAAAGCAGGTTTTACCACGATTATTCCCGATTTGATTTCTAACAGTGATATCTACTGCTTATATTGGGCTAAGGGCTCATGCACACGACCGTATGTATTATTGTCCGCAAAAAACACGGATAATGTCCGTGTGCATTCCGTATTTTGCGAAACGGAACAACTGGCCACTAATAGAATAGTACTATACTTGTCCGTAATGCGGACAATAATAGGACATGTTCTATTTTTTTTCCGGAACTGAAATACAGACATACGGAAACGGAATCTACACGGAGTAACTTCAGTTTTTTTGCAGACCCACTGAAATGAATGTTTCCGTATACGGTCTGCAAAAAAATCGGAACAAACACAGAAAGAAAATACGTTCGTAAGCATGAGCCCTAATGCTGTCAGGAGATATCTGCAGTTAAAGCAGCCCGCTTTCCCCCTTCCACTTCTGTCCGAGCCCAGATCGGGCAAAACAGTTAAACACTTTTCCCATGGCCCCAGCTGAGTTTGGGCAAAACAGTTAGGTGGTTAAGTCTTGTTTCAATTCCTTCCATCATAGTTTTTTCAGCTAAGTCTGCAAACCAAGCTTACTGCAGATCATTTTTTTTCAAAGACATGTACAAGTTAATGGGACCGGGTGTTCACCTTGACAGACAAGCAGAAACATTTCCACAGATCATGAAGCAGTGTTTGAATTTTTGCAGCTGGTAATTTACCCACTGAATGCACAGCTTTTCACATTAAGGTAAATGCTCAGGGAAAGTATCAGGCTGGTAAAACGGTTTAAACTTTACAATATTAATTTTACTAAAAATTACACAGCGTGTATTATTTATCATGAGCACTTTAGACTTTACTTTTGTGGCATTTTTCTAAAATTATTTTTTTATAACAAATGAATAAAGAATGAATATTTAAATAAAGCATATGATCTAGTTAAATAAACAAGTGAACAATTACATTTGTGTAAAGGAGAGCACATGTTCAATTGTCTTACAATGCATTAAACCTTCTACATCAAAACCTGGCCAGAGACTATTAATGTTTAAAGGATAACTGTCATGTTTTCATAAAAAAATAAATTTTAGCATATATGTTACTGCTGCAGCAGCATTATGCATAAAGCAATCTTTAGTTTCTTCACACACCACTGTTTTCCTTGAGTTTTTCCCTTAGTTACGGCTGTTTAAACATTTACAATATGAGGACCTTCTCAAGATGGCTCCTCTGTCACTTCTCTGAGGCCAAAACTGCTTTTCCTCTCTTCCTATACACACTTGCTGAAGCCAGCAGCTTCCTGACAGCCAATCAGATTGGATTACTGAGAGAGACACGCCTCCTCACTCTGAAGCCTAATGCAGGCATGCGGTGTGAAGGACCGCCCCTCCGTCTTCTGTTCATACTAAAGGGAAGACAGACAAGCCATAGCAACGGTCTTTTAAGGGAGCAGTGGAAAGGGACAGAGGACACTAATGAAAGCTGTTATTATAAGGTAAGTACAGATATTTTGACAATCATTGACAGACTAACTCAGGTATACATGCCTAGCTCTAATAAACTAGCAAATAAAAATGAGAGTTGTCCTTTTCTCTCTGAGGGGTTTTCACTGGTGTGTATATGACTTTTTGATTAGTTTTTATAAAATTTTTAGGGGGAGGTCAACTTACAAAAAAAAAGAAAACTGTGAATCGGCCATTTTTTTTTTTTTTTTCATTTTGCCATTTGCCATATGGGATAAATATTTTTATATTTAATAGTATGGGTGTTTCTGCACATGGCGATGCCCATGATGTTTATTTTTTATTGTTTATCTATTTTGGAAAGTGGGTCGATTAGAATTTTTTTACTTTTTACATTTAAAAAAAATGTTTTTTTTACACTTTAAAAATGTTCCCATGAACATGCAAACATTAGATTACTTCTCACATAGACTCCAATGCATTAGCATTGGAGTCTATGGAAATATGTCTATGTTCCTATGGAGCCCTGTTACAGGCAAGGTTTCCATAGGAACATATCTGCAGCAGCCTCGGATCATTTAGGAGGACAGAGGCCACCGCACACAAATCTATGTCCCCCACTCCCCTAGCTGTTGTATACTTGGGAGTATGTGATCATGGGTTTTTACTACGGCATCTGAGGGGTTAAATGCCTGCGATCGCCATTACTGCCAATCACAGACATTAGCCCTGGCTGTCTGCTAAAACCGCAGGCACCTATGGGCTATGGCATCCACTGCGCTCATGAGCAGGTTCCATTTTTAAAGACCAGCCCAGCGCCATACTCTTACATTGCTGGGTGAGAAGGGGTTAAGAAAAGGTATTACCAGAAAATGACCAATTGCTTAAAAACAAGTGTTTGTGTTAAACATATTTTTTTAAGAATGTCAGGTGATTTTCTAAACTACTTATTTTAAAAAAAAATCATAAAGTCCTGGTCACTAAACCTAATAATAGGCTGACACTTCCGATTTTGTCTAGCTCACTTTTCTGCAGTCATCTTATTATCATCACAGTCAGGATTGCAATGAGTGGTATCATTTTTATATCCAGTGGTGCTTGAAAGTTTGTGCTTTCAGCATCTGTCTGTCCATTCCGCAAGAGAGAAAACATGTCCTATACTTGTCCGCATAGTGCACACAGTGTAACCATTTAAGTCAAAGGTTCCGCAAAAAGATGCAGCATGAATACGGACTGCATCCGTATTCTGCAGATCCGAGGTTTGCATTAGAAGAAAACAATTGGATCCTATGTATGTATTTTTTTCATTTCCTGTTCCATTTGAAGGGGTTGTTCAGGTTCAGACAGCCAAATCAACCCACCCCCCGACACTAGCATCGGAGCAGTTCATGCTCCGATGCTCTCCCTTGCCCTGCGCAGGATCACGCAGGGCAAAGGCTCTTTTATTTACTATAACACACTGCCAGGCGGAGGCCTCCGCCCAGCAGTGTGTTTGGTGACGGCTCTGATGGGCGTGCTTTAGCGCTGCCCTAGCTTTTACAGGCTAGGGCAGCGCTAAAGCCCGCCCATCGGTGCGGGAGACGTCACCGGGCTCACTGCTGGGCGGAAGCCTTTTGCCTGGCAGCCTGAAGGAGAGCGCGGTACGTCATCGGAACTCCACAAAATGCCTTTGCCCTGCGGGATTCAGCGCAGGGCAAAGGAGAGCATCGGAGCATGAACTGCTTTGATGCTCTTGTCAGGGGAGCTGCCTGGGTATGTCCGGGTTCAGCTCTGACCCCAGAAAACCCCTTTAATTTTGCATCACTTTAAAGGGATAGACATCTCTAGGACAATCTTCTGAGAAAAATGCACCAATGCATGATTCATTTTCTTCGAAAGGACCGCGCTGCACCCGGACAGAGCTGACAAATCCCCCCTTCCACATCTCACAGGAATTTTTGGGATATGGGTAAGCGATCAGTCCACTTGTGTTCACCTTACCTCCAGGTAACCTTATGAGAAATCAAGGTACCATCAATAGTGAAGTACAATCACACGAGGTTCCAACTGCAAGGTTTTTATTATACTTACAAGATGGATAAAATAACATGTGGTGTATAGAAATCAATTCACCCGACCCGGGTTTCGCTTTGTAAAGCTTTGTCAGGGGTATCTACTAAACCTACCAGGAGGCGGTCTTTATATACCTGCCACTGATAGGCTTCCACACCTTTTTAAAATCATCATAGCCCTTAGGGCTCAAAAGAAAAAATTAAGAAATAAAACATCCATAAAATACATCAAATACATTCATTAGACAAATATCACATATGGACCTCCTCTGGGTCACCAAATTATTGGTTATAATGTGAATTACAAATTGCTACCAAATCTGAACTGCTTCAGACTGATCACATGACATCGAACATCAATCAATAAAAATATATACCGATGGTATTCGGAACACCACACATAATCGCATGCTTGAACACAGAGACAAGTATACCTGGACCAATTACTAATGTCGACATTCCTATGAATAATAAAGAAATACATACGCCCATATAGGAAAGCTGGGACACATACTGTTGACAGACTTAGCTGTAGCACTCCCAGGGTTAATGCACAAAGTAGCCGCATGAACCTATCAGGACTAGTTGTAGCCTATTTACATACTAATCTCCTAATCGCCACTAACCACCTATTTCAGAAGCACAGTATCTTATCCAATACGAGGAGAAAACACTTCACGGACATTCATGGACAGCTGATACGTCACCCCCCCTTAGTTAATCGTAGCCCCTAGTCAGTCATAGTCAGTGGCAGTAGTGAGGGAGTAACTGCTGCTGGTCGGAGGCATTCTTGTGGATCGCTCTGTCAATCATTCGTTCCTGGATAGAGGGACTCCACCCATGGTGGGGAGGGATCACGTGGGGAGAGGAGTGGCCAGCAATGAATGAATGGAGGAGCGTTCCCACGGTGTCTAAACAATTAGTTAAGGACGGCCCTATGACCTGTTAAGGGCGGTCCTATGACATGTTGATCTGTGATTGGCTGGGAAGAGCCAGGTGGTTATTGGTGACTCGATTGGTGGGATCATACCATGTGAGGCCTCTAGGTCAACAATGCATGAGAGGAGGGCGGTATCAGGTATGACTGACTAGGGGCTACGATTAACTAAGGGGGGATGACATATCAGCTGTCCATTAATGTCCATGAAGTGTTTTCTCCTCGTATTGGATAAGATACTGTGCTTCTGAAATAGGTGGTTAGTGGCGATTAGGAGATTAGTATGTAAATAGGCTACAACTAGTCCTGATAGGTTCATGCGGCTACTTTGTGCATTAACCCTGGGAGTGCTACAGCTAAGTTTGTCAACAGTATGTGTCCCAGCTTTCCTATATGGGCGTATGTATTTCTTTATTATTCATAGGAATGTCTACATTAGTAATTGGTCCAGGTATACTTGTGTCTCTGTGTTCAAGCATGCGATTATGTGTGGTGTTCCGAATACCATCGGTATATATTTTTTTTGATTATGTTCGATGTCATGTGATCAGTCTGAAGCAGTTCAGATTTGGTAGCAATTTGTAATTCACATTATAACCAATAATTTGGTGACCCAAAGGAGGTCCATATGTGATATTTGTCTAATGAATGTATTTGATGTATTTTATGGATGTTTTATTTCTGTATTTTTTGTTTTGAGCCCTAAGGGCTATGATGATTTTAAAAAGGTGTGGAAGCCTATCAGTGGCAGGTATATAAAGACCGCCTCCTGGTAGGTTTAGTAGATACCCCTGACGAAGCTTCACAAAGCGAAACCCGGGTCGGGTGAATTGATTTGTATACATCGCATGTTATTTTATCCATCTTGTAAGTATAATAAAAACCTTGCAGTTGGAACCTCGTGTGATTGTACTTCACTGTTGGTGGCACCTTGATTTCTCATAAGGTTACCTGGAGGAAAGGTGAACACAAGTGGACTGATCGCTTACCCATATCCCAAAAATTCCTGTGAGATCTGAAAGGGGGGATTTGTCAGCTCTGTCCGGGTGCAGCGCGGTCCTTTCAAAGAAAACGTGTCTATAGATGTGAACTTTGCCACTTCACTACTGGACTCGCGACGCACTAAAAGAAAGGCAACGTACCTAAGGCTTTTTATATATTTTATATATATTTTATTTGCAATGCATGATTCAATGCAATTGATATTTCCCAAAATGCTAATTATTTTTCAGGGGAACATGTGCATATCATAGCAAGTATATGGCACTCTCTCTCTGAGGGATAATGTCATTAGCAAATTTAAAACAGTCACGACTATCGCTGAAACAAGAATAGAGTCTTTTTTATGTTTTACATTTCTGTATTATATGACTGACATAGTAGATATGTACTTTACTACTTTAGGCTTCAAATAAGGCTTAGATAAAATATTAAAACAGAATGTCAAAGTATAGAATTTTGGGTGCCCGCTCCTCTTCCCTTTTATCAACATCACTTCCCATCCCTTGGTTGAACTTCAGGGACATAAGTCTTTTTTCTTTTGTAGTATGTAACTATAGCTTCTGAGGAAACAAAGCAGCTACTGAACTTAGATGGATATGCACTGGTAGGCAGATACCCAATATTTTATCTTTGCTTGTATTTTTTAGACAGTTTAATACCCAAGTTCTATAGTCTTAAATCCAGAATACTTTTTTATTCAAAGAGACACTAACTTTTCACAAAACTTTTGATATGTCATAGAGACATATCAAAAGTTTAGATCAGTGCGGGTCTGAGCGCTGAGATCCCTACTGCTCCCTAGAATGAGTGGAGAGAAGCATGTAGCGCTCTCTCCTCACTGCACAAGATGGGCTCCATAGAAGTCTAAGGGTCAGTCTCGATTCTGTCCTCAGCAGCAAGGAGAGAGCACAATATTAGCACCCTTCTCTCCTCTCGTTCTAGCGATTGGTGGGGGACATATGAAAAGTTTGTGAAAAGACGGTAGTAATAAGGATCCCATTAATTCAACAATGTGGGCTTAAATCTACGGTGAAGGCTTTTTGAGTCTTCACTTGTGTCTCATTGTTGATATTAAGTCACTAGTCGCCTACTCAGGACTTTACAAACTACATGTTGGCTACTTCAACTGTATCATACAAAATAATAATAAAAAACGTTATTACCATTCAACTTTCCCCAGTTGTTTTGGTTATTGATGGCATATAAAATGTTATAAGATGAAGTCATCTTCAGATAGCTCTGATGAGTGACCTCATATATTATTTCTCTTTGCACAACCAGATACTTTTATTTTGGCTTTTTGCCATTAATACATTTACAGCTTTCTTTCCAAGTTATTCTTTCCTGTACATACAGTCTCTTTTTGCCAAACTGATTAATGGCCAGTTGGTTGGCTGTGTACTGTGAGGATTTAATTTTTATAATGGAAGAATCACAAATTTGCTTTTAATCAAAAATCCTCCTGTCCAGTCCTCAGTAAAAGGCATCTGTCTGAAAACTGTTCTTGGAGTACAAACGATACTGGTTGGACGAAAAAGAAAAAAAGAGAGATGCTGTTTCAAAATGTTATATTGCTCACCTTCTAGCGTTGTGCACAAAAAGCAGTTTACTTTATGGGTGCTCTAACCTCTTGTCTTCCAAGCTGAAAGGCCCAGGATGAGGAAACATGCAGATATGGATTCTAATCAGTAGCAGGTTTTCTTTTAGCCCCTCAACTGGGAATGGGAGATAAAAGGATCTTTACAGGGAGTGCAGAATTATTAGGCAAATGAGTATTTTGACCACATCATCCTCTTTATGCATGTTGTCTTACTCCAAGCTGTATAGGCTCGAAAGCCTACTACCAATTAAGCATATTAGGTGATGTGCATCTCTGTAATGAGAAGGGGTGTGGTCTAATGACATCAACACCCTATATCAGGTGTGCATAATTATTAGGCAACTTCCTTTCCTTTGGCAAAATGGGTCAAAAGAAGGACTTGACAGGCTCAGAAAAGTCAAAAATAGTGAGATATCTTGCAGAGGGATGCAGCACTCTTAAAATTGCAAAGCTTCTGAAGCATGATCATCAAACAATCAAGCGTTTCATTCAAAATAGTCAACAGGGTCGCAAGAAGCGTGTGGAAAAACCAAGGCGCAAAATAACTGCCCATGAACTGAGAAAAGTCAAGCGTGCAGCTGCCAAGATGCCACTTGCCACCAGTTTGGCCATATTTCAGAGCTGCAACATCACTGGAGTGCCCAAAAGCAACAAGGTGTGCAATACTCAGAGACATGGCCAAGGTAAGAAAGGCTGAAAGACGACCACCACTGAACAAGACACACAAGCTGAAACGTCAAGACTGGGCCAAGAAATATCTCAAGACTGATTTTTCTAAGGTTTTATGAAATGATGAAATGAGAGTGAGTCTTGATGGGCCAGATGGATGGGCCCGTGGCTGGATTCGTAAAGGGCAGAGAGCTCCAGTCCGACTCAGACGCCAGCAAGGTGGAGGTGGAGTACTGGTTTGGGCTGGTATCATCAAAGATGAGCTTGTGGGGCCTTTTCGGGTTGAGGATGGAGTCAAGCTCAACTCCCAGTCCTACTGCCAGTTTCTGGAAGACACCTTCTTCAAGCAGTGGTACAGGAAGAAGTCTGCATCCTTCAAGAAAAACATGATTTTCATGCAGGACAATGCTCCATCACACGCGTCCAAGTACTCCACAGCGTGGCTGGCAAGAAAGGGTATAAAAGAAGAAAAACTAATGACATGGCCTCCTTGTTCACCTGATCTGAACCCCATTGAGAACCTGTGGTCCATCATCAAATGTGAGATTTACAAGGAGGGAAAACAGTACACCTCTCTGAAAAGTGTCTGGGAGGCTGTGGTTGCTGCTGCACGCAATGTTGATGGTGAACAGATCAAAACACTGACAGAATCCATGGATGGCAGGCTTTTGAGTGTCCTTGCAAAGAAAGGTGGCTATATTGGTCACTGATTTGTTTTTGTTTTGTTTTTGAATATTCAGAAATGTATATTTGTGAATTGGTTAAATGTTAATTACCTTACGGTACAAACTTACACTGGCACTGGTCGGTAGAAATATAACAAATCGAGTGGAGTGGCTAGATGAATGTTCCGGGTCATTCATCTAGCCATTCCACTCGATTTGTTATATTTCTACCGACCAGCGCCAGTGTAAGTTTGTACCGTAAGGTAATTAACATTTAACCAATTTTGTATCCTGGGCGGCAGCAGCAAAGCCCATTATATACACTGTGCAGCGGACCTCAAATTGGAGGTTGGTGGATTTCTTGTATGGGAACGCAGGAGTGTTCTTGATTTTCTTTGTAATATATTTGTGAATGTTGAGATGTTATATTGGTTTCACTGGTAAAAATAAATAATTAAAATGGGTATATATTTGTTTTTTGTTAAGTTGCCTAATAATTATGCACAGTAATAGTCACCTGCACACACAGATATCCCCCTAAAATAGCTAAAACTAAAAACAAACTAAAAACTACTTCCAAAAATATTCAGCTTTGATATTAATGAGTTTTTTGGGTTCATTGAGAACATGGTTGTTGTTCAATAATAAAATTAATCCTCAAATGAATCCTCAAAAATACAACTTGCCTAATAATTCTGCACTCCCTGTATAATCAGTCTCTAAACAAGTAGAAACAAAAACATCTGATTGAACCCGCCAAAAGAAGGTCTACTGTTGTGATCAATGGAGTACAGAAGAATTATTCTGGAGATTACTACCAGTATCTGCCACGGATAGTGTAACAGAAAACAAGAAGTTACAAATAAGGATCCGACTGGCTTGATCCGAAACTAAGGAACAAAAGGGTGACCCCTATTTAAGCCCTGAAACTCTCCCTGTCTTCTCAGCCCATGCAAAGAACTCTATGATAGAAAATTGCATGCCCTCGTGCCTCGACTGTATGACACCTGAACACCCTATAATAGTGAGGGGACACGACCACCAGCTCCCTACACTTAATACGGAGGGAGTCAGGATCACCTAGGATCAAGCAAACAGGAAACCACAAATCAATGAACAGACTTATCTGTAGAAGGATCAGTTGTAGCATCCAGCATGTACACACTCCAGGAAGTTGTATAAACTGCAAAGTGATGCAGTATGGGAAGGGATTTAAAGGGATCCAATCAGTGCAACTACATGACAGCAGAGAGAGGCTAACGAGATGACAAAACGAAAGCAAAACAAAAGAACCTCAAGCAGGAGGTTCTGAAGAACGTCTGCCAGAGCTTCTCAGATGTCTGGCGGTGACAGTATGACTCCTACAAAATACTGTATTACTACCCAACAATGGCTAAAACCCACCACAGATCAATTTTATACAGATTATCATAGCAACTAAAGGACAACAAATTGGATTTGTCATCCTTGTTAATGTCTACCATTAGAGCTTTCATATGAGTGGTCATCAAGATTTTCCCATTGGATGATCCGAAAAGGCTGTATTCAACCTGTATTCAAACAGTGATTAAAAAAATAATGTGGCAGCTATATCATTGCCTTTCCCAAAGCACCAGTGATGGAAAATCTATTTTTCACTAAACATCTAAAAATGTTATCGGATTACAGGGAAGGACTTGGCAACCTAGTGAGCATACATAAAGAAAACCTAAATTCCAACAAAAAAATAGTAAGTTTAGTACTAAAGAAAAAAGCTTTTTCTTTTGAAATTACCATCTCATTCATCTCCCCATGCTACAACCCTATGAAGTGAAGATCCAGCTTTCTTTTTAAACTTCTAAAGGGCCTTCAAAAACTCTTATGGATGCTCAGAAACAAAAAAGAGGATGTGACAGAACAAAACATTTCAAATGACAATTTCCTTTATTGTATCAAACCAAAAATAACTGTCGCAAACATTTACAAACTGACAGATGGTCTGTCAAGGAAGAGGAATATTGGGTTTAATACTATAATTAAACCCTAATGCGATAATCTGTGCTCCAATAATTTTATTACATTAAATTTACCATCAAGTCTGAACAAATCTCACTCATACCTAGGAGTCAGCTCGAAAATGTTTGGAGATTTGTAAGTCTGGTCCAAAAGAGTAGAGCCAACTGTAAAATTTGGCAGAGAAAGAAAAATGCTCTAGAGAAGTTTGTGGTTGGGACATGCTCCCTAGTTTTCTAGAGAAGGGAAATCTTCATTCAACAATTACATTACAAAGAATTATGCGTTTCCCAATACTGTCGCCACAAAAGTGGCCTCCGTGTAAAAAAGTTCCAATGCACAAAGAGAGGTCTATCAAAACACATAGCTTGCCAAGTTTTGTGAGGAAGAACCTGACTGGTCATTTTGTTAAGAGAAAAAAACTATAACGGACAGAATGGAGCTCATCTTTTTTTTTTTTATATTATAGTTAATGGATGGTAGAAATGGAAGGTGTTCTATTTGCATCTGCCTTTCGATCTATTTCACTGTTCCATTTTTTATTTATTTTTTTACTATTACTATGTCCAAAAACAAAATAACGGAAAAGTGTACACAGATGTGAAAAAGCCCTTCGACTAGACAGTCTAAAAATGCTCCAGATTTATCACAATGGCTCATGTTGGGTGATAAATCTGGCACCTATTTAGACACTTTCATCTATTGTATGACTTACACCGCACAACTGTTGGGCAGATTATCAGGAACAAAGTTACTACGAACACTCGTTCCTGATAATCTGCCCGTGTAAATGCGTTGCCAAACAAGCAAAACGCTCGTTCATCTGGTGAAATGATCTTTCATGCAGTACATTATATCATCGTTTCTGGGCAGTAGATCGTGCCGTGTAAACAGGAAATAAATCTCCCCTCGTGTTAAGAAGCTTCTAAACACAGCAGTCAATTTTGAAAAATGTCAAGAAGCAATTTTTATAGTGTTATTAGAAAGGTGACAACCTTGAGCACAGTGAACAGTTACATTCAGCGAAATGACATCATTTTATATAGCAGTAAACTATTTCTGAAAATGTGGATGATTCACTATAAATGTGTAATGTTTCAGCTTGGCAGTGGGTCTTTCACAAGAGCGTCAAAAAGGCTCATTGTGGATCCCAAAATTGCGGCCCTGTAGTAAACCACATTATAGCTGAACTGGAGGTCCGTATGCTGTTGCCTCTTTTTACTTTTGGATATTACATGGGATTGATCTTTCTCTATGAAGATGTGCATAGAGTTCTGATAGAGTTTTGTATAAGGGAGTACTATACCCCCTTTATTTTTGGTTTGTGAAAGCCAAGGTGGTTTCTGAATGACTTAGATCCGCCAGATTTCACGGACCTGTCACAAAAACTGTCGACATACGTTTACAGCCAGCAATTTACTGGTTGCTTCATATTGTTTTTACCCCTGAATATCCCCTGCCCCCAGGTTCAAACAGGTGCTGTCAGTTTCAGGCCTTGATACGAGTGATTTCTAAGGTGGCACTTCGTTGACATTGGATGGTGAAGACCTCCCACCTGACAATTCAGTAGTATTGGGTGCCAAAACTAACGACACCAGTCGTTGGCAAATAAGTAAGCAAGGGGTGGGTCTACAAAAGGAGCAACGGAACCAGTGAAAATATGTTTGCTAAAGGTATGCCACCAGCTTTAGGCCTCTTTCACACGAACGATACAGATTGTGTCAGGATGCATTCAGTGAAACTCGCACCATTTCGCAAACAAGTTCAGCCAGTTTTGTCTGCGCGGGTGCAATCAGTTTTGATGCGTTTTTCATGCGCGTGAAAAAAACCGAAGATTAACAAACAACATCTCTTAGCAACCATCAGTGAACAACACATTGCATCCAGACTGCATCCGCATTTCACTAAAGCCCAATTCACCTCTATGGAGCCAGGGTTGTGTGAAAATCGCTGAATATAGAACATGCTGTGATTTTTCCAGGACGCAGAAATGATGCGTGAAAAATTGAAATTAATGGGTCAGGATTTAGTGCGGGTGCTATGCGTTCACATCACACACCACACCCGCGCAAAAAAACTCGCTCGTGTGAAAGGGGCTTTAGGGCTTTGGCCAACAGCCATCTCTCCCGACTTCTTCAATAGGAAGAGGGGTGAAAGCTGCTGCCAGACATTTCTGGCGGCAGCTTATCTCCAGATGGAACAAAAGGATCGGGAGAAAATATTTATTCCGCCTGAACCTTCTCCTTCTCCCATCATCTTCTCCCATCATCTGTCAGAACCTTCTCCCATCATCTGTCAGGGACGAGTGGGGAGCTCCCCACACACATTAGGCTGTCAGCCGAACCAGACGTTCTCTGCAGGTTCTGCCAACAATACACTAGGGGCATTTAAGGTGGCAATACAAATTATACTTTTGTTGGCCGAACCAGAGTAATGTATAGAAGGAGCTTCTGATTCTCCCTGACAGATGTGAGAGAAGACAAGGATGGGACGACATTAATATTTTCACCTCCCAGAGTACGTTCCCCTGAGCTGAACGTACAGTATATATATGTATGGAGAAGCTAGGAGGGAGACAGTAGAGATAGCGGTCAGCTGAACAGCTACTGAATGTTTATGGCCAGCTTTAATACTGTGAGGACATGACAGACCCCCTTTAAAGTGATTTCTCATGTCTAAACAAAACAAATGAAGATTGGTCACAGGAAATTTCAGTGGACAAGAATGCAGAAAAAAGGGTCATCCTATGTTGTCAGATGTTTATCTCGGCTAGAAAATCAAATTACTTATTTAGTACACCTCTCTGATAGCAATGACCCCAGGGAGCTAAAGTCTGACAAGACGGTCTCCGGGGAAGCAATGCCCTTTGTCTGTCATTGTGTTGCATGGCGCACCGATAAGTGCTATGTGCTGCCTTACAAATAAATGATCGTAGACTGATGTTGATATGATGCTTTAGCTTTTCATTCTATCGTGGCATGGTTAAAGCATTGCTGCAGCAAGCTTGCTCTCTCACCTCTCAGAAGGGAGATGCTGAGCACTGATTACCTCGGTTTTACAATGGCAGGCTTATACTTACCTTCCAGCGCGGTCCCAAGCAGCCATTCCTAACGCTAAGAATGATTAGCCTGCAGAATATTAAACCTACAACAGCTGCCAGGGGACTACTGTACAGAACAAACAAAGTGCGAGCCTCTCAGCACATGGCTTTTATTGCTAGGTATTGTAATGCAAGAATTAAAGGGCTGTAATGGCTGGTCAGAGTCTAGGGGCCTAAATAATACATTGCTTTTTATTGTGTCAGTATGAGGATGGAACATAATCTTTTCATGAAAGCCGTAATGGAATAGGACACAGAACAATGATTAGATTTGGAGAGGACATGGTATGTGCACAGCATTACCTTTGTGGAATTGGTTGTGTACAGCTAAAAAGGCTCAGTAAAGCTGCTGCGTTTCTACTGAGGAACAGGAAGGAGACGCATTGCCTTCTTGTTTCAGGACTCCATCTTTTTGAGGATCAAATGGTCTTAAAGGAGTTATGCAGGCTTTTACTATTGACCTATCCTCAGGATAGGTCATCAATATCAGATTGGCGGGGGTCCGACACCCCACACCCCCACCGATCAGCTGTATCAGTAAACGGCGCGCGCAGTGTGCACGTTCCTTCTCTCTTCCTGTCCGCTGCTGCTGTCTATGGTCTTCATACAGCTGATCGTGGGGGTGCCGGGTGTCGGACCCCGCCGATCTGATATTGATAACCTATCCTGAGGATTTGCTGAAAGAAGCTATCCGAGAAAATTATTGCAGAGCACCAGAGCTAGGGTGGGTTTGGTTGACAGGGAGACCACATTTCATTCCACATCCGCTGTAAAGACTGGTGAACGTATTCCCTTTGTTTCTACATTTGGTACGCGTAGTGGGGCTATATCTAACATTCTCAGGAAAGAGTGGCACATACTACAGAGAGGTTTACCTTCAATACGCGAGTTCAATGATCCTCCATTAATGTCATATAAAATAAGTGCCAGTTTAGGTGATAGACTGGTGAAATCTGATGTGGGTGAAATACGTGGGGCTGGACAGCGGTACCTAGCATCTAGGAA
Source organism: Bufo gargarizans (assembly GCF_014858855.1). Lineage (NCBI taxonomy): Eukaryota > Metazoa > Chordata > Amphibia > Anura > Bufonidae > Bufo > Bufo gargarizans. Next base: position 148,183,532 of record NC_058085.1, on the reverse strand, counting down.
ATTCGGCAACTTTCCATGCCTGGGTTGCTGCAACTGTGGTAAACTTATTAAGGGTGATAGCTTTGCCCATCCTTGCAGTGGTAAGACTTATAAAATCCAAACAGTATTATACCTGCAGATCGAGAGATGTTATTTATATGCTACAGTGTCCGTGCAGCTTGATATACGTGGGAGAGACCACAATGGAGATTAGGGAACATATTAATAATCATAAGAGTATGATCAGAAAACAGACAATGGACAAGCCAGTAGCTAAACACTTTGTGGAATGTGGTCACTCTGTCAACCAGCTCAGGTGTAGGGTGATCGACTCGGTAGGTGTCCCTAGAAGAGGTGGGGACAGAGGGCGTATCCTCAGGAAAAAAGAGTTACACTGGATTTTCACGCTGAACTCTATGCAGCCAACTCAATATTGAGTTTAATGAGAATAACATTGGATAGGTTTAGTGCATTAGGTGGATATAATATGGATTTGTGTTGTATATCTGATTCAGTATGGGTGGATGCATTTGTTTTTAATGTTTTTTTTATTGTTTATATGGATATATACATGTCACAATAGTAATTTGGCATATTTTACATTTTTTTACAGTATTTTATTTAAGCATCTCAGTCTGTTTCCGGATATCGGGACTCCAGTCTCCAAATGTGGTAGGAGTGGATATTAAGGCTTTTTTGGCCTAGTTCAGTGTGGTTCATATTCCATTAGTGTATACTGGGGTGGGCGGGCTGTGGCTGCTATGGAGCTGCAGCTCCCGCCAAGCCCAGTCTGCTTATAGCAGTTTGCTTGCGGCAGGGCATGTTGGGATTTGTGGTGTTGCGGTGGCTGGGGATCTGCAATTTGTACCTCACCGATTTATATAGTCTCGAATAACTTATGTAATCTCCAGTAGTATCGGAATATGGATATCAGAATTCTAGATTTAGAAAGTGGTGCACCATATGGAAATTGGTGGTCTGAAATCATATTTAGATTCATAAAAGGTGTGTGGTTTACCTAATCAATTACAGGGTAACCTAAACGTTTAAGTACACTTTTTTTTTTTTTTTTTCATTTAATTTTTATTGTACATTTTTACTTCATATAACAATATTATAACATCTTTAAAATACAGTCATATATCAGTATTATAACAATCTTTAAATACAAATTCATTGTCAGCTCAAAAAATTATAATATAAATAAATAAATAAAATAAAATAAAAATCCTCCTGTCTCTGTCCCCTCTATCACGCCCACTCCCCTTGGCCCAACTTATAACACCCATCGTCTCCCAGAGAGAAGCTATATTAGCCATTTCTGCCATGCTCTATCAAATCTATATTTTTTCTTGGTATTTATCAGATAGAATTACTCTCTGGCAAGTGAGGATCTAAATATCTTCTCCCATTCCCTAACCGTGGGAACCACACTGCCTCCCCAATGTCCAATAATGCATTTCCTATCTTGAAAAAGGAGTTTGGAAGCAATTTCCAGATGTTGTGGGGTTTCCATTTTATCCATCACCCCCAGTATTCATGTCTCAAACTGGCTAGGGCAGTGATGGCGAACCTTTTAGAGACTGAGTGCCCAAACTGCAACCCAAAACCCACTTATTTATCACAAAGTGCCAACACTGCTATTTAACCTGAATACTACAGCCCAGTATAGTATATCTTCCATGTACTTTATCATTTAGCTATTAAAGCATGCCTACATTCAGTGCGCTGCCTGTGCTGTTCATAGTGCGCCCTGCGCTGATGAATGGCAGGAAAAGTCTAATGCATATTGGTTGGTAAACCATAGAATTTTTCCAGGGCGTGGGTGCCCACAGAAAGGGCTCTGAGTGCCGCTTCTGGCACCCGTGCCATAGGTTCGCCACCAAAGGGCTAGCGACTTTAAACCAATGGTATTGCTCTAGTCTGTCATTGACCTTACCCCAGAACTCTTGAATCTTTTTACATGTCCAGAGTATGTGGACATCATCCACCCCTTCCTCCCCACATTTTAAACAACTAAACACTTTGGTTTTATAACACTTCATTAATATCTTAGGGGAGTAATAAAGGCGGTATAATATATTTAATTGGGTAATCCTATGGGAAAAGTTCTTTGAAACTAATTTTTTTTTCCTTTATAGCCAATTCCCAGAACTCTTCTTGCTGGGGCTTTATAGCGTCTCTCCATTTATACATTAAACTATTTACTGCTTTTTTTCTTGGTCTTTTGGTGTAGCAAACATTTATAAATTTTAGAAATTCATTTCCCCCCTGGTGTTATTTTAAAGAGGGTATCAATTTGTGTGCCTTTTCCCAACAGAGTTCGCAATGCTTGTTTTAGTTGTAGGTAAAAAAAAAACAACAACTCTATGTTACCCAGGCCATACTCCTTTTTAAGATCTTCATATGGTATTCTGTCCCCCTGTCTCCATACCTGACCCAGTTTATGCTCAATTAATTTTAGTTCTGTAAGGTGGATGTTATCCCACAATAAGGTATCAGCATGGATTGGCCACCCTCCCTCTCTTGGATATACAGTATTTGTGCTTTTATCCTTGTTTTTTTTCCCTCTCCATATAAAATCCGTTATTTTAAATGTTTTGGGGGGGGATTATTACCGGAGAATTCCACAATATATAGTTCAGGGAGGGTAGTAGGCACATTTTAATCAAGGAGATCCGTCCTGCCATCGAGACGTATACCGTATTTTTCGCCCTATAAGACGCACCAGCGTTTGAACCAAAAGGTGTGCTTTTGGTAGGTTTTGAACTAATGGTGGTCTGTGGGTGACGCACTGTTATGGGGGATCTGTGGGTGACGCACTGTTATGGGGGATCTGTGGGTAACGCACTGTTATGGGGGATCTGTGGGTGACGCACTGTTATGGGGGATCTGTGGGTGACGCACTGTTATGGGGGATCTGTGGGTGACGCACTGTTATGGGGGATCTGTGGGTGACGCACTGTTATGGGGGATCTGTGGGTGACGCACTGTTATGGGGGATCTGTGGGTGACGCACTGTTATGGGGGATCTGTGGGTGACGCACTGTTATGGGGGTCTCTGGATGGCACCGTTATGGGGATCTGTGTATGACACATATATAGCATCTTATGCTATGTGTCATCCACAGATCCCCTCCATAACAGTGTCCCTGTAGTGTGAATGACCCTCAATACAGGGGGTGGGGGTCGCATCTGCTTTCAATTTTTTTAAAGGTTCAGATAGCCAAACGGCTAATAGATTCCCGTTTACGGTCTAATTTAAAACATAACGTTTATTTCATATTCTTTAAAAAAATATATACGGGAAGACAGAAAAGAAAAAAGTGTCTTAAAATTAAAGTGCTCTTGTGCTTAGCAGCAATGAGTTGTTTTATTTATTAGTGATTACTGCTTTTGTTTGCAGTCTCTTTTCTTAATATATCTGCCACTCTATCCTGAGGGATTAATTCCTTATCTATTTCCCTACTCCGGTTTGGTAGGGGTATGACGAGATGACTGCTCTCTGTCAGCCCTACACCAGAGTAACTGGAGTGTATATATCTCTATCCCTTTATTCCTCTTAATGGATTGAGTGTTGCTGTTTGTATCGGCTTGCCCAGTGTCTGCAGCGCACCGGGAGCCGAACACTAAGCACAACCGCACTATTTAAAACCTAACTTGCAGCTCCCCCGACATGTTTCACCACAGATGTGGCGTTTTCAGGGGCAATGGAGCTACTATCAACAAGATCGCCATATGAGTTGGTATTTAAATATCGTATGGGTGGATCTTTCCCTTCCTATTTACCAATAGATATCCGGCGATCGCATGATAGTCACAAAGTTAGACCAATAGATTCCATTTTTGTACTTGGTCAGTCAGAGGACTCACCAATGTTTGTAGAGAGTATGTGCCTGCATAGCAACTTGTACCTTTGTCCCGTCTGCCTTTTCAGACTACAGCGCATGTCCAAACAGGATAGATTCTTCGTACGGACACTAAGTCTGGGCACTTGCGCACCACACTCCATATCACTTTCTCATGGTCTATCCCTACTGCGCATGCCCACTGGCTTAGTTCTTGAGATTCTAAAGTAATCCACGATCAAGGTACCCGTGCGCATGCGTGAGTACTTAGTAATTCCTGAGGTCCCGACTCCCACTCATCTCCTCCTCCACACATTCAAAGTCTGTGCGCACGCGTCTACACTCTGACCAAACCTCACAAGTTGTTCCTCCTGCGCATGTCCACCGACTTTATCTCGAAATCTCCAAACCTCTCCCAAATCAATGCTCCAATGTACTCTATATCCCCACTCCTGAAATTTCCAATGTATAATTTCCATGTGTTCTTTTCAATTTTGTCATATTATATTTATCTCCATATTACATCTGGAGATGTATTCTACTACACGTGCCCCGCTCACTGTATATAATCTTATCTGTAATAGTTAATTGTTATGTATATAATGGGTAATCAGCGCCTGTATACTTACAACTACAAGCACTCGGTAGCAGAGAGGAGGGAGGAGGCAGGTCGGGAGGACGGGCGCTGGCAGCGTGAGTCACTAAGTCATGTGCCCACGCCGCCTGCTTTATTCATAAAGTGGGCGGCGCAGGCGCGTGACGTAGTGACTCACGCTGCCAGCGCCCGTCCTCCCGGCCTGCCTCCTCCCACCTCTCTGCTACCGAGCGCTTGTAGTTGTAAGTATACAGGCGCTGATTACCCGATTATATACATAACAATTAACTATTACAGATACGATTATATACAGTGAGTGGGCCCCGTGTAGTAGAATACAGTCACTGCACGGGCGCCGCTGTCATTATAAAAGCAGATGCCAGCCCCCAGTCCCTCCTCCCTCTCAGTTGATACGGCGGGTGTAGCATTGAAAATTCGGCAAAATGCAGCATTCGCCCCATAAGACGCACTGCTATTTCCCCCCCACTTTTGGGGGCAAAAAGTGTGTCTTATAGGGCGAAAAATACGGTAATCTTTTCCATGCATCTATTTTCTTCCTTATTTCATGTATTTTAGGGGCCACATTCAACTGAATATAGTCCTTAGGATTTGGAGTTATTTGAATACCCAGATACTTGACGGATTCATTGATCTTCTTAATTTTCAGTGCTCCTGGTATAAAATCATTCAGAGGATCAAGCGGGATACAGGCCGATTTAGACCAGTTTATATTAAGCCCAGCATATTTGCCATATTGGTCAAAAACCTGGAAAATCTTCCTCATATTCGCCAAACCTGAATCCCACTATTTCTTCATCTTGTCTGATCATATCAGCTAACGGCTCTATAGCTATAGTAAACAGCAGAGGGGAGAGGGGACATCCGTGTCTAACCCCCCTGCAGATGTTTATGCTGTGAGAGTATTCCCCATTTAATATCACTTTTGCTGAAATTTCAGTGTATAACAATCTTACCCATGATATAAAATTGTCACCAAATCCCATCTTCATCAATGCTGTAATCAGGAAGGGCCATTCTATGGTATCAAACGCCTTTGAGGCGTCTATAGTAACAATCAATCGTTCACCACAATTTGTGGGTTCAAGCTGGGTGTTCATAAAATATCGCATTATATTGTCAGTTGTAGTTTTACCTGCAACAAATCCCGTCTGATCCTCATGAACAAGTCCCCGGACCACACCTCTAAGTCTAATAGAGAGAGAGAATCCAGCTTCTTGTGGAACAAAAGATAGTTCTTTATTGGCTCATCGTGCAAAATCCACCAAAATCACAGGAAAAAGGTGTACAGTAACATGTTTCGGGCCGAAAAAAGCTGGATTCTCTCTTTCTATTGGATATTCTATTAGGCCCAGTTCTGGCCTTTTTACTGTGCTCCGTGGATTAAAGTCAGAGATGAGAGCTGCAGCCATTTCTATCATTGTTTTACACCTCTAAGTCTAGTTGCCAAGATCTTAGCCAATATTTTATTATCAGTGTTTATTAATGAGATGGGGCGATATGAATCCGGAAAAGCCAGATCTTTCTCAGGTTTTAAAATCTGTGTAATTAAGGGTTCCCTTAATGATTCCAGCAATTTCCCCGTCATCCTCGCCTCATCCCACATCATCAATAATTTCGGGGTTAATAATTGCCTACATTGGGCATAGACATCAAATGGAATACCTACCTGGGGCTTTATTCTTTGTAATCCCAGATAATACTTTATCCACTTCCAAGGCATTTAAGGGGGCTTCCAAGGTTTCACATTGCTCTGTTGTTAACTTAGAAATAATAATTCCCTCCAGAAACTGTTGTATTTGGGTCAGGTTCTTATTTATCTTACTACTATATATATATATTTTCAAAATATTCTTGAAGCAGTTCTAATTTGGCCGCTTGTTCACTAGTATATTGTCCTGATTTATCTACCAAACAATGGATATAGTTATTTTTTTTCCTCTGGGTTGCTACCAAAGCTGCCAGCTTTTTACCCGGAATATGAGCGTAGATGTAATTATCTCTCACATAATTTTTTTTTTTGCTGTTCCGCCACTAGAATCCGCTCGTCTTCCAGTTTGAACACTTTCTCTATCCACTCTTCATAGTTTATATCTATGGGATTTTCAATATACTTTTTTTCATATTTTTCCACCTCTTGTTCCAAATCCATTATTTTTTACCTTATTCCCTTCTTATATATTGCTGTATATTTTATAAATATCCCTCTAATATAAGCCTTTGCAGCCTCCCATACTATATTGTTACTATCCATAACGTTATTAAAATTACCCATTACTAAGAATGGTTTATCCCCTACTTTAGGCACAAAATCATGGATTTTTAATAAGACATCCGTTTTAAAGGGTGGCGATATATAAAGATTTGCTAGTATCCATGGTCTAAGTACACTTTAAGTACACTTTATTAAAACATAGGAAATGGTCTAAAAATAATATTTCTCATGCACTTTTATTATATTTTTTTTTTCTTTTTCATGTGAAGTACAGCTGTTTATGCTCATGATCAGCTCTAGAAAACCAGGCATTCTGCCTCATGAGGTTGATCATGCTGAGGCTAATGACACCTCTATAGCAGCAATCACAGGTGTCGTTTTAGAGAAATGAGAACTTTATTCTTATGTTAATCAGGTGCTCGGCACAGTCTCACTCATCCTATCCCTGGCTGCTATGCTCCTTCTTGCACAGGATCATGCATTCTGACTGTTCGGATGTCTGGCCATAAAATCTCAAGCACAATAGAGAACAACAGAGTATAACAGACGCAAGCTCAGTTCAGATCAAAGAATGGGGCCCAAATGTACTCTTCTCCTGCTCTAGATTTCAGGTCCAGGCATCCGAACAGTGAGGATGCATGGCACTGTCAATCAGCGCGGGAAGAGGAGATGCACCAGGTATCGAATTATCAATATTTTTTCAATACTTTTTTGCCCGTTTCGATTCGATTACAGAATTGGCATTTTTTCGATACTATGCTGCACTATTGTTCAGCTTAGGCTACTTTCACATTGGCGTTTTAGTTTCCGTTTCTTAGATCCGTTCAGGGCTCTCCCAAGCGGTCCAAAACGGATCAGTTTTGGCCTAAATGCATTATGAATAGAAAAGGATCCACTCAGAATGCATCAGTTTGGCTCTGTTCCGCCTCCATTCCGCTTTGGAGGCGGACCAAACTGCTGTTTGCAGCGTTTTGGTGTCCTTCTGATGAAACTGATCTGACACACAATGTAAGTGTCACCACCAGATCTTTGAGAAGTTCTGTTAGACGTTCTTCAGTACCTTTAGTACGTTCTTTCGTTTTGACATCTCTCCTCCCTCTCCCAGCTGTCATCTATTAGCAGTGATTGCCTCCCTATATATCTCCTCCCCATACTGCCTTACCTTGCGGTTTATACAACTTCCTGGAGTGTGCTGATGCTAGAAGCTGTTACTACTGCATCCACAAGATAAGTCTGTTTCTTTATTTCTGTTTTCCTGTGGGCTTGATCCTAGGTGACCCTGACTCCCTCCGTATTAAGTGTAGGGAGCCGGTGGTCGTGTCCCCTCACTATTATAGGGTGTTCAGGTGTCATACAGTCGAGGAACGAGGGTATGCAATTTTCTACCATTGAGATTTTTGCATAGGCTGAGCAGTAAGGGAGAGAGCTAGGGCTGTTACAGGGCTTACCCTTTTGTTCCTTAGTTTTGGATCAAGTCAGTCAGATCTTCATTTGTGTCTTCTAGTTTTCTGTAACACCATCCGTGACATTAAGCCAATGGGGACGGATCCGTTTTCACTGACACAATATGGTGCAATAGAAAACGGATCCGTCTTGAACACCATTGAAGGTCAACGGGGGACGGATCCGTTTTGGCTATGTTAAAGATAATACAAACGGATCCATTCTGAACAGATGCATGCGGTTGTATAATCTGGATCTGCACCAAACGGGAGTGTGAAAGTAGCCTTAGTATCAGTCCCTATCATAGAAAATGGTGCGCAGCACATGCCATGTTCTCATAAGTCGCTGCACAGTGGAGAAGGAGGGAGAGCGTCCTTCCTCACTAACCCGGCCGGCCACTGCCATCAATGAAATCTCCCACCGCCAGTCCCCAGATATAATGGTCCAGACATCAAGTGTCCTGCTCCCCCCTCCTGCCTATATAATGGTCCAGACCTCCAGGTTCATGCTTCTCCCTACTCCCCATATATAATGTTCCAGACCTCCAGGATCCTGCTTCCCCCTACTCCCCATATATAATGGTCCAGACGTCCAGGATCCTGCTTCCCCCTACTCCCAATATATAATGGTCCGGACCTCCAAGGTCCTGCTCCTCCCTATATAATAGTCCAGACCTCCAGGGTCCTGCTCCCCCTAAATAGAATGGTCCAGACCTCCAGTGTCCTGTTCCCCCCTATATAATGGTCCAGACCTCCAGGATCCTGCTCCCCCTTCTCCTTAAATATAATGGTCCAGACCTCCAGGGTCCTGCTCCCCCCTTCTTAAATATAATGGTCCAGACCTCCAGGGTCCTGATCCCCCTTCTCCCTAAATATAATGGTCCAGACCTCCAGGATCCTGCTTCCCCCTACTCCCAATATATAATTGGTCCAGACCTCCAGGGTCCTGCTCCCCCCTCCTCCCTATATAATGGTCCAGACCTCCAGGGTCCTGCTTCCCCCTCCTCGCCAAATATAATGGTCCAAATCTCCAGGGTCCTGCTCCCCCTAAATAGAATGGTCCAGACCTCCAGTGTTCTGTTCCCCCCTATATAATGGTCCAGACCTCCAGGAACCTGCTCCCCCCTCTCCTTACATATAATGGTCCAGACCTCCAGGGTCCTGCTCCCCCCTTCTTAAATATAATGGTCCAGACCTTCAGGGTCCTGATCCCCCCTTCTACTTAAATATAATGGTCCAGACCTCCAGGGTCCTGCTCCCCCCTTCTCCTTAAATGTACTGGTCCAAACCTCCAGGGTCCTGCTCCCCCCTTCTCCTTAAATGTACTGGTCCAGATCTCCAGGGTGCTGCTCCCCCCTCCTCCCCAGATATAATGGTCCAGAACTCCAGATTAAGTTTTACCAGTCCCAGAGTCAGCCAGCCCTCACCTCACAGCCACTTGAACGTCTGCGCGCCCACACTCCAGCAGCGCTGCCAGGCCCAGCAGCTTCGCTGTACGCTCCGCATCCTCCACTTTCGGCCAGTTTGACTGCCGCCCAGACTGGGAGCGGGACCACTCTATCTCCTCATTGCAGGTATGCCTCTCTGCCTCCGGCCGTGCCCTATCGCACCGCCCACAGCCTGCAGGCCCTGCTGATAGCGCTTTCTCTGTCTATCCTGGAGGGGCCTGCGACCCCTGTAGCTACGCCACATGAATTAAAAAATATATATAATCCTCAGCCGGCAGCCCGGGCCCCCAGTGGCGTAGGGCCCCATAGCCATTGCTATGGCTGCTATGGTGATCTCTACGCCCATGATAATAGCATTTTTGAAACAAAAAAAATGATGTTTTAGTGTCTCCATGTTCTAAGAGCTATAGTTTTTTTATTTTTTGAGAGATTTTCTTATGATGGGGCTCATTTTTTGCGGGATGAGGTGACGGTTTTATTGGTTCCATTTTGTGGGACATACACGTTTTTGATCACTTGGTGTTGCACCTTTTGTGATGTAAGGTGACAAAAATGTTCACCCGAGGGGTTAGGTCATGTGATATTTTTATAGAGCTGGTTTTTACGGATGCTGCAATACCAAATATGTCTATTTTATTTAATTTTTTCAATTTTTTTTTTTTTTTTTTTTATTCCTTACTTGGGGACTTTTTTTTTTTTTTTTTACATGTGAAACTTTTTTTTATTTTTTATTTTTCAACCCTTTATTTTTTATTTTACACTTTTTGTCCCCCATAAGGTCATACAAGACCTCTGGGGGACATTTACTTCACTTTTTCTTATTTTTTTCACTGTTGGATTTCTCCTGTAACTGGGGCTGACATAGTAGCCCCAGTTACAGGAGAAATGCACCCCCCAGAGAGGCTGTACAGCGCAATACAGTGCTGTACAGCCTCAATGCAGGGCTGATCGAGGTCTGTGAAAGACCTCACACAGCTCCTGCACTCTCCGGTCCCGGCGGTCACATGACCTTCGGGCCGGAACAGGAAGCGCATAGCGCTTCCTGCTCTGTACACACAGCGCTCGGTGAGCGCTGTGTATGCAGCGATCCAGAAGGCAGGGACACCTGGGCACTGTCCCTGCCTTCTCTCTGGGTTGCCCTGCTGTCACTGACAGCGGGCAACCCGATCAGCAGTTGCACGATTAGCGTGCAGCTGCAGTTTCTGAACGGACGTTCAGAGACGTCCATTCAGAAATAGAGATCCACCCATAGGACGTTTATATCCTATGAGCGGACGGAAAGAGGTTAAAAAAAGGCACGGATAGACCATCTCTCTCTTCTGGGGTCTATAAATATCTTCGCTTAATTCGCACCCTCTTCCTTCCCCAGATCAGTTTATTAATCATTACTTCAATTGCCCTGAAGAAGGAGTCCTTAATCCATATTACACAGGGGGCAAGAACATACAGAATCTGTGGGTGTAACAGCATTTTAACCAATCCAATTGAAGGGGTTGTGCAAGTTATATTTATTGATGACCTATCCTCAGGTATCCGACACCCGGCACAACAGCTGTTTGAAGAGAAGGCGCGCACAGTGCCAGCGCTGCCTCCCCATCAATGAAATTAATGGGACGGCTTGGGTGTAATTACACCTGCTCACCGATGCAGATGCAACGGCGAGCAGGTAAACTGTGAAAAGGAGGCGGCACTGGCACAGCGCACACCTTCTCTTCAAACAGCTGATCAGCGGGGGTGCCGGGTGTTGGACCCCAGCCGATCTGATATTGATGACCGAGCCGATCTGATATTGAACCCCTTTAAGCATTGGGAGAAGATTTAATGCCACATAGTAATTATTATCCACTGATAAATTCACTCCCAAATAGCCAAAGGTCTCTGTTTTCTTTAGAACCTGTAATCCTTCTACCTGATTTGTATTTATATTTTTCTGCTCAATAAGTAAGGATTTGATTTCTTAGGATTTATTTCAAACCCTGATAAATATTCAAAATACTCCAATATTGTCATTGTCCTATAAAGGGAGTTCTTTGTGTCCTTCAAAAATAATAGAATATCATCTGCGTATAAGCTAATCTTATCATTATCCCCATCTGCACCAAAGCCCCTAATTCCCTGTTCTCCTCTGATCTGGATTGCTAAGGGTTCCGGGAATATCGCGAATAACATTGGGGACAATGGACATCCCTGTCTAGTGCCTCGGGACAACCTGAAACTTTGTGTAATATCACCGTTTATTTTAATGCAGGATTTAGTTTCTAAATAAAGCAATTTTACCCACTTTATGAATTTTTCGCCAAGGTTCATTCTCTTCATTACTTTCCACAGGAAGGACCACTCCACCCTGTCAAATGCCTTTGCTGCAGGATGGAGCGGTCTGATCCTTCTCCTATGGCTATATGTAATAGAGCACGTCTAATATTTATCTTGGAGCTTCTTTGGGGGATAAATCAGCACTGATCGGGATGTATCAATTCACTGATTATCTTTTTCAATCTATTTGCTAATAGTTTAGCGAAGATCTTACAGTCAGTATTGAGCAATGAATTGGGCCTATAAGATTCAACTATTTGTGGGTCCTTCCCCTTTTCCAACCCAAGTGATGAATTTCCTTTAATACTGCCTAAAACCTTGTTAAAGAGGACCTTTCACCACTCCTAACATGCCTGTTTTAATAGTTTCATGCATTCCCCATGTAATAACAATTCTGGAGCATCTATTGTTATGGCTCTATGTTGTGCCATTTCTTTATTATTTCTACTAGAAGTTATACATGAATAACTATTAGCCTTGAGTAAGTGTACAGAGGGGAGGTAACCAGTTGGGGGGGGGGGGGGGGTGTACCTGCACAGACTCCCTCTATCCAACCATTGCTGCCATTGTCAGCCTTATTCCACGGGGCCTGAGAATACAGGTATTTCCCTTGTTTCCCATTGAGGATGAGACCTTTACCTCTAAATGGGAAGAGATATGCAACAATAGTTCTTTCAAGTTTATGGAGCTTTTGATTGGACTTAATAGAAGGAGTTTGGAACAAATGGATGGAGAGATTGAACAGCTACAAACGCGATTATCTAGTGAGTGCAGTGTGGAGATGGAAATTTTCAGGAACAGATAGACAAAAAATATTTGATATAGAAGAAAGAAATTCAGGAGGTGAAGATTAAAGGGGTTGTCCGGGTTCAGAGCTGAACCCGGACATACCCTTATTTTCACCCCGGCAGCCCTCCTGAGCCTGGCATCGGAGCATCTCATGCTCCGATGCGCTCCTGTGCCCTGCGCTAGATCGCGCAGGGCACAGGCTCTTGTGTTTACAATAACACACTGCCGGGCGGTAACTTCCGCCCAGCAGTGTGTTCGGTGACGTCACCGGCTCTGAGGGGCGGGCTTTAGCTCTGCCCTAGCCGTTTTACTGGCTAGGGCAGAGCCAAATCCCGCCCATCAGTGCCGGTGACGTCACCGGGGTTCCTGTCAGCCCCATAGAGAGCCCCGGTACGTCACCGGAACTCAGAAAAATGCCTTTGCCCTGCGCGATTTAGCGCAGGGCAAAGGAGAGCATCGGAGCATGAACTTCTCCGATGCTCATGTCAGGGGGGCTGCCGGGGGGGAAATGGAGGGCTGTCCAGGTTCAGCTCTGAACCTGGACAACCCCTTTAAGAAGTTTGCCCGTGATAACAATGATGTGCACCAAAAAAGAGTATATAGGTGCAGACGTAAAGAAAAAGATCGGCCCCTTAGTAGATCCTCTTAAGTATCGTCATTAATGGACTCTCAGTCACATGTTGCCCTCTCCAACTGTTTTGGTTGGAACAAAAGAAAGATGGGCCATGGACAGGGTCCTGGAAAGAAGAGACATCAGGACTCAACTACCAATAACAAACAACCTGATAGAGACGTCATGGTAATTAATTTATTAGACCATGTATTTTCCGATATTGATATTTCTTTGTTCCTAGCTCCCATTTTGATCAATTCACGGCTATTAATACTTACATATGTTTGGTCGCTCTCTGATGATGAAACGCTAGCATCACAGAGAACAAAATTCTGGAATTTTTAATACAGAATGTGAGCTAGTAGCCCTTCAGACGTTAGAAGATCTAATGTCTGAACAAGAGGGCATGACTAAGAACGATGTTCCTTCAGACATACGCAAGAAATCGGAAAAATGTCCCCCATTGTCATTGTGTCCTGCAGTAGACCTTTTGTTAAAATGGTCAATAAGGATTTTGAGGGGATGCGTACATCTATTTACCCAGATAATCTCACACGAGAACAGCTATGTAGTTTGAAAAGATAAAAAATCATACCTGATGTGATATATAAACCGGCAGACAAGGGGGAAAATTTGGTGGTGTGGAACATGTATTTGAATGAAGCTTACAGGCAATTGAAGAATAAAATATGCTATGAGGTGAACTAATGAAAATCCTGGATACGGCACTGGAGAGAGATGTCAGTTTTGAAACAACTTTATCAAGCCCTTATTGTCCAAGAACCCACCATTCCCACTCTTTATCTATTGCCCAAAGTCCACAAGAATGCTTCAATACCTCCAGGTAGGCAAATTATATCTGGACAAGGAAGCCTGGTAGAAAACATCTGTAAATTGTTGGATTTTCATCTCAAACCGATTGTAGAGACTCTACCCTCATATATCAGGGATATGTTGGATTTATTACTAAAATTACAGGGGATTTGCTTGCAGGAGAATTTTTTCATCTTTAATGGGTCCTTTTTCCTACAGCTCCAGGTAACCGCGATGGGGGCAGCTTGCACGCCCTCATACGCGAATTTTTTCCGTGGGCTGTGGGAAAGGGACCTGTTTCTGTCAGATGGGCACGTCAACATGGATTGTGCGCGGTACATTGAGAACGTCTTCTTGATTTGGCAGGGAACGGAGGGACAACTGTGTGACTTCTGAGGTTCTTAATAATAACTCTCGGAACATCAAACTTTCTTATATGTATCACAGGGATAAAATAGATTTTTTTGATGTGACCTTGTTTAAAGACACTGAGGGTTACATAAAAACTGACGTTTATCAGAAAGATACCTCTGTGAATGCATATTTACATGCTTCCTGCTCACATCCCAGGAACATGATAAATGCCATTCCAATTGGCCAGTTCCTGTGTATATGGAGGATTTGTTCGGATGATAAAACGTTTAAAAAGCAGGCCAACAATATGAAAGACCGATTCCAGAGAAGAGGCTACAGCCACACGTCTATTAACCATCCCAAGACCGCCGCACGCAGGATCGCGTCCTGGCGGCGGCCCTGTTCTTCCTCCTAGATGCGTCGGCGCGTCATCTCGCGACAGGCGAGATTTCCTGTGAACGCGCGCACACAGGAGTGCGCGTTCACAGGAAACGAAGGTAAACCAGTGGATCTACAGCCTGCCAGTGGCGATCATGCTATTTTTAACCCCTGAAAGGTATATCAGGCGCTGTTTTGTTAACAGCGTCTGATATACCTGCTACCTGGTCCTCTGGTGGTCCCTTTTGCTTGGATCGACCACCAGAGGACACAGGCAGCTCTGTAATAAGTAGCACCAAGCACCACACTACACCCCCCCCCCCCCATCACTTATTAACCCCTGATCACCCCTCTGTCATTGATCACCCCCTGTAAGGCTTCATTCAGGCGTCTGTATGTGTTTTGCGGATCCGCAAAACACGGACACCGGCAATGTGCTTTCCGCATTTTGCGGATCCGCACATTGCCAGAACTATATAGAAAATGCCTTTTCTTGTCCGCAATTGCGGACAATAATAGGACATATTCTATAGGTTCTACAAAAAACGCAGTATTCGCCCGATCAGGCCTGATCTTGTGCGCACACTTGCGTAGTTCGCCCTACCACAGTGACAGAATTTTTTTTTCTGATCACTGCAAAAACACCGTAAAATTGCTGCAGCGCTATAAAGATCACTTTTGAGGGGCATGGCGAGTTCATAGAAGATTTTTTTTTTTTTTACCACAAGTTAGCGGAATTTTTGCTTTATTGTTTTTTCTTACAAAGTCTCATATTCCACTAACTTGTGACAAAAAATAAAATCTCACATGAACTCACCATACCCCTCACGGAATCCAAATGCGTAAAAATGTTTAGACATTTATATTCCAGACTTCTTCTCACGCTTTAGGGTCCCTAAAATGCCAGGGCAGTATAAATACCCCACAAGTGACCCCATTTTGGAAAAAAGACACCCCAAGGTTTTCCGTGAGGGGCATGGCGAGTTCCTAGAATATTTTTTTTTTTGCACAAGTTAGCGGAAAATGTTTTTTTGGTTTTTTTTTCTCTTACAAAATCATTTTACGCTAACTTGTGCCCCAAAAAAAATATTCTAGGAACTCGCCATGCCCCTCACGGAATACCTTGGGGTGTCTTCTTTCCAAAATGGGGTCGCTTGTGGGTTATTTATACTGCCCTGGCATTTTAGGGGCCCTAAAGCGTGAGAAGAAGTCTGGAATCCAAATGCCTAAAAATGCCCTCCTAAAAGGTACTCATTGGAATTTGGGCCCCTTTGCGCACCTAGGCTGCAAAAAAGTGTCACACATGTGGTATCGTCGTACTTAGAAGAAGTAGGGCAATGTGTTTTGGGATGTATTTTTACATATACCCATGCTGGGTGAGAGAAATATCTCTGTCAGATGACAACTTTGTAAAAAAAAATGGGAAAAGTTGTCTTTTAGAGAGAGATTTGGCTCACCCAGCATGGGTATATGTAAAAAGACAGCCCAAAACACATTGCCCTACTTCTTCTGAGTACGGCGATACCACGTGTGACACTTTTTTTGCAGCCAAGATGCGCAAAGGGGCCCAAATTCCAATGAGTACTTTCAGGATTTGACAGGGCATTTTTACGCATTTGGATTCCAAACTACTTCTCACGCTTTAGGGCCCCTAAAATGCCCGGGCAGTATAAATACCCCACAAGTGACCCCATTTTGGAAAGAAGACACCCCATGGTATTCTGGGAGGGGTATGGTGAGTTCATGTAAAATTTTATTTTTTGTCACAAGCAAGACTTTGCAAGAAGAAAAAAAAATAAAAAAAATAATAATCATTTTCCACTAACTTGTGACAAAAAATAAAAACTTCTATGAACTCACTATGCCCATCAGAGAAAAATTTATATAGAAATGTAGTTTTAATAGAAAAATTTACAGAAAGTGAAAAATGTAGTTTTTTTGCAAAAATTTTGGTTAATTTCGATTAATATCAAAAAAAGTTAAAATTTCAGCAGCAATGAAATACCACCAAATGAAAGCTCTATTAGTGAGAAGAAAAGGAGGTAAAATTCATTTAAGGGGAATCGATTGCATTAAGGCGGATTTGAGGGCAGGGAATATATCTAGGAAATTGGCCCAAAAAGAAAGTCATTGGATCTGGACCCTGGGACTTTACGCCCCATGGGCCTCAATGAGAATTTGGGTTCTTCTTTATTCCTCTGATCACCTAGACCCCTATGTTTTTATTCTTAGTTTTATTAATTTTTCTTTTCTTCTTTCTCCGATCAATTCCTGTCTGCCCCCTTTTCATCTCCTTGCAAGCTGTTTTGGACGACTTTATTTAATTGACGACTATGTATGCATCAATTCAATCGGGTGACATGCGGCCTCGCTTTTTTTTTTTTTCATAGGTCACATGGGCATTTTTAAAACCCCTTTGGAATATTACATTTTATACATGTGGTTGTGGTGCACATTGCAATCTACATTTTACATTATATATTTCATATATATTTTTCAAATAGATATGATCTCTTACAATGTATTTTGCTTTCACTTTTTCACATCATAATTTTTATTTTTTATCTATATTATTATTATTTTATTTAAGGCTTGCATCACAGTCACATTGCCCGCACACTTTCACATCATTTTTATATTATTCATTAGCTATCATTATCTATTATTCATCATGCATTTTTTGTGTCACGTTCTCACATACTTTTATGTAGATATAATACACACATGGTTTAATTTCTAGTGGTTTTGTAGCGATTGCCTCAGATGGCCTTATTTTTATGTCAATACTATATGGGACCAGCAGAGGGATCTCTATTTTTCGTTCTCACGTGGTGTTGGCGCGCAGCGAACGATGCTGCACCTGGCACCTCCCATCTGTGCGCCCCATCACATGATCTTTGTCATGTGCTTGTGGGTGGGGCGGCGTGACGCCGGATTGAAGGAGAGCACGGCGTGGGCATTTGCCTGCTGTGCGGCCATTGTACACTCAGGTGATTGAAATAATTATGCATCCCATTGGTGGATAGGGGATATAAATATCTGATCCTACAGCGATGGCATTACCCGGGAAGAAGGCACGCCGAAATGCGAGTCGGGGTGGCGCCATCCTGGTATACATACATACTTAGGTGAGTCTTGCTGACACATTTCCTTGGACTCCTGGCTAATATTTGTGTGGGACATGTATCTAAATACTCTCTAGTGCCAGTATCCTTGTTGATTCATCGGTCTATCCTTTTATGTATTTGTACCATATTACCATTACCAACATCTTTTGTACATGATATATTTATTTATATATGTGATATATTTTCTGTTGTGTGTGTGTGTGTGTGTGTGTGTGTGTGTGTGTGTGTGATACCGGGATGGTGTCTTTTTCTGCCACTTACCCACTTTTTAATGGCATAACTTTTTATATATACATTTTTCAATAAAATATTACATTTTATATGGGTACTTTGTGAGCTCCATTTTTTCTTAAAGTTGTTCCTCATTTGTGGGAGCTTGTACCAGGTTACTTGCTCTAGTTTGCCCTTTATTTAGCCGCAATATATATTGGTACACTTAGCTTTGGCAATTAGGGTCACTTTTGGTCGTTTTTTTGTATATCATTGTCAGACTGTGCAGGTGCACACCCCAAACTGGTTACCTCCCCTCTGTACCCTTACTGAAGGCTAATAGCAATTCATTCATAACTTCTAGTAGAAATAATAAAGGAATGGCACAACATCGAGACATGAGAATAGATGTTCCAGAATTGTTATTACATGGGGAATGCATGAAGATATTAAAACAGACATGTCAGGAGGGGTAACAAGTCCTCTATAAGTTCAGTAACTGAACAGTGCATTCAGCTCTTTCTTTTTTATCTCAGTAATCATTGGAATATCTAATGCTCTGTCTCCTCCTCTCTATTAATTATATTTGTTTCATACAGATCCATATAGTAATCAATAAACTCCTCCCTGATTACTTGTGGATCTCGTGTTAATATACCTGTTTTTGTCTGAAGCATTAATACTTGACCACTGGGTAACTGATTTAATATCACCCCAGCTAAATATTTACTGGTTTTCCCGGTTTCCGCAAATCTCTTTTGTCAATAAAAAAAATTTAAATATGTTGGGCCTTATTAACCAGTAATGTACTATATTCTTCCCGGGCACATTCTAGCCGTGCTTGTCCTTCTCCTGTACTTTGCCTTTTTAATTTACTTTCAAATCTAGTAATAATTCTTTACACAGTTTCTCATCTTTTTTTAAACGCCACTTGGCACTCCTGGATTTTCTGCACAAAAATGCCTCTTAGATATGCTTTTAAGGAGTCCTAGACAACTTGTATTTGTGCAAATCCCCTGCTTCTCGCCCCAAATTACTTAATATCTACACACAGATCCTTATCATTGATCAGCGTAAGCCAATGTGGATTCAACCTAAAAATCCTACTGTTATTACCCTTATTTTGTCTATGTAAATAAATCAAAATTGGAGTATGATCTGAGATACCATGTATCTCGTATTTCATCTTACTGATACAATACATAAATTCCCCATTTGCCAACTTGAGAAACCTTGGCCGTGGTGTGCGGGCTCAGGTATTTCCTTAATATAAGGATATACTGGCTAAAGTCTAATTTTTAACATCAGTGTGAGGGTTTAGTCAGCTGTTACTGTTTGCATCCACCACAGTAGTGCACCTATTGCTGTAACTATTTATTCCATATATCATTCCACATCCACACATTTTACCATCTGGTGTAGGATGTCTCTGTGGCACTTGTGGTCTGCTGCGGGCATCCTCCACTGTATGCATTTTTTGCTGGGGTTTGCCCTTAGCAACAGACAAACAAGCGCAGTATCTGCTTCCCCGAGCATAAATGCACAACTGCATTTGGGGATGAGCACTTCCTACCTTTTCAGACCACGTATTTTTGTCATTTAAACAGTGGCATACTCACATTTTTAAGGGTTACATTCTTCCTCAATGCACTGATATGATCTAATCCCTCATCCATAACTCCATTAAAAACTCCCATACATATTGTAGGACATTGTTGTAGGGACTTCATAAACTTAAAATAGACAAATTAACACTTGTGAGGAATAGGGGGGAGGGTTATAGACAAAAGAGAGTATACAGCTTGAGCCATTCCATTTACCATATAAAAAGATATATCTTCCTTTTGTATCCATCTGGGTCTTTATGATTTCAATGTCCAGTTTACTATGTATATAAACACTCACTCCACAAGAGTATAATGAGCAAAATGAATGAAATTAATATTTTGTCCATTTCTTTCCCACCCTAGTTAATTTATCTTAAGCCAAATGGGTTTCCAACAGATAAATAACTGCGGGTAAGTGTCTATTTACCTGGTCATTCAGCATCACCCTCTCGAGTCTATCCCCTAACCCTCTTACATTCCATACCAGTCTCCTATCTTGATTCATCTATTCAAAAGGAAAAAAAAAAAAATCTCCCCAGCGCACGCCCCCCCCCCCCTCACTCAATGATCCAAGAGATAACCATCGCTCATGGATCTCTTCCATCCAGCCAACCCCGAAGAAAATCCCCTCCATTTTCCACCTCTCCCCCACATGTACCCCACCGCCTTATTACTTTTATAATAATTACTTTAAATCTATTGCAGGCATGGCCAACCTGCGGCCCTCCAGCTGTTGTAAAATTACAACTCCCACCATGCCCTGCTGTACGCTGATAGCTGTAAGCTGTTCGGGCATGCTGGGAGTTGTAGTTTTGCCACAGCTGGAGGGCCGCAGGTTGAGCATCCCTGCTGTATTGTAGTAAAAAAAAAAAACGTTTGGTCATTATGGACCACTAGGAGTTTGGCTGGAAATAACAAGGAGTATCCAATACTTGCTATTTTTAATCTTCTCTTAATTTCACGAAATTCCTTTGAAAAATCTAGGTATATCTCAATTTCCTGACTATTATATGTTATATCCCTCAAGGACCGATTACGTCTTAAAATAGCATCCCAATCACGCGAGCATAAGACCTTGACTATAATAGCCCTGGATAGACTGCCTGGTGGGGGTTTTCTAGCAGGGATTCTATGTGCACGTTCTATCCCGTATAAAGAGGACAAAAAGTCCTCTGCAAGCCATGTTTCCATGAACCCAACTATATCTCCCCCCTCAGATCCCTCCGGTAATCCTAAAATCCTCAAGTTACGATGATAAGTTCTATCTTCTAATTCAGTGATCTTATTTGATAGCGTATCCTTCTCAGATTCTATTTGTGTAACCCTTCTACCTTTTTTGCAAGCATTTTTCAATTTTATAGATCTGGAAGGGAAGGGGGGAGACACCATGAAGACCATAACTCTGTAAAATACCCAAATTATATCTCTAACTTCAACCTAAATCCCCCCCCCCCCCCAAAAAAAAGATACAAGATAATATTCAAATCATGTGCTGAAATAGGCTAATATCATGACGCTCAATTAATATGAATAATTCATCCCTAAATTTCATCCGTGATTCTATAATTATTTAACATATCATAATCAGTCTAATACAGTCCCTCAAAGTCCATATGCAGTAGTGCGGAAAAAAACAAAAACAAGATTATGCAATTTCCAATCAGTTAGGTCAATTCATATAATAGTTCCTGTGAATAATTCCTCCAAGGGTTTCATCAATAAGCCAGTCTATTTGCTGTATCTCAATAGATCAGTAATATTTTAAATATCAGTGTTCATGATTTCATTATATCCAACAACAAAAAAGGGGGCTACAGTTCATCCAGTCAGATCCCCCAATATCACTGATCCTTTCAAATAATCGGGCAAGGATGAGGAGGAAAGCCAACAAAATAAAGAGTAGAGAGCCAAATAAAGTATCTCGCTGTACAGGGTCAGGATAGTGCAGCGCCGGCCCCAGGAATGAAGACCGGGAGGGTGAGTATTACAAGCGCTTGCAGAGCTTCACTCCCTACTCCCGGCACCTAAAGCATACTAAAGCATACTAGTGAGCGCTTCCATAATGGAAGCGCTCACTAGTATTCGCTTTATAAGACGCACAGCCATTTTCCCCCCACTTTTGGGGGGGGGGGGGGGTATTGCGTCTTATAAAGTGAAAAATACGGTAGTTTCTAAAATGGGATATTTATGGGTGGTTTCTTTTATGTGAGCTCCTCAAAATGACTTTGGAACTGAACTGGTCCTTAAAAAAAATTATTTTGGAAATTTTCTTAGAAATTTCAAAAATTGCTTCTAAAATTCGAAACCTTCTAACGTTCCAAAAAAATAAAATTACATTACTAAAATGATGGCAACCTAAAGTGGATATATGGTGAATGTTAAACAAAACATGCAATGCAACAGCTCTCTGCAAACCAAATAAAGTACAAAAATGCATAATAATTGCTAATGCTATACTAATAAATTAAAGATGCTTGGCAAATACATTTTGTACAAAATTATTTGAGCCTGTCTGCCGCACGTCAAGGCGATCTCTGTAAGACAGCAACCTAACACTAAGTTCTACCTGTTATGTGCCATGACAGCGACCATACAATATGGTGAATGTTACTTAATGAGTATTTTATCTTAAAAGCAGAGAAATTCAAATTTCGAAATTTTTCAATTTTCGGTAACTTTTGGACTTTTTTTTAATAAATAAAGGTGAAATATATTGACTTATATTTACCTTTAAAGGGTTTCTACCAATTCAGTTTGACCAAATTAGCTTTCAGACACTAGCGATCTGCTAGTGTCTGATCTCCATAACTATGCAGATCTGCTAGTGTCTGATCTCCATAACCATGCAATTCTTAGACCTTTGTGTGGAGCCGTTTCATTAAAAAACTATGGGTGCTATGGGGGCGTCTTTTCAGCACCTAGAGGCTCGGTCTACTCACACTGTATGCCCGCCCATCTCATCTTGAATGCCTGCCTCCATCACAGCCATCGGACGAATTCACGCGCCTGCGCCGTTCACTTCTGTCATCGGCGCAGGCGCAGTGAGTAAATGATACGCTCCTGGTGCCGGATTCCTCACTGCGCCTGCGCCGACTACGTCACAGTGAGGAAGCCGGCATCAGGAGAGCGGCCTTCACTCACTGCGCCTGTGCCGAAGACAGAAGTGAACGGCGCAGGTGCGTGAATTCGTCCGATGGCTGTGATGAAGGCAGGCATTCAAGACGAGATGGGCGGGCATACAGTGTGAGTAGACCAAGCCTCTAGGTGCTGAAAAGACGCCCCCATAGCACCTAGAGGCTCATTTACATAGGAATAAAAGTTAGTTTTTTAATGAAACGGCTCCACACAAAGGTCTGAGAATTGCATGGTTATGGAGATCAGACACTAGCAGATCGCTAGTGTCTGAAAGCTAATTTGGTCAAACTGAAGTGGTAGAAACCCTTTAACATTATTTACAATGTGTCACGAGAAAACAATCTCTGAACAGATAAGTAAAAGCATTTCAATTATTCAGTTATTACCACATAAAGTGACATATGTCAGATTTGCTCAATTACGCCTGGTCAGGAAGGGGGCAAATAGCCTGGTATGAAAGTGGTTAAAAATCTTTTTTCTATGGAAAAAAAAATCCTTTTCCTGATGGAAGTGTCCCTTTAAAATTACTTTTTTATTTTCTAATAAAGCATTACATTATCTTTTTGTAAATGTTCAGTGAATGATAGTGGTACATTGTATTCTGAAAATAGGTATGTACACATCAGCAAATTTACATGCATTCATATAAGGGAAAAGTGCCATATGGTTGCTCTGGCAGGTGTGAATTAAATGTCATGCAAAAAAGGCAGCAAATCACACATACCAGAATAGATAACATACACAACATGGTATCTCAAAGGAAAATGATTTTATCAGCATTCATAGTCCATAACAGTGTACAGGGTGCGCATCTTTGAGAGTTTCTCCCAGTTCACCCATTAACATGACTGGTTCTAAGTGGAAAAGAGAAATGGCTATCCTTTAGTTATAAAAATAAATAAATATCCAACCCCTAAAATGCCTCCTCATAAGCCAGGGCCCATTACCGATGTTCTACTTAATACCCACGTCACTTCTGACGCCTGCACAGCCGCCGCATCTCCCTATCGTGCGGATAAAAACATCCGGCATCGGGGGGGGGGAGGGGGGAGGGTGTAGCCAATAGCAGGCCGTGACAGGGACGAGCCTCCCTAGCGTCACCCTTATCCCTCAGGCAGCCCACAGAAGCGGAAGCCACGCATGGAACAAGCCTCCGATACCGAGGTTGGCTCTTTTTTTGGCTTCAATATGGAACTTTCACCCCACCTCGCCTACTGTGGCGACTTTCAGTTTTGGACTCGCTGTTTTCTTTTGTTTTTCATTCGATATTGTGTTCCTATTATTTGCCATTTTGATCTCAATATTATGTATGGTCATTCTCATCTTGCGTTTTCATTCTAGACCATGAGACTGAAAATTCCCTAAACACTAAGGGGCTCAATTGCCCGCAGAAACGGTCTTATTTGTGGGGAAAGGAGCTGTCTACTGGTGCAGACATACTATGCATACAAGAATTACATCTCTTGCAGACGGATGCCTGCCGCATTAAACACAGCCTCTTACCTGTTACCATACATTCGCATATGCGAAAAAGTCTAAGGGGGAGTCTTCCTTGCTGTTAAAAACACTGTTTCCTTTTCACCGATCTCTCAGATTATTGACCAGAGGGGTAGATACATAATCTTGGTATGTACAGTGAATATTATTACCTACACGCTAGTTAATATATACCGTCCATTCTACACAAGGTGATTAGACAAGTTCGTAAGGTAAAACAGGGCAAGTTGATACTATGTGGGGACTTCAACACCATTTCTGACCCCTCTCTTTACTTTTTTTTTTTTTTTTTTTTACTTTTGTTTTTATTGAATTACCATCAAATATACATTAGGCAACATGTGATTTACAGGTATCATGGTATTCTTTTCAATTATACAGATTACATCAAAATGCAACGGAAATGAAAAGACATAGAAAACTGTCTAATAACCTGAGGGAATCGAGATGTCCGTTCTTACATAAATTGTAGTCTTTGCTAACTAATAGCTAATATGGCATTTCTCAGACAATACTGCGCATCTGATTAAGGCTACTTTAACATTAGAGTTTTTTGCGGATCTGTCATGGATCTGCCAAAACGCTTCCGTTAAAAAAATGTAACCGCATGCATCCGTCATGAACGGATCCGGTTGTATTATGTCTTCTATAGCCATGAAAGGATCCGTCTTGAACACCATTGAAAGTCAATGGGGGACGGATCTGTTTTCTATTGTGTCAGAGAAAACTGATCCATCCCCATCGACTTACATTGTGTGTCAGGATCTGTCTTCCTCCGCACCACATCGAGGACAAAAAAAATGCCGCTTCCGATGGGGACGCAACCAAACGTAACAGAATGCATTTTGATGCCTTCCATTTCGTTCAGTTCCATTTTGTCCAATTGACAAAGAATGGGGACAAAACTGAAGCGTTTTCTTCCGCTATCGAAATCCTATGACGGATCTCAATAGCGGAATTGAAAACGCTAATGTGAAAGTAGCCTAAGAGAGAGAGAGCAATCAATCAAAGGGGTTTATGAAAAATGGAAGTGATCCAAACTTCCCATCTAGATTGACATTGACGTGATGCGTTGAAAGCCAAGGCAGACATCCTTTCGTACCAGCATTGTTCATTAATGGACTGTAGAATGTTTGAGACGTGTATGGGTGTTCTTGTTTTCCAATTGGCTGCAATTTTTTGTTGCATAGCTATGCATGCATGGGAAACTATACGAGAATGTAAACAGGAGTACTGTTCTATACCAGGGAATAAAAGAGCTAAAGCTGGGTCTGGGACAATATGAAATTGGCATATATCGGAAAATAATGAAAAAATCCAGTGCCAAACTTTCTTTATTAATCCACATTCCCACCACACATGCATATATGAACCAATTCCACTGTCACATCTCCAACACACATCAGATGTGTTGGTAAAAATACGTGACAGGCGGCACAGTGTAAGGTACCACCTATAGAATATTTTTCGATGAGTTTCCAAGTGGGATATACACTTAGAAAAATTGCAAACAGAGGTAAGAGCAGATTGCCATTGATCATCAGTAAAGCTTTGATTTAAATCATGGTGCCAATGGTCTTTAATTTTCCCCAATTTGTCCCCTTCCTCCATTAGCAAATTTCTGTAGCAAAAGGATATACTGTGAGAATTGGAGTTAGGATTGGAGATCCATAGCATTAATAAAAGAAAATTAGAGGATTGAGCAATGGGAATCAACCCAGAGCTAAGCATATGTGTAAGGCTACGTTCACATCACCGTTCAGCTTTTCCGTTCTCCTGCTCCGTTTAGGGGCAGGAGAACGGAAAGGACAGATAAGCACATAACTGACACCAAACTGTGTCAAACGAGCCTGAGGACCCCATAGACTATAATGGGGTCCGTTATGTTTCCGCTCAGAAAATTATTTTTAAGCGGAGACAAAAGTTGTGCATGCAGGACTTTTGTCTCCGCTTAAAAATCATCTTCTGAGCGGAAACATAACAGACCCCATTATAGTCTATGGGGTCCTAAGGGCTCCGTTTGACTCAGTTTGGTGTCAGTTATGTGCTTATCCGTCCTTTCCGCCTAAACGGAGCAGGAGAACGGAAAGGCTGAACGGTGATGTGAACGAAGCCTAAGTTGCATGTACTGGAAGTACTCTGAGGATGCCAGGTTATGTTTGGCAGCTAAAATGTGGAATTGATGTAGAGTAGGAACACCCAGATCTTTCAAGAAGTGGAGGCCTTTCTCGGACCAGCCTGATGCTGAGAAGTTAGAAACAAACAACTCAACAATAGATATTAATTCCATGGTGTCAAAACATCTATGGAAGGGTGGGTTAGTCCACAGCCGTATCACAGCTGAGATCGGGGATGTTAAGTATGGAAAATGGTTGTGGAACCTAAAATATAAAAGGGAACATAAAGTACGAATGCTGTGTCCCCTTAATAGGCCAAGCTCAATATGAACCGATGGTTTAGAGACCTCTCCAATCCACAATTGTTTCAGTTGGACCAGTATCACGGATTTATAGTATAAAGACAGAGATGGGCAGTTCACCCCACCCTGATGAATATGGGAAAACAGGATGTCCGCCTTAACCCTCGGTCTCTTTCCACCCCACACAAACCGCATAAGCAAGTTTTGCAAGGTTTGGATATAGGAGATTGAGATAAATATTGATTGAGACATTTCTAAAAATATATAGGATCTTTGGTAGAAGTACCATCTTGGTCACAGCAATCCTCCCCAACCATGAGATACTAAACAATCTCAGTGAGGATATTTTATTCTTAACCTCCTCTAATAATGCAAGATAGTTAGTTTGGAACAGTGTGGACGGTGGTTAAGAGAGCACTATTCCCGGGGCATGGCTTCGGCATGGCGGCGTGAAGACGTGAGTTAGGAGAGCTCCGTGACCAGCCTCAGGAGAACCTAAAAAGACCGCTTCCCTACCGGCCTTTCCTGGCCATGACTAAAGGGAGACGATCGAAGAGTCAGTCCGCGGTCCCTCCTCGGCCGCTTCCTCCGCTCCAACCAACAAGACGGCGGTGACTCACCCGCAATGGCCGCAGCTCCAGCGTCTCTACGCCCAACAGCACAGCCGTTCTCAATGACGCCAGCAGCGGAGCCCACCCGCACACAGGATCGGCACCCGGGCGGTGCAATCTCCTATTACACGGCTCCTACCTTGATGAATCCGGATGCCTGTCCGAATCCTCCAGGGCGCCAAACTGCACCGCTCCAGCAGGATCACGCAGGTACCGTCACTCAGGCCGTTTTGGGGCCTACTGAAAATGAAGGCCTGCGGGTTGCTACTGCCTCTCCCTGCGCGACAGGTCGGAATACGACTGTGCCTGGGCAGCCTCTGGAAAGGGATGCTGCTTATGTGAACTCCCCTGCTACCAGCTCCCCAAGGGGTTCTTTGGGAGATAAGGAGCCACCCTTGGTATCCGCTATCCACACTCAGGGTCGCATGGGGCCCATTCCAGTTTCCCAATCCCCCAGCCAGAGTATACCGGTCATCTTTTCTACGCTGGTGCAGCACTCAGAAGAGCCACAGGGGTCCCCCTTACCCCCACCATCCATTGACCGCACACTGGCAGAACTGTGGGAAATGATAAGGGCTCTGCCGACTAAATCTGATCTGGAGGCACAGGTGGCCCGTATTGAAAACAAACAGGCTCAGGCCATACAAGCGGTCCGAGATGACGTCCATCAATTAGATGACCGCTTATCCTCGCTAGAAAATCGCTATGCAAATACTGCCTCTATGGTTCATTCCCACTCAGAGATATTATCTGCACATACTTCTCAAATGCAGGACTTCTCTCTACACCTCGACGACGTGGAAAATAGAGGCCGCCGGAATAATATTAAGCTACGTAACATCCCAGAATTTATTCCCAACGACCAGCTATACGCCACCGTGGTCGTCATTTTTAACTCAGTCTTGGACAATCCTCCTCATACCAAGATTGAGCTTGACAGAGTTCACAGAACCGCAGGACCCAGAAATCGTGATGTGGAGAGACCACGAGATGTCATATGTCGGGTTCATTTTTACACAATCAAAGAACGTATCCTACGCAAAGCTTGGGAAAAGAAGGAGCTCTACTTTGAAGACACACCGATTAATATCCTGCCTGATGTATCTCGCCTAACCTTATCGATGCGAAGAATGGTCAGGCCCCTGTTAGAAGCAGTTAAAGACGCAGGAGCATCCTACCGATGGGGTTATCCATTTCATATTATTGTCCTGTACTCTAATGGCCAATCGATGCAGGTCCGTTCTCCGGCTGATCTACAGGAACTGTTCAGATTTCTCGACGTCCGTCCCTTCACAGTTCCTGACTGGACATTGCCTCCTTCTCTACAAGGTCTGCCACAAAATCCGGATTTCCCGCAAAAAAGGTCATCCACCTCCCCGAGGCGGGCATCTCCAGGCCGTTCCAGCTCGCACCGTGACCATCGCTCCAGATCACAAAACCAACCTCCACGACGTCTTCCTCCACCTCCTCGCTGATCCTCCGTTGTTGGCCTCTACTGCTGGGACTCTGTGTTTGTATTATTGAAAGGGGCTCGACTGAGTCGCTCTCCATGTCTTTTCATTTGTCATGGATTCCTATGGTCTTATGTAGTCCTAATATCTCCTCTCAAGTGCTTTTTTGGCTTTCCCCTGTGCTAACTCCTCTCCCTCTCTCGGGGGAGTTTCTACTCCTATCACTACCCTCCTCTATCCTCCCCAGTCAAAATGCCATAATCTCAAGGGAAGGGGTCTTTGAGATGCAATTATGTTCATATTTGTTTGGTTTCTGGTCACGGATGGCTTTCCGAGTGTTATGTTTTCATTTTTCTTTAGAAGACGCCATTGTCATGGAACCATGAACCAGACGTACAACAAGAGATAAGTGGAAATAAGAAGGCTTTATTGAAAATCAAGCTGTAAGCAAAAGTCCAAACGGATGGCTAAACCGAAGCAGGGTCTTGCGTAGACAGAGGTCAGGAACCAGAAGGGTAGTCAGACGAAGCCTGGATCAGGAACCAGCAGGGTAGTCAGACGAAGCCAGGATCAGGAACCAACGGGGTAGTCAGACGAGGCCAGGATCAGGAACCAGAAGCAGCAGCAGTCTTAGAAGCATGTGAACACAGGAGGACCAAGCAAGGAACTGAAGCCACAGACCTCCTATATATAAGAGCTAGGCATCCAGCTCCTCCCAGTGGGAAGGAGAAGCCGCAGGGTGGGAGGCTACAAGAAACCCAGAAACCAAGATGGCCGCCAGCACATGTCAAACGAAGGAGAACAGTAAGAAGGTAAGACCATGACAGCCATCTGTTCCTCCTCCCCCACTAGGGCACTGTGAATTCCTGTCTTAGTAAACTCTACGAGACGGGACACTCGCAGTTACTCATACCTAGTTAGGTATTCGTCCCTCGACCGAGGGCTAGATTTCCGCCTTCCCTCCTTCCCACTTTCCTCATCCCCTATCCTCGCCTCCTCCTATCCCGGCTGTCTGCACTCCTCACTCTCACTGAAATAATTTGTTGATATTTGTTCTCTGATTGTTGAAACATGTCTGATGTTTTATTGGTCTCCCTTAATGTACAGGGGTTGAACTTACCGGAAAAAAGATAGTCTTTACTGCGTCTCCTCTGGAAGAAACGTGCACACGTAGCGTTCATCCAGGAAACGCATTTCCGTTCCTCTTCTACTCCAAAGCTCTCGGACAGACGTTTTCCGCATGCCTACCATAGCACTGATCCTGATACCAAGACAAAAGGTGTCTCCATTCTCGTCTCCAACACTATCTCGTGGAATCTGATCGACTCTCGCACTGATGGGGCAGGCAGGTATCTATTCTTAAAGGGTAACTTAGCCGGTTATAAGGTTACATTGGCATCAGTCTATGCCCCTAACAATGGTCAGGTGTTTTTTTTTATCTAAGACCCTCAGGGCCTTGGAGAAGTTCACAGAGGGTCTTTTGATTCTGGGAGGAGACTTTAATATTGTCCTGAATCCTCGCGTGGACTCCTCCAGGGGCCAAGTTTCCTTCCCTCTTTCCGCCATTACCAAATTCAAGGAGCTCTTGTTCTCCCACCAACTCGCTGATGCCTAGCGTATCCTCTATCCAACATCCCGAGACTACACATTCTTTTCCCACCCCCACAACTCCTACTCCAGATTAGACTACTTCCTCCTGAACCACGCTAGTCTAGACCTTCTCTCCAAAGCAGAGATTGACCCCATTACCTTCTCGGACCACGCCTTAGTCTCCATATCCATCTCCTTCCCGACTCATCAACCCAGAGCCTGGCATTGGCAATTAAACGACTCACTTCTCCAAGATCTCCAAGTCATCTCTGAAGTCCGGAGAGACCTGACCGAGTATTTTGTGAATAATGTGACTCCCGATAGCGACCCCCTTACCATCTGGGAAGCCCATAAATGTTTTATCAGAGGCTCTTTTATTAAACTAGGGTCCCGTTTGAAAAAGGAAAGAGCAGCAAAGATATCTACTCTTCTATCGCGCATCCACGAGATAGAACAGCAGCATAAGCGGACTCTGGACTTGCAGCTGGGAGCGGAACTTACCCAGCTGAGAGATCAGGTTCGCTCTTTATGTCTTTCAAAAGCCAAAGCGACCTTAACTAAGTGCCATAGGCATTACTATGAACATGGTAACAAACCAGGTAGAACCCTTGCACGGGCTTTGCAAAAGACCAAATTACGCTCCTTTGTCCCCCATGTATCACTCACCTCCGGTAGAAAGACTTCTCTCCCGAAGGAAATAACAGAAGCATTTAGATCATATTATCACACCCTGTACAATCTAGACGACTCTCATCAATCCGTTAGCCCTGAATTCAAGCCCTCAGTGAAAGCTTATCTTGAATCTGCGGGCTTACCATCTCTCCCCCCAGAAGCGGTTTCTGAATTGGAGTCACCCATATCATTAAATGAGTTACAGGCAGCTATTAAAAACTCCCAAACTGGGAAGGCTCCTGGTCCGGACGGACTCACGCTCTCCTACTATAAGCAATTTAAGGACATTTTGCCTGATCATTTTATTGCTGCCTTTAGCTCGTTGGATAGGGCCCGCACTCTTCCAAATGACACTCTTAGAGCTCACATCACAGTAGTCCCGAAGGAAGGGAAAGATCCCTCTCATTGCCAAAACTACTGTCCCATTTCCCTGATCAATGTAGATCTAAAGTTATTTTCAAAAATTCTTGCCACTCGCCTTCTACCACATTTCCAAAAAATAATTCATCTAGACCAAACAGGTTTTTTACCCCTTAGGGAAGCCCGGGATAGCACTACAAGAGCAATTAACATGATCTATCAAGCCGTCACTTCTAAGACCCCAACTTTATTCCTATCTACCGATGCCGAAAAGGCGTTCGATAGGGTTAATTGGGAATTTATGTTTGAAACTCTACGTTGCGTGGGTATGGGGGACAAAATGATGGCCCGGATTACTAATCTTTACTCCAACCCTACGGCAGTGGTTAAGGTGAATGGCCAGTTTTCCATGCCTCTGTCCATTCGCAATGGAACAAGGCAGGGCTGTCCCCTTTCCCCTTAATTTTCGTGATTTGTCTAGAGCCGCTTCTGTGTCATATACGGGGGAACCCAGATATTTCAGGGCTACGGATTCGTGAGACATCGCACAAGGTTGCAGCTTACGCTGATGATCTTCTGTTCTTTCTCACCAACCCCAGGGTTACTCTCCCGAACCTCTTGCAGGAACTAAAGACATATGCTTACCTTTCGAACTTTAAAATTAATTATCAAAAATCAGAAGCTTTAAACATAACTCTTCTCCCTTCTACGGTCCAATCTATTTCAGAGAACTTTCCATTTAAATGGGCTCGGTCATCTCTAAAATATCTAGGGATTTTACTTACCCCCACACTCTCGGAACTATATCAGGTCAACCACCCGCCTCTTCTCCGGAATATAAAATCAGATCTAGACAGGTGGAATATTGGAACGTTCTCATGGTTTGGAAGGATATCTATTTTTAAAATGAATGTCCTGCCAAAAATTCTATTTTTCTTCCAAGCCCTACCGATATACATCCCCAGACTCTTCTTCCATACTCTTCTGAAAATGTTGACACATTTCATATGGGCAGGTAAACCATCCAGGATAGCTAGGTCAATACTCTTCCGTCCCAAGCTTGAGGGGGGTCTTGGGCTCCCGGACTTCCTCTCATACCATAGGGCTTCACACCTTCTTAGGGTAGTAGATTGGTGTCGTCACCAAGCCTATAAACAATGGGTTTCAGTTGAGCAATCCTTTCTGATTGCTCCATTGTCAGCCATTCCTTGGTTGTCCAATCAGACCCCATTGGAAGTACGCCTGCACCCGACTATAGGCCCCTCCTTGAAAGCCTTTGCCAGCATTCAAAATCACCCGGGTATCTCTCCATCCCCCTCTCCTATGTTTCCTATTCTGGGCAATCCTCAATTCCCTCCAGGACTAGAGCGCGGTCCCTTTAAGGCATTAATAAGGTGTAACAAATTTAGGGCCCAACATCTGACTGCCTCAAACCAATGGCTTACCCCTCAACAGATCTCAGAGTCATCAGGAACGTCTACTCTCAATCCTTGGCAATCTAGACAACTCACACACTTCATGTCTACACTCCCTCCTGCGTTTACGTACGTTCGTGAAAAGACGGACTTTGAGTTCATCTGCGAGCAGTCTGGAGTAACTAAACGTACCCTCTCCCGCGCATATGGCTTACTAATATCTCCCCCAGACCAACCTCCTCCCAACTTTGTCTCTCAATGGGAAGCTGACTTGGACATCACACTCTCTTCGGACCAACGGCTAAGACTTTTCACGTGCATCCACAAAACATCTATGGCCAGCAATATTCAGGAATCGGGTTTCAAACTCATGTCACGCTGGTATAGAGTCCCCACTAGACTTAACTCCATATTCCCATCTACCTCACCCCTATGCTGGCGCTGCAGCTCGGAGAGGGGTACGATACTGCATATATTCTGGTCTTGTCCCCTTCTATTGGCATTTTGGAACTCTGTATGGGAAATTACTTCTAAGTTCACTACATATACCCTCCCTAAGACACCTGCTTTTTTCCTGCTCCATCAGTGCAAGATTCCTTTGTCATCCTACAACAAGTCTGTGGTAAGGCACTTGGTAAATGCGGCCAGAGCCTGCATCCCAGGCCTATGGAGGCAATCATCTGTTCCCTCCATATCAATGTGGATCAATAGAGTTCAGGAGATTATGAGAATGGATGACCTCACTTCATCAATGAGACATACTGAAAAAAGGTTCACCAAGACCTGGAGTCATTGGTTGGACTTCTTTGAATCTGTGGAAGGAAAAGCACTCCTAGCATCTGAGTGAGAGTGCAGGGTCGGGTATGTTGTCCCCCTTCCCTTTTCCCTTCCCTTCCTCTTTCCTTCCCTGTCCCCCCCTTTCCGTGTCTACTCAGTGATTTTGGATTCAATTTGCTTTTTATTGTTCCACATGATAATGTATTATTCCTGAGTAGGGCTTTGTAATTTTTGACTTGTCATTTGTCATTTACTGTACTCATGCTTTATTAATGAGTTGTATTCATTATCAGTCCCATTGTCCATCATGCTTTGGGTTGTTAAAAATTGAAAAATCTTAAATAAAGAATTTACAACAAAAAAAAAAAAAGAGAGCACTATTCCCAAATATGGCAAGTAGGTTTTGACCCATTGAAATAGTGTTTTCAAATTTCGGAGTACTTTATGGTCTATATTCATTGGTAATATTTGTGATTTTGTAATAGGAGGCTTTACTAAAGCGATTAATAATACAACTGGCAGCAATCAAGGATTGGGAGGGATTGGATTTAATCCCAGTGATCTCGGGTGAGCTTTGACTGCTTTCCACTAGGGGTTCCATGATCAAAGCTAAAATGAGAGGGGACATGGGACACCCTTGTCGGGTTCCATTCGCAATGTCAAACCTAGAGGATAGAAAGTCCGAAGTATACACTATCGTATTGGAGAAAGAATAAAGAGCTGGATGGCTACAAAGAAGCTTCCTTGAAATCCAAATTTTAATAAAGTAGAGAAGGCGTTCCACGTCTTCATATTATATCTAGGAGGTCTATAAATCTTCTGGTACTGTCAGATGTCTGTCTATTTTTCACAAATCCATGGTCATTATTTATTAAAGTAGGCAAAATATTTACCAATCTTTTGGACAATAATTTAGAAAAGTTATTAAGATCGGAATTGAGTAATAATCTGTGGCGGAAATTTGCTGGAGTGCTGGGAGGTTTGCCTGCTTTGGGAAGTGTGACTATTAGGGCTGAGAGCATTTCCTTGGGAATGGGATTGACTTCAAAGAATTGCTGGGAACATCCGTTCAGGTATGGAGAGAGGAAATATAGAAACATAGAATGTGTCGGCAGATAAGAACCATTTGGCCCATCTAGTCTGCCCAAAATGTCTTGTAGTACTCACTGGTTAACCCGTCTGGCCCTGGTGATTTGTTTAGTTTGAGAGAGGTTATTACTTGAGTGACTTCATCAATATGGATATCCGCATTTAATATATCTAATTGTTCTCACTGATAATTGGGGAAGAGAGATTTTATTCAGGAAGGTTTTAATTATCTCTTCAGTAGGTTGAGGAGTATCAGAGTCTAGGTTGAGATTATACAATTTAGAGTAGTATGAGGCAAATTCATCAGCTATTTCTTGTGGATTCATCATTTTCTTACCTGCTCTGCCATATAAAAAGGGTATTCTAAATTTGGCAGATTTAGCCTTAATTCTGTTTGCTCTGTTTCCGTCATAGTAATACATGGATTTGGATTTGCGGAGGCAGAACTCAAATCTGGATTGCATTAACGCATGTAGCTCATATGTTAAATTTTCCAATTGGGTTGCAAAGGCAATTTTGGTAGATTTTTGGCTGTCACGCTCTACCTGTCTAATCTGGCCTAGGAGTAGTTCGATCTTATGATTTCTCTTTTCCAAAGCAGAGTATTTTAAAAAGATACCCCTCATGACTGCTTTGTGAGCGCACCAGATCGTGGACAACGAGACCTCAGATGAGTTATTAAGAGTAAAATATTCATGCAGAGAGGTGCAGAATAGAGGTAAGTATTCAGGGTTATTGGAACAAAAAGATATATAATATGTGGCGAAAAAATCTGAATTTTATCTAACAGCGGACATCCAGCAGCCACCGCCAAGACATGACTTATTGGATGTCCCAACAGGCAACCAACAGCTCGTATATGGGGGAGTCTCTGAAGTAGATGAGAAAGTCAAGGACTATAACATTTGTGTGTTTCAGGATATATAGATGGGTCAAGAGTAGAGGAAAGCAGACCCAATGTAGAATGGTGTAGGCAGGTGAGGTACCTGGCATGGTTGGCACCTATGGAGGTTATCACTTTGTGGATTTCACCACAGTCCATTCTTGGGTCAGCGTGGGTGGCTTCTGTTTCCCTGGAGATATGGCTCCCTCTTGTGGTTGAAGTATGGACCACCTCTCCAGAAGGTTTGCAGCTTGAGATGGAGAAAGTAAAATAAAGTTAGTGCCATCTCTACTGAAAATACGTTTCACTGGGAAACCCCAGCGATATGGGATTCCATTTTCTCTCAGGATTGTAGTATATTTAGCAAACTCCCTCCTCCTAGCTAGAGTTGCTGGAGAGAGATCAGCATAGAAAGAAGCTTGTTTGAAACGCTCAGGAATGTCTTTTTTTCTTCCCGCTTCCCTGACAAGCTTGTTTTTCAAATTAAAGTAATGGCGAGCTAGTACATCCCTTGGCATGCTGGCCGGCATAGATTTGGGTTTAGGGACTCTGTGCGCCCTATCTATAAGTAAATCCCTCTCTGGGGTGTCCGGCAGGATTGATGTAAAGAGATCTATCAGATAATCCTGGAGAGAGTCCTCTTTAATGTCTTCATTCTGATATTATTCCTTCTAGACCTATCCACAAGGTCTGCTAATTTCAGTTTTATGGCAGCAACCTCATCCTGTGTCTCATTATAGGAATCCAGTAGGGAGTTGTGTTAAATTCCTCCATCTTTTCCTGAAGGTGCGCAGTGCGACCCCCAATGGCCGTGATGTCTGCCCTTATAGTGTATAAGGCTGACTGAATATCTGCGTGTATAGAACTTTTCAGGTCTGCCATTAAATCTTGCATAGCAGACAGGGTGATCCTATCATGTTCAGATCTTCTATTAGGGCTCATGTTACATGACTAGTTTTACTTGCAGGGGAAATATGTCCTACCAGCTACTCATGGACCTGCTGCCTCGTGGCGCGCTTGTTGCTGGAGTTCATTGGTGTCTGTGCTGCCTCCTGCATGTGCCATCTTGGATCGGTGCTGCTGTGAAGAAAGAGGTAGGTTTTGTGGGGGAAACCAGGGTTTTTCTTCATCCTCGTCATCTCCAGTGTCCTCCTGGGGGTGAGTGGTCTGCTCTAATGCAGTTTGGGTGCCTCTGGGGCGCTTTATAATGCTGTACTCGGCTGTGGCTGCTGGAGCTCAGCTATTTCGCTTCTGCTTAGCTCTGCATCCGGCTCTGCCCCCCTCTTGACTCTACTAATCCCTCCAGGCGATCTCCCCTAGCCGGCTTAGCCTCCTTTATTCACTCTGAAGGCCTGGTTGACGTCTGTAGGGCGCAGCACAGTCAAGAAAGGGATTACAACTTCTTCTCCCTTGTCCACTCATCTTATTCCCGCATTGACATGTTCCTAGTGGACCACACGGCTATGTTTAATTCCACTGACTCCTCCATAGGCCTATTTCCATGGTCTGACCACGCCCCCATACAGCTAAGGCCTATTGTGCACAACCGTAGGTGTCCCGTTGCTGTATTGCGGACCGCATATGTGGATCCGCAATACACGTGCACGGATGTGGACCCATCGACTTGAATGGGTCCGCAAATCCGGAGATGCGGAATGGTGCAGAACGGAAGCACGGAACAGAACCCTACGGAGGCACTATAGAGTGCTTCTGTGGGGTTTTGTCCTGTAATTTAGTTCTGCAAAAAGATAGAACATGTCCTATCTTTTTGCGGAACGGGCAGATCACAGACCCATTAAAGTGAATGGGTCCGCGATCCGCTGCGGCTGCCCCATGGTCAGTGTTCCTGCATTGCGGCCCGTTCGTGTGCAGGAGGCCTAACTCTGGCAGAACAATTTCAAGCCCATCCAGCCCCTATCTGGCAGAATAACACCTAATTGCTTACTCACCCCATGTACAAACCTGAGATATCACAAGCTATACAAGAATATTTCCAGTTCAATATAGGATCAGTGTCTAATCCACTCATAGTCTGGCAGGCCCACAAAGCCTTCATTAGAGGCCTTCTCATTAAGAAAAGATAAAACGAGAAAAAGAGAACGCAATGACTATAGAAAAAATCTTGCAATTGGAAAAAATCAACAAAAAACAACCCTCTGCTGGAATATCTGCTGAACTCTGAGAAAAGTCTCTACTCAGACTAAAGGCCAGATTTTACACACAGGGAAATAAAGCAGATAGATTGTTGGCCCAACGGGTTAAACAACAAGTTAAAGCCAAAATCCCTTTCATCATCCACCCTGAGAGACTTCCCTCGATTAAATACTACTTTTATTCCATAGGCCTCTCCTTCCTTAAGGAGTGGTGGAACCCCACTTCGAGTAAGTCTTGGGTCCAAATTGAAGTTTTGAAAGACTACCTCTGTTTGACTGCATGGAGACCTGGTTTTCTTAACCCACCTCTCTTAGCGATAGCACATGCTGGATCCTTGTGGTCACAGTTCCACCTCTCCCAGGGAAGACCGAGCCCTCTTCTGTACCTTCATATATCCATTGTGAGGCAGTGACAGGCCTCATGGCTGTAAGGGGAGATTTATGGCAGGATTTTTCATGTCTTCCTTGGCAATCATCAGGTCTGAGGCAGAACCAGGTGCCACAATAAGTCTGGAATAAGCACCCAGCCCAGACTGTCAGTCAGGGGAGAGTGGTGAAACAGAGTCTTGTGGAGGTTCTGTGCAAGTGGTCTCAACCGGGTTGACTGAGGGGCCACAGGGCTAGGTGCTAGCCGAAACTTTGGGGGACGCCGTGACGCCTTGGACTAAGAGTCATGAGGCCAGAAGCGGGAGGACTACTGGGCCACAATCCCCGCAGAAGCTGTTGAAGGGTTACAGCCAGGGCCGGATTGGGGATAAAAAACAGCCCTGGAAAAAGTTGCATACCAGCCCCACAGAGGGGGGGGGGGGGGGGTGTCTTTACTATTTGGTGGAAGAGGGGGGCCTGTACTATATGGCGGCACAGAGGGAGAGCTTGTACTATATGGTGGCACAAAGGGGGAGTCTGTACTATCTGGGGGCACAAAGGGGGAGTCTGTACTATCTGGGGGCACAGAGGAGGGAAATTTTAATAAATGTAGTATTGTAGTATGACAGACTTGTATGACTTTAAAGGGGTTATCCAGTAATTAAAAATGTATCCCCTATCCACAGGATGGGACTCCCCCAGCGATCTCCAGAATGGGGCCCGTATTTGTCTTGGCAGACAGTGGTGGACCACTCAGCGCTGTCCCGCTATAGCCGGTGATTGGCTGAGCGGACTCCACACGGATTGGCACTGTAAGATTCATGAAGTCACTATAAACGCATTATGCAAGCAAGATGCAGCGTGTCTGAGCCTCTGCTACATAACGCACAAACATACAGCGCAGCCGGTTCCTACAGCCCTGACACAGACGGTATTCTGCCAGATTCTTATACCTTAGCAGAATGCTATACCCGGAAGTGACGCAGCCGCACCGGAAGTGACGAGGCCGCACCGGAATCAGTTGGAGGGCGTGTGTGGATTCGTAAAAATAATTGCACCACCGCGGGAGAAGCACCTACTTCATTTGCATGCGCAAAACCGTACTCCGCACGTGCGCACTCAGCTCTGCTATGTGGTGATCCCACCACCCCAATATCCTGCAATCACCTCTGCTATGTGGTGAGGCTGAACTGCTCCAGATGATGTGTCCGCGCATGCGCACTCAGGGGTAGGGAGATCTGATAGAACATTTTGCACTGAAAAATCTACCTACCCCTGAGTGCGCACGCGCGGTATACAGTTTTGCGCATGCAAATGAAGTAGGTGCTTCTCCCACGGCGGTGCAATTATTTTTACGAATCCAGTGGATCTGCGCTTGCGCAGATCCACACACACCCTCCTCTAGCTAATCCCGATGCGGCCGCGTCACTTCCGGGTATAGCATTCTGCCAGGTATAGGAATCTGGCAGAACACCGGGCCCAGTCATCAATCTTTTAAAGCTGTTGATAATTTTGGTTGGCTAGGGTTGATAATTTATATGTGATCAGGATCATTTGTGATCAATGATAGAAAACTGTTGTCTGCCAAAAGTTTGATCTCTCATGTTGGATTTGGCATTGTCAGTATGGCAAGACTGCTGAATGTGGCTGATCATTTGATTATATAATTGTGCCTCTAGCCTGAGACTGTGCATCCTCGATGCTGCTATTGAAGTATGTTCATTAGAAGCATCAGTGTGGCTACTAGACCTCAAGACCTCGTCAGCCTCCTACCTGACACAGGCTGACAGCCCTTAACAGCCGGATGGTAGCTCCACACAAGCAGCAGCTACCAGGCTAAAGGACCTTGTGTGATGTCATGATCACGTGATCAGTCACATGTGTGGGAGGAGTCAGGCTCCGGGCAATGTCCGTGCCAGACAGCCGTGCTGATGGGGGGAATGGTCTCCTCTGTTACTGCACCGGCCAAGGAGCCTCAGCCTCCTCGCTGTCGGCACAGCCGGCCTTGCGGCAGTCAGAGCTACCGGCCTAACGGGAATTTTCCCGGTATCTCGGTAGGCCAGTCCGGCCCTGGTTACAGCCAGGAGGCTGCGGGACTATAGGGCTGGAGAAAGCCGCACTTATGATCCTTGTGTGAACAGTGCTCTGTATAGGTGAGTCAGGGCTTATGTTTTTGTAGTAGTTAGTTCCTAGATGGGCAGGTTTTTATTTTGTATGATTAATGTTTTTGCTGGTGGCGGAAATAAATCTCACTTTGGACCTGAAATACGATTGTTGGTGGAGATAATTGTGAGAATGACCCCCAAAAGAGAGCTAATCCCACACACCATGTACATCCTGGAAAAGTGTATTGGGGACATTGACCTGACCTGTCACACTGGCGTGCTGCTGGTTACTGATTGGGAATATTTCAATCATCCCCTGTAAAACTCTTCAAAGAGTTATGCACTTGCCTCAATCAAGGCCTTGGCTCCCTCCTCCACTCTCCTCCCAACATTCACTCTGACATCATTAGACTATTCCAAAATCCATCTCTGTTTAAACAATGTACTACACAATACATTTATGATTTATTGGGAGATAAAACCAAGTTTGTCAAATCTCCTCCCATTGCGAAATGGGAACAAGACTTGCAGATAACCTTTTTCGGTGGAGGAGTGGGCCAATGCGGTGGGCTTTTTGGTGTCTACTTTCAAATGTATATCTCAGTATGAGGCTGGGATGAAAACCTTGCTCAGGTGGTACTTCACCACCTATAGACCGAGTCTCATATACCCGGGTACATCCGCATGCTGCTGGAGAAACTGCGGGAAAACTGGTTCATTATATCATATTCTATGGTGCTGTCCAAAACTTGCTGACTATCAGCAACAACCCTTTTTGCCTTGGTCACGCAGGTCTCTGGAATACAGCTTACTCCTTCATCTGCCCTTGCGCTCTTATTCATAGGCATGGAACGCATCTCCTTTGTGTATAGACGTATTATTGGCCATATTCTACTGAATGCCAAGCTAATAATCACCAAACATTGGAAATCTGTGAATCCCCCAACCCGACTGGAGATCATTCAAGCCTTAAACACCTCTTGTAGATATGAGAAATTGCTACCTGCCACCATGATCAATCCAACTGTCAGAGACAATACACGTGCTCCCTGGTTGTTACATACAGAATACCCCCCATGATACTTACAACCTGAATTACTCAAGTTGCTGTATTTCCTGAGTGACCCCTCCTCACAATTTCCTTCTGGTTTTCTGTGATGTTTATCTTCATTTGTGCAGGATATACTTGTCCATTCTGCCAATGTGAATGCCAACAGGCAGAGGGACTCATAGTGTCTAATTTTTTCCCCTCAGGCATTGTATTGCATGTTTCATCACTCTCTTTACGCTTTTATATGCTCATAGGGCCCATCAGCTTATTTTGTTCCTTTTGTACTTTAAAACTAATAAAAAATGAATATTCCTAAAAAAATAATAATAATAATGTTATACCCCTTTCTCCAGTATCATTCTCTGTGGCCCCGGTCCACTTTCCTGCCACTGAGTTTACCTCTGAGGACAATGACTGGCTGCAGCAGTCACAAACAGCAGCAGGAGAACTACAGCAACAGAGAGCAGCATTGGAGAAAAGGGTCAGTATAACAGGTAAAACAAATCTCTATTTCCAATTACACCTAAGGAAAGATAGCTTTATTACGCCATAAAAATCTATACAAATTTAAAGATCTGACCACTATTTGGGAAATTCTAAGTAGACCTTTGTTGCATGACAAGTAGTGATCAAGAAGAATTTTTAAGATAGTGCACACCGACAACTCATCATTAGCTGTATTATTAGTTATATTTTAAGCACATTTTGACTTGGATTGACAGGGTCAAGCGAGATGACTATTCAGGAACCTGCCCCTGTCAATCAAGATGGAGAGGGAGGGACTGATAGAGGAAGCAGGAGGAGCAAGGGTGCCGAGAATGTTTTAGGCCTGCCCTCGGTGCACTTAAAGGAGTTGTGTCACTTCTGAAAATGGTATTTATTATGTAGAGAAAGTTAATACAAGACACATTATACACTGCTTGTTTCCATGGTTACGACCACCCTGCAATCCATCACCGGTGGCCATGATTGCACACTATAGAAAAAAGCACCAGCCTATGAGTTCCCACGGTCCCGGCCACCATAGAAGCCGGGCACTTTATCCTATAGTCTGCAAGCACTGCCACCGCTGGTAGATGGCAGGGTGGTCGTAGCCATGGAAACGAGCAGTGTGTAATGCGATGGTACTTCACCACCAAAAATGAATCTAGCCAGTGAAGGAAGCAATATGGATATTACCAATACATTAGTAAGTACCTTGTATTAACTTTCTCTACATAATAAATGCCTTTTGCTGAAGTGAGACAACCCCTTTAACTGCTTGTTTGCATATGGATTAAAAGTAGCTTGCAACAGATCAGTGAAAGGTATCCTTACATTCAGTCCTTTGAAAATAAATTCACTACCGGCCCTCCAATAACCTTTCAAATGTCACACACAAAAGCAGAAAATGGCAATATTCCATATGGCACTCACCATTAAAATATGACTTATTCCTTTATTAGAATTTTTTTTCTAATAAAGGAAGAAGCTGAATTTAATGGTGAGTGCCATATGGAATATTGCCTTTTCTGCTTAGATGTCTGACATTTATGTGAACTAATTAAAGTAAAAATTGCCACCTTATAACATGCCTGTTCGACTCCAAGTCTAAAGGTATGTTCACATGAGAGATTTTGAACACACACTGATTTTCTGCACTGTTTTGGTGCAGTTTTTGGCACGTTTTTTTCAGCTTCATGTTCATTTCAATGGGAGAATCAGTGCAGCGTCCACTCCAAGATAGAGCATGCAGCTTTTTTTTTTTTTTTCAGTGTATAAAAAAAAAAAGGCAAGTTCTGCCTCCCGTTGAAATGAAGGAGAGGCTTTTTAGGCCTCATTAACACTTCAGTGTTTGGTCAGTGATTTCCATCAGTGATTTGTGAGCCAAAACCAGAAGTGGAGCCTCCACAGACATGAGATAAAAGGGAAAGATCTGCTCCTGTTCTGTGTTTAGAGTTGCACCTGGTTTTGGCTCACAAATCAC
Source organism: Bufo gargarizans (assembly GCF_014858855.1). Lineage (NCBI taxonomy): Eukaryota > Metazoa > Chordata > Amphibia > Anura > Bufonidae > Bufo > Bufo gargarizans. The sequence goes on along the minus strand of NC_058085.1, from coordinate 148,140,242 downwards.
TGATGGAAATCACTGACCAAACACTGAAGTGTGAACGAGGCCTTAGAGGTATTTTTTGGCATGAACTCATGCGAAAAAATGCGCCACAAAACGTCATGTGAATGGAAAGCATGAATCTGGATTAATCTGCCCAGAAACCATGCATCTGTATGAGGACGAGGGATCACAATAGCGATACTCATCCTCATACAGTGAAGGAGATCGCTGCATGTAAATGCTTCCTTCCCGACAATCTGCTGCAGAATCGTCCCGTCTAAATCCAGCTTTAGTGTGTGGCTGGTGTAGAGCTGGTCTCTTTTGACTGAAAATTTTAAAATGTGTCTACAATTTTGCATACAATGACTAGAAGCGAGTTAGCTATAGAAGTGTTGTTAACTTTACCGCACACATTGTACCTGAAACACTTTGTTATTTGTGAATAAAAATAAAAATAAAAAAAAGGTGTGCATTCCTTTTTCTAGTTTTCCATATAGAATGATCTATTTAATAAAAGTATAGAAACGAAAAAATAAAATAAAAAATACATACAACATACACACACAATCCCCACAAAAATGTAAAAAACCATAAACATTAGTACTTCATTCTCAAATACGATACATGATGCTGTAAATACATGGATGAATATATGCTAGTTCCAATACATGATTGCAAGAGAGAAATATATAAAAAATGAGTAAAAGTATATATTAATATATATGTCCGTCTTCAATTCAGCATATGTTGAATAAAGCTTTAGCTATACTGCCCCTCAATATTCCATAGTATTTAATATAAATTCATGATATAAGTTGCATATCATATGGATGGTAAGTATGGCTATAGATAGATCAAATACTCAGTGATATTTGCTGACACTTATAAAAGCATTCCATGAAAGCGCTGACTGTTCGAAATAAATAGCGCTAATTTAATTGGTCTAGCACACGTGTCTCGCCAGGTTTGTAAAGCAAGACGTAAGTTCATCTTTACCAGTACATTGAATTTAAATGTCCTGCTACACTCATTATACAGTCGCTGACTTGTTGAAATAGGTCAGGATGAACCAGTTGACAGACTAGAGACACACGTATCTTGTTTGATTTATAAGGCTGAATATAAGTTTATCGTTATTAGCACATTAAGTATTGATATCCCATTGCAGTCACTGTGTAATAGTGATGAGAATGTATCGCCAACTTTGTTAATGAATATCGCTAGCATTGTTTCCAATATCAATCGCTTACTTGGAGCGCAGCTCATCAGTCCTGAGGGTATGGGGTTTAGATTTATGCACTTACCCCTCCCCCTCTCGTATCAGCGTTAAGTGATTTGATACCTTATGGAGATCCCTATAGCAGCAAGGTTCCAAGGCTTGCAAGAGAAGCAAGAGACCCCGGCGGCCAATATTTTCAGCAGGTTCCCACCTTTGTTGGGGACCAAATCCGTTCCAGTTAATAAAGAAGTAATCTTTACCTCTAATTCTCTTCATTCCCAGGAATTTTTTTTAATCACGTACACATTATCAAAGCTGACCAGGGATGTAGCAGAGACATGAGAAGGGAGACATGAAATAAATTAGGTATCCAAAGAGAAGCAGGAAGACAAAATTTGTAGCAGACTAGGTTCAATTGTTTTAAGATCTCAAAGGGACCAAGGAAGCAAGGAGCCTGATTTTTACTAGAAGATAGCTAAACCTTATCTCCAGATGAAAAATTAGATGGAGACCTGTTGTCACCAAAATTCTTCATCCGTGCTGAGATCTGCAGAGTGACCCTAGTCTCCTGCCAAATCTGGGAGAAGTTTTCTACAGAAGAGTCAGCTGCTGATACTCCAGAGGAAACAGCGACAGGAATAGTTAGCCGTAGTTGGCGACCATTTAAGAGACTTGCCAGTAGGTTTGCTAAAATTATTATATGAAACGCCTACCCATGGAAGCAAAGCAACCCAATCATCCTGGTGTGCATCGGTGAAACACAAATAGTTGGTCAAGACCTGATTAAGGCACTACACGTGTCTACTGGTCTGCGGATGGTATGCAGATAAGAAATCTAATTTGACATCCAAAAAGTTGCAAACAGATTTCCTGAACTTACATCTAAATTGCACTTCCTGATCAGATATGATGTGTAAGGGGAACCCATGGAGACGGATGGTGTACTGAATGAACAATTTAGCTAGCTGGCAGGCAGATGGTAGAGCAAAAAGTGGGCCATCTTCAAAAAATGATCTGCTATTACCCAGATGGCTGTACAGCCAGTGGAAGAAGGCAAATCGGTAATAAAGTCCATGGCAATATGTTGTGGCTCTTTGCTTCAGAGTCTTATTTTGGGCACAGGTGGTACAGACTGAAAAAAGAAAATAGAAGGCCAATAGTATTAAATGAGCTCAGAGGTAGACCAGGATGACCCCTGATTCTACACAGCAGTGTTCCTCAACTCCAGTCCTCAGGGCCCATCTACTGGTCATGTTTTCAAGATTTCCTTAGTACTGAGCAGGTGATATAAGTATTGTCAATGCATCAGGACTTACCACAGGTATTTAAATGATGCCACTTCTCTAAGGCCAACTAAATTGTCAGTAGTTTGCTATTCCCAATAGAGTAGTTTAATTCAGGAAAAGAGAAAGCCTTAGAGCCTTACATTCCCCTGTTTTGCAAGAGTATGGATCTAGCCCTCACAGAGGATGCATCTACCTCTAGGAAGAATTGTTTGGCAGGATCTTGGCAGCGAAGAATACATACAGAAGAGAATGCCTGTAGAAGGGATTTGGTTCCTTTTCAGAAAAGAGAATAAATCGGTGCTGTCAGAGTAGATAAACGCGTAATAAACTGTCTATCGTAGTTGGTGAATCCTAAAAAGAGCTGAATGAATCGTAGACCGTTAGAACGGGACAGGCCAGGACCGCAGACAGCTTCTCGGGATCCATAGAGATACCTTCATCAAAAGTAATATAGCCCAGGAAAGGTAAAGACTTCTCAAATTTTTCAAAATTGATGTATAACCGGGTCTTATGCAGAATTGCAGATGCTGGAGGACAGTGTGGACATTGTCTGCAATGCGTAACCAGGTCAGGGAAAAAGACCAGGATGTTGTTCAGAGAGACCACTAAATAAACATAAAGGAGATCCCGAAGATGTTCCTGAAAAACGCTGGAGCGTTACAGCGACAGATGGGCATCACCAGATTCATAATGTCCATCTTGAGTATTAAATATGGTTTTCCACTCATGCCCTTCATGAAAACAATTTAAGTTGTATGCCAGAGATCCAGCTGAGATCCAGCTTGGTAAAGAACTTGGCAACACAGATTCTGTCAAACATCTTAGATAACAAAGGCAGGGGTATTTGTTTTTGATGGTTATTAAGTTGTGGTAGTCAATACAGTGTTTCAGCGAATCGTCTTTTTTTATTCCACAAAGAAGAACCCTGCTCCCACTGGGGATAAGATTTTTGCATAGAACCCCTTTCCAGGTTTTCCCTGATGTACAGTACAGACCAAAGGTTTGGACACACCTTCTCATTCAAAGAGTTTTCTATATTTTCATGACAATGAAAATTGTAGATTCACACTGAAGGCATCAAAACACATGTCGAATTATATACATAACAAAAAAGTGTGAAACAACTCAAAATATGTCATATTCTAGGTTCTTCAAAGTAGCCACCTTTTGCTTTGATTACTGCTTTGCACACTCTTGGCATTCTCTTGATGAGCTTCAAGAGGTAGTCACCTGAAATGGTCTTCCAACAGTCTTGAAGGAGTTCCCAGAGATGCTTAGCACTTGTTGGCCCTTTTGCCTTCACTCTGCGGTCCAGCTCACCCCAAACCATCTCGATTGGATTCAGGTCTGTGGAGGCCAGGTCATCTGGCGCAGCACCCCATCACTCTCCTTCATGGTCAAATAGCCCTTACACAGCCTGGAGGTGTGTTTGGGGTCATTGTCCTGTTGAAAAATAAATGATGGTCCAACTAAACGCAAACCGGATGGAATAGCATGCCGCTGCAAGATGCTGTGGTAGCCATGCTGGTTCAGTATGCCTTCAATTTTGAATAAATCCCCAACAGTGTCACCAGCAAAGCACCCCCACACCATCACACCTCCTCCTCCATGCTTCACTGTGGGAACCAGGCATGTAGAGTCCATCCGTTCACCTTTTCTGCGTCGCACAAAGACACGGTGGTTGGAACCAAAGATCTCAAATTTGGATTCATCAGACCAAAGCACAGATTTCCACTGGTCTAATGTCCATTCCTTGTGTTCTTTAGCCCAAACAAGTCTCTTCTGCTTGTTGCCTGTCCTTAGCAGTGGTTTCCTAGCAGATATTCTACCATGAAGGCCTGATTCACACAGTCTCCTCTTAACAGTTGTTCTAGAGATGTGCCTGCTGCTAGAACTCTGTGTGGCATTGACCTGGTCTCTAATCTGAGCTGCTGTTAACCTGCGATTTCTGAGGCTGGTGACTCGGATGAACTTATCCTCCGCAGCAGAGGTGACTCTTGGTCTTCCTTTCCTGGGGCGGTCCACATGTGAGCCAGTTTCTTTGTAGCGCTTGATGGTTTTTGTGACTGCACTTGGGGACACTTTTAAAGTTTTCCCAATTTTTCGGACTGACTGACTGACCTTAATTTCTTAAAGTAATGATGGCCACTCGTTTTTCTTTACTTAGCGGCTTTTTTCTTGCCATAATACAAATTCTAACAGTCTATTCAGTAGGACTATCAGCTGTGTATCCACCTGACTTCTCCACAACGCAACTGATGGTCCCAACCCCATTTATAAGGCAAGAAATCCCACTTATTAAATCTGACAGGGCACACATGTGAAGTGAAAACCATTTCAGGTGACTACCTCTTGAAGCTCATCAAGAGAATGCCAAGAGTGTGCAAAGCAGTAATCAAAGCAAAAGGTGGCTACTTTGAAGAACCTAGAATATGACATATTTTCAGTTGTTTCATACTTTTTTGATAAGTACACAATTCCACATGTGTTAATTCATAGTTTTGATGCCTTCAGTGTGAATCTACAATTTTTATAGTCATAAAAATAAAGAAAACTCTTTGAATGAGAAGGTGTGTCCAAACTTTTGGTCTGTACTGTACATGGCCTGTGTCTCAGGCAAGGACAATGGGTAAAATTGGACTCGTGGAGGGGTAGTCTCAGGAAGTAGATCTATGACCTAAGTATACGGCCTCATGCACACGACAGTTGTTTTTATCGGTCCGCAAAACGGGGTTCCGTTGTTCCATGATCAGTTTCCGTTTCAGTGTGTCTTCCTTTATTTTTGGAGGACCACCAGACATAAAGGAAAGTAAAAAAAAAAGTCTAATACAGGTTCGCCATGCAAATGATGTGGAAAAAAACGGACGCGGAAGACAATTTTGTGTGCATCCGCGTTTTTTAGAGGTCTCATTGACCTGAATGGGTCCGTGAACCGTTTTCCGCAAAAATAATAGGACAGGTTATATTTTTTTGACGGACTGGAACCACGGATCATGGATGCGGATGGCAAACGGTGCATTAGCCGAGTTTTCAATGGACCCATTGAAAATCAATGGGTCCGCAGAAAATAACGAAAAACGGCACAACTGACACGGAATAAAACAACGGTCGTGTGCATGAGGCCTTAGGCTGATATGGAAGCAGCGTCTAAACCTTCTTCTTGCCAAAGATGTCAATGTGGCTGGCGTAAGCAGCAGGCAAGCCTTGCAGATATTGTGGAACAGATGGTATATGGGAAGGCTGTACAGGTTTCAGGCATGGGAGGTGACATGCAGATCCCCAACAAAGAATCTTCCCCAACTTAGGCAGAACATCAAGGAATGTGTGGAGTGCACCCACATGTAGCTCCAAGGGCACGGTGACTAACTAAATGGACTCTACGAGAATCCTACCATCGTCGAAAGTCACCACCAAGGGCTTCTCAAGGTACTGAACAGGAATATTGTATTGGTTCACAAAGGCCTGATGCAGGAAGTTTCCTGTGAACCACAGGTCTAGGAAGGCCTCTACGGTAAACAGCATACCACCGCAAGACAATAATACTGGTAAAGTCAGAGTCAGAGAGGATTACTCTTTACCCAGGGTCGTCCCTCTGACCAACCCTAGAGTTTATAGTTTCCTGTCCTGAGAGGACAGGTTCGATTAGAATGTCCCTTGGCACATCTTACTTTCTGGAGTACTTGCACGAGATCTCGAGAAGGAATCGTGCATGAAGGAAATGAAACAGTCCATCAATGAAACATAAAGGAAGGGGATGGGGGTGCGGCAAGCTTGACTTCTAGATCCTCATTTGCATACAGCCTGCGGTCATGCCCATCAGAAGACTTAGACAAATACATCATCAGAAACCAGATTACATCAGCTGTAAGGTACTGCGGGAAGTTTAGGGGCCATTTTGGTGCTGTTTTAGGCATACTATAGCCCAGCAGACACAGTGGGGCACATTTATTAAGACAGGTGTTTTAGACGCCTGTCTTAATAAGCCCTTTAGCTGGTGGTGGACCCGACGAAGTTCTAAATGTTAGACAGCTTCTGCCCCCCAGTGTTTCTACAATAAAGAAGACATATTGTAGGAAGGTGCAAGGGTCCATCATTGACGGAAGGTATGTGTCACCGAGGTTCCTGGCCTCGGTGAGATAGGAACCGGTAATTTTGTGTGTCAGCGGCAGCTAGTGCTCTCTGACACTGTTTTTACTTAGTGTAGCTGTAAAGCCAATCTGGGCCGGTTCCTATTGGGAGAATCCAAAGAGCAGGGTGGGTGGCTGTTCCCCACGTTCCAGGCCAGGTTTTGGCCTGGGATTTAAAAACCCAGGCAGCAGCTCAGCTGGGTGTGGAATGATCCTCCAGGTGATAATGGAGCTCTATAGTTTGGGAGTTGAGGAGTTCCGCCATGCTGCAAGGCTGAGAGCCGCATGAGAGACGCCTGCTGGGAGTCAGGCGCCCTAAAGCCTGCTGTGGACTGCCAGGTGACGTGTTTTGTTCTGTGGACTCTTGCTGTGTGAATTAACACCAGGACCCTGCAAAGTATTGTTTTTCTTTCTCCCTTTTTGTGTGAATAAACACTGAACTTTTGCTTTTCAACCGTGGTCTTGCCTCTGTATTGCGTCCGCTTACCCTGCCTGCCAGAGCAAATCCCTACAATATATAATACAAAGTGAGCAGCATATAATTTATACAATGACTGAGCTGTCATGCATAATAATTACCAAGCAGAAAGCACAGTCTTCAAGAGCCCCTGAATTTTTTATAGCTGAGATAACATCATTCCAGCTCTTCCAAAGTCAATGCCCCCAGCAGAGATAGCTAGTGGGCTCCCAGGCGAATGAGCCCAGCAGCATAAACCATTGAACAACAAGTATCCAAAGGCGCATCTACTATTTACATGGCTTTTTCCAGCCAAGAGAATAAATATACCATGTCTGAGGAGACTTCATCCTGATCTTTTGGGAAACAGACAAACCGGCTCTGGACATATGCTGGCGATGTAAATTGATGCAAATGATCATTTTTTCGGTTGTATGCTTTTTACAAAAATGGATTCTATTTCTTTCTCTCCTATCCCATGTATCCATCTGCCATTTCCCCCCACAAAGCAGGATCAGAGACATATGCCTCCTTGCATAAATATCATTCAAATAAGTATCTTCTTAGTGCATTATTTCGCCTATCAAGTACAACACATTCCCTTCCAGCCCCGAGAACAGATGTAATAAGGCATGGCTCCCATTAGTCTGACATTACTGAGACGCTGCTCGCTGGGTGTCTATGGTCTGGTCATTACTGCAATGTGGGAGATGTGGCATTGACTACACAAGTAACACAAAGCAAAATGATGAATTATCACAAAAGCTAAATGTGAACTTCTCTGAAACATTTTAACTTCTGCAGTCATTTATAAATCTCACTTTGAAAAGGTCACAGAGACCGAAAAGGATATATTTTTGTATTAAAAATCAATAGATCCAAAGCACACATAATACTGTTTTCCATTAGATTGAAGTGTACCGGCGCTTTTTAGAAACTTTTGATATGTCATAGTGACATATCAAAGGCTTTGATCAGTGGGGATCCAAGCGCTGAGACCCCTCACAATTGCTAAAATGAGGTGATAGATGCGCTCACACTGAGTAATGTCTCTCCTCGCCGCTGAAGATGGACTGCAGAGGGGCGAAGAGACTCCCTGTGCCTATCTTCAGGAGGAAGCTGAGGGTCTGGGTGAGTACTTCTATCTACTTGTTTTAGTGATTGGTGGGGGTCTCAACGCTCAACCCCCACCAATCAAAACCTTTGATATCTCACTATGAAATATTTTTTTTTTTTATAATAGTGACAATTAAAGGAGTTTATTGATATTGGTGACCTGTTATGGCATAACTTGATACCTAGCAATATTGCCTGGCACGCTTCTACTATACACTAGGTTGCTGCGGTAACCTGGCACACACTGATGGCATCACGTCACTGGGTTACTTAACCCCTTAAGGACACAGCCTTTTTACACCTTAGGACCAGGCCATTTTTTGCAAATCTGACCAGAGTCACTTTAAGTGCTGATAACTTTAAAACGCTTTGACTTATCCAGGCCGTTCTGAGATTGTTTTTTTGTCACATATTGTACTTCATGACACTGGTAAAATGAAGTAAAAAAAAATATTTTTTTTGCACCAAAAAATACCTAATTTAACAAAAATTTGGAAAAAAATGTAAATTTCAAAGTTTCAGTTTCTCTACTTTTGTAATACATAGTAATACCCCTAAAAATTGTGATGCCTTCACATTCCCCATATGTCTACTTCATGTTTGAATTATTTTGGGAATGATATTTTATTTTTTGGGGATGTTACAAGGCTTAGAAGTTTAGAAGCAAATCTTGAAATTTTTCGGAAATTTACAAAAACCAAATTTTTAGGGACCACTACAGCTCTGAAGTCACTTTGCGAGGCTTACATAATAGAAACCACCCAAAAATGCCCCCATTCTATAAACTACACCCCTCAAGGTATTCAAAACTGATTTTACAAACTTCGTTAACCCTTTAGGTGTTGCACAAGAGTTATTGGCAAATGGGGATGAAATTTGAGAATTTCATTTTTTTGGCTAATTTTCCATTTTAACCCATTTTTTCCACTAACAAAGCAAGGGTTAACAGCCAAACAAGACTGTATCTTTATTGCCCTGACTCTGCCGTTTACAGAAACACCCTATATGTGGCCGTAAACTACTGTACGGCCACACAGCGGGGCGTAGAGTGAAAGGTGCGCCATATGGTTTTTGGAAGGCAGGTTTTGCTGGACTGTTTTTTTGACACCATGTCCCATTTGAAGCCCCCTGATGCACCCCTAGAGTAGAAACTCCATAAAAGTGACCCCATCTAAGAAACTACACCCCTCAAGGTATTCAAAACTGATTTTACAAACTTCATTAACCCTTTAGGTGTTGCACAAGAGTTATTGCCAAATGGGGATGAAATTTGAGAATTTCATTTTTTTGCCTAATTTTCCATTTTAACCAATTTTTTTCCACTAAAAAAGCAAGGGTTAACAGCCAAACAAGACTGTATCTTTATTGCCCTGACTCTGCAGTTTACAGAAACACCCCATATGTGGCCGTAAACTACTGTACGGCCACACAGCGGGGCGTAGAGTGAAAGGTGCGCCATATGGTTTTTGGAAGGCAGGTTTTGCTGGACAGTTTTTTTGACACCATGTCCCATTTGAAGCCCCCCTGATGCAACCCTAGAGTAGAAACTCCATAAAAGTGACCCCCATCTAAGAAACTACACCCCTCAAGGTATTCAAAACTGATTTTACAAAGTTTGTTAACCCTTTAGGTGTTGCACAAGATTTAATGGAAAATAGAGATACAATTTCAAAATTTCACTTTTTTGGCAGATTTTCCATTTTAATATTTTTTTTCCAGTTACAAAGCAAGGGCTAACAGCAAAACAAAACTCATTATTTATGGCCCTGATTCTGTAGTTTACAGAAACACCCCATATGTGGTCGTAAACTGCTGTACGGGCACACGGCAGGGCGCAGAAGGAAAGGAATGCCATACGGTTTTTGGAAGGCAGATTTTGCTGGACTGTTTTTTTTACACCATGTCCCATTTGAAGCCCCCTGATGCAACCCTAGAGTAGAAACTCCAAAAAAGTGACCCCATTTTAGAAACTACGGGATAAGGTGGCAGTTTTGTTGGTACTAGTTTAGGGTACATATGATTTTTGGTTGCTCTATATTGAACTTTTTGTGCGGCAAGGTAACAAGAAATAGCTTTTTTGGCACCGTTTTTTTTTTTTGTTATTTACAACATTCATCTGACCGGTTAGATCATGTGGTAATTTTATAGAGCAGGTTGTCACGGATGCGGCGATACCTAATATGTATACAAATTTTTTTATTTATGTAAGTTTTACACAATGAATTAATTTTTAAAACAAAAAAAAGTTTTAGTGTCTCCATAGTCTAAGAGCCATAGTTTTTTCAGTTTTTGGGCGATTATCTCAAGTAGGGTCTCATTTTTTGCGGGATGAGATTACGGTTTTATTGGCACTATATTGGGGTGCATATGACTTTTTGATCGCTTGCTGTTACACTTTTTGTGAAGTAAGATGACAAAAAATTGCTTTTTTTACACCTTTTTTTTTTTTTTTTTTACGGTGGTCACCTGAGGGGTTAGATCATGTGATATTTTTATAGAGCCGGTCGATACGGACGCGGCGATACCTAATATGTATACTTTTTTTTATTTATGTAAGTTTTACACAATGATTTCATTTTTGAAACAAAAAAAATCATGTTTTAGTGTTTCCATAGTCTAAGAGCCATAGTTTTTTCAGTTTTGGGGCGATTATCTTGGGTAGGGTATGATTTTTGCGGGATGAGATGACGGTTTGATTGTTACAATTTTGGAGTACATACAACTTTTTTGATCACTTTTATTAACTTTTTTGGGAAGTAAGGTGGGCAAAATTTCAATTTCATCATAGTTTTTAATTTTTTATTTTTATGGCGTTCACCGTTTGGGTAAAGTAACATGACCGTTTTATAGATCAGGTCGTTACGGACGCGGCGATACCAAACATGTGTAGGGAATTTAATTTTTTTTATTTTTAATCAGTGATAAATGTGTTTTTTGATTTTCACTTTCTTTTTGACCCAGACCCACTTGGTTCTTGAAGATCCAGTGGGTCTGATGTCTGTATAATACAGTACAGTACAATATATAGTACTTTACTGTATTTTACACTTTGTCTGAACAGATCTATGCCTTTCAGCACAGATCTGTTCAGCACCATGGACAGCAGGACGCCTGAGAGGCGTCCTGTTGCCATGGGAACCTTCCCCGTCTGCTCAGTTATGGTCAGAACTGCGCAGACGGGGAAGGGTAAGGACGGGGCTCTGGGGGGGCTGCCTGGGAGCTCTCTCCCTCTCCATTCGGGGGGCTGCAAAGGCACAGCAGCCCCCCGATGGGAGAGGGAGGGAGCTCCCTGCGCTGTTAACCTTTTCCATACAGCGGTCCGTACGGACCGCGGTATGGAAAGGGTTAAACGGCTGACATCGCAGCACAGATGTCAGCCGTTTATACCAGGGTGCCAGCAATGTGCTGGCACCCTGGTATACCCACTAGAAACCAACGATTATTCAAGGGGAGGCGGGCGGGGGATCGCGATCCCGCCTACCGCACCGCCCGCCTCCCGCACCGCCCGCAACCCTCCCCCTGCACCTCCCACCGTGCTCAAATAACTTAGGGGTGCAGGGGGGAGGGATGCAGGAACATTTTTGGAATCCTAAAGTTTCTGATCCCCGCGGTCAGGGACCGCGGGGATCAGAAACTGCAGAAATCGCAGCAAACCGCAGGTCTGAATTGACCTGCGGTTTGCCGCGATCGCCGACATGGGGGGGTCACGGGACCCCCCCGCGCATTTAGCCTAGGTGCCTGCTCAATGATTTGAGCAGGCACCGGGTTCCGATCACTGCCAGCCGCACGGCAGTGATCAGAAATACACAGGGCGTACATGTACGCCCTGTGTCCTTAAGTACCAGGGCACAAGGGCGTACCTGTACGCCCTATGTCCTTAAGAGGTTAAAGGGGTTGTCCCACGAAAAATATTCTGCAGTTTCCAAATCAGCATCTGGAGCCGAATACTCTTGTAATTGCATGTTGTAATTAAAAATGTTGTATAGCCACTGTGTTATTTAATAAAAATCTATCTGTATAGCATTTTGTTCTTTTTCTTATTTCTTTGTCCTGCTCACTGAGATGGCCGCACATGCTCAGTTTCATCCTTCAACTGCCTCCTGAGCTGTTATGGGCAGAGAGCTGCAGGATAATGGACACGCCCCCTTAGCTGTAAAAGAAAAGACACTCCCCTTGAGCTGCCAGCTGGATATAAATCTAGTAGAGCAATAAATGGTGAGATCTCTGGACCCATGTGAGGTACAGGGCTGGTACTAGCTTTGTTAGAAAGAGATTGTCGTGTACTATATGATGTCTGATTTAGATTTTTTCATTAATTATGGGATAACCCCTTTAAATTTGGCTCGGGTGGCGGGATCCCACCGGATAATTCAGGTTGGTCACGAGCCTCACAGCTACCAAACACTGCTAATTTAGCATTTAGCTCAGCTCCACTGCTCCAGCCACCAGTCCTACACCAGTTAAGTCTGCTACATTAACTCTTCTATACTGATCACCAGTAACTCTGCTACATCGTTTACCAGGTAAAGGCTTATCTAAAGTATAAAACATGCCCCCCAATGGCCAGGCCCCTCATATACATTATACTTACGCCGCGCCCCGGGACCCACGTCACTCCTGATCTCCTCACGGCTGCATCTCCCCATCAAAACTTCCGGCGACGGGGGGAGCAGTCAAAAGCAGGCAGCGATGGGAACGAGCCTCCCTTGCGTTACCCGCAATGCTAGGAAGTCTCGTCTGCTATTGGTTGCACCCCCGTCGACAGATGTTTTGATCCAAATGACGGCTAGATGCAGCGGCGGTCGTGCGGGGATCGGGAGCGACATGGGTGCTGCGGAGTGCGGTAAGTACAATCTATATGAGGTGCCTGGGCATTGGGGGCATACTTTATACTTTGGATAACCCCTTTAACTGGTCTTCAGTTTTACTCTGCTACATTGGTCTTTAGTTTTACTCTGCTACACTGGGCCCACAGCTTCACTACACCAGGTATCCCACTCAGTTACACTTCTTCTCCAGCTCTGCTACACTGTCCTCCTGCAGTGCTACATCAGAGCTACTAAAGATCTGTTCTACCGGACATGCAACTTGTTGTGCCTTTTCATAGGTAAATGCATTGATATCCAATTATTCTAGTCAAGATGAATGGCCATTGCCTTTAACAGGGCTCCAGATGGCGACCAAAATGGTCGCCAATGCGACTTAGAATTTACAAATGGCGACAAGACTTTTTAGTCTTGTCGCCATTTGCGACTAGACCCTCCGCGGCAGCTCTGCAGTAGAACAGCGACGGGCACAGGAGCTGATAGTTCTCTGCCCCGCCGCCGCCGATGTTCTTCTCAGTCTCAGTCAGCTCGGTCACAGCACACAGACAACAGCAGAGACGCTGGCAGCAGGGAGGGGAGGGGCTCGGGAGGAGTGTAATCTGATCCTAGAGTGGAAGCTGCTGCTGCTGCCAGCCACTCCCCTCCCCGCCCACCAACCAATCAGAGCTGAGGCAAGGCAAGGCGAGCACTAGCAGCTCTGAGTCACTGACAAGTACAGGGAGAAAGAATCGAATGTCACAGGTGAAAAGAACTAAAGATCCGACTTAGTTAGTGACTCATTCGATTCTTTCTTAGACTCCCTGTACAGTGTGCCCCCCCCCCCCCAACACCCCAGTATCAGAAACATTGGTGGCACAGTGTGCCCCCCCCCCCAACACCCCAGTATAAGAAACATTGGTGGCACAGTGTGCACCCCCCCCCCCCCAACATAAGAAACATTGGTGGCACAGTGGGAAGTGCCAATGAGGGTTAAAGAATAATTTAAAAAAATTAACTCACCTCCTCCAGTTGATCGCGTAGCTGCCGGTCTCCTGTTCTTGCTTCAGGACCTGTGGTGATGTCACTGAGCTCATCACATGGTCCATTACCATGGTGATGAATCATGTGATGTATCATGTGATGAGCACAGTGATGTCACCACAGGTCCTTTGACAGGTCATGAAGAAAGAACAGGAGACGATCAATTGGAGGAGGTGAGTTAATTTTTATTTTATTTTTTTTAACCCTCATTGGCACTGCCCACTGCGCCACCAATGTTCATTATATTGAGGGGGGGGGGGCGCACTGCGCCACCAATGTTTATTATATTGAGGGGGGGCACACTGCACCACCAATGTTTATTATACTGGGGTGTTGGGGGGGTGCACACTGCGCCACCAATGTTTATTATATTGAGGGGGGCACACTGCGCCCCCCAATGTTTATTATACTGGGGTGTTGGGGGGGTTGCGCACTGCGCCACCAATGTTTATTATATTGAAGGGGGCACACTGCGCTACCAATGTTTATTATACTGGGGTGTTGGGGGGGGGTGCGCACTGCGCCACCAATGTTTATTATATTGAAGGGGGCACACTGTGCCACCAATGTTTATTATACTGGGGTGTTGGGGGGGGTGCGCACTGCGCCACCAATGTTTATTATATTGAGGGGGGCACACTGCGCCACCAATGTTTATTATACTGGGGTGTTGGGGAGGGGGGTGCGCACTGCGCCACCAATGTTTCTTATATTGGGGGGGCGCACTGCGCCACCAATGTTTATCAAACTGGGGTGTGGGGGGGGCGCACTACGCCACCAATGTTTATTATATTGGGGGCGCACACTGCGCCACCAATGTTTATTATACTGGGGTGTTGGGGGAGCGGCACTGCGCCACCAATGTTTATTATATTGACCTTCTACTAAGCATTCTGTATTAAAGAATGCTATTATTTTCCCTTAGAACCATGTTATAAGGGAAAATAATACAGGGAATAGACTTTCATCCTAGCAAGTGAGTGAAAATCGCACCGCATCCGCACTTGCTTGCGACTTTCACGCAGCCCCATTAGCTTCTATGGGGCCTGCGTTGGATGAAAAACGCACAACATAGAACATGCTGCGATTTTCACGCAACGCACAAGTGATGTGTGAAAATCACCGCTCATGTGCACAGCCCCATAGGAGTGAATGGGTCCGGATTTAGTGCGGGTGCATTCTGGTATTTTGAATGCCAGATCCGGCACTGATACATTCCTATGGGAAAAATGCTGGCATTCAGGCAAATCTTCAGGTTTTTTTCGCCGGAGATAAAACCGTAGCATGCTGCAGTTTTCTCTTTTGCCTGATCAGTCAAAATGACTGAATTGAAGACATCCTGATGCAACCTGAACGGATTACTCTCCATTCAGAATGCATGGGGATATGCCTGATCAGTTCTTTTCCGATATTGAGGACGGAACTCTATGCCGGAAAAGAAAAACACTAGTGTGAAAGTACCCTAAAATATTAAGTTTAAATCCCCCCTTTCCCAATTTTACATATAAAATATATAAAGAATAAATAAACATATTACATAGCGCTGTCCAAACTATTAAATTATTAAAAAATATCTCCTATGCGGTGAGCATTCACCATTTTTTAGTCACCTTGTCACCCCAAAAAATAGGATAGGACTGCTCTATTATGGGCCGAACATTTTATAATATGCAAAATGCACGCGGCTTTTTTGGGTGTTTTTTTTTTTTGCGCGGTATTGAGTATCGCAATACTTTATGGTGACGAAAGCGAATCAAAATTTTGGTATCAAAACAACCCTATGCCGATCTGATCGGAGTAGCGTTGTCACGATACCAAAATTTTGATTCGGTTTCGATTTGGCGACTAAAAATTAGATTTGGCTCCTAAATTTTTCAGTTCAGGAGCCAATGGCTACCAGGTATTTTTTTTTGTCTGGAGCACTGCTTTAAGAGCCATGCTCGACTATATTTACAATTTTGTATGTCTTGAGTAAGGTCGCAGAAAGGTTTCTGTGTAAAAAGGTTTCTACTCTTCAGTGCTATTCTTCTCATTAATGTACCGTTCTGAGAAGAATACTCCTTGTCTACTTTTAAATTTATGACGGGAGATAAAGATAAGCTCTATGCAGCTGGTGATAATTACCTATACAATTAGGCATTTATTAATGAAGCAAAATATATAATATGTATGTATTCATTTAATGAGCCTTAGTTAGTCCTTAGCATAAAACAATCAGTAGGACATATATGTATGTATATATATATATATATATATATATATATTACTTCATATTATCGCCCCATATCACTTCTTCCGTATGCCTCAAAGCTACTTGAACAACATGTCCATTCAGAACTGTCCTCCCACCTCTCCTCCTGCTCCCTCTTTGACCGCTTACAATCTGGCTTCCGAGCCCACCACTCGACCGAGACTGCCCTTACCAAAGTCACCAATGACCTACTCACAGCCAAAACCAAGAAACAATACTCTGTCCTCCTTCTCCTTGACCTGTCCTCTGCCTTCGACACTGTTGACCACTCCCTCCTGTTGCAAACTCTCTCATCTCTTGGCATCACTGACCTGGCCCTCTCCTGGATCACATCATACCTCACAGACCGGACGTTTAGCGTCTCCCACTCCCGCACCACCTCCTCATCTCATTCCCTCTCTGTTGGTGTCCCGCAAGGCTCTGTCCTAAGACCCCTGCTCTTCTCTATCTACACTTTTGGCCTGGGACAGCTCATAGAGTCCTATGGCTTTCAGTATCACTCCTACGCTGACGACACACAAATCTACCTCTCTGGTCCAGACATCACCACCTTACTATCTAGAATCCCACAATGTCTATCTTCTATATCATCCTTCTTCGCCTCTCGCTTTCTTAAACTTAACATGGATAAGACAGAATTCATAATCTTTCCCCCATCTTGTTCAACCCCCCCAACAGACCTATCTATCACAATCAATGGCTGCACATTATCCCCAGTCAACAAAGCCCGCTGCCTTGGAGTGATCTTGGATTGTGCCCTTTCCTTCCGACCGCACATCCAAGCCCTTTCCACCACCTGCCGTCTCCAACTCAAAAACATCTCCCGCATCTGCGCTTTCCTTAACTTTGAATCTGCAAAAATACTTGTACATGCCCTCATTATCTCCCGCCTAGACTACTGCAACATTCTCCTCTGTGGCCTTCCATCTAGCACTCTCGCACCCCTCCAATCTATCCTCAACTCTGCTGCCCGACTAATCCACCTCTCACCCTATTATTCCTCTGCCTCTCTTCTTTGCCAATCCCTTCACTGGCTCCCTATTGCCCAACGAATTCACTTCAAAGTACTTACAAATACATACAAGGCCGTCCATAACCTGTCCCCTCCCTACATCTCTGAGCTAATTTCCCGATACACCCCCACACGCACTCTCCGATCCTCACAAGACCTCCATCTCTCCTCTTATTGCCTCTTCCCACAATCGACTCCAGGATTTCTCCCGTGCATCCCCCATACTCTGGAACTCGCTACCCCAACATATCAGACTCTCACCTACAGTGGAATCCTTCAAAAGAAACCTGAAAACCCACCATTTCAGACAAGCCTACAACCAATGACCCTGCTGCCTCTATACCGCCATGACCAACTTAACCCGCACCTACTGTGTCCTTCTCCCATACCATGTAGATTGTAAGCCCTCACGGGCAGGGCCTGTGCCGGCATACATACATAATTCCTCTGGGTAGCCATCTTATATGCTTCTGGCATATGTAAAAAAAAAAACTGTGAACGCTCATCTTCCTGAAGCCTGGGTCACATATGATATAGATGGACACTTTTATTACCACTACTCTGTAAGGCCAGCAATAAAAGGTCATAAAAGCTATACCAGGCCCAGCTCATCCTGTCCTATGAGATAAGATAAGCTCGCTGTCAAGCCTGGCTGGAGCGTGACGTCATTAATTTCCAGGTCTGGTTTGAGGAGAGCTAATAGCCCTTAATTAGCTCTGGGCATAAAACCAGTCCACTTTCATATTTCATTTATGAATCAACTTATGCCCTTTCTGACACCAGGTCCAGGCTCTACAGAGTATTGTGGTTAATTTGGTATCAAATATGACTAGAGGATGTGATTCTGTAGCTGACCTATGGGTGGTAGAAGAACTACAGGTCCCAGCATTACCGTGTGTGGTCTCATTCTGTAGGTAAATAAATAAGGATCGCAAATATGTATTCTGTATAAAAATATGCCGATGTATCAAGGAGATACGGGCTTAAGTATAATCCTCATTGTAGGAACTGAATTTTGATGGGGTCATAAAACACTTGGGGGCCATCCCTAGGCTTCACAGTCACTCTGCTGCCATTGGCTGACAGGAGTAAGTCTCCTGCCCATGGCAGAGTTCATAAAAATCCATGCACAAGGACAGAGGAGAGGGACCCATGGAACATCACCAGACACTTAATTGGACATTGACGGCATATCCCTGTATCAGAAGAACTTTGAGGGTCTCCCCTGATACATACTGAAAAGGGGTTTGCAAGGATTCAAAAAGGACATATGAACGACCATCTGAAACCCTCCAGAGAAACTAAGTATTCTTTCATCTTTTTCCCTTTCATTTGAACTGTCGTGATTATTTATATTGTTATTATTATTCTGTAGATTTATAGTCATTTTCATTAGACTTGTATGCACTGCTTTTTACCGCTTATTAAAGATTATACAATCTAAATAGCCAAGTCTTCCATATTCTAAGCTGCTGAACAACGTACCTTGCCTTTGAAGAGACGTTACCAGGTAGTTAGTTAAATTGCTGTCACGAGGGTGTCAAGAGCCACGTCTGACTCCGTTATACCCGGGGTCAGGAAGTCGCAGCGGGTGGCTGCGCGCTCTATGTCTAAAGATCACGGTGTTTCTTAGTGTTTGTTTTCTGTGTTTGCCTTGCTATCCTTTTTGTCTCACTCAGGGATCCGTAGCTTCTCCTCCTCAGCTGTTTCTTGTCTGCCACTCCCAAACTCCTTATATTCTCCTCTCACACTTCTCTTGTTGCCAGTTATAGAGCTTCCTGCCTGGACATCTATGCTGACCCACTGGAGCTGAGAATCTGGTTGTTGTTCCAGAGTGCTACCCTCCGGATCCCTGTTGGGCTTTTGTTGTCTCCTGTTGTTGCCCACCTGGGATTATATGTTTAGTTTGTATTGTCTGTCCTCCCCTTGGTGTTTTCCTTTAGAGCTAGTGGTGCGGACTAGTGTTCCCACCGCCCTGTTCACTATCTAGGGCTCATCCTAGGGAAAGCCAGGGTTTTAGGCACGTGATCGGCGTACGGGTGAGGAACCCGTCTAGGGACGACAGGGCAGCCAGGCGCCAGCCGCCAGCCGCAAGGTGAGTCAGGGGTCACCACCTTCCCTTTTTTTTTTGAGAAATATATATAATTTTATTAATTTTTTCTCTACTTAGAATCCAATATGGATCCTATTGCTGCTTTGGCAAAATAGCTTCAAGGCCTGTCTTTGGAGGTGGCAGGATTGAAGGCGTCTGTCCTCCAACAGCAGCAGCAAATGCAGCAGACCGTAAGCCCAGCGGTTGCTATGGGTAACCAGGTTGTTACAGAACCCAAGGTTGTTCTTCCTGACAGATTCTCTGGGGGAAGGGACAAATTTGTGTTGTTCCGTGAGGCCTGCAAATTATATTTTAAGCTGCGCCCTTACTCCTCAGGTAATGAAGAACAGCGGGTGGGGATTGTTATTTCCCTGCTTCAGGGGGACCCGCAATCCTGGGCGTTCTCGTTACCCCCTGGTTCCCAGGCTCTCCGGTCAGTGGAGGGATTTTTTGGGGCTTTGGGTCTCATATATGATGACCCTGACCGTGTCGCCCTGGCTGAGTCGAAGTTACGGAAACTCCTACAGGGAGATCGGCCAGCAGAGGAATATTGCTCAGAGTTCCGCAGGTGGGCTACGGATACTCAGTGGAACGACCCGGCTCTCAGGAGTCAGTTCTGCTCTGGGTTATCTGAAAGGGTTAAGGATGCGCTGGCGCTGTATGAGACCCCCCTTTCCCTTGATGCTGTTATGTCCCTCTCTATCAGGATAGATAGATGTCTTAGGGAGAGATCGAAAATTCCTGAGCAATCGGTAACCTCTCCCAAGCAGCAGTTAGTCTGTACTGACTTGGATGAGCCTATGCAGCTAGGAGGAACTTCTCGTCAGGTCCGTCCTCCTGAGGTTCGCCGTAGGTGGGGGGCTTGTTTTTTCTGTGGGGGGAAGGGTCATTTCATTAATGTCTGTCCCTCCTTTCCCAAAAACAAAAGACCGTCGGAAAAACTACTAACCCCAGGCTGTGCGGAGGATGTCAGCCGGGGGTATACGTTTCCTCCATACGAACATCTCAATTTGTGTTGCCAGCGGTTATTGTTTTTGGTGTTAAGACGGAGTCTATTTCTTTTTTTCTAGACAGTGGTGCAGGGGTAAATTTGATAGATGCCCATTTTGCCCGCACTATGAGTTTGTCTCTCTGTACGCTGCAGAGACCCATTCCCATATTCGCTATTGACTCTGCTCCTCTGTCTCAGAGAAACCTCACTCACGTTGTCCATAACTTACATCTTCGGGTAGGGGACCACCATAAGGAGCGTCTTTCATGTTACGTTCTGGAGGGCCTTCCCTCTCCTGTGGTATTGGGTCTTCCCTGGTTGGTAGCGCACAATCCAGTGGTGGATTGGCAGGCCAGGGAGATATTGGAGTGGAGTGAGCATTGCAGAGAGAATTGCTTAAATAACAATTGCTTAATCGCCTCCATAGCTTCCCTACCTACATTTATTTCGGACTTTGAGGACGTTTTTTCTGAAAAGGGTTGTCAGAAGCTACCACCTCATCGTCCTTATGATTGCCCGGTTAACCTGATTCCCGGTGCAAAATTACCCAAGTCCAGGTTGTATAATCTTTCGGGTCCAGAGAGACAAGCCATGAAAGATTATATATCCGAGAGTCTGGCCAAGGGACACATCAGACCCTCTTCTTCACCCGTGGCTGCAGGGTTTTTCTTTGTTAAAAAGAAAGATGGGGGCCTGCGTCCTTGCCTAGATTTCCGTGAGCTAAACCGGATAACCATCCGAGACCCATACCCTCTTCCTCTCATTCCTGACCTTTTTAATCAGATTGCGGGTGCTAGGTGGTTCTCCAAACTTGATCTTAGGGGGGCCTACAATCTGATTCGTATCAAGGAGGGGGATGAGTGGAAGACAGCTTTTAACACCCCTGAGGGGCATTACGAAAATTTAGTCATGCCTTTCGGTCTGACCAATGCCCCTGCTGTCTTCCAACATTTCGATAATGATATTTTTAGTCATCTCATCGGCAGGTTTGTAGTCATATACCTAGATGATATCTTAATTTATTCGGCTGATCTGAAAACACATGAAGTACATGTCAGGCAAGTACTGCAGGTCCTACGGACGAATAAATTATATGCGAAAATTGAAAAATGTGTCTTCGCCGTTCAGGAAATACAATTCCTGGGATATCTATTATCTGCTTCAGGTTTCCGTATGGATCCTGGGAAGGTCCAGGCAATTTTAGATTGGGATCTTCCTGAGAACCTTAAAGCTCTACAACGGTTTTTGGGTTTCGCAAATTTCTACAGAAAGTTTATTAAAAATTATTCAGTGATCGTTAAACCCCTTACTGACATGACTAGGAAGGGGACTGATTTTTCTAAATGGTCTGACGCCGCTAAAATTGCATTTTCCTCTCTAAAAGAGAGATTTACCTCGGCACCTGTCCTAATTCAACCTGATGTCTCCCAGCCTTTTATTGTTGAAGTTGATGCGTCGGAGGTGGGAGTGGGGGCTGTATTGTCTCAGGGTCCGTCTCCTGGCAAATGGCGTCCTTGCGCTTTCTTTTCCAAAAAATTATCTGCAGCAGAAAAGAACTATGATATTGGAAATAGGGAACTGTTGGCGATTAAACTGGCGTTTGAAGAGTGGCGTCACTTCTTAGAGGGAGCAATCCACCCCGTCACGGTAATTACGGATCACAAAAACCTTCTGTACCTAGAATCGGCTAAGCGTCTCACCCCTAGACAAGCTAGGTGGTCGCTATTCTTTACCAGATTTAACTTTGTAATCACCTATCGTCCTGGGGCAAAAAATACCAAGGCAGACGCATTGTCTCGTAGTTTCCCTGGAGGGGGTAATGTTAGTGATCCGGTACCTATTTTACAAAGAGGAGTGGTTGTCTCTGCTGTACACTCTGTTCTAGAGGGAAAGGTGTTAGAGGCCCAGGGGGACGCCCCGGCCTCTTGCCCCTCAGAGAAATTGTTTGTACCGTTAAACCTGCGTCTTGAGTTATTGAAGGAACATCATAATTCGGCACTTGCTGGGCACCCGGGTAGTAAAGCAACCTTGGAGCTATTGTCTCGTCGTTTTTGGTGGCCAAGGTTGCGTCAGGATGTAATAGATTTCGTGTCTACTTGTTCTACTTGTGCACGCGCGAAAGTCTCTCATACACGTCCAGCAGGGTCTTTATTGCCACTTTTCATCCCCAATAGACCATGGACACATCTATCAATGGATTTCATCACTGACTTACCTTTGTCTGTGGGTAAAACAGTTATCTTGGTAGTAGTAGACAGGTTTAGCAAAATGGTACACTTTATTGCGCTACCCGCACTTCCTAATGCTAAGACTCTTGCTCAGGTGTTTATCAGTGAAATCGTGAAGCTTCACGGGGTCCCTTCCGATGTGGTTTCGGATCGGGGAACCCAGTTTATTTCTAAGTTTTGGAAAGCTTTTTGTACCCGTTTAGGGGTACACTTATCCTTTTCCTCAGCTTTCCATCCTCAGTCGAATGGACAGACTGAGCGTACCAACCAAAACCTAGAAACATATTTAAGGTGTTTTGCGTCTGAAAACCAAGAGGTGTGGTCATCATATTTACCGTTAGCCGAGTTTGCCATAAATAATCGCCGTCAGGAATCCACTGGCAAGTCACCATTTCTTGGTGCATACGGTTTTCATCCCCAATTTTGTACTTTCAAAGAGGGGGGGTCTTCTGGGGTTCCCGAAGAGGAACGGTTTTCTTCATCGCTTTCATCGGTATGGCAGAAGGTGCAAGCTAACTTGAAAAATATGAGTGGTAAATACAAATGCATGGCCGATAAGAAACGGTCGCCAGGTCCGGACCTAGGAGTGAATGACTATGTGTGGTTGTCTACTAGGAATATTAAGTTGAAGGTTCCCTCTTGGAAACTGGGTCCTAGGTTCATTGGTCCTTATAAAATTGTAGCCGTCATTAACCCTGTGGCTTTTCGCCTGGAGCTACCTCAGACTTTTAAGATCCATAACGTCTTCCATAAGTCGTTACTCAAGAAGTATGTTCCACCTCTAGAACCATCACCGCTGCCACCTCCTCCTGTTGTTGTGGATGGTAATCTGGAGTTTCAAATATCCAGAATTGTTGATTCTCGTCGGGTCCGCCGCTCTCTTCAGTATCTGGTGCATTGGAGGGGTTACGGTCCCGAGGAAAGAATGTGGGTTCCAGCGTCAGAGGTAAACGCCAACAGGTTGATTCAGGCTTTCCATGTCTCTCATCCGGAGAGACCTGGTCCTGAGTGTCCGGAGGCCCCTCGTGAAAGGGGGGGTACTGTCACGAGGGTGTCAAGAGCCACGTCTGACTCCGTTATACCCGGGGTCAGGAAGTCGCAGCGGGTGGCTGCGCGCTCTATGTCTAAAGATCACGGTGTTTCTTAGTGTTTGTTTTCTGTGTTTGCCTTGCTATCCTTTTTGTCTCACTCAGGGATCCGTAGCTTCTCCTCCTCAGCTGTTTCTTGTCTGCCACTCCCAAACTCCTTATATTCTCCTCTCACACTTCTCTTGTTGCCAGTTATAGAGCTTCCTGCCTGGACATCTATGCTGACCCACTGGAGCTGAGAATCTGGTTGTTGTTCCAGAGTGCTACCCTCCGGATCCCTGTTGGGCTTTTGTTGTCTCCTGTTGTTGCCCACCTGGGATTATATGTTTAGTTTGTATTGTCTGTCCTCCCCTTGGTGTTTTCCTTTAGAGCTAGTGGTGCGGACTAGTGTTCCCACCGCCCTGTTCACTATCTAGGGCTCATCCTAGGGAAAGCCAGGGTTTTAGGCACGTGATCGGCGTACGGGTGAGGAACCTGTCTAGGGACGACAGGGCAGCCAGGCGCCAGCCGCAAGGTGAGTCAGGGGTCACCACCTTCCCTCTCACTAGAGCAGGGCCTCCCTCTTTTCCTCCCTCCGTGTCACGTATGTGACAGTTACGCCGATCGTGATAATTGCATTTAGGAATTGTAGCTGGGGGTGATTGACTGCGGTTGGTCAGTAAGTGATATCCGGTTCATCTACTGATCTGTGTGATAGTGAATGACCCGGATAGTCAGCTCGTGGACCGGGAACCCACGTGGTGGCAGTTACCGAAGTATAGTGGGGGGTGTTAGCCGAGTGGTAATACCCCGGTCATGTGAGGTCTCTGTGTGTGCGCAGACTCCGTCACAGACCACTACGTCACAGCTGTGGGATCCGGAGCGGTCGGATCCATAGATCGTGACAGGGCCCTCTCTCCTTCTGTACCAGTTTGTAACATTTTGTTTATGATTAGTGCAATTGTCTGTATTATGTATGTGCACCCCTTATCATATGTACAGCGCTATGGAATGAATGGCGCTTTAATAATAAATAATAATAATATTATATTGTTATATGTTATGAAGACAACATGTATCCAGTATATTATATATATTTCTCATTAGGAGAATATTCGTCTCTAAAAAAGTGTCTGTAAAGATGTGTGTTTTGTAACAATGAATCACATCTTTGGTGTGGCAGGAGGTACTGATATCTCTGTGAGAAAACACGGCTATTCATATCATTACGGTCCATAAATCAACAGTGTGAGAAACATTCAAAGAGATGCCTAGAGGTCTGTCTCTAATTGCTACAAGTGTCAGAATTAATCCCTATAGCTTTGAATTAAAGCTTCTAAGGTCAAATGTATAGAATACGTTTTAATCAGACTTACATAAGTTAACTCTTTATACTATGATGCAAATAGCTTATACAGCAGGTATGAGTAGGTGACATTACAACAGTAGCAAAAGTGTATTCTGGGTAAGGTTATGATGTCACATTTTTTAACAATGGTCACGCCCATCCGACAATGATTGGAAAGTTTTAAAACTAGGAAGGTGTGTCTAACTGATAAGTTTGTGATCATAAACCATACACAGGGGTAGAAGAAAGGAGGGGAGACAAGTAGAGCTCTTTAGAGGGGTCTATCAAGATGAAAGCCATGGTGAGATGCGCTATGATGGAACACCCAGCTTTCCTAGGAGCAGAAGTGAGATTCCTACTAGGACTTGGTAAGAGACACAGAAAATGATATTTCATTTTATTAAGACTAATTGGATAGTGTGGATGAAATTATACCATCTAGATTGGCGAAATAAATAAATTAATTGATTGATCATCTCCATATTGAGATGTAGTCTTAGGATATTGTGAGACTTCATTCAAGTCCTTCCCTTCCCATTTAAGATATGATCTGGCAAAGATCCTAGATCCCTGTTATTTGTCTTAATATTCTTCCCAAAGTCATATGTGTGAAAATAGTCCAGGATGGGGCAGAAGGATACAGTTATCTCTTCTAAGTTATATCCTTGAATGGATTTGCCCATCTTGAAGTCATGTGATGTGTAGTTGGTTAGAGCGTGGCGGAATGTATTTAGCCAAACTGAAAAGAATGGCGTGGTATTAAACAAGCAGGAAGTTCTCAAACCCACATGCAGTTGTGCTATACAGGGGAGCAAATCCTGCACTTGTGGCCCGTTGCTAATGACGATCCCCAGCCAAAATGCATACAGTGGAGGATGCCCGCAGCGAACCACAAGTACATCAATAGAC
The DNA here is from genome assembly GCF_014858855.1 of Bufo gargarizans. Classification (NCBI taxonomy): domain Eukaryota; kingdom Metazoa; phylum Chordata; class Amphibia; order Anura; family Bufonidae; genus Bufo; species Bufo gargarizans. The sequence continues at coordinate 148,114,317 of NC_058085.1, read as the reverse complement.
ATCCTACACAAGATAGCAATTATGTGGATGTGATAATCAATATAACAAAATAATAGCAAAGACAGGTGCACTCTGCGGTCTTACTTAACCCTCAAACTGATTTTAAAATTGAGAGATTAGCCAACATGTCCTACGGTGTAGGACATGTCTGAGCCCGGGCACCGCGCCAAGGTTTCTCAAGTAGCTCGGGACCTAACACTCACCTACCTGGGCCATGTGGGCAATACCAGGGGCCAGTGGGCAAAATACAGGAGCATGAGGCCGACTCACAAACAGCTCACCAGTTACCTCCAGCATGTAACCATGCTTGCAATGGGAGGAGGGAGGAGTCTGCGAGTCCCACTCAAGACTGGCTGATATGGCCCAGGCCTCACAGGTGCACCTAAATGTGGCCTGTAGATGGAAAGCAGGCACATTGAAATTTGAGTTTATACACCTTCAGACAATTCTATATATACAAACTGAAAAGAATTCCGTGGTATTACACAGGCAGGAAGTGCTCAAACCCACATGCAGTTGTGCGCATATATAGGGGAGCAAATCCTGCACTTGTGGCCCTTTGCTAATGACGATCCCCAGCAAAAATGCATACAGTGGAGGATGCCCGCAGCGAACCACAAGTACCACAATAGACATCCTACACACAAGATAGCAATTATGTGGATGTGATAATCAATATAACATCGCCATTAGCAACGGCCACAAGTGCAGGATTTGCTCCCCTGTATATATATGCACAACTGCATGTGGGTTTGAGCACTTCCTGACTGTTTAATACCACGCCATTCTTTTCAGTATGTATATATATATGATCCTGTAATTTGCCCACTGGCCCCTGGTATTGCCCACATGGCACAGGTAAGTGAGTGTTAGCTGCCGAGCTATTTGAGAAACCTTGGCGCGGTGCTCGGGCTCAGACATGCTCTACACCGTAGGACATGTTGTCTAATCTCTCAATTTTAAAATCAGTTTGAGGGTTTAGTAAGACTGCAGAGTGCACCTGTCTGCTATTATTTTGTTATATTGGAATGTATTTAGCATTCCATATTGAGGTCTAGGATTAGACATGCCCATCCTGATATCATGAGGTTTTCTCTGAACAGAGGTAATGTATATAACTTATGTTCCTACTTTGATATCCTAACCTAATAATAGCTTGGTTATAATGTGACAAGTTATTTCCACTCACATGTATTGTTAAGCTTGTAATGCTTTATATTAACGCTATATATATTTATTTGCATGTATCATTGTGTTTATAACCATGTAACCAATAAACCTGTGTATTATTGTATAATGTAGGACTACATTTTTATCATTAACGCCATCTACCGTCAAAAAGATCTTATTATCTGAGGAAATAGTCGGACTCAGATGTGAATTGTATCAATTAGGTTGTCTACAATTCACCAGGTCATGATTTTAAGAAGTTATGACAATTTTTATACATTTTATTTTTTTATGGTTAATTATTTTTATGACCATAATTAATCATTCTTAACTGAATTATTACCATACCCGACAAACTCAGAGGATCCACCTCACCATGTGAGAACATAACAGGAGTGAACTACATACACTTAATTCATTAATACTATGGTACACCACTAGCGCCAAAGCTTCCTCTAGCTGCAGTTGCAGGCAGCTGGCATGCTATCGTTTAAAACTACTGCTGTGCAGAAGATTTGGGGCACTGTGTGATAAAACAAAGAAGCACAGAATTGTGTCCCTAAAGGCAACATAATAATACAAAGTGGTGCCTGACCTTAAAGGGGTTCTACAGTTATTTTAAACTGATGATCTATCCTTTGGATAGATCATAAGCATCTGATCGGCGGGGGTCCGACACCGGGGACCCCTGCTGATCAGCTGTTTGAGAGGGCAGTGGTGCTGGCAGTAGCGCCACGGCCTTCTCGCTGTTTACCGCAGGCCCAGTGACGTCACGACTAGTATCACTGGCCTGGGCAGGGCTAAGCTCTGTTCACTTGAATGCTGCTTAGCCCCGCCCAGGCCAGTTGATACCAGTTGTGACATCACTCGGCCAGCGGTAAACAAGGCCGCGGCGCTGCTGGAGCGCCGCTGCCTTCTCAAACTGCTGATCGGTAGGGGTCCCGGGTGTCGGACACTCGCTGATCAGATGCTGATGATCTATCCAGAGGATAGATCATCAGTTTAAAATAACTGTAGAACCCTTTAAAGCTCTGAAGCAATTGTAACGATGATTTGCTCTCCTACCTTGGAGCATTTTGCCAAGACCTCTTCTTTAAACTGCAAGAACCTATCCTGAATCTCTGGATGATTGAGAGCAAAGGACAAGAAGTGGGTGAATGGCTGCTTCTTTCTAAACGTCTCTGCCAACAGTTCAATGCGAGTCCTTGCAGAAATAACTCCATTCCGATTCTGTCCTGTAATTACTAAAATACAATATTTGAATCAAAACTTATTCAGACCATGGTACACGTATTTACAGTATATTGCAAGTCTGCTTTTGTATGGAGAAAACCAAGATGTCACTTAGGATGGTCCAACCTACGTGTGGGAGGAAACTTGACTGCTTACCCTCAAGAGGTCAGATTGCCCATGGCTCGTGAATGGAGCAAACACAAGATATAATTAAAGTTATGTGAGGAGTGTTTCTAGAGGAGAGATGGGTCAAGAGGATGAGGAGTAGAAGACATCAGTGAAGACTATTCTGCAAGGTTGCAAAGCAGAGATTCCACTGTAACCTATATAGGCATACATTAGGTGAGAACGTGGATCAGTGGAGATATTTTTATTATGAAGTATGACTTTCACAGATAAGAACATGGATTTCCTATTTGGAAATTGAAAAGCTAAATGTCAGATAGAATGTGTGAGTTTTATGCATTATTTATTACCTGGTATTTATATAGCACCTATCTTAATCATACACAGGCACATACACTAGAGCCATTTCATAGAAAGCTAATATTCCAAGCATGAGCTTGGAGAGTGGGTGGAAAAGAGACGAGCCAGAGGAAAGCTCGAAAGCCAAGAGAACATACAATAATCCACATATATTTTGAGCTAGCAGGATTTATGTCCATAGTCTAGCACAAGGATTTTAATCTGTGATGTCCTGCATGATGTAGCTATAGACCCCAATTACTACTCCAGGATCTAATGGCTTTAGGTCATGTCATTGATTTAATTCACACACAGTTGGAATTGAAAAGAGTGCAAAATATATGGTAAAAGAATAACAGACGTTGAACATTAAGTCTATAGTCAACTTTTAAGTCCATAATTTAAAGTGGTTTATTCTGACATGGAAAAACCCTATATAGGTTAGTGGTTCTTAAGTAAAAAAAATCTTTAGTTTCAGTCTGCAATCTTCATTCCGACATTCATTTTCAGACACTGCAGTTTTCTACCTGCTCCTAGTTTCAGACATTTCCCTTGTGGCATATACCTCCCAATAATACATGCTGGAACTGAGATTCCAGGATGCTGCTGCCTTCACTAGCTCTCATGTATCAGCCATCTTCATCCCTGTATTGTTTTCGCCTTTAAAGCCCTTGAAGGACTTCTTCTCCTTTGTGCTGAGACACACTGATGCTGTGTAGTATGTGATTTCCATTAGCCATGGGTGATGTTATCTCTTTACACTGATACACAGCCAGTGTGATCTCTCCCCTCCAGACTTGTGAAATGTGCTCTCTTGCCTATAAACATCCTGATTCCTCCCCTCCCTGAAGTAGGGACTTTCTTCTCTCTGAGCTGACAGCAGTCAGAAGCAGTGTGTTGTCTGATCTATGTCAGAAGAAGCAACTACAGCCAGCTAAGTACAAGAGTTGCACAGCTTCTACAACAACAAAATAGTAGGATATTTATGAAAACTACTTAAAAAGTTGCTTAAAGTGGTTTTACAGTCTCCACATATTAAGGACCTATCCTCAGCATAGATCATCAATATCGGATTGTGGGGGTTCCACACATGGCACCCCCACAATCAGCCGTTCCCTGCAGCCTTCAACTCCGGAATAAGCGCTCTGAATGGAGTCGGAAGCACAGCTCCATTCGAAGTGTAGTGGCCATGCTGGGATACTGCAGCTCAGCTCTCGCTCACCAGACTTCTGTTCAAAGTGCTTAGTTCTGGTGCCGGAGGTTGCAGGGAACAGTTGATTGGTGGATGTGCCAGGTGTTGGACCCACTTTCATCCGATACTAATGACCTATCCTTAGGATGTGCCATCAATATGTGGAGCCTGGAAAACCCCTTTAAATTTCCATTTAGGGAAGAAATGGACAATAAACAAAAATTCTGTTCAAAAATGTCCATTTTATTGTTTTACATATACTAGACCAGAAAAATGAAAGCCCTGAAAGCTGCATGAGCCACACATAGGAAATGTGATCAAGGGTAGATTATTATGGTCTCCAAAAGTCCACCTCTTTGAGAAGATGGCTCATTTTTCTGCACCCATTTTCCTTTTCCGTTCCAATGTATACTGTACATACTGACTATTTTCCTTGAGAAGGCAAGCCCTCTGGGAGATTGTATTTCAATGCAATTGTAGGTAATTGTCCCAAACAGGTTTTGCAGATTTCGGTATAGTTTTTTTCTTCTATAGTGTCCTTTCAGCCACCTAGGATAACTAGAGACTACATAAGGCATCCTCAAACTGCCGCCCTCCAGCTGTTGAAAAACTACAACTCCCAGCATGCCCGAACAGCCTACAGGTATCAGTCTATAGCAGGGCATTGTGGGAGTTGTAGTTTTACAACAGCTGGAGGGCCGCAGTTTGAGGATGCCTGGACTACATGCTAACATGGCAACCAAAAGGGTTAATCGTTAATCAGTACCTCATGGAACATCGATTGTGAACCTGTTGATTCAAATACATATGCAAATCGTACAACGGAATATAATTAATGTCTAATTAAGCAGAGAAGGTATGACAGCAGCAGAGGGAACATAATTATAATTTTAGTGCTGACAGCAGAAATTTTGCTTCTTTGTAAATGAAAGGATTTATTTTTTATTTTTATTTTTTTAAAGGAGCATTCATTATAAGTGGACAATGTTAGGCTGCTTTTCTAAAACAGGATTAAACCAAATCCGTGGAAACTTTCTACAGCGGTGATGCTTCATGCTGAACTGCAATTGCTGAAACAATAAAACCCCTAAATCATTTATTACAAACAGGGGTGAAGGGGAGATTGCTTCCTAATTGAATCATTTTTCCCCTGTGATTAAATATGCAACATTTTTTGCTTGGGTCTTACGTTTTTACAGCATAATCTAAATCTAAACAATTTCTTGCAGCTCAAGAGATGCAAGCAATCAGATACCATATTACTAGTCCTCCATTGAAAGCTTAGTCTAATTGCTTTTTATGTAAGGAAAGTGAATGGAAACATCTCATACACAACCACATATCAGCCTGCAACTAAAATGAAAAATGAAACAACTTTTCAACATGTCTTTAATCAGAATCTCTAACAATTTCCTTGTCTTCAGCTCCTAGGTAGGTGTATGTGACTCCATGGCAACAGACTGCCATAGGAGGCATTTCATTTATGACACGGTCTACAACATGTCCTAAATTCAATGCCTCCTCCGGCAGCACAGGCCCTATTAAGACTGGAGTAGCACACGTCTGTCTTGATAAATCAGGGCCATGAACTTGAAAAAGTAATTGAAAAGGTTTTCTAATATTTAAAAAAAAAATTGGGCCAGAGGGAAGAAATATCACAGGTAAGTAATGGATATTTTGGAGCACTTGAAAGACATTGTGATAGGTCATTTAGATTGTGAGCCCCCACTGGGAAGAGCATATGAAGACAATGTATGTAAAGCGCAGCGGAATAGGTTGACACTATATAAGCAAGAAACTAAATATGTTCTTTTGACATTTCCTCCCTCTGGCCAATTTTTATAAACTTGGAAAACCCCTTTAACTCCTTAGTGACCACCCATATGGCGGTCACTAAGGGGCTGGGCCGCCGCTCTCCTGCTCTAACAGCACAGACCGGCAGGAGCCGGTAGTAAAACGTAAAAGAAACTATATGTATTTGGTAGTGCTGTAATCGTACTGACCCAGAGAATAAAGTTATCAAGTTATTTATTCCGAAAATGAAGACTGCTAAATTTATAACGTAAAAACTCGGTGCCAGTATTGCATTTTTCCTATCCACCTCTGAGAAAGGGTTAATAAAAGTTAATCAGTTAGTTATCTCTAACCCCCCCCCCACAAAAAAAAAAAAAAATAGAACTCGTCCCACAAAAAACAAGCCTCCATGTGGCTACATAGATAGAAAAAAAAAAAAAAAAAAGCAACAATGAAAAAAATAAAAATAAAAATCTCCTGGTCTGTAAGGCCCAAAACAGACTGGTCACTAAGGGGTTAAAGCTTATAGCTGACATCCACAAATGTGCAGGTATGGGTGTATAAGGCCGCACGCACACTCTATAAATCTGGAAGTAGCAAAGAGGTAAAATGTCGCTACAATTCTGCAGCTGTACCACATATAAATATTTAGGAGCTCCTAATGCATTCAATTAGGTTGTGTAAGTTCATTAACACTGCAAATTCAAAGCACATCAACAAATCAAGGTTAACCTCAGTCATAAACAGCTAAATGAAAAAGATGACACCACTGCCTAAAAAGCAGGTTATTTATTATATCATTGCGCCACCTGCTGGTCAGAGAGTGAAACAGATCTCACAACTGCAGCCAATCAACAGTCAACCGGGAAAAATCATCATGGTATTCTACGTGCCGTAGAAACTGTACGGTAGTTAGATGCTAAATATGAGCGGTTTTCATTCCCATTTGTTTTAAGCAACTGGTCACTAGTCTGAACTTTTTTAAAGAGAATATATCACCTATATTTTTAAATAATTAAAACTATATAATGAAAGATACTTCTTTTTCTTATCTGGTCATCTGGTAATTTTTTCTTCTATTTTTTGAACATGATTATGCAGATGGTCATCTTCACTGAGCTGTTGCTAGTAGCATCTAAAGATTTACAGCAACCACATGGTCCGCAGACACAATAGACGAGGCGTGTTCACTGACATCTATGGGAGAGCTCTCTAGACAAGCTCCAGGACATTGTACATTTAGGCAGAAGCTGTAATATGTTATCTGTCATTGTAATTCTGCCTGTGATGATAATGAGATGATTGCTGAAAAGTGATCTGTACAGACCAAGGAGTGGCGGCCAGGGCAAAAACTGCAGGACTTTATATTTTTTAAATATAGATCAACAAAAATTTGTTTAAAAAAAAACATGTTTAAAGGGGTTCTGCAGTTTGTTTGAACTGATGATCAATCCTCTGGACAGATCATCAGCATCTGATCGGTGAGGGTCCGACACCCTGGGACCCCCGCCGATCAGCTGTTTGAGAAAGCAGCGGCGCTCCAGGAGAGCTGCGGCCTTCTCGCTGTTTACTGTAGGCCCAGTGATGTCACGACTAGTATCAATAAGTACTGTTCACTTGAATGCAGCTTAGCCCCGCCCAGGCCAGGGATATTAGTCATGACGTCACTGGGCCTGTGGTAAACAGCGAGAAGGCAGCGGCACTACTGCCAGCGCTGTTGCCTTCTCAAACAGCTGATCGGCGGGGGTCGGACCCTTTCCAGAGGATAGATCATCAGTTTAAACAAACTGCAGAGCCCCTTTAACATAAAAACTTGATTTAAAGTGGCTGGCCAATTTACCATGATATTTCTAATAATGCCATAAACAGTCATGTATGCTCCATATAAGCATGCATGATTTTGTACTGTTCTCCTGGTGTCATGGCAAAGGCCATCGGTGGTTCTGTCATGAGCGGAGCCACTGGTGGGAATCTTTCATGTCCACAGGCTGCAGGATGGCGGCGATGACCACTTCCTCAGGTGGTTACTGACTACCAGAACTTCGACGCAGGCACTGAACAGCAAGTGGAGGCTTCCATCGCGAGTACAGATACAGGTAGCAGAAAGCCCTGTATCTGCGCATGTGTCGGATCTGTACAGTTCAGCATCTGCACAGACGTACTGGTAGCCCGAGGTAATGATCATATGACCGCTGTCATCTTGCAGCCTATGGATGTGGAGGATGCCCAGTGGGTATGTTTACCCCGCTAATACCGAGGCGACTGGGGGACAGTACACACCATTCTGAGAAATATCACAGTAAATATGTCATTTTCTGATTCTATAGAACTTATAGAACGGTGTTTTCAGCTGCACCCTATTCCACAAGGCTCAGACAGGCAATAGTGCTGGCCGGCATTTGTAGAACTTACCACCCCATGTTGGGCTTCTAGAGGACCACATGAGTTCTGGGTCCTAAATGTATGCAGGAATGTGGTCATGAGTTGTCCCTGGAGACAACATTCCACCAGTGTCATCAGCGTGGATGAGACGTTCCTGCAGACACTGAATGACCTGTGGGCACCAGGACCCCTATAATGCTGGACCAGGGAGGAATGTAATTGTGATGGTAACACAAAGGGAAGACAGACAGACATAACAGACGTGCAGATAATACAAGGACACCACTAATCTCACCAATGTCTCCTTCCATCCCCTGTCTTGGAATACTAATCGAGGTGCGAGTTTCTGACTCCAGATTTCTCTTGGTTTCCCCTTTCTTGCCAATTATGTACCTAAAGGACACACCGGAAAAAAGTAAGGTAACACTGGAGCATATCTCCCATCCATTTTTTTCATATCCCTTAGGATACAATATGCAGTGGGCAGCACTGGTGCCTTACAGGGTTGGGGTCCTGGTTTCAAACCTCGCCAAGCGCATTATTTGCATGGAGACTGTACGTTCTGCCCGTGTTGAATTCCGCCCACACTCCAAAAATACACAAATAAGTAAATTGGCTTCCCATGAAATTGACCCTATTGAGCGTTGCATTTTGGGGATGATTGCCTATATGACAGCCACTGACTCCATAGGCAGACGCCCCGGCTACACAGCCATCAAATGTTTGCCATCTGGCACCGGCTCATTTCCTCCTGCACATTCCACCTAGATGAGATGAATATTAATAGGGTAACCAGGAATAATTGCTAGTCGAGACCCCTTGGCCAACCATTACTAAGTGTCTGTAGGCAGCTTCCTTTCACCCTCCCGATGCTTTATCTCTTCCGGTTTGTGCTCATTACTGACGGTGCATCTCATTACTATGCATTGCTTCCGTGGAAAGGTTAAAGCGCCGCTCAATAAACCTTGTTTTATTTTCACCTATTTGCTGAAATCTTAGATGAATATATAGAGGTGCACGGTAGTAAGGCGTCTTTCACACGGCCGTCCCGGATTTGCTCCGGATGCGTCGCGTGTGCATTGCGGAAAACCCGCACAAGTAGGCACACAATTGCAGTCAGTTTTGACTGCGATTGCGTTCCGATGTTCAGTTTTTTCCACGCGAGTGCAATGCGTTTTGCACGCACGTGAGAAAAAAACTGAATGTGGTACCCAGACCCAAACCCAGACTCCTTCACTGAATTTGGGTTTGGGTTAGGTGTTCTATTAATTTTATTATTTTCCCTTATAACATGGTTATAAAAGAAAATAATAGCATTCTTAATACAGAATGATTACTAAAATGTGGCTTGAGGGGTAAAAAAATAAAATAAAAATGTACTCACCTCATCCTGTTGTTCGCGCAGCCGGCATCGTCTTCTTTCTTCTTCTTTCAGGACCTGCAAAAGGACCTTATGATGACGTAATCACGCTCACCATGTGGTGACATCAGCACAGGTCCTGCTGAATGAAGATAGCAGGATGATTACGTCATCAAAGGTCCTTTTGCAGGTCCTGAAAGATGAAGAAAGAAGACATGCCGGATGCGCGAACAAGTGGATGGGGTGAGTTAATTTTTATTTATTTTTTTAAGGGAAAATAATACAGTAAATTGACTTTTATCAATTTACTAACATCATCTCCTAGCAACCATGCGTCAAAATCGCATTGCATTCACACTCGCTTATGGATGCTATGCGATTTTTATGCATCCCCATTCATTTCTATGTGGCCTGCGTTGCGTGAAACACGCAGATTATAGAACATGCTGCAATTTTCACGCAACGCACAAGTGATGCGTGAAAATCAACGCTTATCTGCACAGCCCCATTGAAGTGAATGGGTCCGGATTCAGTGCGGGTAAAGCTAGTGCTCGGCAAGATCCAAAAGTCCTAAATGGACATTACACCCTTATATTCCCAGCAGACAGCGTATGCCAAATCCAATCCATCTGGAAATATTTCAGTCTTGACATCTGATGTCACCTGATATCTGCACAGGTTGCAGGCAGTGTAAGGCTCCATTCACACGTCCGCAAATGGGTCCACATCCGTTCCGCAATTTTGCGGAACGGGTGCGGACCCATTTATTTTCTATGGGGATGGAATGGATGCGGACAGCACACAGAGCACGGCCCTGATCTTCGGGTCCGCAGCTCCGCAAAAGATAGAACATGTCCTATTCTTGTCCGCAGCTTGCGGATAAGAATAGGCCATTCTATAGGGGTGCCGGGCGGGTGTGTTGCGGATCCGCAACACACCACGGACGTGTGAATGGAGCCTAACACTGGGTCCTTCCATATTAGAGTGGATATGCTCCTAGACTAGAACTGAACAACCATAACTTTTATTGACAAAAATTCATACACATAAAACTGTTAAAAACAAGTGCAGGGAAAATGGCGACATCACTGGAAGAGAACACAATGGCAGCAGTTCATAATAGTACAAGAAAAGCTAAATAAAGTGCAAGTGCAAAAAGTATAAAGGACAGAATCAGTTACCCATGTTGTGTCTCCTACAGGATGGCGCCAACCCCGACGCGCGTTTCAGCGGACCTTCGTCTGGGTCTGGCGTCATCACTGCGGGACACACTCAGAATTGTCACGCGATGATCCACGTCACGCATGTGCGGCCCCCCTTTTTTCATTATATTCCTGGATCCATGTGTATGAATTTTTGTCAATAAAGGTTATCATTGAGTCATGCGGTCTGGCAGTTTTCTGTAGGTGTTTGTATTGTCATTTGCCATAGGCATGTGCTCATTTGAGCATTACATCGTTGTGATTACTATTTGATAAGAGATTGATTTTTACTTTTATTTTTATATAAATGGCTGGCCCGCTCCGGTTTTTGTCCATAGACTGAACAACATTTGCAATATTGAGACCGGCCTGCAATGTATAGCCTGATGGCCCAATTACTGGCTCATACATCATGCAGATAGTATAGCCTTTATGAATGACACAAAAATGCTCTTAAAGGGGTTCTGCACTTTGTTTAAACTGATGATCTATCCTCTTGATAGATCATCAGCTTCTGATTGGCGGGGGTCCGACACCCGGGACCCCCGCCGATTGGTTGAGAAGGCAGCGGCGCTCCAGCAGCGCCGCGGCCTTCTCACTGTTTACCGCTGGCTGAGTGACGTCACGACTAGTATCACTGGCCTGGGCGGGGCTAATCTCCGTTCCCTTCAATGGAGCTTAGCCCCGCCCAGGCCAGTTGACAAGTCGTGACGTCACTCGGCCAGAGGTAAACAGTGAGAAGGCCGCGGCGCTGCTGGAGCGCCGATGCCTTCTCAAACAGCTGATCGGTGGGGGTGTCGGAACCCCGCCGATCAGTAGCTGATGATCTATCCAAAGGATAGATCATCAGTTTAAACAAAGTGTAGAACCCCTTTAAAACTGCAAAATGTTATAGGACTGGGAATGAGTGCCGTCTCAAGATGGCTCCTTTGCCAGTTCTCTGAGGCCAAAACTGCATTCCCTCAGGTCACATACAAACTTGCTGTAGCCAGCAGCTTCCTGCCAGCCAATCAGATTGTATTCCTGAGAGACACGCCTCGTCACTCTGAAGCCTAAGGGCTCTTTCACACCTGCGTTCTTGTCTTCCGGCATAGAGTTCCGTCGTCGGGGCTCTATGCCGGAAGAATCCTGATCAGGATTATCCTAATGCATTCTGAATGGAGTGAAATCCGTTCAGGATGCATCAGGATGTCTTCAGTTCCGGAACGGAACGTTTTTTGGCCGGAGAAAATACCGCAGCATGCTGCGCTTTTTGCTCCGGCCAAAAAAACTGAAGACTTGCCGCAAGGCCGGATCCGGAATGAATGCCCATTGAAAGGCATTGATCCGGATCCGGCCTTAAGCTAAACGTTGTTTCGGCGCATTGCCGGATCCGACGTTTAGCTTTTTTAGAGTGGTTACCATGGCTGCCGGGACGCTAAAGTCCTGGCAGCCATGGTAAAGTGTAGCGGGGAGCGGGGGAGCAGCATACTTATCATCCGTGCGGCTCCCGGGGCGCTTCAGAGTGACATCAGGGCACCCCAAGCGCATGGATCACGTGATCGCATGGCACGTCATCCATGCGCATGGGGCGCTCTGACGTCATTCTGGAGCGCCCCGGGAGCCGCACGGATGGTAAGTATACCGCTCCCCCGCTCCCCGCTCTCCGCTCCTACTATGGCAACCAGGACTTTAATAGCATCCTGGGTGCCATAGTAACTCTGAAAGCATTTTGAAGACGGATCCGTCTTCAAATGCTTTCAGTACACTTGCGTTTTTCCTGATCCGGCGTGTAATTCCGGCAAGTGGAGTACATGCCGAATCCGGACAACGCAAGTGTGAAAGAGGCCTTAGGCTATATGCACACGACTAAGTAACGGCCGTCACACAGCAATTTTTAGCACCTATGAAAGTCTATGGGGCTATTCACATGGCCATTTTTTTAACGGCCAGTGAATAGCGTCCGTCCAAAAATATGACAGGTCCTATTTTTGGCCGGACAGACCCATTGAAATCAATGGGACCGTTTTTAACGGCTGATTGACAGGAGTGCACCCGTCTAACGGGTACACAGGCCATTTAGGGGTTAAAAAAAACACTCACCTGATCAACTTGCTCGAGGTGCGGCAGTCTCTTCTCTCTTCATTGAGCAGGACCTGCCGAAGGACCTGCAATCTGCGTGGTGACGTAACCACGTGGGAGCATGCAGTGACATCATCGCGCACCTTCGGCAGGTCCCGTTCTGTGAAGAGAGAAGAGACTGCTGCAGCGTGAGCAAGTGGATAAGGTGAGGGTTTTTTTGTTTTGTTTTTTGGGCTGTGGGACTCTATGGGAACATTATATAAACCACGGGGGACATTATTTAAGATGGGGCCCTACATTGGGGGCATTATTAAAGTTGGGGGCGGTTAAAAAGATCATATACACCGTGGAGGACATTTATTTAGCTGGGGGCATTATGAAAGCCGGGGACACTATAAAAAAAAATTCTATACACTGTGGGGGACATTTATTAAGCTGGGGGCCTACCTGGGGGCATTATTAAAGCTGGGGACACTATAAAAAAAATGATATACACTGTGGGGGACATTTATTTAGCTGGTGGCCTACATGGGGGACATTATTTTAGCTGGGGGCCCACCATCCTGTGGGTGTTCTCAGAAGGGTGGGTCTAGAAATAACTGCCAATCAAATTCATCCATTTTTCATGTCCGTTTTTAAAGGACATGAAAAACTGATCCAAAACGGACATTAAAAACGGACACACGGCCAGAAAATGGATACACACACTGATGCAAAATGGCCATGAAAAACTGACAGTGTGTCCATTTTTAACGGACGTTTTTTTTTCACTGTTGTGTGCATGAGGCCTAATACAGGCATGCAGTGGCTTGTCTATCTTAGCCGGAGATAGACAAGCCATACCGCTTTTTCCCAGAGGGACAAGGAAGACCTGTCGCCTCTCCTGACTTGTCTGTTTTAGCAGCTACTTGCATCTCCCTTGTAATGACAATTCTGGAGCATCTATTCCTATGACTCTATGATGTGCCATTCCTCTATTCTTCTTGCTAAAAGTTCTGATTGACTTACTGTCAGTTTGTAATGAAGGTGCAGATAGGTGTTACCAGTTGGGGGGGGGGGTGTCCCTGCACAGTCATACATTATCCAATCAGTGCTACCAGCGTAAGGACACCCTCCCAACTGATAACACCCAACTGGACCTTCATTAACAACTGCTAGTCATTAATTCATAACTTCTAACAGGAATAATACAGGAATGGCACATCATAGAGTCATAACAATAGATGCCCCAGAATTGTTATTACATGGGGAATGCAAGTAGTTACATGTCAGGAGAGGTTACAGGTCCTCTTTTAAAGGGGGTGTCCCATCTTGCACATTGGAGGCATATCGCTAGGATATGCCCTCAATGTCTGATAGATGCAGGCCGCACCTATCTCTAGAACGCAGCCTGTGAAGTGAAGGAGAGCGGATTGATTGATAGATAATTGGAAAACATTAAAGGGGTTGGCCCATCTCATACACTGTGGTGATATCGTTAGGCTGTCCCCGCACTTCTCTCTGGAACAGAGCCCACAAAGTAAAGAAGAGCGGACCGCGCATGCCCAGCCGCCCTCCATTCATTCCTATGGGAGTGCTGAAAACAGCCGAGCTGCGTGCTCAACTATTTTTGGCATTCCGACAGGAATGAATGGGAAGCGCACTGCTCCATTCAATTCTATGGGGCCAAAGGAAATAGCCGAGCCAGCGCTCGGCTATTTTCGCCGGTCTCAAAGAAAAGGAGGGCGGCCGCACATGCCCTTCTTCACTTTGTGAGCTCCGTTCTAGAGAAAGGTGCGGGCACATCCTAGCGATATGCCCCCAATGTACGAGCTGGGCCAGTCCCTTTGATGTTTTATGATTATCAATATATAATGAAAAGTTAGCAATTTTTGTGACCTACTCACAGTTTCCCAGTTTCTTGCGAATTCAAGACCTCTCCTTGCTGCCAGTGACTGGAAACATTTTTCACTGACAGGCTGAAAACCTGTTCCGATCCTGTTCACAGAAAACACAGCCTTGTGCCGGATCCATACTGGTGGCGCCCACTTGCATAGAATGGGACACGTTGAGTTTTCTATTCTCTCCATGTAAAACTACGGAATCTGCAATGGAGGTTCCTGAAGCCGCCAGTGCAGATGTGAACACAGCCTTAAACACAAGCTATGCGAGTAGCACATCTTCATCAGGACACGTTTTTTGGCTTCTGTTCCATTCGCCCAATAAATATGATGAAAGTAGTTGGATACTCACTTAAAAAGCTGGCTAGGAAGATGTAGGGAACATTGGTATCCCTTCTCTGTCTCCTCAATCACGAAGTCATCGCAGGGCTCATCCGCACATTGCACGGACTCTGCATGGAGAGACAAACGCGAATTAAACAGGAGGTGACTAATGATGGTTTCCATGTAACCGACAGAACCAGCGATACATTACCCCTATAGAAATCATCCTCCTCTTCTTCATTCTGATAAGCTGCCTCCTGAACCGTGTTCTTCCTGTATATTCGCCCTCCGATGTTGATCAGGGTGGGACGCAAAACCTCCATGACGCTGACACAAAGGACAAGAGAGAAAATTAGGGTGTGGGTCTGCACTGATGTGGAAAACCAGAAGCTGTAACGTGCAGGATTTCCTTATTTCCAGCGTTCTCTAGCGTAATATGTCCATACTTCCAGACAATCCATCTAAAGTATACACAGTACCATCTAATATGGCTTCCATGACAGCTCTCAAGGCTCTGAAACTGAAGATCAGACTAAGGCCTCATGCACACAACCGTTGCTTTGGTCTGCATCCGAGCCGCAGTTTTTGCGGTTCGGATGCGGACCCATTCACATCCGTTGCTCCGTTCTGTGGCCCTGCAAAAGAAATACAACATGTCCTATTCTTGTCTGCGCTTTGGAGACAAGAATAGGCAGTTATAGTAAAGGCTGTTAATGCCGTTCCGCAAATTGCGGAACGCGCACGGACGCCATCCGTGTTTTGCAGACCGCAAAACACACCACGGTCGTGTGCATGAGGCCTAACTATATGCATCCTCTCCCCAAATATTACTGCCTGACTATGCAGATCTGCAGTTCAGGGTCTGGAAAGCCGGGTAGGTCAGGAGCTGTAATAACATCAGTAGGTGGACGGAAAAACTGATATAATTACAGGATACCTCCAACAGTACTGGGGGTACCCTCCAAGTATTGGAAAAGTAGTCCTTAGAGGGGCATGCTAGCCTGTAGATATTCATGATCTTTCCTCAGGATAAGTCATCAATATCAGATCAGTGGGGGTCCGACACCCGACAATCCTACATTCAGCAACAAATCAATGGCCGCAGCTGGAAGCAGAAGGCTCCAGCCCCTGTGTAGGAGCTGGTACACTGCAGCTCAGCTCCCATTTAAGTGGCTCCATCCACTGTTTTATCTCCAAGACTTCTAGGAAGAGAAAATTTCCATGGCTTTTTTTCCCAGAGAACATTGCCTTTAAAGGGGTTTTATACTGATGACCAATCCTCAGGATAGGTCATCAATATCAGATCAGTGGGGGTCCGACACCCAGCACCTCCGGCGACCAGCTGTTTGAAGAGGAGATGGTGCTCCATGCGAACACTACTTCCTCTTCAGTACATTGCCCGTTGTCTTGAAAGTGCAGCATAATTTCGAGCAAGTACTTGTAATTACACTATGCCGCCACAAGGGAGACGCCATGCAGTGTAATGAAGAGCAAGCAGTGCTCTTATGGAGCTCCCCCTCTTGTTCAAACAGCTGATTGGAGGGGGTACTGGGTGTCAGACCCCCGTCGATCAGATATTGATAACCTATCCTGAGGACAGCTTATCCTTGAAGGGTTCTTTATTCACAAAGGGTCCATAAAAATGTACAAAAGGTGCCAAAGAAAAATGCACCGTTTCGACTACATGGTAGTCTTTCTCATGCTTCAGAAAGACTACCTAGTAATCGAAACGGTGCATGTTTGTGAATTAAGAACCCTTGAGGGATATGCTGCCATTGACAATTTTTGGAGTATCTATGTAGAAACCATAGTGGATCTGAGGTTGCAGAGTGGCTGGTGCATTCCTGGTGAAGTCTATATGGTACCTTAGTGCTGCTTTCAACTTGTGCTTTTTCTATCCTGAGGATAGGTCATCGATATAAAACCCCTGCACAACTCCTTAAAAGGGGTTATCCCATGACTAGTCTAAAAAATTAAAATCAGACATCATATAGTACATGACAGTCTCTTTTCTAACAAAGACCCAGCCCTGTACCTCACATGGATCCAGAGATCTCCCCATTCATTGCTCTGCTAGATTTACTCTGGGTTCACACCTGAGCGTTGCGCAAACGCGCGTTTTACGCGCGTTTTTGTCGCGCGTTCTTATGCGCGTTTTTTGTAATAGTAAACGCGCGTTTGACGCGCGTTTGTGTCATTGACTGCAGTGTCCTATGGCCACAAACGCGCGTCAAAACGCCCCAAAGAAGCTCAAGTACTTGTTTGAGCGTCGGGCGTTTTACAGCGCGTTCGTACGCGCTGTAAAACGCCCAGGTGTGAACCATTCCCATAGGGAAGCATTGGATTTCATGTCTTGAGCGTTTTACAGCGCGTTTGAACGCGCTGTAAAACGCTCAGGTGTGAACCCAGGGTTAGGCAGTTGAAGGATGAAACTGAGCATGTGCAGCCATCTCAGTGAGCAGGTCAAAGAAATAAGAAAAAAACAAACAGCAGGTGGCGCTATACAGATACATTTTATTTAAAAACTCAGTGACTATGCAAAATTGTTAGCTACATGCAATTACAAAAGTATTCAGAGCCAGATGCTGGTTTGAAAACTGTAGAATATTTTTCATGGGACAACCCCTTTAAGTCACTCCGAACCAGCTGGAACCAGTACTCCCCCAAAAGCTGCGATCAGTAATTGCATTCTTTATACATTTCAGACGGGTTATTAGAAACTTGTCTGCAAAACTACAACTCCCAGCATGCCCGGACAGCCTACAGCTATCAGCCTACATGGTGGGAGTTGTAGTTTTATAACAGCTGGAGGGCTGCAGGTTGAGCATCCCTGATGCTGATGATGATGAACGAGTCAGAAAAATAGGCAAAGACGGAACATGCTGCATTTTTCTCAGCACAGGTCAACGGTCTGTACGGAAAATCACTCATGCGAAGATAACTCATTCAATTCCATTCTAAACTGAAACCGGTCTAAGGCCCCGGCCGTGTGCACTACGGTTGAAACAATTGCTCGATTGAATCGAGTAATTCAACACAAAAAATAGTGTTTGTGTCATGTGACCACAGAGCGGGAGTGAAGCGCTTGCTATTACTTACCGCTCCGTGGTCACCCGCCGGCCCGTACCGCGCTGCCCTTTCAGCTCTGACACATCGTCAGGACATAGTGCACGTATGTGTGCACTATGACCCGACGCTGTGTGACGTCAGTGCAGTGCGCGGAGTAGACGACAGAGGAGCAGCGCCCCTACAGGAAAGGTAAGTACTGGCACTTAGTGGGGCAGACTGATGGCACTTATAGGATGGGTGCCACAAAATGTCTCAATTCTACTGGCATGCAGCACCTGAAGGAATACAATGTCATACTGCTCAATGATTCAGGTTTGTCCACAAATCCTAACTATAAAGCTGGTCAGATATAGGAGATAACTTCCAGGTGAACACCCTCCCGATCCCCCCATACACATAGATGCTCAGCCATGCATGTGAATGGGAGAAGGGAATAATCTGGTACCAGACCCCTCTGGCAGGCGGCTGATCTCCAAGAATAAAGGGGTTGTACAAGTGAAATCCAACACCGACCCTTATCTCCCTGATATCTGATGTTGCGGGAGATCCCACACACATTAGGCGACTTTCACACCTGTGGCAGAGTGATCCGGCAAGCAGTTCCGTGAAAACGTATGCCAACTGATGGCATTAGTAAGACGGATCAGGATCCTGATCCGTCTTAAAAATGCCTGATCAGTCCAAAAAATGCAGGGGGTCTTTCCGGTGTCATCCGGTAAAACGGATCCGGCATTTTTTTTTTTCACCTTTTTTTAGGGACATATCCGGCATTCCGGTATTTTGAATGCCGGATCTGGCACTAATACATTCCTATGGAAAAAAATGCCGGATCCGCCATTCAGGCAAGTCTTCAGTTTTTTTGTCCGGAGATAAAACAGGAGCGCACGGCGTCGTTGGTTGCTATGACGCGGTGCGCTTCATGCCGCCGCTGCACTACAGTAATACACTGGTATGATCAGCGGCCTAAAGCAGAGGCGATAAGCCCATGGAAATCTTACAGGACAAATTTACAGAAGAAGCTGGAGATCAGAAATGAGCCACTAGCCAAGGATACAAAAAAATAAGCTGAAGGAACTTAGGGGGGCAAGCTGATGGCAGGGGGGCAGCTCATGGCACTTAGGGGGGCAGCTCATGGAACGGGGGGGTGGAGCTGAAGCCACTGGGGGGGGGGAGAGCTGAAAGCACTGGGGGAACGGAGCTGATGTCACTGGGGGGGAACTGATGCACAGGGGTGAACGAAGGGTGTTGGGGACTGATGGCAGGGGGTCTGATGAGTTTTTATAAAGGAAAACAGTCTACTAATTATTTTTTTCTTATTAGAGTACTCAATTAATCGTAAAAAAATAAATCGGTAGAATACTTGTTTTTTAAAATGATAGTTTACTGCAGCCCTAGTGTGCACAGCGCATCACAGATGCGGACCCATTCACTTGAATGGGTCCGCAATCCGGGAGATGCGGTGCGGAACGGAGGCACGGATCTGAAGCATATGGAAGCACTACAGTGCTTCTTTGGGTTTTCTGTCCGTGCCTCCGCACCGCAAAAAAGTAGTGCATGCACAACTTTTTTGCGGTGCGGACAGTCAGATGCAGATCACGGACCCCATTCAAGTAAATGGGTACGAGATCCGCATGCAGTGGACCCATGGTCGGTGCCCGTGCATTGTGGACCGCAATTTGCGGTCCACAGCACGGGCCCAGCCTGCACACGTTCGTGTGCATGAGGCCTAAGAGAAACTTCGGCTTCCCATGCAAATTAATTTCCAAGTGTCCTGCAATCTCAGTGTCCACCCCTGCCAAATAGACTTATTCACATCACCCAGGCCTCCTCCATCATTCAGATGTCAAGCAAGCTTAGACAGGAGGGGCTGGTGTCAAGATCATAGGACACTTGCCTGCTGAAGAAACGCCCAGCGGACCCTTGGAGATGAATTAGCACGTGACACAGGTGCTATTCAAAGTGCATTTTCTAAAGTATTATGCATTACTGATGGCACACAAGGAGGCCAAAAAACGCTGACAGGTTCCGATTAGCTGTGTAGAAAAAGCATTAAACATTAAAGGGGTTTTCTAGGACTCAGGATAGGTCAGCAATATCTGATCAGTGGAGGTCCTACTCCCAGCACCCCCTACTGATCAGCTGCTTGAAAAGGCTGCGGCCACTTTCTAAGCCAGTGGTGTCGCAGTCATAAATCCTATTCCAGAGAATGGACTTGGACTGCAATACCAAGCACAGCAACTACACAATGAATGGCGCTGTGCTTGATAAGCTGTGAGGAGGCCTGAGGGCTGCAGCCTCTTCAAACAGCTGATCAGCAGTGGTGCTGTGAGTAAGACCCCCACTGATCAGATATTGATGACCTCTCCCGAGGATAGACCATCAATAGTGTACTCCTAGAAATACCCTTTAAAGGGGTTTTGCCATCTCAGACAATGGGGGCATATGCCTAGGTCTACCTCTGGGCGCCACACCTACAATGAGAACAGAGTGGGGAAATGAACGGAGGGCGCACTGCGCATGTGCAGCCAGCCCTCTATTCATTTCTATGGGGCAGACGAAAATAGCCGAGCTCTGGCTTGGCTATTACTGTCTGCCCCATAGAAATGAATAGGAGCAGGGGCTGCGCGTGCGCTCTCATTCACTTCTATGGGAGCAGCACTTGGTGGTGGATGAACCCCGGGAAATTCGGGGTCCTCCAGCCACAACTCTCCCAGCTCCGTTCTCGTTGTAGGTCCCTGAGGTGAGACCCGCACCTATCAGACTAATAGGGAGCATATCCTAGCGATATGACCCCGTTGTCTCAGATGGGATACCCCATCACTAGAGATGTAGGGGCACATTGATCTAATCTGGCGGTGGATCTGCTGAAGTCATGTAGAGGTGCAGGCCTCTTTATAACTACGCCGATCCTCTGCCAGTTCTAGATGCAAGACGGCTTCCATTTAGGCCTACTCCTGTTTTAGGTATGGTAAATAAGAAGGGGGTCATTCTACAAAAAGATGGTCATTTCAGGGGGTATATAAGAATGGAGAAAAGGGTGTAGTGTCCAGACTGATCACATGTTGTCTGTGGTATCACTCCATGTAAATCTACCTGGACACACATGGGGGTCACAGTCTCTCGACCAGGGGTAGGCAATCTTCAGCACTCCAACTGTTGTGAAACTACAACTCCCAGCATGCAAACATGCTCGGATGTTCTCACAGCTCCCACAGAAATGAATGGAGCCTTCTGGGAGATGTAGTTTCAGAACATCTGGAGTGCCGCAGGTTGCTGATCCCTGCAGATCTCCTGGCTGATAACAGCGAACAATAGCCATTCATAAATGACTGTGACTAGGATACAGAGCGCCCAGCATCAGCTATGGAGACCGATCCCACCCAGCATCCTCATTTACGTCTCCCCACCGCAAATTGCCCGCACGAGCTTACCAACTAATGACGCGTCACTACGTCATCTCCGTGAGCCGGAAGGAAACGACAGACTTTAGGGCGTCATCCCGTGCCGCCATGTTTGCTGCTGGAAAAAAAAAAAGGACAAATGAATTTGGAATCTTTTCCAAATCTCGCTTTAATTTTTCTATTTGCATTTTTTGTTCGGTGCGATAGGCTAAGGAATTGAAATGGATTAGTTAGGGCAAGTCTTTGCCCATATGGAACATGGCAGCCTGAGGCGCCTAAGGGAATGACGTCATCGCGCCCCGCGCATGCGCTGTCAAACCAGAGGGTTAGGGCTGGAACTGCTGCTGGTGTCTGCACGGCTGTGAGGTGAGGAAACGTACCTGTCAGTGGTGTACGGGGGACTACAAGTCCCATACTGCAAAGCTAAGGGCTGTTGAAGGCTGCAGTGATCTCTGTTACATAATTTTGCGGTCCTCCTGGGGGGGGGTGCAAAGCTGGAAGCTTTGTCCCTGGTTACTCGCTAATATGTGAACGGACTATTGTGCTGGGGGCGACTTGAAGGCCAGGCACCCATTCTCCAAATCTGCGTTATAAGCTTCGTAAGTAGGGACGAGTGAAATTGTGTTTTAGTTCGGCATGCAAAGTTCAGGTTATCTAATAATTCCGTGATAGCAGAACCTTGTGCGCCAAACTTGAAAACAGAAGTTTGCTCAACACTATTCATAAGTAGTGTTGAGTGAACTTGTGTTTTAAGTTCGGCGTCTAAAGTTTGGGTTCGGGTTATCGAAGAATCGCGTTATGGATTCTAAATTCCGTTATTGTCCGTGGTAGTGGAATCCATAACGCGATTCTTCGATAACCTGAACTTTAGACGCCGAACTTAAAACACACGTTCGCTCAACACTATTCACAAGTCATGGATTGATGTAACCGCCACGCTTTTTTAGTCACTTCCCAATACAAAAGAGTCTAAATGCAGAGATCCGTTATGGCGCTGTGCCAGCTCCGATCCCGACCATTTAACGCTTAATAGCGAACACAGCGGCGTAAACGATTAGACAGGGAGGGGACCTCCACCGGCACATCCTGCTGATGGGTTTCCATGGCAGCCGGGAGACTAATGAAGTCTACCAGGTCGGCCATCTTTGTGCTCCTACTAGGCAGGGCCTGAAACGGATGCCCATCAGTGTTGCACTGACAGGTATAATACACTGCAATACATAAGTACGACTGTGTATTATGTTAGCGATCAAAGCCGTTACATGGTCAAGTCTCTTAGTGCTTCTTAGCTACTCCAAAAGAAAGATAAGTCAGAACGGAGACGGAATCCGTGCGCAGAATGTTAACTTTTATAGATGATGAGATCACATATGGGACTATGGGGGGTCAGAAATTTCTGATGGCTGCCACATACGCCAGAACATCCTATTTGGATATTCATGTGCTGATTCTGGACATGTCACCCCCTGAGGAGCATGTGACCCCCCGGGCGGAACTTGTCAGACTGTAGTGGGAAATCCAGTGAAGACAGGTGCGGAGCAGGTAAGTAGAAATTTCTTCACAGCTACCACGGAGGTAGGTTTACTATGTGAAGATGAAAGGAGAAGAATGAGGGTGACTCGCCTACAGAAGAATCGAGCAAGAAATTGGCCACATGGGTAAATCGCGTGTCCACCTCCATCTCGGATCCTATGGTCGTGAACACCACAGCACTACACTGTTAGCACTGCTAGCTTTATTTCAGTAACTGCCAATATGAGAAGAAAACCGAACTTGTAGATACCAAGCAGAAAGCTGATGACCTGAGCGTGCACCCATTACATGACCGATGAGGTTTTATTTATGACGGAGCCATTTTAATTCTCACTATTTTCTTTTCTCTCAGGCACTTTGTCATGGCCGCCTCTTCTTCATCTTCTTCAGCTGGTGGTGTGAGCGGGAGCTCAGTTACAGGATCTGGCTTCAGTGTTTCAGATTTGGCTCCACCCAGAAAAGCACTTTTCACTTGTCCAAAAGCAGCGGGGGAAATGCTTGAAGGTGTGCTTCACTTGCAAAATAAAGTGCACTGTTTCTAGTCTATTTTGTAATATTTTAAAGGGGATTTTGACCATGCTAAACTGTTGAAAGCACTAGGTAGCGGTCATAGAAAGTACCCTTTGTGGAGGTTTTATTATCTGGAGTAGTGTAAATATGAAGATTTGTTCTGCTCCTGTAAGTTCCCTGGAGACAGAGCTTCATTTTGAAGTGCTCTCTGCGTTGAGCTGCTTCACATCTCCTCTGCTCTGAGTGACAGCTGGAGCATCCAACCAGGAGACCACTACAGCTGTCGATCAGCAGAACTAGGGTCTGTGAAGTAGAGATCACATTTTCACTACTCCTGATAATAAAATCTCAGCAAAAAGTATGTTTGCACTGTTCTTCCCAGTCCCTACCTAGTGCTGATAGCATTTTAGCATGGTCAAACTGCTGACAGATGCCCTTTAATGATTTTGTAATATGATGTGGCTGGTACTGCTGATATCTTTGGTATGAGACACAGATGTCCTACTCCAAAGAAAGAGCAACCTTAAAGAGGCTGTCCAAAATTAGAAAAACATAGGTGTCCGTGGGTTGTATCTTGTATTGCAGCTCAACTCCATTGAAATCATAAAGTCAGTGCTGCAGTACTGTACATGGCCTGTGGACAGCGGTGGTGCTGTTTTTGGAAGAAAGCAGCTCTGTTTTTCTAATCCTGGATAACCCCTTTAACCTCCTAAAGCCGAATGCACACTGCCATGTTTCACAGCCGTGAGCGATCCGTGGCAACCCAGCCTGGATTCCTGCTGAGAGCAAGAGCGCACGGCGTCATTGGTTGCTATGACGCCGTGCGCTTCATGCCGCCGCTGCACTACAGTAATACACTCATATAGATCATACCAGTGTATTACTGTAGTGCAGCGGCGGCATGAAGCGCACAGCGTCATAGCAACCAATTAACGCTGTGCGGTCCTGCTCTCAGCAGGAATCAAGTTCGGGTTACCACGAAACGCTCACGGCCGTGAAATACGGCAGTGTGCATTTGGCTTAACAGTCACATTAAAATTGGAAAAACCCTCCCATAAAATGTCTTTTTTTTTTTTTTATTGTACATTTTGAATATGTGTCTGCAAGAAATCTTGTTGGTGCACAACTCTAGGGCCACAATTGCATTTCTAACCACTTAGTGACATACCGTATTTTTCGCCGTATAAGACGCACCTAGGTTTTTGGGGAGGAAAATAAGAAAAAAAATTATTTTTAACCAAAAGGTGTGCTGTGTGTTTGGAACTAATGGTGGTCTGTGGATGGCACTATTACTGGGGATCTGTGGATGACGGACACTGTTATGGGGGGATCTGTGGATGACGGACACTGTTATGGGGGGATCTGTGGATGACGGACACTGTTATGGGGGGGATCTGTGGATGACGGACACTGTTATGGGGGGGATCTGTGGATGACGGACACTGTTATGGGGGGGATCTGTGGATGACGGACACTGTTACGGGGGGGATCTGTGGATGACGGACACTGTTATGGGGGGGATCTGTGGATGACGGACACTGTTACGGGGGGGATCTGTGGATGACGGACACTGTTACGGGGGGGGGATCTGTGGATGACGGACACTGTTACGGGGGGGGGGATCTGTGGATGACGGACACTGTTACGGGGGGGGGGATCTGTGGATGACGGACACTGTTACGGGGGGGGGGATCTGTGGATGACGGACACTGTTACGGGGGGGGGATCTGTGGATGACGGACACTGTTACGGGGGGGGGATCTGTGGATGACGGACACTGTTACGGGGGGGGGGATCTGTGGATGACGGACACTGTTACGGGGGGGGGGATCTGTGGATGACGGACACTGTTACGGGGGGGGGGGATCTGTGGATGACGGACACTGTTACGGGGGGGGGGATCTGTGGATGACGGACACTGTTACGGGGGGGGGATCTGTGGATGACGGACACTGTTACGGGGGGGGGATCTGTGGATGACGGACACTGTTACGGGGGGGGATCTGTGGATGACGGACACTGTTACGGGGGGGGATCTGTGGATGACGGACACTGTTACGGGGGGGGGATCTGTGGATGACGGACACTGTTACGGGGGGGGGGGGATCTGTGGATGACGGACACTGTTACGGGGGGGGGGGGGATCTGTGGATGACGGACACTGTTACGGGGGGGGGGGGATCTGTGGATGACGGACACTGTTACGGGGGGGGGATCTGTGGATGACGGACACTGTTACGGGGGGGGGATCTGTGGATGACGGACACTGTTACGGGGGGGGGGGATCTGTGGATGACGGACACTGTTACGGGGGGGGATCTGTGGATGACGGACACTGTACGGGGGGGGGATCTGTGGATGACGGACACTGTTACGGGGGGGGGATCTGTGGATGACGGACACTGTTACGGGGGGGGGATCTGTGGATGACGGACACTGTTACGGGGGGGGGGATCTGTGGATGACGGACACTGTTACGGGGGGGGATCTGTGGATGACGGACACTGTTACGGGGGGATCTGTGGATGACGGACACTGTTATACATGTGTCATCCACAGACCCTCCCAGCCCATAACTGTGCCATCCACAGATCCCCCGCCGCTCCTGTATACTAATGTAATATGTCTTATTCAATTAATAGTTATTAAATATGCCTCTTTATTCCTAATAGTACCTTAAATCCTAAGCGTTTCAGTACAATGCCGGCAGGCCGGGCGGCCGGCGCGGCGCGTCACTCACTGACGTCACTTGCCTGCGCCGCCTGCTTCATTCATAAAGTAGGCGGCGCAGGCACGTGACATCATGGAGTTACGCTGCCGCCCGCCCGGCCTGCATACTACTGAAGCGCTAAGGATTTAAGGTACTATTAGGCATAAAGGGGCATATTTAATAACCATTAATTGAATATGACATATTCAATTAGTATAGCGGCGGGGCTATAGTACAGTGACTGCACCGCCCCGCCGCTATTGCCGGCCCCAGCTCCTCCGCCCAGTCCCTCCCCGAGTCCCCGCTCGATTTACATCGCAGCTTGCGATGTAAAACTGACAGCATTCGCCGTATAAGACGCAGGGGCATTTTCCCCCCATTTTGGGGGGAGAAAAAGTGCGTCTTATACGGCGAAAAATACGGTAATTATTAATTTTAGCCTTAAAGGGGTTGTCCGGGTTCAGAGCTGAACCCGGACATACCTCCATTTTCACTCTGGCAGCCCCCCTGACTTGAGCATCGGAGCAGTTCGTGCTCCGATGCTCTCTTTTACCCTGCGCTAAATTGCACAGGGCAAAGGCATTTTTAGGATTTCCGGTGACGTACCGGGGCTCTCCATGGGGCTGACAGGAACCCCGGTGACGTCACCGGCACTGATGGGCGGGATTTAGCTCTGCCCTAGCCAGTAAAACAGCTAGGGCAGAGCTAAAGCCCGCCCCTCAGAGCCGGTGACGTCACCGAACACACTGCCGGGCGGAAGTTACCGCCCGGGAGTGTGTTATTGAAAACAAGAGCCCGTGCCCTGCGCGGTTTAGCGCAGGGCACGGGAGCGCATCGGAGCATGAGATGCTCCGATGCTAGGCTCAGGGGGGCTACCGGGGTGAAAATAAGGGTATGTCTGGGTTTAGCTCTGAACCCGGACAACCCCTTTAAGGACCAGTAAAATTTTCCCCATTTGTGTTCAAGCAGTCATAAGTTTTTAATTTTTTCTCCTAATTTTATTTTTGATTTGTGGGCTGTCAGCTCCCGAACTGTTCCCCCCCCCCCCCCCTCTAGACTGAAGGGGAGGGGGTGCTAATTTAGCTGCTCATATCGCTGGATTGGTAGCAGCTAGAGATGTCAGCTTTGTTTTGTTTGAAAGCTGACATTCCAAGATTTCAAACAATACCAGAATAACAGCAATATCTTCACTACATGGGAAGATATCACTGTTCACAGAAATCGGGATGCAGTGAATGCAGCTGAAAGTGAAAGTAAAAGCAGGTTTCCCCACTTATATTCCCAACTTGATTTCTAACAGTGATATATCCTGCTTATCTGTATGAAAGTCTGGAATGCCAGATTTCAAACAAGACCAGTCGAATGTCTCTAGCTGCCAATCCAGAGATATGAGCAGCTAAAGAACCCCCTTCTGCCCAAACTGGGCTCTAGCAGAACTTAAGTACTTTTCCCAGAGCCAAAGCTGGACTCGGGCAAAACAGGTGGTTAAAGTGGATTTCTAATGTTTCAAAGCACTTCTGGACACTAACGTATAGGGTAGCCACCTATAGGTGTCACTAGAGTGTTTTCATCCTAATTTGCATCCTTTTTACCGGTGAGCATTATTCTATAGACTCTCTTCTGCTGGATCTCCACAAGGAGCATGGTAGCTTTTGAGACCCAAAATTTGCATTAAAAGTGCCATGATGTGATCATGATGCCATCATTGTCTGAACGCTAGGAGTCCTACTACTTGGACCCCTGCCAAAGTGTAGAACAAAGGGGCACAAAGCACTTAGTAAAGTATTGAGATTATCTCAGAAAAATGTGATTGGCCATTAGTGCATTTTTATTGCGTATTGCGTAGGGGTGAGGAATGGGCACGTTTGCACCTTGCCACTCCACTTCATGTCTATGGGACTGACAGAGGTAGCCGGGCGTTGTACTCTGTTATCTCTGTCAGTCCCATAGAGTTTGAATGAAGTAGCATTGCATGTGCTCGACCATCGCTCTATTCAAACTCCTGGAATGAAATTCAGGACCTCCATTCTAGTGATCGATGTAGGTCCCAGTAATCATACATTTATCACTTGTATTGTAGATATTTTGTGGGATAACGCCTTTTAAAATTGCTTGGTGGGCAAAGCCATGCCACTCATTCCTTTTTTTTTTTTTTGTTTTGTTTCATGTGGCACTGCATGGTATAGAAGCCATGACTATATAGAGCAGCGGTTCTGGAACAACCAGACATAATCAGTAATAGAGGAAGTAAATCAGAGCGCAAGTAGCTTGTTCACCACTGGAGGGCACTAGAAGCTTTCATAGAAACGTACCGTAGTCAATAGGGAACCTGAGCTGTAAACTGAGTGCTTTCTCTAAGGGCTTTTTCAGTGTTTTGCGGGCTGTTTTTAATGGATCCGTTTTTTGTTTCAGTAGTGTTTCCAGTTCCATTCAGTTTTTTCCGTATGGCATATAGAGTATACAGTAATTACATCGAAAAAATTGGGCTGGGCATAACATTTTCAATATATGGTTCTGCAAGAACGGAACGGATACGGAAGACATACGGAGTACAATCCGTATATGTTCAGTGTTTTTTTTTTTTTTTTGCGGACCCATTGACTTGAATGGATTTACGCGCAATAATAGGAGATGTTCTATCTTTGAATGGAAATGGAATGCATACACAGTAAAAAATTTTATTTTTTTGCGGAACCATTGAAATGAATTGTTCCATATATGGAACTAAAAAAACGGCCCGTATACGGAAGGCAAAAAACGTTCATGTGAATGAGCCCTAAACATGAAAGACTGAATTGCACAGTGAAGGTTTCTTCCTTCATTGGTTAACAAAGTGGAGTATTTGTTTTTTTTTTGCTAAATGACACTGAGATAAGCTCCATTTCTGGAAAAAAAAGTGCTACAAATACTAGTAACGTACAATTTTTTTGGCATGCATTTTATTATAGGAATTTTTCACACTAAAGAGAGAATTTATTTACTTTTATGCAGTTATAATTGATTTATAGTTTTCATAGAGCTAGCACTGCTGTACAGAAAATTGCTTATTTTAGACAAATATAGTATGTTAGGGCTGTGCCCATAATTAAAAAATAAATAAATAAACAGCTCATCAGCCTGATTCACCAACAGCACTTTGCCTATGTCAGTCACGTAGTGGAGAAGGAGGGAGAATGTCCTTACTGCAACGTGGCCAGCCACCTCCACTAATGAAAAAGCCCAGTGGCTGATGGGGAGAGAAGGGGGAGAATAGGATGGCAGGGGAGAGGGAAACTCACCACATCCTTGCAGTTCTGAATGCTGATAAGGTAAAAAGGTCCTTTGTTGATGTGACCAATAACATCCACTTTTTACTGGTGACATAGGGATAACATCATCAAAGGTCCTTTAATTTTTCATCATCCAGTAAGATCCTGCTACTAGAGAAACTTGGCCCTGTAAAGAGGAAATGGCTCCAAATTTTTAATAAAGACCAATTGATACAATGATTTTTAGCTCAAAAATTAGTACAATGTAAAAAGAAAAAAGATTGCCCACAAAGTTGTACATAACCTTTAAGCATGTGAGATAACTGTCGTAGTAACACTAGGTTTTTCAACAGTTATCGCTTCCAGTCCCCCCCCCATACACATACAGGCTCGACTGAGTGTTCATGTGTTATATAAGAATGTGAGAGGGGAGAAAACTGCTGCCAGACACCCCTGGCAGTGGATTATGTCCCTACAGCAAATTGGTGGAGAATATTACAATTCAGCTGCTTAATCTTTATCTCCCTTCAATATCTGCCACCGTATGGTCGGCCTGCCCTGCTGAAATTTGCAGGTTTGGCCCATATACATCTAATGTATATGTCCAGCTTTAGAATGTGCCTGTAATGGAATCTGGACAGTTAAAGAGAACATTGCTTAATTATTTTTTTGGGTCCTCTTTGCAGATGGCTCGGAGAGATTCCTGTGTGAGTCTGTGTTCAGTTATCAAGTCGCATCAACGTTAAAGCAGGTGAAACATGGTAAGTAATGAATGCAGGTCACATCTGTGCTCCAGTCCTGCCCCGGTATACAGATAACTGTACTTACTGGTGAAAGTGTACAAATATGAATGCGTTTTATTGTTTCTACCTTGATGGCAAGTGAGTGCAGTAGTTAAGAAATGTTTAATGTATGCACATAAAATAAATTATAAATCACTTTATTTGGTAGTCAGCATGAGGCTATATATGATATAGGAAAGGTAAGAATTGCTACAGCCTAGCAAACAACTGGTTACTTTCTGCTCCTATGACAGTAAAACAGAGTATACAATGTCATAAGATAGTGACACTTTGAGCTGCAGAAATACCATATGAGAGCACAGACCAAAGAATACGCTGCAGTGCTCGCCCAAGCGCACAGCTGACCGGTGAGGTTGCCAGGAGCTGGACCCCACCAATGAAATATTGATGACCTATGCTAAGGATAAGTCTTCAATATTTAAAGGGCATCGGTCAGCAGATTTGTACCTATGAAACTGGCTGACCTGTTGCATGTGCGCCTAGCAGCTAAAGGCATCTATGTTGGTCCCATGTTCATATGTGCCTGTATTGCTGAGAGAATTTATGTTTTAACATATGCAAATGAGCCTTTAGGAGTATTGGGGGGTGATGCAATTACACCTAGAGGGTCTACTTTTTCTGCAACTGCCGCACCCTCTCAAGTTAGATTGACGGGGCCAGGTGTGATGACGTTTTAACTGCCTGGCCCTGTCAAAGTGCAGGGGCGCGGCAGTTGCAGAGAGAGCAGAGCTTCTAGGTCAGGGTTTCTCAACTTGGGGCCCACCTACCAGTCATGTTCTCAGGATTTCCTTAGTATTGAGCAGGTGATAGAATTAGTGTCAGTGCATCAGGACTTGCCACAGGTATTCATTCTGTGGGATATTCTCAAATCCTGACTGGTAGGTGGGTCCCGAGGACTGGAGTTGAGAAACTCTGCTCTAGGTGTAACGGCAACACCCCGATGCTCCTTGAGGCTCATTTGCATATATATTAAAATATCATTTTCTCAGCAATGCGGGCACATATGAATATAGGACCAACACAGATGCCTTCCGCTGACAAGCGCACATGCAACAAGTCAGCCAGTTTCATAGGTACAAATCTGCTGAAAGATGCCCTTTTAAGGTCCAGAAAACCCCTGTAATCACATAACTGTTTTGCCCAAGTCCAACTCGAACAGAAGGGAAAGGGAAGGGCCGGCTTTACCTGCTCATATCTCTTGATTGGTAGCAGATACAGACATGGGCCTGGTCTTGTTTGAAAGCTGGTAAAATGACAGCATTAGCAGAACATCAGCAGGAGATATCGCTGTTAGTAGTCAAGTCGGGAATAAACGTGGTAAAAGCTACTTTTACTTTCTACTGTATTCACTGCATCCCGATTTTCTAACAGTGATATCTTCCCATGTTCTAAAGATAACGCTGTGATTTTGGTATGCCAGATTTCAAACAATAGCTACTACCAATCCAGAGATATGAGCAGGTAAAGCAGCCCCAGAGGAGGGGGGGGGGGAGCAGTTGCAGAGCTGACAATTTGCAGGAGGAAAGGAAAAATTGTAAAAATATCTAGAATGGCATTATCATTGTTATAGTGACCCACATAAAATTATGTTACCACACAGTAAACGCGTTAAAAAAATTCACAAAATAATGTAAAAATTGCAGTTTTTTTTATCTTTCCCCTATAAATTTAATATTAAAAGTTATTTAATACACTCTATATACACCCTAAAATGGTTCCTAAAAAACCTACACCTCATCTCGCAAAATAAAGAAAAAATGTAATAGGACAAATTTTAAAGTTATGACTGCTGAAACACAAAGGGGGAACATGTTACAAATACAATGGTGTCCCCTAGGTTGTGCACCAACAAGATTTACACGTATTAAAAATATACAATAAAAAAGTGACATTTTTGGGAGTTTTATTTTTTTTCCAATTTTTAGGTGACTGTGAGGAGGTTAAACTAGTAGATGGCATGGCATTTTCTGTAAAAAATAAATAAAATAAACTATCGCACCATGTCTTGATCCCATCTTTCGGGGAGTGGAATCCTTGTGCTCTCTGGATTGATAAGGGTAGAGGTCACACTGTAGCTTATTCACATATATAGGCAGGC
This sequence comes from Bufo gargarizans, assembly GCF_014858855.1. Classification (NCBI taxonomy): domain Eukaryota; kingdom Metazoa; phylum Chordata; class Amphibia; order Anura; family Bufonidae; genus Bufo; species Bufo gargarizans. Next base: position 148,081,882 of record NC_058085.1, on the reverse strand, counting down.
GATCTCTCTTAAACATGGATGTCAAACTCATGGCCCTCCAGATGTTGCAAAACTACAACTCCCATCATTCCCTGATAGCTGTAGTATGCACAGGCATGATGGGAGTTGTAGTTTTGCAACAGCTGGAGGGCCACGAGTTTGACATCCCTGCTCTTAAACAATCCCTCCTACCTGTTTCTTTAGGGTGGTCTGAAAACCCATTGATTTTAAATCCTACTAGATGGAAATGACAACGCGTTGTGCCTATCCTACGGTTTTCTTCATTTTTTTTATTTGCTTAAATTTACATTTATTTTTAATTTTTTTTGTTAAAGGGGAAGGAAACTGATCCCCCCTCCCCCATTTAAAGGATGTGAACACACCCTGATTTAACAGACTGCTCTTGAATACTGCAGCACATTGATGCTGGACCCCCTGTAATTTGCTGATCACCAGAGCGGCTGCTTTTAGAGAACAGGTTGTTTTTAGTTGGGCGTTTTTTAGAACCAGTTGAAGTCAATAGGGCTATTCACTAATGTTCATAATCCTGGGGGCCAATAATGGGGGCATTCATAATACTAGGGGCCACTAAGGGGGGCATTCATAATACTGTGGACCATTAAGGGGGACTTTCGTCATACTCGGAGATACTAATGGGGGTATTCATAATACTGGGTGCCACTAAAGGGGGTATTAATACAACTACAGGACTCTAAAGGGGGAGTTATTAATACTAGGAACTAATAGGGGCATTAATACAGGGGGCACTGTAGGAGACATTATATATACAGAGAACACTGCAGGGGTTAGGATAAAAAATAAATACAATTCATTTTGGGCCATGTTAAAAATGGATGCAAAACTGCAATTAAAAAATGACAGACTGACAGAAAATGGCTGCCAAATGGTTAAAAAGTGAACATGAAAAACTGACAGTGTGAATGTAGCCTTAGCCAACCCCTGTGTCTAATGATCAATACTTGATGTACCTATTAAAGGGAGAACTCCAACCACTAACATTTATCACATTCAATAGATATTTAATAAATGTTAAATCAATGGGGTCTGACTGCTTAGACCCCTACAAATTGCTGGAACAGTCTGTCTGGAATAGCCCTTAAAATTGTGTCTTGTGAAATTCCTTGAAGGAAAGGGATGCAAATGACCTCTTAACAAGCTCTGCCCCTAATGCCATCAGATGTAAGGCAGCTATCCTATAAGTCAATGTTCAGCTCTTTAACTAAGCCTTGATACATGACTTGGATATTAAATAAGCCAGCACCTCATCTGCAGACGCCTGTTTCGGGGGTGATTGCCCCTCATCAGTGCAGAGCAGAGAGTACTGGGCGAGAGGCCTGTCAGGGATTCCTTCTATTGCCACTTCACTTCTTTGGTCTGCGCAGGATACATACCGTAAATCGCCTCTTCTCTATACCTTGAGCTTACACACAAAGATTATACCTCGCTACAAAAGGAGACCTAGAAGTCAACTCTGTTTTTTGCTCCTTTTATTTCGTTTTCATCCCTTGAGGGAAGTATATTTAAACACCGACCCTGATGGGTACAATTATATGGGAGGAGACCAGATCGTCATTTAGACCAGACATTTGTAAGCTTTGTTCTTTGATACCTGGGGCAGAAGGAGGTTAGTTGTCTTCCCCGGACTCTGTAAAGTAAAGGTATATTTACGTCGTACAATTTGGAGCCGACTCCCTAGACTATTACTGCAGAAAAATGGATGTTTTCTCCATTATAGCAATCATATGTTCCAGGTCTATCTAGCAATACAGTTAATTAGGACAACAAGTCAGAGAAACAACATATTACATTTTTACTATTCACTAAATGCTATGTACAACTAATATTTATCAGTAACAAGCAATTTCATTATTGGTGATTGCTTTATGGATTTGCAGAAGGCAATTATCATTTAAAGGGGTCTCAGAATATTAATGACCTATCTTCGGCCGCTGTCTTTTCAACCAGCTGAAGCTGGAGGTGTCTGGAGTCGGACCCCAGCCAATCCGATATTGATGACCTATACTAAGGATAGGTCATCTGTATACGAATCCCAGAAACCCCACCGACAGTCTAGTGTGTGTGGGAGCTCCCGACTCGCCCCCAGACAGATGATGTCAGAAGAGAGAAGGATAGTGCAAGTTGAATATTTTCTCCTGACCCTTTTGTTAGCTGCTGCCAGAAGCGTCTGGCAGCAGCTTTCTCCACTGTCACCATAAAATACACATTCAGCCGAATGTATGTGTTTCAGGGAATAGGAAGAGGTAGCTGTCAGCTGAATGTGTATGGCCACCTATAGACTGACAACCAGTCCTGCCAAACCCATTGGAGGAAATTCATCAAGACCGGCACTTTCTGCATCGGTCTTGATATTCCCTGCACTGCCGGAGGATGCATCCAATTTATGAAGCGACACAGGCCTTGTCATAAATTAGGCGCAACCTCCAGTACTCTCTGTGCGCTTAAACCTAAATCTACAACAGATCTGAGCTGCCGGAGACTTCTGGCTTCATTTGTGCAAGAAAACTGGTGTAAATGAAGATAAATTTGTTGACCACACCCCGTTCCCACCTGGAAAAATAGCGAGGGTGGCGTAAAAAGAGGCACTTGTTTAAAAAAAAAAAAAAATCACATTTAAAAAGTCACAAACACACAGCTTGCAACTTTTTAAAGCCACTTCTCTGGCGCAAGGGAGATGATAAATCTCTCTCACGTTGTCTTTAGACCCTCTATCTTGAGTGAGAGATAACCTCTGCCCACATCATTTGGACAAAGAATGGTCCATGTAGAACCTTGTGGCTTTTTAATGCTCAGACAGCCTGTCACCAGCTTAAGAACTCCTCGTAAATGTCCCTGTATACACATAGATAAGACTATGTTCCAGTCAAAGGCTGTGATTCATTATGATCCTCTGCAGTGATGACCTGAAGTCATGGAGCAACCTTGAGAGACAGGGGAGGATCCTGTTCTAATTGCAGTAACATTTGTTTAGGTCTAATCTTTTCAGATCAGCAAGTGTCCCGAATGGAAAAGTTGGCTGGATTAGTGGAAGAGTTGGAAGCAGATGAGTGGAGATACACACCAATTGAGCAGCTCTTGGGCTTCACACCTTCTTCAGGTGGAAAATAACCCGCGGCCTGAGTCTGACAGTACAAAAGGAATAAACTTTTAGTTTTTGGACTAAAAGAGCTCATCATCATACATGAGGCATCCAGAGCTTCGAAAAGTAATGTCTTCTGTTGTGGTGGTTTCTATGATTTGTTACATGGTGAACACTTTCACTACTCGTGACTGTCCTGACTCATTCACCAGGTTACCAACGTACCTAAGCTGTGAATGGACAGGGAAGAATGTTTACAGATTTGGATAAAATAAAAAACGTAAACTTTTATGTGCATTATAATGTATGTCTAATGTATATTTGCTTAAAGTGGTTTTTACTTTATTTTCTAAAATAAAGGCGATTACTGTAGTTAACGCTTCGTTAGTGTCTTCGTTATAAGAACAGAGGAATAGTGTATTGTCAGTGTGACAGAAATCCAATGGTCTGGGTATAAAGGTACTGTATGCAATGTGTGACGCTAAGGGTACTTTCACACTTGCGGCAGAGGATTCTGGCAGGCAGTTCAGTCGCCAGAATTGCCTGTCGGACGCAAACGGATGGCATTTGTCAGATGGATCCGGATGCAGATCCGTCTGACAAATGCATTTAAATACCGGATCTGTCTCTCCGGTGTCATCTGGAAAAACGGATCTGGTATTTATTTCTTTGCATTTTTAAAGGTCCGTTTTGCGGAACACTTAATGCCGGATCTGGCACTTATACTTTTAAATGGAAATTAATGCCGAATCCGGCAAGTGTTCAGGAATTTCCTGCCCATTATGCACATGTTCCTTTTTTTAAAGTAAGAGAATTAATTATATAACCTCTGAAGATGTCCTGCGATGCCTGGAACTAAAGGCAATTATTGTGACATTCCTAGGAAAGCCCTGTCTATGAGTCCCTCTGATCTGTAAACAAGCAAACACTTGTTCATGAGCTGGTTCGGTCACCTAAATCATCGTTTCTGGGCAGCAGATGGTGCTGTCTAAACAATGATTTTCTGTGGGGATGAGCGATCACAGGAGTAATCCCACCTCCCCATATAGCAGAGGTGATTGCGGCATGTAAATGCAGCTTTCACCTCCCTTAAAGAGCAGACCATTATCAGGAATAAACGTGAAGAGGCCTTAAGACATTAGCCGTAGATCCTTTAAGTGCCGTCTTGTAAGGTAGGGCCTTCAAGATTAGGACTTGTTTCTTGTAGTGGGCTTGCACCATACCTTTCTTCACCCGCATTGCTGGTTAGATCCCTGGTGATGGGTATGGGCTTTCACTTTCCACACACATGAATGAGGCTTTGGCGCCAATGACCCTGTCGTTCCTTTTTTGGACCAGTTTTGGTAGGTACTAATCACTGCATACTGGTAACACCCAACAAGCCCTGATGTTGTTGAGATGTTCTGACCCAGTCTAGGCATCAGAGTTTGGCCTTTGTCAGTCGCCAGACCCTTATGCCTGTTCATTTTACCTGTTTCTAGCATATCAATATTCAAGAACTGACTGTTCACGTGCTGCTCTATATATCCCACCCCTTAACAGATGCCATTGTCACAAGATGTATATTTGCTGATTTTTTTTAATGTCTCAGCTGAGCTAGACCTCACAATATTCGTCAAATTATCTAAAATAAACATTCTTAGGAATGCTTGTTCCCAATAATTGGCCTCTATAACTGAGCAATTTACCAACCGATGAATGAGCAGACGTTTGTTCATCGGCAGATGGGCATCTTTCATCAGAATTCCTGATTATTGGCAGCACATTTTTTGATATACTGGATTGCGCCGCGAATAATGAATAGAACAGAATGAGGGACGAATGAATCATTCCCCCCGCAATCAGTTTGCATCAGCCTGTGTAATACCACCCTAAATTGGCAGTTCACATAGTGTAAATTCTCATTCTACCTACAACTATCTTCCCCGACCGCCCCATAAACATGCATGCTTGACTTAAGCTACTTCCACATGTGTCAACGAAATCCGGCAGAAAATAGCCTGCTGGAGTTCTCCGGGCCCAGCTAGAAAGTGCAATGTCCTCACTGGACCCCTTTGACTATAATGGTATGCGGCGGGCATCCAGTCTCTCCCTGCACGCAGCGGTTTTTGTCCAGCTGAATCTCTGCATATATGCTGGGGAGTGTCCGGATCCCCGCAACATCCCATTTTGGTCAAGGGGGTCTGGCGGGCATGTGATGCTACCAGGCTATGCTGGATCCAGAGAACTGTCATGCTGTTCTCTGCTGGAACAGCCTTCTGGATTTCTTAGAAAAATCCGCCTTTAGCCCAGTGTGAATGTTTATCCAGTAGAGGAGATAAGGCATTTTTTACAATAGCTTATCGCTTAACTGAACAATAGTTTGAGCATGTTCCCATTCAAATGCATCACGTGGGCTTTGCTTGGGATGACTAAAGGCTTCTGTATACTGCCTGATGTTTGGGCAGATTATCACTAATAAATGTTCATACAAACACTCGTTAGCGATGATCTGCGAATGTAAAGGTGTCGCTGTTTACCCGTTGAATGAGAGAAACGCTTGTTCATTGGGTAATAGGATCATTGGGGCGGACACCTAAATCATGTTTGCAGACAATGACTCTTTATGGGGACGAGCAATGGCATTAGCGATCACTCCTCCCTATCCTGTGGAGTAGGTCACTGCATGTAATAGCAGCGGCCGGTCTCCTTCACTAACCGAGTAGACTATTGTCAGGAAGGAGAGCCTCCTCCCTGATAATCTTCTGCTTAATTGAGCAGTGTAAAGGGACCTCAGGGGCGGGCTGGTATACAATACAGGGAAATTTCCTGGTGAGCTGATACCCAGGGGGGCTCCCGAGCCCTCCTCACGGCCGCTGGATTAATTGTAGGAGAATGAGGTACTTATGCATCTGGCCAGCAGCTACAGGTTTCCTCCTGAATTCAACTGTATTGCAATCCTCAATATGGCGATAGGGCAGTATTTTATGCTGCACTGTTGTATTTGGTTCTGCTGGGGCGGTATTTTGTGCTGCACCACGGTATTGCTGGCCCCGCCTACTTCTGTTGTCCCTGCCTACTTGTGTTGCCTCGCCTTTTGACAATTTGGACTCATTACAACTTGGGGCCACTATAAGTTCCCAGTCCGTTCCGAAGGGGCCTTAATAGTAGTTTGGTTTAAAGTGGTATAATACCTATTTCATTGGGTAGAGAACGTCTAAATGTCATGGTTGGCCATGTGCTCTACTGATGGTCTTTCTCGCCCCCTTCTAAAATCTACAGTCTCTGAAATGTTCTTTGTGAGGGGTGTTCAACAGATTCTTCCTAGCAGAACATACAAGGTGCTGTAAGTAAAAATGTTGCCAAGTTTAGATATACAAGGTATAGTGACCATCCTAAAGCCCTTTCAGGCCTTCTGATTACTTTGACATTGTTTTGTGAGTTGTAGTACACCATGCTCTATGTCCTCTGTGTCTCACCCACTTGATGCTTCATGAGTTTCAGTATATAGTTATAGAAATATAAATAGCCCTTTCTGGCCGCAAAACCAGATTTATTTTTAGTCAATAAGGAACACTTATTCTGAAGTAGATGATCTCCTCGTGCTTGCTAACTTTGGAAATAATACCACGACAGAAGGACTGAAGAGAAAGGTTACAGAGGCATCTGCTTGGAGGAGGTGGAGAAAGCTCAGGTTCAATCAGGGGAAGCATGGAATTTTTTTTCACTGATTTGCTTATTTCTATTTATTGGCTTATTAGCAAAAATATTTTTGTATGGAAATATCTCCAACAGAATTGTCAATGCAACTCTTTCCTCTGATCAACAATCATAGTTCATTCCCACTAATTGCCTATAAAACGGCCTGTGTAAAAAGACCATGAGGCTGGGTTAACATCAGGTTTTTCTCTTACGTTAAACATATAAAAAAACATAAAGAAAAGAAACGTTACGATGCATATTTTTGCTAGACTCTTTTCAGGATCGAAAAGTACGGTGTACAGCGCTTTTGCTCCGTTTTTCCACCAATGTACATGGTAAATGTAAGACACAAACATGATGTGAACCCAGCTTTAGTGACATACGGTACTTTTTCCCCCAGAGGTTATCGTACATATCTGTGAATTTTTGTAGGTCAGCTTGTCTGTTTTTTATATAATCCCCTTATATACTGTTGAATGAAGATGATTTTATTACTTTATTTTATTTAAACTTCATATTTACATTCAGTAGAATAAAATGTAATGAAATATGCAAGATTATAGAATCGCAAAACAACAAAATATAATGTAGTGACAAAACACTGTTAAAGAGCTGTGCCACTCCTGCAGTCTACATATCATACTAGAAGTAAAAAAGACCAAATAAAAAAGGTAAAGGAGAGTGAAATAATAAAAAAAGATTAAACACTGATGTGCACATGTTAAAAACGGACACATTTTACATGGAGTTTCTTACTTGCTGCACTTACATGGGGCCAAATTATAAGAGGGTCAAAATGGGCAATTCATCATGTATGGTCTGTGGACACATAATGATGCCAGTGTTATTTGAGCACTTTATATGGGTACAGTTGTATGGTATATAAATCGTGTACTTCTTTTAGGACAGTTTTTATGACATTGGTTATGGAGGGAGCCCCCTCGTGCTTAAATCCGGCCATGAAGGTACATTAGATACCTATGTCAATCCTCAATAGACAGGCATGTTGTAAATTGTAAGTTAATATTGTTATTATATAGCATTATTATATTCTTTCCTGTAGTACAACCTGATATAAGACAGGTGAATACAATAAAGTACAAATACGAGCAGCATACAAATATAGAGTTGGAGAGAGAGTCTGGTTTATAATTGATAACTCCTGATTTAAAAGGAAAAAATATTATGGAGAAAGTGAAAAAAGAAGCATAGAAGAGGAGGCCTATTCTGCCTTCGCTATGCTGATGGCAGAAAAAAACAACAGGACCATTCAGTCTGTCCATTATATGGCGTGTGTGTGTGTGTGTGTGTGTGTATAAAGGCACACAGATGTGTATATAAGTGGAATGTATCATCAGAAAATTACCTATTTATATCAAGGGTGTAAAAGTGCTTCCCCTCTGCCCTATAAAAATGCTCTCAGAGGCTACTTTTGGGTAGTGTACCTCTTGGTGAGAGATAATTGACCACTAGACATGCCTTCAAGATATTTTGTCTAGTTGACAAACTTTGAGACGAGGTACGTCATTGGACTGAGAGAAGCAGGATGGTTGTTTCAATGAATTGTCCAACATGTAGGCTGTTCTGGCCCACCTGTTATGAAGTGTTGGGAGCATTGGTTACATGAGGGCATAAATGAGTCAAACAAGCTTAGGCCTCATGCACACGACCTTTGTTCGGGTCCGCATCCGAACCCCAGTTTTTGCGGGTCGGGTGCGGACCAATTCACTTCAATGAGGCCGCAAAAGATGCAGACAGCACTCCGTGTGCTGTCCACATCTGTTGCTCCGTTCCGAGGCCCCGCAAAAAAATATAGCATGTCCTATTCTTGTCCGTTTTGCAAACAAGAATTGGTATTTCTACAATGGGCCGCCCGTTCCGTTTCGCAAATTGCAGAAGGCACATGGCTGACCGCAGAAAACTGAACGGTCGTGTGCATGAGGCCTTACAGTATTATCTCCTACAGTTTTGTAGTCCACCATCCAGTCACAGGTGGTACTTTCATTAGACAGCCCTGTTTTAGTTGGACAATTTCCAGGCGCTTAGGAGAAGGAAATTTGGTGTCACGCTGCCCATTATATGTCCTGCCAGTAACAGCCAGCCACTGTCGCCTTTGTTTGCAGTGGTGTTGTAAATGAGAAACTTGGACTGCTACAGAATGAAGCCGTATTGTCTTTAGCAACAAATCCAGGTTCTGTTTGGGATCCCACGGTGGTCAGGTTAAAGTATGGAGGCCATGTGTTGCTTCAGTCCTACCTTAGCTGTGGCGTGACACACTCCCCTCTAATGGTGTGATGATCTGAGGAGCCATTGCATATGACAGCTGGTCACCCCCCAGTCAGTGATACAAAGAACACTAACAGCTCAGCCACGGGTTGCCTCTCATGGCAGGGCTTCCAACTGGCATATTTCACTAGGATAACATTCAACCACATAAAGGGTTTCCAGGAATTTCTCTGCCAGATTGTATCACTTCCTTGACCTGCCCGGTCGCCAGATTTATCACCCATCGAGCACTTATGGGACGCCAGCTTAGGCAACCTACGAATGTGCAGGATCAACCATCTGTGAGCAAATGTGCCGCAGGATACCATACGGAACCTGTAGGCCTCCATGCCCAACCGTATCTCATCCTGTATCCAGGCTAGAGATGGCCCAACAGGGTCCTAGAGCCTCCTTTTAATTGTAGAGTTTTCTCCAATAAACGTATTCTCTCTCTAATATTGTAATTACTTGCATATATCATCATTACATTCACACATAGAAAGTTTCCTTCAAATCCAACAACTTCTTCTTGGTGCGTTATTTTTTAATTTTTTTTTATGTCATCGAGCCTAAATGTAGTTCAGTAACAGAATATATACCGTGACCTGTAACAATGCCTCTATGTGTGGGACGTGACAGGATGCTCCAGCGTAGAATGTGCTATTTTCTTATGATCCCTGAATAAATGTCTTAACATGGTGAAAGCAAGGAAATTCCTTCATTTCCACAGCTATCCCACCCAATGTGTTTTTTGTTTAAAGGCACGAAATGATAGCCTCCGCTTGTTCTATACACTAGCAATGTACCTGATAATAAGACAGTTTTTTTTCTGTGCTTTACAACCCCATTGCTTCTACCCCATGAATTCTTATGCTCCTCAGGATAGGCCATCAATATCTGATCAGTGGGAGGTCTACACTCCGCATCCCCCTCAATCAGTTGTTCTTCTAGTAGTGAACTGAGCTGTGTACTTCCTGCGCCAAAGTCCAGCACCAGAACTACAATGCTCCATCCATTGTGTAGTGGACAGAGCCGGTAACTGCACTGCTGATCCCATTGAAGTAAACGGGAGCAGCACTACAGTAACCAGCTTCATCCACTAAACAATGGATGGAGCTGTGTAGTTCAGGCAACAACATCTGACACTACCCCGAAACAGCTGATCGGCAGGGGTGCAGGCTGTTGAACCCCGCCAATCATATATTGAACTATTCTGAGGATTGGTCAACTGTAGTAAAATCCTGGACAACCCTTTTAAGGACTCTTAATGCTTTGTCCATGTCGGTATTGCAGTCCACAAACCATGGATCCACAAAATACCACCTTCCGTGCCCAATCCGCAATATTCTTGAAGATTAGGACATGTTCTATAATTTGCAGAATGAACACACGGATGCGGACAGCGCACAAAGGCCTTTTTTATTTTTCAGACCCATAAACATAAATGGGTCCGTATCTTTATTTACTGTCTATAATGCCAGCATGTTCCACAGCTCATTCGGAGAAAATGAGACATTACCGAATAATAATGAAAAAGGTAATCAACAATTCACACGATAGGAAACGGGGCTGACACAAAAGCTAAAAGTGTTTGTCTAGTAGACATCCAGCCATCTTTTATACAGGATAGCTGCATGAGCTATGGAGATGGAGTACAAGGAGTGTGGGCAATCTGGTTGTAAAAGGACCCAGTGTCCCTATGACAACACTTATCTGCTAAAGGACAAGGGCAGGAAGTGGTGTCATGAGAATATACAGTACGTATGAAAGCTCTTGACACATCTCAATCACTGATAACAAACAGGAAAAAAATTCTGCATTCACATCTTTGCCCGTCTTTGGTACATTTAGCCTATTCTGAGTGTAATTTGTGAAGATGAAAGAAGCAGGCAGCTGTATAACAGTATTCGGCAGTATTATTTTTCTGTGGATGTTGTTATGACCTCAGGAATCATTTCTTTATTATCAGATTTTTGGTAACATGTTCTACAATAGATCACATGGTTTTTTGTTTTTTTTCGGTCCATATCTCTGGGATCTCACACATGACAGTCAGAAGGATTTTGCAGTTTCTGATGCACTTGCCATAAACTCTTCTGTCACATGCTGCGCAGGGACACGTGTCCATAGCTATAATAGCATTGGCACTTGTCCTGTAGCTTTTCACTGGATGATGGCTTCCCACCTCCTCCGCCGTGTGTAATTGTATGCTACAGGTTGTCTCCCACGTCCTCTTTTTTATGTGAGAATAGCAGATGTTGCTGCTTGCTGTACGAACCCAGAATTGGAGCATATGACGTATTGTGTTATTCCACTTCCAAGCTTATAGCGATATATTTCTTACTCAGAGTTAAAGGGGAATCTTCAGAGATTTCATTTGCATTTGGTAGTTACTTGTACTGTTTCCAATATTTAGCAACATTTTATTTTTAACAGAATAGGCCCTTGCTCTGAAAATATTGTATTTTAAAATAAGGAAAAGTAACACTAACACTAACAAAAATATACTAAAACTTAAAAACACTTTAGGCATGTTGTATATTGTTTTAAAGAGGACCCAGAACTTCTCCCAACATATCTGTTATAGTTACTGCTTGTATTCCGCATGTAATAACAATTCTGGAGCATCCATTCTAATGATTCTATGTTGTGCCATTCTTCTATTATTCCTACTAGGGTCTTACTATGTTGGGGAAGGGGGGTACCTGCACAGTCTGGCACTATTCAATCAGTCGCAAAAACACAAATGCAATGGCACTCTGCAACCAGCACTCTGCCCTGCCTCTATGATGGATGTTGAATGAGGCATTAGTGTACATTTTGGCCAAAGCGTAATAAGCCACTCACCACGTCAAGGTCGCCTCTATGAGTGGTCCCTAACACTAGTTCCTACCTGTTATGGGCCATGACAGCCACACAACGTCCAGGGAGCGCAGGTACAGCATGCACGCCAGGCACACTCTGCTTTTAACCCCGTCCGGTGCCATTACAGCTTCCATCGGATCCAGGGATGCAAGTACCAACATGCATGCTGAGCCCACTATATACTTCTCCTGGAGCCAAATGGCTACTGGTAGGCGCTATAAAAGCAGACTCAGTTTTTTACTGACTTTAAAACCAATCTCCAGGGCAGACTAACTGGTCAGGTGTGCATGACTGCTTGGAGATCGCCACGCCTCCAATATATACTACAAAGAAAAAAAATGTGGGGGGGTTCAGTCAGCACAACCCTGTATGCAGGTGCACATTGCTATGGTGAAATACACTAAACAAGACATGTCAGGAGAGGTGACGGGTCCTCTTTAATTAAAGGGAACCTATCACCGGGATTTGGGGTATAGAGCTGAGGACATAGGTTGCTAGATGGCCGCTAGCACATCCACAATACCCAGTCCCCATAGCTCTGTGTGCTTTTATTGTGTATAAAAAACGATTTGATACATATGCAAATTACCCTGAGATGAGTCAGAGCTTGAAAATATGACTCTTCTCTGGTCACACAAGTAAAATATGACTCTTTTATGTTAATTTGCATATGTAGCAAATCTGGTTTTTTACACAATAAAAGCACACAGAGCTTTGGGGACTGGGTATTGCGGATGTGCTAGCGGACATCTAGCAAACCATGTCCTCAGCTCTGTACTCAAAATCCCGATGACAGGTTCCCTTTAAGTATGTTTAATGTGTTTTGGAACACCTCCTTGAAAATACAGGTCTCTGAGGCCAGATAAACTTTTTTTTTCTTAAAATGTGCCTAGCAGCAGCCTTCAAAAGGTCCCTTTACTCGGTCTGACACAGTGGGCAATTATTGAGAAGAAACTGTTCATTCCCGATAATTGCCTGCTCTTCAGAGGAGATGAGAGGAACATTCAATGCAGCAATCACCTCCACTGTATGGCGGACGAAGGATCGTTGCTGTGATCACTCGTCCCTATATAAAATCATTGTTTTCTAAGCACCAGATCGCTGTTTAGAAACCACGATCTGCTGTCCAGAATCTATGGTTGAAGGTGGATTTAGATGGGTTGACTGCACATCCGATTGTCGGAAAGGAAACGTTCCTTCCTGACAGTCGGCTGCTCGTTCATTTACATGCTGCAATCTCCTTCACTGTATGAGGATGGGGGATCACTATAGTGATCCCTCGTCCTCATACAGAATCATGGCTTCTGAGCAGCAGATCGCTGTTTAGACCGCATGATCGGTGGTGACTGCACGAGCAACAGGATCACCCCATGAACAAGTGTTTCGGTCGTTCCCGATAATCTGGACGTCTAAATGTGATTTTAGGTGTCTGAGTCGGAAACATCTGTACCTGATGAAGTGAGCAATTATCAGGAACAAACTTTGCTAGGGATAATCTTTCCCGATCATTGCCATGTTTGTTGAACCAATTAAAGGGGCCTTTATCAAGCCAGACCTTACATTTGTGTACGTGTGTAAAGTAAATAAAATAGTAACAGTCCATAAAAAAGCAGAAGGAGCATGTCTCTTCCTGTGTCTCCTTCCTGAACTACAAAGGGCAATATTAGGAGCACAATATGGTCTATTGCTCATGTTAGATCATTGTGCCACTGTCCACAACAATATTGTGTGTATGCACAGAAATCATACATGTCTACTTTTATGGAATGCCTTGAAGAATCTTCCGTCTCACCCAGATATCTCCCTTCTCATTGATTTGTGTGTGGTCTTTTTTCTTCCAATATACTGGAGACAAGGATATCAGTAAGACGTCTATGTAAATAACGCTTATAAAGACCACTTTTTGGAGATCGTGTCCATCTAGACACCCTGGAGGTAGAGTGCAGACTGTCTTAGCTTTCACCTGCTGAATAGGATTAGGAGCCACATTTCCTGTTACAGACTCAGAGCCTTTTGTTACATACATTACTGAAAACACATCCCCTCATTATGTAGTATACTCCTTTCAGGTGTAATGCATGCTTCTGTGTCGGCCTCTTGAGTTCCACCACCCCTCATACAAAAGAAGACCCAAGTAGACAACTGAAAAGAAGACAATTGTGTCCAAAATTTGACTGGGGATGTGGATTCCTTCTTCCTGTTTCCTTTAGTAAAAACTCTTATTTCGTTCCTGCTTCACAGTGATTGTATTTTTCTTTAAATCTGACCACAGTGCTATCTGTATATTGCAGCTATGGAGCCTGTTCATGTAGCCTTCCTGTGCCATGTAAAACTCAAGAAGGCAGAAAATTAGAAAAATTTGCAAATCCAACAACAATCTAGATTAAATTTGGAGCGGAAGGACCTTCACCTGAACGGATCCGATCGAACGCTAGTGTGAAAGTAGCCTAAAAGGGGTTTTCTTGAAAGTATTCTAAGGATAGGTCATCAATATTTGACTGTGGAGGTCCGACACCTCTGCTGATCGGCTGTATGAAGAGACCGCAACACTCCAGTGAGTGCTGCAGCCTCTTCCTAGACCAGTAATTTTCATCGGTCACATGGCCTAGGCACTAGTGATAAGCGGCAGGGGTCATATTCAAATTCGCGATATTTTGCGAATATTTTTTAGAATATTCGTTGAATATTCGAAAATGCACTTTTTTTTACTCGAAAAATCGGCAAGGTAATGATTGTGTAATATGCACATTTTCGTAATTCGGATTTTCGTATTCGAATTTTTATAGCTAATTTTTCAACTTACAACTATTAGACAAAGAAGATTATAGCACTATATTAGCTAAATTGCTCTATATTCAATTTTTTTTCAAATATTCGTTATATTGCTATAACTTCGTTTTTTCGAATATTCGTAATATTCTAAAACAAGAATACCGTATATATAGCAATATAGCGAATATTGAAAAAAACGAATATAGAGCAATTTAGCTAATATAGTGCTATAATCTTTTTTTTTATAGTTGTAATTTTTTTCCAATCTGAACTTCAGATGAGAAAAAAATTACAACTATTAGACAAAGAAGATTATAGCACTATATTAGCTAAATTGCTCTATATTCGTTTTTTTTCGAATATTCGCTATATTGCTATAATTTCGTTTTTTTCGAATATTTGTAATATTCTAAAACAAGAATATATAGCAATATAGCGAATATTCCAAAAAAACGAATATAGAGCAATTTAGCTAATATAGTGCTCTAATCTTCTTTGTCTAATAGTTGTAATTTTTTATCTCAAGTTCAGATTGGAAAAAAATTACAACTATAAAAAAAAAGATTATAGCACTATATTAGCTAAATTGCTCTATATTCGTTTTTTTCTAATATTCGCTATATTGCTATAACTTTGTTTTTTCGAATATTCGTAATATTCTAAAACAAGAATATATAGCAATATAGCGAATATTCGAAAAAACGAATATAGAGCAAAATTCGCAAACACTACTACTCCTAAAGTCAAGTATATTGCAGCATTCTTATTTGCCCACAAGATAGAAGCAGGGAGCTATCATGTGTACTGATTAAAAAAAAAAAAAAAAAAGGATTTTTTTTCCGAATATTCGAAATTACGAATATATATAACTATATTCCAAATATTCGCGAATTTTCGAAGTACCTATATTCGTGATAAAAATTCAAATATTCGTGATCAACACTACTAGGCACAGCTCAGTTCCATGCAAGTGAATAGGCCTGGGCTCAAATACCACGCACAGCCACTATACAATGAATGGTATGCCTACTGTGCTCTGAGGAGGCCGCAGTGCTCACCGGAGCACCACAAAGAGCTGATTGGTGGTGGTGCCTGGTGATGGAACCCTTCCAATCGGATACCAATAAGCTAAAAAAAACGTAGGTTCCTACACTGCCTGTCCAAAAAAAAAGTCGCCACCCAAAAAAAAAAGGTCACACACTAATATTTCGTTGGACCGCCTTTAGCTTTGATTACGGCATGCATTCGCTGTGGCATTGTTTTGATAAGATTCTGCAATGTCACAAGATTTATTTCCATCCAGTGTTGCATAAATTTTTCACCAAGATCTTGCATTGATGATGGTAGAGTCTGACTGCTGCGCAAAGCCTTCTCCAGCACATCCCAAAGATTCTCAATGGGGTTAAGGTCTGGACTCTGTGGTGGCCAATCCATGTGTGAAAATGATGTCTCATGCTCCCTGAACCACTCTTTCACAATTTGAGCCCGATGAATCCTGGCATTGTCATCCTGGAATATGCCCGTGCCATCAGAGAAGAAAAAAATCCATTGATGGAATAACCTGGTCATTCAGTATGTTCAGGTAGTCAGCTGACCTCATTCTTGGAGCACATACTGTTGCTGAACCTAGACCTGACCAACCCCAGATCATAGCACTGCCCCCACAGGCTTGTACAGTAGGCACTAGGCATGATGGGTGCATCACTTCATCTAGCTCTCTTCTTACCCTAATGTGCCCATCACTCTGGAACAGGGTAAATCTGGACTCATCAGACCACATGACCTTCTTTCAGAGTCCAATCTTTATGCTCCCTAGCAAATTGAAGCCTTTTTTCCTGGTTTGCCTAACTGATTAGTGGTTTTCTTACAGCTACACAGCTGTTCAGTCCCAATCCCTTGAGTTCCCTTCGCATTGTGCGTGTGGAAATGCTCTTACTTTCACTATTAAACATATCCCTGAGTTCTACTGTTGTTTTTCTTCAACTTGATTTCACCAAACGTTTAAGTGATCGCCGATCACGATCATTCAGGATTTTTTTCCTGCCACATTTCTTCCTTGAATACGATGGGTCCCCACTATCCTTCCAGTTTTTAAGAATGCGTTGTACAGTTCTTAAATGGGTATTTCCATCTTAGACAATGGGTGCATATTGCTAGGATATGCCCCTATTGTCTGATAGGTGCGGGTCCCACCGCTGGGACCCGCACCTATATTTAGAATGGAGCGGGGAGCGCTGTGGCCGGAGCGCCCCAGATTTCCCGGGGTCCGTCCACCACCAAGCGCTAATCCCCACATCTCCCTCAGAAGTGAGTGGAAGCGTGTCGTGCATGCGCGGCCCGTGCTCCCATTCATTTCTATGGGGCAGACGGCAATAGCCGAGCCAGCACTCGGCTATTTTGAGTGGCCCCATAGAAATGAATGGAGGGAGGCTGCGCATGCACAGTGCACTCTTCTTTACTTTTGGGGCTCCATTCTCGATATAGGTGCGGGTCCCAGTGGTGGGACCCGCACCTATAAGACAATATATATGCCCCCATTGTCTGAGATGAGAAAAATCCTTTAACCCAATTTTAGTAGTTTCTGCAATCTCCTTAGATGTTTTCTCTGCTTGATGCATGCCAATGATTTGACCCTTCTCAAACAGACTAACATCTTTTCCACGACCACGAAATGTGTCTTTCAACATGGTTGTTTAGGAAATGAGAAGCAACTCATTGCACCAGTTGGGGTTAAATAACTTATTGCCAGCTGAAAGATAATCGCCCATGCAGTAATTATCCAATAGGAGGCTCATAACTATTTGCTTAGTTAAATCCAGGTTGCAACTTTTTGTTGTTGGACAGGCAGTGTATCTAAAGAAGCCACCTTACCGTTGGTAAATGGGCCTGACGCAATTTTCATAAAAAATGTGCACAAAATGCTTCAAATTTTCATATTAAGCAGTAATGCAATTCAGAATAACCCATGTTTCCGGTGCTGACATGTGTCTTTGCGCATGGAGGAGTGTGTTGCTACATACTGTGTATTGTGTGTTTGCTGTTGTATGTCAGCCATGGTAGCATGCACCTGGACTTTATTTCATATTGTTTGGAGGTGCTGGTCTAACTTAGTTTTTTTACATTTGGGGGAGTACCTACCTATACTTGGGCCGTGGACTCCTAGCCATCTGTCCAAGGTTATTAATAAAAATATAGAATTGTTGGATCCTACACTGCCCTGAATTTTTTAGGCCCAGGCCCAGGAGAGGTACGTTTTAGGCTCCATTCACACGTCCGCAATTTTCCTTCCGCATCTGTTCCACAATTTTGCGGAACAGGTGCGGATCCATTCATTTCAATGGGGGAGTAATTCCTGTCCGCATCAGCACTTCCGTGATGCGGTTCCGCAAAAAAAACGAAGCATGTCCTACTTTTGGCCGCAAATTGCGGTCCGTGGCCCCATTGTACTCAATGGGTCCGCAAAAAAGCGGATGACATGCGGAAAGACACCAAATGTCTTCCGCATATCATCCGCATTACCCTAGCAGCGTGTATTCCTCCTTCCTTTTTTATTTCTGCGGAAACACGGAACAGATGTGGATGCACTTTTGTAAAAAACTGAAGGTTTTTACGGAAACACGGATCCGCAAAAAAACGGACCGTAAGGAAAATTGGATGGAGCTTTATAATGTAGGTTCCAATCTAAGGCTTGTTTGGAGACCCAGTCACAGAAAAATAAAGAAATAATAAAAATAACAGATCCTGAGCATCAGTTATGCATATAGCATACGTTTCAGCCATTTCCGCCTTCATGCAGAACTTTTTTTGGGGTCTAAAATAATGGATCTGAGACAGAAATGGCTTAAACAGGTGCCAAATGTGCCTAACTGATGCTCAGGATCCATTATTTTTACAGGATCAGTTTTTTTTATTTTCTTCTAGCGTTTCAGAAGAAAGGAAAAATAATGGTGAACTTGCCCTTACTTCCATATATAAACTGGTAAACAGCTGCCTCAGTGTTGAGCACATAAGGGTGAGTTGGGGGTTTGAAGATTAAAGGGGGTTTCCAGACTCCTGATAGTGCAGCCTCTGGTGCTGGAACTAGCTCTTTGAATAGAACAGGAAGCACAGCCCCTTTCACCGAGCTTGGTTACTGCAGCTTAGATCCTTTGAAGAGAATGTTCCAGTTCTGGAGGCTGCAGGGCACAGCTAATCAATGGGTGCTTAGTGTCCGACCCTCACCGATGGATATTAATGACATATTATGAGTATAGGTCATCAATATCAGGAGCCTGGAAAATTCCTTTAAATTGAGATCTGTTTGCATTACAGCAATGCAGCATACCATACAAGCCATGCGGCCCCTGGTGGCCATATTTATAGGTATTAAATATAGTCATGAGAAGGTTTTAGTACAAATTAGGTAAATTGGATAATGCTTGTGAAGACATTGAACAGTTGTCGGAAAACAATTTTCAGGATCTGGGTTTGGATTTCTTTAGGATTCTGCTGTTATAATATCGACCAGACTCTGTATGAACTCTGCTATTAATTTCCTTGTCCTGGGTATCCCATTCCCCCATCCATAGCCCTTAACCCCCCCCCCCCCCCCCCCCTACACACCCACCCTTCCTCCACTTTACTTCCCGGATTTCTCTGCTGCCTTTTCTCTGCAGTTACTTTATTATTAATATTATTACTGAGAATGTACAGTATATCAGCCTAGATTTGAGTGTATATATCCAGAGCTATACTTTGATTATGTACAGACATTGTAACTCTGTAGAGTTTATTGGGGGGTGTCACTTTTTGTATACTCTGTTATATTGAAAATCAAATGATGTAATTAAAAATAACAATTTTCTTTCAAACTGATTCGATCAGGGAATTTTATCTTACATAAGATACTTATCACATTCATGCCCCATGATTATCCATTTCCTCTATTTGTTTTGTTCACTTTACAAACTGGTGTTTGTCTTTTATACTGTGTAGAGAGGCTCTAAGAAGGCATCGTACTATGTTGGGGGCACTAATGGGGCTCATACTGTATAGAGAGACTCTAAGAAGGCATTGTACTATGTTGAGGGGCACTAATGGGGCTCATACTGTGTACAGAGGCTCTAAAAAGGCATCATACTATGTTGGGGGGCACTAATGGGGCTCATACTCTGTAGAGAGGCTCTAAGAATGCATCATGCTATGTTCGGGGGCACTAATGGGCATCATACTGTGTAGAGAGGCTTTAAGAAAGCATTGTACTATTTTGTGGGGCACTAATGGGGCTCATACTGTGTAGAGAGGCTCTAAGAAGGCATCGTTCTATGTTCGGGGGCACTAATGGGCATCATACTGTGTAGAGAGGCTCTAAGAAGGCATCGTACTATGTTTGGGGCACTAATGGGGCTCATACTGTGTAGAGAGGCTCTAAGAAGGCATCGTACTATGTTGGGGGGCACTAATGGGGCTCATCCTGTGTAGAGACTATACGAAGGCATCTTACTATGTTGGGAAGCACTAATGGGGTTCATACTGTGTAGAGAGGCTCTAAGAAGGCATAGTACTATGTTTGGGGGCACTAATGGGTTTCATACTGTGTAGAGAGGCTCTAAGAAAGCATTGTACTATGTTGGGAGGAACTAAAGGGGGTCATACTGTGTAGAGAGGCTCTAAGAAAGCATCGTACTATGTTGGGGGGAACTAAAGGGGGTCATACTGTGTAGAGAGACTCTAAGAAGGCATCGTACTATGTTGAGGGGCACTAATGGGGTTCATACTGTGTAGAGAGGCTCTAAGAAGGCATCATACTATGTTTTGGGGAACTAATAGGGCTCATACTGTATAGAGAGGCTCTAAGAAGGCATTGTACTATGTTGGGGGGCACTAATGGGGCTTATACTGTGTATAGAGGCTCTAAGAAGGCATCGTACTATGTTCGGGGGCACTAATGGGGTTCATACTGTGTAGAGAGGCTGTAAGAAGGCATCATACTATGTTCGGGGGCACTAATGGGGTTCATACTGTGCAGAGAGGCTCTAACAAGGCATTGTACTATGTTGGGGGGAACTAATAGGGCTCATACTGTATAGAGAGGCTCTAAGAAGGCATTGTACTATATTGGGGAGCACTAATAGGGCTGTGTCGGGCACAGAGTGCATTAATACTGTCTGTGGGACACTAAGGGGACATTATTACTGTCTTGGGGGCATTAATATTGTGTGTGGTCACTAAAGGGACATTCTTACTGTTTTGGGGCACTAAAGGGGCATCATTACTGTAGAGTTGCACAGGGTATCGAAGTTTCGATACCCAATCGATACTTTTAGACTCGGATTAGTGCGGCACCTGAGGGGTTAATTGCCAGGGATCTCAGCTCCATGTCATAGAGGGAGGGGGCTGGGTATGTGATACCGCTGCAGGCACCCGCTGCCTACACTTAAATTAATGTGTCAATTATATTCATTGGTGGCGCAATGGGCCCCCAACCCCACCAGGATTATAACTAGTATAATCATTGGTGGCTCAGTGGCCACAGGTGCCCCCCCTCATTGTTATATTCATTGGTAGCAGTGGCCACAGGGTCACCTCCCGTCCTCCTCATTGGTGATGCAGTGGCAGCTTCCGATCGGAGCCCCAGCAATGTAATCGTGGGGCAGCGATCGGTTACCATGGCAGCCAGGATGCTGCTGAAGCCCTGGCTGCCATGGTAAGCTCCCTGCTGCTGTGTGCACAAAGTCCAGGGCAACAAGGATAGTGTGAAGTTTTATTCACCCTAATAGAGCTCTATTAGGGTGAATAGGACAAGGGATTAAAAGATCCCAGGTTTTAGCCCCTAAGGGGGCTAATAGTTAGTAAAAAATAAAAAAAGTTAAACACACCAAAATAACTAAAAGTTTAAATCGCCCCCTTTCCCAATTTTACATATAAAATATATAAACAATAAAAAGTGCGAACTAATAAAATATAAAAAAATATCTCCTATGCGGTGAACGCCATAACAAAAAAATAAAATTATTTTTTTAGTCACCTTGTCCCCCCAAAAAATAGGATAGGACTGTTCTATTAACTGCTGGACATTCCATAAAATGCGGAATGCACACAGCTTTTTGGGTGTTTTATTTTTTTAGCGTGGTATCGAATGGTATTGAGTATCACAATCCTTTTTTCTGATATCGATATCGAATCAAAATGTTGGTATCGTGACAACCCTACATTACTATGAAGAGAGCGGTAAGGAGGCATTGCGTTGCGTGAAAATCACAGCATGTTCTATATTCTGCGATTTTCACGCAACGCTGGCCCCATAGAAGTAAATGGAGCTGCGTCAAAATCGCATCCACAAGCAAGTGTGGATGCGACGCATTTTTCACAGATGGTTGCTAAGAGATGTTTGTAAACATTCTGGGTTTTTTTTATGCGCGTGCAAAACGCATCAAATCGCATTGCACCCGCGTGATATAAACTGAACGCAATCCCAAACAAAACTGAATAGACTTGCTTGCAAAATCACGCAGTTTTCACTGAACGCATCCGCAACGCATCCGGACCTAATCCGGACACGCTCATCTCCAAGGGGTCTTACTGTCTTGGGTGCACTAAGGGGTATTACCATTGCGTAGGGGGCACTAAGAGGACATTCTTACTGTGTTTGGGAAATTAGGCGACATCACTACTGTGAAGGGAGCACTATGGGGCATCCTTACTGTACTGTGCGCAATCACATCAGATTTTTACTGTGTGAGGGCACTGTTACCATGTGGGGGCACAACGGGAAATGGGTTAAGAGTGGTATGCATTTAGCATTTACACAGCTGGACACTGGAGCAGATTTACTATTGCAAAGATTGCATAGATTGAGTCAGAATTCTGGTGCATTAAAGGGAACCTGTCACCGGGATTTTGGGTATAGAGCTGAGGACATAGGCTGCTAGATGGCCGCTAGCACATCCGCAATACCCAGTCCCCATAGCTCTGTGTGCTTTTATTGTGTAAAAAAAAACAATTTGATACATATGCAAATTAACCTGAGATGAGTCCTGTACGTGAGATGAGTCAGGGACAGGACTCATCTCAGGTTAATTTGCATATGTATCAAATCATTTTCTTACACAATAAAAGCACACAGAGATATGGGGACTGGGTATTGCGGATGTGCTAGCGGCCATCTAGCAGCCTATGTCCTCAGCTCTATACCCAAAATCCCGGCGACAGGTTCCCTTTAAGGTATGTCAAAACCAGATACCCCATAAAAATAAACTAATACATACAGTGCCTTGCAAAAGTATTCACCCCCGTTGACTTTTTTTCGTGTATTGTTACATTCCAGCATTAAGTTTAATGTTTTGTTAATAAGAATTCTATATAAAAAAAAAAATATTGTTTAGAAATTGATACCAGAAAATTGGCCTGTGCGTATGTATTCACCCCCTTTGTTAGGAGGCCCATAAAAAGCTCTGGTGCAACCAATTACCTTCAGAAGTCACATAATTAGTGAAATGATGTCCACTTATGTGCAAGCTAAGTGTCGCATGATCTGTCAGTACATATACATATACAAGGAACTCTCCAAACAAGTAAGGGGCGATGTTGTTGAGAACGAGAAGTACAAATCAGGGTTAGGTTATAAAAAAAATGTCCAAATCTTTGATGATGCCCAGGAACACCATCCAATCTATCATAACCAAATGGAAAGAACATGGCACAACAGCAAACCTGCAAGAGACGGCCGCTCACCAAAACTCACGGACCGGGTAAGGAGGGTATTAATCAGAGAGGCAGCAAAGAGACCTAAGGTAACCCTGGAGGAGCTGCAGAATTCCACAGCAGAGACTGGAGTATCTGTACATAGGATAAGCCGTACGGTCCATAGAGTTTGGCTTCATGGCAGAGTGGCCAGAAGAAAGCCATTACTTTCAGCAAAAAACAAAAAGGCACGTTGTGAGTTTGCGAAAAGGCATGTGGGAGACTCCCAAAATGTATGGAGGAAGGTGCTCTGGTCTGATGAGACTAAAACTGAACTTTTTGGCCATCAAAGAAAACGCTATGTCTGGCGCAAACCCAACACATCTCGTCACCCAAAGAACACCATCCCCACAGTGAAACATGGTGGTGGCAGCATCATGCTGCAGGGATGTTTTTCAGAAGCCGGGACTGGGAAACTAGTCAGAGTTTAGGGAAAGATGGATGGTGCTAAATACAGGTATATTCTTGAGCAAAACCTGTACCACTCAGTGCGTGATTTGAGGCTAGGACGGAGGTTCACCTTCCAGCAGGACAATGACCCCAAACACACTGCTAAAGCAACACTTGAGTGGTTTAACCACTTCAGCCCCGCTAGGTGAAACCCCCTTCATGACCAGGCCACTTTTTACACTTCGGCACTACACTCCTTTCACCGTTTATCGCTCGGTCATGCAACTTACCACCCAAATGAATTTTACCTCCTTTTCTTCTCACTAATAGAGCTTTCATTTGGTGGTATTTTATTGCTGCTGACATTTTTACTTTTTTTGTTATTAATCAAAATGTAACGATTTTTTTGCAAAAAAATGACATTTTTCACTTTCAGCTGTAAAATTTTGCAAAAAAAACGACATCCATATATACATTTTTCGCTAAATTTATAGTTCTACATGTCTTTGATAAAAAAAAATGTTTGGGCAAAAAAAAAAATGGTTTGGGTAAAAGTTATAGCGTTTACAAACTATGGTACAAAAATGTGAATTTCCACTTTTTGAAACGGCTCTGATTTTCTGAGCACCTGTCATGTTTCCTGAGGTTCTACAATGCCCAAACAGTAGAAAAACCCCACAAATGACCCCATTTCGGAAAGTAGACACCCTAAGGTATTCGCTGATGGGCATAGTGAGTTCATAGAACTTTTTATTTTTTGTCACAAGTTAGCGGAAAATGATGATGATTTTTTTTTTTTTTCTTACAAAGTCTCATATTGCACTAACTTGCGACAAAAAATAAAAAATTCTAGGAACTCACCATGCCCCTCACAGAATACCTTGGGGTGTCTTCTTTCCAAAATGGGGTCACTTGTGGGGTAGTTATACTGCCCTGGCAATTTAGGGGCCCAAATGTGTGAGAAGAACTTTGCAATCAAAATGTGTAAAAAATGACCGGTGAAATCCGAAAGGTGCACTTTGGAATATGTGCCCCTTTGCCCACCTTGGCAGCAAAAAAGTGTCACACATGTGGTATCGCCGTACTCAGGAGAAGTTGGGGAATGTGTTTTGGGGTGTCATTGTACATATACCCATGCTGGGTGAGAGAAATATCTTGGCAAAAGACAACTTTTCCCATTTTTTTATACAAAGTTGGCATTTGACCAAGATATTTTTCTCACCCAGCATGGGTATATGTAAAATGACACCCCAAAACACATTCCCCAACTTCTCCTGAGTACGGCGATACCACATGTGTGACACTTTATTGCAGCCTAGGTGGGCAAAGGGGCACATATTCCAAAGTGCACCTTTCGGGTTTCGCCGGTCATTTTTTACACATTTTGATTGCAAGGTACTTCTCACACATTTGGGCCCCTAAATTGCCAGGGCAGTATAACTACGCCACAAGTGACCCCATTTTGGAAATAAGACACCCCAAGGTATTCCGTGAGGGGCACTGCGAGTTCCTAGAATTTTTATTTTTTTTGTCACAAGTTAGCGGAAAATGATTATTATTTTTTTTCTCTCTTTTTTCCTTACAAAGTCTCATATTCCACTAACTTGCGACAAAAAATTTAAAATTCTAGGAACTCGCCATGCCCCTCACGGAATACCTTGGGGTGTCTTCTTTCCAAAATGGGGTCACTTGTGGCGTAGTTATACTGCCCTGGCAATTTAGGGGCCCATATGTGTGAGAAGTACTTTGCAATCAAAATCTGTAAAAAATGACCGGTGAAATCCGAAAGGTGCACTTTGGAATATGCGCCCCTTTGCCCACCTTGGCATCAAAAAAGTGTCACACATCTGGTATCGCCGTACTCAGGAGAAGTTGGGGAATGTGTTTTGGGGTGTCATTTTACATATACCCATGCTGGGTGAGAGAAATATCTTGGCAAACGACAACTTTTCCAATTTTTTTATACAAAGTTGGCATTTGACCAAGATATTTTTCTCACCCAGCATGGGTATATGTAAAATGACACCCCAAAACACATTCCCCAACTTCTCCTGAGTACGGCGATACTAGATGTGTCACACTTTTTTGCTGCCAAGGTGGGCAAAGGGGCACATATTCCAAAGTGCACCTTTCGGATTTTGCAGGCCATTTTTTACACATTTTGATTGCAAAGTTCTTCTCACACATTTGGGCCCCTAAATTGCCAGGGCAGTATAACTACGCCACAAGTGACCCCATTTTGGAAAGAAGACACCCTAAGGTATTCCGTGAGGGGCACTGCGAGTTCCTAGAATTTTTTTTTCTTTGTCACAAGTTAGCGGAAAATGATGATGTTTTTTTTTTTTCTTACAAAGTCTCATATTGCACTAACTTGCGACAAAAAATAAAAAATTCTAGGAACTCACCATGCCCCTCACAGAATACCTTGGGGTGTCTTCTTTCCAAAATGGGGTCACTTGTGGCGTAGTTATACTGCCCTGGCAATTTAGGGGCCCATATGTGTGAGAAGTACTTTGCAATCAAAATGTGTAAAAAATGGCCTGCAAAATCCGAAAGGTGCACTTTGGAATATGTGCCCCTTTGCCCACCTTGGCATCAAAAAAGTGTCACACATCTGGTATCACCGTACTCAGGAGAAGTTGGGGAATGTGTTTTGGGGTGCCATTTTACATATACCCATGCTGGGTGAGAGAAATATGTTGGCAAAAGACAACTTTTCCCATTTTTTTATACAAAGTTGGCATTTGACCAAGATATTTATCTCACCCAGCATGGGTATATGTAAAATGACACCCCAAAACACATTCCCCAACTTCTTCTGAGTACGGCGATACCAGATGTGTCACACTTTTTTGCAGCCTAGATGCGCAAAGGTGCCCAAATTCCTTTTAGGAGGGCATTTTTAGACATTTGGATCCCAGACTTCTTCTCACGCTTTAGGGCCCCTAAAAAGCCAGGGCAGTATAAATACCCCACATGTGACCCCACTTTGGAAAGAAGACACCCCAAGGTATCCAATGAGGGGCCTGGCAAGTTCATAGAAATTTTTTTTTTTTCGCATAAGTTAGCGGAAATTGATTTTTTTTTGTTTTTTCTCACAAAGTCTCACTTTCCGCTAACTTAGGACAAAAATTTAAATCTTTCATGGACTCAATATGCCCCTCAGCAAATACCTTGGGGTGTCTTCTTTCCAAAATGGGGTCAGTTGTGGGGTGTTTGTACTGCCCTGGCATTTGAGGGTCTCTGCAATCATTACATGTATGGCCAGCATTAGGAGTTTCTGCTATTCTCCTTATATTGAGCATACAGGTAATGAGATTTTTTTTTCCGTTCAGCCTCTGGGCTGAAAGAAAAAAATGAACGGCACAGATTTCTTCATTCGCATCGATCAATGTGGATGAAAAAATCTCTGCCAAAAAAAAAAAAATGGAGGGGAAAGGCGTCTGCCAGGACATAGGAGCTCCGCCCTACATCCATACCCACTTAGCTCGTATGCCCTGGCAATCCAGATTTCTCCATTCGCATCAATCGATGTGGATGAATAAATCATTGCCGGGATTATTTTTTTATATATATATATATATATATATATATATACACATACAAAGTGTTTGCCAAAGCATAGGAACGCCGCCTCCTCCTCAGCTCGTATGCCTTGGCAAACGTATCTGTCACTGCAGAGGAGAAAATCCCGTCTTGCAGCGCCGCATACACCGACTTGCGTGTAATCTGACAGCAGCGCAATGCTTCTGTCAGAATGCACATCGGTGCTGCAGCTAGTCGATCGGTTGGTCCACCTGGAAGGTAAAAAAAGAAAAAAAAAAAAAAAGAAAAAACCAGGCCACAACGCAATAATTTTATTAACTTTGGAACAGAACATGTAAACTTTAACTTTTGGAACTAAACATTAACCTGTTTGCTTACTGGTGTTTTTTGTTGTTGTTTTTTTACCTTTATAGAACAAACCTCTCCTTCCCCATGGGTCAATGTGCAAAGCGCAAATCGCCCAAAGATGTGGCGAAGTGCGTTATGCACTTTGTCCCATGTGAAAGGAGACGTTTGCAGCAGCTGTGAGTGAATGGGCCCTAATAGCCCTGTGTGCCTATCCTGGTGAGATGATCCCTATGCTAGGTGTACCTGTGTGTGGTACTTTCGGAAACACTCCCCTAAGCATAGGGCAGGGTGGTCAGGACAGTCAGGACAGAAATAGCGGGTGTCACGCCTTATTCCACTCCTGCTACAGACACAACATTTTTTTCGGGGTGGCGGTCGGTTTGAGGTACCAGCAACGACACTGGGGAAGTGTCGCTCGTGTAGACGGCTAACTACACTGGTGGATGGGCCCACGGAACCTCCTGGATACAGGAGGTTCGCGATGATCTCTTCCTGAAATTTGAGGAAGGATCCAGTTCTCCCAGCCTTACTGTAGAGAACAAAACTATTGTACAGAGCCAATTGAATCAAATATACAGACACCTTCTTATACCAGCGTCTGGTTCTGCGGGAAACTAAATACGGAGACAACATCTGGTCATTGAAGTCCACCCCTCCCATGTGGAGGTTATAGTCGTGGACTGAGAGGGGTTGCTCGCTCAATTTGTATTGTCGTGTCTGCGTGAATGGAGGAGAGCATGTAAACGTCACGCTTGTCTCTCCATTTCACCGCGAGCAGTTCTTCGTTACACAGTGCGGCCCTCTGCCCCCTTGCAAGACGGGTGCTAACGAGCCGTTGGGGGAAGCCCGCGCGACTAGTTCGCGCGGTACAACAGGCGCCAATCCGTTCTAGAAACAAATGCCTAAAGAGGGCCACACTTGTGTAGAAATTGTCCACATAAAGATGGTACCCCTTGCCGAATAAGGGTGACACCAAGTCCCAAACCGTCTTCCCACTGCTCCCCAGGTAGTCAGGGCAACCGACCGGCTCCAGGGTCTGATCTTTTCCCTCATAGATCCGAAATTTGTGGGTATAGCCTGTGGCCCTTTCACAGAGCTTATACAATTTGACCCCATACCGGGCGCGCTTGCTTGGGATGTATTGTTTGAAGCCAAGGCGCCCGGTAAAATGTATCAGGGACTCGTCTACGCAGATGTTTTGCTCAGGGGTATACAAATCTGCAAATTTCAGGTTGAAATGGTCTATGAGGGGCCGAATTTTGTGGAGCCGGTCAAAAGCAGGGTGGCCTCTGGGACGGGAGGCGGTGTTGTCACTAAAGTGCAGGAAACGCAGGATGGTCTCAAATCGTGTCCTGGACATAGCAGCAGAGAACATGGGCATGTGATGAATCGGGTTCGTGGACCAATATGACCGCAATTCATGCTTTTTTGTCAGGCCCATGTTGAGGAGGAGGCCCAGAAAAGTTTTAAGTTCGGAAACTTGGACTGGTTTCCACCGGAAAGGCTGGGCATAAAAGCTTCCCGGGTTAGCGGTGATAAATTGTGTGGCATACCGGTTTGTCTCTGCCACAACTAAGTCTAAGAGCTCCGCAGTCAAGAACAGCTCAAAAAATCCCAGGGCCGAATCGATCTGAGCTGTCTCAACCCGAACTCCAGACTGGGCGGTGAAAGGGAAAACTACAGGTGCGGCTGAAGTTGGGGACTGCCAATCAGGGTTTGCCAGCACCTCAGGGACTCTAGGGGCTCTACGGGCACGTCTTTGCGGTGGCTGTGACGGGGTCACTACTGCACGTGCCACCGTACCAGCTTCAACTGCCCTTCTGGTGCTCGCTACTTCACCAGGTTGTACGGCAGTGCTGGTACTAGGTCCAGGAAGGGCTGGGCTGCTGGTGTATGCCTCACCACGTAATCCGACAGCACCAGCCCCACTCTGCTGCTCTTGAAGCGGATCCTGCGCAACCTGCGGTCTAGCGACACGGGGCCGGGTACGCCTGGTGGTATCAGGGACCTCAGCCTCCTCGTCCGAACTTTGGGTCAGAGAGCCACTGCTTTCTACAGGTTCGTATTCTGACCCGCTGGATTCATCAGATGAGGGTTCCCACTCCTCATCCGACTGGGTCAGAAGCCTGTAGGCCTCTTCAGAGGAATACCCCCTGTTAGACATGTGGGCAACTAAATTTAGGGGTATTCCCTGAGACTACCCAAGAAAAAAAAAGCAAGCCTGTCTTACAAATGGGAGGCTAGCGAAGTACCGGAGGCTGCTGCGGTTGATAAAAAATATCAAAACTGATTTTTTTATCGCCGCAGTGCGTGTAAAGTGAATGTGCAGCGATCAAAAAAAAAAATGTTTTTTTGTCACTGCGGTGGGGCGGGCGTGGGTGAACGCACGTGTGGGCGACCGATCAGGCCTGATCGGGCAAACACTGCGTTTTGGGTGGAGGGAGAACTAAAGTGACACTAGTACTATTATAGATCTGACCGTGATCAGTTTTGATCACTTCCAGATACTATAAAAGTACAAATGCTGATTAGCGATACGCTAATCAGCGAATAACGGACTGCGGTGCGGTGGGCTGGGCGCTAACCGATCCCTAAACTACCTAACCAAGGGGCCTAAACTATACTGAAACCTAACGGTCAATACCAGTGAAAAAAAAAGTGACAGTTTGCACTGATCACTTTTTTCCTTTCACTAGTGATTGACAGGGGCGATCAAAGGGGTGATCAAAGGGTTAATTCGGGTGATCTGGGGGCTAAGTGTGGTGTAGTGGGTACTCACAGTGATGTGTGCTCCTCTGCTCCTCTGCTGGAACCAACCGACCAAAAGAAGGAGCAGAGGAGCACAGCAGCCATATAACCCCATCATATTTACTAATATGTGGGGTTAAATGGCTGCTGATTGGATTTTTTAAAAATCAGCAACCTGCCAGCCAATGATCGTGGCCGGCAGGCTGCTGACGAAATACTCTGCTGCGAAATGCCGGCCCGCGATGCGCATGCGCGGGCCGGCTGTGACGTAATCTCGCGTCTCGCGAGATGATGCGTCCAGGAGGAATAAATCAACCACCTCCAGGACGCATCGGTGCGTACAGCGGTCGGGAGGAGGTTAAGGGAAAACATGTAAATGTGTTGGAATGGCCTAGTCAAAGCCCAGATCTCAATCCAATAGAAAATCTGTGGTCATAAAAATAATAAAAAAGATTTTTACAAGAAAATCTGTGGTCAGACTTAAAAATTGCTGTTCACAAGCTCATCCAACTTGGAGATGCTGGAGCAG
Organism: Bufo gargarizans; assembly: GCF_014858855.1. NCBI lineage: Eukaryota > Metazoa > Chordata > Amphibia > Anura > Bufonidae > Bufo > Bufo gargarizans. The sequence continues at coordinate 148,050,920 of NC_058085.1, read as the reverse complement.
TTTTGCAAGGAAGAATGGGCAAAAATCCTAGTGGTAAGATGTGGCAAGCTCATAGAGACTCATCCAAAGCGACTTGGAGCTGTGATTGCCGCAAAAAGTGGCTCTACAAAGTATTTACTTTATGGGGGTGAATAGTTATGCACATTAACTTTTTCAGTTATTTTGTCCTATTTGTTGTTTGCTTTACAATAAAAAAAGAAAAAAAATGTAAAAGTTGTGGGTAAGTTAAATGATGCAAATCCTCAAACAATCCATGTTAAACCCAGGTTCTGAGGCACCAAAACACGGAAAAAAAAATCAAGGGGGTGAATAGTTTTGCAAGGCACTGTATTACATTGCCAGCTTTAGCAATCCAGGAGTACAGGTGGTAATAGAAAAGTCAAACTCATTGCATTTCTATTAAAAAAACAGTAGATGGCAGCAGAGTGTTTAAAGCCCGAATGACGAGCACATTTTCAGCTAACACTTCTAATAGCAAGGGGAACTAAAAGACAGACATTTTGTTCCTAGGAGGACAGAATATGCAGTTGCTCTTCTAACTACCCAACTGAAGGTCATGCTTGTTATTGCAGGTTAGAGAACACTTATTTAGGGCAATTCACATCCCTGTAATCAGCAAAGTGATGCTGTGTGAGTAAAAAGCACACTGCACAAATGTTAGTGGATTACACTGACGTGTCACATGGCGACAGTGTATTGTGATTGTTATAGGATCTTATGTTAATATATTATATTATACTGCACTATTTGCCTACTGTGATGCAGATTAAGTAATAATAGATCTGCACATGGTTAGGCTACTTTCACACTGGCGTTTTGGTTTCCGTTTATGAGAGCCATTCGGGGATCTCACAAGCGGTCCAAAACGGATCAGTTGTGCCCTTAATGCATTCTGAATGGATAAGGATCCGCTTAGAATGCATCACTATATATACCTGTATATGAGAATGTTATTATTAAAAAGATGTGTATTAATATGTATAGACAGAATATACAGTTGCTCTTCTGACTACCCGACTGAAAGTCATGCTTGTCATTGCAGAAAATGTTTCCGTAAAAGCACTTCTGGTTTCACCCAGCCCGCTCCCTTGGCAACATTGAAATAATTGACCATACTTTCAGCATATGTGCAACATGCACACCTTACACCACATTTATTAAAGAAGTACACCCACAAAAAGTTTATTTTCTGTCCTTAAAAAGATGCATAAGGTAATTGTAGTGAAGGTAATCTTCTGACTGTACTTGTGGGGTTTCTACTCCCTTCCGATCCTCAGTAGTGTCATGTGACCAACATGGCAAAATATGCAGCATTAATATCAGTGGCAGATCATAGCATAATTAGCATATGAAAAAGGTTGTTTGGTGGCGACATCAATGTTCAATGGGGAAAGCAGCCTCAACAATGCTTCAAAGAAGTAACTTGCCACTTCTGAACTGCGTAAAAATACACACCCATGTGCACTAGGACATATACTAAATCCATGGAAAGCTGTTTGGTAGAGTTTTTAATGCAAATCACAGAATGTATTTTAAGGGGAGTCCTTCGCCAACTTCAGTCACGTCAAACCGGCCGCTCATATCGCATTGTGGGTCACACACACACAATACATGGAACCAGTACCTGCTATTTGATTTCCACCATCCTCTAGACCACAAACTGGGAGTCATCCAGACTCTACACCACCGGGCAGATAAAATCCCCACCAGCACAGAGGTCAAGGCGAAGGAATTCAAACACCTCAGAGGGACACTTAAAACTTGTGGGTATCCAGTTTGGGCCTTTGTCAAAACAGACAGAAGGAGAAGAAAGAGCACCAAGACTACCAGTGAGGGCGAGAAGCATGACAGACCCAAGAATATGGTTATCCCATATGTAGCTGGGGTGTCTGAGAAACTCAAAAGGATTTTTAATAAACATTACATCCCTTTAAACCCAGCTGAGGCAAAAAGTGGTTCACCCCAAAGACCCAACGCCTAAACACAAGATGGACAACATTGTGTACTCAGTCCAGTGCAATGAGGAATGCTCAGAAGTGTATATCGGCGAAACAAAACAACAACTACATCAGCGTATGGCCTCATGCACACGACCGTTGTTGTGTTCCGTTCCGCAAAAGGGGGTTCCGTGATCCGTTTCCGCTTGCTTTTGTTTCTGTGTGTCTTTCTTTATTTTTGGAGGATCACCAGACATGAAGGAAAGTAAAAAAAAGTCTAAGTCAAGTTTGCCATGCAAATGATAGGAAAAAAACGGACGCGGACGACAATCTTGTGTGCCTCCGCGCTTTTTCACGGTCCCATTGACTTGAATGGGTCCGCAAACCGTTTTCTGTGAAAAAAATAGGACAGGTTATATTTTTTTTGACCGACTGGAACCACTGATCACGGACGTGGATGACAAACGGTGCATTAGCCGAGTTTTCAACGGACCCATTGAAAGTCAAAGAGTCCGCAGAAAATCACGAAAAACAGAACAACGGACACGGAATGAAACAATGGTCGTGTGCATGAGGCCTATGGCTCAGCATAGAAGAGCCAAAACCTCTGGTCAAGATTCAGCCTTGTACTTACATCTAAAAGGAACAGGTCACACCTTTGAAAACAGTCAAGTACGTGTTTTGGATAAGGAGGCCGATTGGTACAAACGAGGTGTGAAGGAGGCCATCTACATAAAAATGGAGGAGCCAAGCTTGAATAGAGGTGGGGCGGTTAGACATCTATTGTTTGCCACATACAATGCTGTCTTGACACCTTTTTCTGGGAGGTCATTATCACCTACTGACTCCAATTAGGATAAAGGAATCCACACCTTTGACCCCATGCTGGGTATAATTACCAGATGTTGATTCAGTTACATATTTATTCCCATAGAATTCTTGTACAGTCACTCAGAATTGATAAAGCTCGTTGGAAGAACAAGTAAAAGGTTTTCAAGAAATCTACAGTAAGTCAAGTTGCCTTGATTTATTCTTTACAGATAATACATGGAACCTTATTTTGCCATTTCTGTGCCCACAATAAGGTACCATGTTTCTAGGATTGTGTTGACTGCTCGTGCGACAGAGAAGCCAGTAAGTGGTGCGATGCGCATTAGGTTGAACGACGCCACTGCCAGTGGATATCATATATGTGTGCAGGCACGGGATTACACACGCTGAGTATGGCAACGTCATAGGGATACTGGGCAGACTAACTGCTATAGAGAGGAGGAGTTTTTGCCAAGTAAGGCCAGGGGGCCTAGGCACTTGGAGTGACAGACACTGCCCCTGGGCACAAAGCTTATTTGCATATGGCTTCAACTTCATTTTTGGAACATTGCAGCCACAGAAATGGCAAAATAAGGTACCATCTATTATCTGTGTGTGTGACCTACAATACAGTGGGAGCAATTTGACATGAATAAAGTTGCTGACAGACTCCCGGTTTTTCTAATGCAGAAGGTCTCCATTTCAGTGGCGGATGTAATCTGCACAGAAATTTCCATCAAAATCCAAACGGAAATTCGTATCTTTGTTAAAATCTTCACCTGTGCATTTTCTGTTGGATGTTTCGGCCACGTGTGAAGGCACCCTTACCTAAACGTATACCAGGGGCTTAACTACCATAGTGGCAGACCAGCTAGTTAGGATCATCTCTTCTTCTACTGGGGGTGAAAACTTGGTCAGGACTCTACCCTCTAAAGAAGCAAATGAGGCAGTGGAAAAAAAGTCCCAAGGGTCATCTAAAGGTTCATTTTCTTTCTACTTCTGCAATGAAGGTTGTGGAGGGCGCACTGCACATGTGCAGCCTCCCTCCATTTATTTCTATGGGGCCCCTGAAAATAGCTGAGTGCTGGCTCAGCTATTTCTGTCAGCCCCATAGAAATGAATGGGAGCGGTGGCCACGCAAGTGCAGTGCACTCCCGTTAACTTCTATGGGGAGAGCGCTTGGCGGTCGCAGGACCCTGGAAAACCCGGGGTCCTCTGGCCACCACCTTCCCTGCTCTGTTCTCTGTTTAGGTCCCAAAGGTGGGACCTACACCTATCAGACAATGAGGACATATCCTTGCGATTGTCTGAGATGCGAATACCCCTTTAATCTAATATAGCATTGACATAACCCACCCTAATCCAGATTGCTTCTTGAATTTGTCTATAAATTGCATATTTAAGTATTTGGGCCTCCATGCATCATATTACAAAAATCAGTATTGTAATTATCGAGTTGTTGGGTGGACCTTGTGTGACTGATCATATGCGGGATTGTCACCATTCATTACCTGGCTACAGAGAAGTTAAAGCACAGAACTATCTAGACGTTGATGGACACTAACTTCCTAATATACTACCTAGGGTAATGCAGGCCATACATATGATGCACAAGGAACATGTGTTCCCATCCACATAGCTGACAGATCTACTGCCTCCCTGACCCCCTGCCAGTAACTGGTTACCATGCCATAGTATAAAATGGAGATACCACAATACACGGGTGATCTATTTACACAGCATTACGCTCCCTGCAATCTATCTTCCTTCACCTAATGTAGAGCCCAACATGTGGGATTCATTAGACAGATTCTCATACTTACCAACATTGTAGCTGATGAATTCAGGGTATGTAAGGCTACTTTCACACTAGCGTTGTTTAAATCCGGCGTTCAATTCCGACACCGGAACTGCCCGCCGGATCCGGAAAAACGTGTGAAAACGGATTACATTTGAATCCTGATCAGGATTTGGATCACAATGTAAAAATGCATTGGAAAAAACTGATCCGCCATTTATGGACTTTAACTTTTTTTTCACATTTTTCGGGTTTAACATGCAAAAGCCGGATCCGGTTTGACTGAACACACGGCGCCGGCGTTAATGCAAGTCAATGGGAAAAAGGCCTAATCCGGCGTTCAGTCAAAGTGTTCAGGATTTTTGGCCACAGGTAAAAATACTGCATGCTACGGTTTTCTGAAAAGCCTGATCAGTCAAAAAGACTGAACTGAAGACATCCTGATGCATCCTGAACGGATTACTCTCCATTCAGAATGCATGGGGATAAAACTGATCAGTTCTTTTCCGGATTTGAGCCCCTAGTACGGAACTCAGCGCTGGAAAAGAAAAACGCTAGTGTGAAAGTACCCTTAGTCCTGCCCATGACCTACCCAAAACCATCTGGGACCTTCCACTTAGAGGCAGGACTTACATAAGCCCCACCCTTATTTGGCCTTGGACAGCCCTTATTTGCCTGGACTGCCTCTGAAAATTAAGAACAGGCCTTGCAAATTCAGGACTGTCTGCAGTTATGGATTCTATGATCTGAACATCTAATTTTAGTGACCATAGGGAGAATTGTGAACACTGGGGGAGAGTTATCAAAACTGGAGTAACGAAAAACTGGCTTAGTTGCCCATAGCAACCAATCAGATTCTACCTTTCATTTTCTAAAAGAGCTCTAAAAAGTCAAAGGTGGAATCTGATTGGTTGCTATGGGCAGCTAAGCCAGTTTTTCGTTACACTCGTTCTCCACTGTCTAAAAAAAAACAACTCTTTGTTGCCCATAATAACCAATCACAGCACAGCACAGCACCATAATATATAGAAGGTGAGCCCAGATTGGTTTCTATGGGCAACAAGACAGTTTTTCTTTTAGACAGGTAAACTACACCCTAAATGCTACAGAAGTTTTCCATATGCTTTGCTATATGCACGTTCATCCATGCAGCTTGGACTACTTTCACAATCGCGTTTTTGTGCGGATCCGTCTTGTATCAGCACGAATAATGCAAACGCTTGTATCCGTTAATAACGGAGCCGTTTGCATTATTCATAAAAAAAAAACAAGGGGTCCGTCTTGACTTACATTGAAAGTCAATGGGGGACAAATCCGTTTTCAATTGCACCATATTGTGTCAGTGAAAAATGCATCCGTCACGATTGACTTGCATTGTAAGTCTAGACGGATCCGTTATGCTCCGCATAGTCAAACGGTCACCAAAAAGCTGCAAGCTGCATTTTAGTGACCGTCTGAAAAACGTAACGGAGACCAAACGCAGCCAAAGTGGTGCATTCTGAATGGATCCTTATCCATTCAGAATGCATTGTGGCTTAAAGGGAACCTGTCACCAGTTTTATGGTGTCCTAACTAAGGGCAACATAAATAAGTGACTGATTCTCTTAGCAAAATGCTGGGTCATTTTCTTTAATTGACCCAGTCAATCTGCCAACATCTTGTATTGAAAAGCTCCAGCTGATAACGATGAGTCATGAATATTTATGAGCTCCTGACTCTCCCCGCCTACCGGCTGCTGAATGACAGTTTGTAGGCAGGGGAGTGGCTATAGCTCTGAATTAAATATACGCTGGACTTAATGACATCACGCCGGACTCCAATCAGCTCATTAGCATGCGGCATCTTTGTGTGTATATTATGAGATAACCATCTGTCACACCAGTAAGTGAATACATCTAAGATACTTTTTAGCAGTTAATGATTGTATATAATTAGTTAGATTATAATCAAATATCCACATGACAGGTTCCCTTTAACTGATCCATTTTGGGCCGCCTATGAGAGCCCTGAAACTGATCTCACAAGCGGACCTAGAAACGCCTGTGTGAAAGTAGCCTTATTCTATGCATGCGTTGTATACTTTGATCTCTATACACTGTGGGGGAGATTTATCAAAACTGGTTCAAAGGTAAACTGGTATAGTTGCCCATAGTAACCAATTGGATTCCACTTTTCATTTCAGAGCTCCTTTGGAAAATGAAAGTCTCCCTCTGATTGGTTGCTATGGCCAACTAAGTCAGTTTTCCTTTGCACCAGTTTTGATAAATCTCCCCCAGTATGTGGATCATCCATACAATAAACTTTATAGGCTGGCGTGTATTTAGCAAAAAACACGCTTGCCACATAGCACCACACATCAAAAGCTTGCTTTAAAGGGTGTTTTCTTATCCTGTTTGTTCGCCAGTAGCTGATTATTATTATTATTAATTATTAAAGCGCCATTCATTCCATGGAGCTGTACATATGATAAGGGGTATACATCTAATATATAAAGCGGAGTGTATGTGTGTATGTATGTCCTCTAAAGGAATCTGCACCGTCGCATTTACAATCATGAAATTTGGCACACAGGTACATCAGGTGTCCGGGAAGCTTTTAGACCGGGTCTTAGCTCTCTAGGACGTACCGTTCCTGAGATATTCCCAAAAAATGCATTAGCCAATAGAAGCCTGGTCACATGACCCTTATCAGCCAATAGAAGCTCGCAGGCCATAGCCTCCACATACACAGTTTTACTCCAGGTTTCCATAACAACCCAGCCATTTTTCTTCACTGCTGTAGGTGAGCTTTAAAGGAAAGCTGTCACCAGGATAATCGCTATTGAAGTAAAGGCATGGCTTAATAGCTTTGGATGACACTTTTAAGGGAGCGGAGTGCTGTGGAGGTCACAGTTCAGGGGGCAGGTAGACAGACTTAAAACCCTGCCCCCAGGTCCCACTCGCCACGCCTCTGATCTGGTTAGGCCACACACCCTAAAAAATCAACTTCTAGGTCCCACAAAGCCACGCCCCCTTCCACTCCTCAGCCGACAGGAATTGAAAAAATGAAGTTAAAAATCTAATTCTGTCAGCTACAGAGGTGGGAGGGACGGTGACTTTCTCCCTGCAGCTCACACTCAAGACAGCACAGAGCTGCTGTCTTAGAGTGAGCTGTTCAAAAGGACTCGCCCTCAATTCAGCTAGGCCATGCCCCCTCCAACTCCTCACCCAACAGGGATTGAAAACTGAAGTTAAAAATCAACTTCTAGGCACAGTGCTGCTGTCTGAGAGTGAGCTGTTCTAAAGGACATCCCTGTGTCCGTCCAGGCCCTGCGCCAGACAAAGGACAGGGAGTCTGAAAGCCGGACTGTCTAGCCTAAAACTGTACCTCTGGCCACTCTAGGGGCAGGCTGCTGTGGAGGTCACAGTTAAGGGATGGTCCTCTATGGAGGTCAGTGTTAAGGGGCAGATTGCTGCAAAGGCAACTGTTAAGGGGGCGGGCCCCTGTGGAGGTCATTGTCAAGGGGCTGGTGTGCTGTGAAACTCACTGTTAAAGGGGCAGGCTGCTATGAAGGTCAAAGTGAAGGGGGTAGGCTGCTGTGGAGGTCCCATTTTAAGGAGACGGGGCACTGTAGGGATGGTCCGTGTTAAGGGGTGGGGGGCTGTGGAGGTCACTGTTAAGGCAGCGGGGTACTATAGATATCACTGTTATAGTTGATACTGTTGATATCTTTTAACGCCACACACAAACATTAAATGAAATAGATGAAATATACCCATGCAAAGCCGGGTCCTTCTGCTAGTACATAATACAGACAATTGCAATAAGCATGAACAAGAGGAGTTACAGACTGGTACAGGAGAGAGGGCTCTGCCCACAAGGGCTTACAGTCTACAAGGTATGCAGGAAGAGCACAGTAGGTGAGGGTGAAGCTGGTCATGGCGGTATAGAGGCAGCAGGGTCACTGGTTGTAGGCTTGTCTGAAGAGGTGTGTTTTCAGGTTTCTTTTGAAGGATTCCACTGTAGGTGAGAGTCTGATATGTTGGGGTAGCGAGTTCCAGAGTATGGGGGATGCACGGGAGAAATCTTGGAGGCGATTGTTCAAAGAGGTGATAAGAAGAGAGGAGAGAAGGAGGTTTTGTGAGGATCGGAGAGTGCGTGTGGGGGTGTATCAGGTAAGTAGCTCAGAGATGTATGGAGGGGACAGGTTGTAGATGGCTTTATATATATATATGCAGTGTCCCAGGGGGTCAGTAGTGTATGCTGGGCTTTGTAGTGCAGATTGACCACTAACCTGGGATCCACTGTCGTCTTCAATTGGGGCAAATACTGGAACAGGCAGGTATTTAACAGTTCGTGACGCCAGTGTCAATTAAACGGTGACACGCCGTGTAAAGTATGGTGGAAGAATGAAGCAAGCACAGGATAGCCAACAAAAACTGGAACTTTTACTGAATATCAGTCAGGATAATACATGGACACAGGTACAGCACAGTTCCATGAAAGACGGTTGGTTTCTTGTAGCAATACAGGTGGTTCTTGGGAATTACAGAATGGCCGGTCTTAGCAATGTATAATACAGAGTGTTGATTGCAGGAGATGCAGTACAGGCGGCTTGCACACTATTCCTGACTGGTCCCGCTACACGTGACTTTCCCTCCAAGGTCTAATGCCCTTTATCTGGCGTACCCTTGAAGCTGTCCTTATCTAGTACCTCCTCTGTTATCTTGAGTACCTCTTGCTTTATCTGATCGGCTTCTGTGGTATTCTGTGTCTTCAGGCTGATTAGCTATGCCCTTCTGACTTCTATGCATGGACTCAGGAGGGAATCCTCTCTGCACTGAGTCTGGAAACTTCTCACTTCCTGAGCTAGGCCCTAGCCTAGCCTATTTATACTGAACTGGGGGCTCCCTCTGCTGGCTGTGATAAGGATTGCCGGTAACCGGCCTGACTGGCTTAAAGGGAACTACACACTCAAATCTAGCAGTGTCGGGTAGCCTACCCGTATGCTGCATATATATATATATATATATATATATATATTTGTTAGAATTGTGAGCAGTTTTCTGGCCTAGACCTAGTTTTCTTTTAGAAATATGACGAGCATAGTGTAAGACTACCTGCACACGGGTGCAAACAGAATTTCTGCACCAAAATCTGCATGTTACTTAGCGAATTTTGATGCGACTTTTCCGCAATCTTTGATGTGGAATCGGATTGACTGTAGGTCAGTTTCAGCACAGAAAATACACACCGGTGTACATGAGATTTGTCAGATCTTAATTCATAAATTTTGCTGATACTGTATTATGCCTCATGCACATGACCGTTGGATGTTTTGCGGTGCGCTAATTGTGGATCCACAAAACACAGATCCCGGACACTTTCATTGCGCCCTTAAAGGGGTTATCCCATTATAATGATCACTGTTAAATCTGTTAATGATTTGACAGTGATCATTTTTGTAAATATACTTTATTAACAAATCCCCACCGATTAGGATAAAATTCATACCCACTTACCTGATTGTTGTGACTCGGTCTCCCCTGGTTACGACCACTGCTCTTCTCCAAAAGCCGGAAGGTCGCGCTTGCCCAGAAGACGACTCCTTTTCTCCCGGCCGGTCCGCTCGCTGTTCTGAACGCGCACGCACGCATGCGCGACAGTGACTTCTTCCCGACCAGAATAGTACAGAGCTGCGAACGCGCACGCCGGCTCTGTAGGAATAAGTCACCATTGCGCATGCGCGGCGGCGTGCGCATTCAGTCCAGCGCTCGGCACGGCCGGGAGAAGACTTCAATCAAGATGAAGCCCGCCCCCAGCCAGAATCCAGGAAGTGGGATAACCCCTTTAATAGAACAGTCCTATCCTTGTCCGTAACGCGGACAATAATAGCTTATGTTTGATTTTTTGCAGAACGGCCATGTGCACATACGGACACAGAATGCACACAAAGTCCTTTCCATTTTTTTGTGGCCCCATTGAAGGGAAAGGCTCCGCATATGGGCTGCAAAACAAAAAAAAGGAATGTCTTTTGTTTGTCATACATGGAAGTCACATTTGTGATCCTTTACGTTGTTAGCTGATATTACTTCTGCAGTTTTGCTTGTGTGGGCTTGTCTTTCGGAATGGTCGTACATTAATGTAGCAAGGACAAGTTATATATTTTTTTCCAGCTAGAACATTACGTCATCTAGGGCAGTAGTTATCTCATGGTACTTGTCTCTGGTCCAGTGGTTGTAAATGGGAGGACGCAGAAGCTAGTCCTCTGGCGGTTACTAGAAAGCTCTGGCTGTCTCACTTTATGACTGTTTTGTTCTCAAGTTCTCTGGAACACTCTGTTCCCAACTGCTCCGGGTTAAGAACTTCATTCAGCAAAGTTCCTCCTCACAGTCTCACCCCTCCCTGCGCCTGTGTAAACACAAGGCTTCCGAGTACGTTTCAGGAAAACGCTAGAATATTAATCTTTCTAGAACATACAAAGCTAATAAAAACATAGTCACAGACGTGGAAGAAACACAGGTCTATCAAGTTTGACCTGTTTGGGATCCATTATACAACATCAAATGTTAGATTAATTATAACCCTAAATGCCGTTTTCTATTAAATAATCTGGTAAATGATGAAACACTACAAGAAATACTGCCACATTTCAGTATATTACATATATTATAGTAACTTTTTTACATGTTGAGCTGCCTAAATATTTTTATGCCATTTTCTTATTAATAGTTTTATGTTTTAACAGTATAGTTTTACTAGAGGTAGGTTTTGCAAAAAGTGCACCAAATTCACCGTAAAGCATTAACATGGATTTCCTTAAAGGGGTATTCCCATCACATACAATGGGGGCATATCGCTAGGATATGCCCCCATTGTCTAATAGGTGCTGGTCCCACCTCTGGGACCCGCACCTGCAACGAGAATGGAGCAGGGAGAGCCGTGGCTGGAGGACCCCGGTTTTCCCGGGGTCTGTCCACCATAAGGCGCTGCTCTGCACTACAAGTGAATGGGAGCGTACCTCGCACGCGCAGCCCCTGCTCCCATTCATTTAGATGGGGCAGACGGCTATTTTCGGCAGCCCCATAGAAATGAATGGTGGGCAGCTGCGCATGCGCAGTGTGCCCTCCGTTTATTTCCCCGCTCTGTTCTCATTGTAGGTGCGGGTCCCAGAGGTGGGATCCTAGCGATATGCCCCCATTGTCTGAGACGTCAAAACCCCTTTAAATAGATTTTTTTTTTTAGTTCAATTAAATACCTTTCTTTGCCGGTTACCCCCTCTGATGCTGCCACCCTGCCTGTTTTTTTTTAAATATCGCTTGTATGCCCCGCTGTGCCCCCCTGCTATTTTCCCACCCAGTATGTTAATACTGAGCATCGGTACAGGGAGGAGGAGACGCCAGGGTTTCTCAATGGGTGTCTCCTTCTCCCTGGCTGTGCTGCGATCCAATCACAGCGGAGACACCCATTGAGAAACCGTGCCGTCTCCTCCTCCCTGTACTGATGCTCAGTATTAACATACTGAGCTGGAAAACAGCAGGGGGGCACAGCGGGGCGTACAAGCGATATAAAAAAAAAAAACAGGCAGGGTAGCAGCATCAGCGGAAAGGTATTTAATTAAACTAAGAAAAATCTATGAAAGGTTCTTTTTAATTTTCTTTTTTATATAAGATATAAGTACAGTTTTGTGTGATTATGGTGTGGACTATGGGTCTAATTTGGGATGATAGTGATTTAAAGTTTTTGTTTTGTTTCTTTCTAATTTTGTATAGGATTTACCTGTATATTATGTATGGCTGAACTATATTTTTTCATAATTGTATTAGAATTTCTTTATATAAATTCTAGTTCTAATTCTTCATATTTGTATACGTGTTTGCAGAACCATATTTACAATTAGGCACCCCAGGGCACGTACTTACACGTACACGTCATTGTGCCACCCGTGACCCAGCGTAGAAGGTAAAGATGATATCATTGTGACCGCCTGTGCCATTCTACTGCAACATAGGCTTCAGCCATCCGTATTTTTTGCGGGTCGCAAAATACATATGGTCGGGGATGGGAGCCTGAGTTTCCCGTGCCCCTCAGTGAACCACCCCCCCCCGCCTCAAGGCAGAAGTGGGTGTAACATCACAAAAATACTGTGGTAATTAAGAAACGGCAATATTGCTCTTTCTTAATGCTGTAGTATATCACATATACCAGTGTATTGCCAAACACAAGGGAGGACTAATGTGCCATGTGTGTTAAGAGGTCTACATTGTATAATCTCATCTGCAAGTTGCAGCTATCACTACACATGAGATTGTACAGATGATGTGCAGATTACGAGAAATGTTTTCTAATGACTGGACATATAATCAGAAGCACTTTAGCTGATTATTAATTGTCTGGATTTATTGCAGAATCTCATGGGTAGCCGTGCACCACTTGTTAGGCTACTTTCACATCTGCGTCATGGATCAGCAAAAATGGTTCCGTCATGATAATACAACCGGCTGCATCCGTTATGAACGGATTCGGTTGTATTATCTCTTAGGCTACTTTCACACTAGCGTTCGATCGGATCCGTTCTGAACGGATCCGATCGTAATAATGCAGACGGAAGCTCCGTTCAGAACGGATCCGTCTGCATTATATTAGCTAAAAAAAGCTAAGTGTGAAAATAGCCTCGGACGGATCCGTCCAGACTTTCAATGTAAAGTCAATGGGGGACGGATCCGCTTGAAGATTGAGCCATATTGTGGCATCTTCAAACGGATCCGTCCCCATTGACTTACATTGTAAGTCTGGACGGATCCGCACGGATCCGCACGCCTCCGCACGGCCAGGCGGACACCCGAACGCTGCAAGCAGCGTTCAGCTGTCCGCCTGTCCGTGCGGAGGCGAGCGGAGCGGAGGCTGAACGCCGCCAGACTGATGCAGTCTGAGAGGATCCGCTCCATTCAGACTGCATCAGGGCTGGACGGCTGCGTTCGGGTCCGCTCGTGAGCTCCTTCAAACGGAGCTCACGAGCGGACCAGCGAACGCTAGTGTGAAAGGAGCCTAAAATAGCCATGACTGATCCGTTTCTAAAACCATTGTAAGGGCTCATGCACACGACCGTATGTATTTTGCGGTCCGCAAAAAACAGATCCGCAAAAAATAAGGATGACATCCGTGTGCATTCCGTATTTTGCGGAAGGGAACAGCTGGCCCTTCATAGAACAGTCCTATCCTTGTCCGTAATGCAGACAATAATAGGACAGGTTTTATTTTTTTGCAGAACGGAAATACGGACATACGGAAACAGAATGCACACGGAATAACTTCAGTTTTTTTGTGGACCCATTGAACTGAATGGTTCCGCATACGGTCCGCAAAAAAAACAGAACGGACACGGAAAGAAAATACGTTTGTGTGCATGAGCCCTAAGTCAATGGGGGATGGATCAGTTTTCTATTGTGTCAGAGAAAACTGATCCGTCACCATTGACTTACATTGTGTGTCATGACGGATCCATCTTGCTCCGCATCCCAGGACGCACTCAGAAACGCTGCGTCATGGGAACGCAATGAAACAGAACGGAATGCATTCTGGTGCACTCCATTCCCTTCAGTACAGTTTTGTCCCCATTGACAATGAATGGGGACAAAACTGAAGCATTTTCCTCCACTATTGAGATCGTATGACAGATCTCAATAGCGGAAAGGGAAAGCGCAGGTGTGAAAGTTGCCTTAATGGGGTTCTCTGAGATTTTGATATTGATGAGCTATCCCCAGGATCTGTCATCAATATCAGATTAGCAGGGGTCTGACAACCAGCTGTTTGAAGAGGAGCAATGCGACCTCTTCCTAGGTTCAGCGCCTCCTGTGGCCTAGGTGCAGCTCACTCCCATTCTTCGTAAGCTGTGAGGAGGCTGCGGAACTCTCTGGAGACAGCTAAGTGGCAGGGCTCCCGGACGTCAGACCCCAACCAATCTGATAATGATGACCTATCCTGATTTTAGATCATCAACCTCAGAATCTCAGAAAACCCCTTTAGGGGGCATTCAGATGACAGTATCCGTTTTGCATTCTGCAAATCACGGATCCACAAAATATGGATGTGGTCCATGTGCATCCTGCACTTTCCACAGGGCCCCATTGAAAAAAATGCCTATTCTTGTCCACAAAACGGACAAGAATAGGAAATGCGGACGTGTGAATGGATCCTTGGTTGATCAAAGCGACCAACCAGCTTTCACCTTTCATTTTCCAAAAGAGCTCTGAAAAATGAAAGGTGGAATCTGATTGGTTGCTATGGGCAACTAAGCCCGTTTTCCTTTACACCAGTTTTGATAAACCAAACCTTATGTCTACATCGCTTCCACAGTGCAGTGTTGCCACAGTTTTCTGAAATTGCGGTAAAACACTGATTTAGTTGCAATTGCAGAAAACCACAGCACAAAAGCGCACTGTGGCAAAAATAAATAAAAAACGCAATGAGGCCGCAATGTGCACAGCCTGACTTACACTAGCCATTTATTACCATTACTTAGAAATGAAGGAATCATGATGACTATTGGCGAGTGTAATGTATCTTTACTGGGGGAGGGGGGCATTCAGTCCAAGTGCCTGGGGCAGCATGAGCTGTAAATATGGCCTTGGCGCCAGCAGCTGTAGTAGATTTCTGGTGTAATGTGCCACCCATGTCCCACCTCCTCCTGCACACTTTTTTAAAAGGTGGATATCTCGCCCTCTCGGCACCCTTTGTCCATAATGAGGATTGTTCCCGTATGGAGTTTGCAGAAACATTGAGAGATTTAGGCTGAGAAACTGCCTTTGTTGCCCATAGCAACCAATCAGCGTGCAACTTTAATTGTCCATGAGCATAATATAAAATGAAAGCTGCGCTGTGATTGGTTGCTATGGGCAACAGAGTCTTGCTTTTAGGCCCATAATTCTCCCACTTTGGGGTCACATATCCCACCACTCAAAATCACTGTGACCCTGACATTAAGAGAATTTCAGGCAGGAGTCTATGGGCACATATGTAGATGTTGTGTTTCATCACTTATTGGTGCTCGTCAACATCGGGATTTCCCTGAGGTGATTTTATAAAGAAATTGGCCCAAGAATACCCCAAAAGGTGAGCCCCTTATATATGATTGTATGTCATTACATTAAATATGGCTGCTGCCATGCTCCCATCCCACTTGTGAATCCTGGCCTGCTCTCGCTTCTTGTGATTTCATCACCCTGAGAATCTGAGAGAATCAGTGACGTGATCCAAAGGCATAGCTATGGGTTCAGCACAGCGAGGGGCAAAAAATACATCCCTTGCCAGAGTGGGCCCCCAACCCAGGTAACTCTGCATCATGACCACAACCGATACCACTAAATAGTGCTTGAATATATATACGTTTTATGCCTTTGTTTGACATTTACGTTAGAAAAAAAAAAAAGGATACAAAAACGCAGCACACCATGTTTTTGTATCCTGCAGAGTCCAGTAAAAAAAATAATATATATTTTTTTTTTTTACAATGGAACCCTATGGTGAACAGATGCCACTGTATGGCATCCGAATAACTTATACGTTTTTTGTATACATTAAACGGATGGGAAGAATGTGATGTGAACCTGCCCTAAGTGTGATTCCAGAGCAGTTATATCCATTGGCTGACATCTGGAATCATTCCTTCTCCCCGTCTTTTCCATTTGGTGAGTACGTCTTCCAGCCATGACTTGTAACAGAGACATCTTTGGCTCCTGACTTTTCCAGATTCCACCCTACCTTTCCCAAACCTACACAAACTCCCTCACTATTGTCCCACAGGCTTTAGGTGTATTGGCATGCTGAGAGTAGTGGGCCCAGGGCTGCCCCCCCCTACTAGCTATGCATCTGGTGTGACCCCTTTACTTATGATGTCATAATGTGGGACATGACACGTCTTCTTGGGGTGTCATAATGGGGATTATGACTTGTCTATTTGTGGTGTCATAATGGGGCGAGCCCTATAAATTGGGGTTACGCCCAGAGCCCAGTGTCAGTTTCTCTAGCTGGCTGTCATCATGGGTGTGTCTCGGAAGAGGAGGAGGATGATGCCAAAGGCTGTACCTGTGGTGACTGCAATAGAGATGATGGATTTTGGCTCTCGACAATTTTCAGAAGATGTTGAGCTGTCCGACAGTGAGGATGACAGGATGGAGGTTGGTCCACATCAATATGCTGATGATGTGGAGATGGAGGACCTTCAGGGGGCCACCACCACCATCGGGGCCTCTAACCCCCTGAAGAGAAAGCGGCCATCTTAACATCTGCCGCTAGGCCCTAAAAAGACCATCTGTCCCTCGGCAATACCATCTGCCGCTTGGGGCATATTTACCATCCGCCCCATTTACCATCTACAGATGGTCTTTACCATCCAAACCATCTAAAATTCCCATAAAGACTCTGACAAGCAGAGCAGCACTAGTACTGGTAAGTTTGGCCACTTCTTTCCATTTTATCCTTGTATTTTTGTATATTCTTTTGCTTATTTGGATTTTTTCCTTTTTTCAGATCTGACTGCAAGACAACGTGAGGAACCTTCTCGTGACCCTCTCCCACTCTTCCAAAAATCTGTCCAAGGAGCAAACCCTGACCTCCTCTGAAGCTGAATCCAGCCAATGCAATATCAAAATCCCAGCAGAGACTGAAGAAGGAGCAGCCCCACAATCAAAGAGCCAGAACCTCAAAAATTGCCATGAGAACCTAGAACTTAGAATAATAAAATTAAATTTTTTTAAAAATATTTTTATTTTTTTCTTAATTATCATATTGCGCCATTTGTCCTTGTCCTCTGTCTTCTATGGGTATCTTATGGGTGCAGGGCTAGAGCTTGACAGGGTTGCCAATGCACTTCAGGCCCTGAGAGGCCCTTTTTTTTAAGTTTCAAAAGTGTAAAATGTTTTAAAAAAAGTCACATATTTTTGCCCAAAACCTAAACTCTCGAAAACTGGCACAAGTCTCAAAATAAATTAGCCCCAACCTCCAGGTATAACCTCCCAACCGCTAGCGACATCTCACCTAAGGGTATGTTGACATGGCCATTTTCTTCCACACAGATTTCACAATGCATTCCCTTCAAAATCCTCAAATCTCTGACCCTGACATGAAGAGAATTTCAGGCAGAAGAGTATGGACATGTATGAAGACGGTATGTTTCATCTTTTATTGGTGCCATCAACATTTGGCAACACCGGAATTGAGCACATTAATTAGGATTTTCCTGAGGTGATTTTATACAGAATATGGTCCAAGAACACCCCAAAAGGTGAGCCCACTATCTTTAGATGGTATGTAATTACATTCAATATGGCCGTTGGCAAGATAAGGCATCACTTGTGATGTCATCATTAGAATCCTGGCCTGGTCTTGCCTCTTGTGATGTCATCATCCCAAGAATCTGTGACGTGACCCAAAGGCATAACTATGGTTCAGCACAGCGAGGGGCAAAAAACACATCTGCTGCCTGACTTTAGACCCTGAGATGCCTGGTTTTTTTTTAAGTTTCAAAAGTGCAAAATTTAAAAAAACCTACACAGAAATAGAAGTTACCTTTAGTATACCAGAAAACTGGTAAAAGTCTAAAAATAAATTACTCCCAACCACTAGTGACATCTGCCTTAGGCCGAATGCACACGGCCGAGAGTGGTCTGTGGTATCCCAGCCTGGCATGCTGCTGAGAGCAGGAGCGCACGGCGTCATTTTTGTTATGACGCCATGCGCTTCATGCCGTCGCTGCACTACAGTAATACACTGGTATGATCTATACGAGTATATTACTGTAGTGCAGCGACAGCATGAAGCGCACAGCGTCATAGCAACCAATGACGCCGTGCGCTCCTGCTCTCAGCAGGATGCCAGGCCGGGATACTACGGACCGCTCGAGGCCGTGTTCCACGGTCGTGTGCATTCGGCCTTAAAGGGCATCTGTCAGCAGATTTGCACCCATGAAACTGGCTAAACTGTTGCATGTGCGCTTGGCAGCTGAAGGCATCTGTGTTGGTCCTAGAGGGTCATTTGCATATATTATCTTTCTCAGCAGTACGGGCACATATGAACATGGGACCAACACAGATGCCTTCAGCTGCCAAATGCACATGTAACAGGTCAGCCAGTTTCATAGGTGCAAATCTGCTGACAGATGTCATTTAACCTCTTCAGGACACAGACATTTTTTGCCTTCAGGACCCAGCCTAATTTTGCAAATTTGACATGTGTCACTTTATGTGGTAATCATTTTAAAACACTTAGGCCCCTTTCACACGGGCGAGTATTCCGCGCGGATGCGATGCGTGAGTTGAACGCATAGCACACGCACTGAATCCTGACCCATTCATTTCTATGGGGCTGTGCACATGAGCGTTGTTTTTCACGCATCACTTCTGCGTTGCGTGAAAATCGCAGCAGGCTCTATTTTGTGCGTTTTTCGCGCAACGCAGGACCCATAGAAGTGAATGGGGCTGCGTGAAAAACGCATTGCATCCGGATGTACTGCGTTGCGTTGCGTTTTTCACGCAAGTAACTTAGCAACACTCGTGGGATTTAAAGATAGGAAGTAGGCGTTTCTCATCATCTGGCTGCGTCAGTTTTGTGCCTGAACAAGAGGTAGAAAGTTGGCAGCATCAACTTTTCAGCCCTTGCGGAGCCCAAAAATGCCCAAAACACCACACGTCATGGACGTTGAAAAGCTCATTGTCCTGGTGCAGGAGAGGCCCTGCATCTGGGATCCTCGGTCTGGGGAGTACTAGGGCCGTTATAAAAAGGATGCCGTCTGGACGGAGGTTACCCAGGATCTTTTTGCCCCAATCTGGGAGAAGACACAAGGCCCAAGTAGAAGGAATTTAAGTAAGTACACAATGTATACATGTTAGAGCCTTTCAGTACTCCCTAGTATATAGTCGTAGTTATACGTTAGTGTTCCTAGTATATAGGCGTAGTTATACGTTAGTGTTCCTAGTATATAGGCGTAGTTATACGTTAGTGTTCCTAGTATATAGGCGTAGTTATACGTTAGTGTTCCTAGTATATAGGCGTTAATTGACTATTTTTTATGAATAGATTTTGATATTGATACCTGTTCCTTTCATGTCTTTGTATTACCAGTTGAAGAGGTCAAGAATCGTTGGCGGAGCTGCAGGGACCAGTTCCGCAAAGAAATGAAACAGCGTGGGCGGAGCGGGGCTGGTCCCCCCAAGAAAAGGCCCTGTGAAAGTGTTAATCCGTCGGCATCACCGCATACGGCGATGCCGGCGGATGCAACAGAGGCCTGGCTCTCAGTAACGGCTGGGCCCGTGATCGGGCGGGTTTAGCTCCTGCATCCGCCCGATCACATCACGTACATGCATGTGAGAATGCGGTAAGGCACTACATTCCCCCGCGTACCTGTACATGAAAATGCAGGAAGAGGTTAAGGACCTGTTGACACAGCCGTTTTTTTCCACTGTCCACTGTTTTTAATGGGATTTTGTGATGCCATTCATACGGGCACAGTTTTTCACTGCGTGGATCTCAAAACTGCGTCAATAAGGGACATGTCTCTGCTTGGTGCAATTAACCATAGATATTGTATTAATACTGTGGCAGGCATGTTCACGCAGATTGGCCACTGCCATTCCCATCACAGACAATGGGAGCATCGCTAGGATATGCCCCCATTGTCTGATAGGTGAGGAGTGGGGAGAGTTGTGGCTGGAGGACCCGGGTTTCCTGGGGTCTGGCCACCACCAAGTGCTGCTGCCCGCTACTCCCATACAAGTGAATGGGAGCACACCGCGCATTTACGGCCCCCACTCCCATTCATTTCTATGGGGCTTAAGGCCCAATAGAAATGAATAGAGGGCAGCTGCGCATGTGCAGTGCGCACTCCACTACTTTCCCAGCCCCTTTCTCCTTCTAAGTGCGGGTCCCAGAGGTGGGACCCTCATCTATCAGAAAATGGGGGCATATCCTAGCAATATGCCCCCATTGTCTGTGATGGCAAAACCCCTTTAAGACTAGCATTTTAGATGACACTTTTAAACTGAACGTGAACTGGATTAAAACCTATTGATTGGCACATGCCACTTAATACATTTGGTGCATCTTGGTCTTTAAAGGGGTTGTCTCCTCTGAGACAATGAGGGCATATCGCTAGGATATCCCCCCATTATCTGATAGGTGTGGGTCACACCACTGGGACCCACACCTCTATCGAGAACTGAGACCCAAAATTCGTGGCTGGAGGACTCCGGTCCGGCCACCACAAAGCGCTCTCCCCATAGAAATGAATTGGAGCGCAACACACATGACCAGCCACCGCTCCTATTCACTTTTATGTGCCAGCGCTCAGCTATTTTCAGTGAACACATATAAATGAAGAATGTGCGGATGCGCATGCCCAGTGCGCCCTCCAGTACTTTCGGGGCTCTGTTCAGGAGACTGTGTGGGTCCCTAGCGATCTGTCCCCATTGCCTCAAATGAGACAACTCCTTTAAGCAACAAAATTAAATCAATGCCTCATACCAGCAGGTGTAGGTTTGCTCCACTTTTGCACCATTTTCTGGTTTAAAATTTAAAAAAAATTGACAGAATACTGATAGTTAATTATTTGGTCACTGTATTGTGGTATTATCCGGTTACAGTGTGGTGATGTTATCCAGTTACTCTATGGTGGCATTATTCAGTCACGTTATGGTGGTATTATCCGGTCACGGTGTGGTGATATTATCCAGTTATTCTATGGCAATTCTAGCCAGATGCGTTTCGGAACATTTTATTCCTATTTCTAATAAAGTATGATATGTATATGTTCGTAATAATAAATGTAAACCTATTCCGTGAGTCAGCCATTCGTATATTTTTGGGACTAAGCTGGATGCTTTTTCATAAAAAGCAGGCCAAGCTCTGGAATACTAATATCTTGTGAGCCTACCTATTTATGAATTTGTAAAATTCGATTCAAGCCAGCATAAATTAGACCTGAAGTGAAAGTGCTCTAATTGTCTGGAAAATTCTCTTTCCCTCTAAGGCTGGGTTCAGACCTGAGCGTACTGAACGTACGCTCTGTATGCGCGATTGTACGGGCGTTTACAATCGCTCATACAGAGACAAGCGAACGCCCATTGTCGCGCGTTCCTGCTGAAGTCTATGTACGGGAACGCGCGACAAGACGCCCCAAAGAAGCTCCTGTACTTCTTGGGGCGTCGGGCGTTTTACAGCGCGATCGTACACGCTGTAAAACACTCAGGTGAAAACCATTCCCATAGGGAATCATTGGTTCTTGCCTGTTGAGCGTTTTACAGCGCGTAGGAACGCGCTGTAAAACGCTCAGGTCTGAACCCAGCCTTAATGAAAAATTTGTGTCCAATTTTTTTTTCATTTGCTCATTTCTAGGCATCACTATTTATGATGAATGATAAGTGATACTCTTCTCGTTTGTTACTACTGACCAATTACCATTACTAGTGTTGAGCAAAGCGAGTCATATGTAGGCACAGTAGGGCCTGACAGGGGTCCATGGAGCCGTAATATGGTGATGTGCATAAGACCTAGTTGTCTAGTGTGGCAGTCAGTGTAATATGGAGAACAAACAGATAAAGCTTCAAGATCTGAAGCAGTTCTGGAATAGCGCCTCCTAGTGTTAGAACTAATGGTATTATAAAGTGTCTTATTACATGTCACTGTAGAAGTAAATTAAAACTGCAAAAAGTTCCTTAAATGTCTGAAGGCAAATGGTAACTGTAACAATGGGTTATAGTAGAATAATATCCATATATAAAAATATATATTCACATTTAGAAGTAAAAAACAAATGCGTGCATTTGGACCTATAAAATGGTTTGCGAGGGCAAGGGGGGGGGGGGGGGGAAGAGTCCTTATCTCCAGATTTATTCCACTGATGAGCTGGAAAATTAATCCCCTAAGAGAGTCCTTAAGGTACTTTCACACTAGCGTTTTTCTTTTCCGGCACTGAATTCCATCATAGGGGCTCAATACCGGAAAATAACTGATCAGGCATATCCTGTCCCCATATATCAAGCATGCTGCGGTATTGTCTCCGTCAAAAATTATGGATCAGTTGCCGGAATGCCGGCATTAATTTACATTGAAATGTGATGTCATCCGGAGAGACGGATCCGTTCTTGCAATGCATTTGTAAGGCTGATCCAGATCCGTCTATAAATGCTGTCCGTTTGCATGCAGATTGCCGGATCCAGCAGGCAGTGTCGGCAACGGAACTGCTTGCTGGATCACTCTGCCGCAAGTGTGAAAGTAGCCTTAACCCCTTAAGGACACAGGGCGTACAGGTACGCCCTTGTGCCCTGGTACTTAAGGACACAGGGCGTACATGTACGCCCTGTGCATTTTCGATCACTGCCGTGCGGCTGGCAGTGATCGGAACCCGGTGCCTGCTCAAATCATTGAGCAGGCACCTAGGCTAAATGCGCGGGGGGGTCCCGTGACCCCCCCATGTCGGCGATCGCGGCAAACCGCAGGTCAATTCAGACCTGCGGTTTGCTGCGATATCTGCAGTTTATGATCCCCGCGGTCCCTGACCGCGGGGATCAGAAACTTTAGGATTCAAAACTTTGTCCAGTATTCCTCCCCCTGCACCCCTGAGTTATTTGGGCACGGTGGGAGGTGCAGGGGGAGGGTTGCGGGCGGTGCGGGCGGTGCGGGAGGCGGGCGGTGCGGTAGGCGGGATCGCGATCCCCCGCCCGCCTCCCATTGCGTAATCGTTGGCGTCTAGTGGGTATACCAGGGTGCCAGCACATTGCTGGCACCCTGGTATAAACGGCTGACATCGGTGATGCGATGTCAGCCGTTTAACCCTTTCCATACAGCGGTCCGTACGGACCGCTGTATGGAAAAGGTTAACAGTAAGAGGGAGCTCCCTCCCTCTCCCATCGGGGGGCTGCTGTGCCTTTGCAGTCCCCCGAATGGAGAGGGAGAGAGCTCCCAGGCAGCCCCCCCAAGCCCCGTCCTTACCCTTCCCCGTCTGCGCAGTTCTGACCATAACTGAGCAGACGGGGAAGGTTCCCATGACAACAGGACGCCTTCTCAGGCGTCCTGCTGTCCATGGTTCTGAACAGATCTGTGCTGAAAGGCATAGATCTGTTCAGACAAAGTGTAAAATACAGTATAGTACTATATATTGTACTGTACTGTATTATGTAGACATCAGACCCACTGGATCTTCAAGAACCAAGTGGGTCTGGGTCAAAAAAAAGTGAAAAAAGTGAAAAATAAAGTAAAAATCAAAAAACACATTTATCACTGATTAAAAATGAAAGAAATAAAATTCCCTACACATGTTTGGTATCGCCGCGTCCGTAACGACCTGATCTATAAAACGGTAATGTTACTTTACCCGAACGGTGAACGCCATAAAAATAAAAAATTAAAAACTATGATGAAATTGGAATTTTGCCCACCTTACTTCCCAAAAAAGGTAATAAAAGTGATCAAAAAAGTCGCATCTATGCCAAAATTGTAACAATCAAACCATTATCTCATCCCACAAAAATCATACCCTACCCAAGATAATCGCCCAAAAACTGAAAAAGTTATGGCTCTTACACTATGGAAACACTAAAACATGATTTCTTTTGTTTCAAAAATGAAATCATTGTGTAAAACTTACATAAATAAAAAAAAAGTATACATATTAGGTATCGCCGCGTCCGTATTCACCGGCTCTATAAAAATATCACATGACCTAACCCCTCAGATGACCACCGTAAAAAAATAAAAATAAAAACGGTGTAAAAAAAGCCATTTTTTGTCATCTTCCGTCACAAAAAGTGTAATAGCAAGCAATCAAAAAGTCATGTGCACCCCAAAATAGTGCCAATCAAACCGTCATCTCATCCCACAAAAAATGAGACCCTACTTAAGATAATCGCCCAAAAATTTAAAAAACTATGGCTCTTAGACTATGGAGACACTAAAACTTTTTTTTGTTTTAAAAATGAAATTATTGTGTAAAACGTACATAAATAAAAAAAATTGTATACATATTGGGTATCACCGCGTCCGTGACAACCTGCTCTATAAAATTACCACATGATCTAACCTGTCAGATGAATGGTGTAAATAACAAAAAAAAAAAAAACGGTGCCAAAAAAGCTATTTCTTGTTACCTTGCCGCACAAAGTGTAATATAGAGCAACCAAAAATCATATGTACCCTAAACTTGTACCAACAAAACTGCCACCCTATCCCGTAGTTTCTAAAATGGGGTCACTTTTTTGGAGTTTCTACTCTAGGGGTGCATCAGGGGGGCTTCAAATGGGACATGGTGTCAAAAAAACCAGTCCAGCAAAATCTGCCTTCCAAAAACCGTATGGCATTCCTTTCCTTCTGCGCCCTGCCGTGTGCCCGTACAGCAGTTTACGACCACATATGGGGTGTTTCTGTAAACTACAGAATCAGGGCCATAAATAATGAGTTTTGTTTGGCTGTTAACCCTTGCTTTGTAACTGGAAAAAAAATATTAAAATGGAAAATCTGCCAAAAAAGTGAAATTTTGAAATTGTATCTCTATTTTCTATTAAATCTTGTGCAACACCTAAAGGGTTAACAAAGTTTGTAAAATCAGTTTTGAATACCTTGAGGGGTGTAGTTTCTTAGATGGGGTCACTTTTATGGAGTTTCTACTCTAGGGGTGCATCAGGGGGGCTTCAAATGGGACATGGTGTCAAAAAAACCAGTCCAGCAAAATCTGCCTTCCAAAAACCGTATGGCATTCCTTTCCTTCTGCGCCCTGCCGTGTGCCCGTACAGCAGTTTACAACCACATATGAGGTGTTTCTGTAAACTACAGAATCAGGGCCAGAAATAATGAGTTTTGTTTGGCTGTTAACCCTTGCTTTGTAACTGGAAAAAAAATATTAAAATGGAAAATCTGCCAAAAAAGTGAAATTTTGAAATTGTATCTCTATTTTCTATTAAATCTTGTGCAACACCTAAAGGGTTAACAAAGTTTGTAAAATCAGCTTTGAATACCTTGAGGGGTGTAGTTTCTTAGATGGGGTCACTTTTATGGAGTTTCTACTCTAGGGGTGCATCAGGGGGGCTTCAAATGGGACATGGTGTCAAAAAAACCAGTCCAGCAAAATCTGCCTTCCAAAAACCGTATGGCATTCCTTTCCTTCTGCACCCTGCCGTGTGCCCGTACAGCAGTTTACAACCACATATGAGGTGTTTCTGTAAACTACAGAATCAGGGCCAGAAATAATGAGTTTTGTTTGGCTGTTAACCCTTGCTTTGTAACTGGAAAAAAAATATTAAAATGGAAAATCTGCCAAAAAAGTGAAATTTTGAAATTGTATCTCTATTTTCTATTAAATCTTGTGCAACACCTAAAGGGTTAACAAAGTTTGTAAAATCAGTTTTGAATACCTTGAGGGGTGTAGTTTCTTAGATGGGGTCACTTTTATGGAGTTTCTACTCTAGGGGTGCATCAGGGGGGCTTCAAATGGGACATGGTGTCAAAAAAACCAGTCCAGCAAAATCTGCCTTCCAAAAACCGTATGGCATTCCTTTCCTTCTGCGCCCTGCCGTGTGCCCGTACAGCAGTTTACAACCACATATGAGGTGTTTCTGTAAACTACAGAATCAGGGCCAGAAATAATGAGTTTTGTTTGGCTGTTAACCCTTGCTTTGTAACTGGAAAAAAAATATTAAAATGGAAAATCTGCCAAAAAAGCGAAATTTTGAAATTGTATCTCTATTTTCTATTAAATCTTGTGCAACACCTAAAGGGTTAACAAAGTTTGTAAAATCAGTTTTGAATACCTTGAGGGGTGTAGTTTCTTAGATGGGGTCACTTTTATGGAGTTTCTACTCTAGGGGTGCATCAGGGGGCTTCAAATGGGACATGGTGTCAAAGAAACTGTCCAGCAAAACATGCCTTCCAAAAACCAAACGGCGCACCTTTCACTCTACGCCCCGTTGTGTGGCCGTACAGTAGTTTACGGCCACATATGGCGTGTTTCTGTAAACGGCAGAGTCAGGGCAATAAAGATACAGTCTTGTTTGGCTGTTAACCCTTGCTTTGTTAGTGGAAAAAATGGGTTAAAATGGAAAATTAGGCAAAAAAATGAAATTCTCAAATTTCATCCCCATTTGCCAATAACTCTTGTGCAACACCTAAAGGGTTAACAAAGTTTGTAAAATCAGTTTTGAATACCTTGAGGGGTGTAGTTTCTTAGATGGGGTCACTTTTATGGAGTTTCTACTCTAGGGGTGCATCAGGGGGCTTCAAATGGGACATGGTGTCAAAAAACCAGTCCAGCAAAATCTGGCTTCCAAAAACCATACGGCGCACCTTTCACTCTACGCCCCGCTGTGTGGCCGTACAGTAGTTTACGGCCACATATGGGGTGTTTCTGTAAACGGCAGAGTCAGGGCAATAAAGATACAGTCTTGTTTGACTGTTAACCCTTGCTTTGTTAGTGGAAAAAATGGGTTAAAATGGAAAATTAGGCAATAAAAGGAAATTCTCAAATTTCATCCCCATTTGCCAATAACTCTTGTGCAACACCTAAAGGGTTAACAAAGTTTGTAAAATCAGTTTTGAATACCTTGAGGGGTGTAGTTTATAGAATGGGGTCATTTTTGGGTGGTTTCTATTATGTAAGCCTCGCAAAGTGACTTCAGACCTGAACTCGTCCCTAAAAATTGGGTTTTTGTAAATTTCTGAAAAATTTCAAGATTTGCTTCTAAACTTCTAAGCCTTGTAACATCCCCAAAAAATAAAATATCATTCCCAAAATAATTCAAACATGAAGTAGACATATGGGGAATGTTAAGTCATCACAATTTTTGGGGGTATTACTATGTATTACAGAAGTAGAGAAACTGAAACTTTGAAATTTGCAAATTTTTCCCAATTTTTGGTAAATTTGACTTTTTTTTATGCAAAAAAAAATATTTTTTTAACTTTATTTTACCAGTGTCATGAAGTACAATATGTGACGAAAAAACAATCTCAGAATGGCCTGGATAAGTCAAAGCGTTTTAAAGTTATCAGCACTTAAAGTGACACTGGTCAGATTTTCAAAAAATGGCCTGGTCCTAAGGTGTAAAAAGGCTGTGTCCCTAAGGGGTTAAAGAGTAACTAAACCTTTGAGTCAAATTTTAATAAGATATCCCTAATGCCCTAATAAACATTTTTCTAATATACTTTATTAATGAATTTAGTATTTTTATTAGACTTTTCCCTACCTAAAGAGCACAATTCCCTGTGTGGGGCCGCAGCAGCAGTGCGTACGGGCAGGAGCACATAGTGCTGCTCCTGCCTGTGTTCCCTGGAGGATTGCTAACTCCTGGCATAGCACATGGGTACCCTGTATCCATGTGTTATGCAAGGAGTTAGTAAACCTCCTGGGGGCATGGGAAGGAGCAGCAATATGTATGCACTGCTGCTGCGGCCCCATTCATAAACTTCACAGTCCGTGATCCGAACACCGCTGAGCAGTCAGCGGTGTACAGAAATGTCAGTTTTAAGCGCACAGGGAATTGTGCTCTTTGGGGGAAAAAATGCATTAAAAATACAAAAAGCATTAATAAAGTATATTAGAAAAAACTTTTATTAGGGCATTGGGGACGTCTTATTAAAATTTTACTCAAAGGTTTAGTTACTCTTTAAGCTATTTTGAATTTTTTTTATTTTTTGGCTTGTTCAGGTACCTGCACATGGGTGCGAGCTATGTAAAATCTAAATTTGCACTGCAGGTCAATTTCCGCACAGATAAAAATTTTAAGCGAGCATGAGAATTTTCTAATCTCATACACTTTGCTGGTACTGTATTTTGCAGTGGTTTTTCTGCTTAAAAAAACCCACACAGTAATCAGCATCGTGTGCAGGTAGCCTATGGCATGTATTGATATATCTGTGTCTGAAAGGATCCTCGTCACTTATGTACATACCGTACAATAGCTACAAATACCGCCATTATGTTAGGCATTCTTGCACACACGCTCGCTCTGTTAGGAATGCACACTTAGTAAACTCCGCAAGGCAGGATCTCCTTCCTCCAGCATCTAAATATGACAGTGCAGTACTTGTACATTTTGTACTTCCTCTGCTCGATGGCTGTATATTAACTACATATGTGTACATAACTGATGCTATGCAAACACAGATCTCATAATGGACAAAGTGAATTCCACTAAATGTACTTTGCTAGAGAGGTCTGATGTCTGCAAACAATATAAGCAAATATTTTGGTCCCACAGCAATTACTTTTATGCATTATGCAAGTTTCCTCCATTCTTTATATTTAGACAGTTGTCCTAAATTATTATATTAATATTTATCCGCAAAGATTACAATTCTAAAGCTTTCCTCACATTGCCATTCTGGGCCTCATTCAGGGGCTCGGTCCGTTTTGACGGCAAGAATAGCACAGCATGCATTACTGTTCTTGACACCAAAACAACAAAAACCTCAACATAACCTCAACAGACTACATCAACGAGGGTCCATCGTGGCTGTTTGGAATAGTCCTACATACAAGAACCAACTGATATTTTTGATCACCAATTTAATAATCAAAAATATTACATGTAAAATAAAGAATGTATTGATTCTAGACTGTGGGTAACTGCAATGTTCAGTAGACTGTGGACTGACTGCAGCATTTGCACTAGACTGTGGACTGACTGCAGCATTTACACTAGACTGTGGACTGACTGCAGCATTTACACTAGACTGTGGACTGACTGCAGCATTTACACTAGACGGTGGACTGACTGCAGCATTTACACTAGACGGTGCACTGACTGACTGCAGCATTCACACTAGACTGTGGACTGACTGCAGCATTCACACTAGACTGTGGACTGACTGCAGCATTTACACTAGATCTGTGTTTCCCAACCAGTGTGCCTCCAGCTGATGCAAAACTACAACTCCCAGCATGCCCGCACAGCGAAAGGCTGTCCAGGCATGCTGGGAGTTGTAGTTTTGCAACAGCTGGAGGCACACTGGTTGGGAAACACTGCACTAGACTGTGGACTAAATGACTGCGGCATTTACACCAGACTGTGGACTAAATGACTGCGGCATTTACACCAGACTGTGGACTGACTGCGGCATTTACACCAGACTGTGGACTGACTGCGGCATTTACACCAGACTGTGGATTAACTGCAGCATTTACAGTAGACGGTAACATAGTACATAAGGCCGAAAAAATACATTTGTCCATCCAGTTCGGCCTGTCATCCTGCAAGTTGATCCAGAGGAAGGCAAAAAAAAAAAAAAACCTGTGAGGTAGAAGCCAATTTTCCTCACTTTAGGGGAATAAAAAAATCCTTCCCGACTCCAATCAGGCAATCGGAATAACTCCCTGGATCAACGACCCCTCTCTAGTAGCTATAGCCTGTAATATTATTACGCTACAGAAATACATCCAGGCCCCTCTTGAATTCCTTTATTGTACTCACCCTCACCATCTCCTCAGGCAGAGAGTTCCATAGTCTCACTGCTCTTACAGTAAAGAATCCTCTTCTATGTTTGTGTACAAACCTTCTTTCCTCCAGACGCAAAGGATGTCCCCTCGTCACAGTCACAGTCCTGGACTAACAGACTGTGCAGAATTTACAATAGACTGTGGACTGACTGTAGCATTTATACTAGACTATGGAATGGACTGACTAACATTTACACTAGACTGTCAACTGACTGCAGCATTTACACTAGGGTGTGGACTGACTGCGGCATTTACACTAGGGTGTGGACTGACTGCAGCATTTACACTAGGGTGTGGACTGACTGCGGCATTTACACTAGGGTGTGGACTGACTGCAGCATTTACACTAGGGTGTGGACTGACTGCGGCATTTACACTAGGGTGTGGACTGACTGCAGCGTTAGGCTACTTTCACACTAGCGTTCAGAGCGGATCCGTCTCAGACGGATCCGCTCATATAATGCAGACGGTGGCTCCGTTCAGAACGGATCTGTCTGCATTATATTGTTAAAATATTTCTAAGTGTGAAAGTAGCCTCAGACGGATCCGTCCAGACTTTCAATGTAAAGCCAATGGGGGACGGATCCGTTTGAAGATTGAGCCATAGTGTGTCATCTTCAAACGGATCCGTCCCCATTGACTTACATTGTAAGTCTGGACGGATCCGCACGCCTCCGCACGGCCAGGCGGACACCCGAACGCTGCAAGCAGCGTTCAAGTGTCCGTCTGCTGGGCGGAGCGGAGGCTGAACGCTGCCAGACTGATGCATTCTGAACGGATCCGCATCCATTCAGAATGCATTAGTGCTGGACGGAAGCGTTCGGGTCCGCTTGTGAGCCCCTTCAAACGGAGCTCACAAGCGGACAGCCAAACGCTAGTGTGAAAGTAGCCTTACACATTTGCTCTATCTCCTGGCTGCCTGCAGCTAGTGGGAGCATAGCAGCTTTCTGCATACTATGAAATAAGCTCCTGTTCCCCTTCTAGTGGCAGCTGCAGCAAGCCACAATGTTATGGCCCACAGTGTCTGTGCACCTAGATTCTGGGGTAAACTGCAACAAAAAGTGGTGTAATTTGGAGCATCTACAATAGGTTTAGAGAAATTATCTGTATCTAGTCTGACAAGGGGTGTGTGGCTTATCCAAAAGGGTATGACTACAGGAAGGTTTCTACTATGCAATATTTTGCACCAAAATTGTGCTACTATAAACTTTTGTCTGAAACTAAGCCAATAGTTTGTATTAAGTTAGACAAAAGTGTCCACCCCCTGTGCCAGATTTATCAGCCAGCCTGAGCCACTGTTACGCTGGGTTCACACCTGAGCGTTTTACAGCGCGTTCCTACGCGCTGTAAAACGCTCAACACAGAGAAACCAATGATTCCCTATGGGAATGGTTCTCACCTGGGCGTTTTACAGCGCGTACGATCGCGCTGTAAAACGCCCGACGCTCAAACAAGTACAGGAGCTTTTTTTGGCGCGTTTGACGCGCGTTTGGGCCATAGACTCTTTGGACAACACTGCTGTCAATCACCCAAACGCGCGTTCACTATTAAAAAAACGCGCATAAAAACGCGCGACAAAAACGCGCATAGAAACGCGCGTTTGAGAAACGCCTAGGTGTGAAACCAGGGTTAGAGATCTAGGTCTAGACATCCTGTCTAAATTTACGCCATGTATAGAATTAGTAAATCTGCCCCTACGTTTGTGCAGCAGTGCTCCAGGCTAAAGAAGTCACAAGTCTAAAAGTGTAAGATCCATATGATATTAGTGGAAAAGGGGGTTGGTTATAATAGATATTTATTTGGTCACTCATAGTTGTGTATCTATGTGTATGGCATATGGCATTGCCCTCACCACTTTCCAAAAAGGGGTTGTGGTGTGTGCACCAGCTTCAGCAAATGTATCATTATTTATGCCAGTTTTGTGGTAAATGATGCCTAAATTCTATGCCAGCTATGAGCACAAAGATGTGGCCGGACCTTTTGGCTGCTGCCACACATTCAGGCTTTTTTAAGCAGATTCAAAAGCCAAAATCAGGTGTGGATCATGACAGGAGAGAAAATATAAAGGACAGATACAACTTCTTCCCTTTTTTCAATCCACTCCTGGTTTTGGCTTCAAAAACTACACCAGGAAAACTGAACGTGTGGCCGTACCTTTATGCCTTATTCACACAGTCAGTGGAGTACATTTACTAAGGGATTTGCAACTATTTTAGGCGTAAAATAGTCGCAAGTCCCTATTTCTAACCGGCTGTGTTTTATGCCGTGTCCGCCAGTTGGGCGTAATGGGGGCAATGTAAAAAGCCGGTCATAGTAAATGTGCTCTAGTGTTTGGTCAGTGATTTTCATCAGTGATTATGAGCCAAAACAACAGAACAGGTGAAAATCTTTCCCTTATATCTTATCTATTGTGGAGAGTCCGGAGTCTATTTCCCACACGCAAGCGCTCAAATGAGGAGCTAATAGGAGAGGAACTCCGGGGCTCAGATTCGGTAAGCGATGGGTGCAGAAGGAGATGGGCATCCTCTCCTACCAATTGAGACGTACTGTCCGCATAGTTTAAATATGAGTTGCGTTATGAATGGATAAAGAAAACAGAGGAGGGCTTTGATCCCTAATAAATATACATAGAAATAAGCGCTCGGTTTAGTTGCTCCATACCCCTGAAGAAGCCACAGATGTGGCGAAACATGTTGGGGGGGACACTAGTTCTAACATTTTAGCACAAAAGCATTGGTATTGAGACAGAGTCGTACTGCAGACAATCTCTCTGTGGTGAAGCGATCAGCTGATATATGACACCACATTATGAGAGAAAGATAAAGCGGAATTGATGAGTGCCTAGTAGTGAGAGATATAGGCCCCTTTCACACGGGTGAGAATTCTGCGCGGGTGCAATGTGTGAGGTGAGCGCATTGCACCCGCACTGAATCCAGACCTATTCACTTCAATGGGGCTGTTCAGATGAGCGTTGATTTTCACACATCACTTGTGCGTTGCGTGAAAATCACAGCGTGTTCTATATTCTGCATTATTCACGCAACACAGGCCCCATAGAAATGAATGGGTCTGCATGAAAATCGCAAGCAAGTGCGGATGCGGTGCGATTTTCACACATGGTTGCTAGGAGATGATAGGAATGAGCATCAAAGTCAAATCACTGTATTATTTTCCCTTATAACATGGTTATAAGGGAAAATAATAGCATTCTTAATACAGAATGCTTACTAAAATGTGGCTTGAGGGGTTAAAAAATAAAAAAATATTAACTCACCTCATTCTCTTGTTCGCGCAGCCGGCATAGCCTTCTTTCTTTTTCGGGACAACTGTGTGAAAGACGCCATAAAGTGTTGTTTTATACAGTGGATATAAAAAGTCTTCACACCCCTGTAAAAATGTGAGGTTTCTTATAACTGGGGATGTAGCTGTGTTCAGAATTACCGTAAGCAATCACATTCAAAATCATGTTAAATAGGAGTCAGCATACACCTGCCATCATTTAAAGTGCCTCTTATTAACCCAAATAAAGTTTAGGCTGCTTTCACACTAGCGTTCGTTGGTCCGCTCGCTTGCAGCGTTCGGGTGTCCGCCTGGCCGTGCGGAGGCGTGCGGATCCGTCCAGACTTACAATGTAAGTCAATGGGGACGGATCCGTTTGAAGATGCCACAATATGGCTCAATCTTCAAGCGGATCCGTCCCCCATTGACTTTACATTGAAAGTCTGGACGGATCCGTCCGAGGCTATTTTCACACTTAGCTTTTTTTTGCCATTTTAATGCAGACGGATCCGTTCTGAACGGAGCCTCCGTCTGCATTAATATGATCGGATCCGTTCAGAACGGATCAGATCGAACGCTAGTGTGAAAGTAGCCTTAGCTGCTCTAGTTGGTCTTTCCTTAAATTTTGTTAGTCGCATCCCACAGCAAAAGCCATGATCCACAGAGAGCTTCCAAAGCATCAGAGGGATCTCATTGTTAAAAGGTATCAGTCAGGAGAAGGGTACAAAAGAATTTCCAAGGAATTAGATATACCATGGGACACAGTGAAGTGGAGAAAATATGGCACAACAGTGACATTACCAAGAACTGGATGTCCCTTCAAAATTGATGAACAGACGAGAAGAAAACTGGTCTGGGAGGCTACCAAGAGGCCTACAGCAACATTAAAGGAGCTGCAGGAATATGTGGCACGTAATGGCTGTGTGGTACATGTGACAACAATCTCCCGTATTCTTCATATGTCTGGGCAATGGGGTAGAGTGGCAAGACGAAAGCCTTTTCTTACAAAGAAAAACATCCAAGCCAGGCTACATTTTTGCAAAAACACATCTGAAGTCTCCCAAAAGCATGTGGGAAAAGGTGTTATGGTCTGATGAAACCAAGGTTGAACTTTTTGGCCATAATTCCAAAAGATATGTTTGGTGCAAAAACAAAACTGCACATGACCAAAAGAACACCATACCAGTCAATATTGGCACAAAACCTTCAGGCTTCTGCTATAAAGCTGAACATGAAGAGGAACTGACATGACAATGACCCAAAGCATATATCCAAATCAACAAAGGAATGGCTTCACCAGAAGAAAATTAAAGTTTTGGAATGACCCAGCCAGAGACCAGACCTGAATCCAATTGAAAATCTGTGGGGTGATCTGAAGAGGGCTGTGCACAGGAGATGCCCTCACAATCTGACAGATTTGGAGTGTTTTTGCAAAGAAGAGTAGGCAAATCTTGCCAAGTCCAAATGTGCTATGCTGATAGACTCATACCCAAAAAGACTGAGTGCTGTAATAAAATCAAAAGGTGCTTCAACAAAGTATTAGTTTAAGGGTGTGCACACTTATGCAACCATATTATTTTATTTTCATATTTTTTATTCCCTCTACCTAAAAGTTTTCAGTTAGTTTTTTTTTACATCACAGAAACCTGACATTTTAACAGGGGTGTGTAGACTTTTTATATCCACTGTACATATAAACCTTGAGGAAAGAGACACAGTCCATTGAGAAAGGAATTTAGATATCTACTTATAAGCCAATATACAGTACAGACCAAAAGTTTGGACACACCTTCTCATTCAAAGAGTTTTCTTTATTTTCATGACTGAAAATTGTAGATTCACACTGAAGGCATCAAAACTATGAATTAACACATGTGGAATTATATACATAACAAAAAAGTGTGAAACAACTGAATATATGTCATATTCTAGGTTCTTCAAAGTAGCCACCTTTTGCTTTGATTACTGCTTTGCACACTCTTGGCATTCTCTTGATGAGCTTCAAGAGGTAGTCACCTGAAATGGTTTTCACTTCACAGGTGTGCCCTGTCAGGTTTAATAAGTGGGATTTCTTGCCTTATAAATGGGGTTGGGACCATCAGTTGCGTTGTGGAGAAGTCAGGTGGATACACAGCTGATAGTCCTACTGAATAGACTGTTAGAATTTGTATTATGGCAAGAAAAAAGCAGCTAAGTAAAGAAAAACGAGTGGCCATCATTACTTTAAGAAATGAAGGTCAGTCAGTCCAAAAAATTGGAAAAACTTTGAAAGTGTCCCCAAGTGCAGTCACAAAAACCATCAAGCGCTACAAAGAAACTGGCTCACATGCGGACCGCTCCAGGAAAGGAAGACCAAGAGTCACCTCTGCTGCGGAGGATAAGTTCATCCAAGTCACCAGCCTCAGAAATCGCAGGTTAACAGCAGCTCAGATTAGAGACCAGGTCAATGTCACACAGAGTTCTAGCAGCAGACACATCTCTAGAACAACTGTTAAGAGGAGACTGTGTGAATCAGGCCTTCATGGTAGAATATCTGCTAGGAAACCACTGCTAAGGACAGGCAACAAACAGAAGAGACTTGTTTGGGCTAAAGAACACAAGGAATGGACATTAGACCAGTGGAAATCTGTGCTTTGGTCTGAGGAGTCAAAATTTGAGATCTTTGGTTCCAACCACCGTGTCTTTGTGCGACGCAGAAATGGTGAACGGATGGACTCTACATGCCTGGTTCCCACCATGAAGCATGGACGAGGAGGTGTGATGGTGTGGGGGTCCTTTGCTGGTGACACTGTTGGGGATTTATTCAAAATTGAAGGCATATTGAACCTGCATGGCTACCACAGCATCTTGCAGTGGCATGCTATTCCATCCGGTTTGCGTTTAGTTGGACCATCATTTATTTTTCAACAGGACAATGACCCCCAAACACACCTCCAGGCTGTGTAATGGCTATTTGACCATGATGGAGAGTGATGGGGTGCTGCGCCAGATGACCTGGCCTCCACAGTCACCGGACCTGAACCCAATCGAGATGGTTTGGGGTGAGCTGGACCGCAGAGTAAGGCAAAAGGGCCAACAAGTGCTAAGCATCTCTGGGAACTCCTTCAAGACTGTTGGAAGACACTTTTCAGGTGACTACCTCTTGAAGCTCATCAAGAGAATGCCAAGAGTGTGCAAAGCAGTAATCAAAGCAAAAGGTGGCTACTTTGAAGAACCTAGAATATGACATATTTTCAGTTGTTTCACACTTTTTTGTTATGTATATAATTCAACAAGTGTTAATTCATAGTTTTGATGCCTTCAGTGTGAATCTACAATTTTCATAGTCATGAAAATTAAGAAAACTCTTTGAATGAGAAGGTGTGTCCAAACTTTTGGTCTGTACTGTATAGGAAAGTAACTAATTGTTGCAAGTATATCATCTATAAATGCCCCAAGAGGAAGCGTGAGCGAAACGATCGTTGGGTGGCTACTCTAGACCAGGGTCAGTAAGATACATTTTGCTGGTTTTATGCATGTTTAATTGGTTTTTCTCTCCCCCTGCAGTTTAGATGGTGTGGGGTGACACTCAGGTTCACATAGCCTCCTTGGCTATTGTGTCTTGCTAATTATTGCCCTGTGTGTACCGTGTTTACTACCCCATCCCATAGATTCTGTTATAACTGCGGGTATTCTTCTGAGGGGGAGGGGGGGGGGGGGGTCTACTAGTCCCTTATTTGGTCTGGAGTCTTTTCTCTGTTTTTATATAAATGTTTGTCAATACTATCGTCTTTCTATGATTACTGCTTTCGGATATATGTTTTTATGATATACTGCTGATGGATATCTAATAAAGAAATTATTGTTTATGATAACTTCTTGTGTGGTAGCTTCTTGAAGCATTTATAGGTGATAAACGAATAACTCCACGTGAGATATTTATGATAGTAACGTTTTTGGTGTTTTAATAATTGTTGCAAGTACTTAGGGGAATAAGACAAAGGTTTACTAACAGGAAGCAACATATAACCCTTGCTAGAAGATAAATAATTGAAGCAGTAAATGAAACAAAGTAGCAAAAAGATTGCACCCTATCCTAAATATTGCCGCTCTGATAAATCTGTGAAACAACAGGAAATACCAATGCTTTTGAAAAGTTTTAGGATCACATAAGGCTTTTTGTAATTAACACACTAAGGTTTTAATTATTTGAAAATAAAAGTTATATTTTAAAACGAAAGAATAACAGACTTTAAACAGAACTGTATAGCTTAGGCTATTTTGATGTAATATTATCACTTGTGGAGGCTCCAATCCTGGTTTTGGCTCACAATCACTGATGGAAATCACTAACCAAAACACTGACGTGTGAATGAGGTTTTACTACTCCAGCTAGTAAGTTACTGATGCTATTCTGTAACATGCAAGCAAAGGTTCACAAAAGGTGCATCTGGCACAGAATATCTCTGGATGGATGCCTGAACA
Organism: Bufo gargarizans; assembly: GCF_014858855.1. NCBI lineage: Eukaryota > Metazoa > Chordata > Amphibia > Anura > Bufonidae > Bufo > Bufo gargarizans. The sequence goes on along the minus strand of NC_058085.1, from coordinate 148,013,179 downwards.
TTAGTACACAAACACATAGGGAAGCGCCCTCAGGCATGTGTTGTTAAGATCATTCCAAGAACATTACTCTCGTAGAGAAGTCTGCCTTTAGTCCTGGACTTTCCTGGTATTCTGAATATAGCACATTGAACATTGATGTTGAAAATACTGTAACAACAAATATCTAAACCTCAATTCAAATAGGGCTCCAAAAATGTATATAACCACTGCGTATGCTAGACTAAATCTATAACTCTAAAATGAGAAATACAACTACACAGTATAAGTTCAGAAAAATAAATATATATACTTTATTAATCCATCAAAAACATTATTAAAAAGTCATGGTTGGAGTCACACTGGTCGGTATTCATTTCCATGATTTGTTCCCTAGTGGACTGTCCGGTATTTGATGCATAGTTCTCTACTTAATGGTAATTTTGCCTACTAGAGTCTTTTTATATGCACTAAGCGCTTTATTTCTCATTTCGGAGTTATACATATCTAAACCTGTGCCATGCACAATCATAAATGCCACATTCCTATCAGGCATCATCTTCCAATGTAATGTACCTTCCAACTGTCCTTTTAGGGACAGCACGTACTTTTGGTCCAAACCCCCCTGTGACTCTTTGCTCCTTAAAGGGAACCTGTCACCGGGATTTTGGGTATAGAGCTGAGGACATGGGTTGCTAGATGGCCGCTAGCACATCCGCAACACCCAGTCCCCATAGCTCTGTGTGCTTTTATTGTGTAAAAAAAACCGATTTGAAACATATGCAAATTACCCTGAAATGAGTCCTGTATGTGAGATGAGTCAGGGACAGGACTCATCTCAGGTTAATTTGCATATGTATCAAATTGTTTTTTTTTACACAATAAAAGCACACAGAGCTATGGGGACTGGGTATTGCGGATGTGCTAGCGGCGATCTAGCAACCCATGTCCTCAACTCTATACACAAAATCCAGATGACAGGTTCCCTTTAAATGTCATTCTGTTTGATGCAATAAATAGATTTGCATTAATAATTATTGCTTACTAACTGCATATTAGACGATTTGATGCACATTGGACCATACATGTTTGGAAATCAAAAAGTATTGCAACTTGAAAATATGCATGAAACATTGTACCTTTCATGTAGTGTTGGTCAAGTGCACCTTCTTTGACCATCCAAAAAGTTGCAATGTCTTTTCCTAGGTTTGGAGGGGATCTGTCACCACCCATGACATGTCTGTTCTAGTAAACAATTATATTCCCCATAAAATCACAATTCTGCAGCATCTTTTCTAAAAACCCTGGTCCCTATTTATTATACTTATGCAGAAGAAAACTGTCAATCAGATTCCATCTTTCATTTACCAAAAGGCGGAGTCTGATTGGTTGGCAATTAAAGGGGTTTTCTGGGATTTTAATATCGATGACCTATCCTCAGGATAGGTCATTAGTATTAGATCGGCGGGAGTCCGACACCAGTCACACCCGCCGATCAGCTGTATAATGAGAAGGCCGCTCTCTTCAACCAGCTGATCAGCAGGGCTGTGGGGTGTCGGACTCCCGCTGATTTGATATTGATGACCTATCATGGGGAATATTAAAATCCAGAAAAAAACCTTTAAGTCAGTTTCCCTTTGAACCTGTTTTGATAAATCTACGCTTCTGTGTTGTTCTGATTCTATGTTATTTCTACTACAAATTTATGAATAATTTGCCAACTGAGTGTTTCTGCTCACTCTCACACTGTCCAATCATTGTCAGGCTGTTTAGGGACACTGTTTAGGAAGAATACAGAAACTGTCCCATAGACTTTGAATGGAGTAACAGCATATGCGTTCTTGACCACTACCCCATTAAAACTTGTCATGGCTATGGAGAGAGGATGGTGCAGTCCACTGGCAGGTTAATGTTTTATGCATCCAGTAGTGTCTAGGACCCATTTACATACAGTACATACTGGAATTCTAATGGGGTAACTCTGGCTGTTATTAGAATAAGAATGGGGGTACAATTTTATTCTGGTTTGCAAGATAGGCCTGTTCCACCTCTGACTGCAAGCAAGATAGAAGAACCAACCACAGTTTCATCCTGGCTTTCTATCCTTCCAGAGTGGGGTGCACAATGCCAAGGAGAAGCAAGTGGTACTCCTGCTCTTTGTCTCTCCAAAGTCTCCCTTGGCAGAACCAAAGGCTGGCAATGAGGTTCTTAGTAGATGTTTTTGTAATTCCCAGACTGAGGGGAATTAAGATACAGCTGTCCAAACCGTCTTTCACAGTAAAAATAGACATAGAATAAAAAAAATGGCACTCAAAACAAGTCCCGATAGTCTCTTGTGATGGAGAAACTTTTGAAAAAATAAAATCGATGGGACTCAAAGCAAAATGTCTTCAAATATATTATCTGTGCTTATGATGTTTTTTTTTTTTCCTTCTCATTTCATTGAAGCTTGTCCTCTTCAGACGCGCAGCATCTTCAGACCTATGTTCACACTTGTAGTGTTCCAGGAAATACCTGGATGAGCAATCAGGAGGCAAAGGAACAAACACCCTGGGTGGGATCAATGTACACTTTTAAATCTGTGTACTTGACTCACTTCACCCATTGGTTCCATTTCTTCCCCTTGGGGATGCTGCTAATTTGTGCTGCTGCGAGTGGTCTCTAAGACAGAATCGGTCTCTTTTTCCTTCTGGCAGCTCCTTTCTTGTTTCCCTTGCAGACGAAGACTTACCATGCTTCTGCAGAGGCTCTGCTCCTTCCTTGACAAGCAGGTTGAAAACCTATTTCTGTTGGCTACAGTGAACAGAGAATCACTATGTAGAGACATGGTTGTGGAGATAGGGACTGAGCATGCGTGTCCACCAACACTCAGCTCATTAGGGGGACTTGCACCAGGTGGTACATACTATGTAGGTAAATGTCATAACTCTTCGCTGCATAATTTCTCATGGCATGTAAATGACATACAATATTCATTTTTCATGATGTATGCAATATATATGTTGTTTTTTTTTTATAAGGGGGGACAGCCCCTTAAAGTATTTAGTTGGCATCTGTAAACAGATTTGTTCCTATAAAACTGGCAGACATGTTACATGTGTGTTTGGCATCTGAAGGCATCTGTGTTGGTCCCATGTTCATATGTGCCCGCATTCCTGAGAAAAATTATTTTTTAATATATGCTAATGAGCTAGGAGCAATGGGGGCATTGCAGTTACCCCTAGAGGCTCTGCTCTCTCTGCATCTGCCACGCCCTCTGCACTTTGACTGACAGAGCCAGGCAGTGTAAAAATGATCATGCCTGCCCCTAACTTCTCCTAAAGTCAATCAAAGTGGAGAGAGCTGAGCCTCTAGGTGTAACGGCAACGCCCCTGTTGCTTCTAGAGGCTCATTTGCATATATAAAAAAAGTTAACACTTTTTACAAATTTTTCTCAGAAATGCAACAGGTCAGCCAGTTTCATAGGTACAAATCTGCCAACAGATGTCTTTTAAAGCAAAGGAAAAAAGCTTTAAGGGCCTCATATCAGTATAGTTTTCGAGGGGACCAGCCAACAATGTAATGTATATAGGCAGCCCCCAACTCTCACCTGACAGATGATGTCGGGGGAGAGAATGAGGAGGCTTGTTGGATTTCAACACCCGATCCTTTTGTTCTCCTGGGAGCGAAGCCATGGTTAGAAATGTCTGACTGCAGCCTTCTCCCCTCTGTTTGTGTAGAGAGCTGTTGGATGAAGAATCGCAGAAGCTTGTTGGATGAACAATCGCTTGGCTAGCAGCCATTGAAGGCATATGGGCACCTTTATTTGCACTATACATTCAGAATCCTGCGCAAACATAAGCCTATAGGAATAAGGGAAAATTGGGTCTGAGAGCTTCCATTACTATACACAGTGTTACCCACCGCCTGGAGTAAGGAACAGATGGTATTTATGTAACGGAAGACAATCTTTAGCGTGCATCATTACGCATTTCACAAATCTTCAGCTTCAAAACTGCAATTATATGATAAGTCTGTAAGTGACTCACTAAGTATGTTTTCTTCTATGCGAATTTCCATAAAGATCAAGTAATGTTTAATGAATAGGCTCACAGACAAAGAGTTACTTAAAGGGACTCTTCCATCAAAAAGGAATATTTTTTTAAACTCAATAATTATAAATTATAGATTTTTTTAACTTTTTCAGCAGTACTATACCATTGAAAATGTGTTTCTATAGCAGTCAGCACAGAGAGCTAAACCTGCTATACAGATTGTTAAAAATCATTGAAAAGTATTCAAAACATCCTGCACAGTATGGTAGTAAATATGCGGATGTGCATGGCTACATTTATAAAATCATGGAAAATAATGCAGTAAAACAATAGATGCAAACATAATATATGGACTAAGCTGTCGGATTTGATTTTATATAGATTGTTAGTTTACTGCTGCTGCAGGGAGAAGTTATCTGAAGGGCAAGCCTCATTATAATAGTAGGTGTGGAATTGGTATGATAGTATGTTCTCCTGATTAGTGTAATGTGTGAAGTCCTAATTGAGTCACTATAGGCAGGGCTCTCTCTATTTGGTCTGACTTAGGGTGTTTGCCATGCTAAAAGTCCAAAAAAGAGAATGGGGCTTCTACAGGAATTAATCAAATAAAATTACTGAAAATACCTAAATATTACTTTATTATCAACAAATTCCTTTCATTATTTATAATGGCAATTTTTTTTCCAGGGGGCAACCATCATGAAAAGTAAAATTGCAGCTGCCCTATTGGCACACACAAAACCTGTCCTAATCACGCAGTTGGACGGGTTGCTTCAAAGCAGTGAGCTAAAGAGCTGCCTCTTCTGGTTGTCATGAATTAGGATCCATTCACACATCCACAATTGGGCAGCACAATGTACTGTCTGAACCAGGGCCGTCTTTAATATTGATTGGACCCTGGGCAAAAATTTACTTGGGCCCCCTGGATCCCGCCTTCCCACACATTAGCAGGCAATCACGCCCTCCACCACAACACACACACAAAAAATCCACACCCCTGGTAGAGTCCAGTGAATGACTGTAAATACTTCCAGTTCTGAAGACTCCAGCGGCTCAGGATCAGTGCTCTGGGCAGCTGGGCTCAGGCTGGAAGTGGGCACCGCTCTGCAGGAAGGAGACCAGGGCTCGGCTCACCCTAGTGTTACAGTGCACCGCAGCACCCCACAGTATGCTGTATAGCACCCTATAGTATACAGCGCCACACACTATACAGTACCCCACAGTATATAGTATAGCAGCCCACAGTATACAGTAGAGCAGTATAGCACCTCACCGTATACAGCACCCCAAACTATACATGATACAGCACCCTACACTATACAGCAACCCACACTATACAGTACAGCAGTATAGCACTCCACACTATACATCACCCACAGTATACAGGCCACCACACAGTATACAGGCCACCACACAGTATACAGCACCCCACTATACAGTAGTTTACAGTATATTAGCATAACAGCCCCTGAGTGTCACCTTTTTCTGATATAATCTTTACAAAAAAAAGCTCCACAGTTAAGGCAAATTTCTCCTGCAACACTCCTGATAGGACCTGTGATGACCTCATAGCCATGTGACCAGTAATATTGCTAGGTTACTGGTCACATGGTGATAATGTCATTAAGGTCCTAGATCACATTCATAGCTCTAACACAGTACGATGCCGGGACTCACCCCCTGTGAAGCTGACAGCCTGACACCCGGGGCAGTGGCTAGCAGGGCTCAAGAGGCAGCTGCCTTGGGCCCCCCAGGAGCAACTGGGCCCGGGGCAGCTGCCCCTTTTGCCCCTTGGTAAAGACGGCCCTGGTCTGGACACAGAATTGCGGACCCGCACTTCCGGGCCCGCAATTCTGTTCCCGAAAAAAATTGACAATGAATGGGGACAAAACTGAAGCGTTTTTTTTCCGGTATTGAGCCCCTATGACGGATCTCAATACCGGAAAATATTAAAACTAGTGTGAAAGTAGCCTTAGACAGGAAGTAGAGTACATAGAGTGACTTCAGAAAGTATAATACATTGAGTGACTTCAAAAACTTATTCACAGTTGTAAGAATGTTCCCTAGGCTACAGGTAATTATAACATCTTATAAATCTGCTGATTATTGCAGTCTGTAGTCTATGAAGGCATGTATACAGTATAGAATGGTGTAGTGCTGCAGTAAGGCTGTGTTGTCCAAGATTTCATAAACCATCTAGTCCATGGTTGTCTAGCGTTGTTGTCCAGCTCAATTCGCTGCAAGACTAGCGCTGTTTCTGGAGGAAAAAGTAGACCTTTTTTTTCTAATCCCAGACTTCATATTAGGTAGTTGCTTTTAAAGGAATTTTCTCAGATATAGATCTTGATTGCTGTGGGCCACCAAGGAGCCCTGAACAAGCACAAGAAAGGGTGTCCTAAGCCCCCTGTTCATTCTCGCTGTGCACCTCGGTCAACCTCATAGACTTTGAATAGAGCTGGCAGGCTTAAACGCTGCTCCATTCAGACTCCAGCTCAGCGCAGCCGTGCAATGAGGAGGAATGGGGGGGGGGGGGTCTTGCACCCCTGTTCTAGTGATCAGCGGGGTCTCTACCAAGCAGACATTTATTATTTATCCTGTAGATAGGTAATAAATGTAATTTGTGGGTAAACCTCGTTAAAGGATAACTGTCACACTTAGACCCTAATTTCAATTTTCATATATGTAGTTTCTAATAACATGATATTCCAGAATCCGTTACTATTAGGGTCCATTCACACGTCCGTTGTTTCTTTCCTGATCTGTTCCGTTTTTTGCGGACAGATCTGGACCAGATCTGGACCCATTCATTTTCAATGGGTCCTGAAAAAAAAAAAAAAAAAAAAAATCGGACAGCACAATGTCAGATTTTATTTCAGGACCCTTTGAAAATTAATGGGTACAGATCTGGTCCAGATCTGTTCCGCAAAAAACGGAACAGATCAGGAAAGAAACAACGGACGTGTGAATGGACCCTTAGACTGACTTACCCCATATTTATTAAGATTCAGCCCTTAGCAACCAGTCTGCATAAAACTGCAATTTCACTATTCAGTTAAGATGGCCGCCACTGCCATCACCCTGAGGCTAATCCCGCCTGCCCTCACTAGCCAGTAACAATAGCCCCCCAAAAGTGTCAGTAACCAGAGCCCTCCCCCTAAAGGGTTAGTCTCCTGCAGCACAAAGGGGTCCTCTTACCACATGTTGCTTTCATTTATACACTGAGCAGACGGCAGATCTCCCTTCCCTGGTCTGCGCTGCTCCAACTCTGCATTCTCCAGCTCTGCTGAGTGAGGGAGCGTCTGCCAAGCGCAGGGACAGGGAGAAGTGCACACAGCCCAGGCACTGTTATCAGCTGCTGGGGAGGACCTGGCTTTAATCATTTACCTACAGTCCCTGGTTGTCAGGAATGTGACCTTGCAGCTGCGTTCTTCTGCGTCCTCTGTCGGACGGACCTGCATAGCAACCTGATTTTAAGCACAGAGTAAAAGTAGGCAGTAGAGGGAACAAAACTGTGGAATTAAGGGGTAATTGAATACACAGTGAAAAGTTGAAATAGGGCCACCAAGCAGATATTAATCACCACAATCCAATACTCCCCAAAAAATATATAATATGACAGTCATACTTTAAGTAACCTTTCTCAAGGACATTATTATGAGTTCTAGACTATTTCTGAGAAAATTACCAGTACATTGTAGCTGGTATTGCACAGTTTGTGGTCACAATGAGAGAAAGCCTTAAAGAAGAGGATCAGCATCATTCCTCGCTTACAATGAGACTATTGAGAAGCCTTTTCCACATTTATACTGGTAAACATGTTTTTGAGGAGCTAACCACACATATGCACAATGTGATGAAGGGGGTGTACCAGTGTTTTATGATAATAGTAATTTTTTGTGGGTAGTGAATTGAATTATCCTCAGGATAGGTAATCAATAACTGATCGTTAAGATTCTGACTCCTGGCACCCTCTGCCAATCGGCTCTTTGAAGAGGCTGCAGCCTCTTCCCAGGCCAGTGATGTAATGTTTGTTGGACAGTCAAGTGAATGGGTCTGGGCTGCCAAACCAAGCTCAGCCACTATATAATGTATAGCTCTGTGCCTGGCATGCCTTGAGAAGCACCGCTGTCTCTTCAAACCGACAGGGGTGCCTGGTTTCGGACTGTTATAATGCTCTCCCTGAAGCTCCCCAGTATTTATATCACCCCCCAGTGTTATAATGCTCTCCCTGAAGCTCCCCCAGTATTTATATCGCCCCCTAATGTTATTTTGCTCTCCCTGAAGCTCCCCCAGTATTTATACTGTGCCCTCTGTAGTTATATTCCTCCCTTTAGAAATTATAATTCCTCAGTCCCTCCACTATACAGTCCAATGTAAATAACATTAGTTCCCTCCCTCCGCCATAGAGTCCCATGTAAATACCATCACACCATCTCTCCAGCCCCCTCCAATATACAGTCCCATGTAAATAACATCCTGCTCTATATATAGCCTCCTCCAAAATACAGTCCCACGTAAATAACATCACCCCTCCCCAGCCGCCTTCAACATACAGTCCCATGTAAAGAATATCACCCCCTCAATATTCAGTCCCATGTAAATAACATCACTCTCTCCCCCAGACACCTTCAACATACAAGTCCCATATAAATAAAATCACCCCCTCCCCAGCCACCTCCAACATTCAGTCCCATGTAAATAATATAATTCCCTCCCACAGCCGCATTCAACATATATTCCCATGTAAATATCATCACCACCTCAACTTTCAATCCCATGTAAATAACATCACTCCACCCAAATGTCCCATGTAAATAACTTCTCTCCCTTCAGCCCTAACAAACAGTCCCAGTTAAATAACTACAACTCCCAGCATTGCTCTGCCTCTCCCTTCACTTACCTCTCCTCATGTAGCAGATATCACCACAGCTTCTTCCCAGAAATTCTCTACACTGCTGAGCCGTCCTCTACTGCACTGGTCACATAATGGTGACATCATCACAGGTCCTTTTCAGCTACTGCATGTAGAACTGATCACATGACCTGTGATTGCACCACAGGTCCTTCAGCTCTTGCAAGGTATTAGATTCAATTGTATTGCCCTCCTGAGGATGGCAACACAGTTGGATCTATCTGGCAGGCAGGACATTCGGGGCCTGGGACAAAACATCAGGGGCCCAGGCCCCGAATGTTTTAACCTAACAATGCCCCTGCACCTAGAGACAGCGGCGTGCCGAAGCTGTTTGGCACCCGGGACAGGTCCTTTCTCTGGACCCCCTCCCCCCAATACTTTAAAACATTGTGCCCACTCACAGTTGTTATACCTTCATTTTCCCTCCCCTCACAGTAGTTATGCACCCATCGTGCCCCCTTAAAGGGAGTCTGTCACCTCCATATGGCCATATACAGTGCTTACATGGCTCTGTAGCACACCTATACAGGATTGTAACAGTACCTTTGTCCTTAGACTTGCACCAGCAGGAAAAACTGAGTTTAATTCATATGCAAAGGAGTACTCGCAAGTGCCCAGGGAGGAGTTCAGTGTGTAGGTGCCCAGGCTGCTCTGCCTTCTTCCACTTTACTCCTCCCAGCCTCTGCCTTTGCCCGCCCTCCAAGTCTCTTGCCTCATCGATAGGTCCTGGACTTGGAGGGCGGGCAAAGGCAGAGACCAGGGAGGAGTAAAGTGAAAAGAATGGCAGAGCAGCCTGGGCACCTTCACACTGAACTCCTCCCCTGGGCACTTGCGAGTGCTCATTTGCATATGAATTAAACTCAGTTTTTCCTGCTGGTGCAAGTCTAATGACAAAGACAAAAGGTACTGTTACAATCCTGTATAGGTGTGCTATAGAGCCATGTAAGCACTTGTATATGGCCACTATGGAGGTGACAGACTCCCTTTAAGGTGCTTATGCCCCTTCACAGTTGTTATGCCCATACTGTGCCCCCACACAGTAGCCATGCCCACATTGTGCCCCCTCACAGTAGTTATATCCCTAAAGGGGTTGTCTCATCATGGACAATGGGGGAATATCGCTACGACATGCCCCCATTGTCTTATAGGAGCGGGTCCCACCGCTGGGACCTGCTCCTATATTGAGAACATAGCCCCGCAAGTGAAGGAGGGCGCACTGCGCAAGCACAGCCATCCTCCATTAGTTTTCTAAGGGGCCAGGTGAAAATAGCCGAGCGCTGGCTCAGCTATTTCCATCAGCCCTATAGAAATTAATGGAAGCAGGGGCCGAGCATGCGCTGTATGCTCCCATTCACTTCTATGGGGAGCCGGCTTGGTAGTGGTCAGACCGGAGTCCTCCAGGCACCACCTTGCAGGGATGCGTTCTCGATACAGGTGTGGGTCCCAGTGGTGGGACCCGCACTTATAAGACAATGGGGGCATAGCCTAGCAATATGCCCCCAATTGTCTATGATGAGACACCCCCTTTAATGCACCAACTCACAGTAGTTATGCCCACACTGTGCTCCCTTCACACCAGTTATGGCCTCATTGTGCCCCCCTCCCCACAGTAGGTATGCTCTCATTGTTCCCCCTCACAATAGTAATGTCCTCTCTGTGCCCCTTTCACAATAGTAATGCCCTCATTGTGCCCACCCCCACAATAGTTATTATGCCCTTTCTGTGCCTCCTTCAGAGTAGTAATGCCATCTTTGTGCCCATTCAGTGTTAATAAAATGAATAAACAGTAAATACCTTGTCCCATTCCTGTTAAGATCATCTCCAGCTCTCCCCTGCAGGCACAGATCACGCCGCAGCACTGTGTGAGAGGAGTGCACAGACAGATTACGCTGCCGTACTGTGTAGGAAGAGCACGGGAATCTGTGCCTGCAGGGATGAATGGTGAAGCAGGGTCCAGACGACTGGAGCACGGAAGGAGCGCAGGTAGCTGGCCGGTCAGAAAGTGAAAGGACCACTAACTCCCCGATGCTGTAGCAATGGAAGCGCTCATTGTATCAGGCACCCTCCTGACAGCTGGCGCCCAGGGCAGACTGCATCCTCTGCCCTGTCCCCTTTCCAGATGCCACTTCCTAAAGGCCCTGCTCTCTCTACAACTGTCCATGCCCTCTACATTTGATTGACAGGCAAAAAAGGTGTTATGATGTTTTACCTTCCTGGCCCTGTCAATCAAAGTGGAGAGGGCGTGTCAGTTGCAGAGAGACTAGAGCCTGTAGGTGTAATGGCAACGCCCCCATTGCTCCTAGAGGCTCATTTGCATATACAGTATTAGAACTACATTTTTCTCAGCAATGCAGGCATATAGGTACATAGGACCCTACACAGATGCCTTCAGCTGCCAAGTGCACATGCAACAGGTCAGCCAGTTTTATGGGCACCAATCTGCTGACAGATGCCATTTAAGTGGCGTACATGTTTGGAATTTGCAGGTATACCATTAAATATAAAGCCCACCAAATTGCACTGCTGGATTCCCCCCAAACCATGTGTTAATTATTCAGAAAGTGATTGTGTATATGCTGTTTTAGTCACAACTCAACCGCTACATGTGAATATACCCTTAGAAGCTGATGATAGTTATGATATTAATCCCACACAGCTTTGTCAAAAACAGATACCACAATGAATTCAAGAACCTATATTTAATGGGAATTTTTTATTGCTGAAAATAATCTTGATTTTGTAAAAAGGAAGGCATTTTTATAAAGACTATTGTGGATATTACTTATATAGGTCCTCATCTATCAGGGGTATTAAGGGGGGCCCTTTGGTAAATATAGAACAACTTCACCTAGCCGATGCACCTGACAGGAGCAACATCACACCTTCACTCCACCCTCAGGTCCGATTGTATAGCCACTGGTCCCCTGGTTGGATACTACAGCTGTCATAGCAGAGGGAAGGGGCTGTGTAGCTGCTCATACGCTGAACATGTGGGGCCACCCATGGTGCTCTTCTAGGGCACTAGTGTGAATAGCGTCCGCAACATTCAAAGTACATTTTTACAGCACTCCTCTGATGTATGTATTGCCTCCTGTTCCCTGTCCCTACTTATGTCTGTCAGCAGTTTTGCATTAACCACTTTAAGGCCTCCTGCACACGAAAGTGTGTTGCCGATTGCTGTATTGCGGATCGCATTTGCAGAGCGCGGTTCCGTAGGCATTCCGCATCATGGATGTGGACCCATTCACTTCAATGGGTCCGCAAATTCGGAGATGCAGAATGGTGCGGAACGGAAACCCATGGAAGCACTACAGAGTGCTTCCGTGGGGTTTCGACCCGTACTTCCGTTCTGCAAAAAGATAGAACCTGTCCTATATTTTTGCGGAACGGCCAGATTGCGGACCCATTAAAGTGAATAAGTCCGCGATCCGCTGCGGCTGCCCCATGGTCAGTGTTCGTGCAGAAGGCCTAAATCAAATGATAATGTGTTGTATGATGTGTCTGGCATTTCAGCTTGTTGGTTTTTGGGGTAGTGGTTTCCTCAGTTCCTGTGAATTACAGCAGACCCATGGCTGCCCTTGTGGTAATTCCACCCAATCATTTTAACACAGATTTACCTTAAAGGGAATGTGTCATCAGAAAATGACCTGCTGTAATCACTTTTTCATGTTTAACATATTTTTTTATAATTTTTGATTAGGTTATTTTTTTATTTTCCATGTAACTTTTTAGATTTGAACTAAAACCAATAATCCTGCAGTTTTCGCACAGGCCACTATGTCTAATAATTGGCACCACTTCTTGGTTTGTACAGATCACTTTACTGCAGTTAACTCATTCTAATCCTGCCTGTAATGCTATCACCTCTGTGTACAGACAGAATCCACCATTCACAATAGGTGATTGTCAGTGCTCATCTATTATTCCCTTGTACAATTACCTCTGCACAGGTCACAGAACATGCCTAGAATACTCTCCCTTAGAAGTCAATGAGGTCCACTACTGACCATTGTGTCTATGGACCTATGGGACTGCCGTAAAGAATTTTCTTAATGCTTTGTAAATGCTGTTAAGAACATCTCAGGCAAGATGGCCGCCCCATAATCAAGTTCAGAAAATAGAATTAAAAAAAAATCTACAATTAATTAGAAAAAAAGGAGATGTGCTACTATCTGGTTTTAACTGGCATGTCAAATTTTTGGTGACACATTACCTTTAATTCAGTGGTGCACCTAGCCTTTCTGCTGCCTGAGGCGAAAACTGAAACAGAGCCGCCATCCTCCCCATGCCAATTTCTTAACCTAACCCCTTCCCTTGAGCCAATGGCCCTTTGGCTGGCCCCCTCTTGCCCCTAACTGGTGCTGCCTGAGGCGGTCACCTCACCTAGCTTCATTGGTGGTTACACCCCTGGCTGTATTACACCTCCCAGAAATCACCTGCTTTCTAGCAGAGAAGACCACTGCTATTACATGCAGCTAGTGTTGATTGAGCACCAAAGTGCTCGGGTGTACAGGTGCTCTGGTCGAACACCTCAGGATTTCTCGGGTGTTCTACTGAGCACCCGAGCACAATGGAAGTCAATGGGAGAACCCGAGCATTAAACCAGGCACCCCCTGCTCTGAAGAGGGGAGGGTGTCTCGTTTATAAGAACCACTAAAATGGTTCAGGAATAGCATGGGGAGGATGTCTGGATCAGTGGTGTATCTTGGTTTTGTGCTGCCCTAGGCGAGACTAAACTCGGGCACCCCCCTAATATAAATTTTATCCACCCCTTCCTGTCACGGCCAAACCCCTTCCTCTGTAAACCCCACCCCTTCCTCTTTAGGCTCCACCCTTTCCTGTTTTGCTTAATAATATTCAAACATGTATCGCGATAAAGATATATACAAACCGGATTCCAAAAAAGTTGGGACACTATACAAATCGTGAATAAAAACTGAATGCAATAATGTGGAGGTGCCAACTTCTAATATTTTATTCAGAATAGAACATAAATCACGGAACAAAAGTTTAAACTGAGAAAATGTACCATTTTAAGGGAAAAATATGTTGAATCAGAATTTCATGGTGTCAACAAATCCCAAAAAAGTTGGGACAAGGCCATTTTTACCACTGTGTGGCATCTCCCCTTCTTCTTACAACACTCAACAGACATCTGGGGACCGAGGAGACCAGTTTCTCAAGTTTAGAAATAGGAATGCTCTCCCATTCTTGTCTAATACAGGCCTCTAACTGTTCATTCGTCTTGGGCCTTCTTTGTTGCACCTTCCTCTTTATGATGCGCCAAATGTTCTCTATAGGTGAAAGATCTGGACTGCAGACTGGCCATTTCAGTTACCCGGATCCTTCTCCTACGCAGCCATGATGTGATTGATGCAGAATGTGGTCTGGCATTATCTTGTTGAAAAATGCAGGGTCTTCCCTGAAAGAGATGATGTCTGGATGTAAGCATATGTTGTTCTAGAACCTGAATATATTTTTCTGCATGGATGGTGTCTTTCCAGACATGCAAGCTGCCCATGCCACATGCACTCATGCAACCCCATACCATCAGAGATGCAGGCTTCTGAACTGAGCGTTGATAACAACTTGGGTTGTCCTTGTCCTCTTTGGTCCGGATGACATGGCGTCCCAGATTTCCAAAAAGAACTTCGAATCGTGACTCGTCTGACCACAGAACAGTCTTCCATTTTGCCACACTCCATTTTAAATGATCCCTGGCCCAGTGAAAACGCCTGAGCTTCAGGATCTTGCTTAGAAATGGCTTCTTCTTTGCACTGTAGAGTTTCAGCTGGCAACGGCGGATGGCATGGTGGATTGTGTTCACTGACAATGGTTTCTGGAAGTATTCCTGAGCCCATTCTGCGATTTCCTTTACAGTAGCATTCCTGTTTGTGGTGCAGTGTCGTTTAGGGGCCCGGAGATCACGGGCATCCAGTATGGTTTTACGGCCTTGACCCTTACGCACAGAGATTGTTCCAGATTCTCTGAATCTTCGGATGATGTTATGCACAGTTGATGATGATAGATGTAAAGTCTTTGCAATTTTTCACTGGGTAACACCTTTCTGATATTGCAGCCTCATGGAGATGTTATACTGTATGGGGCAGCCTCAAGGAGGTGTTATACTGTATGGGGCAGCCTCAAGGAGGTGTTATACTGTATGGGGCAGCCTCAAGGACACGATATACTGTATGGGGGGCAGGGGCAGCCACAAGGAGACATTATACATGGGGGGGCAGACATAAGGAGACATTATACTGTATGGGGGGCGGGGGCCAGGGCAGCCACAAGGATACCCTAAACTGTATGGGGGCTGCCACAAGCAAATAGTGCACTCTGCACTGTGTCATAAATAAAGGTGGTATGTCAGACTGTCTATGGTGGCACTGGCCTCTCCTTGAGGCTGCCCCATACAGTCTGTATGGGGCAGCCTCAAGGAGAGGCCAGTGCCACCATAGACAGTCTGACATACCACCTTTATTTATGACACAGTGCAGAGTGCACTATTTGCTTGTGGCAGCCCCCATGCAGTTTAGTGTCTCCTTGTGACTGCCCCCATAAATAAAAGGTGGTATGTATGTCAGACTGACTATGGTGGCCCTGGCCTCTCCTTGAGGCTGCCCCAGCCTGTGGGGCAGCCTCAAGGAGAGGCCAGGGCCACCATAGACAGTCTGACATCATACCACCTTTATTTATGTCTCACTCTCACTGTGCACGTGCACTATTTGCTTTTTAACTCTCTCGTCTCACTCACTCCTGTTTGTTCCTCTGTCTGGACCTGGTCCTGGACTGGACATTCCTTGCAGGGTAGGCCAGGAGTCAAGCAAAGTGGCCAACTCTGTTCTATGAGTCTGACGGACGGTGTGTGAGGAGGGAGCTGGTCTGGACACACTTTTCCCGGCTGGCTGTGGCTGCCGCTTGTGTTGTGAATATTCTGACCCACTGCGCATGCGCAAAAAAAGACGACTCTGCGCATGCGCAGTGGGCCGGAATATTCTGCTACGGGGGAATCCTCCACGCCTGCGCCGACAAACCCCCAGCAGAGCCAGTCAGGAGCGGAGGGGGAGAGACGCACCTCCCACGTCACTACTGGAAGTGACGTGGGTAGCAAGGCCGGGTAGGTAAAAATTCCGGAAACACCTGGGGTCGGGAGGAAGTAAGTCACTCCTTCACTATGCGGCGCCGGCGATGCTGCCGCTCGCAGCAGCATAGTGAAGGATCGGATCGATGTGTACGTTAACTAACTAGGCAAACAAGGCATTTTGCCGCCCCAGGCAAATGCCTTGTTTGCCTCGCGATAGATACGCCTCTGGTCTGGATGCATCTTGGACTCCCAGGTCGTGGCTGGGAACGATGTTGTCCGAGTAGTACGTCACTTTTAGAGACTGACAATAATACGCACAAAATCGTAGATAAAATCGATTTTAGAGGAAAAATTGTTAGGAAACATTCTTTCCTGTATATTTACTTATATATAAGTGCAAGTCTTGCCAAAAATTACAAGGAAGAGGCACTCCGATACAACCTGTATATCACATAATGGAGGGCCTCATTCACCCTTGAAAAATTATGATTGATGGCCTGCTGGTGACCCTCAAAAACATTAGGAGCAAGGGCCTGTGGTGACCCTCTAAAACATTATGGGTGAGGGCCTGCTGCTGAGCCGACCATCTAAAGCATTAGGGGTGAGGGTCTGCTACAGAGCTGACTCTCTAAAACATTAGGGGCGAGTGCCTGCTGCTGATCTCATGTCCCTCTTCAAGCTGGCTTGTCAAGAGGCCCAAATGAGGGAATGGCGCTAAATATCTGAGTGTGGGATCACTTGTTTGGCAAGACTCTCCATGGTTGGAGGAAGGAGGATCAGGGTGAGGATTGTGTTGACCAGACTCTTGGCTACTGAGACTGGACTTGGTGAAAGACATGGTGTTGCTTAACCGACTGGAAGCATTATCTGCTGCAAACCAACGGATCACCTGGTCGCACTGGTCTGCCATTCGAGAGCGTTGCCCTGCGCCGCCTTGCAAACTGGGACATGAAGCAAGGCATCATGGATGATTGTTTTTCTTGTGCTCTGGCAGCAGGCACAGTTTCAACGCGCCCAGGACCACGGCCTCTGCATGCACCATCAGCAGCACGGCCACTTCCCTGTCCCTTACTGCTTGCCTTCTTCATATTAAATGTTATATATGCTTAAAAGTATGTCACACGTACAGTAGCGTAGGATTTGTAAGTGTATGCACCCAAAAAATAAAAAGGTATTTGGGGTGGGGAAACGTCACACAGGAGAAATACCGCAGATAATGTCGCTGATGTCAACAGCAGCAGCTAATATAAAATTACAGGGAATGTCAAAGGTATTTTGGATGTGGAAACGTTACACAGGAGATGTACCCCGGGTAATGTCACTGTCCGCAGCAGACACCATCTACAGAAAAAGTACACTGGATGTCACAGATATTTTTGGGATGCACACACGTCACACAGGAGATGTAGCGCAGATAATGTCCCTGTCTGCAGCGGCCTAACTATTTTATGCTATTTAGCGCAGGATCCGCTAAAAATAGATATTGCTGCCACACACAACAGTGCTTAAAAGGACTTTTGGGTCGGTAAAGTTTTAGCAATTTAGTACAGGTTGCACTAAAAAGACCGTAATTAGACTTACCGGTAATTCTGTTTCCTTGAGTCCACCATGACGGCTCTACTATGAGATTGACCCTTGACCTCTGTAGGGGCAGGAACACACAGAGTTTAAAAGGCCACCACCCACACTGACCCTCAGTGCTTTCTAAATTACCAAGTGGGTATAGCCTTAACCTAGGCAAGTATATGAATATATACTTTTTTTTTTTTCTTTTTTTTTTTAATTTTTCTTCTTTTTTATATATATATATATATTTTTGGAGTATTAATTCATACTCAACCCCTCCTTAAAACTCAGGGGGGGAAATCTGGGCCGTCATGGTGGACTCAAGGAAACAGAATTACCGGTAAGTCTAATTACGGTCTTTCCATTTCGTCCACCATGACGGCTCTACTATGAGAACTACCAGATTATTAAACAGGGTGGGTAACCGCTTGTAAAACCTTCTGACCGAAGGTTAAATCCGTAGAAGCTGACAAATTGATCCGGTAATGTTTAATAAAAGTATTTATATTGGACCAGGTGGCTGCTTTACAGATCCTGTCAAGGGAGACACCACCTCTTTCTGCCCATGAGGACGCCATAGCTCTTGTAGAGTGAGCTTTTATATTCGTGGGGCTGTCTAGACCCGACCTCTGGTAGCAGCAAATGATAGTAGATCTGATCCATCTTCCAATCGTGGCTTTGGATGCTTTTTTCCCTTTGTTAGGACCCCCATACTGAACGAAAAGGTTATCATCTTTCCTAAATTCTTTTGTTGAGTCCAGGTATTGTATGATAGTATTCCGGACGTCCAGGAGCTGGAACTGATCTTGTGATGGGTCGCTCTTGGGAAAAGATGGAAGGATGATCTCTTGGTCTCTGTGAAAGTCCGACACTACTTTAGGGAGAAAACCAGGGTCTAAACGCAAAACTATTCTGTCCGGGAAGATCGTAAGGTATAGTTCCCTGCAGGACAGCGCTTGGATTTCACCCAGACGTCTGGCTGAAGTGATCGCCACTAGGAAGGCTGCTTTAAAGGATAGGTGTTTGAGAGACATCTCTTGCATAGGAGAAAAAGGCGAATTCGTAAGGTTTTTTAGGACCAGGTTTAGATCCCATTGAGGCATCCTAGGGGTTAAGGAAGGTCTCAGTCTTGAGGCAGCTTTTATGAACCTCCTTATCCACCTGTGACTGGCGAGGTCTGCATCATAACAAGCCCCCAAAGCAGAGATCTGTACTTTGAGTGTGCTTGGTCTAAGGCCTAGATCTAACCCACGTTGGAGGAAGTCTAGCACTTTTTTGATATTGGGGGAAGAGTTTACGGGAGGAGTCTGGCCTAACCAACTACAATATTTCTTCCAAATCTTCAGATATATTGCAGAAGTAACCACTTTTCTACTGGACTTAAGGGTGTTTATGACCTTCTCTGATATCCCCTTGCTCTTTAGGATCTCGCGTTCAGGATCCAGACCGAAAGTCTGAAGAGACCTGGATTCTGGTGAAGAATTGGACCCTGAGAGATAATGTCCTCCTGTGGGGGGATTATCCAGGGTTCTTCCAGAGCTAGTTCTTTTAACACTGGGAACCAATTCCTTTTTGTCCAGTACGGGACAACTAGTATTACGGTTACTGGGTCCGATCTTATCTTCTGCAGCACCCTGGGTATTAAAGGCCAAGGGGGGAAGGCATAGGCTAGGTCCCAAGACCACCTGACTGAGAATGCATCTGTCGCCCATGGGTTGTCTCTTGGGTTTAGGGAGCAAAAGGGATGGACCTTTGCGTTCTTTTTTGATGCAAACAGGTCTATCCTGGGGGTTCCCCATCTCCTGGTAATCTGCTCGAAAACGATTGAGTTTAGGGCCCATTCCCCCGGATCTATGGTTACTCTGCTGAGAAAATCTGCCTGTATGTTTTCTGTACCCTTTAGATGGATAGCAGTGATGGATAGAACGTTCTTTTCCGCCCAGGAGAATATTTTTTCTGCCAACTCCTTTAAGCCTAATGATCGTGTGCCCCACTGATGTTTTAGGTATGCTACGGCTGTTACGTTGTCCGAGAGGATCTTTAGGTGTTTTCCGGAGACCCTGTCCCGTGACGACTTCAGTACCTCCCAGATTGCCCTCAATTCTCTGTGATTTGAGGAACATTTTTTCATGGCGTCTGACCAAGTGCCCTGGTAATTTATTGGGCCTATTTTTGCTCCCCATCCGGTACCACTTGCATCTGTGTATATTTGAATCTCCGGATCTTTTACCCAGGGTACGCCCTTTTGCAGGTTTTCTTCTTTCGTCCACCATTTTAAATCTGATTTCACCTGATTCGGGATGGGGATCTTTTTCTCTAGAGAGCACTGTCTCTTGTCCCAAACCCTCAGGATCCAAGATTGGAGAATCCTGGTGTGGGCCTGAGACCAGGATACCGCTGTTATGCAGGAGGTCATTGTGCCTAGGAGGCTCATGGCATTGCGAATGGAGCACTGGGATTGACTTCGGAATTTTTGTGTTTTTTCCATAAACGACGTGACCTTTTCCTGAGGGAGGGATGTCACCTGGGAGACCGAGTCCAGTATTACCCCCAGAAACTTCATTCTGGTTGAGGGGACTAAGCTTGACTTTTTCAGGTTTATTACCCACCCCAGGTCTGAAAACCTGTGCATCAGGTCTCTGGTGATGCTGTCTGTCTCCTGCTCCGAAGGTCCCAGGACCAGAAAGTCATCCAAATATGGGAAGATTTTTATCCCTTCTGCTCTCAGGGGGGATATCATTTCTACTACCAGTTTTGTGAATACCCTTGGAGCAGATGAGATCCCAAAGGGTAACACGGTGAACTGGAAGTGTCTTACAACTCCTGAGCTGTCCACTAGGGCGAACCTGAGGAATTTTTGCGATGATCTGTTTATGGGGACGTGATAGTACGCGTCCTTTAAATCTATGGACGTCATGAAGTCTCCTGTTTTGATCAGGGGAATGATGGATGTTACAGATTCCATCCTGAATTTTCTGTATGCGACCGCTTCGTTTAATCCCTTTAGATTTATAATGGTGCGGGAGGAACCATCCGGTTTTTGTACCAAAAATAGACTGGAATAGTAGCCCCTTCCCCTTTCTGCACTTGGGACTTCTGTCACAACGCCTGAGTCTATAAGTTGCAGGATACCCTGCCAGATTTTTTCTATTATTTTTGGACTGTGAGAGGTTATTTTGAACCTCTTTGGGGGGACTGAGGAAAATTCTATTCGGTAGCCGTCCCGAATTATATTTAGGGCCCATGGATTTTTTGTGATGGACTCCCACTGGGACAGAAAATTCCGCAGTCTTCCCCCTACTCTGGCGTCATTGTTTATCTTTATTTTGGGGGTTAAGAAGGAAACCTCTGCCTTTTCCCCCCTTCTGGTAACTCCATCTACCCCCCTTTCCCTTGCCCCTATAGGGTCTAGTCTGGGGGTTGGAAGAACGAAAGGGCTTCTTTTTGGTCTCTTCTGGGAACCCCTTTTTTTATCAGCAGCCTTTTCCAAGATATAATAAACTTTTCTCTTCACCTCCACCAGGAGGGCTCTCTGTGTGGTTGACCCCGTAGGGACAGGAAACACTGAGGGTGAGTGTGGGTGGTGGCCTTTTAAACTCTGTGTGTTCCTGCCCCTACAGAGGTCAAGGGTCAATCTCATAGTAGAGCCGTCATGGTGGACGAAATGGAAATATATATTGCTGCTGCCACACACAACAATAGTCCTTAAAAGGACTTTTGGGTCGGTGACAAGTTTTTAAACTTCCCCCCCAAAAAAAAAAAATATTCACTCCCTACACTATCTTTCCCTTCTTCAGCACAGCTCTCCCTGACTAACACTGAGCCGAACACTTGTCATCGGGTGCCATTTGGCTGCCTGGAGCACGTCATCGTGTGCTAATCTCTGTAATGCCAGTAACCAACATGGCTATGGCATTACAATGAAGGGCAGTACTTACCTGCACATTTATTGAACTGCAGCGATCTCCTCCGTAGCATGGGGAGGAGTGATCGCTTTACCATCGCTATAGTGGTTTTGCTGCCTGAAAACAATTTTTTAACATTAAGATTTGGATTTCCCTATGATCGAGCATTTGTGAGCTCATCGGGCAATCGGTGGCAGTATTACACTGCAAGGTCAGCAGGTGTAACACAGGCTTTAGCTGAATATGTACTTATGTATTAGGAAACGGTATAAATTGCAATTCTAAAGCTAAGGGCATTCACTTGAATGGGTCCACAATCCGCAAGATACAGATCAGAAGCACTACAGTGGGATTTCAGTACATGCCCCCGCACTGCCCAAAAAATAGAACATGTTGTATTTTTTTGCAGTGTGGACTAAATCTTGTGGATTACGCACCCATTCAAGTAAATTGGGTACGCCTCCACAAACGTCGGGCACACGGCTTCTGCCCGTGCATTGCGGACTGCTATTTGTGGTCCGGGGCACACACGTTCGCGTACATGAGCCTTCATAATAGTGATTTAAAAGTAACACAACCAAGTTGCAGAAAATGTACAGGCTAGTCGCAGTTGCACAAGACTTGCATTGTGGTCTATAATGGCAGAATCTATAAGACTGGATCCTCATGTGACTTTGAAAAAGAAAAGAAAAAAATGCACCTGAAACTGCATATGTGATTTCAGCCTTAACATCCAATTTGTTTGGATCAGGTATATACTGTAAGGAATCACCTCTTATTTGGGGGGTCAGTCTCACAGATATCTTCAGGACACCAAGTTTAAGATCCAAAACACTGTGCTTTATTGCGGCACATCCGCATAAACAATAATACAAAATAACAAACACTTGCCCGGCTAGGCTCTAACTAAACAAATAGATCCCTGACTCACCTAAGTCCCTGTTCACACCCTGTGAACACGTGCGGCTTTCTGAGCCAATGTCCCCCAGCCTCCTGGCTGTACAGAGCACAGTACGCCCACTGTCTCCAGTCCAGTGTCTCTTGGGGAATCGTGGTCACTCAGCCCTCCTGGCTTGGACCACACTGACAGAGCCTCCAGGCCTCTGTCCACAGGTACCACACTCCCCCCCTTTCTGACACTCTGGGAGGTGCCTTAGGCCAGGCTGATTACCTCTAGCTTCTCTCACCTGTGGTGGAACAGGGGTGTGGACCGCACTATCCACCCCTTCCTTACCGCCAACCTGCGTGAGACCTGTCACTGTCTCACAATACCAAAAAGAAAACTGCTACTGTGAACAGTTTAGGGGATTGTATCTGCAGTTTCCTAACAAAAGCACCATAGGTAAATGAAACGTGAATTTACCGAGATTTTGGTGTAACTGAAAATTGGCTCAGTTGCCCATAGCAACCAATAAGATCTCACCTTTCATTTCTCAAAGCTCCTTTTGAAAATGAAAGGTGGAATGTGATTGGTTGCTATACCCATCTAAGCCAGCTTTTCTATACACCAGATTTGATAAATCTCCCCCAGTATGTCATCAATGTAGAATTTTGTACTTTTCATTGTATTATTACAAGTAGAGATGAGCGAATAGGCTTCGGATGAAACATCCAAAGTCGATTCACATGAAACTTCGTTCTAATACTGTACGGAACAGGAGCTCCGTACAGTATTATAATGTATTGGCTCCGATGAGCCGAAGTTATTGCTTCGCGTAGTTTCACAAGACTTCGCGCTGTAACTTCATAAATTAATTTGTACTGTAAAAAAACATTTCCCGAACTCGGGTTCAGTTCCAAGGTACCATCGGCTCATTTAGCCATCGGACCCAATACATTCTAATACTGTACGGAGCTCCTGGTCCGTACAGTATTAGGCTACATGCACACGACCGTATGTGTTTTATGGTCCGCAAATTGCGGATCCACCCAAAAAATGGATGACGTTCCGTAAGGCATCAGTTTTTTTTGCGGATCCGTTTTTTTTGCAGACCCATTGTAATAATGCCTATCCTTGTCCACAGACTAGAAAAAAATAGGACATGCACTATTTTTTTGCGGAGCAACGGAATGGACATACTGATGCGGACAGCACACGGTGTGCTGTCCGCGTTTTTTGCGGACCCATTAAAATTAAATTATCCGCAAAAAAAAAACAGATCGGACACGGAAACAAAATACGGTCGTGTGCATGAGGCCTTAGAACGAAGTTTTATGCGAATCAAATTCAGATGTTTCATCCGAAGTCGATTTTCTCATCTCTAGTTACACGGCATGGAGTGAGGAAGAATGTTCTGTACGCTCTAGTCTAAACTAAGGGATTTTTGTTCTGCTTTTCACTGCGTGTGACATTTTCCTTTCTGATCGTCCCTTAGCGTGTATAGAGAAGAAAGCCTTGCCGTGACACGTCCATCTTTTATCCTCCTGGTACAAGGTCTGAGGCTCTGGAACATAGTGTTTGTGTTATTCTATGACCTGAGAACTCTCTGTTCCTGGATGACACAGTTCAGCTCATGCGTAAGCACGTCCATCACCGCCTACCATGACGCTCCCACTGGCCTGCCCTCTGCTGCTCCACATACATTCCCCTGTAAACAGCATGCCTATGTGATCTGCTGATTCCTCTGCCTCAGCGCGACACCCCAGTGGAAAATGTGCCATGCTATTAACAAAGCATATAGTAGGAGGAATACTTAAATGACTCCAATTAAAGCTATCAAATGCAAGTACAGATAAAAAGTGCAGCAAATGAAGCCGGAGAAAATGTTTCAAAAATAGTTTGTAGTTAAAAGGATTTTCTGAGACTTAAGGGCCCTTTAGGCTCCATTCACACATCTGCAATTCCATTCCGCATTTTGCGGAACGGAGTTGCAGACCCATACATTTCTATGGGACCACACGACGTGCGGCCCCGATCCGTAATTGCAGACCCGCACTTCCGGGTCCGCAATTCCAATCCTGCAAAAAATAGGCATATGTCCTATTCTTGTCCGCAATAGCGAAAAAAAATAGGCATATTCTCTTAGTGCCAGCAAAATGCGGAACACACATTGCCGCTGTCCGTGTTTTGTGGATCCGCATAACACACTCGGATGTGTAAATGGACCCTTACACAGGCTGAGAATCCGCAAGATAATCTCTCTGATCATAAGAATGCTTGTTAGCGACTATCTGGCAGTGTAAAAGTACTGCCGATTACCCGAAATAAATCCTTCATGCGGACACAAAAATATTTTATCTGCAGCAGATCGTGCTGCGTAAACGTGCTCTGCTGCCTGCAAAAAAAGATTCTGTATGGGGATGAGTGATGGCATTAGTGATTTCTCCTCCCAGTACTGTGAAGGAGATTGCTGCATGTAAATGCATCGCTCTCCTTCAGTAACAAGTGGGTGATTGTCGGGAAGAAACACTTACTTCCTGACAATGTGCTGCTGTATCATCCCATGTAAAGGGTCCCCACCGACCAGATACTGATGACCTATCCAGAGGATAGATCATCAGTATTTAAAGGGGTTGTATCACTTTAGAAAGTGGCATTTATCATGTACAGAAAGTTAATACAAGGCCCTCACTAATGTATTGTGATTATCCATATTGCTTCCTTTGCTGGCTTGTCTAATTTTTCCATCACATTATACACTGCTCGTATACAAGGGTTACGACTGGTGCTTTTTTCTATAGTGAGCAAGCACGATCACCGCTGATGGATTGCAGGGTGGTTATAACCATGGAAACGAGCTGTATATAATGCGATGGAAAAATGAATCCAGCCAGCAAAGGAAGCAATATCGATAATAACAATACATTAGTAAGTGGCTTGTATTAACTTTCTCTACATAATAAATGCTATTTGCTGAAGTGAGACAACCCCTTTAAGGCCCCTCTACACAGGATGACCTGAGCAGGCAACTATCGGGAAGGAATAGTTCATTCCTGATAATTGCCTGCTTGCCAGAGCTGAGTGGGGCATTTACCCAACCTCCCTGTGTGGGGACAAGCGATCGCTTGTATCCATAAATAATGGTTTCTGGGCAGCAGATCCCTGCTTACACAGCAAGATTGGCTACCCAGAAACAATGATTGGGGTGCTGCATTAACAATGCTTCCACCTGATGAAGGAGCATTTGCTAATTCATTGGGTGATTGGCGGCACCTTTATACGGGCTGATTATCAGGAATACTCATACGAACATTAGTTCCCAATAATCAGCCCCATATTTGTCCATGTAAATGGACCCATACAAAGGCCTTCTGCACACGGCTGTGCCCGTATTTTAGTCCCCAAAATACAGATACCTTCCATGTGCACTCCGGCATTCTTCTCACCCCTAACAATAGAAATTACCATTCTCGTCTGTAATGTAAACCTGAATAGAAGATTTTCTATAATTTACGGAATGGCGACACAGATCCACCAAAAATTACGAATGGCCCCATAGAAGTGAATGGATCAGTGTTTTTTCAGCAAAAAAATGCAGATAGCACACGGATGAAATATACGAAATGGCGTGCTTCTAATAGAGGCAGATCATGCCACTGCTATGGGGCCCTGCAGGAAAGCCCCACCCCCAATTACACTTACAAAGCTAGCGGTGCAGAATGACCTGTGATGATGTCATCAGCATGTGATCAGGGCAGGCATACAGAGTACAGAGTCAGTAGTTTTACAGCTGTGGCACCTGTGATGATGTCATCATCATGTGACGCAGGCAGGGAGATGAAGCTGAGCTATGGAGAGGAACTTCTGTGTGTGCCTGGAAGAGAGGTAAGTGGTCTCCTGAGATTGCCTATAACATCCTCATACTGGGAGTTGTAGTCTTGTCCTACTGTATCCTGTATTCCCTACAACAGCCTGGTCATGCTTGTAGTTGAACAAACCGGATTCCCAAAAAGTTGGGACACTAAACAAATTGTGAATAAAAACTGAATGCAATGATGTGAAGATGGCAAATGTCAATATTTTATTTGTAATAGAACGTAGATGACAGATCAAACGTTTAATCCGAGTAAATGTATCATTTTAAAGGAAAAATACGTTGATTCAAATTTTCACAGTGTCAACAAATCCCCAAAAAGTTGGGACAAGTAGCAATAAGAGGCTGGAAAAAGTAAATTTGAGCATAACGAAGAGCTGGAAGACCAATTAACACTAATTAGGTCAATTGGCAACATGATTGGGTATAAAAAGAGCTTCTCAGAGTGGCAGTGTCTCTCAGAAGCCAAGATGGGTAGAGGATCACCAATTCCCACAATGTTGCGCAGAAAGATAGTGGAGCAATATCAGAAAGGTGTTACCCAGCGAAAAATTGCAAAGACTTTGCATCTATCATCATCAACTGTGCATAACATCATCCGAAGATTCAGAGAATCTGGAACAATCTCTGTGCGTAAGGGTCAAGGCCGTAAAACCATACTGGATGCCCGTGATCTCCGGGCCCTTAAACGACACTGCACCACAAACAGGAATGCTACTGTAAAGGAAATCACAGAATGGGCTCAGGAATACTTCCAGAAACCATTGTCAGTGAACACAATCCACCGTGCCATCCGCCGTTGCCAGCTGAAACTCTACAGTGCAAAGAAGAAGCCATTTCTAAGCAAGATCCACAAGCTCAGGCGTTTTCACTGGGCCAGGGATCATTTAAAATGGAAGACTGTTCTGTGGTCAGACGAGTCACGATTCAAAGTTCTTTTTGGAAATCTGGGACGCCATGTCATCCGGACCAAAGAGGACAAGGACAACCCAAGTTGTTATCAACGCTCAGTTCAGAAGCCTGCATCTCTGATGGTATGGGGTTGCATGAGTGCGTGTGGCATGGGCAGCTTGCATGTCTGGAAAGGCACCATCAATGCAGAAAAATATATTCAGGTTCTAGAACAACATCTGCTCCCATCCAGACGTCATCTCTTTCAGGGAAGAGCCTGCATTTTTCAACAAGATAATGCCAGACCACATTCTGCATCAATCACAACATCATGGCTGCGTAGGAGAAGGATCCGGGTACTGAAATGGCCAGTCTGCAGTCCAGATCTTTCACCTATAGAGAACATTTGGCGCATCATAAAGAGGAAGGTGCAACAAAGAAGGCCCAAGATGATTGAACAGTTAGAGGCCTATATTAGACAAGAATGGGAGAGCATTCCTATTTCTAAACTTGAGAAACTGGTCTCCTCGGTCCCCAGACGTCTGTTGAGTGTTGTAAGAAGAAGGGGAGATGCCACACAGTGGTGAAAATGGCCTTGTCCCAACTTTTTGGGGATTTGTTGACACCATGAATTTCTGATTCAACATATTTTTCCCTTAAAATGGTACATTTTCTCAGTTTAAACTTTTGTTCCGTGATTTATGTTCTATTCTGAATAAAATATTAGAAGTTGGCACCTCCACATCATTGCATTCAGTTTTTATTCACGATTTGTATAGTGTCCCAACTTTTTGGGAATCCGGTTTGTAGTTTTCTCCTCTTTTAATATCCACTGATGCTGTATAATAATAGTCTGCTAATGCTGTAGGTTGTAGTTCTCTCCTCTTATACTCTATCCGGGTAATGTCAACTTGTGTTCCATAATAACAGTAGGGGCATGCTGGGAGTTGTAGTTCTCTACTCTTTTAATATCCAATGATGCTGTATAATAACAGTCTGCTAATGCTGGAGGTTGTAGTTCTCTCCTCTTATACCCTCTCCCTGTAATGTCAACTTGTGTTCTATAATGACAGTATGGACTTGTAGTTCTCTCCTCTTTTACCCCTCCATGTATTGCCCACTAATTTTCACCTCTTTTACACTGCCGACAGTAGTTGCAGTAAAGAAGGCAAAGAACAACCTGCTGGAGCTCTCTGGCAGTGATGGCCAGTTCGCATTGTTTACCCACGAACACATGCGGGCTGCCATCTTAACTCACAGGTCCGGCAAGGCACAAGTTAGTCCCTAACCTGTGCCTGTGCCGCGATCCGGTCTGAAACAAATGCGGTCAGCGGGAGCAGGCAGTTCCGA
This sequence comes from Bufo gargarizans, assembly GCF_014858855.1. Classification (NCBI taxonomy): domain Eukaryota; kingdom Metazoa; phylum Chordata; class Amphibia; order Anura; family Bufonidae; genus Bufo; species Bufo gargarizans. The sequence continues at coordinate 147,984,704 of NC_058085.1, read as the reverse complement.
GAACAGCCGCCAGGGGCCTTCATCAGGCTGTTCTCGGAACTGCCTGCTCCCGCTGACCGCATTTCGCATTTGTTTCAGACCGAATCGCGGCACGGGTAAGGGCTTACCTGTGCCTCGCCGGACTTGTGAGTTAAGATGGCAGCCTGCATGTGTTCGCTGGCGAACACACAAACTGTCCATCACTGCTCTCTGGATCTGTAGTGTCCCACTAGGTAAATGTGGGCGCTACACAAGGGTCAATTGGGCCACATGGTTCTCCTACTCCTGAGGGACAGTGGCAGTGAATTTAACAGTCCATTTTAATGTATTCTTATATGCTTTTATGTTCATTTCTTCCCTGTGATGTGTGTAGCAGGCCTATTAGGGTGTAGTTCATCATCCTAGACACTAGAGGGAGCTAGGGAACCCCTAGTATATATACTTAGGCCCAGACAGGGAGGGGTCAGTCTGTGTAGTCAGGAGTCTGTGTAGAGACAGAAGAGAGAGTGTACCTTAGCCAGAGAGAAGCTGAGGGCCTCCTCCTGACATGCAGCTAGACAGCCCAGGCTTCTAGTTGCCACCAGGAGGCTAGTGGATGCAGTTCCAGCCTGCCTGAGGATATTGAGCCAGAGTTAGCTCAGAAGATTGTCACCAAGAAAAGAGTTTACCTCTTGAGAAACCCGCAGTTCCCACAAAGCAAAGTGCAGAGCAGAGCAGAAGAGTAACCAGCCAACCTGAGGGCTGAAGGACAGAAGGATTATTTACCCAAAGCAAGGATATATACCTGAGGAAGTTTTCTACCAAGGATAAAGCCAGCATTAGGGCATACAGGCCTTGGGATCAAGACAGACAGGAGTTCTGAGGAATAGTGCACAGGATTTCTGAGGAAAAGGTGCAGCCTGTTCTGTAAGTGTTTTTACCCTCTGAGTATCTTGCAAAGAACATTGTACCTGCCATTGATGTAAAAGCCTGCTTATAATTGCTGCTGCCATGTGGAACTGAACCTAGACTGTACAAAGTTAACTGTTTCCAGTAAAGGAAGTTTGGTTCACCACAACATCGTGTTCTTCACTTATTACTACTATAAATCGGTGTGCCACCGTTACAGGCACTGGCGTCACAAATCTTAAAGGAACCTTGCCCCCGGCACATTAAACACCTGCAACATCCAGGGCACCTCACCCACCATCATGCCTGGTCCCTATACACTGAGAGTGCCCCAGAGGTCTCCTGTGCCAGCCTCTCCATCACTGCTGTACGCCTGCCCAGGGTCTCCCATAAACTGTGAGTAACCAAGAGCAACCCTCGTTTGTCTATTAACTGTGACCTCACTATCGCAATACCCTGCAGGTCTGCGTACTGCAGATCCGGCATTGCTAGAGGTTATTGGAGGGCCCGCAGGCCCCATTGAACCCAGAGAACTCCGGCAGGCCGTACTTCTCCGGAACAGCTTGCTGGGACTATTGCTGGATGTGTGAAACAGGCCTAACCTGGTTATGATGAGACTTGTAGTTCTGTTATTACTATTATGATGTTCTGCAGCAGCTGAGGTGTATATTAGGCTTTGTTTACATCTGTGCTAGTGATATTCACTGTTCTGCTCTGTCATAGGAGCACAACAACGAAAATCACGGTAGTGCCGGATCTGGCGCTTGCGGAAATGGGGGCCCAATTCAGATTCTTGTTATGGGGCCCAATGATTTTTATGTACGCCCCTGAATATATGGTTGTGTGCATGGTGCCAAATACTGATGAAAAATACTCTGTGTGAAGTGCCCTTATATACAGTATACAGGCTTTGGCTGAAAAAAAAAAAAACTGCATAAAAAACTTCATGTGTGATTTGAGCCCAAATGCATTTGATCTTTTTCTTTTTTTTTTGCCAAAATCAGGATAAAATCTATATAGGAGCTATTTCATAATTGAGCAGAAAATCACATTCAGCAGCTGTACCAAAACTGTACTGTGAGGCGCAGCTTGTCCTATCTCCTGCTACAAGGGTGCTACCACACATCGGAGTTGTGATGCATGGATCAACAAACATACATTCACAAAGCAGTTAAAGAATTAAAGAGGTTCTCCCAGCTACAGATATTGAACACCTATCCTCAGGATAGGTCATCAATATCATATCAGCGGGAGTCCGACACCCGGCACCGCCCCCGATCAGCTGTTTGAAGAGAAGGCAGTGCTCATATGAGAGCTGCTTTCTCTGTTCTGTTTACCTGCTCGCTGCAGAAATTGCAGTGGTGAACAGGTGTAATTACAGGTATGGCGTTCCCATTCACTTCTATGGGATAGCTCTGTCTGTTGAAGTGCACATGAGGGAGCTGACCCATAGATGTGAATGGGGACACCATTCTTGTAATAAGTTCACCACTGTAATTGCTGCGGCGAGCAAGTAAACAGGGCGGAGAAAGTAGTGCTCATATGAGAGCTGCCTACTCTTCAAACAGCTGATCGGCGGGGGTGCGAGGTGTCACAAACCCACGATCTGATATTGATGGCCTAAGGATAGGTAGTCTATAGTAAAAAGCGCACAACCCCTTTAAGGCTATCTGCACTCTAACCCTGGGTTCACACCTGAGCGTTTTACAGCGCGTTCAAACGCGCTGTAAAACGCTCAAGACATGAAATCCAATGCTTCCCTATGGGAATGGTTCACACCTGGGCGTTTTACAGCGCGTACGAACGCGCTGTAAAACGCCCGACGCTCAAACAAGTACTTGAGCTTCTTTGGGGCGTTTTGACGCGCGTTTGTGGCCATAGGACACTGCAGTCAATGACACAAACGCGCGTCAAACGCGCGTTTACTATTACAAAAAAACGCGCATAAGAACGCGCGACAAAAACGCGCGTAAAACGCGCGTTTGAGAAACGCTCAGGTGTGAACCCAGGGTTAGTGTATTACATGGTTTTTTTTCCGCATTAATTTTCATGTGGAAAGCCCACAGCAGAAAACAGTACCAGGAAACTGAAATAGATTTGACAAATGTCATGTACATGTTGCTTTTTTTTTCTAAACGGAAACTGAGCTGCTGTGTGGATTTCCAAATCCGCATCGTATCAAATGTTTGTTCCAGTGATGAGCAAGGCGAACTTCAGATGCTATATCTGAAGTTGCTTCATTCAAAACTTCGGATTAATAGACGAATCTCTGTACAGTATTATAATGTATGAGCTCTGATGAGCTGAAGTCAGTTATTCGTGAAGTCGTGCGTGACTTTGTTAAATAACTTTAATAGTTGATTTTTAAAGTGGAAAACCACTTTAAAAATTGAAACCGAACTTTGCTTCGGTTCCGAGGTACCAGTCTGAACTGAAGCCGAGTTCAGTTCCAAGTTTTAAAGTGGTTTTCCATTTTTAAAATCAACTACCGAAGTTATTAAACAAAGTCACGCGCAACTTCACAAATAACTGACATTCTAAGGCCTCTTGCACATGACCGTGTGCTGGCCGTGCCCAAGCTGTGGACCGGAAATTGCGGTCCGCAATGCACGGGCACCGACCGCGGGGCAGCCGCGTGAGTGTGGTCCGCACTTGAATGTGCAAGTTCTATTTTTTGCGGAACGGAAGCACGGAATGGAACCCCACAGAAGCACGCCATAGTGCTTCTGTGGGGTTCCGTGCTTCCGTTCCGCACCGCATCTCCGGAATTGCGGACCCACTCAAGTGAATGGATCCGCATCCGTGATGCGGAATGCACACGGCCGGTGCCCGGTGTATTGCGGAACCGCCGTATGCGGCCTGCAATACGGCCACAGGAGCACTACGGCTGTGTGCAAGAGGCCTAATACTGTACGGAAACGGATCTCCATATAGCATTAATCCAAACTTTTGAACGAAGCGACTTCGGATGTAGCATCTGAAGCTCACTTCGCTCATTACTAGTTTGTTCGATTTCCCCACCTTATACATAGTTGTTGTCCCCATAGACTTTCAGGGGATTGCTAACATAATCTGCAACAAAAGCTGCATAAAAACCTCACAAAAACACATCATTACCACTATAAATGGTGTGCATTTCTGTGCATTTTTTATTGCATTTTTGGTGCACATTTCAAGTGGATTTCCTGCATACAAATCCTGTGTGCAGGTACCTAAGACGGGTGTATAAAATGCCTGTCTTAATAAATGTCTCCTATGTTTGCCAGGTGTTCGAAAGGTGAGTGTGGTTTTCTTGCACACTCTTTTTACTAATGCAAATGTAGTAATATTTAGGCTGGACATACACAATAGATAGCTGCTAGCTAAATACTCGTTCATCTCCATATTCCTCCTTACACATGCACTCTCAGCTCAGATCAGGTAGGAATACCCTTTTAAAGGGGTTGTCCAGGTTCAGAGCTGAACCCGGACATACAGGGTCCCTGATGTATCCCTAAAATGACCCTAGTCTTCTCCTCTGCCCAGAGATGCCCCCAGATGGTAGAGGCACTCTGTCCCCGTGCCTGGACTATCTGTCCTTGAAAGGCCCCTACCGCACAGATTGGCCCATATGGATGCCCGGGTCAGTCAATGCCATGAGTAGATATACTCGATGATTTCTCTAGATACCACAAAAATGCCTTTGCCCTGCTCGATTTAGCACAGGGCAAAGGAGAGCATCGGGGCATGAACTGCTCCGATGCTCATGTCAGGGGGGCTGCCTGGGTGAAAATGGAGGAATGTCCAGGTTCAGCTCTGAACCTGGACAACCCCTTTAATGCAATTGTACTAACTCACTCCACAAACTGTGCCAGCCATTCACCAGCACAGAGATATCTCACTACCTAAAAGGGAACCTGTCATGTTGAACATGGTGTCTAAGTTGCAGGCAGCACGTTATAGAGCAGAAGGAGCTGAGCAGATTGATAGATTTATCAGAAAATATTCAGTATAATTTATTCATTTAAACCTCTGCTCATTCTGGACTTTGAAGTCACGGAGGCGGAGCTATCAGTGATTGACAGCTCTATCTGTATATTGAGGGAAGGCTGTCAATTGATAGCTCTGAAGTCCAGAATAAGCACAGATATAAATGAATAAATTGTTATATTAAATACTTTCCCATAAAACTACATATCAATCTGCTCAGCTCTTCCTGCTCTATAACATGTTGCCTGCAACTCTAACACCATGTTCAACATGACAGGTTACATTTAAGCTCCCTATACACTTTAGAAAGCATCTGCCATTGAAGGAAAGTCTGGTGACCCAGAAACACATTCCATGGTGACATTCAAACACATTAGATGGGCACCTTAAGGCCTATATTACATCAACAGATTACCTGACTAATTTTCTGGTACCAATCATTGGTCAGATGGCCATTTACACACACAGATCTTTTGTCATACACACTAACTATTGGTCAGATTGTACAGAAATTGGTCAGATAATCTGTTGGTGTAATACAGTGTATTTGAGAAAACCGTCTGAGGATTTAATGACAGGTGACAACTTTATTTAAGATAAATCAGGACAGCAACCCTACATACACACAGATATATCTCCCCTGTGACCCCTAGTCTCTGGAGTAGGGGCTATAGAATGCAGGAAAGGTGTATACATATGTCACAGCTTTGGCAGAGCTCAAGAAAGTGTTTAACCTCTTCCGGACACATGACGTACCGGTACGGCATGATGTCCCAGTACTTAAAGGGAACCTGTCATCGGGATTTTGTGTATAAAGCTGAGGACATGGGTTGCTAGATGGCCGCTAGCACATCCGCAATACCCAGTCCCCATAGCTCTGAGATGAGTCCCGTATGTGAGATGAGTCAGGGACAGGACTCATCTCAGGTTAATTTGCATATGTATCAAATCGGGTTTTTTACACAATAAAAGCACACAATGCTATGGGGACTTGGTATTGCGGATGTGCTAGCGGCGATCTAGCAACCCATGTCCTCAGCTCTATACACAAAATCCCGGTGACAAGACACATGACGTACCGGTATATCATGTGTAGTTCCGATCACTGCCGCCCGGCGGGCTGTGATCAGAACAAGGTGCCTGCTCAAATCATTGAGCAGGCACCCGGGAACAATGCGTGGGGGGGGGGGGGGGGGTCCTGTGATCGCCGCAAACCGCAGGTCAATTCAGACCTGCGGTTTGCGGCTTTTACATGTTGCGGCGGCGGTGCCATCGGGTCCCCGTGCGGCTGTAGGGGGGACCCGATGGCATGGAAGGCAGCGCGATGCCTTCCTTAGGCATCGGCGCTGCCTTCCTGTGACCTGCCTGTGAGATCCAGCTCCCTGGATCTCACAGGCCGGAAGCTGTATGAGTAATACACACAGTATTACTCATACAGCCAATGCATTCCAATACAGAAGTATTGGAATGCATTGTAAAGGGGATTAGACCCCCAAAAGTTGAAGTCCCAAAGTGGGAGAAAAAATAAAGTGAAAAAAAGTTGAAAAAATAAAGTTTTAAGTAAAAAATAAAGTTAAAAAAATTTGGCAAAAATTAGGGGGGAAAAAAGTAGACATATTAGTTATCGCCGCGTCCGTATCGACCGGCTCTATAAACATATCACGTGACCTAACCCCTCAGATGAACACCGTAAAAAATTAAAATTAAAAACTGTGCTTTAAAAAAGTATACATATTACGTATCGACGCGTCCGTAATAACCTGCTCTATAAGCAAGCGATCAAAAAGTCATATGCACCCCAAAATAGTGCCAATCAAACCGTCATCTCATCCCGCAAAAAATGAGACCCTACCTAAGATAATCGCCTAAAAACTGAAAAAACTAAGGCTCTCAGAATATGGAGACACTAAAACATGATTTTTTTTGTTTCAAAAATGAAATCATTGTGTAAAACTTACATAAATAAAAAAAGTATACATATTAGGTATCGCTGTGTCCGTGACAACCTGCTCTATAAAAATACCACATGATCTAACCTGTCAGATGAATGTTGTAAATAACAAAAAATAAAAACAGTGCCAAAACAGCTATTTCTTGTTACCTTGCCTCACAAAAAGTGTAATATAGAGCAACTAAAAATCATATGTACCCTAAACTAGTACCAACAAAACTGCTACCCTATCCCCTATTTTATAAAATGGGGTCACTTTTTTGGAGTTTCTACTCTAGAGGTGCATCAGGGGGGCTTCAAATGGGAGATGGGTCAGTCAAAAGGGGGTCAGTCAGCACATCCCAAACCGCAGGAGCGACTGACCCATTTTTTTGTCTTTCTTTGCAGTTTGTACTGGAGGTGTGGCTGCCTCCTCAGTCATGCACTCCTGACCACCTTGTCTGCCCTATAGGCTGATTTTAATTAGTGTGAGTATATAGTCTGGCCTGCTCCCCCTCACTCACTGAAGCCATTTGGCACCAGGAGTGAGATAGTTTGTGGACCCTCACTGCAGTCTTTGGTGGCCATTTGGCGCCGGGAGTGTTGTGGAGTGGGCCGGCATGCATGTTGGTACCTGCACTCATTGGATACAGTGGAGGCCATTTTGGCACCCAAAATGACAGTTATTGAAGCAGACCCAGCATGCATGTGGAACCTGCACTCCCTGAAGTGTATGGTAGCCGTCATGTCACTTAACAGGTAGAATTTAGTGTTAGGAACCCATCTAACAGAGATCGCCTTGACGTGCGGCAGACGTGCTCAAATAATTTTGTACGAAACGATTTGCCAAGTATCTCTCACTTATAGTGTAGCACTTGCGGTGAGTTGTCGCATTGCATGTTTTGTCTTTCCGTCTTGTAACGGTCACGTACATACGCACACAGGTGGGAGGATAGTGACCACTGCGCTCCACCCTCACCCCTGGCCCTGCCTACTTGCCTCACGAGTCCTGATGACAGGGGACAACTGGACGGCAGTCCCTAACTTAGGATACGTGCCGGAATGACAGACAAGACAAATAACGGATAGTGAACGGACCGGGTCAAAACCAAGAGGACAATGCAGTACAGAGGGATAGGCAAAGAATGGTCAGGAGAAGCCGGGGTCATAAATACTAGCAGAGTCGAGAATTACCAAAGGAGTCCGCAAAGAATAGTCAGGTGGAGGTCAAAATATCAGGAGGGATGCGCAGTACAGGAGGAGCAGGCAAAGGATCGTCAGGGAACAGGATTCAGGTAAGTATACAGGTATCCAACAAACGCCAGGAACCTAAATTAACAGGCAACCTGTGGCCACCAGGCTGCCTGTATTTATAGTGGGGAGTGAGGGTCATGTGACGTGGCCAGCGTCACATGACCGACAGAACGACCAGTCGAGCACCGAGTGATCAGCTCGGCGATCAAGGCAGACCTAGGAGCAGGGAGCCTCCCAGCTAGCAAAGCCACCCTGGGAACGAGGTCAAACACAGATCCTCGCTCCCGAAGCTAAGCAGCAGGTCTGTGGCTGATGGGAGACAGAGTGCGCCTTCGGCACCCCGTTACACGTCTGTTAGTTAGGTGGGCGGCTGCGGCCATTTTATGCAAGCTCAGTGCACCAGCACAGCATATGTGCATTTGTGACATTCAAATCCAAGCTTGAAATACTGCAATAATAATCTGGGTTTAAAAAAAAACACCCATGTTTTGCAATATCCTACATCTGGTGCCTTTGCAGCATTTGTCAGTGTGAAATACAAGCTTGCAATACTTCAATAATTTTCTGGGTTTAAAAAAATCACCCATTTTTGAAAATATGCTACATCTGGTGCCTTTGCAGCATTTGTCAGTGTGCAATGCAAGCTTGCAATACTTCAATAATTTTCTGGGTTTAAACTAAATTTGCAGCCTTTGCTGCATCTGTCAGTGTGAGATACACACGTTAGATACTGTTGTTCTATTCTATTATTAAAAAAATGCCCATTTTGGGCAAAAATAATAATTTTGCAGCCTTTGCTGCATCTGTCAGTGTGAGATACAAGCTTGAAATACTGCAATAATATTCAGGGTTAAAAAAAACACCCATTTTTGGCAATACCCTACATCTGGGCCCTATTCTGCATCTGTTAGTGTGACATACAAGCTAGAAATACTGCAATAATATTCTGGGTTTAAAACAACACCCATTTTGGGCAAAAAAACTATATTTTCAGCCTTTGCTGCATCTGTCAGTGTGAGATACAAGCTTGAAATACTGCAATAATATTCAGGGTTTAAAAAAACACCCATTTTTGGCAATACCCTACATCTGGGGCCTATTCTGCATTTGTTAGTGTGACATACAAGCTAGAAATACTGCAATAATATTCTGGGTTTAAAAAAATACCCATTTTGAGCAAAAAACTATATTTGCAGCCTTTGCTGCATCTGTCAGTGTGAGATACATGCGTTAGATACTGCTGTTCTATTCTGTTATTTAAAAAACACCCATTTTGGGCAAAATACTTAATTTTGCAGCCTTTGCTGCATCTGTCAGTGTGAGATACACATGTTAGATACTGCTGTTCTATTTTGGGCAAGATCCAGAATTTGCAGAGAATGAGGAGAGCGTCGAATAAGGGACGTGGCCCCGGTCGTGGTGCTGCTGGTGGAGCTCCTGTTGCAGGGAGAGGATGTGGTTGATCTGTGCCAGCTACACGCACAAGTAGAATACCTTCCTTAGGTGCGTGTAGGCGACAGAACCTTCAGCGTTATTCGGTCTGGCCTAATGCGGCTCTACGAATGGTGAGGCCAGAACAAGTACAGGCGATAGTAGATTGGGTGGCTGACAATGCCTCCAGTTCCTTCACATTGTCTCCCACCCAGTCTCCTGCTGAAAGATCAGAGTTGGCATCTGACGACAATGGCCATCAATCCTTCACCTCACCCCCTTGCAAATCAGCCAAGCAGTCTGAGCCCCAAGTCATTGAGCAGTCTCTTCTGCTTTTTGATGACTCTGCTAGCAGGGGTTCCCAGGGCCATCCACAAAGCCCTGCCCCAGAAGTGGAAGAGATGCCCAACCACTTATGTTTTAGGATGAGTACATGGGAGGACCACCGAAGCACGTCTCGGATGATGACGAAACACAGGTGCCAACCGCTGTGGCCTTCGAAAGTGTGCGCAGACCGACAAGGAGGGCAGGGGTGAAGAATGGGTGGAAGATGATGTGGAGGACGATGAGGTCCTCGACCCCACATGGAATCAAGGTCATGCGAGTGACCTGTGTAGTTCAGAGGAAGAGGCGGTGGTCGCACAGAGCCACCTGCACAGCAGAAGAGGGAGCAGGGTACCAAAGCGGAGCCTAACGCAGCAAGGGACCGAGCACACCAAAGCCAGCTCCAAAGAGTTCCCTGGCATGGCAGTTCTTCAAACAATATGCTGACGACACGACACAATAAGCGTTCTCAACCTGAGCACAACCTGCATGACCAGGCATCTAAGTTCAAAGCATGAGCTGCAGTGGAGTAGACACCTCAAAAACAAAGAAAGGTCTCTGGATCCTCCTGCTTCCTCTTCTGTTGCAGTCTCGGCCTCTTCATCCACCTCTGGAGTGACAGTGGCACCTGCCACCTTGCAAACAGAGGATCTGCCAGCAACACCACCACCTGGGTCACCAAGCATCTCCACAATGTCCCACGGAAGCATTCAGCTCTCCATCTCCAAACACTGGAGCGGAAGAGGAAGTACCCCCCTACCCACCAGCGATCCCTGGCCCTGAATGCCAGCATTTCAAAATTACTGTCCTTTGAAATGCTGTCATTACGTCTGGTGGAGACGGAGAGTTTTAAAAGCCTTATGGTGGTGCCTGTCCCATAGTACGTCGTGCCCAGCCGCCACTACTTTTCCAGGCGAGCCATCCCTTCCCTGCACAACCAAGTGGGGGACAAAATCAGGTGTGCACTGCGCAACACCATCTGTGGCAAGGTCCACCTAACTACCGATACGTCAGGGACGTTATATCTCCCTAACAGAACACTGGGTAAATGCAGTGGCGGCTGGGCCTGAGGTGGATAGCAGTTTGGCGCATGTCCTTCCACCACCGAGGATTGCTGGGCGCTTCCTCCTCCTACTCCGCTTCCTCATCCTCTTCCGCCTCCTCATCCGGTCAGCGTAACACCTTCACCACCAACTTCAGCACAGCCAGGGGTAAACAACAGCAGGCAGTTTTAAAACTTATCTGTTTGGGGGACAAACCCCACACTGCGCAGGAGCTGTGGACGGGCCTTGAACAACAGACCGATCAGTGGTTGGTGCCAGTGAGCCTCAAGCCCTGTCTGGTGGTGTGCAATAAAGGGCGAAATAGCGTTTTCACCCTGCTGCTGCTCACCTGTCAGCACTGCAGCGTAACTTCAGCCTTCCGGCTGACCACCTCATATGCAACGTGCCCACAAGGTGGAACTCCACCTTGCACATGCTAGCAAGACTGTGCGAGCAGCAGCAGGTGATAGTGGAGTTTCAGCTGCAGCACGCACGGATTAGTCTCTCTGCGGAACACCACTTCACTACCAATTACTGGGCCTCCATGCGAGACCTCTGTTCCTTGTTGCGCTGTTTCGAGTACTCCACCAACATGGCCAGTGCCGATAACGCCGTTCTCAGCGTTACTATCCCACTTCTATGCCTCCTTGAAAAACGCTGCTGGCGATGATGGAAGAGGATGTGGCACAAGAGGAGGAAGAGGGATCATTTCATAGGGTTTTCGGCCAGTCATTCACAAGTGGCTCTGAGGGTGGATTCCTGCACCCACAAACACCAGGTACACAATTGTCCAGCCAGGGCACAGTTCTGGAGGATGATGAGGTGGAGGATGAGGAGATGGAGGAGGAGGAACCGTGTTCACAGCAGGGTGGCACCCAAACCAGCTCATGGCCATCACTGGTGCGTGGCTGGGGGGATACAGAGGACACAGATGATACACCTCCCACAGAGGACAGCTTGTCGTTGCCTCTGGGCGGCCTGGCACACATGAGCGATTACATGCTGCAGTGTCACCGCAACGACCGCCGAGTTGCCCACATTCTAACTTGTGCTGATTACTGGGTGGCCACGCTGCTGGATCCCCATTAAAATGACAACGTACCATCCTTAATTCCGTCACTGGAGCGTGATCGTCAGATGCGTGAGTACAAGCGCACGCTGGTAGACGGGCTGCTGGTGGCATTCCCACTGGACAGCGGGGCCACAGTGGAAGCAAAAGGCGAAGGAAGAGGAGGAGGATGAGGTCGCTTACGCAGCTGGGGCACCACCAGCACCTCAGAAGGTAGAGTTAGCATGGCCGAAATGTGGAAAAACTTTGGCAGCACGCCACAACAACCAGCACCACCAGCTGATATGGAACGTCTTAGCAGCAGAAGGCAGCATTTCAGCAACATGGTGGAGCAGTATGTGTGCACACGCCTACACGTACTGAATGACGGGTCTGCCCCCTTCAACTTCTGGGTCTCTAAATTGGGCAAATGGCCTCAACTTGGCCTTTACGCCTTGGAGGTGCTGGCCTGCCCTGCAGCCAATGTATTATCTGAACGTGTGTTTAGCACGGCAGGGGCCAATGTGGACAAGCTCAATTTCATTAAAATGAACCAGGCATGGATCCCCTCTCCTGTCTAACGCTTCCAAATGCAAAATACCAGAGTGACATTCCCTATAAGTTTTTATTAATCATTCCAATAAAGGGGGCATCTTAAGAGTCCTGTATTGTTATTTATCGTCACTACCTCCCTAAGTCGGGAGTGGACAATTGCCGTGCGCCCTCTCCTTTCATTTGATCCTTTGCTTTAATAACTTGTCCCACATTTCCGCTCGATCACATTGGAGCCATTGACCTCCCTTGGATGTGGTCTCCCTTTGTCACGGTCCCTCTCCGGCGTGGAAACCTGATTCGCCGCTAACCGTGATCAACATAGTAGGCGCAGAAAAGAACATCGAAAGTTGATAGAGCAGATATCTAATTGGATCGTGGACATCACGGGGACGTGCCACATGGTGGAGCAGTATGTGTGCACATGCCTACACAACTGACTGATGGGTCTGCCCCCTTCAACTTCTGGGTCTACAAATTGGGCATATGGCCTGATCTTGCCCTTTACGCCTTGAAGGTGCTGGCCTGCCCTGCAGCCAGTGTATTGTCTGAACGTTTGTTTAGTACAGCTGGAGGGGGTTATAACAGGTTATATTTCCCAATGTTTTGGGGGTGTACCCTAATTTAAACAAAAAAATAAAATAAAACCAAAAAACAGTGTAGGCTACCTCCTCATCCTCCACCGCCGCTTCCACCTACACCGCCACATCCACCACCTCCTCACCCTCCTACTCCATATGAACCTCGTCCTCCAAGATCAAGATTATTTTTTATTTTTACGTATTTTATGTTATTTGAAGTCATTTCGCTATCCACATTTGTTTGCAGAGCACTTGCCATGCTCTTAACCACATTTTGCTGCCAATTGCAGCCCCCTATCCATTACTTTTTTACAGCCTTTCTAGTGCTCAAAAGTTCGGGTCCCCATTGACTTCAATGGGGTTCAGGATCGGGGTCAAGTTTGGCTCCCAAACTCAAATTTTTTTGTTAAGTTCTGCCAAACCCGTCGAACCCGAACATCCAGGTGTCCGCTCAACTCTTTTGTAAAGCTGCATGTCTTTTGTAAAGGACCATTAATAAATCTGACTTAGCCAAAAGTGACTTATGGACATATGTAAAAGTGGAGTAAGATGTAAGTGTAATGTCAAATCTGGCCCATAATGTGTTCCTACAAGGAAGTTGGACAATATGGTGGCTCAATGGTTACCATTCCCTTACATGACAGGGAACCTGGGCTCAAATCTGACCAAGGACAACATCTGCATGGAGTTTGTATGATCGCCTGTGTTTGCATGGATTTTTTCCAGGTACTCCGGTTTCCTTCCACCACACCATACTGATAGGTTAATTAATACTGAGATAAAGAAATCTGTGATCCCTGTTGGGACAGACATTAATGTGAATAGTGACCTTCTTCATACAGCACTCCAGAATATGTTGGCGCTATATAAGCAATGAAAAAAAATAGCATTTGGCTGGGTTGCATGTCTTAATATTGCTGACTGTTTTGGATATCTTTTCTTGAGCAAGGGCACTGTCTAATACTGTGTCTAGGAGCTGTTGTATCGAAAGAGGTTTTTTTCTGTAAAAAATCTTCACTGGTAATGTAAAGCTGTTTTTATCACATTTATGACCCACCGGTCGGTGGAGATCTTTCCCAATAAGTCTACATAAAGACAGGAAGAAATGGATAATTCCATGCTTACCTAATTAGGGTTTCATGTACATATTTTGCTTTGTTGAGGCTCCTTTTCCCAAATTGTATGTCTTAAAAGTTGGGACTTGTGTGGGCGACCCTCTGTAAAAGGGTTTCTTAGGTTGTGTAGGCCTCTTTAGTTCTGCAAAAGAATTACAGGCAGTGAAGCTGTCATCATGCCTGGCCCTGTAGAGTGAAGAGGACTCGGCAGTAGCAGAGAGATCTGAGACTCTAGGAGTAACGACAACGCTCCCATTGCTCCTGGAGGCTCATTTGCATATATTAAAACATAATTTTTTATCAGCAATGTTGGCAATGTTGAACAAGGGACCAATATAGATGTCTTCAGCTGCCAAGCGCACATACAACAGGTCAGCCAGTTTCATAGGTGCAAATCTGCTGACAGATGCCCTTAAGGTTCATGAATGAACTCTGGACTAAATATATTACTATGTTCCAGATTAGGGGATTTCTGCCATTATGGGCTTTTCTTATGTTTGTAATGTAGTTAAAGGATTTTCTTGTAATCAGGGTGGCTTTACTCACGACTTTAAACAGAGCTAATTTAGATGAAAGTAAAAATTTCACATTTCGTCAGGGTGACACCTCACCTTCCTGCTCTGCCTTTATCAACCTAAACAGTAGTGGACCTATTGCATCTGCCACTTTAACCCCTTAAGGACCTCCGCCGTGTATGTATGGCGGAAGTCCATTCCCTAAACATGTTGCCCGCTCGCAGAGACCCGCGCCACATGTATGTGATCAGCCACAAGGCTGATCGCATACATTTTCCCCTTCAGATGCCGTGGTCAAATGTGACCACGGCATCTGATCAGACCGGAAGTGGAAGTCACGTGCTTCCGCTCCGGTAGCAGCATTCCCCGACTGAGATCAGGGAACCTGTTGCATTGCTGAAATAGCCCGAAGCCTGCTTGAGGCTTCGGTGCCTATTTCAGGAATATACCAATACAGGCCACTAGGTGGAAGCATTGTATTGTTATATTCGAAATGAAGTGTTTAATGATGGCTATTTAGCCATCAATGAACACAATGGGCAATCTAATGATTAAAAAGTAAAAAAAAGTTTTTACAAATATATAAAAAAAAGTTACAATTGCCCTTTCCTTAACATAAAAATAAAAATACTTAAGGGTACTTTCACAGTATTTTCTCCATCCAGAAACCGTATAGTGACTGAACTGAAGACATCCTGATGCATACTGAACGGATTGCTCTCATTCAGAATGCATTAGGATAAAACTGATCATTTTTTCCCAGTATTGAGCCCCTAGGATGGAACTCAATACCGGAAAAGTTTAACGTAATTGTGAAAGTTCCCTAACCAAAAAAATTAATATAAACATCATGAGCATTGCCCATACAAGTTATAGTGGTCAGAATATGGTCATAAAAAATAAAAAAATTTCAGTATTAAAACGCAAGAAAAATGATACAAGTGTGGTATTGTTGTAACCATACTGACCTGGAGAATGAAGGTAACAGGTCAATTTTACCGCATAGTGTACAGTGAAAAAATGAGAAAGATAAACCTTTATCAGAATTGTGTTTTTTTCCCAATTCTATCCCTACTACGTGGTATGCAAACGTAAATGGTGTGTTTAGAAAGGACTAAGTCAGGGAGTGAAAAATTAAAATGCAAAAATGGAAAATCCCAGGGTCTTGAGGGGGTTAAATTGTAAGATTCAGAAATGGCCCATTTGGGAGAGAATAATTTTGATGGTGGGGTTTTACCTGACAAACCCACTCCCAACATTTGCAGCTGACTCCCTTTTCCCCCTTTCAGAGGATGCTGAGGGGCGTGTTACAGTCTCTGAGTACCACTCCTTCTCAGACAGAGACCCACAGCAGTCCTGTTGAAATAAATCCTGTGAGGTAAATGCCTTGTTGCTGCTATGTGGAAAAATTACTCAAACAACTTTTCTTACCATGGGCAGCTGCTATGTTTATTTGTTCAAAAACACCCTCATGCACCCTTTTTATAATACCTCAAATGAGGTGTTAACAGTTTCTGAGGGGAATTCACCTCAGAGTAATGCCTCTTGCGGCTCGGATGCAGAGCCATTCACTTCAATAGGGCCGCAAAAGATGCAGACAGCACTCCGAGTGCTGTACGCATCCGTTGCTTCTTTCTGTGGCCCCGCAAAAATCATAGATCATGTCCTATTCTTGTCCGTTTTGTGATCAAGAATAGGCATTTATATAATGGGCCGTCTATTCCGTTCCGCAAATTGCAGAAGGCAATTTGCAGACCGCAAAACTCGGTACGTTCGTGTGCAAGAGGCCTAAGTCTATAACTGTTGAAATGCATTTGCCTCATGTTTCTTCCAAAACATGACTTCCTCATCTGAGGAAGATGATGATGGGGATGTTTTCGCCCGGCATTGTGTTCGGTGACGTCCCCGGCTCAGATGGGCGTGCTTTAGCGCTGCCCTAGCCTTTTACTGGCTAGGGCAGCACTAAAGCCCGCCCATCAGTGCCCGTGACGTTACCGGGCTTCCTGGCCTCATGAAGAGCCCAGTTTGTCACCGGAACTCCTGAAAATGCCTTTGCCCTGCCCGATTTAGCGCAGGGCAAAGGAGAGCATTGGAGCATGAACTTCTCCGATGCTCTGTCAGGGGGGCTGCCTGGGTGAAAATGGAAGTATGTCCGGGTTCAGCTCTGAACCCGGACAACCCCTTTAACAGTTTTGGGTATCCCCACACAGTCTGGCATAATCTGAATATGGGACAATAGACCCATGGTTGGGCTGGAACTCACAGCATCATAGATGATTCTATGATCAACTGAGTTGGTTCGGGAGATGCGGCCTACACACAAACCGCATTTCACGGACCACACAAGGCCATGTGAATGTTTGTACAGTGAAGCACATGTGAAGTGTAAAATAGCAGGCTAGATGAATAGAACAAATAAACAGGAGGAAGAACATTAGGTCACATCCTAATTTAACAAAACATTTGGTAATTTTGGAAACGATCTGGAAAAGACCAGAACATTATTTTTTTTATATAAAATATCATAAATCCTTTTCCTGAATTGAATAGGATCTGGGGATTTAGAATAGTGGTTACCTGTGAAGGGTAAAAAAAGGCACAAGTGACAAGCGTTGTTCAATGTGGCCCCCAGGTTTCAAATCTTGAGTCAAGGCTTGTGTGATGAGTGGATGTATCCCGCGTGTTCACCTAAATGATCAGAGTCTGTCTCAGAATGTTTAAAGCAGAGATTATGGTCAAGGTTGCACGACTTCAATGTACTGCCATACTAGTCACTTAGCACTTATCAAATTTGAAAAAGACCATAAATATTATGCATGAACTGTATGGCCCTGGACCTGTAATGCACATAAACCAATAAATGTGTGCTGATAACATGTCCCTAATATTCGGCTTATTTAAAAATGCAGTGCAAAGGGCAATGGTAACTTACAACATCCTGTTAGTTATCAGCTATTAGAAACTCAAGCCAGCCATACACTTTACATAGCTGTCAGCTGAATGCCTAGCTCAGATTTTGAAGTTAGAAAGATGTCTTAGGCTAGTTCTGGTGCCTCACCTCGCCTCTTTGGTGGTGCACCCCTGCTTAAGGTCTTCATGAACATTAGCATGCTGTCGGCTGAAACTTCGATATTCGGTGGGGCCAGCCAATAATCCAATATGTATGGGGAGCTCCCAGTTCTCCTCCGACAGATGATGTCAAGAGAGAGAAGAGTCAGGCACACTTAATTTCAAGTCTTGTTTCAGGTGTCTGGCAGTAGCTTTCTTCTGTCTATTGGCATGGCCGAACCAAACGTGTATGTATATGGTGGAGACGGAGGTGATTGCTGTTGGCCAGCTGTTGAACGTGTATTGGAACCTTACCAGTATGTTCAGATTTGTTGGAATATCACACAAATCTGCGGCAAGTATGTTACATGTGGATTTTTCTATGGATTCACTGTGGATTTCACTCCTGCTTCACTGAAAGTGTGAAATTGCCTGTGAAAATCCTCAACAAATCAGCAACATAATGAGCATGCTTATTTTATGCATGGAAAAATCCACAGCATCTGGATCACGCCTAATGCATACAACTATATGTATTTTGCAGTCCACAATTTGAGGATCCACAAAATACGGACATGGTCCATGTGCCGCCTGCTTTTATTAGTGGACTCATTAACTTCATTTTGCGGTCAAGACATGTTCTATTTCTGCAGAATGGACATTTGTGTGCTTTATGCATCTGTATGTCTGTTCCGCCAACAGACCATGGATCTGTAGACCATGGACCTGTTAAAGCCAATGGGTCAGCAAAAAAAATAAAAAATGCAGAAGGCACACTGCCTACAACCGAATTTTGCAACCGAATCTTGCGGATCCATGATGTGCGGGCTGCAAAATGTGTACGGCCGCATGCATGAGGCCTGAGTTTGAGAAAAGCGGGCCACATCTCTGGTAACAGAATGCTCCAAGCTTAGAGCAGCTTACTGGAAAATGTTGTGCTGTACTGGCACAACTCCGCTGTTCGCAGGTAGGCTGAACAAGCCAATGGAAATCACAGCAGCTCCTTCCTGAGTTCCACTAAGATCCAGCATGGACAATAGATGAGACAAGGTATCAAAATGCAGATCGAGGGGCGCTATTTCCAAAATTTCCAACTTAAAATTACATATATGGTGCAACGTGTTTTTGGGTCCTGACAACTTTATCAGGCAAATACTGGTTCAGTATGCCTGTTCTGGTTATATAATACTCAACTGGAAGGAGTACAGAGGTCAATACCCAATGCAACATGCAAAAATCCAAAATGTAAAATATCGTGAACTAGTGACTATTAACTGATAACGAGATTAGTGGATTGATAATGTTTAAAAGAAAAAAAAAATTTACAAGCATGTTGTGTGTGACTTCCAATAGGTAGAAGAATTTGAAAAATAAAAGCAAAAGAAAAGGAGCTACAAGAAAAATGCTTAAATTGTGATTGCCCTAAAGATTTGTATAATATATATAAAATTATATACAATTTATGTAATGTGTGGGTAATGATGTGGATTGTAGAAGATTGCAAAAGGTTCACATGTAGAAATTAATACACATTGGGGCACATTTATTAAGACCGGCGTTTTAGACACCAGTCTTAATTAAGCCCTAAAGCTGGCGTTGGTTCCACCAAAGTTATGAAGAGACGCCGGTCTCTCCATAACTTTGGCAAATCCAGCACCAGTCTAAATGTAAGCTTCCTAGCCTGAAACAGGCGTAGAAAATGGTAGATGAGACGGGCCCACCAGCCCTTCTACTTCCCCGCCCATGCCACACCCACTTTTTTAGACCTGGCGTGAGTGGGGCAAAGTCACAGATTGCCGGGCAACTAACTGTAGCAAATCTGTCCTGTGTGGATACATTCGGCCAACAGCTATTCTTCCGACCACACTTACACATGCACACTCATGTTGTGCAGAAGCTTATCTTGTATTGGGCATCCAACATGCCTATTTTTCCCCCAACATCTGTCATTGGGGAAGAGTTGGGACACCCCCATACACATTAGATCATCACTTGGTCCCACTAAAATTGTTGAGTTCAAGCAATGTTCATCTAATCTGTGTGGCCACCTTTACTGGGAAAATATGTTCCAAAGTGTGGCCTTAGGCCTCCTGCACACGAACGTGCGCGCTTCGTGGCCGTGCTGCGGGCCGCGATGCACGAACATCAACCGTGGGGCAGCCGCAGTGGATCGAGGACCCATTCACTTTAATGGGTCCGCGATCCGCCCTTTCTGCAAAAAGATAGGACATGTTCTATCTTTTTGCGGAACGGAAGTACGGGACGAAACCTCATGGAAACACTCCGTAGTGCTTCTGTTCTGCCCCATTCCACATCTCCGGATTTGCGGACCTATTGAAGTGAATGGGTCCGCATCCGTGATGCGGAATGCACACGGAATGGTCCCTGTGTATTGCGGCTCCAGGCTTTAGGCAACTTTTTACATTTGGCCAGTACTGTGCTGCACCTAAAGAAAGAAATCCACTCACCTGCTTCCCACTACTTGGTTCTACTTCCAGCAGCAAGGAGACATATTTAAACTCCATAGGAACACACTCCAAAGACATAGTGATAGGGACCTTAGATTGTGAGTCCCGTTGGGGACAGTTGGATGATAATGTCTGTAAAGTGCTGCGGAATATAGTAGTGCTATTTAAGTGCATAAAATAAATAAATAGGAATACAATGGGAACTATTTATGGTGTGGATTTTTCTGCAAAGCATTTTGCCATGTGTGAAAGCACCTTTTTCCCTTAAAAACTGAAGAGCATTTTAAATTTGGGTGAGGCTGGCCATGCTGTAGTAGATTTTTAGAAATTTTATTTAATTATTACAGATTAGGCTACTTTCACACTAGCGGCAGGGACCTCCGGCAGGCTGTTCCGTCGGGTGAAAATTGAGCCATATTGTGTCAACTTCAAACGGATCCGTCCCCATTGACTTACATTGTAAGTCTGGACGGATCCGTTTGCCTCCGCACGGCCAGGCGGACACCCAAACGCTGCAAGCAGCGTTCAGGTGTCCGCCTGCTGAGCGGAGCGGAGGACAGACGGTGCCAGACTGATGCAGTCTGAGCGGATCCGCATCCACTCAGAATGCACTAGGGCTGTACGGATGCGTTCGGGGCCGCTTGTGAGAGCCTTCAAACGGAACTCACAAGCGGAACCCCGAACGCTAGTGTGAAAGTAGCCTTATATGTACACAAAGCTGCTCTGCTTAGGCTACTTTCACACTAGCGTTCGATCGGATCCGTTCTGAACGGATCCGATCATATTAATGCAGACGGAGGCTCCGTTCAGTACGGATCCGTCTGCATTAATAACTTAGAAAAAATTCTAAGTGTGAAAGTAGCCTGAGCGGATCCGTTCAGACTTTCAATGTAAAGTCAATGGGGGACGGATCCGCTTGAAGATTGAGCCATATGGTGACATCTTCAAGCGGATCCGTTCCCATTGACTTACATTGTAAGTCTGAACGGATCCGCTCGCCTCCGCACGGCCAGGCGGACAGCTGAACGCTGCAAGCAGCGTTCAGCTGTCCGCCTGTCCGTGCGGAGGCGAGCGGAGCGGAGGCTGAACGCCGCCAGACTGATGCAGTCTGAGCGGATCCGCATCCATTCAGACTGCATCAGGGCTGGACGGAGGTGTTCAGGTCCGCTCGTGAGCTCCTTCAAACGGAGCTCACGAACGGACCGACGACCGCTAGTGTGAAACTAGCCCTAAAGGGGGTTTAATCCACAGGAGATCCCATAAATGTCTCAGCAGGTGGCTTGACCCTGAGACTTACAAGAACAGGAGTCCCCATTCCCAGCAAGGAGGTGGTAATGCACGCACTTTCACTCTCCATTGAAGTCTATAGGCCACCATACACATTAGCGCAGGGATCTCTAACTCGGCCCGATATATGGGCCACATAGAAACAATTTCCAGTTGACCTGGCCATGAGCATTTCAAATACAATACAAAATTGTTAATCTGCTATTTGAAGTACTGTAACAATACTACATTACTACAATAATACCGCTAGGTTTATGGAAAATTTTACAAGTTTAGGCCGAATGCACACGGCCTTGTTCCAAGACATAGATCGGTCCGTGGTAACACGGCCTGGCATCCTGTTGAGAGCAGGAGCGCACGGCGTCATTGGTTGCTATGACACCGTGCGCTTCATGCCGCCGCTGGACTACAGTAATACATTCGTATAGTGTATTACTGTAGTCCAGCGGCGGCATGAAGCGCACGGCGTCATAGCAACCAATGACGCCGTGCGCTCCTGCTCTCAACAGGATGCAAAGGCCGGGATACCACAGACCGCTCTCTGTCGCGGAACGCGGCCGTGTGCATTCGACCTTACTCAACGTATTTTAACAATCCAGTTTTCCAGATCAAATGTCACTACATGCAGTAGTACACGTAGTTCTACAGCACCTGTGCGGGGCATGCTGGGATATGTGGTTCTAAAGCACCTGTGTAGTGCATGCTGGGATTTGTAGTTCTACAGCACCTGTGCACTGCATGCTCGAATATGTAGTTCTGCAACAGCTGAGCACTCCATTCAGCCTCAGTCATCACTATGGACAGCAATGGAGGGGCTAGCTTGCTGTCACCTGTAGTCCCCCATACATGGCAATTACCAGTTTCAGCTCCTTGGGCCAGTCCTTCATTCAGCTGTGGGCCTCATGACGTATGCCTGTTGCGAGTCATGTGGCTAAGGTTGTGACCTGAAGTCCAGGCCTGCGGCATTGATCAAGTCTATTAAGGGGTGTTGCCATTACATTTAGTGGCTCTTCTCTCTCTACAACTGCCATGGCCTATCCTCTGTGATTGACAGGGCCAGGCAGTGAAAACGTCATCATGCCTGGCCCTGTCAATCAAGGCCCAGAGAAATCAGAGGCTCTAGGTGTAATGGCAATGCCCCCGTTGCTCCAAGATGCTCAGTTGTATATATTAAAACATTTTTCTCAGCAATGTGGACACATATGAACATGGGACCAACACAGATGCCTTCAGCAGCCAAGCGCACATGTAACAGGTCAGCCAGTTTTATAGGTACAAATCTGCTGACAGATGCCCTTTAAATGGGAGAGGAGGCTGCAGTTATCCTGCACTCCTGCTATAAGACTAGGAAGAAAGGATGCAAATGAGCTCTTAGCAAACGCTGCCTCTAATGCCACCAGATGTAAGGCAGCTATCTTATAAGTCAATGTTTGACCCTTTAAATAGGACTGGAGACATGACTTAGATAACAAGCCAGCATCTCATCTGCAGACAGATGTTTCGGGGTGATTGCCCCTCATCAGTGCAGAGCAGAGAATACTGGCTTAAGTGGGTGAGAGGCCTAGGTCAGGATTTGGGGGATACTGTCTCTCCTTGTGGACAGTGCCTTATGCTCTGCACTGATTAGGGCCAATCACTACAAAACAGCTGTTTGCAGATGAGGTCATGTCTCAAGGCCTATTTAAAGGGTCAAACATTGATTTATAGGATAGCTACCTTACATCTGGTGGCATTAGAGGCAGAATTTCACCTACTAATACCTTGGCGTGCCCAGTGTTGCTTATATCCCATACAACCTTGTGGCCCATTAGAGTGCTTTGCCTTATTAATGTGTTTTCTATTTCATATAATCTAACTTTCATTCTAAAACACACACATACACTCTAGGGCCAATTTCTTAGGAAGACAATTGTGACTTAAGGTCCCTTTACACGTGACAATGTACAAGAAGATTGTCGGGAAGGAAGCGTTCCTTCCTGACAATCTGTGGATTGCTAGCGGAGGAGACCGGTGAATTTACATGAAGCGATCTCCTTCAGCTCCTCCAGAGTATGGGAAGGAACGATCGCTAATGCCGTAGCTCATCCCCATACTGTCTCGTTGTTTCCCGGCAGTAGATAGTGTTCACACAGCACAATCTGCCACTGGGAAATGATGATCTGTTGTGCTGCACAAAAGATCCAATAACCCGATGAACGAGTGCTTTGCTCATTCGTTGGCCAATCGGCAGTGCATTTACACCACAAGATCATCGCTAACCAGCGTTACTAGTAACTGATCATTTCAATTGTTAGCCCTTGTAAAGGTCCCATTCAGTGGCGTCACGCTGTGCCCCCCCAACTCAGCGGCTGCAGCCAGGCTCAGGGAGATGAGCGCTTCCATTGCGCTCATCTCCATAGTCATCTGCCTGTGCTGCGGCGGGGCAGGGGAGGGAGAGGCGTGTCTCTTCCCCTTCCTCTGATAGGCTGCAGGCACTAGGCCGACAGCCTATCAGAGGCCGGCGCAGGCGGCGCGATGACGTCATCGCGCCACCTGCGCAGCGCGGGACACAGGCCGGAAGAGGCCTGCATCGCATCGCTGACATGGAGGTATAGTATTTTTTTTTACAATTGTTTTACAGGCACATGGGGGGGGGCATATTACTGGCACATAATGGGGGGGCTTATTACTGGCACATGATGGGGGGGCTTATTACTGGCCCATGATGGGGGGCTTATTACAGGCACGTTAGGGGGGCTTATTACAGGCACATGATGGGGGGGCTTATTACTGGCACATGATGGGGGGCTTATTACTGGCACATGATGGGGGCTTATTACTGGCACATGATGGGGGGCTTATTACTGGCACATGATGGGGGGCCTATTACTGGCACATGAAGGGGGGCCTATTACTGGCACATGATGGGGGGCCTATTACTGGCACATGATGGGGGGGCTTATTAATGGCACATGATGGGGGGCTTATTAACGGCACATGATGGGGGCACTTATTACTGGCACATGATGGGGGCACTTATTACTGGCACATGATGGGGCACTTATTACTGGCACATGATGGGGGCACTTATTACTGGCACATGATGGGGGCACTTATTACTGGCACATGATGGGGCACTTATTACTGGCACATTATTGGTGGGCACTATAGGGGCATCTACTGAGGCCACAAAGAAGGGGTATTTTATATGGGGGGCTCTGTACAGTAGCATTTTATACTGGGACACATTATGGTGGGTACTATGGGGAAGGGGGGAGAGGAGTACTATGGAGTCATCTATGGGGGGCACTAAGAAGGGGTATTTTATACTTGCAAATTATGGGGGACACTGAGGGCATCTACTGGGGCACGATATATGGGGCATTTTATACTGGTACATTATGGGGGCACTAGGAGGAAGGGGGGAGAGGAATACTATGGGGGCAATTACTGGGGGCACTATATAGGGGTATTTTATACTGGCACATTATTGGAACATTAGCTCAACTGGAGGCATTACAAGGGGATATTTTTTGCATTGTCACATTATAAGGATAATTATTTCTACTGGGGGGGCATTATGGTGGGCTTTATTACTCCCCCATGGTATGCCCCCCTAGTAGCAGCACCAGCCTCTCCCTGCTCTGCTATCCCTCTGCCCTTTCTCCAAATCCTTATTATAAAATCTTTCTCATTAGGATAAAACACAACATCAGCTCCGCCGAGCCCCCCGGCCAAAGTGTTGAAGTGGCGTCCGAGATCCCCAAGGGCCAAGCCAAGTAATTGTTAGTTTTCATGAGAAATATGTTTGTTATACATAGCATACACTGTGCAACACAATATACAGTATACCTCTACACTGAGCAACACAATATACAGTATACCTCTACACTGTGCCCCACAATATACAGTATACCTCTACACTGTGCCCCAGAGTATACCTCTACACTGTGCCACACAATATACAGTATACCTCTACACTGTGCCACACAATATACAGTATACCTCTACACTGTGCCACACAATATACAGTATACCTCTACACTGTGCCCCAGAGTATACCTCTACACTATGCCACACAATATACAGTATACCTCTACACTGTGCCACACAATATACAGTATACCTCTACACTGGGCCACACAATATACAGTATACCGCTACACTGGGCCCCACAATATACAGTATACCTCTACACTGTGCCACACAATATACAGTATACCGCTACACTGTGCCACACAATATACAGTATACCTCTACACTGTGCCACACAATATACAGTATACCTCTACACTGTGCCGCACAATATACAGTATACCGCTACACTGTGCCACACAATATACAGTATACCACTACACTGTGCCACACAATATACAGTATACCGCTACACTGTGCCACACAATATACAGTATACCGCTACACTGTGCCACACAATATACAGTATACCTCTACACTGTGCCACACAATATACAGTATACCCCTACACTGTGCCCCACAATTTATAGTATACCGCTACACTGTGCCACACAATATACAGTATACCGCTACACTGTGCCACACAATATACAGTATACCTCTACACTGTGCCACACAATATATTAAATATTTTTTCATTTTTAATATATCTTCAGTAACCATATACAGAGCCGGGCAGACACAAAACACCCTTCTCTCAGCATAACACTCACTTCAGAATTCCAGATGTAGGGCTCCTAATTCAAACAGTAGATACCATCAAGCACATATGTTTTCACTTTATTTGTTCTTAGGATCATGTAAAGTGTGCTGGCATAAATACGTCAAGTCTCTTTCCATTGGAGAGACGTTATCCAGGAAGCATGCTATCTCAAAGAAAATAAAAGCAGTTTCATGATCCTCTCTAATATATCTTATTACTGGGATTTTGGAAGGACATGTAAAGATAAGTGAATGAATGATTAAAGGGGTATTTAATATTGATGACCTATCTTCAGGATATGTTATCAATATGAGATAGTCGGGGTCTTAATCCCAGAACCCCTGCTGATCCACCTTGTGAAGAGTCCGTGACGCTGCTGTGAGCCTTCTTTCAACTTACCAAGCGCAGCGCCATCCATTGGATAGTGGCTGTGCTCGGTATTGCAGCTCAGTCCCAGTCATTTGAAAGGGACTGAGTTGCGCCTAGGCCATGTGACCTTCACCATTTCTAAATGTAAGCCAGCTTCTGAGCTGTCTTACATCTAGACCTTTTTCTACTCCTAAAATAGGCGTAGAAAATTGCAACTGAGACTGGCTGCCGTCCCCTTCCCCGCCCACAATTTTAGACCTGGCGTGAGAGGACAGAAGTCGCAGATTGCGGCGCAACTAGGTGTTGCGCCACAATCTGGGCCTAGAATATATGCTTTCAGTCCTCAACCTATATGAAATATTTATGACCTTAGGGAGTTCTCCTCTAATTCAATCATTGCAGAGCTGTTTCTCATAAACACAGCAGTGTATAGTATATACAGTGCGGCTTGACAGGATCTTTCAGCGGGGTTTGATTAATCCCATAGACAACGGACAACTGACCACTCTAGCCCTAGAGGCACAATGCTTTTCAGAATGGAGTTCATTACTTCCCAGCCTGTCTGGCATTAGACCGTACACCCTTCTCTCCCCCCACTGTACATCTGATCAGTGCTGCGAATATCTGCAGTACTGCATAGCTTCAGCATAGGAATCCTATCCTCAATACAATGAAACCATAGTTTAGCCAATATCCAAGTAGACGCATTTTATAGTATAAATGTAAATGTTCCATGCCTAACTTAATAAATAACCCCAAAGGAAATTGTATACCAAATGTCGAAATACATTTCAGTTGTATTCTAGAGAGTGTTAGACAACTTTCAATTTTGTATATTAATGTATAATTAAAGTGGGTTTTTTTTCCAAAGCTTAAAGTGAATTTTTTAATAAATTGCTACAATTAATATTA
The DNA here is from genome assembly GCF_014858855.1 of Bufo gargarizans. Taxonomy (NCBI): domain Eukaryota; kingdom Metazoa; phylum Chordata; class Amphibia; order Anura; family Bufonidae; genus Bufo; species Bufo gargarizans. Next base: position 147,957,334 of record NC_058085.1, on the reverse strand, counting down.
TATCAGGTTTTTTTTTAAACTATATGGATTACACTTATTCTCTGCATTTTGTTAATTCTCTTCTCTTTGCCTAGATTGCATTGTATGCATTGAAATTAGCAAATTCCTCTATGTTTCCAGAAGGCTTTTGAAGGACAAAGGTTAATACCTAAAGCACACCTTTTATTACTTAAGAGATCCTGGGTGATTGTGCTGGAAGTCTGCCTTCATAAGGCAACATTCTGTGCAATATTACATGCATTTTCAAAATGCTGAAAATATAAAAAAAAATCTAAAGTTATAATAAATGTTATAACTATAAAAAAAAAATATAGTCCAAATAAGTTTCTATATTTTTGAGTTGCTTATCAGATTGGTACATTTGTTAAAAGTCTTTTACTAAGGTAGAGGTGATATAGCATCACATTGTAGGCTCATTATTCTCTATCTAATCTTTTGTCAATTTGACTAGAGGGGTGGTAGGAACCAGATCTAGCAGGGAACAGCCGGTCCTACTACTCTACCAGCCAAGTAAACAACCTCAGCCTGTCAGTCACACCTAATTGTGAGCGAAACACAATACTTCGTCTGTGCAAACAAAGAAAAAAACTACTCCGTGCACTATATACCGTATATATCAGACAAAATACGATAGGCACTCCTCTTACTGGTTTTGCATGTAACTCAATTAATTTATTAAATCAACATCAAACATATATGAAGCAATTGATAAAATAAAAATATATAAAAATATATTTAAAAAAAAAGAAGGAAAATAAAAAGATTCTTGTAATAATACAAAATACTAAAAACTGGATGCTAGATTAAAATCCATATATATACACAACCCTAGTATTATTGCTCCAAAGTGATAAGAAAGTAACATGCATAATTATTAATTAGTAATATTGATATACCAATTCAATAGTATTTAATGTTCAGCAATGTTGCATGCACATTAGTTCATATTCATAGTCCAGACATCATGTCAGATGGTATTCCAGATGGTACTTCAGGTTGAGCTGACAAGAAAATGCAGGTATAGTAATAGTTTGTCTGTATAAATAGCGAATTAAGTGAGATTTCAATTGATCCAAAGTCTCTGGTACTCGAATAGTTAATTTAGCAAATGTTGCAATAATTACTGCATGATTTTCAATAGGTAACTGAGTATAACAGTATGTTCATCCAACTGTCCATACTTAGTGAATAGAGTTATCAATATAACATTCACAGTGAGCTCGCAACATTATCGCTGGGCTCGCAACATTATACATCCCGCTGCTGATGGAGCGCCGGGTATTCGGTACAAAACTTCTTTTTGCGTTATTTTTGTGTGCTGTTACTCCTGTAACAGGTTCACGTACCTGCGAGTCTTTAACTGTTTGGCTGGCTCACAGCTGAGTGCGATAAATTGCTTCCTCCTTCGTACCCAATATGCCGGCAAGGATTTTTGGCTTAAGAAAAGGAAGCTTCCATTTATGCTTTAGGTCTGGATAGATCGTGATGTTGTATACTGTATGTACGCCAGACGCATTTCTGAGTCCTGGCTCCTGCTTCAGTGGCCATACAGTATATGGGACATCGCTATCTTTTATACCATATTGATTGCCAGATATTACAAAAAGGTGTATCAACCTTCAGGTATCTTGAAAAGGTGATCTGGATCAATTGATAGTTGGGCTATATGTAAAGCCTGTATATGGATCACTTTTAAGGTTCATAATTTTTTGTTCCATAGTATTTTTGTACCATAGTATTTTTCAATCTCACATTTTTTTACATCTATATCTGGCACCTTCATTTGTTCATCCAACCAAATACAATTTCATAGAAAGCTATTATCAACTTTTATGCATTTTTCATGTCTTTCTTGCGGTTTTTATGTGATTTTCTTTTTATCGTTTTTTATATGCGTTTTCTCTACATATAAAATACAATAAAAGTAATAATGGAACTAATAATAAAAATACACAGTGGGAATAACATACAAGTGACTTAGCATCTAAAAATTCAAACAATATTCTTTATGGGCAAATAAAAGGTATATCATTGGTTAACCCTCATATTAAGATCTGTAACTTTGTTTGATCTTTAACCCCTAACATACTGGGACTGGGTGACTCAGTAGGTAGTGAACCCCCTGTGTCCATCACGATATAGTGTGAGCCTCTCAATATTTATTAATTAATTTGTTTATCACTATATACAGTCCTGATCAAAAGTTTAAGACCACTTGAAAAATGGCAAAACATCATATTTTACATTGTTGGATCTTAATAAGGTTCCAAGTAGAGCTTCAACATGCAGCAAGAAGAAATGATGTTTTTCAGCTGATCCAAATTTTAGGACCACATGCCTTTAAAAGGCCAAATCTGTGCAAAGATGTGGATTCATTGTCATGTTGTGATGGCAAAGGCAAAAAAAAAATCCCTTTTCGAACGTGGTCGGGTTGTTGAACTGCACAAGCAGGGTCTCTCACAGCGCGCCATCGCTGCTGAGGTGGTACGCAGTAAGACAGTCACTTGGAATTTCTTAAATGATCCTGAGGGTTATGGAACAAAAAAGTCAAGTGGAAGAGCCCAAAAAAATTCATCAGCACTGAGCCGGAGGAACCAATTGGCTGTCCGTCAAGAAACTGGACGATCCTCGACCCAAATTAAGGCCCTTACTGGTGCTGACTGCAGCCCCATAACCATCAGACGGCATCTGAGACTGAAGGGCTTCAAAAACAAAAAACGTCTTCAAAGACCTCGTCTCCTTGAACGCCACAGAACTGCTCGTTTGGACTTTGCAAGAGAGCACCAAACATGGGACATTCAAAGGTGGAAGAAAGTTTTATTCTCTGGCATGACAAGCAGATGTTTTCTACGCGCCACAGTGAAGGGGGTCTGGGGTGCTTTTTCCTTCAATGTAACAATGAAGCTTCAGGAAGTACAGGGGCGTCAAACGGCCGCTGGCTATGTCCAGATGTTGCAGAGAGCATTCCTCATGACTGAGGGCCCTCGTCTTTGTGGTAACGACTGGGTTTTTCAACAGGACAACGCTACAGTACACAATGCCCGCAGGACAAGGGACTTCTTCCAGGAAAATAACATCACTCTTTTGGCCCATCATGCGTGTTCCCCTGATCTAAATCCAATTGAGAACCTTTGGGGATGGATGGCAAGGGAAGTTTACAAAAATGGACAACAGTTCCAGACAGTAGATGGCCTTCGTGCGGCCATCTTCACCACTTGGAGAAATGTTCCCACTCACCTCATGGAAACGCTTGCATCAAGCATGCCAAAGCAAATTTTTGAAGTGATCAACAATAACAGCGGAGCTACTCATTACTGAGTTCATGTTTGGAAGTTGGATTTCAGTTTTGGGGGGGTTTAGTTTTTTTTTGGAGGTGTGGTCCTAAACTTTTGATCAGCTGAAAAACAGCCTGTTTCAGTTTATTCGTTGTTTTCATTAAATTGAATGCTCAAAAAATGTTTTGTCTCACTCCCATTTCTTCTTGTTGCATGTTGAAGCTCTACTTGGAACCTTGTTAAGATCCAGCCATGCTAAATATAATTTTTTGCCATTTTTCAAGTGGTCTTAAACTTTTGATCAGGACTGTATATATATATATATATATATATATATATATACATACTGTATATACAAGCTGAAGGACCCAGCTGTGCACGGGTACGTTTCATCTATTCCATTTGTGTTTGTCGTTAAAAGATATCAAAAGTATCCATTATAACAGTGACATCTAAAGTACCCCGCCCCCTTAACAGTGACCTTCACAGAAGCCTGCCCTTTTAACAGTGATTTCCACAGCACCCCACCCCCTTAACAGTGACCTCCACATTGGCCCACCCCCTTAACAGTGATCTCCACAGAACCAGCCCCGTAACACTGACCATAGGTTATAGTCCCTTTAACTGTGACCTCCACCATTCCCAGCCCCCTTAACAGAGACCTCCACAGCGAATGCCCCTTTAACAGTGACCTCCACTGTACCCTGCTCCCTTAACAGTGACCTCACAGTACCCCGCTGCCCCTCTAATAGTGGCCTCCACAGTCCCCTTCTCCCTTAAGTGACCTCCACTGTGCCCGCCCCTTTAAGTGACCTCCACAGCGGCCTACCCCCTTAACAATAACATCCACAGTGGCCTACCCTTTAATAGTGACCTCCACAGAGGCCACTCCTTTATTAGTGACCTCCACAGTACCTCGTCTTCTTAACAGTGATTTCCGCAATATCCCGCCCCTTAACAGTGACCTCCACAGAGCTCCGTTCCCTTAAAATGTGACCTCCACAACACCACGCCCCCTTAACAGTGACCTCTACAGCACCCCACCCCTTAACACTGACCTCCATAGCGGACCATCCTCTTAAATGTGACCTCCACCGTTTCCTGCCCCCTTAACAGAGACCTCCACAGCGCCCGCCCCTTTAACAGTGACCTCTACAGCATCCTGCCCCCTTAACAGTGACCTCCACAGCAGCCCACCCCTTTAACAGTGACTTCCACAGCAGCTTCCTCTTTATTAGTGACCTCCACAGTCCCCTGTCTCCTTAACAGTGATTTCCACAGCACCCCTCCCCCTTAACAGTGGCCTCTACAGCAATCTGCCCCTTAACACTGACCTCCATAACGGGCCGTCCCCTTAACTGTGACCTCTACAGCTGCCTGCCCCTAGGGTGGCTGGAGGTCCGGTTTTAGGGCAGACAGTCCATCTTTTAGACTCCCTGCCCTCCGTCTGTCACAGGGCCTAGACGGACACTGGGATATCCTTTTGAACAGCTCACTCTCAGACAGCAGCACTGTGCTGTCTGAGCGTTAACTGCAGGGAGAAATTCACCCTCCCTCCCACCCCTGCAGCCGACAGAAGTAGATTTTTACCTTCATTTTTTCAATCCCCGTCGGCTGCAGAGTGGGAGGGGGTGTGGACTAACTGGGTCAGGGGTGTGGCTTAGCGTGACCTCCACAGCACTCCAACCTTTAACAGTGAAGAAAAATGGCTCGGTTGTTATGGAAACCTGGTTTAAAATTGTGTGTATGTGGAGACTAAGGGCCTGAGAGCTTCTATTGGCTGAGAAGGGTCATGTGACCAGGTTTCTATTGGCTAATGCATTTTTATTTATTTTTTTATATCTCAGGAACGGTACGTGGTAAAGAGCTGAGACCCGGTCTAAAACTTTCCTGGACACCTGATGTACCTACCTGTGTGCCAAATTTCATGATTGTAAATGCGACGCTGCGGATTCCTTTAGCGGACATACATATACACACACATACATAAACTCAGCTTTATATACAAACCGGATTCCCAAAAAGTTGGGACACTAAACAAATTGTGAATAAAAACTGAATGCAATGATGTGGAGATGGCAAATGTCAATATTTTATTTGTAATAGAACGTAGATGACAGATCAAAAGTTTAATCCGAGTAAATGTATCATTTTAAAGGAAAAATACGTTGATTCAAATTTTCACGGTGTCAACAAATCCCCCAAAAGTTGGGACAAGTAGCAATAAGAGGCTGGAAAAAGTAAATTTGAGCATAACGAAGAGCTGGAAGACCAATTAACACTAATTAGGTCAATTGGCAACATGATTGGGTATAAAAAGAGCTTCTCAGAGTGGCAGTGTCTCTCAGAAGCCAAGATGGGTAGAGGATCACCAATTCCCACAATGTTGCGCAGAAAGATAGTGGAGCAATATCAGAAAGGTGTTACCCAGCGAAAAATTGCAAAGACTTTGCATCTATCATCATCAACTGTGCATAACATCATCCGAAGATTCAGAGAATCTGGAACAATCTCTGTGTGTAAGGGTCAAGGCCGTAAAACCATACTGGATGCCCGTGATCTCCGGGCCCTTAAACGACACTGCACCACAAACAGGAATGCTACTGTAAAGGAAATCACAGAATGGGCTCAGGAATACTTCCAGAAACCATTGTCAGTGAACACAATCCACCGTGCCATCCGCCGTTGCCAGCTGAAACTCTACAGTGCAAAGAAGAAGCCATTTCTAAGCAAGATCCACAAGCTCAGGCGTTTTCACTGGGCCAGGGATCATTTAAAATGGAGTGTGGCAAAATGGAAGACTGTTCTGTGGTCAGACGAGTCACGATTCGAAGTTCTTTATGGAAATCTGGGACGCCATGTCATCCGGACCAAAGAGGACAAGGACAACCCAAGTTGTTATCAACGCTCAGTTCAGAAGCCTGCATCTCTGATGGTATGGGGTTGCATGAGTGCATGTGGCATGGGCAGCTTGCATGTCTGGAAAGGCACCATCAATGCAGAAAAATATATTCAGGTTCTAGAACAACATATGCTCCCATCCAGACGTCATCTCTTTCAGGGAGGACCCTGCATTTTTCAACAAGATAATGCCAGACCACCTTCTGCATCAATCACAACATCATGGCTGCGTGGGAGAAGGATCCGGGTACTGAAATGGCCAGTCTGCAGTCCAGATCTTTCACCTATAGAGAACATTTGGCGCATCATAAAGAGGAAGGTGCAACAAAGAAGGCCCAAGACGATTGAACAGTTAGAGGCCTGTATTAGACAAGAATGGGAGAGCATTCCTATTTCTAAACTTGAGAAACTGGTCTCCTCGGTCCCCAGACGTCTGTTGAGTGTTGTAAGAAGAAGGGGAGATGCCACACAGTGGTGAAAATGGCCTTGTCCCAACTTTTTGGGGATTTGTTGACACCATGAAATTCTGATTCAACATATTTTTCCCTTAAACTGGTACATTGATTTATGTTCTATTGAATAAAATATTAGAAGTTGGCACCTCCACATCATTGCATTCACGATTTGTATAGTGTTCCAACTTTTTTGGAATCCGGTTTGTAATATATATATATATATATATATATATATATATATATACACTTACGTAAAGAATTATTAGGAACACCATACTAATACGGTGTTGGACCCCCTTTTGCCTTCAGAACTGCCTTAATTCTACGTGGCATTGATTCAACAAGGTGCTGATAGAATTCTTTAGAAATGTTGGCCCATATTGATAGGATAGCATCTTGCAGTTGATGGAGATTTGAGGGATGCACATCCAGGGCACGAAGCTCCCGTTCCACCACATCCCAAAGATGCTCTATTGGGTTGAGATCTGGTGACTGTGGGGGCCATTTTAGTACAGTGAACTCATTGTCATGTTCAAGAAACCAATTTGAAATGATTCGAGCTTTGTGACATGGTGCATTATCCTGCTGGAAGTAGCCATCAGAGTATGGGTACATGGTGGTCATGAAGGGATGGACATGGTCAGAAACAATGCTCAGGTAGCCCGTGACATTTAAATGATGGCCAATTGGCACTAAGGGACCTAAAGTGTGCCCAGAAAACATCCCCCACACCATTACACCACCACCACCAGCCTGCACAGTGGTAACAAGGCATGATGGATACATGTTCTCATTCTGTTTACACCAAATTCGGACTCTACCATTTGAATGTCTCAACAGAAATCGAGACTCATCAGACCAGGCAACATTTTTCCAGTCTTCAACAGTCCAATTATGGTGAGCTTGTGCAAATTGTAGCCTCTTTTTCCTATTTGTAGTGGAGATGAGTGGTACCCGGTGGGGTCTTCTGCTGTTGTAGCCCACCTTTCTTTCCCATTCTGACATTCAGTTTGGAGTTCAGGAGATTGTCTTGACCAGGAACACAACCCTACATGCATTGAAGCAACTGCCATGTGATTGGTTGACTAGATAATCGCATTAATGAGAAATAGAACAGGTGTTCCTAATAATTTTTTAGGTGAGTGTATATATATATATATATGTATAAGGAACAGCACCTCCCGAGATAATTGATTTAAAAGCAGGTGCAAGCTACCATAGCAACTATGTAGAAAAACAAATAAGTAGCAGCATACCACTAAATGCACTGAGGTAAACAGGTGAATGTGTGAACAGGGTCCAATACATGACTACTATACTTACTATTAAGCAGAGAGAAGCCTCCTTGACATTTGGTAGCTGGGCCCGATATATTTTTGATCAATTATATGCGCTAAGACCTTCTACTCCGCTTAATAGTAAGTATAGTAGTCACTAGCAGAAGGACCAGGCTTTGCATGGGTATATTTTATCTATTTAATTTAATGTTTCTGTGTGTCGTTAAAAGATATCAACAGTATCCACTATAACAGTGACATCTACAATACCCAGCCCCCTTAACAGTAACATCCACAGCGCCCTACCTTTTAACAGTGACCTCCACAGCGCCCGCCCCTTTGTAAGTGACCTCCACAGTACCCTGTATCATTAGGTGATTTCCACAATAACCAGCCCCCTTAACAGTGACCTCCACAGAGCTCCGTTCCCTTAAAATGTGACCTACACAACACCCTGCCCCCTTAACAGTGACCCCTACAGCACCCTGCCCCTTAACAGTAAAATCCACAGTGCCCGTCTCTTTAAGTGACCTCCACAGTTCCTGCCCCTTTGACAGTGACCTCCACAGCGTCTTGCCGCTTCAATGCTAGGGCTACACGACGACCTGTGTCGCACAACATTTTGTCTCAAATTTTTTTATAATGATAGTTTTTGGTGCTGTGCTGCGAGATGTGACATGCTGGGACTGCCACACGAAAAATCCATCCAAAATATTTATAAAAATTGTTGCGTAACATTTGTTCGACATCAATGTCACACGACACATGTAGCAGTGTAATTGTGCCCTATGTGTCGTGCGACTTATTGTCGTCGTGTAGCCCTAGCCTAAAGCTTACCTACAGCAGTGAAGAAAAATGGCTGGGTTGTTATGGAAACCTAGAGAAAAATTGTGTGTATGTGGAGACTAAGGGCCTGCGATCTTCTATTGGCTGATAAGGGACATGTGACTGTTTGTATGGCAGTTGGGATATGAAGAGAAAGACTTGCAGGCTTGTATTGGCTGATGCAGGTAATTTTGGGGGGAATATCTTAGGAATGGTACGTCCTAGAGAGCTGTGACCCGGTCTAAAACCTTCCCGGACACCTGATGTACCTGTGTGCCAAATTTGGTCAAGATCGGTCCAGTCGTATGGTCGCGCATAAAGAACAGACAGACAGAAACTCATTGTGTACCGGCATGTTACCTCCACAGTATCTTTCCCAGATAGTAAGTGATATGTGTACCAAGTTTAGTAGAAATTGATTAAGGAGTTTTTGAGTTACAGAGCAATATGTGTGTAGCAAAAATAGTTGGAGCATACAAACTCCATGCAGCTGCTGTGTAGGGGCGTATGACCCCCACAAGATTTCTTTGCAGGCAGCAAGGGATGTGTATACAAAGTTTCGTTGAAATCGATGGTTGCGTTTTTGAGTGATCGTGGAACATACATACACACACACACACATATATATGTCCTTCTTTATATATATAGATTAAGCTGGTATGCAAAGTTTTGTTTAGAAAGCCTTTTAACTATAAAATAGGTCATAACACATAGTCTATATTTTTTAACATGCATTTATTCACATATATTTTTTAAATGGAACCTATATAATAAGGTTATGAATACAAATAAAATAGTCACATATTTGCCTTTCATCGCTCGCTGCTTCTGCGTAATCGTTTTGTAATTGTTCATTTAGCTGCAGCAGTGACATGTCATACTGCACCACTCACACACTTGATGAGCATGGTGGCTCAGTGGTCAGCACTGTTGTCTTCTTTTGCTGAAGTCCTGGGTGTGAATTTATTTATTTAATGCACTTATTTAGCGCTGACATATTCTGCAGAGCTTTACAGACGTTATCATTACCTGCTGTCCCCAATGGGGCTCACAATCTAAGTTCCCTATCAGTATGTCTTTAGAGTGTGGGAGGAAACCGAAGTACTAGGAGTAAAACCACACAAACATGTGGAGAACATACAAACTCCATGCAGATGTTGTCCTTGGTCAGATTCAAACCTAAGACCACAGCGCTGCAAGGCACCAGTCCTAACCACTGAGCCACTGAGCTACACATGATCTGACCAAAGGTAGCATCCAATATTTAGGAAATGACACCTGCACACCACTGGAGTAGATAAGGTGCCAGTAGGAGGTTACAGCCACATTGTAGGAAGGAGGAATCACAGCACTTTTGTTATTCTACTTCAAGGAATGTTTTATTTCATGTATTCAATTTCATTCTGTCCAGATAAATAATGTAGGTTACATTGTATCATGTTATACTCATATATCGCAGAATGACCTTCTTCAGTATTGAGTCTAAAATCAGCGCTTCACTGCCTACCAATCTAGATGATCTGCATGGAGTTTGTATGTTCTGCTCATCTTTGCATGGGATTCCACTGGGTGTTCTGGTTTCTTCCGACATGCCAAAAACATACTGATAGGTGAAGCTAGATTGTGGGCACTGGTACTGTTATAGGGAATGACAATTGCAGCACTTTGGAATAAGTAAGTGATGGATAAACTAAGTCTGTGCCATTGATACTAATATGGCCTGTAAATTGTCAAGTACTGTATGTCACATCGTTACAATAATAGGACATGCCTATTTTTCATTGTTAGCCATATGCAGCTCTTGTTTGTCCTTTTCTGAAAGGTAATAGAACTACTTTAATGCCTTTACTCCCTTCATCTTGCTGTAGCAAATGTAGCAAAAAAAGAATATTTAAACTTTTTTCTTTAAATGTACAACAATTTTATTATGGTTTGAACAATTTTTCCTCTAATGCTGGATTTACATGGCAGGCAATTATCAGGAAGGAACTGTTCCTTCCCGATAATTTCTTGCTTGTCCTTTGGGGGGGAGAGCTGCATTTGCATGCAGTGATCACCTTCACTGTATGGGGACTACCGATGGCTATTGCCATTACTCGTGCTTATACATTTCACTTTTTCTGGGCAGCAGATCACTGCTTACATAGCACAATCTACTGCCCAGAAACAATGACTGTGGGGTCCACATCAAAGATCATTTCACCCAATGACTGAGCATTTTTCAACATTATTCATAGACTTCTTTCAATACTAACAGTACTTCAATATGCCTCTGTATGCCTTCAAACAAAGGAATAAGAAGGCTTTCTTTTGATGGATTTCATATGAATTCTACGGAAAGAAGTATGGCTTCTAGGGGTGAATAGATGTGCAATTGCCCTCAAATGACTCTGTACTACAGTCTCCCTGTGTGGCACCAACAGTCTTCTGATGATGATGATGTCAGCTTAGGTTAAACTAACTATTATCAGTTGGATAAGCCTAAGTATTGGTGCAAGTTTACAAATGTACCAGAAATACTTTTAAGACTGAAATAAAATATATTAATTTGTCTGCTTAATATAAGAATTGAGGATAAAAAGAGCCTTCTGAAATTTATATATACAGTCCTGATCAAAAGTTTAAGACCACTTGAAAAATGGCAAAAAATCATATTTCGCATGGCGGGATCTTAACAAGGTTCCAAGTAAAGCTTCAACATGCAACAAGAAGAAATGGGAGTGAGACAAAACATTTTTTGAGCATTACATTTAATGAAAACAACGAATAAACTGAAACAGGCTGTTTTTCAGCTGATCAAAAGTTTAGGACCACACCTCCAAAAAAAAACTAAACCCCCCCAAAACAGAAATCCAACTTCCAAACATAAACTCAGTAATGAGTAGCGTCCCACCTCAGTAGCGATGGCGTGCTGTGAGAGACCCTGCTTATGCAGTTCAACAACCCGACCACGTTCAAAAAGAAAGAGTTTTTTGCCTTTGCCATCACAACATGACAATGCATCCACATCTTTGCACAGATTTAGCCTTTTAAAGGCATGTGGTCCTAAAATTTGGATCAGCTGAAAAACAGCCTGTTTCAGTTTAATCGTTATTTTCAATTAATTGAATGCTCAAAAAATGTTTTTTCTCACTCTCATTTCTTCTTGTTGCATGTTGAAGCTCTACTTGGAACCTTGTTAAGATCCAACAATGTAAAATATGATTTTTTTTTTGCCATTTTTCAAGTGGTCTTAAACTTTTGATCAGGACTGTAATATCACAAGAAAAAAATGTTAAAGTAAAAGAAAGACAATATTTTATTTTTTAAATGAAGGCCATAAGATGCTCCCTGCAGTAACTTGCATACTCCACAGTGCATATCAGAACCCCAGTGCTCATTTCACATAATTCATAGAAATACGGTTACTGTGTTACTAAAAATGTAGAAATCCAGAATCTTTATTTGTATTGATGTGCTGGCTTCCTTTACACTTTTCCCGTTGAGTCGCCTCTTGCCCTAGCAGAAAACAATGGTGAGAACCCTATTTAAGCTCAACATGCAGAATACAAGGAAACCAAAGAATAATGAAATTGGAGCACAGAAATAGAAAGAGCCCTTACCAACATACTCTTAACAAATAATTAATATGCACCCTTTTCTATATGTTTCCTATGGATGGGGCATCATGGTGGCTCTGCAGCTAGCACTGTTGCCTTGCAGACCTGGGTTTGAATCAGACCAAGATCAACATCTCCAAGGACTGTATGTTCTACCTGTGTTTGTGTGTTGCTTCCCCCAACACTAAAACAAAAAACATTAAAACTGATCTGCTTTATTTTGAGCATCAGATGTGCTCAGTGTGCATCAGTTTTTGTCAGTTCTGTAAGACATCAGTTTTTTTTTTACAGGAAAAAAGTATGGCAGGCAGAATTTTTGAGCATGTAAAAATAGCTGATATCTGACAGAACTGACAAAAACTGATTACAACTGATACAAATTTAAATAAATGGGAATTAAAACGGATCCCCTTTTCCCCCTTTTTTTTGTCCTGATGATGGATCTGAAGAACAGAATGCTCAACGCAAGTGTGAACACAGCCTATGCTGGACTGTAGATTTTGAGTCTCAATGGGCACAGATACCAATATGAGTGTATAATCCTGCAAAATATGGTGGCACTATAAAAATTTATAAAAAATAAATACTGTATGAGGTATCCAATTATAAATATACATAAAATAAAGGGAAACTATGAGGATCAAGTAGAAACTCAGGCTTTTAGATTATTGTTTCCCATGTTGAAACACTACAACCCACAATGTATGCAGGTTGTGTCTGTGCAGTTTTGGGCACTGGCAGCTCACAGTGCTCAAGGCTTCCTGACTGCGCAGGTGCAACCTGTGTACATTGAGGGTTGTAGCCAGGCCTGGATCCCATGCACATGTACAGCATGTGATCCAGGAAGTGTCGGGAACATAATTACACTGGGGAGCTCAGCATTGGCCCAGTAGGGATATTGTCTCATCATTAGCAATGTGATTGTTGCTAGCCACATGAGGGGGAGCACATTAGTTCAAAAAATGAATGATACCCCCTTTAAGTGTCTTGTTCTGCACTACTGGGATACAGACAACTTAAAAAGCCCTTTGTGTCCCAAACATTGTCATCTATGGGACGTCTGGTAGATCAGTTGTATTACTCCTGCTGACTGAGAAGGGTCATGCTGACAAAGGAAGGCAAGATATGGCGATCTGTCACAAAGAGCGGGATCGTCGAACAGTGTGTTGTCTTCATGGCGCTCAAGTTCGACACAGGTTTGATAATTACTGGGAGGGGCTGGAGAATATCCAGCAGTCATGGTCCATATCGGAACCAATGACAAAGTTAGAGGTAGGTGGAGCGTCCTTAAAAATGATTTTAGGGATTTAGGTCAAAAGCTTAGGGCAAGGACCTCAGGTAGTATTTTCTGAAATATTGCCTGTACCACGAGCCACACAAGAAAGGCAGCGGGAGATTAGTGAGGTTAACAAGAGGCTCAAGAACTGGTGTAGTAAGGAGGGGTTTGGGTTCCTGGAGAACTGGGCCGACTTCTTTCTCGGCTACAGGTTCTATCGTAGGGATGGACTGCCAATGGGGAAGGGACATCTGTGTTGGGGGAGAAGATGGCTAGAAGGTTGGAGGAGTGTTTAAACTAGGGACTGGGGGGGAGGGTAATTACATTATAGGAGGGGAACATAGTGCAGATAGAGACCGGGGACAAGGTAGTGGGACTGGGGGAGGAATGGATGGAGGGACTAGAACAGTTCAGAAGGAAGGGTGTAGGGTAAGGCTACTTTCACACTAGCGTTCGTCGGTCCGCTCGTGAGCTCCGTTTGAAGGAGCTCACGAGCGGACCCGAACGCAGCCGTCCAGCCCTGATGCAGTCTGAATGGAGCGGATCCGCTCAGACTGCATCAGTCTGGCGGCGTTCAGCCTCCGCTCCGCTCGCCTCCGCACGGACAGGCGGATAGCTGAACGCTGCTTGCAGCGTTCGGGTGTCCGCCTGGCCGTGCGGATCCGTTCAGACTTACAATGTAAGTCAATGGGAACGGATCCGCTTGAAGATGTCACCATATGGCTCAATCTTCAAGCGGCTCCGTCCCCCATTGACTTTACATTGAAAGTCTGAACGGATCCGCGCAGGCTACTTGCGCACTTGCGAATTTTTTTAAAGTTATTAATGCAGACGGATCCGTACTGAACGGAGCCTCCGTCTGCATTAATATGAGCGGATCCGTTCAGAACGGATCCGCCCGAACGCTAGTGTGAAAGTAGCCTCAAAAATATACATAAACCTCTTAAATATATGTATACTAATGCAAGAAGCCTGACTAATAAAACTGGGGAACTGGAATTAGTGATGTGTGAGGAGGACTATGACATAGTGGGACGAACTGAGACATGGCTGGATAATAGTTATTACTGGGCAGTTAATGTACAGGGTTACAGTCTGTTTATAAAAGGGTTGCCAAAACCGGAGAGGGGGAGGGGTCTGCCTTTATGTAAAGTCCTCTCTAAAGCCCACACTCCGTGAAGATATAAGTGAGCGACATGAACATGTGGAGTCACTGTGGGTAGAAATACATGGAGGCAAAAACAATAATAAATTACTAATAGGAGTTTACTATAAACCACCTAATATACCAGAGTCCACAGAAAATCTACTACTAAACAAGATAGACGAGGCGGCAAATCATAATGAGGTTGTTTTTATGGGGGACTTCAATTACCCAGATATAGACTGGGAAACTGAAACCTGTACTTCTCATAAAGGAAACAGGTTAGGGGGAGTTGCAGAGAGCGATAAGGAGAAAGCAAAGCTGTTAAATATTTTTTTCTCCACTGTATTCACTGAAGAAAATAAACTGTCAGATGAAATGCAGAATGTAAAAGTAAATTCCCCATTAAAAGTGCCCTGTCTGACCCAGAAAAAAAGATTAAAATAGACAAATCGCCAGGATCAGATGGCATACACCCCCGAGAATTAAGTAATATCATATCCAGACCCTTATTTCTGATATTTAAGATCTCTATACTGACAGGGAGTGTTCCACAGGATTGGCGCATAGCAAATGTGGTGCCAATATTCAAAAAGGGTCCAAAAACAAAGCCCGGAAACTATAGGCTGGTAAGTTTAACATCCGTCGTGGGTAAACTGTTTGAAGGTTTTCTAAGAGATGCTATCTTGGAGCACCTCAATTAAAATTAGCAAATATCGCCATATCGGCATGGTTTCATGAGGGATCGGTCATGTCAAACTAATTTAATCAGTTTCTATGAGGTGGTAAGTTCTAGACTTGACAGCGGTGAATCAATAGATGTCGTATATCCGGTCTTCTCCAAAGCATTTGACACTGTACCACATAAAGGGTTAGTATATAAAATGAGAATGCTCGGACTGGGAGAAAATGTCTGTATGTGGGTAAGTAACTGGCTCAGTAATAGAAAACAGACGGTGGTTATTAATGGTACACACTCAGATTGGGTCACTGTCACTAGTGGAGTACCTCAGGGGTCAGTACTGGGCCCTATTCTCTTCAATATATTTATTAATGATCTTGTAGAAGGCTTGCACAGTAAAATATAAATTTTTGCAGATGACCCTAAACTGTGTAAAGTAATTGACATAGAAGAGGACAGTATACTGCTACAGATGGATCTGGATAGATTGGAGGCTTGGGCAGAGAAGTGGCAGATGAGGTTTAACACTGAAAAAATGTAAGGTTATGCACATGGGAAGGAATAATGCAAGTCACCCGTACATACTAAATGGTAAAACACTGGGTAACACTGATATGGAAAAGGACCTAGGAATTTTAGTGAACAGCAAACTAAGCTGTAAAAACCAGTGTCAGGCAGCTGCTGCCAAGGCCAATAAGATAATGGGTTGCATCAAAAGGGGCATAGATGTCCATGATGAGAACATAGTCCTACCACTTTAGAAATCACTGTTTAGACCACATATGGAGTACTGTGTACAGTTCTGGGCTCCTGTGAACAAGGCAGACATAGCAGGGCTGGAGAGGGTCCAGAGGAGGGCAATTAAAGTAATAACTGGAATAAGGGAACTACAGTACAGTAAGATTATCAAAATTAGGGTTATTCACTTTAGAAAAAAGACGACTGAAGGGAAATTTTATTACTATGTATAAATATATCAGGGATCAGTGCAGAGATTTCTCCCATCATCTATTTATCCCCTAGGACTGTGACATATGCGTTTCAGAGTACCCTACTCCTTCATCAGTGGCTAGTTCACTGATGAAGGAGTAGGGTATTCCGAAATGCATATGGAAAAACTACAACGTTCCTGGCATAATTACAACATTCTAAAGGATATCCTGATAACATGGAATAATAACATACACAATTTTCCCAATAAGGCTTGAGGATACACCGAGACAGCGCGCTGAAATGGAGGCTCGGCTTGCAAACCAGACACGTGGGATGCCAGTGACACGCCGAACAACACGTGACCCGCTAAACACAGGCTAATCGCAGACTGAGACGCAAGAAGCCGGTCTCTTACATCGAGGAGTGAGACACGAGCGCTCCAGCCGGAGATTCCCCCCCCCAGAAGCCGTCACCACGGTAAAATGTAATAAAATACAACCTAGAGGTATGTCATCATCTATCACGTGTGAAATATAAAAGGTTTATACAAGAAGAACCATGAACAGTGATGAATAATTATCCAGCTTGTACATTCATGGACAATGACTTATGAAATGGGATTAACTGTTTGACTCCATGACTATTGATTACAATCACTAATTCATAAATACAATCATATATGAATCCTATACTATTATGAACAGCACCTATGTTTGCGACCTAAAAATGGAGAAGTGATATTATATGATATTCTATGAACTGTCATGTGGACACGGTAGATACCTACAAATTGATATCTGGGTACAATACTATTGGATTGACATTTGGATACAACATTATTTAATCAAGTGGAACTTACGGATGAATTGGAGATATATAAGACACTGAATTGTGAGATTTTTTTTAACCTTCAGGGACTTGCTATGAAAGATCCATTGAACCATCTACTTACAGTATATAAATTGCAACTACCTCTCTGTCTTATCTTGATCTTTTAAAGTATTTTTTAAGAAACATAGGAGAGTGTGCACACTGCAACTGAGCTCTATGCGGTGGAGAATACTATATTTCTATGACTTATTTTTACTACCAGTTTTCTTCTTTCTTTTTCCATTGGTTTATTTTATCTGTATTTATCTTCATAATAAAATACAGTCTTTAGTGCAGTACCGGGTGGTAGAGTGCCTGTTATTACCATTTTTACTGTTAATGGAATCTACTCCTGTGGTTGTTAAAGAGACGTGGTTTCTCTGTGTACACCACTGTGGCAGATTCTTTTTCTGACTCATGCAAATGGTCGCTAATCAAACTCTATTGACTTAACTGCATTATTCGTTGTGAAAAATACCAGGAAGCCTGATTTAAAAAAAAAAACATACAGAAGTGATTCTCTCGTTGGATGCTGCCAAAGCTTTCGATAGTGGGGAGTGGGGGTACCCATAGGCTGTTCTAGAGAAAATGGGGTTTGGTCCATCTCTCATTGCTTGGATTAAGTTGCTATATGTCGCTTTTAGGGCCAGAATCGGGGTTAATAATGAGATGTCGGACAGCTTTCAACTAGGGTGAGGCAGGGATGGCAATTATCGCCGTTGTTATTTGCAGTGGTGATACAACTTTTATCTGCTATTCTCTAAACCATACCAGGATTTAAATATGGGCAAAGGGAGGAGCGAATGGCTTTAAAGGGATTCTGTCACCAAGTTTTGTGCTATAGAGCTGCGGACATGCACGGCTAGATCGCCGCTAGCATGTCCGCAATATACCTGTCCTATAGGGCTGTGTGATTTTAATTTCTTTAAAAAAGGATTTTATAGATATGTAAATGAGTCTTGTATGTGTCCAAGGGGCTGTACTAACCTTCCTGGAGCCCAGCCGTGCCCAGCCACACCCGCCTGTGAAGGAGCCCAGCACCGCCTATGTCCTCCGAATCTCCTCCTTTCATCAACTATAGATTGCTGTAATCTCACGATGCCCGAGCTCAGGACCGCCGTACGCAGGATCGTGTCCTGGCGGCGGCCCTGCTCTTCTGGGTGGACGCATATACGCGTCCTCCCGCAAGAGCCGAGATTTCCTGTGAACGCGCGCGCACAGGCGCGCGCGCTCACAGGAACGGAAGGTAAGCGAGTGGATCTCCAGCCTGCCAGGGGCGATCACTCGCTGGCAGGCTGGAGATCCGAATTTTTTAACCCCTAACAGGTATATTAGACGCTGTTTTCATAACAGCGTCTAATATACCTCCTACCTGGTCCTCTGGTGGTCCCTTTTGTTAGGATCGACCACCAGAGGACTCAGGTAGGTCAGTACAGTAGCACCAAACACCACACTACACTACACCCCCCCCCCCGTCACTTATTAACCCCTTATAAACCCCTGATCACCCATGATCACCCCATATAAACTCCCTGATCACCCCCCTGTCATTGATCACCGCCCTGTCATTGATCACCCCCCTGTCAGGCTCCGTTCAGACGTCCGTATGATTTTTACGGATCCACGGATACATGGATCGGATCCGCAAAAAGCATACGGACGTCTGAATGGAGCCTTACAGGGGGGTGATCAATGACAGGCGGGTGATCACCCATATACACTCCCTGATCACCCCCTGTCATTGATCACCCCCCTGTCATTGATCACTCCCCTGTAAGGCTCCATTCAGACGTCCGCATGATTTTTACGGATCCATGGATACATGGATCGGATCCACAAAACACATGCGGACGTCTGAATGGAGCCTTACAGGGGGTGATCAATGACAGGCGGGTGATCACCCATATACACTCCCTGATCACCCCCCTGTCATTGATAACCCCCCTGTAAGGCTCCATTCAGACGTCCGCATGCGTTTTGTGGATCCGATCCATGTATCCATGGATCCGTAAAAAATCATGCGGATGTCTGAATGGAGCCTTACAGGGGGGGTGATCAGTGACAGGGGGGTGATCACCCTGATTACCCTGATCACCCCCTGTCATTGATAACCCCCCTGTAAGGCTCCATTCAGACGTCCGCATGCGTTCTGTGGATCCGATCCATGTATCCATGGATCCGTAAAAAATCATGCGGATGTCTGAATGGAGCCTTACAGGGGGGGTGATCAGTGACAGGGGGGTGATCACCCTGATTACCCTGATCACCCCCTGTCATTGATAACCCCCCTGTAAGGCTCCATTCAGACGTCCGCATGCGTTCTGTGGATCCGATCCATGTATCCATGTATCCGTAAAAAATCATGCGGATGTCTGAATGGAGCCTTACAGGGGGGGTGATCAGTGACAGGGGGGTGATCACCCTGATTACCCTGATCACCCCCTGTCATTGATAACCCCCCTGTAAGGCTCCATTCAGACGTCCGCATGCGTTCTGTGGATCCGATCCATGTATCCATGGATCCGTAAAAAATCATGAATGGAGCCTTACAGGGGGGGTGATCAATGACAGGGGGGTGATCAGGGAGTCTATATGGGTGATCACCCCCCTGTCATTGATCACCCCCCCCCCCCCCCCCCCCTGGTAAGGCTCCATTCAGACATTTTTTTTGGCACAAGTTAGCGGAAATTTTTTGTTTGTTTTTGTTTTTGTTTTTTCTTACTAAGTCTCATATTCTACTAACTTGTGTCAAAAAATAAAATCTCACATGGACGCACCATACCCCTCACGGAATCCAAATGCGTAAACATTTTTAGACATTTATATTCCAGACTTCTTCTCACGCTTTAGGGCCCCTAAAAAGCCAGGGCAGTATAAATACCCCACATGTGACCCCATTTCGGAAAGAAGACACCCCAAGGTATTCCGTGAGGGGCATATTGAGTCCATGAAAGATTGAAATTTTTGTCCTAAGTTAGCGGAAAGTGAGACTTTGTGAGAAAAAAAAAAAAAAAAAATCAATATCCGTTAACTTATGCAAAAAAAAAAAAATTCTAGGAACTCGCCATGCCCCTCATTGAATACCTTGGGGTGTCTTCTTTCCAAAGTGGGGTCACATGTGGGGTATTTATACTGCCCTGGCTTTTTAGGGGCCCGAAAGTGTGAGAAGAAGTCTGGGATCCAAATGTCTAAAAATGCCCTCCTAAAAGGAATTTGGGCCCCTTTGCGCATCTAGGCTGCAAAAAAGTGTCACACATGTGGTATCGCCGTACTCAGGAGAAGTTGTGGAATGTGTTTTGGGGTGTCATTTTACATATACCCATGCTGGGTGAGAAAAATATCTTGGTCAAATGCCAACTTTGTATAAAAAAATGGGAAAAGTTGTCTTTTGCCAAGATATTTCTCTCACCCAGCATGGGTATATGTAAAATGACCCCCCAAAACACATTACCCAACTTCTCCTGAGTACGGCGATACCACATGTGTGACACTTTTTTGCAGCCAAGGTGGGCAAAGGGGCACCTTTCGGATTTCGCAGGCCATTTTTTACACATTTTGTTTGCAAGGTACTTCTTACACATTTGGGCCCCTAAATTGCCAGGGCAGTATAACTACGCCACAAGTGACCCCATTTTGGAAAGAAGACACCCCAAGGTATTCCGTGAGGGGCACGGCGAGTTCCTAGAATTTTTTATTTTTTGTCACAAGTTAGCGGAAAATGATGATTTTTCTTTTTTCCTTACATAGTCTCATATTCCACTAACTTGCGACAAAAAATAAAAAATTCTAGGAACTCGCCATGCCCCTCACGGAATACCTTGGGGTGTCTTCTTTCCAAAATGGGGTCACTTGTGGGGTAGTTATACTGCCCTGGCAATTTAGGGGCCCAAATGTGTGAGAAGAACTTTGCAATCAAAATGTGTAAAAAATGCCCTGCAAAATCCGAAAGGTGCACTTTGGAATATGTGCCCCTTTGCCCACCTTGGCAGCAAAAAAGTGTGACACATCTGGTATCGCCGTACTCAGGAGAAGTTGGGCAATGTGTTTTGGGGTGTCATTTTACATATACCCATGCTGGGTGAGAAAAATATCTTGGTCAAATGCCAACTTTGTATAAAAAAATGGGAAAAGTTGTCTTTTGCCAAGATATTTCTCTCACCCAGCATGGGTATATGTAAAATGACACCCCAAAACACATTCCCCAACTTCTCCTGAGTACGGCGATACCAGATGTGTGACACTTTTTTGATGCCAAGGTGGGCAAAGGGGCACATATTCCAAAGTGCACCTTTCGGATTTCACCGGTCATTTTTTACAGATTTTGATTGCAAAGTACTTCTCACACATTTGGGCCCCTAAATTGCCAGGGCAGTATAACTACGCCACAAGTGACCCCATTTTGGAAAGAAGACACCCCAAGGTATTCCGTGAGGGGCATGGCGAGTTCCTAGAATTTTTTATTTTTTGTCGCACTACAAAGTGCTCTGGTCATGAAGGGGGTTTCACCTAGCGGGGCTGAAGTGGTTAATAAGGGAAAAAAGGATCAACCAGAATTAAACTGGCTAAATTACAGCTAGAAAAAAAAACAAAAAAAACAAAACGCAGAAATAAGGTAATAATGCACTTAGTAAAATAGTCCTCGCTCTGATATGATAAAATCTGAGACACTTAGCCAATATATTTTGATCAAAACACATCTGTGTCCACCTACCAAGCACCAAGGTGGTCTCAGGTCAGGCGGGTCCTACGCTAAACCTACCTAAGCCATTGGGCTTCTATGTTCAGGAGCACAGACCCCGCACATATGGTGTGCTGCTCCTAGTCACCTCCATGTGCATCAAGCAACCAATGGGAGGAGGAGCAAGCACACCTATATGTACCACCAGGGGCGTACATAGAAATCATTGGGCCCCATAGCAAGAATCTGAATTGGGCCCCTAACTCCACCCACTACCCACGCCTGGCCCATCCCACTACCTACCCTGGCTCCTCCCCTGCCACACCCCCATTGTATTCCTACTGACCCAGAGAATAAAAGGCACAGGTCAGTTTCGCCGCAAAGGGAACGCCGTAGGAACAAAACCCGTAAAATGGTGTAGGAATTGTGGGGTTTTTTTTCCAATTCCACCCCATTTAGAATTTTTTGCCCGCTTCCCACTACATTGTATGCCATATGAAATGGTGGCATTAGAAAGTACAACTTGTCCTGCAAAATGCTTGGCCACCGCATACAGATAATACTTATGCTCGGCGGGGTGCAGCCAATAGTAGGCCATGAAGGAAATGAGCCTTCCTAGCATCACCCATGATGCTCAGGAGGTTCGTTTCTATTGTGGCCTGCTATTTACTGCCCCCCACATCTCTGGATGTTTTTATTCATGTGATGGGGGGATGTAGTGGTGGCCATGTGGGCATCAGTGACGCGGGTACCGGGAGCGGGTTAAGTATTACCTGTATGAGGTGCCCTGACATTTTGGGGTACATTATAGGGTTTCGATAACCTCTTTAACTCCTTGCTGCTGATGCTTAGTTTACCATGAGAAAAAATAGACATTTATCATGAATATTGACTTGAGTATAAGTTGATATTGCTGTCATAACGTGCAAGAAATAAAACCGTGAACATCATACGTTATACACTAAAAATTTGATCTATTACACGTTACACACCAATAATGTTGTTAGACCTTGCACACACCAGTAACTCCACCATATAGTGCCTCTCCCATACACTATGCACAAATAATAACATGCTATACAGATAAATAATCCTGCTAAGGGTCCATTCAGACGTCCATAGTGTTTTGCGGTCTGCAAATTGCGGACTGCAAAACACTGACGCCGCACATCACCGGCACTTAATAGATCATTCCTATTCTTGTCCGCAATCTTGTTCCGGAGCCGCGGACCGGAAGTTTGGGGCAGTGGACAGGAAATGCGGATGCGGACAGCACACTGTGTACTGTTCGCATCTTTTCCAGCCCCATTGAAAATGAATCGGTCTGCACCCATTCCACATAATTGCGAAACGGATCCGGACACATTCAACAGAGGTCTGAATGGACCCTTATACAATGTGCACAGATAAAGCCACCATATCCTGCACACAGTGGGACAGGGCAGCTATTAGCAATTTTTTGTCCTATAATTGCCACAGAGTCAGTGCCACTACGCACTGTTAGAGGTGGCAGATGTCAGCGACACTGCAGTGGGAGGGAGATTAGAAGCTGCTAGAGGCTCTGAGGGGAGTGTGTTATGTCAGAATACTATACCTTATCAGGTACCACTTAATGCGCATGCGCGAAACCGGCCTGGACACACTGTGCCTGCGCTCGGAGCCACGGCTGGGTAGGAGAGGGTGTGCACATGCGGCTATATACTCCCGTCGGCCACACACATCAGGATTACACCACGCGTGCGCACTCAGGGGTAGGTAGATTTGGACCAGAGTATATAGCAGCACGTGCGCACCATCTCCTACCCAGCTGTGGCTCCAGGCGCAGTGTGTCCCAGCTGGTTTCGCGCATGAGCATTAAGTAGGCACTTCTCCCGCGGCGCTGCTATAATCTTGACTTATCCGTGGATTTGCGCTTGCGCAGCGGCACACACCCCCTCCTCCAGCTGATTCTCGTCACTTCAGGTGCGGCCACGTCAACGGAAGTGACAAGGATATAGCATTCTGATAAGGAATAGTATTCTGACAGAACAGAGTGAACATAAAAGACAAAAGGTGATGGAGATCTGTTATTAGAGGGAGGGTAGCAGAAGCTGGCATGGGCTCTTTTATATGAAAGGGGAAAGAAGCAGGTGGCATGGACTCTGATAGATCAGGGGGCAGAAGTTGACAAGGGCTTTGTGCTAAGGGATTGGGCACATCAAGTCCAATAGGTGATAGGGGCTCAGTTACTGATGGATGGACAGACACAGAGTGGAGAAGGACAGAGGGTTCCATGGGCTTTGTGAGTGAGTGGTGGTGACAAGGAATACAAAAAGTGGCAGGGGCTCTGTTATGAGAAGGGGGCACAGAAACTGGTACAGGTTCTTTTGGTCACAGAAGGCAAGGAGTCTCTGGGGACTTCAGGGAACATAGAAGATGATAGTGGCTGAAGGCCACAGATGGATGCACCTATTCTGTGGGGACAGTAGTAGAGGGGCATACAAGAGAGGTTCTGTGGGGACCAGGAGGGAGGTAATAGGTAACAGCAGGATAGAGGGAGGTGGCAGGCAGCTAGTGTCCTACCTCAGATTCTTTTCTGCTGCAGTATTTTTTTCACAACTGGCGTTGGGGCGTGGCTTCACGAGATGGGGCGTGGCTTCGTGGATGTGGGCGTGGACGGTGAAGTTCTGTCTACTTGAGCCTGACACGGAGGGTCGGGACATCAGCAGAGTGCTCTATTGTGTACAGAATGAGGGGGGGGAGAGGTTCGGAGGAGGCCCTGAGCATAGAGGAAACAGCCAGCCAGGGCCCGGCCAGGACTGAACGGAGGACAAGTGGGCGTGCTTCCTCAATGCCCGATAAGCTGTCTGCAGATGTAGGGGGCGGGGCCTTCCATACGCTCCGAGCCCCCCATGCTACAGGCCCCATAGCAGCTGCGTGGTCTGCCTATATGGTAGGTACGCCACTGTGTACCACCTAATCAAGGTGGTCTATGAGATAGGAAGGGCAAAAGTGCAAAGGAATGCTACTCCCAAGATAAAATTGGAGCGCATTCACACTTGAAGGTGCCACTCCCTCAAGCATACACTACATAAACAAAAAACCCACAAAAAAAACTAAGATAAAAAAAATCCTGCACGGTATGATAAATAAATGTGCGGATGTCCCTGGCCATATTCATGGAAAAAAAAACACAGAAATAAGGTAATAATGCACTTAGTAAAATAGATGCAAGCATTATATATGGACAAACTCCTTGCTCTGATATGATAAAATCTGAGACACTTAGCCAATATATTTTTATCAAAACACATCTGAGCCCGCCTACCAAGAGCCTAGGTGGTCTGAGCTAGTTAAGGACAGCAGAGGAGTGGGGCTGCCACATCCTTGGACTATTTTCTAGCTGCGCAGCTTCAACATCTACAGGGATAGAACCTAGAGATATCACAGGACTCCCGGAGGTATTCCGTGAGGGGCATGGCGAGTTCCTAGAATTTTTTATTTTTTGTCGCACTACAAAGTGCTCTGGTCATGAAGGGGGTTTCACCTAGCGGGGCTGAAGTGGTTAATAAGGGAAAAAAGGATCAACCAGAATTAAACTGGCTAAATTACAGCTAGAAAAAAAAAACAAAAAAAACAAAACGCAGAAATAAGGTAATAATGCACTTAGTAAAATAGTCCTCGCTCTGATATGATAAAATCTGAGACACTTAGCCAATATATTTTGATCAAAACACATCTGTGTCCACCTACCAAGCACCAAGGTGGTCTCAGGTCAGGCGGGTCCTACGCTAAACCTACCTAAGCCATTGGGCTTCTATGTTCAGGAGCACAGACCCCGCACATATGGTGTGCTGCTCCTAGTCACCTCCATGTGCATCAAGCAACCAATGGGAGGAGGAGCAAGCACACCTATATGTACCACCAGGGGCGTACATAGAAATCATTGGGCCCCATAGCAAGAATCTGAATTGGGCCCCTAACTCCACCCACTACCCACGCCTGGCCCATCCCACTACCTACCCTGGCTCCTCCCCTGCCACACCCCCATTGTATTCCTACTGACCCAGAGAATAAAAGGCACAGGTCAGTTTCGCCGCAAAGGGAACGCCGTAGGAACAAAACCCGTAAAATGGTGTAGGAATTGTGGGGTTTTTTTTCCAATTCCACCCCATTTAGAATTTTTTGCCCGCTTCCCACTACATTGTATGCCATATGAAATGGTGGCATTAGAAAGTACAACTTGTCCTGCAAAATGCTTGGCCACCGCATACAGATAATACTTATGCTCGGCGGGGTGCAGCCAATAGTAGGCCATGAAGGAAATGAGCCTTCCTAGCATCACCCATGATGCTCAGGAGGTTCGTTTCTATTGTGGCCTGCTATTTACTGCCCCCCACATCTCTGGATGTTTTTATTCATGTGATGGGGGGATGTAGTGGTGGCCATGTGGGCATCAGTGACGCGGGTACCGGGAGCGGGTTAAGTATTACCTGTATGAGGTGCCCTGACATTTTGGGGTACATTATAGGGTTTCGATAACCTCTTTAACTCCTTGCTGCTGATGCTTAGTTTACCATGAGAAAAAATAGACATTTATCATGAATATTGACTTGAGTATAAGTTGATATTGCTGTCATAACGTGCAAGAAATAAAACCGTGAACATCATACGTTATACACTAAAAATTTGATCTATTACACGTTACACACCAATAATGTTGTTAGACCTTGCACACACCAGTAACTCCACCATATAGTGCCTCTCCCATACACTATGCACAAATAATAACATGCTATACAGATAAATAATCCTGCTAAGGGTCCATTCAGACGTCCATAGTGTTTTGCGGTCTGCAAATTGCGGACTGCAAAACACTGACGCCGCACATCACCGGCACTTAATAGATCATTCCTATTCTTGTCCGCAATCTTGTTCCGGAGCCGCGGACCGGAAGTTTGGGGCAGTGGACAGGAAATGCGGATGCGGACAGCACACTGTGTACTGTTCGCATCTTTTCCAGCCCCATTGAAAATGAATCGGTCTGCACCCATTCCACATAATTGCGAAACGGATCCGGACACATTCAACAGAGGTCTGAATGGACCCTTATACAATGTGCACAGATAAAGCCACCATATCCTGCACACAGTGGGACAGGGCAGCTATTAGCAATTTTTTGTCCTATAATTGCCACAGAGTCAGTGCCACTACGCACTGTTAGAGGTGGCAGATGTCAGCGACACTGCAGTGGGAGGGAGATTAGAAGCTGCTAGAGGCTCTGAGGGGAGTGTGTTATGTCAGAATACTATACCTTATCAGGTACCACTTAATGCGCATGCGCGAAACCGGCCTGGACACACTGTGCCTGCGCTCGGAGCCACGGCTGGGTAGGAGAGGGTGTGCACATGCGGCTATATACTCCCGTCGGCCACACACATCAGGATTACACCACGCGTGCGCACTCAGGGGTAGGTAGATTTGGACCAGAGTATATAGCAGCACGTGCGCACCATCTCCTACCCAGCTGTGGCTCCAGGCGCAGTGTGTCCCAGCTGGTTTCGCGCATGAGCATTAAGTAGGCACTTCTCCCGCGGCGCTGCTATAATCTTGACTTATCCGTGGATTTGCGCTTGCGCAGCGGCACACACCCCCTCCTCCAGCTGATTCTCGTCACTTCAGGTGCGGCCACGTCAACGGAAGTGACAAGGATATAGCATTCTGATAAGGAATAGTATTCTGACAGAACAGAGTGAACATAAAAGACAAAAGGTGATGGAGATCTGTTATTAGAGGGAGGGTAGCAGAAGCTGGCATGGGCTCTTTTATATGAAAGGGGAAAGAAGCAGGTGGCATGGACTCTGATAGATCAGGGGGCAGAAGTTGACAAGGGCTTTGTGCTAAGGGATTGGGCACATCAAGTCCAATAGGTGATAGGGGCTCAGTTACTGATGGATGGACAGACACAGAGTGGAGAAGGACAGAGGGTTCCATGGGCTTTGTGAGTGAGTGGTGGTGACAAGGAATACAAAAAGTGGCAGGGGCTCTGTTATGAGAAGGGGGCACAGAAACTGGTACAGGTTCTTTTGGTCACAGAAGGCAAGGAGTCTCTGGGGACTTCAGGGAACATAGAAGATGATAGTGGCTGAAGGCCACAGATGGATGCACCTATTCTGTGGGGACAGTAGTAGAGGGGCATACAAGAGAGGTTCTGTGGGGACCAGGAGGGAGGTAATAGGTAACAGCAGGATAGAGGGAGGTGGCAGGCAGCTAGTGTCCTACCTCAGATTCTTTTCTGCTGCAGTATTTTTTTCACAACTGGCGTTGGGGCGTGGCTTCACGAGATGGGGCGTGGCTTCGTGGATGTGGGCGTGGACGGTGAAGTTCTGTCTACTTGAGCCTGACACGGAGGGTCGGGACATCAGCAGAGTGCTCTATTGTGTACAGAATGAGGGGGGGGAGAGGTTCGGAGGAGGCCCTGAGCATAGAGGAAACAGCCAGCCAGGGCCCGGCCAGGACTGAACGGAGGACAAGTGGGCGTGCTTCCTCAATGCCCGATAAGCTGTCTGCAGATGTAGGGGGCGGGGCCTTCCATACGCTCCGAGCCCCCCATGCTACAGGCCCCATAGCAGCTGCGTGGTCTGCCTATATGGTAGGTACGCCACTGTGTACCACCTAATCAAGGTGGTCTATGAGATAGGAAGGGCAAAAGTGCAAAGGAATGCTACTCCCAAGATAAAATAGGAGCGCATTCACACTTGAAGGTGCCACTCCCTCAAGCATACACTACATAAACAAAAAACCCACAAAAAAAACTAAGATAAAAAAAATCCTGCACGGTATGATAAATAAATGTGCGGATGTCCCTGGCCATATTCATGGAAAAAAAAAACACAGAAATAAGGTAATAATGCACTTAGTAAAATAGATGCAAGCATTATATATGGACAAACTCCTTGCTCTGATATGATAAAATCTGAGACACTTAGCCAATATATTTTTATCAAAACACATCTGAGCCCGCCTACCAAGAGCCAAGGTGGTCTGAGCTAGTTAAGGACAGCAGAGGAGTGGGGCTGCCACATCCTTGGACTATTTTCTAGCTGCGCAGCTTCAACATCTACAGGGATAGAACCTAGAGATATCACAGGACTCCCGGAGAATAATTATACAATCTTAGGCCTCATGCACACGACCGTTGTGTGCATCCGCATCTGTTCCATCATTTTTCACAGTTTAGCGGAGGTCCTATTCATTTCTATGGAGCTGTGAAAAAAAACTGATAGTCCTCTGTTTTTTCTCCGCGCCCGTGATCCGTGATTCCAGTCCGTCAAAAAAATATAACCTGTCATATTCTTGTCAGTGGAAAACGGAGGACGGACCCCTTCAAGTCAATGGATCTGTAAAAAAAAAATGGATGCACAACTGGTATGTCATCCATGTCCGCGTCCGTGTCTGTTTTTTTCTACAAGACCTTGGTGCAATAAAATTACACTTCTCATTAACCTTCCTTTTTTTTCCCCCTGTCAGACAAAAAAAAAAAAGGAAGACACAAGGAAACACAACTGAAGCAAAATCGGACACTGACCACTGAAGCCAAATCACTGACAGTGAAAAAACACTGTCGTGTGCATGAGGCCTTACCCC
Organism: Bufo gargarizans; assembly: GCF_014858855.1. Taxonomy (NCBI): domain Eukaryota; kingdom Metazoa; phylum Chordata; class Amphibia; order Anura; family Bufonidae; genus Bufo; species Bufo gargarizans. The sequence goes on along the minus strand of NC_058085.1, from coordinate 147,927,793 downwards.
GAATTATATCCCTTTAGATGCACTGCAAACGGATGCATTTAAACTATATTCCCCTAGTTTGCCCACATTCTACCTTATGGATAAGGTTTGGTGGTATATATGGGATCTCCTAGAAATTAAGGGATGTACTAAATACACTCTTCTGTGGCAAAATGCTTCGCTGTGGAAACTATATAAACTGGAGGGTTTGGGCGGATGGGCGCAACAGGGGATTCTTTAAAACCTTCCAAAAACTGCATACTGAGTTTGGAGTCTAGAAGACAGTTTTTTATGCTTACTTATAATTGCGACATGCTGTAGATTCAGGGGCATGTTGTTCCTACTACTATTGCTTCTACCGTATTGTTTGATCATGTAGTGCAAGCGTCTGCATTCCGTAACCTTATTTCTTTCACATATGGCTTCCTTTTGAATAAATGACTGGGGGATCCACTGTCTGGATTGAAAGAGAAATGGGAAATAGATGTGGGCCCTTGAATCCCAACCCAGTGGCAATCTGTACTTGAGAATACTCCCACTGTATTAGTGCAGCACAACAGCAGTCACAATTATTTTTGCCGCATAGGATCCACAAGACCTCTCAGTTGCTGCATAAGATGGGGGTTAGATCTAATGTCAGGTGCTCTTGGTGTTCAGAACCTGAGGCAACCCTTAAACATATGCTGTGTTCATGTGGGGGACTAAGTACACTATGGACTTCTGTGTTTAATCTGTTGGATAAACTGTATGGCATTGTAATTCCGAGAACTCCCTTGGTTGTACTATTAGGATATAATAAATTTCTAAAATTCTGTAATAAACCTGCAAATTGATTGCGAATTACTGGATTCAACCCACGACCCAGAGCACGCAGGAGCTATTAGGGATAATTAACCATGTGATAAGGTTGGAAAGAGGGTGTGCCAGGCGCAGCACTATAAAGTGCCTTTTGCGCCGTGGCATTAGAAGAATTTTGATATCTCTGACTTTTAGTCTAACCAGACTGTCTATTACTCTGTAATTCCTCTAGCGCTGTTCTATGGAAACAGTAGGTTTAAAGAGCACACCAAATGCTTGAATATGCAGCAGATAGTCCATGTACATAACACGTGTGCAAAATATATCACAAAATGGCGGTATGCGTAAGATGGTCATTCAACTGTTCAATCTTGTCATTCAACATAAAATGGTGGATATATTTCTCTCTTGAGTATTTGTACTCTCACTTTAAGTTATTAAAGCACTTTATGATCTCTCTGAGAGGTAGATCTGAGGTCTAACTAATAGTTCACTTGCAGTATGCAGTTAGCAATGACCATTTGCAGATTGGTTGAGCATGATCTGGTATGGTTGTATGCAATTTGGATTGCAATATGGAATCTGAATGATTGCAATTGTATGTTTGCAATTTGTATTTGCAATTGTATGGTTGCAATTGGTGGAACTGTAAGTAAACACATATATATCTAGTTCAGTATACAGTTCTAAACACAATACTAACAATATGAACATTATAAACTGTTCTAAGTACCTATTTTGGTCTTGTTCCCATAAAACTGGACTCTCAGTGGAGGGAATGTCTCTTCAGCTCCTGTCTCTGGTGAATAATGATTCTAGCAGCAGGAGCTAGGGGAATTCCCAGACAGGCTGTCTGTGAGGCTGGCTGTGATTGGTGAAAACTCTTGCTGTGTGAGAAGCTGGCTGTGATTGGTCTTGACTTCTGCCCAGCAACAACAGATTAACACTATGCTTCTTGTTGTATGTGCTGTGTCACTGAGCTTACCTTACATTACAAAATTAATCTTAACGGCATATTATCTTTTTCTGCTTCTGTGAGCACAATATATAACAGTTATATGACATTTAAAACATGATTACTAAAAGCAGGCTTTGTTCAGCTGTGGAACAAAAAATAAAGTTGCAAGTCATTTGTACCTGACCCCGAAACGCATTGTACCGCTTGCTGAATAAAAAAGAACCCTCATTCTATTCCAACCACTGGGTGGTTTTTGCGCCGTGGAATATTCTTTTTCTCTATTGATCTAAAACATGATGTCACAGTAAATAATTCTGCCTTTGTCTTTAACACATAACCATAGGAACTGTATTAAGGTTATTAGCAGGTTTAGCTGTATACACATATAAGCTACACTAGCAACCCAGGACAGGTCTTAGCTGGCCAGCTACACTCCTACCAAAATGACCCACAATTCTATGTTCTTAGTGGTAGGACTCTCAACTTCCAAGTGTCTTTTATCACTCTCAAGTAGAACAACTAACTTCTGTATAGGATGTTCCAACTTGAGTGGAGTAGTGAGACGTTTTCCTTTTTTGTCAAGTTTTGAGTCTCCTATTTGTAACAACACTCTTCTTACTAGTTTGTCTTTATCCTTTTGCACTTCTAGAACTTTGGCCAATTTCCACTGACTTCTAGGTAAATCTTCTTCTTTCACTAACACTATGTTACCAACTTGGACATTTCTCCTGGGTGTTTGCCATTTACTTCTTAGCATAAGATTGGCTAAGTACTCTTTCCTCCATCTATTCCAAAACTGTTCTGATAGATATTTAACTCTTCACCATCTCCTTTTAGCATACAAATCCTCTTTGGTGAACTTGCCAGGCGTTGGCTGTATGTAATCAGACTTAAGGTGAAGTAGATGGTTTGGAGCTAAAGGGTCCAAACTTTGACATGTAAAGCTCAGACATGTAAATATTAGTCCATATCTCTTGTACTCCTTGCGGCTCTGTTTAGTGATGAATGGGCCCAAGCAATCCATTCCGCTATAAAGAAATGGTGGTGATGGGTTTACGCGATCTGTCGGTAAATCTGCCATTCTTTGTTCTTCTGTAGGTCTACGTGCCTTTCTGCAGACTACACATTTACTTATATACTTTGCTTCATTTCACTATCTAGTAACCGCCTTCTCTCAAACAGCTTTGGGTAAAGCTTCTTCCTTGATGCAAGGATATGTTGTGGTAGTGATCAATAATCAATCTTGTGAAGGTAGAGTTTTCGGGTACAATTTCTGTATGATTCACTCTGCCAGGTAACGCTGCATATTATAGTCTCCCTCCCACCTTCCGTATACCATCCTGCAGAACAAGATTAAGCTTGTACAATGGGTGGTTGTTTGGAAGCCTTTTAGGTTCTTGTGTAAGTCTCTTCAACTCTTCACTGTAGAATCTCTGTTGAATGAGTCTTTTGACTGTTTCTTCAGCTTTTATTCTTTCTTCTACATTCAACAATTCCTTCTTTCTAATTCCCTTTCCCAAACGTTGAATTCGAGCTACTACGTTTATGACTGTATTCCATTTTGAACATCGGGCTAGTCTTTCAAGTATGTCATCTTGACACTTCGCAGCAGTGCTCAATGTTTGTACAACTTTTACTTCTGGATCACCCATAGACAATTTTGTGTAACCTTTACTGGGTGTGATTTCCTTTTCCCAAAGGAACTCTGGACCGGTGAACCAGTTTGAATTTTTCAATTCTGTTGCATTCAGGCGTCCTGAAGCATGATCTGCTGGGGTATGCTTTGTGTCAATGTGATGCCAATGTTCTGGATGTGTTATTTGCCGAATTTTCTCAACTCTGTTGGCGACAAAGATATGGAATCTTCGAGCTTTGTTGTTTATGTACCCTACGACAACTTGTGAGTCTGTCCAAAAATATTCTTCATCTATTTTCAATTCCAATTCTTCTCTCATAAACTTGCTTACTGATGCTGAAACAACAGCTGCTGTCAGTTCAAGTCTTGGTATATACTGGTAGGTGCAACTCTGGCCTTCCCCATAACCAGGGCACAGTGTATCTTTTCTTCTCCTATTACTCTGATGTAGGAGCTCTGACCATAACCATAACTACTGGCATCTGAAAAATGATGAAGTTCTATTTTCTATTTACTTTCCGAAATCATGAGGTACAAAACATCTGGGTATCCGAAATTCTCGCAAGTTTTGCAAGTCTCTTATCCAACTCTCCCACCTTAGCCTGAAATTTTCAGGTATGGGCTAATCCCATCCCAACTTCTCTCTGTCACTGATCACCCCCCCCTGTAAGGCTCCATTCAGACGTCCGCATGATTTTTACGGATCCATGGATACATGGATCGGATCCACAAAACACATGCGGACGTCTGAATGGAGCCTTACAGGGGGGTTATCAATGACAGGGGGTGATCAGGGTGATCACCCCCCTGTCACTGATCACCCCCCCTGTAAAGCTCCATTCAGACGTCCGCATGATTTTTATGGATCCATGGATCGGATCCACAAAACACATGCGGGGGGGTGATCAATGACAGGGGGTGATCAGGGAGTGTATATGGGTGATCACCCGCCTGTCATTGATCACCCCCCTGTAAGGCTCCATTCAGACGTCCGCATGATTTTTACGGATCCATGGATACATGGATCGGATCCACAAAACACATGCGGACGTCTGAATGGAGCCTTACAGGGGGGTGATCAATGACAGGCGGGTGATCACCCATATACACTCCCTGATCACCCCCTGTCATTGATCACCCCCCTGTCATTGATCACCCCCCTGTAAGGCTCCATTCAGACGTCCGCATGTGTTTTGTGGATCCGATCCATGTATCCATGGATCCGTAAAAATCATGCGGACGTCTGAATGGAGCCTTACAGGGGGGTGATCAATGACAGGCGGGTGATCACCCATATACACTCCCTGATCACCCACTGTCATTGATCACCCCCCTGTCATTGATCACCCCCCTGTAAGGCTCCATTCAGACGTCCAGCATGTGTTTTGTGGATCCGATCCATGTATCCATGGATCCGTAAAAATCATGCGGACGTCTGAATGGAGCCTTACAGGGGGGTGATCAATGACAGGCGGGTGATCACCCATATACACTCCCTGATCACCCCCTGTCATTGATCACCCCCCTGTCATTGATCACCCCCCTGTAAGGCTCCATTCAGACGTCCGCATGATTTTTACGGATCCATGGATACATGGATCGGATCCGCAAAACACATGCGGACGTCTGAATGGAGCCTTACAGGGGGTGATCAATGACAGGCGGGTGATCACCCATATACACTCCCTGATCACCCCCCTGTCATTGATCACCCCCCTGTAAGGCTCCATTCAGACGTCCGCATGTGTTTTGTGGATCCGATCCATGTATCCGTAAAAATCATGCGGACGTCTGAATGGAGCCTTACAGGGGGGGTGATCAGTGACAGGGGGGTGATCACCCTGATCACCCCCTGTCATTGATAACCCCCCTGTAAGGCTCCATTCAGACGTCCGCATGTGTTTTGTGGATCCGATCCATGTATCCATGGATCCGTAAAAATCATGCGGACGTCTGAATGGAGCCTTACAGGGGGGGGTGATCAGTGACAGGGGGGTGATCACCCTGATCACCCCCTGTCATTGATAACCCCCCTGTAAGGCTCCATTCAGACGTCCGCATGTGTTTTGCGGATCCGATCCATGTATCCATGGATCCGTAAAAATCATGCGGACGTCTGAATGGAGCCTTACAGGGGGGGTGATCAGTGACAGGGGGGTGATCACCCTGATCACCCCCTGTCATTGATAACCCCCCTGTAAGGCTCCATTCAGACGTCCGCATGTGTTTTGCGGATCCGATCCATGGATCCGTAAAAATTATACGGACGTCTGAATGGAGCCTTACAGGGGGGTGATCAATGACAGGGGGGTGATCAGGGAGTCTATATGGGTGATCACCCCCCTGTCATTGATCACCCCCCTGTCATTGATCACCCCCCTGTCATTGATCACCCCCCTGTAAGGCTCCATTCAGACATTTTTTTTGGCACAAGTTAGCGGAAATTTTTTGTTTGTTTTTGTTTTTTCTTACAAAGTCTCATATTCTACTAACTTGTGTCAAAAAATAAAATCTCACATGAACTCACCATACCCCTCACGGAATCCAAAAAAGAGTGGTAGGACAGCACCACTTACTTGAAGTCATTCAAGAGGCTTTGCGGCGGTGCTCGTGACGTCAGGTCCCGGCCTCATAGACCCCACAAATACCAGAAAAAACTAAGAAGGTCACGGCACTCCAAAGGCTATTCAGTGTTTTTATTACACCACAAAATCAGCAGCAACGTTTCGACAATAGTCTTTTTCAAGCTACAAGCATGTTCACAAATGACTCACAATATATAAGGGTACTAATTCATACCAATTATCCAGTGAATGTGCATTAACACAAATCCCACCCCTTCTCAGGTACATACAATCATATAACTAATTAATCAACCATCGTGCGTGTTTAATATGAGGCTTACCAAGCGTTCACATCTGCGGCTGTCACTGTGTGATGCATCCATGGCGAGCGGCGTCTTCCGCATACGAATGCGCCTGCGCGAACATCCTAACGGGATTCACATACCTCTCAACGTCATCTGGACAGTCACATGACCATCGACGCTGTTCTCGGTCATCTGACTGGTGACGTGTCTAAGCGTCTAATCGCTGTCATAGTAACCACAGGTCCTATAAGGGAAAACTTTCCTATCCTGTAGACTCCTTCTTTGGATATTATTTTTGATACACACTGAGGATTACACAGACGCCGGTCACCATGGGCGCAACATCAGAGAGACAGCCTCATTAAACAGCAATAGAGAATAAATAAAAACAAAAACAGCGACGAGAGAACCGATCTCAGCAGGCCATCTATAAGACCTCAGTCATAGCTAAATTGCGGTTCAATACACCAACTGTGTATATGTTAGGCGGGGACACATGATCTCACATAAACATGATCACATAAAAAGAGATCAAAAAGAAAGAATCAACATGAGATCCCACTGAAGAAATTTCAGAAAAGATCCTACTAAAAAAACAACACAGGGCTGTGCAAACAGTGTAGTCCTCTTAATATCCATTTAATTGGAAAAATGTTATTCAAGAGTGGCAAGTGTAGCATATAGGTTGAGATCCCGTGTTATACACGGTGCAAAGTAATCAGACCCACCCGAGTACTAATAGCCAGGGGTGTAACGGTACGATATGCTCAAAATCATACTGTCCACTGTTGTTGGACAAGGAGTACTAGGGCCACAACCATCGTCCCCCCTCTGTCAAAAGAGGGACCACCGATGTGTGCCCCCGCCTGGTCTGGGCCCCACCGTCAGGTGGGCCCCTACCATGCTTACCCCCAAGATCTCCTACAAAGATCTAAGAACTCCAATAAAAAACAACCTATGTCACCAGCCATCTAAATTCTTCTGTCTGCATAAGGCAGCCCGCCGAGATGGATAATGTAGGATCTAGTCAAATTGTCAGTTTAATGAATAATGTATTTCCGCCACACATAATCAGTTAGTGGAACCTAATGCACAACACGTGCAATAATATAATAACCTGCTGGACGGCTCCCAGGTCACTGTTCCCATCTCTCGCGCACATCCCGCGTGGATGCCTCATCTATTAGTGAAAAACACAAAAATACAACAAGAAGAATAAAATTTAAAATTTATAATCTCGATTATATATCGGGTACTGTTACTTATTACATATAAAACCCTTACTTTTCACATCCTGTTAGACGACTCAGAAGAGAGAACCCACCTTGAACTCCCGATTGAGTCCCTTAGGCTCAATGGTGTCCAACTCAAAGATCCATCTGAGTTCCAGACGTTTCAATAGCCGTTCCCGATCGCCCCCTCTCTGAGGTGCGGGAACGCCATCAATGACCCTAAACCTCAACTGTGCAACGGTGTGCTTGAATCTGTAAAAATGTTCCGGGACCGGGAGTTCACTCTCCAGATTTCCAGACGTGTTCTCCATTTTCGTAAACAGTTTCCGAATGGAATACCTGTGTTGGTTAATTCTCAATTTGCAGGCCTGTGTGGTCTCACCCACATAGATGAGACCACACGGGCACTGCAATGTATAGATCACAAATTCAGAAGAACACGTGTAGAAACCCTTTATATCATACCTCTTCCCACTATGTGGATGGAAAAAGGTTTGTCCCTTCTGTACATTATTGCAATTGCAACAGTTGAGGCAGGGATAGCATCCCTTTCTGGAGAGGCGTGACTTGTCAGGCCTCTGCAGAAAGGAATGCACCAACTGATCTCCAAGATTTTTAGACCTTCTGTAGGACATAAGCGGTGGTGTCTGAAACTCGGCAATGTCTGGGAAAGAACGTGTCAGGATCGACCAATTTCGTCTGAGCGAATCTGTTATTTGTTTGCTCAAAACCGAATGTGTGGACACAAAGGGTAATCTCTTATTCTCAGTTTTACTTCTAGTCGAGGTCAACAAATGCGTCCTTGTATGTTGTCTGACTTTGTCAAGATGTCTCTGAACCAACTTTTTGGGATACCTTCTGGCTATGAACTTAGAGCTCATTGCCTGCAATCCCTTATCCATTTTTTTATCATCTGAGATGATGCGTCTCACCCTTAGAAGTTGACTATATGGAAGAGAACTCAGCATGTTCTTAGGGTGGGCGCTGTCGAAGCGTAACATACTATTTCGATCCGTTGGTTTGACAAAAATGTCTGATTTGTAAGACCACTTTGCAGCCACATAGACTGATGTGTCTAGAAATTGTATAGAGTGCAACGTATATCCAAAACCGTGGGACTGCCATGGGGTCTAATATGGCCCCGACATATGCCAACATCTATATGACATATGTGGAGGAGTCGTTTATATACCCATCCACCCTGTTCCAATTTGTGTCCGGGTGGATGAGGTATATAGACGACATCTTCCTCATATGGTCAGGGACTGATGTGGAGTTAGGAGAGTTTCATGACTTAATCAATAGTGTCCATACACAACTGAAGTTCACTAGGGTGGATTCGTTGCACTCTATACAATTTCTAGACACATCAGTCTATGTGGCTGAAAGTGGTCTTCAAACAGACATTTTTGTCAAACCAACGGATCGAAATAGTATGTTACGCTTCGACAGCGCCCACCCTAAGAACATGCTGAGTTCTCTTCCATATAGTCAACTTCTAAGGGTGAGACGCATCATCTCAGATGATAAAAAAATGGATGAGGGATTGCAGGCAATGAGCTCTAAGTTCATAGCCAGAAGGTATCCCAAAAAGTTGGTTCAGAGACATCTTGACAAAGTCAGACAACATACAAGGACGCATTTGTTGACCTCGACTAGAAGTAAAACTGAGAATAAGAGATTACCCTTTGTGTCCACACATTCGGTTTTGAGCAAACAAATAACAGATTCGCTCAGACGAAATTGGTCGATCCTGACACGTTCTTTCCCAGACATTGCCGAGTTTCAGACACCACCGCTTATGTCCTACAGAAGGTCTAAAAATCTTGGAGATCAGTTGGTGCATTCCTTTCTGCAGAGGCCTGACAAGTCACGCCTCTCCAGAAAGGGATGCTATCCCTGCCTCAACTGTTGCAATTGCAATAATGTACAGAAGGGACAAACCTTTTTCCATCCACATAGTGGGAAGAGGTATGATATAAAGGGTTTCTACACGTGTTCTTCTGAATTTGTGATCTATACATTGCAGTGCCCGTGTGGTCTCATCTATGTGGGTGAGACCACACAGGCCTGCAAATTGAGAATTAACCAACACAGGTATTCCATTCGGAAACTGTTTACGAAAATGGAGAACACGTCTGGAAATCTGGAGAGTGAACTCCCGGTCCCGGAACATTTTTACAGATTCAAGCACACCGTTGCACAGTTGAGGTTTAGGGTCATTGATGGCGTTCCCGCACCTCAGAGAGGGGGCGATCGGGAACGGCTATTGAAACGTCTGGAACTCAGATGGATCTTTGAGTTGGACACCATTGAGCCTAAGGGACTCAATCGGGAGTTCAAGGTGGGTTCTCTCTTCTGAGTCGTCTAACAGGATGTGAAAAGTAAGGGTTTTATATGTAATAAGTAACAGTACCCGATATATAATCGAGATTATAAATTTTAAATTTTATTCTTCTTGTTGTATTTTTGTGTTTTTCACTAATAGATGAGGCATCCACGCGGGATGTGCGCGAGAGATGGGAACAGTGACCTGGGAGCCGTCCAGCAGGTTATTATATTATTGCACGTGTTGTGCATTAGGTTCCACTAACTGATTATGTGTGGCGGAAATACATTATTCATTAAACTGACAATTTGACTAGATCCTACATTATCCATCTCGGCGGGCTGCCTTATGCAGACAGAAGAATTTAGATGGCTGGTGACATAGGTTGTTTTTTATTGGAGTTCTTAGATCTTTGTAGGAGATCTTGGGGGTAAGCATGGTAGGGGCCCACCTGACGGTGGGGCCCAGACCAGGCGGGGGCACACATCGGTGGTCCCTCTTTTGACAGAGGGGGGACGATGGTTGTGGCCCTAGTACTCCTTGTCCAACAACAGTGGACAGTATGATTTTGAGCATATCGTACCGTTACACCCCTGGCTATTAGTACTCGGGTGGGTCTGATTACTTTGCACCGTGTATAACACGGGATCTCAACCTATATGCTACACTTGCCACTCTTGAATAACATTTTTCCAATTAAATGGATATTAAGAGGACTACACTGTTTGCACAGCCCTGTGTTGTTTTTTTAGTAGGATCTTTTCTGAAATTTCTTCAGTGGGATCTCATGTTGATTCTTTCTTTTTGATCTCTTTTTATGTGATCATGTTTATGTGAGATCATGTGTCCCCGCCTAACATATACACAGTTGGTGTATTGAACCGCAATTTAGCTATGACTGAGGTCTTATAGATGGCCTGCTGAGATCGGTTCTCTCGTCGCTGTTTTTGTTTTTATTTATTCTCTATTGCTGTTTAATGAGGCTGTCTCTCTGATGTTGCGCCCATGGTGACCGGCGTCTGTGTAATCCTCAGTGTGTATCAAAAATAATATCCAAAGAAGGAGTCTACAGGATAGGAAAGTTTTCCCTTATAGGACCTGTGGTTACTATGACAGCGATTAGACGCTTAGACACGTCACCAGTCAGATGACCGAGAACAGCGTCGATGGTCATGTGACTGTCCAGATGACGTTGAGAGGTATGTGAATCCCGTTAGGATGTTCGCGCAGGCGCATTCGTATGCGGAAGACGCCGCTCGCCATGGATGCATCACACAGTGACAGCCGCAGATGTGAACGCTTGGTAAGCCTCATATTAAACACGCACGATGGTTGATTAATTAGTTATATGATTGTATGTACCTGAGAAGGGGTGGGATTTGTGTTAATGCACATTCACTGGATAATTGGTATGAATTAGTACCCTTATATATTGTGAGTCATTTGTGAACATGCTTGTAGCTTGAAAAAGACTATTGTCGAAACGTTGCTGCTGATTTTGTGGTGTAATAAAAACACTGAATAGCCTTTGGAGTGCCGTGACCTTCTTAGTTTTTTCACGGAATCCAAATGCGTAAACATTTTTAGACATTTATATTCCAGACTTCTTCTCACGCTTTAGGGCCCCTAAAAAGCCAGGGCAGTATAAATACCCCACATGTGACCCCATTTCGGAAAGAAGACACCCCAAGGTATTCCGTGAGGGGCATATTGAGTCCATGAAAGATTGAAATTTTTGTCCTAAGTTAGCGGAAAGTGAGACTTTGTGAGAAAAAAACTAAACAAAATCAATATCCGCTAACTTATGCAAAAAAAATAAAAATTTCTAGGAACTCGCCATGCCCCTCATTGAATACCTTGGGGTGTCTTCTTTCCAAAGTGGGGTCACATGTGGGGTATTTATACTGCCCTGGCTTTTTAGGGGCCCGAAAGTGTGAGAAGAAGTCTGGGATCCAAATGTCTAAAAATGCCCTCCTAAAAGGAATTTGGGCCCCTTTGCGCATCTACAGGTCCTTCTAAAAAAATTAGCATATTGTGATAAAGTTCATTATTTTCTGTAATGTACTGATAAACATTAGACTTTCATATATTTTAGATTCATTACACACCAACTGAAGTAGTTCAAGCCTTTTATTGTTTTAATATTGATGATTTTGGCATACAGCTCATGAAAACCCAAAATTACCATCTCAAAAAATTAGCATATCATGAAAAGGTTCTCTAAACGAGCTATTAACCTAATCATCTGAATCAACTAATTAACTCTAAACACCTGCAAAAGATTCCTGAGGCTTTTAAAAACTCCCAGCTTTGTTCATTACTCAAAACCGCAATCATGGGTAAGACTGCCGACCTGACTGCTGTCCAGAAGGCCATCATTGACACCCTCAAGCAAGAGGGTTAGACACAGAAAGAAATTTCTGAAGGAATAGGCTGTTCCCAGAGTGCTGTATCAAGGCACCTCAGTGGGAAGTCTGTGGGAAGGAAAAAGTGTGGCAGAAAACGCTGCACAACGAGAAGAGGTGACCTGACCCTGAGGAAGATTGTGGAGAAGGACCGATTCCAGACCTTGGGGGACCTGCGGAAGCAGTGGACTGAGTCTGGAGTAGAAACATCCAGAGCCACCGTGTACAGGCGTGTGCAGGAAATGGGCTACAGGTGCCGCATTCCCCAGGTCAAGCCACTTTTGAACCAGAAACAGCGGCAGAAGCGCCTGACCTGGGCTACAGAGAAGCAGCACTGGACTGTTGCATGTCATTCGGAAATCAAGGTGACAGAGTCTGGAGGAAGACTGGGGAGAGGGAAATGCCAAAATGCCTGAAGTCCAGTGTCAAGTACCCACAGTTAGTGATGGTCTGGGGTGCCATGTCAGCTGCTGGTGTTGGTCTACTGTGTTATATCAAGGGCAGGGTCAATGCAGCTAACTATCAGGAGATTTTGGAGCACTTCATGCTTCCATCTGCTGAAAAGCTTTATGGAGATGAAAATTTCATTTTTCAGCACGACCTGGCACCTGCTCACAGTGCCAAAACCACTGGTAAATGGTTTACTGACCATGGTATTACTGTGCTCAATTGGCCTGCCAACTCTCCTGACCTGAACCCCATAGAGAATCTGTGGGATATTGGGAAGAGAAAGTTGAGAGACGCAAGACCCAACACTCTGGATGAGCTTAAGGCCACTATCGAAGCATCCTGGGCCTCCATAACACCTCAGCAGTGCCACAGGCTGATTGCCTCCATGCCACGCCGCATTGAAGCAGTCATTTCTGCAAAAGGATTCCCGACCAAGTATTGAGTGCATAACTGAACATAATTATTTGAAGGTTGACTTTTTTGTATTAAAAACACTTTTCTTTTATTGGTCGGATGAAATATGCTAATTTTTTTAGATAGGAAATTTGGGTTTTCATGAGCTGTATGCCAAAATCATCAATATTAAAACAATAAAAGGCTTGAACTACTTCAGTTGGTGTGTAATGAATCTAAAATATATGAAAGTCTAATGTTTATCAGTACATTACAGAAAATAATGAACTTTATCACAATATGCTAATTTTTTGAGAAGGACCTGTAGGCTGCAAAAAAGTGTCACATATGTGGTATCGCCGTACTCAGGAGAAGTTGGGGAATGTGTTTTGGGGTGTCATTTTACATATACCCATGCTGGGTGAGAGAAATATCTTGGCAAAAGACAACTTTTCCCATTTTTTTATACAAAGTTGGCATTTGACCAAGATATTTTTCTCACCCAGCATGGGTATATGTAAAATGACACCCCAAAACACATTCCCCAACTTCTCCTGAGTACGGCGATACCAGATGTGTGACACTTTTTTGCAGCCAAGGTGGGCAAAGGGGCACATATTCCAAAGTGCACCTTTCGGATTTCACCGGTCATTTTTTACACATTTCGATTGCAAAGTTCTTCTCACACATTTGGGCCCCTAAATTGCCAGGGCAGTATAACTACCCCACAAGTGACCCCATTTTGGAAAGAAGACACCCCAAGGTATTCCGTGAGGGGCATGGCGAGTTCCTAGAATTTTTTATTTTTTGTCGCAAGTTAGTGGAATATGAGACTTTGTAAGAAAAAAATAAAAATAAAAAATCATCATCATTTTCCGCTAACTTGTGACAAAAAATAAAAAGTTCTATGAACTCACTATGCCCATCAGCGAATACCTTAGGGTGTCTACTTTCCGAAATGGGGTCATTTGTGGGGGTTTTTTACTGTTTGGGCATTGTAGAACCTCAGGAATCATGACAGGTGCTCATAAAGTCAGAGCTGCTTCAAAAAGCGGAAATTCACATTTTTGTACCATAGTTTGTAAACGCTATAACTTTTACCCAAACCATTTTTTTTTTTATCAAAGACATGTAGAACTATAAATTTAGCGAAAAATTTATATATGGATGTCGTTTTTTTTTTGCAAAATTTTACAGCTGAAAGTGAAAAATGTCATTTTTTTGCAAAAAAATCGTTACATTTCGATTAATAACAAAAAATGTAAAAATGTCAGCAGCAATAAAATACCACCAAATGAAAGCTCTATTAGTGAGAAGAAAAGAAGGTAAAATTCATTTGGGTGGTAAGTTGCATGACCGATGACAGGTGCTCATAAAGTCAGAGCTGCTTCAAAAAGCGGAAATTCACATTTTTGTACCATAGTTTGTAAACGCTATAACTTTTACCCAAACCATTTTTTTTTTTATCAAAGACATGTAGAACTATAAATTTAGCGAAAAATTTATATATGGATGTCGTTTTTTTTTGCAAAATTTTACAGCTGAAAGTGAAAAATGTCATTTTTTTGCAAAAAAATCGTTACATTTCGATTAATAACAAAAAATGTAAAAATGTCAGCAGCAATAAAATACCACCAAATGAAAGCTCTATTAGTGAGAAGAAAAGGAGGTAAAATTCATTTGGGTGGTAAGTTGCATGACCGAGCGATAAACGGTGAAAGGAGTGTAGTGCAGAAGTGTAAAAAGTGGCCTGGTCATTAAGGGGGTTTCAGCTAGCGGGGCTGAAGTGGTTAAAAATGATCTGATTTAAAGAAAAAAAGGCAAGGATTGCAAAGTCCAAGATACTTGGGGAAAAATTAAGAGGCAGTGGGTGCAGATTTTACTTTGTGCAGTTGGGCAAGGTAAAAAAAAAAATCATAAAATAAAAGGTTTTCCATAAATGACTTCAGCAAGCTTCAAATGGTTAATACCATGTCCATACTACTCCTGTGCCGTGACATCCCCTTTAAACCTGTTTATATTGTCAGTGCAATGATGTGTGGTACACAGTATATGACCATACCAGTCAATTAGCTGCCCCAGTCACGTGTTGGGTATGACACACCATAAACCAGACAAAGCAGGAAGAATGCTAGTGATACAAATACCCAGGCCTTTAGATGGCATTTAATTCACACAGTACTTTAGTAGTCAGCACAAGAGATGTACTTATGTGCTGTATGTTGTGTATAAATGTGTGTTGAGGTTTTATCTAATGAAGGTTTTTAAGGAAAAGGAGCTGGGTTAAGGTCATGCTTTCTTGAGTAACATTGACCCCTTAACTGCAGCCCTTCTAAGACACTGAAAAGATATGGGTAATCCATTGGAAATGTTGGTTGATTGGTTTCGTTTTTGATACATGGAAAACATAAACTAGCTTATTGCAAGCCAGTTCTACTACTACTACTACTACAACTACTTGTCAGCTCACTTAACAGCTTCAAATGTCTGCATCAATTAAGGCTCACATTGAGGCCTGGGGCAATATTAGACCAAGAGTTGCAGGTTTATATTCCAGTTTGGCCTTGTATGTGGATTTTCTGAAAAACAAGATAAACAACTATCAAAACATTAGAAAATGATCATGATATCTCAATATTACTAATATAAAATGTAATTATCTCATCAATTTCAAAAGATCACATCTGGGTTTGTAGAATTTTTATTCTATGATATCAGTATGCTTAGCTATTGAGCAGGCAAAAGACATAGCTATAGCAATAACACTTGGAGCTTCAGGGGGCCCAAAGATCCTTCTGTCACATAAGACAATTCCAGTATTATAAATGGCCCATGGTGGGCAGGGGCCTTGGTGCAGATTTTGCATTGGGGCCTAGAAAATCCAATTTG
Source organism: Bufo gargarizans (assembly GCF_014858855.1). Taxonomy (NCBI): domain Eukaryota; kingdom Metazoa; phylum Chordata; class Amphibia; order Anura; family Bufonidae; genus Bufo; species Bufo gargarizans. The sequence continues at coordinate 147,911,855 of NC_058085.1, read as the reverse complement.
TGCCTCTTCATACAAGCTGTCATCATGCTGAATGTAATCTATTGTTCTCTTGAGACTACAGCGAGCCTGCTGTACGAAATAGGATCCTAGGACAATGTCAACCCTCTCAGCTATTTGCTATTCTGAGCTTCTGTTATAGAAATGCATAATACCCTGGCATCTAAAGATTACACCTTGTTCTCCTGACTATTGTATAGAGTGATGGAAGCCACATTTACAGAATCCTAATCCTTTTAGTGAACAGGAGATTTTAGACCAAGGAAGGACAAGTCTGGAACAAGTCTGGACAAGATGCTGATCTTTATTCTACAGCCAAGAGAACACTCTGTCCATCGATTGAATGTAAATCATTTATTACCATTGTGTTTCTTACCTGTTTATGACTGGCACCTGGATAGAGAAATGTGAAGCCAGGTCTCAACATAGGTTATCTTATAGATCCTCCTATTGATATGCACATTGACTCTCAAATGCACCACTAACCATATGATATATTTTAAATTAAGCCTGTCACCAGGAGACTCACCGTTAAACCACACCCGATGCCTTGTAGGGCTGGATCAACCGAATGTAATGATAACTTTCTTTTAATCCATATGCAAACGAGCAGTTAAGTGCACCAGTTTCTTCTGCTAGCTCCATTGCCAGGGCCAGGCAAAATGACCATGCAGGAACCTGACCCTGTCAATCACAAGGGAGAGAGGGGCAGGGGTGCACAGAGTGTCTTGGCCTGGCTCTTGGTGCACTTAACTGCTCATATGGATTCATGCTTTTCTCCAGAATGAAGCAATGGATCACAAAGTGACAGGTATTATATTCAGCTGAGGGCCTCTTTCACACTTGCGTTGTCCTGGATCCGGCGTGTACTCTACTTGCCGGAATTACACGCCGGATCCGGAAAAACGCAAGTGTACTGAAAGCATTTGAAGACAGATCCGTCTTCAAAATGCGTTCAGTGTTACTATGGCAGCCAGGACGCTATTAATGTCCTGGTTGCCATAGTAGTAGTGGGGAGCGGGGGAGCAGTATACTTACAGTCCGTACGGCTCCCGGGGCGCTCCAGAGTGACGTCAGAGCGACCCATGCGCATGGATGACGTGCCATGCGATCACGTGATCCATGCGCTTGGGGCGCCCTGACGTCACTCTGGAGCGCCCCGGGAGCCGCACGGACGGTAAGTATGCTGCTCCCCCGCTCCCCTTTACCATGGCTGCCAGGACTTTAGCGTCCCGGCAGCCATGGTAACCATTGAGAAAAAGCTAAACGTCGGATCCGGCAATGCTCCGAAACGACGTTTAGCTTAAGGCCGGATCCGGATCAATGCCTTTCAATGGGCATTCATTCCGGATCCGGCCTTGCGGCAAGTCTTCAGGATTTTTGGCCGGAGCAAAAAGCGCAGCATGCTGCGGTATTTTCTCCGGCCAAAAAGTTCCGTTCCGGAACTGAAGACATCCTGATGCATCCTGAACAGATTTCAATCCATTCAGAATGCATTAGGATAAAACTGATCAGGATTCTTCCGGCATAGAGCCCCGACGACGGAACTCTATGCCGGAAGAAAAGAACGCAAGTGTGAAAGAGCCCTGAGCTAGCCTACAAAGCAGTGTACCTGGTTTACCAGTGAATTTGCTGGTGACAGATTCCTTTTAAGGATGACTTGTAACCTCCCCTGACATGTCTGTTGTAGTTGCATTCCAAATGTAATAAATCTGGAGGATCTATTCTTATGACTCTAGGTTGTGCCATTCCTTTATTAATCCTGGTAGAAGTTATGAATGGGATACTGGCAGTTTACAATAAAGCTCAAAATGGTTACCAATTGGGGGGGGTCCCTTCACAATCTGAAACTAACCTATCAGTAAGGCCAGTAGCAGACTGCACAGGGACACGTCCCCAACTGGTATCACCTAGCTGAACTTTCATTGCAAACTGCTAGTTATTTATTGAAAACTTCTAGCAGGATTAATAAAGAAATGGCACAACATAGAGTTACAAGACTAGATGCTGCAGAATTATTTTTTATGGGGCATGCATGTAGCATGTCAGGAGAGGTTACCGATTATTGGTCCTCTTTAAGGTTATAGATCCTATAGATATAGTGTAAGATCATTGGTTATTTATATTTGGTTGGTTCAGTTTTTTTTTGCTTTAAATGGGTTTTCTGAGAATTTCTTAACTGGTAACCTATCCTCTGCATAGGTCATTAGCATCTGATAGTTGGGGGTCCGACACTTGGGACCACAGATTATCAGCTGTGCAGTAGCACCAAGGCCTTCTCGCAGCTTTTCCTAGGACATGTGACGTCACTCATGTTCATCAGTCACGTGGCCTAGGCGCAGCTCAGCCCCATTGAAGTGAATAGATCTGAGCTGCGATACCAAGCACAGCCGCTATACAATGTATGGCACTGTACTTGGTGAGCTGAGAGAAGACTGCGGCACTACCATGAATACCAGTGCCTTCTCAGACAGCTGATCAGAGGGGATCCCGGGTGTTGGACCCCCACCAATCAGATACTGATGACCTGTTCATAGAATAGGTCATCAATTAAAAATCTCTGAAAACCCCTTTAATGGTGGTGCATGTTTAAGTTTTCCTGTTATATTATGTTCATTTTGGCATCACTACCTTATGCTGAGTATGGAGCATAATTTCTACAGCCCAGTAAACAAAAATAATGGGAGGCTGTGGAACCAAGTTTGTGAGATTTGAAATTTTAGTATTAGAAAGTATTATTTTTAGGCATATGCTTATACTTGGCAACTCATTTACAATTTTGCAAAGATTTTGGGATTGTATTCTCTTTAAACATCAATTTCTAAAAAGTAAAGAGGTGACCCCCCTCCTTCCAGCATTGCAAAGAGAACTTGTACACCCTACTGTACATTTACTAAGATGCAGGATATGACTCGAGCAAAGTGGTAAAATACATGCTGTGATCAATTAAACTCATGCATTCTGAATCCTAAGTAGACCAGAAAACTAAGCCATAATAATCCACTTGGTCCAAATCACTGCGCTAATGCTCCAAAATGTTTTTTTGTTAGAAATATATATAGTGACACAGTGAGCGGTTGTGTCTGGCAAGGCAGGTATTTTCCTCCCAGCATGTGCTGGACAAGGTCAAATACCGGACTAGAGTTTAAGTGCCGGTCCTGGGTTTTGGCAGCACCTGGCTGTCCTTAAATAGGCAACTGGGCTCAGCAGAGATGTCTCTGTTTTTGGGATCTGAAGCTTTGTGCTGGGCTGGAGGGCTGATAGCTGCATGCTGGGGAAATAGGCCCCCTAAAGCCTGCTGTGGACTACTGGAGGCCGAACTGCCAGCAAGGTGACTTGTGTTATATGAACTTTCCATTGTCTGTGAATTAACACCAAGACTGCAAAGTTACGTGCTGTTTTGTGCAATTGCCTCAAGTGTGAATAAACACTGACGTTTTGAGTTAAGAACTTGTATTTTGCCTCTGTACTGCGCCCCTTTACCCTATCTACCAGAGCGAAACCCCACAATATGTTATAGTACTTTTGGTGAAAAATGCTGCAAAGAGTAAGGATGCTTTCCAAAATAGAATTGTTAATAGTTTACTTTTATCAATTAACAAGAGAAATCTGAAAATCTGAATTAACTCAATACTCCATGTGACCATCCTTTGCCTTCAAAACAGCATCAGTTCTTCTAGGTACACTTTGGGTCAGGTTCACATCTGCGTTGTGAACTCCAGCACTGTAACCAGGTCACTATATCCGTCATAGGTGCTGGCTTTCAGCCAGACAAAAAAAGTTGCATGTAGAACTTTTTGTCCGGCCAGAAGCAGACATATATGCTTAAAAGCAGCCGGATCCCATTGGTGGTGCGCGGTGGTATCCGGAACAGACTTGCAGAGTTTACAGCGCAGATGTGAACCCAGCCTTTCACAGTTTTTGAAAGGAATCGGCAGAAAGGTTGTTCCAAACAGATCTTCTGTGGATGTAGGCTTGCTCCAGTCCTTCAAAGGATACATCAGATACTGATTTACTTTAGAGTTCTATTTTCTGTGTGTGTGTATATATATATATATATATATATATATATATTGTAATTCTCAACTTTCACAGGGAGATTGAGAAAAAAAAATCACAAACTGTTGTGATTGGGAGATTGTTTGAAATAAATGTTGTTTATTTTATATGGCTGACCCTAATCAGCTCAGAAACCGTCCCAACATTAGATCCATATTCAGCCCCATTGTCAATGGTAAGTCTAGTAGTTGTATCTAGGGATGAGCGAATCGACTTCCGATGAAACATCCAAAGTCGATTTGCATAAAACTTTGTTCTTATACTGTACAGAGCTGGAGCTCCGTACAGTATTAGAATGAATTGGTTCCGATGAGCCGAAGTTATTGCTTCGCGAAGTGTCACGAGACTTGGAACCAAACCCGAGTTTGGGATTTTTTTTTTTTACAGTACAAATTAATTTATGAAGTTATTACGCAAAGTCTGGTGAGACTTCGCGAAGCAATAATTTCGGCTCATCGAAGCGAATACATTCTAATACTATACGGAGCTCCTGCTCCGTACAGTATTAGAACAAAGTTTTATGTGAATCGACTTCGGATGTTTCATCGGAAGTCGATTCGCTCATCCCTAGTTGTATCCTCTGTTCACATTGAGTCTTCAGGATATGAAAGGAAAAAATCCATAGATGGCAAAGGGATCAGAAGGGCTTAGGAGTCCAAGATACCATCAGTACATTTGACAACTGTGGAGCACATCAGCAAAAAAAATAAAAATAACAGTCAAAGGCATGGCAAAGTGGTACAATTGCCTTCATGCTATTCTTGATATTATCTACAAGTTGTCAGTGCTTCCTTAGTGCATCAAATAATTTATTCTGCATAACAAGTTCTATTCAACCATTACCCTCAACATTCTTCAGAAATGCTATGGAGTATAGACAGCTATATTTTACCCTAAAATGCTTGACTTGATTGCCAGGTCTCTTGGCATACACAGATAGGAATAAATATGTCCAGCCAAACACAAAACATGTCTGTGTATAACCAAGAAACCTGTTGGGATTTCATGCTGCCCATGGATTCAATTGTTTAATCATGGAATTGAGGGTCACGTTCACACTGAATGGGTGGCAGCTATAGAGTTTTGAAAGCGTGCAGTGGTTTCCAATCAGAATGATAGCCTTGATATCAATTATTGTTCTACTTGTTTGTATGCAGGTAACATGCTGCTCCGCCAACTACAATTTAGGCTACTTTCACACTCACGCTTTGTGCAGATCCGTCATGGACGGATCCGTTCAGATAATACAACCGTCTGCATCCGTTCAGAACTGATCCGTTTGCATTATCTGTAACATAGCCAAGACTGACCCGTCTTGAACACCATTGAAAGTCAATGGCGGACGGATCAGTTTTCTATTGTGCCAGATTGTCAGTGAAAACAGATCCGTCCCCACTGACTTACATTGTGTGCCAGGACGGATCCGTTTGGCTCAGTTTCATCAGACGGACACCAGAGCGCTGCAAGCAGCAGTTTGGTGTCCTCCTCCAAAGCGGAATGGAGACTGAACTGATGCAAACTGATGTATTCTGAGCGGATCCTTTTCCATTCAGAATGCATTAGAATGCAAACTGATCTGTTTTGGACCGCTTGTGAGAGCCCTGAATGGATCTCACAAAGGAAAAGCCAAAACGCCAGTTTGAAAGTAGACTTAGTTTGGTTAAACAATTTTTTCTTCTATTAAAGGCCTGTGTAAAGCAATAAATCTCTGACATTAATCATGGTTTTTATATGCCTGTTAGGAATAGAGGCCTCCATTGTTAGAACCTGAGAGGTCTAGAACATGTAGTCATTGTATATTACATTGTTTGTCTTCAGCTTGAGAACGGAGTGATTAAATAACATCTTTTGTGACAATGAACAATTACAATCAAAGCCCCCTCATTTCCATATTCCCACATATCCTAGCAAATCACCTTTACAGTCTGTGATTGCATCACTGTAGTTCACATTGTATTCATCACCGTACCTTTTCTATCACCTTAATTATTAAATCCAGTATTCGTAAAGTGGCATAATTAACCGATCAGGATTTGCGTGCAGGTCATGCACATTGAAACTCTCATGTACACAATGCAGATTTTTACTGTGCGGATTTTGACCTGCGGTGCAGATTTTAAAATCTGCAGCATGTTAACTTATTTTTATTTTTCCTGACCGGATTTTCTCCATTCACTTAGTAAAATCCACATCCGGAAAATCTGCACCAAATCTGCGCCAATTGATGCGGATTGTCCGCACTGATTTCCCTGTGAACACCTGTGGATATGCGTGTGGATTCTCTGCACATAAATTCTGAACGTGTGCATTTACCCTAAGGGTGGGGGCACATGGGGCAGATTTTCCACAGTAGAATTTGTCAAGAATTTTGTTCTGAAATCGCTGCAGATTGTACCTTATGCATTGCAAAAAAAAGTGAAATATGTGATGGAAATCTGCAGCATATATTGACATGCTGTGAATTTAAAATCAGCTCCTTAGGCCTCATGCACACGACCGTTGTGTGCATCCGCGTCCATTCCGTCAGTTTTCACAGTTTAGCGGAGGTCCCATTCATTTCTATGGAGCTGTGAAAAAAAACTGATAGTCCCCAGATTTTTCTCTGCGTCCGTAATCCGTGATTTCAGTCCGTCAAAAAAATATAACCTGTCCTATTCTGGTCAGTGGAAAACGGAGGACGGACCCATTCAAGTCAATGGGTCTGTTAAAAAAAAAAGGATGCACAACTGGTATGTCATCCGTGTCCGCGTCCGTATTTTTCTACAAGACCTTGGTGCAATAAAATTACACTTTTCATTAACCTTCCTTTTTTCCCCCCTGTCAGACAAAAAAAAAAGGAAACACAACTGAAGCAAAATCGGACACGGACCACTGAACCCAATTACTGACAGTGAAAAAACACTGTTGTGTGCATGAGGCCTTAGGGAGATGCAATTATTATTATTATTTTATTTTTTGCAGCATGCAGGTGAGATTTAATAAAATCTCATTCATATTCCTAGTATGTAAAATGCTTTAGACTTTCCGCATGCAACTCCGCTGTGGGAAATCTGCAGCCACGTGTGGACGTAGCCTAAAGGTGCATTTACATGCGCCGAGCTAAAGCCAATTGTCGGGAAGGAAGCGTTCCTTACCGACAGTTGGCTGCTCGTTCAGTAGAGGTGAAGCTCTGCATTTAAATGCAGCGATCACTTCCACAGTATGAGGCCATGGAATCACTACTGCCATCGCTCTTCCTTATACAGCTAACATTGTTTCTCTCTAAACAGAGATCTGCTGCCCAGAAACGATGGTTTATGGGTCTCCACGAACAGTCATTTCACCCGATGTACAAGCAATTCGCTTGTTCATCGGATTATCGGCTGCACCTTTACACGGACATTTTGTCGGGAACAAGCGTTCGCAGGAACATTCGTTCCTGATAATCTGTGTAAATCCACCTCCAGCCACCTAAGAGTGGAGCTTCATTACAATATCTCAGAGAACAATGGTTTAGATAAAGGCTTTACTCCATTGTCAGCATTTACACGTAGCACAAGCAGCATCACATTAATCATAGCTTACAAGGCCAATAAATGGCGTGTACAGAGCATTACTGCCTATGAGTCTTCTAGGTAGCCTTATATTATACATCACAACCATTTTTATTACGTTTTTAACAGAGGTCTGGAGAACAGCTGCCCAAACTCTGCTCCCAGAAAAACAAAGAGTTCGACTTTACTTAACTGTACAGGTCAAATGAAATGTCTTCATACAATAGAAAGTGAAAAGCCTTTCACGGGGAGACAAAGCGCGTTGTAACCTCTGCAGGGTAATTAGTGGCCTCTGTGCAAACTGTGGAAGGGAAACATCCAGCAACTAACAATGTGTCTTTAATTATGACCTGTCCGAAGCATTGTGTGCCCTTTCTTGGTATTTAATGGGTTAAACACAGGGCTCCATCACCATTGCAATATCCTTATTGGGTCTCATGCACACAGCCGCATGTCCACATGTTATTTATAAATGATAGAATATCTCCTATTCTGGTCATGGACCTATTGAAATCAGTGGATCTGCAAAAAATTCCAGATATCAAACAGACAGTTCCATTATTTGTAGACTGGAAAATACATACGGTCGTGTGCTTGTAGACTTAGCCTAATGCATGCTTTTGTAGCTAAACGTTCCAGTTCAGTAATGGTTCAGATGCAGTAAAGTCAATGCAGATACAGAGACATTGTTTGCCTAAGGCCTCTTTCACACAACCGTTTTTTTTTTCCGTTTACGGGCCTTTTTTTTTGCGTTCCGTAAACGGAACCATTCATTTCAATGGTTCCGAAAAAAAAAACGGAATGTACTCCGTATGCATTCCATTTCCGTTTTTCCATTCCGTTGAAAGATAGAACATGTCCTATTATTGCCCGCAAATCACGTTCCGTGGCTCTATTCAAGTCAATGGGTCCACAAAAAAAACTGAATGTACTCCGTATGCATTCTGTTTCCGTTCCGTTGAAAGATAGAACATGTCCTATTATTGCCCGCAAATCACGTTCCGTGGCTCTATTCAAGTCAATGGGTCCGCAAAAAAAAACGGAAACACAACAGAAACAAAAAACGGAACAGCGGATCCATGAAAAATGGACCGCAAAACACTGAAAAAGCCATACATTTTTTATTCTGATCTTCTCACTATGTATGAACTAGTAGGGGACATCGTAGTGTAGTCACATGTTCCATTCCTGATGCAGTTTTGAAAGCCAAAACCAGGAATGAATATAAAAAAATATATGAAGTCTATCCTTAATACGGTTTCTCCTTTTAAGATCCACTCCTGATTTTGGCTTCCAATACTGCATCAGAAAACCTGACTGTGTGGCCATACCCTTATGGTCAGAAGCAATCAATATTTTATAAGCAGATTTTTTTCTCAGAATTGGTTCTGAGAACTGGTTTATGTCCCAATAATCACATATAAATCAATGGCCAGCTCCACCTTTATGATATTGATGATCTATTCTCCGGACAGGTTATCAGTATCAGATTGATGAGTGTCTGACACCGTGCAACTCTACTGATTAGCTGTTTGTGGCAGCCGCCTAAGGAAACATAACAGTGGATGGAGCCAGAAGCAGAAGGCTCTGTCTACTCTGTAGTGCACCTCAGTTCCCATTCACTTGGTTTTGGGTGTTAGACCCCCACCGTTCAGAATCTAAGATACTGATGACCTATCCGGAGGGTAGGTCATCAGTATCTAAAAGGTGCAAAACCCCTTTATAGCTTTGTCTGTTGACCCTATTTTAAGATTTCATAGCCTACAATTTATGTTTCGTGTAATGGTGCCTTTAGACATTCCGAGCGAGCAGGCAATTCTCATGAAAAGATCATTAAGACTCCCCCCTCACACTGCATTTGGCTATCATGTTAAAATGGGAAGTGGCACCAGCTGTTTAGTCAGCTGCTATTTAACCCCTTAAAGACCCACGCCGTACATGTACGGCACTGATGGACGTGACTTAAGGACCAACACCGTACATGTACAGCGGGCTGATCGGGCGGGTGCAGGTGCCCTTTCCCAAAATAAAAACACACAAAATTGTAAAAAAGAAAAATTAAAAAAATGTAAAAAACAGACATATTTGGTATCGCCGCCTCCGTAACGACCGGCTCTATAAAAATATCACATGACCTAACCCCTAAGATGATCACAGTCCAAAAAAATAAAATAAAAACCGTGCTAAAAAAACATTTTTTGTCACCTTACATCACTAAAAGTGCAACACTAATCGATCAAAAAGGCGTATGCCACCTAAAATAGTACCAATCTAACCGTCACCTCATCCCGCAAAAAATAAGCCCCTACCTAAGACAATCACCTAAAAAATTAAAATAACTATGGCTCTCAGACTATGGAGACACTAAAACATGATTATTATTTTTTTTTTAATGATATTATTGTGTAAAACTTCAATAAAAAAGTAGACATATTAGGTATCACCGCGTCCGTAACAACCTGCTCTATAAAAAAAACACATGACCTAACCGCTCAGGTAAACACCGTAAAAATAAAAAAGGTGTCGAAAAAGCCATTTTTTGTCACCTTACATCACAACAGCTATAATAGCAAGCGATCAAAAAGTCATATGCACCCCAAAATAGTGCCGTCAAACAGTCATCTCATCCCGCAAAAATTATACCCTACCTAAGACAATCGCCCAAAAAATAAATAAAAATATGGCTCTCAGACTATGGAGACACTAAAGAAATTTATTTTTTTCAAAAATGCTTATGTAAAACTGAAACAAACCAAAAAAGTAGTCATATTTGGTATTGTCACGTCCATAACAACTTGCTCTATAAAAATAGCACATGATCTAGCCTGTCAAATGAACATTGTAAATTACAAAAAATAAAAACAGTGCCAAAACAGCTATTTTTTTACACGGGCGTCACGGATTTGGGCCAGATAAAATGCTGATCCGTCGTGGGAAAATGTGTTTTGCACGCGCGTGAGAAAAATCGGCATGTTTGTTACCCGAACCCGGACTTCTTCACAGAAGTTCGGGTTTGGTGTTGTGTAGATTTTATTATTTCCCCATGTAACTAGGTTATAAGGGAAAATAATAGCATTCCTAATTCAGAATGCTAAGTAAAATAGTGATGGAGTGGTTCCATTTTTTTTTTTAAAACCATGTTATAAGGGATAATAATAATGATCGGGTCACCATCCCAAGCGTCTCCTTGCAACCATGCATGAAAATCGCACCGCATCCGCACTTGCTTGCGATTTTCATGCAGCCCCATTGACTTCTATGGGGCCTGCGTTGTGTGAAAAACGCACAAAATAGAGCATTCTGTGATTTTCATGCAACGCACAAGTGATACGTGAAAATCACTGCTCATGTGCACAGCCCCATAGAAATGAATGGGTCCGGATTCAGTGCGGGTGCAATGCGTTCACCTCACGCATTGCACCCGTGTGGAAATCTCCCGTGTGAAAGAGGCCTTAAAGGGAACCTGTCACCGGGATTTGGGGTATAGAGCTGAGGACATGGGTTGCTAGGTGGCCACTAGCACATCCGCAATATCCAGTCCCCATAGCTCTGTGTGCTTTTATTGTGTAAAAAAAACTATTTGATGCAAATTACCTGAGATGAGTCAGAGCTTGAAAATATTACTCTTTTTGCATATGTATCAAATCATTTTTTTTACACAATAAAAGCACGCAGAGCTATAGGGACTGGGTATTGCGGATGTGCTAGTGGCCACCTAGCAACCCATGTCCTCCGCTCTATACCCCAAATCCCGGTGACAGGTTCCCTTTAAGGTGCTCGTACAAATAAGAGCAAAGTTGGCTGAACAAGCCTATTTTGTCAAGACCAGCCAAGTATATGAGTGTGGGGATCTGCTGATTCTCCCCAAATGGCAGATGTTGAGGAAAGAAAGGTCAGGCATATTAGTTCTTATTGGAGATAGGCTGCCACCTGAGGTGTCAGGCAGCAGCTGAATCCCCTCTCCACAGTAGAAACATATGCTGAGTTGGGTGTGCATGAGCAGTGATGGTCAGTTCGCAGTGTTCGCCAGCGAACACATGTGGGCTGCCATCTTTAGTAAGGTAGACTCCAGTGGCGTAACTACCAGGGAAGCAGGGGAAGCGGCTGCTTCGGGGCCCGGGAGCAGTGTCTCACACACACACTTACTGTGTGTATATAATTTTACATTTTCAGGCCGGCCCCACCCCCGAAAACAACCCCTCCAAATCCCCTCCCCGTTACATTTGGTGCGGTCACATAGGGGCCGGGCCTGCCCACCCATCCCATCCATCCTACACCCCCATTCATTAACACAGGGCCCGCTTCGGCGGGCGACTGCCTGCCTCCATCCATGATTATCTGCTGTGCTGCCTCTTCTGCATGCATAGCGCGACACCTGCCAGAGAACAAGTCGGCAGCGCGCTATGCAAATGAATCTCTTCCGGCAGTCCGCCCACCAAATTAAGTCCTCCTCAAGGGGCGGGGAGGCTGGGAGAAGCAGTGCATCATGGCAGAGGGCGAAGGGAGGCATGCACAGCACTCATTTTTTCAGGTATGTGCCTGGGCCCCCCTTGCCTGCTGCTGCACTAGTACACAGTGGTTCTGGGGCCTCTCTGGGCATGAGGAAAGAGGAGGGCAGGGCAGAGTCAAAGTAGTTAACCCTTTCCTCCTTTCCCAGTCTGTCAAGTTCACAGACTGGGAGAGGAGAGGAGGTAAGACCAGGTACAGCAGCAGGCAAAGTTCTGAGTGTGCAGCCATGGCAGGCTGCAGCATGTAGCTGCCACAGGCTGCCATCCCAGTCCCACCAGCCTCCTAGATAATAAAATGCATTCATCTGCTTCTGTTATAGTACAGGAGGCTGGCAGATGCTGGGATCGCCACCTGGCAGCTGCATGCTGAAGCCTTCAGCATGTAGCTGCCAGATCACAACCTCTGCCCACGCTTCCTCTGCCAGCCTCCTGTACTATAGCATGCTTGCTGTTGCGCCATCTACTAGTGCTTATTATGGCACTCTTTTAAGTTACATATACACAAATGTGATGCCAGGATAGTTCTGGGCCGGCATCGGGTGCATGCATATGTGTGTGTCATGGAACCATGAACCAGACGTACAACAAGAGATAAGTGGAAATAAGAAGGCTTTATTGAAAATCAAGCCGTAAGCAAAAGTCCAAACGGATGGCTAAACCGAAGCAGGGTCTTGCGTAGACAGAGGTCAGGAACCAGAAGGGTAATCAGACGAAGCCTGGATCAGGAACCAGCAGGGTAGTCAGACGAAGCCAGGATCAGGAACCAACGGGGTAGTCAGACGAGGCCAGGATCAGGAACCAGAAGCAGCAGCAGTCTTAGAAGCATGTGAACACAGGAGGACCAAGCAAGGAACTGAAGCCACAGACCTCCTATATATATGAGCTAGGCATCCAGCTCCTCCCAGTGGGAAGGAGAAGCCGCAGGGTGGGAGGCTACAAGAAACCCAGAAACCAAGATGGCCGCCAGCACATGTCAAACGAAGGAGAACAGTAAGAAGGTAAGACCATGACAGTACCTCCCCCTCAAGGGCCCCTCCTCCGCGGAGTAAGGAACGGTTTCTGAGGGAAGCGTGCGTGGAAGGCTCGGAGCAAAGCAGGAGCATGGACATCTGCGGAGGGAACCCAGGAACGCTCCTCTGGCCCATAACCACGCCAATGGACCAAAAACTGCAACCGACCGCGGACCAGGCGTGAGTCCAGGATATTGCTCACCTCATATTCCTCACGATTGCCCACTTGGACCGGACGGGGCCGAGGAACCGAGGAAGTGAAACGATTACACACCAATGGCTTCAACAGGGAGACATGAAACACGTTGGAGATCCGCATGCCAGGAGGAAGCGCAAGGGCATAGGCTACCGGGTTTACCCTGCGAAGCACTCGGAAGGGACCAACAAAGCGAGGCGCCAGCTTGGGAGTGGGCACTCGAAGGTTGAGGTTGCGGGTGGACAACCATACACGGTCTCCGACCTGGTAGGAAGGAGCGGGCGCTCGTCTGCGATCAGCCTGGAGTCTCTGGCGCTGCGCAGAGACCTCAAGGGACCTCTGGATCTGTACCCAAGAAGCACGTAGGACGGAAAGGTGATCCTCCACAGCCGGAATATCCTGGGGAGAGAATACCTCCGGTAACACGGCAGGTTGGAACCCATAATTGGCCATGAAGGGAGACGTCCCAGAGGAAGAGTTCACCGCCGTGTTCCTGGCAAACTCAGCCCAAGGCAGGAGGTCAACCCAATTGTCTTGGTGATCGGAGACATAGCAACGAAGGAATTGCTCCAAGGCCTGATTGGATCGTTCTGCGGCCCCATTGGACTGAGGGTGGTAGGCCGAGGAGAAAGAGAGATGAATCCCCAACTGGGAGCAAAAGGCGCGCCAGAACCTGGACACAAACTGACTCCCCCGATCCGACACAATCTCCTTGGGCAAACCGTGCAACCGGAAGACCTCCCTGGCGAAAATCGTGGCCAACTCTTGTGCAGAGGGTAACTTCTTGAGAGGAACACAGTGGCACATTTTGGAAAACCGATCCACAATCATGAGAATGACCGTATGGCCTCGGGATGCAGGGAGGTCCACAATGAAATCCATCCCCAGGTGTGACCATGGGCGCTCCCCGGTGGCTATGGGTTGCAAAAGGCCCAACGGAAGGTGCCGAGGGGACTTACTCTGGGCACAAACGGAGCATGCCGCTACATATGCGGCGATGTCGGAACGTAGAGAAGGCCACCAGAACAGACGTGAAACAGCCCAGGACAGCTGATTCTTTCCAGGATGCCCCGCGGCCTTGGAGTTATGGTAGGTTCGCAACAACCGAGTGCGCAACTCCTCAGGCACAAAACACCTGCCGTTGGGTCTCCCAGAGGGAGCACCAGATTGAGCCGCCAAAATCTGCTCACCCAGGGGAGAGGTCAGGCTGGTGCGAATGGCGGCCAGGATCTGATTCGGAGGTATGACCGAAGTCGGAATCGACTCCTCCCCGGACAGCTCGGAGTACTGCCGTGATAAGGCATCCACTCTGATGTTCTTGGAACCGGGTAGGTAGGAGACCACGTAATTAAAACGTGACAAGAACAGAGCCCATCTGGCCTGACGTGGTGTCAATCTCTTGGCCTCAGAAAGGTAGGTCAGATTCTTGTGGTCCGTCAGGATGAGAACCGGAACCACCGAACCCTCGAGCAAGTGCCTCCATTCTTTAAGGGCCTGCACGATGGCCAATAACTCCCTGTCACCAATCTGATAGTTGCACTCCACGGAAGACAGTTTCCGGGAGTAAAACCCACAAGGAAGCAGAGGACCCTCTGGTGTTCTACGCTGAGACAGAAGGGCGCCTACTCCCGTCTCAGACGCGTCCACCTCGAGGACAAAGGGCAACCCAGGGTTGGGATGCGACAGAATCGGAGCCGACACAAAGGCGGACTTTAGAGCCTCAAAAGCTCGGATGGCCTCGAGCGGCCAGACCTGGAAATTACTGCCCTTCCTGGTCAGATCCGTGAGAGGCTTGGCTAGCATAGAAAAGTCCCTGATGAACTTCCGATAATAATTGGCGAAGCCCAAAAAGCGCTGCAGGGCACGGAGACCACTGGGCTGGGGCCACTGTAAGACAGCCGAAACCTTCTCAGGATCCATGGAGAACCCCTCAGCGGAAATGATGTAACCTAAGAAGGTTACCTGGGATCGGTGAAATTCGCATTTCTCAAGCTTACCGAACAGCCTGTTCTCTCGTAACCGTTGCAACACTCGTCTGACATCCATAATGTGGGCCTCCATGGATTCAGAATATACCAAGATGTCATCCAAATAGACCACCACACACTGCTGCAACAGGTCACGGAAAACATCGTTGATGAATTCCTGGAAGACTGCGGGCGCATTGCACAACCCAAAGGGCATAACCAAGGATTCATAATGACCGGTCCTGGTGTTAAACGCGGTCTTCCACTCATCGCCCGCCTTGATCTTTACCAGGTTATATGCCGCCCTCAGGTCGAGTTTGGTAAAGACCGTGGCCCCTTTGAGGCGATCGAACAGCTCGGAAATCAAGGGTATCGGGTAAGCGTTCTTGATCGTGATGCGATTGAGACCCCTGTAATCGATGCAAGGCCTCAACTCACCGCCCTTCTTTTTCACAAAGAAAAATCCAGCCCCTGCCGGGGACGAGGATTTGCGAATGTGTCCGCGTGAAAGCGCCTCCCTCACGTACTCCTCCATGGCCTCATTCTCCGCTACTGACAGTGGATAGACTTTGCCACGAGGAGGAACGGCACCAGATTGTAACTCTATGGCACAATCGTATGGGCGGTGCGGAGGTAGGGCAACCGCGCGCACCTTATCGAATACATCCCGGTACTCTTCGTATTCAGGAGGCAACAGAGAGTCCGAGGAAGTACACAGCAACTTGACAGGCCCATGGATGCAACTAGCCCCACACTGCGGTGACCACGAGAGGATCTCGGCCGATCTCCAATCGAAAGTCGGATTATGCTTCTGGAGCCAGGGGTACCCCAAGACCACCGAGTAGTGTGGAGACGAAATCACCTGGAGACAGACCGACTCTCTGTGAACGGCACCAATGGCTATCCCCACTGGAAGGGTCTCATGAGTCACGTGTGGCGGCAGAAGGGGTCTGCCGTCTATCGCCTCAAGAGCCAGTGGGGAACCTCGAGGCTGCAGAGGAATGGAATTGGCGGCAGCGAACACACTATCAATGAACAAACCACCAGCACCAGAGTCCACCAACGCCTGGGTCGTCACCGAGCCCCCGACCCAGGAGAGGACAACAGTGATCAGTGGTTTGTCAACACGGGAAACCGGGGACGAGGAGACTCCACCCAAGATCTGCCCCCGACAGGATCTCAGGTGCGAGCGTTTCCCGGACGGTTCGGACATGCCAACCGAAAATGCCCACCGAGACCACAGTACATGCATCGGCCCTCGCGTCTCCGGAGTACCCTCTCCCCCTCGGACAGGCGAGCAAACCCCAGCTGCATGGGTTCACCCCCAGACAAGTCATCCCCAGGAGGCGTGGGAGGAGAGGGAGGCACGGGTGGGACAGCAAACGTAGGCGCCAATCTGTTAGAAGACCTCCGCAGGCTCTCCTTAAAGGAAGGTCTCTCCCTGAGTCTGGTGTCAATCAAAATCAGGAAAGAAATAAGAGACTCGAGCTCCACTGGTAGGTCCTTAGCTGCAACCTCATCCTTCAAGGCATCCGAGAGACCATGAGAGAAAGCAGCGACCAGAGCCTCATTATTCCAGCCCACCTCTGCTGCCAGGGTACGAAACTCAATGGCGTATTCAGCTACGGATCGTGAACCCTGTCTGATGGACATAAGGAAGCAGCAGAGGCAGCACGAGCCGGCACATCGAATACCTTCCGAAGAGAAGCAACAAAACCGGAAAACTCGGCAACCACCGGATTGTTGTTCTCCCATAAAGGGCTGGCCCAGGCCAAGGCCGAGAGCAGCGAGATCAAGAAGCCCACCTTTGATCTCTCAGTAGGAAAGGCATGTGGCAGCAACTCGAAATAAATGCCCACCTGGTTAAGGAAACCTCGGCACTGAGTTGGCTCTCCCCCAAAGCGCTGTGGAAGGGGGGCAGAACCGGTCATACCCCGAGACACCGCAGGCGCAGCAACAGGTGTCGGGGTAGACTCTGGCGCAACAACCGGAGCGGCAGTAGGAGCGGGCCCAGGAGCGACAACCGACCCATCAGCAACGGAAGCGAAATGAGCCGTGCGTTCAAGCAGGGTTTGCAACGCCACAGCGAACCGACCCAACAGGTGATCCTGCTGATCAAGTCTGGCAACCAGCGTAGGTAGCGAGGATGGCCCTGTACCGTCAGAATTCATGGCTTGGTCCTAATGTCATGGAACATGTCATGAACCAGACGTACAACAAGAGATAAGTGGAAATAAGAAGGCTTTATTGAAAATCAAGCCGTAAGCAAAAGTCCAAACGGATGGCTAAACCGAAGCAGGGTCTTGCGTAGACAGAGGTCAGGAACCAGAAGGGTAATCAGACGAAGCCTGGATCAGGAACCAGCAGGGTAGTCAGACGAAGCCAGGATCAGGAACCAACGGGGTAGTCAGACGAGGCCAGGATCAGGAACCAGAAGCAGCAGCAGTCTTAGAAGCATGTGAACACAGGAGGACCAAGCAAGGAACTGAAGCCACAGACCTCCTATATATATGAGCTAGGCATCCAGCTCCTCCCAGTGGGAAGGAGAAGCCGCAGGGTGGGAGGCTACAAGAAACCCAGAAACCAAGATGGCCGCCAGCACATGTCAAACGAAGGAGAACAGTAAGAAGGTAAGACCATGACAGTGTGTCATAATAAGCACTAGTACATGGCGGAGGCAGACAGGGGAGGCTGCCACGTACCGCATTCTATAGTACAGGAGGCTGGCAGAGGAAGGAGTGGGCAGAGGTTGGGATGAAAGTTCCAATCACCCCCTTTCACAGTGTTTTAAATATAGGTAAATAAACATAAAAAAAAGCATTGCCATGTCCAAAAATGTCTTCACTATTAAAAAATATAAATAATTTTCATTCAAAAAGGGTACCAATAAAAACTACAATTCATCCACCTTAAAAAAAAAGCTTCAGCTCTTTAGGCAGAAATCTAAAAAAAAAAGTTTTAGCTGTCAAAAAATGGTGATACAAAGACCAATAGGTTTTTGCAAAGGTTTTATTTTAAGTAAGGGTCCATTCACACGTCCATTGTTCTGGGTCCGCATCCGTTCCACAATTTTGCGGAACAGGTGCAAACCCATTCATTTCAATAGGGCTGCAAAAGATGCGGACAGCACACCGTGTGCTGTCCGCATCCGTAGTTCCGTTCCGCGGCCCCCGCAAAATAAGATGGAACATGTCCTATTCTTGTCTGCAATTGCGGACAAGAATAGGCATTTCTATCATAAGAAACTTTAAAAATGCGGAACGCACACGGCTGGTATCCGTGTTTTGCAGATCCGCATTTTGTGGACCACAAAACACTTGCGGACGTCTGAATGGACCCTAAGGGAGGGGGGCCATGTAAAAAATTTGCTGTGGGGCCCAGTCAGTTCTAGTTACGCCCCTGGTAGACTCACCCGTCCGGCGATGCACAGGTAAGCCCTTACCTGTGCCTGGAGCTGGTTTGAGATCAAATGCAGTCACCAGGAGCAGGCAGTTCCAAGAACAGTCGCCGGGGGGCCTTCATCGTGCTGTTCTCGGAACTGCCTGCTCCCAGTGACTGCATTTGATCTCAGACCGGCTCGCGGCACAGGTAAGGGCTTACCTGTGCATCGCCGGATGGGTGAAGTCTCCCTTACTAAAGATGGCAGCCCGCATATGTTCGCTGGCGAACACTGAGAACTGACCATCACTGTGCATGATTTTGGGGAGTTGGGAAGAAACAAGGGTACCTGCACAATCATGTGGAAAAATTTGAATATGTATTGGGCAGCATGGTGGTTCAGGCGTTGGTTCTGTTCTCTTGCAGTTCTGGGTACTGTGCTCGAATTCCTCCAAGGACAAAATCTGCACTCTTCTCCTTGTTTTTGCAAGGGACCTATGTGAGTGATGACAACCTTTGTACATCGCTGTGGAATATGTTGGCACTGTTTAAATGAATGAGATAAATACTCAGATATTGGAATGACTTCAGAGAAGTAATTAGCCTCATTGTCGTACAGACATTGCCCCAAACTAATTTTTATAAAGTGTAATTAAAACATGTTTGCCACAAAACCTGTCGGCTCAGCGGCCTCTTCAAGTAAAGACTGGTATATCTGATAGCAATGGCGTCCAGGCCCAGAGCAATAGACGTCTCTCTGTGAAACCAGTAGACCAGCCCAGTAGACTGACAGATGGCACCACTTACATAATATTGTACTGTACGCTCACATAACCCAGTCTGCTTCCCAGAGGCTGAGCCAGGAGTGTTACATAATGGCATGAAAAATGTATTGTACCTCACCTCAAGCTCATGGGACTGGCTTTACTTACTGATCTTGGGGACCATGACTTTCGGGAGAAGGGGAATACGAGTCATGAGGTGTTTGCACAGGTCTCATCCATAAAGCTGGTCATGCCCGTTAAATAGCTGTCGGCATTGCTTTCTGCTCTTTTTGCGATTTTACGATTACATTGGAAGGGTATTAAGGCTGGCATAGGCATGGTGATGAGCATACGTTTATAGAGATCACTGTATGTATCAGGTCCACCTAGACTGTTATATGGCGCTGTATATAAGTAAGTACAACCCTCTACGTCATAGTCACAATGCCCACAGATTTGGGCCTGTTTCACACAAGGTACATTTGCGCACCCATGTTATGGCTGCAGGTCCACAGCTTTGATGACCTGAACTGACAGCATAATTTGTGACTTTTTAGTACGAGTGCCACCAAAAAAAAACATATAATATATGATGCTTATAATATACTGCAAATATGTACAGCTGTGGTCTGATTACACACTGGGTCTTACCACAAGAGAGTATACAAGTGTTTTCCCCATTGCTCTTAAAAAGCTCTCAGAGGCTACTTCTGGGTAGTGTACCAGTTGGTGAGAGGTCATTGACTGCTAGACATGCCTGTACAACACACTCAAAAACTTTTTGGGTAGCTACCACCCATAAAAGTCTACAATAGAGTTGTGCCTAGTTGTAGTACAACTGCATAAGGTAAGCCGCTATTTAGGGTTATTTTGACACCACTATTGTGCTGGACGTATACACCTTATGGTGCGCCTTCTATTCCTTTGTTTACAGTGAATCTGCCTATTATTTTTATTATATATACATACCTTTGGAATAATATGGATTTCTGCACAAGTCATAAAATGTGATCTGATCTTCAAAGTCACAACAGTAGACAATCACAGTCTGCTTAAACTAATAACACACAAAGAATTACATGTTACCATGTTTTTATTGAAGACACCATGTAAACATTCACAGTGCAGGTGGAAAAAGTATGTGAACCCCTAGACTAATGACATCTCCAAGAGCTAATTGGAGTGAGGTGTCAGCCAACTGGAGTCCAATCAATGAGATTGGAGGTGTTGGTTACAGCTGCCCTATGAAAACACACACACACCAGTTCTGGGTTTGCTTTTCACAAGAAGCATTGCCTGATGTGAATGATGCCTAGCACAAAAGAGCTCTCAGAAGACCTAAGATTAAGAATTGTTGACTTGCATAAAGTTGGAAAGGGTTATAAAAGTATCTCCAAAAGCCTTGCTGTTCATCAGTCCACGGTAAGACAAATTGTCTATAAATGGAGGACGTTCAGCACTGCTGCTACTCTCCCTAGGAGTGGCCGTCCTGTAAAGATGACTGCAAGAGCACAGCGCAGACTGCTCAATGAGTATCAGCTAAAGACTCAAGTCCTGGCATATGCCAACATCCCCGTTAGCGAATCTACGATACGTAAAACACTAAACAAGAATGGATTTCATGGGAGGATACCACAGAGGAAGCCACTGCTGTACAAATATAAAACATTGCTGCACGTTTACAGTTTGCACAAGAGCACCTGGATGTTCCACAGCAGTACTGGCAAAATATTCTGTGGACAGATGAAACCAAAGTTGAGTTGTTTGGAAGAAACACAAAACACTATGTGTGGAGAAAAAGAGGCACAGCACACCAACATCAAAACCTCATCCAAACTGTGAAGTATGGTGGTGGGGCATCATGGTTTGGGGCTGCTTTGCTGCGTCAGGGCCTGGACCGATTGCCATCATCGAAGGAAAATTGAATTCCCAAGTTTATCAAGACATTTTGCAGGAAAACTTAAGGCCATCTGTCCACCAGGTGAAGCTCAACAGAAGATGGGTGTTGCAACAGGACAACGACCCAAAGCATAGAAGTAAATCAACAACAGAATGGCTTAAACAGAAGAAAATACGCCTTCTGGAGTGGCCCCAGTCAGAGTCCTGACCTCAACCCGATTGAGATGCTGTGGCATGACCTCAAGAAAGCGATTCACACCAGACATCGCAAGAATATTGCTGAACTGAAACAGTTCTGTAAAGAGGAATGGGAATTACTCCTGACCGTTGTGCATGTCTGATCTGCAACTACAGGAAACGTTATTGCTGCCAAAGGAGGTTCAACCAGTTATTAAATCCAAGGGTTCACATACTTTTTCCACCTGCACTGTGAATGTTTACATGGTGTTTTCAATAAAAACATGGTAACATTTAATTCTTTGTGTTATTAGGTTAAGCAGACTGTGATTGTCTGTTGTTGTGACTTAGATGAAGATCAGATCACATTTTATGACCAATTTGTGCAGAAATCCATATCATTCCAAAGGGTTCACATACTTTTTCTTGCAACTGTATATATATACACACACACCAGCTAATTTACACAGTTTCCAACCTTCCTAAAAATAACAATGGAAAACATTTATTGCAGTGACCTATAACTATACCAAAATGTCATCTTTATTTTAACGTCTCCAAATCTGCAGTGAAAGCATGATATCAGCAAAATACTGTAAATTTTCTGCATTGCATCAGACTGACTGCTTTCAATATCTAGATGAACGGGGGACATATTTGAGGCACCTCTGCCTGATGTAATCCCTGCTGTTGATTTGCAGCAGACTGTGCTGGAATGTGAGATCATCCTGCAGCAGTCCTGATGCAATTGCACTTTGTTGTTTCACCAGGAGGATGCAGTTTTCAGTGTGGCCGCTAGGGGCAGCAGCGAACAGGGATGGTTCCCAGCTATTGAGATAGGTGCAGATCTGACAGTTGTCTGCATGCCTATGGGGCAGAGCTGTGGTCTGCAGACCCCTGGGACAGAGACCCTGTGTGCACAGCAGGTTATACAGTAGGTGAGGACTCATGGGCACCACTTGAACTGGTAGCAGCTGTGAGCACCAGTATGATCTGATCATCTGTGCATTCATATAGGTGTCCCATAGACTAAAAGAAATGCTTATAGATGCCGCACATCAGTATGGGAGCTGTGTGCTCTCAGATACCTGTCATGGGACGCATAGAAATATCTACACGTGGGATGGATGTGCAGAATTGCTGGACTAGGGCCACTTTCCCATGGTCAGTATTTTTCATCAGTATTCAGAAGCCAATACTAGGAATAAAACCTACCAAGTATAATGGAAATAGGCGCACCTCTTGTGTTTAGGACCGGCTCCTGGCTCTGGCTTACTAATACTGGTCCACAATTCCCACCATATTAAAGTGGCCAATGTTTGGACCAATATATTCCCTAGAACAGGGAATCGTCAACCTTCGGCACTCCAGCTGTTGTGAAACTACAATGCCCAGCATGCTCCATTCATTTCTGTGGGAGTTCTGAGAAGAGCAATCATGCATGCTGGGAGTTGTAGTTTCACAGTGTCGGAGATTGCCGACCCCTTGCCTAGAAGCACTGTATATAGTGGGACAGATTCACTAATCCTAAAGCTGGCTACACATGAGATTACGGTCTGATCCTCCCATACATATGTATGCTGGTCTCAGCCAAGTATTTATATGGAGACTTCTCTCCTCAGAAGGATTGGGGAGTTGAATTCAGCTTGCCGCATTTTTATCTCCCACAGCATCCGCCATCAGGAAGAGTCGGGAGTCCACCATAAGTGGAACCCACTGAAGTCATCTAATGTGTATGGCCGGCTTCATAGACGGTGTAAACTATAGTGTACCCACACACAATGGCTTCAGCTGATAGTCTAACGCAGGGGTCAGCAACCTCCGGCACTCCAGCCGCTGGGAAACTACAACTCACTTTTATGGCAAGAAAGTGTGCATGCTGGGAGTCGTAGTCGTTTCGCCACAGCTGGAGTGATGAACGTTACTGATCACTGGTCTAATGTTTATAGGGAGCTCTCAACTTTCCCCTAACAAAACTGAATATTTTTACCCAATCCAGGAGTTAAAGGGAACCTGTCACCGGGATTTTGGGTATAGAGCTGAGGACATGGGTTGCTAGATGGCCGCTAGCACACCCGCAATACCCAGTCCCCATAGCTCTGTGTGCTTTTATTGTGTAAAAAAAAAACGATTTTATAAATATGCAAATTAACCTGAGATGAGTCTTGTACGTGAGATGAGTCCTGTATGTGAGATGAGTCCTGTATGTGAGATGAGTCCTGTATGTGAGATGAGTCAGGGACAGGACTCATGTCAGGTTAATTTTCATATGTATCAAATCGGCCGAGCATGCGTATGTAATGAATGGGGAGAAAGCAGGGCTGTATTTCTTGCGACTGTTGGGTCAAGGTTCTGGCAACTTACAGGACCCAACCCAATTCACTTTCACTAGTTGCGATGCTGCACAGAGATCGTTGTCTGCCCGATGTGTATGGCAGCCAAACGTCGCCATGTTCCCGCCATGATGCCTCAGGGGGCCATCGCACGGCCATATCCGTTTTGCGGTTCTGCCCTTTGTTAAAAATGCCTATTCTTATCCACAAAACGGACAAGAATAGGACGTTATATATTTTTTTTTGCGGGGCCACGGAATGGACATACATTGAAATGAATGGGTCCGCATCCAATCTACGAAAAATGTAGCCCACAAATATGGTCGTGTGAATGCCCCCTTAGGGTATAATCACACAAGGAAGATTGTCTAGAGATTTCTAGACTGTCCCATTCATCTTTCAATGGGGTTTGGAGAAAACCATGTGCTTGCTTCAGAAACAACCCGATTGAGACGTACGGAACGGATTTTCAGTTGCGCACATTTCTGAAACAAATCTGAATAAACTGAATCTTCACAATGCTCCTTTTTTTTTTATGACCCTGTTTTTTGCTGAAAAAAGGGGAAAAAAAACACAACTCTGCCGTGTGTGAATAAGGACGTCTGCGTTTGTCTGTAGGTGCATTAGGAATATCGGTTTATAAGGGTTAACAATTTGGGGATGAAAAGGGAAATGAGTGGGACTCTTGAATGGGCGAGAAAATACAAGAATGGTATGTAAGACTTTACACCAGGGTATATGGCATCATATCCTTAGCCATGTGCTCAGACCCTCTCCAAGGACAGAGTGGGTGGGGGGTCATTTACTAACACCAGTTTGGGGTAAAATAAAATGGCGCAAGCTCTTTTGTGACTTGTTGCACACTGCATTTTTTTTACACCATCGTTGTCACTAAGGCCCGGCTACACGGCGACATTTTTTATGATAGTCAATGGCAGGCATGGCCAACCTGAGGCTCTCCAGCTGTTTTAAAACTACAACTCCCAGCATGCCCAGACTGCCTACAGCAAGCAGCCTACAGCAGGGCATGGTGGGAGTTGTAGTTTTACAACAGCTCGAGAGCCTCAGGTTGGCCATGCCTGGTCTATGGTGTTGCACTGCAACATGCGACAGTTGCAAAAAATTCATTCAAAATAGATTTTTTTCGCGACTGTCGTGTCGCAGCATGTCGCCGTGTAGACCGAGCCTAAAGAGAGGTTGGGGGCGTGGCCCCACCAAATACACGTTTTCAAATGCTGACAAAAATCGTCGTTTCCACGCCTAAGGATGCACCTAATTTATCATAAGGCAGCGGAGCGGTATGAAAGACCACCTGAAAAAGCCAGTCTTTGATAAATGACCCCCAGTGAGCGCAGGGATGTCCCCTCTGGCTATCAGAGCTGATCGGTTCGATACGTTGCTGTTGTACTGATACTATGCTGTGTACTACACTCTGCTTGTAGTGGCTTCCTAATTTCTATAGTCAATTAGCAATTCAGTTGGGATGAATTAAATAGAGAAACTCAGTGGCTATTGGGTACCTGGGGAACTACAAGTCCCAGCAAACCTTACCATTCATGCAGGCCTAAGAATCAGGGCACTGTTACCTCAAGGCGGTCTGATGTATGCTGTGATACCTGATATAAGCCATCCATCTGCAAGTAGTCAGAAACCACTGCCTTGGACAGAGCACAGACCATATCCCTTTAAGGGCAGTCATCCGGTGGCAGATCGCCCGATCAGCATGATATCGCTTGATGCAAACTCCACACCGATTACATCATGCACTGCCTGCACTTTACAGAAACTTGCATCATTCTCTGTAGTGACCCGTCCGTCAAACAAATCAATGAAAGCTTAATGCAACCGCAGCGGAGACGCATGAGATAAAAAAAAAACATGTTGATCGGATGAAACCAAGAGGGGGGAGGGGGGGGGTCTTAAAAGTAAGAAAAACAAGAGTACAAAGCAATGCAGCAGAGAACCGAGCACAGTGCAGAACTGATAGACGAGGTGCCTTTGTCTGAGAATCCCCCTCCTCCCTCCAGCTCCTCGATAAACACTCTCCCTCTAACGCAGACACCGACTCCAGTCCCAACTGGAAGGGGGCGGGGCCGTGGAGGCTGTAGCCGGGCAGGATAGAACATTGCGAACGTGCGCTGATTTCCCATTGAGCAGAGCAAGGGGTGGGCGTGGTAAGAAGGGACAGTGGAGTCGAGCCTCCGCTGAGTGGGCGGGGCTGGAGCCCAGCCTCTATATAAGCGGCCGTGCAGGTCAGGAAGATGCCAGTTCCAGTGATGGTAACTCGGACTAGTGCGCTCAGCTGGGGAACATTGCAGCTGCGAGCGCACGGTTTTAGCACTTAAGTCAATATTTCATTGGGAATTTATTTTTTATTTAATACCTTTTCTGCGGTTTATCAAGCGGTTTCCATCCAGCTTCATTCCGAGCACTGTAAGTATCGCATCCTATTGTGTTCTGTGTGCCTTGCGTTTGTTTTTGTTATGAATACGTTTTATTACTGGCTCTTGTCTGTGTGTTGGCAATACTTGGTGTAGATAAGGAGGGCACTGTGGATTTTTATAGATCCTCCTAACTGTTGGGTGATCCTTCAGATTCTGACAGTTTTAGAAATGTAAGCCTGTGCTGAATGAATGCCACCTACTTGTGTCCCTAAGATGACATGTAAATGAGGTGAATATATCATGACTAGGAGTTAACTGATAATCAGGCCATTATAAATGAATGCAAGGCAGTAAGCGATAATCCCTACTTGATGTTCTCCAGCTTGTCTTAGCAGTGATGGTTCTGGATAGTTATCAGATGCAATGATCTCATACTGCAGTAGTTGACTGACTTTGTCTTCTTCTTTGCAGTGGTTACTTGTTTTTTGCACAAGCTCTCCAAAGCATCAGTCATGCCTGCCAGGGGTGGTATCTTCTACACTCTTCCAATGTCTCTTCCACCACCAATCGTTGAAGAACCCAGGGACCTCTGGGATGGACAGTGTGTGGACTTGTCTCAAAGATGTTCCAGTGTTTCCAGTTCTGACTGTGAATCCCTTACAAGCAGCGACTCCTTCTCTGAACCCGGTATGTATTTTCTTATAATATAATTTTTCGGTTCTGTACAACTTGTTTTTTGTTTTTTTTTTGGGGCAGTGAAGACTTATATATACCCTTTTTCTTCCATCACAGACTTTGATGACTTTGAAAACATTTCCATACCAGACTCTGAGCTCCTCTGTGACCCTGAAGGAGAACAACTGTGTCCTAGTCTACTCAAGATGATAAAAAGAAGCCTGAACAAAGCCAACATTAACTCCTTGAGATGTTCCAAGCTCCTCCTCCCCGATGATCTTCTTTGCCATTTGGGCCAAGAACTGATGCATCTAGCATACAGCGAGCCTTGTGGACTCAGGGGTGCACTTATTGACCTTTGTGTGGAGGGCGGCAAGGACTGTCACACCGTGGCACAGCTGGCGGTTGATCCATCTGTAGTACCTACTTTCCAGATGACCATCTTGTTTAAATTGGACTCTAGGTTGTGGCCTAGAATTCAGGGACTCTTCAGCACCAAACCAGTCCCGGGGTCTGGGCAGTCCTTGAAACTCAGCCCTGGGTTCAAGGTTCTTAAGAGGAAACTGTACAGTTCTGAAGAGCTTATAATTGAAGAATGTTAAGATGTTTGATGTACTGACATTGTCTGTAACATGGGCTACTGCAATCACATGCAGGTTTAATGGGGTCTACAATTGCTGACTGTGGCACCTTTTTAAGGGTGATAAGTGTGTGTGTTTTGTTCTTTTCTTCTTACAGAAAGTATTTTAGATGGTTAACCCCTGTGTTGCCAAGTTCCTGGGGTTTTTTTTTTCTGTTTTTTTTTCTGTCTGGTGACATGGGGGTTTACCTTCCACTGCTAAGTTTAATGAGCAACCTTTGCTGTGCATGGATTTCTGCACTGATAATGACATGATCGTGTACATGGTGAAGCTTTGAGTTTAATATTTCGGGGGGGGGGGGGGGGGGGTGTTAGCTCACAATTGTGACTACATTTGCAGTGGGATGCACAAAAGTATTGAAGTTTAGTATTAAGTGCACTGGGCGTACTGCAATTATTTTTTCTTTGTATGCTTTGGCAGCTGGTCTGCACTAAAGGTGGTCCGGTTCTACCTCTTATAGAGGGTGAGTTGTTAACTGAAAACCCAAAGTACAATTTATTTTTGGGACCAATTTTTTTTTTTTTTTTTTCCTCCTCACTACTGATTCCTTGGCAGCTAGAAGAGGATCTATGAAGTAGCTCTACTGCAGTTAACAATATGTGGAAAACACTAGTATTCATTTCAGTTGTGTGTGTATTCTGACATATGCTGCTTTGATAAGGTTTACGAAAATGTATATGTACTTGATGTTCAAGTACAAATCCACACAATGTGCCTTTTTTTTTTTTTTTTACTTTTCTAATAAACCGTAAGAAAAATGTTACTGTGTTTTTGGTTTTTCTAGCTGATGAGATTCGATTGGGCCACAGTAAACATAGGATCTGTCATACACTCCCATTGTCCGTAAATTGCTTAACTGATGGCATGGTCACATGCTGATCTTGGGAGCGCTCTCTGCACGAGCGCTTGGGCAATCGCCTCTAATCTCCAACCAAGGTCTAAATGGCATACGGTGGTAGAATGAAACTCAAGTTGAGTGTTTATAATATCGGCCATGAATGGGTTCCACATGGTACAATATTCCCTCTGGCCGTAAACATAACTGACACTACTGACAAAGTGCCACAAAAGCTTCCTAAACTTTATAACCTGACTGATCAGCAACAGATAATGCTGACATCCTTGTATCTGGGATTTATAAAGTGGAAGACTTTCAAAATGGTCAGGACTTGGTATATAGGACATCTATATTAATTACATCAGTTGGGGGTCCAAGTCTCAATGTCACTGTCATTTTGGTCCCTTGCACATGACCGTGTCCATTTTGAAGTCCACAGAATAGGAATGCAATCTGTATTTCTCTCCCCCACGGTCCACATTTTGTAGACATAAATATGCATTCCACATATCTGATCTGCAAAAAGATAGAACATGTCCTTTAGTTGGCTGCAAAATGAGGGACCATGGACCTATTGGAGTCAATGGGTCTGCAAAAAAATGCAACTGCGACACGGTTGATGCCCATATTTTGTGGGCTGCAAATTACATATGGACACACAGGGCCTTAGTACTAATGCACAGAACTGTATCCCTTTTGCGGTCCACAAACCACGGATCCGCCAAATATAGATGGTTGTGTGAGTGCTGCATTTTTCTACTAGAACTGGCTATTCTCCAAATGGACAAGAATAGAACATGTCCTATAATTTGTGGAACGTCCACGTGGATGCAGATCCATAGGAACGTCTGTGTGTGAGCGCCAAAAAGTGTGGATCAGCCACAGACCAAAACTAAAGTCGTGTGCATGAGGCCCTTGGATGTTTGGGCTAGCGAGTAGGTTTGTTCTATTGCACACATAACACGGTTGGTAGTATTGGGGTGCAAACAAGCAAATTCATTCTAATGAATTGTTCAACATCAGCATTCTGGAGCACCGAGGGGCTGGTCCCTCTGCTCAAGACGGCCCACCTGGTCCTGTTATTCTCACACTGGTGCCGGTCCTTTAGAGCAGCGTAGAATAGATACTGACTGCACATGCATCTCCGATGTCTGAATACACCTGGAAGTGGAGGAGGCGGTGGCTCTGGACAGACTGGCTGTCCCAACTTCTAGGTGTACCCAGAAATTGGCATCACATGCGCAGTCAGTATTCCCCAATCAAGTGGGGGTGTCTCTTAAGCAGAGAGGCTGTTCCCACTGCTCCAGTAGGCCAATTTTGAATAAAAGGGGGTTTCCCATCTCAGACAATGGGGGCATATTGCTAGGATATGCCCCCATTGTCTGATAGGTGCGGGTCCATCTTGACTGAGAATGAAGGCCTGAAAGTTGTGGAGCACACACTCCGCATGCGCAGCTGAAAAAAAGCCGAGCCAACATGCCCTGTCCATCTGCAGTCAGTCCACTATTCTGATATCCAACAAAATCCAGATGAACCTACATTGGGCCTCCTATAACTAGTGCAGGCAAGAACCAAGGTTTTGCCCATAGCAACCAGTTTAATCATGATTTTTATTGGGCGCCATAGGATTACAACTACATGGCTGCTTTCTTCCGGAAACAGTGCTACACGTGCAAAGGGTCACCTGATCGTGAAGTGAAATTGGCTGCGCAACCCCTGATGAAGCTAGTCCTTCTGGTGAAACATGTCAGAGGTCATATAGCTGGTTTTTAGTTGTCTTTGTTCGGTCCTATGTAATCATTTATTTTAATTGTAACCAGTTTATGGTGTTACAAGCGCTCACAAATAGTGATGCAACCAGTTTATGGTGTTGCATTGTCGTCGGTGAGATACAAAAAGTCAGTGAATAGCTGAGTCAACACTGGTGTACTCGGGGCTAGCTTTGTTACTCGCAACAGTGTTCAGGTAGTTTGATAGGGGAAGTGCACGTCCCCCTAAGGCCTCTTTCACACGGGCGTCACGTTTTGGCTCAGGATGCGTCCCGGGTGCATTGCTGCAAACCTGTGCGAGTAGGTACGCAATTTCAGTCAGTTTTGACTGCGATTGCGTTCCGTTGTTCAGTTTTTATCGCGCGGGTGCAATGCGTTTTGCACGCGCGTGATAAAAAACTGAATGTGGTACCCAGACCCGAACGTCTTCACTGAAGTTCAGGTTTGGGTTCAAGGTTGTGTAGATGTAATTATTTTCCCTTATAACATGGTTATAAGGGAAAATAATAGCATTATTAATACAGAATGCTTAGTACAATAGGGCTGGAGGGGTTAATAAAAAATACTTCAACTCACCTCATCCACTTGTTCGTGCAGCCCGACTTCTCTTCTCTTCTTCAGGACCTGGGCAAAGGACCTTTGATGACATCACTGCGCTCATCACATGGTCCATCACCATGATGATGATGGATCATGTGGTGGACCATGTGATGAGCGCAGTGACGTCACCACAGGTCCTTTTCCTCATAGACGAAGAAAAAAGAGAAGCCGGGCTGTGTGAACAAGTGGATGAGGTGAGTTAATTAATATATATTTTTTTACCCCTCCAGCCCTATTGTACTATGCATTCTGTATTAAGAATGCTATTATTTTCCCTTATAACCATGTTATAAGGGAAAAATCATCTCCTAGCAACCATGCGTGAAAATCTCACCGCATCCGCACTTGCTTGCGGATGCTTGCGATTTTCACACAACGCACAAGTGATGCGTGAAAATCACCACTCGTGCACAGCCCCATAGAAATAAATGGGTCCGTATTCAGTGCGGGTGCAATGTGTTCACTTCATACATTGCACCCGCGTGGAAATCTAGCCCGTGTGAAAGAGGCCTAAAGCTACAAGTGTCACATCACAGCCCCATTCTATACATATGGACTGAACTATGCGGGTTTTAACCTCTTGTGGGTGCTCACGTAGCATTTTTTTTAGTGTGATTATTAAAAGTTCCGTTTTTTTTTTATAAGTACTTATATCTGGGTGAAGTTTGGGCATTCAGCCACATAGCTTTTTGTTGTTAATGGGTTATACTACCACACAACTTGTGGATAAGTGTGGTGATTTTGTTTGGAAGAAAGCAGTTTTTTTTTTTCTACTACTTAACCCCTTTAATTTCCAACTTAAAAAAAAAAAAAACTTGATTCTGAGTGGTTCCAGTTCTTTTCTGGACTAGTTTTCATACATTATAGAAGTCCTATTATGTAGCTGTAAATGACAGGTGACAAGCAGAGCACTTCCATCAAGGATTACAAGCTCTGTTTTACAATGCGCAGTATAAGTAGGTTACACCTGTTGTGAGTGTCCCTTTGCTAAAGATTTGGGAAGAGATCTGAAGGTGTGATACAGAAGGATTGTGTGATTTAGAGCAGTGTTTCCCAACCAGTGTGCCTCCAGCTGTTGCAAAACTACAACTCCCAGCATGCCTGCACAGCCAAAGGCTGTCCAGGCATGCTGGGAGTTGCAGTTTTGCAACAGCTGGAGGCACACTGGTTGGGAAACACTGATTTAGAGGACCTGTAGCCTCTCCTGACATAGTCTTTAAAGTGCAGAAACACACTTAAATATTGTTTGCCACGTCTGGTCGGAGCTTCACCCAACTCCATGTGACGACTGTTAATCCATAAAGGCAGCCAGACTGTTCATTTACAATTCTCTACAATGGGAATGAACACCTTCAAAACTTTATTTTCTTGTCATTTTCAGCATAATTATGAACCTCTCCAAAGATTTTAAGGGAATCCTATACTGATAACCTACCCATATCTGATCGGTGGGGGTCTGACATCCAGCCTTCCCCTCGCTGATGATTGCTGCAGCCTCCTCACGGCTTGCCAAGCCCAGTGCTGCACATTGTAGAGTACTACATTAGCGCTCTGGCCTATTCAGTTGAATGGGTCTGAGCCGCAACTAGGCCATGTGAGCCTCTACAAACAGCTGATTGGTGGTGATGTCAGGAGATAGACCGCCACCGATCAGATCTCGCTGAGGATAGGTCATCAATACTGGAATCCTGAAATCATGTATGTGGTGTGGACTGTGGCCGTGTGAAAGAATATGTGAAGAAGCAAAGTAGAAAATGAAAATCTTGAAAACAATGCTAATAAACATCTGCATAAATGCTCTTCTTCCTCTGAGAATGTAAAGACATCCCTACAAGTCCCGTATAATATACAATAACCGGCGCTCAAAATAAAATAGAGATAAAAAATAGTATCAAAGTCAATCATAGAATGACCAGTTGGATAAATTTCTTAGTGTAACGGTATCCCTACTGGGGCATGGATAGAATACCGTAATCATAGCATGCTCACTATTGCCATGTACACCAATACAATATACACAATAAGAGTAATAAAATAACATAGTATGGGATCATGAAACAATAGACCAGGAGGCCAGGCATACAGAACATTCTTTCCCAGGTACAATAGCTATCAGGCTCACTATATGACCACATTAGGACAGTATTTCACTGCATAACCGGTTTGTTCTCTTAATTAGTACTGAATGACATGTTTACTAGCAGTACGAAAGTAATTCCGAGAGCCTCACTAGCGGACAGTATAGCACCGCATTAGCGAACCGATCATTCTAAGACTATGCATCAACTACTCATTAAAATAGCTGACGTCTGTCATTAGAAAGTGTCACATTGCTTCACGGGATGTTCTTCAGGACAAGTTGTTTCTATGAAGGATCCATTACTTAATAATCTTGACATTTTGATTGGATATATCATAGCAGGGATTGTCAGGGCCTTTTAAACACATTAGTTGGGTCAGTGCCCCCACACAACAGTTAATCCCCCTTTGTGCCTTTTCAGGGCACGCTCACAGTAATTATGCCCTCTTACTGAGCCCACTCAGTTATGCCCCCTTAGTCCCTCTCACAGTAGTTATACCCTCTTACTGAGCCCACTCAGTAGTTATGCCCCCTTATTCCCCCTCACAGCAGTTATGTCCCCTTAATGCCCCCTTACAATACCAGTGCCTCCTCACCATAGTGCTGCCCCTGTTGTTTTAATATGATAAAACATTAAAGGGGTTGTGCCAAGATTTTACGTTATCCCCTACTATAATGCAATCAGTTCAGCTAAATACTGGGGGTCCAATCACTGGAAACCCCACCGATCACAAGAATGGGGGTCCCATTCCCCTGTTCTGATGGATCGGCAGGTCATGCACTGCCGCTCCATTCATTCTCTATGGGAGCACCGGAGATAGCCTAGTACAGCGCTTGCCTATCTCCGGCACCCCCATAGAGAATAAATGACCTAAATTAACTGCATCCTTGTAATTTATGATACAGTCCATTCCTATCTGATTGTGGGTCTACTGTACTGTACTCACATCATCAAGTACACATCAGATCTACAATTAGATAGAGTATCACAAATAACTATGATGCTTACTGCTATTAAATAACAGGCACTGCATGTATTCGTGAGTTTTTAAAGGTCTCATGCATGTGATTGTATCTGTTTTGTGGTCCATAAATCGCGGATCTGAAAATCACAGATCCTGGCTGTGAGCATGCCACCATTTTTCTACTCCTGTAGATGTGTCCTATGCTTGTCTGAAAAACAGACAAAAATAGGAGATGTTGTTTCTTTTTTTACCGCGTGCTGTCCGTAACTTTTTATCCTCATTGAAGGGAATGGGTCTGCATCCGTTCCGCAAAAAAATGGGTCCGCATCCGTTCCGCAAAAAATGTGGACAGAAAATACGGTCGTGTGCATGAGGCCTAAGCTGGATGAGGTTGTGTGGGTTTTTATCATTGTAAGGCCTCATGCACATGAACGTATTTTGTTTCCGGATAGGATGCAGACTCATTCATTTCAATAGGTCTGCAAAAAATGCTGTGTGCTGTCCGCATCCGTATGTCCGTTCCGTAGTCCCGCAAAAAAAATATAGCATGTCCTATTCTTGTCCGTTTTAGGCATTGTCACAATGGATCCGCAAAAAAAACTGATGACATACGGATTTCATCTGATTTTTTTTTGCGGATCCGCAATTTGCGGACCGCTAAACACATACGGGTACGGTCACGTGCATGTAGCC
Organism: Bufo gargarizans; assembly: GCF_014858855.1. Lineage (NCBI taxonomy): Eukaryota > Metazoa > Chordata > Amphibia > Anura > Bufonidae > Bufo > Bufo gargarizans. The sequence goes on along the minus strand of NC_058085.1, from coordinate 147,877,389 downwards.
TAATGATCATCATTTCACATAAACTTTTTCTATTGTGGTACTATCAGTGACCTGGTCCAGGAACATATATTACTTATTGATAAATTTATGATTCATTATGGTTCTCGGTATATAGGGTCCAAATCCATAACAAAATCCGCAAGTAACATATGCAGATTTTGGTGCACCAAACTTCGCTTGAAAATTCGCCTAATCATGTATTGCCAGACATCCTGGTGCTGTGCCCCATAGCAACTACATACCTGCTAGTAACACTGCGCTGGTAAATGGGCCTGCCTAAGTATAGAATTCCCCTTACAACAGCTGATGTTTTTCCTTTTGGCATTCCTCGTGAGCATTGAGCCTGTTGGATCTTTTCCATTCTCCAAGCAAAGACGTGACCCAAGCCGCTCCGTCCACAACATTTGGAACAACATTGCTGAGAGAGCCTGGACCTAAGCACTGACAGATGACAGCAGATGGTCAAGTTTATGGTAAGATCATATAGCAGACTCGAGCAACATCACATGCTTCACATGCAAAAGTACATAGCATTTTTTGGGGTATCACAAGTGCAATATTATGATGCAAGAGTGAGTAGGTACACACCACAATGAAAGGCCACTTACACCACTAGATCCCTTTCACAGTGTCCATTGATTCCAGGAAGCCAAAAATGGAAATCTGGATGTTGCAATAACCTGCCTGTGAATCACTGCTCTTATAACACCACGCATTCAAAAAAACTTTTCGTCTGGTACTGGGCAAAAAACATTTGTCCTATACTAAATCGAGTGTGCGGATTACAAATCCAAAGTCAGAATTGTTGTAACACGTCACGTAATTTTGCTATGCATAAGTAGGCCTAAATGAATGAAGCATTTAATAATTGTTTTACTCCAACAATTCCCAGATCTACATCAAAGTTTGCGTAGTAAACAGTGTATGAAAATGCAATGGAATAACCAATTTCAAAAAGTCTTGTTTTTCAGTTTAAAAGTCTTGAGCAAGGCCCAGTAGTGTTAAAAGTGCTTCAGGTATCTGCTTTTGCGCCATTGGGCAGACTAGATGGGCCAAATGGTACTTATCTGCCGACACATTCTATGTTTCTATGTTGAACGATCATTTTCCCGTTGCAAAAACCAGCAGTAGTCCCCCATCATGTTGGGATTCCAACAGCCTTAATACCTGTTCTCCATTGTAGAAATATCTTTATGGAACCGCTCTTCATGTTCGTCACTTACGTGTCCCAAATTGGGTGGGAAAAGTCAAGATGGGAATGTACGAAATGCACTTTCAATGACATTCGGCAGCCAAGTTGTTCATATGCTGTAAGCAGGTTGTCTACTTATTCAGCATAGTTTGCAGCTCGTCTGTTCCCAAGGAAGTTCTGCACTACTAGCACAAATGCATCCCGAGCTGCAGACGCACTCGCTTTGTCAATTCTTGTGCTGATCATAAGTAGTGTATTTGCCACATATGTAGCAGAAATTGTCTGGATCGTTAACACATTTGCGTTTATGCATCTTAAGTTTCACAACTGATAGCACTATAACAGATCACTTTATCCAAATCTGTCCAGCTTGCCTTATATACCTACTGCTGACATCAGCCTGAGTGCGTCCGCACAGGTCTGGACATGTCCATTGGAATATCTCCAATATAATGCATAAATATTATAACTGAATAGGCTTTGCATGTATAACTTAACCCTTTAAGGACCTAAAACATCGCGCCCGCTTGCACGTTTAGCGGGCGCCATAGCCGCCGGGTTTCTGCTATTTTAAATAGCAGATACCCGCTGCACATGTATGCGATCAGCCATAAGGCTGATCGCATGCATTTTCCCTTTAAGATGCCATGGTCAAATGTGACTGAGATCGGGGAACCTGTTACATTGATCTAATAGGTTGAAGCCTCAAGCAGGCTTCAGTGCCTATTAGATGACTATACCGATACAGGCCACTAGGTTGCAGGATTGCATTGGTATAGTGCAAATGAAGTGTTCAAGGGTGTCTATATAGACATCAACGAACACAATAGAGCAATCTAATGATTGCCAGTTATTGTCACCCAAGGTAATTAAAAAAAGTAAAAAAAAAAAAAGTTCAAATCACCCCCCTTTCCTTAAATAAAAATACTTAAACAATAAAAAAATAAACATCATGGGCATCGCCACATGCGAAAATGCCTATACTATTAAAATATAACAATATTAATGGCATACGGCAAATGGCGTAACCGAAAAAAAACGAAAAACTGGCAATTTGCCATTTTTTGTCACTTCAACTACCCAATAATTATTTTATATTCAAAAACCCACACACACTTCAAATTGATATCACTGAAAAGAACAGATCGCCCCGCAAAAAATTAGCCCTCACACAGCCCCGTACACTTAACTTCAAAAAAGTTATAGGGGTCAGAATATCGTTATAAAATGTTTATTTTTTTCCTCAAAGATTTTTTTAAAAAAATTAGTATTAAAACACAAGAAAAATTATCCAAGTGTGGTATCATTGTAACCGTACTGACCTGGAGAATGAAGATAACAGGTCAATTTTATAGTGTACAGTGTTAAAATAATAAAAATAAAACCCTTTATCAGATTTGCGTTTTTTCCCAATTCTACCCATTTGGAATTTTTCCCCCGCTTCCTACTACATGGTATGCAACCATAAATGGTGCCATTAGAAAGTACAACTTGTCCCGCAAAAAATAAGCCCTCATGTGAATGGAAAAATAAAGAAAGTTAGGACCATGGGAAGGTGGGGAGTAAAAAACGACAACGCAAAAATGGAAAATCCCAGGGTCCTTAAGGGGTTAAAATCTAGACGTGTCAGCCAAATTCCGAGTCCATATTTGGAATCAGCGCGCTCATTTTAGTATAAATCACATGTTGTTGCGCGGTGTAATCTCATCTAGGTTGTTTGTGTTATGTTGCATTTCTCTAATTATTGACCCTGGAAGTTGAACCTCACACGGTCTATGTTTTAGACTTAAAGGGATTCTGTCACCTCGCTTTAGGTTATAGAGATGCGGACATGCACCGGCTCCTTGGGCTCCTTACCAAGGTCATTTACATATCTCTAAAATCATTTTTTAAACACAATAAAAGGACACAGCCCTATAGGACAGGTATATTGCGGACATGCTAGCGGCGATCTAGCCGCGCATGTCCGCATCTCTATAACCTAAAACGAGGTGACAGAATCCCTTTAAAACAAAAATGTCACTAGTTCTTCAACATGAGCAGATTGTACAGAAAGACCGAGGCTGGTTTTCGGGGGAGACAAGCTCGACAAATGCAGAGGGCCCCCAAAGCTGCAACTGCCAGGAGCAACATGGGAGTGGAGTGTTAAATCATAGCCACACAGACCTCCCCATCTCCTGTGCTGCACTGATCTATATGGCAATATCATGTGGATACTGTATAGGAGTATTATTTAGGCATTATTTGGACACTGAACAGTAGTTTTATTTGTGCATGGATTGTCAGCTTTCTGTAAGCAATATAATTTGGAGACTGTATGGAGATATTATTAAGGCATTGTATGGCGGTATTATTTATATATGCAGATCTTGTAAATAAAAAAACCTGCCTAAAAATGGCAAGTGGGGAGGAGGAGTTCCTTTGCTTGTAGCTCTGGTCCCCATTTTCTATAAAACTGGGTTGGAGAAATAGGTTTTGACAATATTCCATAAATACAGTACTTTCCTACTGAATGCACCTAAAGGGTCACTGAGTGCTTCCCTCGCTCCTGGTTCTAGCGATTGGTGGGGGTCTCAGCACAGATATGTCTCTGTGACCCTTTAATGTATTATACCACATGCAATATATATGTTTTTTCATAATGTTTTTTCATTCTAAGCTTACAAAATGAAAATAACTTGACTGTACCTGGTGCTATAATAATACGGAATATGAAGGTTATTTGGATTCTGTGGAATAAAGTGTGTAAAGCATTAAGGTTTAAGAAGCTTGTCTCACTTCAGCAAATAGCATTTATCATATAGACAAAGCTAATACAAGGCAGGTACTAATGTATTGTGATTGTCCATATTGCCTCTTTTGCTGGCTTGATTTATTTTTTCAAGGCATTATACACTGCTCGTTTCCAGGGGTTAGCCACCACGGCACCAGAAAGGCTGGCACTTTTCCCTATACTTTGCAAGCACGACCACCTCTACTGGATTGCAGGGTGGTCATAACCCCTGGAAACGAGCAGTGTATAATGTGATGGAGAAATATGGTAAATCAAGACAGCAAAGAAGGCAATATGGACAATCACAATACATTAGTAAATGGCTTGTATTAACATTCTGTACATGATAAATGTAACTTGCTGAAGTGAGACAACCCTTTTAATTTATGATCCTAATTTGACTCCTTATATTGGTAGACAAGCCCTTTCCTTTCCAGCCATTACTGTGTATAAAAATATATATATACCACCCAAGGATGTAGAATTTCCTCTGGATGTCATAGCAAAAGGAATAGACAAGGCAAGCCAACAAAAGTTCCCGAGCACGAACAAATCATTTCCGTTTCTATAGTGTGCCTTCCTGACCATAGTCACTAGACTAGGTTGCCTTGTAAGCAAATCACACTGACATTTTATTACAGTTCTTTTATTATGTTTGTATTCATATGGTGCCAACATATTCTGCTGAACTGTGAAACCAGAGATCTTTATTCAGACACATCAGTTCATGCATACAAACAGCAGGTCACACTGTCCGGAGAACAACCAGTGCTGGAAAAAAAAAGAAAATTTATGGTTAAAATTTGTACAAAGGCAGACCTGAGCGAACGGATATAATGAACTGAAGAAATGAGCACAGAGGAAATGTTTTATCCAATAACTGTGCCTTCAAGGGGTTATCAAAGCGAATTAAAAATCTCGCCTGATTCTCCAGCGCCGTTCTCTGCAGTGCTAGTCCGCTACTCCCACCTTTGTTTGTTATAAGAATAAGAATAATCTTTATTTATATGGCGCCAACATATTCTGTAGCGCTTTACAATCAGGGGTTCATGTACAAACCATCCTAAATAACATATCAACAGACAAGTCAATTACAACAAGAGGAATGGGGTCCCTGCTCGCAAGAGCTTACAATAGATGGAGATAGGGGTGACACAAAAGGTAAAAGTGCTTGTTTTGTACAATGATCCAGCCATCTTGGGAAGATAGGGGAGTAGCTATAAAGCTACATGAGCTGGTCAGCAGCCCATATCTGTAGTGCTTCTGGGTGCATGGGTGCGGTGGAGAGTTTGGTGGAGGATCAGGTTCAAGAAATAATAAATGGGCTATATATGGGGAGGAGTTAGATCAGGGGATGTGATAGGCCAACCTGAAAAGATGTTGTGACGAGACCAATCTTGCCACATTGCATTGGAGAAGCCTGGTTGCCCGCCTGCTTCCTTTAGACTATGGCCCCATGTTGAAACGCTTGATTTTCCCCTGCAAAGACATGAAAGCCGGGTCATTTGGTACTTGCCCTATTTGCACAGTGATCACAGGCAGAGGGGAGGATTTTGTGTGGGAGTGTCTGAGTGTATTGTACGGGGTTAATGGTTGTTTTACAAAACCGTGTGGGTGGTACTAATGTGTAAGAATGTGTATATAAGAACAATAAACACACAGAGTCCACTGCATTACTCTCAACACAGAGCTTGGTCTCGTTCTTGGGGGAATTGTAAGCTGTTCCAGTCCGACTGCTAGGAGTGTAAACCTTTCATATGGTTTTCCTATTCGGCTGTATGCAGCATTCATATGGTTTCCAGTTCGGGAGATTGGTGTCTTTAGTAGCTGCCTGTGTATCTGGAAAGGGAGTATCGCATAAATGGCGTTTACCCCCTTTTATGCCCGGGGTGCCATTACAGATGTGTTATTAGAGAGCGTCTAAAACTAATTTCTAGGGGTAGGGCATTCTAGAGAACTGGTGCAACTGGGAAGAAGTCTTGGAGCTGAGAGTGAGAGATTCGGATTATGGTGGAAGTCAGACGTAAGTCGTTTGTAGAGTGTAGAGCACGGGTAGGGTCGTAGACAGAGATGTAGGGGGGTGTAGCACCGTGGGTGAGGAGAAGCAGTTTAAATTGGATTCTATACTGTCTGGGCAACCAGTGGAATGACTGGCACAGAGAAGAGGCATCAGAGTAGCGGTTGGCCAGATATGTATCCCTGGCTGCTACATTAAGGAAAGATTGGAGAGGGAAAAGTCTGGTGAGGGAGAGGCCAATTAACAGTGAGTTATAGTAATCAAGGTGGGAATGGAGCAGGGCAAAAATTAGAGTTTTTGTTGTTTCCATAGTGAGAAAGGGGTGGATTCAAGCGATGTTTTTGAGGTGCAGGCGGCATGAGCGAGAAAGAGATTGAATATAGGGGGTAAAAGAAAGATCAGTGTCAAACATAACACCAAAACCACGGGCGTCCTGCCTAGGCGTGATAATGGTGCCACACACTGAGATGGAAATATCAGGTTTAGGTAGGTTAGTAGATTGAGAAAACACAAATTTTTTAAAGATTCCGTTTCAGATAGAGAGCGGACATGGTGTTAGAGACAGACAGTCACTGGTGTTCTGTAATACAGCAGTGGTGATGTCACGGGAAGTAATATATAGTTGTGTGTCATCAGTGTAGAGATAGTACTGGAAACCAAATCTGCTGATGGTCTGTTCAATTGAGGAGAGGGCCTAGGACTGAACCCCAACATCAAACATCAGGTGACTACTGCAGCCAATCACTGTCCTCAGCAGTCTACAGCTGAAGACAGTGATTGGCTGCTGCGGTGAGGTGTCAAATCCAGGCGTGTCACTGTACATGTCACTGAATATTGTAATGTCCCCAGTGAAGTGCCTGGATTCGATAATTAAAAATCCCAGACAACCCCTGTAAGGTGGCTATACTCATTAGAACAAAATCATAATAATTATGGTGGGATCGTCTGACTATTTAATTTGTATCAGCTCGTCCCCACTCCCCTGATAGTAGATGTCATAGAGAAGAAGGATCGAGATTTCAACATGCCTCACCCTTTATTCTCACAGGAGATATCCCCACTCTCATTGAAAATAAATAATAATATAGTTATATGGGGGGCCGCACTGAGAATGGAGTTCATTGTAATAGTGGTGACACTGTGCTCCTCTGACCTTGCAGAAGGTATCCTCTGCTTTTATATATGTAACACTGATAGTCTATGCTTAGTATATGCTATTCATCTGCTCCATCCTGCAGGATCAACCCTAGCCTGTGCTTTTCTTTTAGCGACATAGTGAGACGACACATACAGGTGAAACTCGAAAAATTAGAATATGGTGCAAAGTTCATTTATTTCAGTAATGCAACTTAAAAGGTGAAACTAACATAAGAGACTCATTACATGGAAAGCGAGATATTTCAAGCCTTTATTTGTTATAATTGGATGATTATGGCTTATAGCTTATGAAACCCCAAAGTCACAATCTCAGGTCCCCTTTGCTCAGGGGGTATGGATTATTAGCTGACTAGAGTGTGACACTTTGAGCCTAGAATATTGAACCTTTTCACAATATTCTAATTTTAAATTACATTAAGGCAACTACTTTTAAGTTGCATTACTGAAATAAATGAACTTTTGCACGATATAAAAAAATTTCAAGTTTCATCTGTATATAAAAATTGTGCAATTTCTTTTTCTTTTTAATTCTCTTTTTATTGAATTTTCAAGGGGTTAACAGTTGTAAACGTGGTACAGTGTAGACACAGAGTACAAAGAACAAATAAAACATACAGTGGCTTAATTCAGTGGTTTGGAGAGGGGGAGGGAGGGGTGGGGATGGGGTTGTGAGGATTCTAGAGTGGGTGTACGTTGGTTTTGAAGACAAGTGGAAGGCTGAAAAGTCAGCCTGAATTTGTGGGAGGGGCATATTACCTTCTTAAGCGCCAGCCCCCCAGCTCCTCAGGGCGCTTCTGTTTATACGCTGGATAAGGAGTCGTCTTGCTCTGATACTGCACCCTTGCACATCGTGAGCTGCTTCATCCGCTTTGTTTTCCATACACCGCCGTTCACGTCTTCAGGATAGGTAAATAATGTACGATGATGCTCCCAATGGCTCCTCCAGCGGCGGTCACATACTTCCGGCTCGCTGGGTCGGCATGCGTTCCAGCGTGGAAAGCACGCCGATATCCACTCCTGATCCAAGCATTTTTTCACCTTCCTCATGAGGCGGCAGGAGGGGTAGGGTCCGGCCTGCGGGTTAACCCCCTCCACAGGGCCTTCCCCGTCCCGTCATCTGGCTTGGACGCTGTTGCAGGCCGGCGTGCGTTCCAGCGTGGAGCGTACGCCGGAATCCTCCACCATGCCTGGGCTTATGGTCACGTGTTCGGCGTGCGTTCCAGCGTGGAGCGTACGCCGCAATCCTCGGCCAGGCCTAGGCTTCTGGTCACGTGTTCGGCATGCGTTCCAGTGTGGAGCGCACGCCGGAATCTTCACTCAGGCCCGGCAGATCTAATCGGCCAGGTGGCTCCAGTGCGGCGGCTCCAGGGCAGGTAAGCTCTGTCCTCACTGGGTCCCCCCCTTACAGAAGCCTCCGGCCCGGGCCCCATGTTCCGAACTTCTGGTGTCCGGATCAGCGGGCGTTCCAGCGTGGAACACACGCCTATTCCTGCTCTCACATCCGGGTCTCCCGCCCCACTTACTACTCGGCCCCGTCCCCCAGTCTACCCGTCCACATGGTCACCCCCCACCAGGAATTTTTCCCCCTTGTCTCCCTGCTTCCGGGGGGGAATGGCGGTGCGTTCCACGGTGGAACGCACGTCTAGACAAGCCCATATACGAACTAAGCAGGGGTGTCTAGCGCCTGACCAACAACGGTCCACGTCTATAAACGGCCATATAAAAAAATAAGAAAAAACACTCAGCAGGGTAACCCAACAACCAAGCCATCTCAAACGCACACCCGCCGTGCCACGCAGCGCCAGGTGGGATGAAGACAAAGTCATCCTCGGTCCCCTCTCATAGGGGGAGGGCTCCTGGGTCCCCGTTCAGCTGGAAGGGCGCTAGTTTCAGTTCGGTGGTCAAAGAGAGCCGGGGGTCTCACCAGGTGTAGGCTAGATCGTTATCGCACTCCATACGCGACCAGCTTTTACTAAACGCTCATTGCAGTTATCTGTTCTGATCTATGGTGGCAGCAGGGCCACGTGATATATGTATGTGCTTCACGTTATATGGTGTTGTCTTCCTGCTTTCCTGGATCGCCCAGGCTCACACCTATCTCTGTCTCCTGGATCGCCCAGGCTCACACCTGTCTCTGTCTCCTGGATCGCCCAGGCTCACACCTGTCTCTGTCTCCTGGATCGCCCAGGCTCACACCTGTCTCCTGGATCGCCCAGGCTCACACCTGTCTCCTGGTTTGCCCAGGCTCACACCTGTCTCCTGGATCGCCCAGGCTCACACCTGTCTCCTGGATCGCCCAGGCTCACACCTGTCTCCTGAATCGCCCAGGCTCACACCTGTCTCCTGTATCGCCCAGGCTCACACCTGTCTCCTGGATCGCCCAGGCTCACTCCTATCTCTGTCTCCTGGATCGCCCAGGCTCACACCTATCTCTGTCTCCTGGATCGCCCAGGCTCACACTTATCTATGTCTCCTGGATCGCCCAGGCTCACACCTATCTCTGTCTCTTGGATCGCCCAGGCTCATACGTACCTCTGCCTCCTGGTTCGCCCAGGCTGTCACCCTCCCCAGCTATTCTCCCTTCCAACTCTTGTGGATTTGTTCTCCCAGGAACGTATTCTTACCGTTTTTCATTTACACAATATTTTGACCAAGGTCAGGTGACCCAAGACATCAGCACAGGTATTAGCCTCTAATCTCAGGTTAAGCATGTCACATGCTTCAGATGTGGAGGACACCTTGTCACTCCCTGGAACGTCTGTCTCAGGCCAGGCTGGCACCATGTCCCTGAGGTGCTGGACGATCCCCAGGCTCATCGCCGAACTCAATAAGAGAAGCATCACTCACCCGGCCTCGGCCCGCAAAGCAGAGCTACACAAACTGTTGATTACCTCCCCGGGTCCGTCAGGCGTCCAGCCAGGGACCACGGACATTCAACAGTCACTGAGGCATCTGCAAGCCACCATTGACTCTCTGGTCGGCATGGTGGCTGACGCTCAGTCCAGGGTGTCGGTACTGGAGTCACGGCCCCCCCCCCCCCCCAGGCGTCCCACCCTCCGGCTCAGTCCGTCGTTCCTCAGACGGCCGCAATAGGTACTTCTATTTTCACTCCCCAGGTGGCCCCGGACCATTTCATCCCGGACAGTATTAAAAAGGATATCCTGGTTCAACATTCCCTCTCCTCCAATACCATCAGGAACTACCAAGCCGGCTCAAGGCTTATGAAGTGTTTTCCAGGTCCCACCTGCAAGGTGGCTTGGACGACGTCTCCTACATCCTGGCATTCATAGCCCACTGTCACCGCAATCTCAGGCATACAACACGGTCAAGCTGTACCTAGCCAGGATACAGCACGGCGCCATGCTTCATAATCCAAATGGAGGTTCCATTTTTCCAGTGCAGGCAGTCAAGGCGGCCCTTAGGGGAGTTCAGAGGTGCGGGGATGCCCCTCCCGCCCGTAGACAGCCTGTCTCCGGCGAGATGTTTAGGAGATCGTCGTCCGCGCTGGATGGACATCCTTTTGGGCACTCTCCTAGTTTGGTTATTAAGGCAGCCATGTACCTCAGGTTTTATGGGTTCCTTAGGCCAGGTGAGTTCACCAGCACCTCTCCTAAACGTCAGGGATTGCAGGTGCGGCAATTGTCCTGGGTCCATGACCATTTTGTCCTCTGGCTCCCATCCACAAAATCCAATCAGCATGGGCCTCCCTTGGAGGTCAGGTTCTGCAAAACTGCTAACGATTGTTGCCCGGTCATGGTCCTCCGTCAATCGGTAGCTCTGCTACAAGATACCCCCCTAGATGGCCCGCTGCTACCTTGGCACGGGAAGTTCCTGTCTTCAATCCAGTTCGTGTCCCACATCAGAACGCTGGCTACAGGTCTCGATTACAACCCGTCGGCCATCACTGGGCACTCGCTCCAAACCGGGGCTGCGTCCTCAGCATCAAAAAATGGGGTCCCGGCGCATGTGATCAAAGGCATGGGTCGCTGGCATTCTTCTTGCTTCACGAGGTACATCCCGAACCCGTACGTAGAGATTTCCCTGGCTTCTGTAAACTCGTTCTCTGAGAGGAATTAAACGTTTTCGGACACTACTCTGCTCTCCTCGTTTATTTTTGCCCACTACTAGGCTTACCCTCACTCCTGGCTCCCGGCACAACACAGCCAGCTTAGGTCAGGGGTAAGCGCTTCCCCTCATCCGTAGCCCTAATCCTCTCCCATAAATGAGACAAGTAGGAATCCATTGCGAACTCAGATTGTCTCTGCTGGTTCATTGAGGACAGGTGTAGTTGAGCGAAAGGCTGGCCAGTCCTTCCATGTCTTTTGGAAATTTGTCTGTGTTCTAGACTCCCAAGCGGCGAGTTCCTCCATATGATAAATGTACTTTGTGTAACCACTGAAGAATAGTAGGTGAGGTCTGTTGATTCCAGTATTGGGGTATCAGTAACTTCGCTGCTGCCATCAGAAAGCGGAAGAGTCTTTGCTTAGTGTGAGGAATGTCGTCCAATCTAATGTTAAGTAGAACAGATATTGGTGATGGGGTTATGTCTAATGCGCATATACGTTATGTCATTTCTAGTATCTCGGACCAAAAAGGCTGGATGACCGGGCAGTTCCACCACATATGTAGGTATATGCCCCTTGAGTGGAGGCATCTCCAACAGTTGTCGGAGCTAAGGCAGTTCATCTGTTTGAGGTGAGTTGGAGTGAGATACCATCTGGTAACCAGCTTGAATGAATTGAGTGACGGTATAATTGAGTGTGAGTGATGGTATAATTGTTTTATTTTGTGTTTTGTCCATGTGGTATCAAAGTCTCTACCCCACTCTGATACATATATTTTGTCCCATGGATTTTTAAGAGCTGGAGGATCTTGTAGACTTGGGAGAGTAGATGTTTGGAGGGGGTTCTTGAGACGATCAATTTTTCAAACTGGTTCAAATCCCTCTGAGGGTTAGGGGAGGTCAAATAGGGGGTTACTATGGTTTGGATATGCACTTTTTGTAAAGAGTGTAGGGAGGTGTGGGTTTATTGGTCTTCAGTGTTTCCTGGGTCTAGGAATGTGTGGATCGAGATATATTTAAATTCTGAGTTTCTGATACCGACGCCTGAGTATTTTGTGAGGTATAATTCTGCGAGGTCCGCTAGTGTCATGAGAGGGGATAGGATGGGGCTGAGATTCCCCATGTGTGACTGTCAGATTCTCAGTGATGTCTGGGTGATGGAATTTTGTATCAGTTGACTTGGCGTTTATTTTTCCCTTCGCGAAAGAAGGGATCTCAACAGACTGCCTGCTAGTTGTTCTTTGAGAGGGACCCAAAGCTTATCTGTACTCGTCCATTGTATCAACCTTGATAAGTGCACTGCTTCACAATATAGTCTGCAATCAGGTAGTGCCATACCTCCTCTTGTTTTGTGTTGAGTTAGCAATGCACTGTTTAAGCGGAGTCTTTTGTCACGCCATAGGAACTTGCTTGTGAGTTTTTTAATTGTGGTGAAAAATGAGGTTGGGAGTGGGATTGGCAATGTCTGGAATCGATATAATAATTTTGGAAGTAATATCACTTTAATGAGATTTTTATGTCACATCCAAGACAGGAAAGGGAGAGACCATGACTCTAGAATTGATTGGAATGTTCGGGGAATAGGGGTGTAATTGAGGATGTATAGGTCCTTCCATGCTGAACTAATCTTTAGACCGAGATATGTAATGTGTGATGTTGGCCATTGAAATGGGTAACTAGTTGGTAGTTTGCCTCTTATTTCCTTGCTGATATTTATTCCGATGGCTTCTGATTTGGTGGCATTTATTTAGAAGTTTGAAACAAGACTGTAGTTATGTAGGCGCATCTGTAGCGCGGGTATTGCTGTGGTTGGGTCTATTATGAACATTAAAATGTGTGTACGAAACTTCCGTCGTTGTATCCTCTGATGTCTGGGTGTTCCCTGATTGATTGTAATAGTGGTTCAAGGGATAGAACGAACGCAACAGGGGATAGGGGGCATTCCTGTCTGGTCCCGTTACGTATCTCAAACAGAGACCTGTTAATTCGTAGTCTAGCGGTGGGGCAGGAGTACATAACAAAGATCGCGTCAATGAAAGTTTGTGGGAAACCAAAATGACTCAATACCTGCTTCATGTAGGCCCAGTCCACCCTGTCGAACACATTCTCCATGTCGGTCCCCAACAGCACTAATGGGGATTTTTTGCGTGTCACGTTTTGTATTAAGGACAAAACTCTCATGGTGTTGTCTTTTCCTTCTCTGCCTGCTACAAATCCCACCTGCTCAGGAGAGATTAGAGGGGATATCAGGGGTTTTAGTCTGTTTGCCAATAGGCTGGCGTAAAGCTTTAGGTCTGTGTTTAACAGTGAAATTGGTCTAAAACTGCCACATTGTGTAGGGTCTTTTCCTTCTTTGTGTATTAAGGTAAAATAAGCCTCTAGTGCTTGTTGAGGTATCAGGGCCCCTGATAGATATGCGTTACAAGTGTCTGTCAGCTGTGGGATTAGGACAGAAGAGAAGGCTTCATAATACGAGCTAGGAAGGCCAGCCAGACCTGGGGCTTTGCTTTTTGCGCATCTCCGCAGGGTGTACTGGACCTCCTCTCGGGAGAAAGGTTTTAGAAGTTCTGCATAGGCTGATGGTGGGAGGGTGGGTAAGGTGATGTGTGATAGGAACTTTTTGATGGAGAGGGATCTGTTGTGTGAATCTCCCCCTCGTTCCTGGACGTTTAGTTGGTACAGAGAGGAGTAGAAATTGATGAATTCTTCCTCTATTTTTACCAGGTCTTTGGTGATGTCTCCTGTTTTAGTTTTGATTTCTAGTATATGTGTACGAGGTTTTCTTCTTTTAATAAGGGACATCATGAGTTTTGAGGCATTATCTCCATGTGCATAGAATGAGTGTTTTACTGACATGTAGATTTTCATTTTTGTTTAGTATGTCACAGAGTTTTAAAGGCGTTGATGTAAGTTGTTGGAGGTGGGTGATTGCTAGCGATTGTTTGTGTGTTTTTTCTAATCTTCCTATCTCTAGTTATTTCTTGTATTTGTAGGTCTCTTTGTTTTATAATGGTATGTATCCGCAGATATGAATTCCCCTCTGATTGTGACTTTGTGGGCTTCCCAAACCATCAGGGTGGAGGTTTCTGTGTTCAGATTTTGTTGAAGAAGAGGTCGAGACAATCCATTATTTTAAAGTGAACCAAAGGTATGGAGAGTAGCGTCTCATTTAGGCACCAGGGTGTTTTGGAGGTTGCAGTGTGTGTAGAGGGTGAGGGTCCGTTCTATTGGAGAGTGACCTGAGTGAATACTTGAGCCTATTATTGAGGACTGCACTTAGTTGAGAGATGTCTGTTGAATGAAAAAATAATCTATCCTGTGATAGGAGTTGTGCGGAGAGGAGTAAAATGGGTAATCCCTCTCAGTAGGGTGGGCGAAGCGCCAAGTGTCTTTCAGCGAGAGAAGTTGTAATGATTTTTTCATATGCTTAAGGGTTTTGTATGAGAGGGAAGATTTCTCAGAGGTGGTATCCAACAGGGGGTCTAGTGTCACATTAAAGTCTTTCCCTATGATCAGTTCCTTTTTTAAGGCTGTCTAAAAGAGTTAGGGTGGAGCGGATCCATGAGGCTTGTTGTGTGTTTGGGGTGTAGATAATTGCTAAGGTGACCAATGTTCCATCTAGCCTCCCTATTAGGATAAGTGTCCTGCCGTCTGAGTCTATATGTGAGTCCAAAAGGTCGAAGGAGATATGTTTGGCTATAGCAATCGATACTCCTTTGGAGTTTTTGGTAGGAGTGTGTGAATGGAACCACTTGTCGAAATAGTGTTTGTGGAATGATGGGATTTTATCTTTCCTGAAGTTGGGCTCCTGAAGAAGGAGAATGTCTGCTTTTGCTTTTTTAAGGTTATGAAGGATTTGGGAGCATTTAACGGCTGAGTTGAGGCCTCTGGTGTTGAACAAAATCAGTTTAAGTGTAGCCATTTTAGGGGCAAGTAGATGGCCAGCCAGACCATGGTTCTGATAGATCTGGGTAAATGTTGGTTGTGTGTGTTGCCTGAGAAGTCCTGGGGGGGGGGGGGGGGGGACGACGGATGACAAACAATGTTAATAGTTTGAACATTGAGGATGGGTGAACCATAATGTGAGCAATTTGCGAACAGGGTAACAAATCAGCCATGGGGCCAACTTCATTATTTGAAACATTAGTGAGAAAAAAGGAGATTCTGTATTTTTTTAGATCAGCACCTCGAAAATGGTCTGGTCTATGGTCCTTCTATGTAAGAGGGGGGCCGGAGGCAGGGTGACGCAGGGGCATGCTTCCCCCTCCCCAACGTGGGATTAGGAGTAGCTTAAGGAGTAGGAGTAGTTAAAAAAAGTAGGATCTTGTGCTGTAGAATAAGAAGACCCTTACTGTGCCGCTGCTTCCCCCTGCAGCCAGACCAACACATCAAAACATGTATAACTATAGGGAACATAATTATAAACTGGATAAGAACGTATTGATGTGTTATCTAGCACTTATCGCTTTACAGCTGAAGAAGTCAGGTGGGATCCACTTTGAATGCGTCTAGGTGTCAGCTTTCCTTGACGTTTGCGGTTTCTGCCACACTTCTCTGCGCCGACCATTTCCCATGGTGTTGATGTCGGGATGGTTGGTTGGGATGTCAGGTCTTGCATCGGGGACCAGTCCGGAATGTCTAGGTCTGTGATCTTTAGTAGTTGTAGGATCTCTGGTAATTCCGAGTGATCTCTTAGAATTAGTCTTTTTCCCTCTAGTGTCAAGGGGGACCAAAATGGAACAGCCATCTATAGGGGATGTTCTGTCTTCTTAGAATCTCCGTTAGTGGTCTCAGGATATTTCTTTGGAAAAGTGTAAATCTTGCTAGGTCCCGGAAGATAGATATGGTAGATCCCTCCATCTTGGCAGGGAGCTTCGTCCTAGCCAGGCGCAGGATGTCATCTCTGACTCTTGAGTGGAAAAGGCGGCAAATTACATCAGATGTTGGGGGTATAGCCCTTAGGGCTCTATGGGCCCTTTCAATTGAGATCTCTAGCGAGTAAGAGTCTCCCAGAATAGAGAGTAATATTTGTTTGACAGTGTCGGGCAGAGCTTCTGGTAATACTGTTTCGGGAATACCCTTTAGGGTCCATTCACACGTCCGCATCCGTTCAGAAATTTTGCGGAACGGGTGTGGACATATTAATTCTCTATGGGGACAGAAAAGATGCGGACAGCACACAGTGTTCTATTCGCATCCGCATTTCCGTGCCGCGACCCCGAACTTCCGGGCTTCGGCCCCGAACTTCCGAGCCGCGACTCCGCAAAAAATAGAACATGTCCTATTCTTGTAGGCAGTTCTATTGGCAGTTCTATTGGGGGTGTCGACCGGGTGTATTGCGTATCCGCAATCTGCGTATCTGCAATACACTACAGACGTGTGAATGGACCCTTAGACGCAGGTTGTTTCTTTGAGCTATTTTGTTCATATGTGACTGACAGGAGTTAAAGGTTGACGGAGCAGCCTCAGTGTATGAAATTAGTTGAGATTGTGTGGTTTCCAATTGCTCGACTCTTTCTATACTTCTGACATCTTTGATATCTTGCAGTTCCTTCAACACTGGTTCTAAGGCTTTAGCTAGGGCTTTCCCTAGGAAGGCTCTGGATATAGGGAGGCCTCTGTCGGTTTGTCTGTCCTTTCCATCACTCTCCATCTCTTGTTGATTAGTGTGCTAGAGGTCTCTTTCTGTGGTTCTGTCTGAGAAATCTTGGTTTGAATGACTAGGTTTAGAGGGTGAGGAGGATCGATATTTCTGAACAAAGGAGTCCAAAGATCCTGTATTGCGTGTGGTGGATGCACCCCTGGACTTGTGAGGACCAATTTTCACCATATGTAGTAATGTTCAGTTAAGGTTTTGTACATATTCTGCGACTTTTGAGGGTGGGGTTTGAATCTTCTCTTGTTCATGGCCCCAGTTAGCTGAGTTGTAGAAAGTTAGAGCATCATGTTTGCACCTTTTTTATAGGTATTTGATGAGAAAATTGGGTCAGTGGCCCTTAAAATTTGAGGCTTAACCTCCAAAATTCCCTTGGGAATTAAGTAAGTACGGGGAATGTGAGGGCCTCAGTCGGGCCTGCAGATAAATTTGCACTGGGTTTACTTGATTGCGCCTGGAGAGCGCAATCAAGTAAAGCTATGGGGTTATCCGGCTTAGTTCCCAGGTGAGGTAGCTCGTTTATTCACTCTGCTTTCTCTGATATGGCTGGCTCCTGTGGGTGGATTGTCAGGCAGTCAACTAGAGAGCAGTAGAAAAATTGGGTCGCTGGCCCTTTAAATGATGAGGTTTATGTGGACTTCAGTCACGTGCTGTGGGTCCTCAAAAATGTAGGCAGTGCCTATGTGGGTACAATAAGAGTGGCTGTTTAGGACTTGTCTGATGGTCTTGTGCTAGCAACAGGTGAAGCTCGTGGCCAGGAAAGATGGCGGGTCGGACGTGTCACTTTACCGGGTAGGCCTTAGCAGTGGTACAGGCTCAACTGGGGCCCTCTGTACCGGTCCGGGGGTCCTGCTGGGTCGGAGTGGGTGCTTGACTGTTTGGTTACTTGGTTATTGGACCTCTGTGTCTACTTTGCCTTGTACTTGGTAGGCCCGGGGTTGTGGTTCTGGCAGGGTCCTGACGGTGTTCTTTTAATAATGCCCGGGAGGTGTATAAAGATCCCTGGGTATAAAGGTCCCTGGGAATAAGTTCTTTCGCAACTTATTTCAGCTATGTTTTTTTGTTTTTCACAGATTTAAACATGAGCCCCCACGTTAAAACTCATTTTGAAAATGTTTAGCTCAGTATTGAGATGCAATTTTCCAGTTATAATATTCCAGCTATAACAAATAAGGCTTATTCATGCAACGGAAGTTTTTAAGATCTCTGATTATAGCCATTGAATTTTTATTCTACAAATGTAGAACTTGTACAAATTGTATAAATTGTGAACTTTTTTTATATTCCAGTATAAAGAACAAAGGGGTGATACTCTGTAGATGATAACAGAAAAGCAATGAGGCAAATAGAGAAAAAGTATTGGTTTAAAAGGGAACCTATCACCTCCAAAAACCATCCCAAGCCGCCAACAGTACCTGACAGTACCCAGCAGCGCGTTTCCGACTATAATTTTCTTCCTGAAGGCCTATGCGACTAAAGCTCAGAAAACGTTCTTCTCACCCCTGCCGGCGCGCTTCTCTAGCCATGCTTGAAGTCAAGAGGGCAGCGGCCTCCTTGCTTCAAGTCAAGGTAACCACGCCCCATTCCGTGCCCCTTGCAGAAATCTAATGTTCTAATGAAGGAAGCTTCTGCAAGAAGAACATATCTACTACATGAAGATAACATGCTGGTTTGACCCAAACCGATTCCAGATCATGTTATTTACACAAAAACACACACGCTGTGTATATGCTTGCACAGATGTAACAAATAGAACTACCGGAAAATCTGGTTCTTCAGACTTTATCTTTACATAGTTCAGTGTTAGTCATAATGACGGTTGTTTTTTGACACATAAAGCAAAGCCCAATGAACGGCATACCGCTATAATAAAAAGACCATTCTAATCAGTTTTTATATATGTAGAGTAACACAATTGACGAGATTTATCAAGAGTGGCGTCCCATACACCAGTCTTGATTCCCTGTGTTCTGGAGTAAGCTGTGCCTAATTTATTAAGAGGCATATGCTTCTTGATAAATTAGACACATCTCTGCCCTGCCGTGCTCCAGAAGCTCAAATAGTTGGTGTAGGCTTTAGCTATACCTTATGCCAAATAGGTGCCATCCCTCCTACTGAGCCCCGCCCCTTTTTCTTGCCACAGAAAAGTGGCAAAATGCTGAAAAAGTTGCAAATTATGGCTCAAATATGGCATGCAAAATAATTTGCAACTTTTTAGCAACACAGTAAATAGCATAATAAATGTCCCTCAATATGTTTAGTCACCCCTTTAAAAGGAACCTGACAATAGGTTCATGCTGCCCAAACTATAGGCAGCGCACCATCCCAACAGGCTACCTTATTACAGAGCGCTGTACTTGATTCCGATGTGTAGCGGTGTTTCAAAGAAAACATAGTTTAAAGGCGCATTCACACGACCGTTGGACGGATGTGTCTGTGTTGCGGACTGAAACCTGCAGACCAGCAAAACACGGGCACTGGCTGTGAGCACTCTGCATAGTGTTGCAGACCCATTGATTTCAACAGGTTCGTGATCCTCAAGATGTGGCGAAAGATAGTACACGTCCTATCTTTTGCAGAGCAGAGGCATGGGCCCAGAAGCACACAGAAGCCCTGATGTGTGCTTCCAGATCCATGCCTCCACGCCACAAAACATAGAACATGTCCAATCTTTCACTGCATCTAAATATTTTTCTATACATATAGGATATTTTTATGAGCGGTGTTGCTATCCCATGCACTGCCAGGAGATGCCCTTAATTTATGATGAGGCACGTGCCTTGTCATAGATTAATTGCATCCTCCAGCAGTCTACGCCTAGAATAAAATCTACGCAAGCTTGTAGCTGGCATCATTTACACCATAAAACTGGCAAGAGCAGGGTAAAAACGGCATTTGCGCAATGCTCAATCACATGTTCTTATAAACAGGGCATATACTCCAATAGCAGGCAGCTGTACTTTATGGGGCAGCGGCAGGGAATTTCAATTTCTCTGCTTGTTCAAAATTTAACCCCACCCCCCAGTCTAAAATGGTAAAATTATCAAAATTCTAATTAGGGAATTTCCTAATATTTCTGGATAAAAAACAAAAAATTTTTTTGCTTTCTTCTATAAGCAGTACCACCACTGGCCACATGTTGTGTGCGATATTATAGCTGTACCCCCTTGACTCTAATGGAGCTGAACTAGAATACCAGACACAATCCATGACCAGGGACGGACTGGGAACTTAAAGTGGCCCTGGAAAAATTACTAAAAGTGGCCCCCGTTTTGAAGTCGGGTCCAAATTGATGGAAGGCAGGGCCAGCAATACCATATTGTGGCACATTATACCACCCCGACAGAGCCCATCACAAAATACTGCCAGCAGCACAAAATACATCCCCCAAAAAAACACCTGCAGGCCATGAGGAGGGCCCAGGTGGCCCCCTGGACATTGGCCCACTGGGAAATTTCCCTGTAAGGTCTGTGGACAATCCGCCCTGTCCATGACAAACTGAGAATGTAAAGCACTGCTGAGAGAGGGTTACTACGCATACACTGTATAGCGTTTCCTTTACTAGGATCTTTACGTAGCGAAGATCACACTAGTGACTAAAGGCCGTGACTTTCGACTATCACTTTTCTGCATGAGCCAGGGTTGTTGCTGTCAGGGGTGCAGAGGTAGCATTCACACTTGTCCACATATCTGAGGGGGCTCAAGGGCTCTTGGCCAGATAAGATGGCACCATTAGCCTTAGTAATGCAGGATACGTGAAGGCCCTGCTGCACATTTTGCAATGGGGCCCAGAAGCTTCAAGTAATGCCTTTGACATGGGCCATAGGGGACAATAGTAGTCTAATCTGCCCCCTTAATACTATGCTGGTGCCTTGTCCTAACTATCAGCATCTCTTCTGTGCATAGACAGCCCTGTAAGGGCGCATTCACATGACCGTGTTTTGGATTCCGCTGCGCACCATAATGCGACTTGCACTTGGCCAGTATCCATGTTTTGCGGATCTGCGGTTTGCAGACTGCAAAACACTTACGATCGTGTGAATTCCTCCTAACAGTTACTTTATATGTAGAGTATACTCTCATTCACTTGTTGACTTCTGTTATGACCATACACATGCGGCAACTTTCAGCCTAAAAAACTGGAACATATCTCCCAAATTCTCATGATTAATGAGGTTCCAGTCAGTAGGATCTGTACTGCTATGACTCTATGACATGTCTGATTGACACAATATCAAATTATGTCTTCACAGACCCCTATAAATGTATTTCCCAATGTCATCCTCTGAAAACATTCATCAGTCTGAAGTCTGCAATCATGAGTCATGCTTAGTAAACGTGCTATCCGTGTGTTACATCATTTAGGCAATAGGATGTATGTGTGTGGATCAGTGACACGTTTCATAGATTATTTCATGAAAAATGAAATAATCGCTTGTTGGATTGATTTCTGCTTTATTGCTATTGGAACATACATATAGGATCATTCCGTTAAAAACACCTGCCTATAAGACGCACTTAGGTTTTAGAGGAAAATAAGATTTTTTTTTTTTCATCAGACCTCAAATTAGACCCCCCAATGTTAATAAGATCCCCAAATCAGACCCTCAATGTTAGAGGTTTTCAGCGGAGGTCTGACACCCAGCACCCTCGCCGATCAGCTGGTTGAAGAGAAGGCCATGCTCCGTGCCAGTGTAGCCTTCTCTTCATTGTTTAACTGCTCACCATTGACATTGCAGCGCTGAGCAGGTGTAATTACAAGTCGTCCCATTCACTTCAATGGGACAGCTCGTTTCCTATACAAGTGTTGGCCTCAGATCAGACCCCTATGTTAATAAGACCCCCAATCAGATCTCAGATCAGACCCCCATGTTAATAAGACCCCCAATCAGAACTCAGATCAGACGCCCATGTTAATTAGATCCCCCCCAATAAGACCTCAGATCAGATCCCGCAATATGATAGACAAACCGACCATTCAGAACAGTGTAGACTTGTGGAAGGAGGCAAACACATGGGGCCAGATTTATCATTACACTTACATCTTACTCCACTTTTACATATGTCCAAAGTCACTTTTGGCTAAGTCAGAGTTATTAATGGTCCTTTAATACTGTGATAAATGTGGTTTGACGGTAGCAGTTTATCCTTCAGTAAGCGGCTTTACAAAAGTCGCAAGTGTTTATGAAAAGTTGCATGTTCTATTAAAAAGTCGCATAACATAAGCATGGCCCTCATTGGAGTGAAATTGCGCAATTTTTTGCGACTTTCTAAATTGTTTGCATAAGGAAACACGCCCACTTTCAGAAAACTGGCGAGCATAGCGCAGAGCCAAAAAAAGTTGCAAATATATGCGCAGTTTTAGCAATTGTGCAAAAATGTTTCACTTTTTCACTCCATTATTTTGACGTGAGCTAATGATAAATCTGGCCCATATAGTTCTATATTAGTTTTGTACGTATAGTTTTAGCTGACCCCAGCTAAAACTTTTCTACTTGGCCAATCACATTTTCAGCAGAAATCTGGCATCTGCTATTACAAATGATCATTGCGTAAACTTTTCAAACTATGTTTGGCCGAAATGGCCCGAATCAGCCATATCATCTGACTTTTAAGTAACGTGTATGGGCAGTTACAGTGGTCTGGATATAGGTCTAGTTCACACAGTAAAGGAGCGGTGCTATTTTATTCATGTGTTGTTTTTTTACGTAAATTAGGAGCATCCCAAACAGCAGAATAATATTAATAATGAAAAAAGATATATTCTCCTCTTCTCCTATTTTTTTCAGTTTTGGCTGGCAAAATCACATGAATAACTGCATAAAGCTGCTGCCTCACAACATCTTTTAATGGCTTGTATAAAACATCAAAAAAGAGCAGAAAAAAGCAAGGGAACTGTCTCAAAGCACCACTACATTTTCAATGGGTCCGTTGAAAACTCGGCTAATGCACCGTTTGCCATCCGCGTCTGTGATCCGTGGTTCCAGTCCGTCCAAAAAATATAACCTGTTCTATTATTTTTGCGGAAAACGGTTTTAGGCCCCATTCAAGTCAATGGGACCGCTAAAAAACGTGGAGGGACACAAGATTGTCATCCCCGTCCGCGCGTCCGTTTTTTTTCCTATGATTTGCATGGCAAACCTGTCTTAGACTTTTTTTTTACATTCCTTTATGTCTGGTGGTCCTCCAAAAATAAAGGAAGACACACGGAACCAAAAACGGAAACGGATCACGGAACAACGGAATGCCTTATGAGGATGTTTATGTGATTTTCACCAAGTTTCCACACCAAATCCTCACCAAAATTCCCGCCGTGAGCGGTCCGTGGAACCACGGGCTGGATTCCTGCTGAGAGCAGGAGCGCACGGCGTCATTGGTTGCTATGACGCCGTGCGCTCCCTGCTGCCGCCGCAGTACAGTAATACACTGGTATGATCTATGTGGATTTTGACATATATTTGCCCCAGATTGTATTGCAAAGGATGAAACCTCCTTCACATTTCTATATTACATTGCCGACCGTTCGTAAATTCCTGGCTAGTCTTTAAAAAAAATTTAACATTTTTCTAACATGTAAAAAAAAAATTGGATGTGTTTTTGGGAAAATCTGGAAAAACATTATGTTGATTATTGTGATTGTTATTATTTTAGAGGTCGCAGTAACGCTAAATGCACACGACCGTCTGTGTTTTGCGGTCCGCTAAAAAACGGATGATGTTCCGTATAGCAACCTTTTTTTTGCGGATACATTTTTTTTTGCGGATCCATTGTAATATAGCCTATCCTTTTCCGCAAACTACAAAAAAATAGGACATGCACTATTTGTTTTGCGGGGCAACGGAACGGACATACTGATGCGGACAGCACACGGTGAATGGGGCCGCATCCTATCCACAAAAAAAAAATGAACGGACACGGAAACAAAGAACGTTCGTGTGCATGTAGCCTTAGGCTGGAGCATAAAGGTCATATGTGTCGTGTGACATGCAGATCACAATGTTCAATTGCGACATCACATCTAATAGTTGTTAATGGGGTTGCGAAGAGACAGATGACACGGTGTGAGGTGTCAGTCACCAAAAATCCAACATTTTTGGCTGTTTACTCACAAGCGACTTTTTGCGTATTGTGGATACACATGTTCACATTTAATTTGCAGACCCATGGTTTTCAGTGGGTCTGTGGTCCACATTTTGTGGACATTGCCTATCTTTTTGCAGAACGGATGATCCATGTGCTTTCCAATCCGTATGTTCGTTCTGCAAAAAGATAGAATTTGTCCTTTATTTGTCAACAAAATGCGTACCGTGGACCCATTGAAGTTAATGGGTTCAAGAAAAATGCAGATGCAACATGGACCGGATCAGTATTTTGCGCATACGCTGACTGCAGAACGGATACATTCATGTGCATGGGGCCTTATACTTTCTCTAGTTTTATGATCCAGTCCCGATGTGCCTTCCAAAACTGCATCAGGAAACCTGACCCCGAGGCTGTACCCTTGAAAAAAATAGAAAGGTTGGCAACCCCGCAGGCAGGTTGGTTGTCACTCAGCATTCCTGAGAACAGATCTATCACATATATAATCAGGGGTGGTCTGCCAACTTATAGCTGCCCTGGAAAAAAACTAAAAGTGGCCCATCCAAATTGACAGAAGGTGGGAGCAACACAAGTAGGGGAGCTCAGCCATACCATATGCAATGCAGGAAGGTGGATGGCGGGTCAGTAAGCCATGGGGTCCTGTGCCCGCTGTAGTATTCAACTATACATACATCATGATAATGGTAATACAGTTGAATTCAGGAGGGCATCTGCGGTACCCAGCTGGGTAAATAAGTACCTGATGCTCCCATCGTTAATTCGGGCTCATGCACATGACCATGGTTTGGGTCCTGCCAAAATATGTCGATTGGATGCGGACCCATTCACTTCAATGGGGCAGCAAAAGATGCAGACAGCACATGTCCATTTCATGCTGTTTGCAAAATTATAGAACATGTCCTACTCTTGTCCGTTTTAGGCATTGTTACAATGGATCCACAAAAAAAAAAAAAAACGGATGGCCTACAGACCGCAAAACACATACGGTTGTGTGCATGTAGCCTTACACTGAGGAAGTCAAAGAACTTACTACGTACATAGTATTAAGAGTCACCCCAACAACAAGCATCTATGAGGGAGGCACCAGGTTAAATTTTCAGAGCTATTGGGAGAAAAAATTGCATAAGTGGCTAAAATGGTCCCAGCAATTCAAAGACATGGCACCAACTTCACCCACATAGCACCCACATGGTCCAAGAAAAGACTTATCGCCTTCCAAATCGTAATTCTGCTGCATTATGTCTTCTACAATGTCTTCTACATACCATGAAATTCTGCCATATTTTACAAGTGTGTTTTGGGGTGTTGTTTTTTTTATTTTTAAATAACACCTTTTATTAAACTTTTCTTATTCTATAGAGAAATCTGAGGAAAAAAAATAGTACATTCAGAGCATACCATGGATAAAAAAAAAACAAAGCCAGGGAACAAAAAAAACAACACACGAGGATATTGTCTTGAAGGTCTCTTTCACACAAACAATACGAATTATGTCAGTATGCGTTCAGTAAAACTCGTACCATTTCACAAGCAAGTTACGTCAGTTTTGTCTGCGATTGCATTCAGTGTTTCAGTTTTGTTTGTGTGGGTGCAATCAGTTTTGATGCGTTTTTCCTTTTAACCCCTTAAGGACTCAGCCCTATTTCACCTTAAGGACTTGGCCAGTTTTTGAATATCTGACCAGTGTCACTTTATGTGTGTGTAACGGATCTCCTGGCACCCCGACCGGGTACCTCCGTCGATGGATGCTCCTAGTGCTTCCCGAGGACTCCAAGCACTCCACTTGACACCGTACGCACTGCAGACCCCACGAACAGCCGAAGCTTGGTTGAGGTCTCACCGTCTCCTACCCACCCTGGACCTACGACAAGGCTCCAGGTTTTAGTGGGTGAACCTCTCTCCTAAATCCAGAGAGCAGGAACAGCTCTTACAAGAGCTAGTAGTTATGCCAGGGGAGTATAGCAAATCTTTAGCGTATAGCAATCCCCCAGTGTCGATCAGTTACCCAAACACCAGCCTCAACATGGTAAAGGGTAAAAACAGGAACTCTTTGGGTTGGTTTCGCCACAGTGTGAATAACTTACCCAGGCCGTTCTGAGATTGTTTTTTCGTCACATATTGTACTTCATGACACTGCTAAAATTGGGTCCAAAAAGTAAATTTTTTTGCATAAAAAAAGACCAAATTTACCAAACATTTGGAAAAATTTGCAAATGTCAAAGTTTCAGTTTCTCTACTTCTGTAATACATAGTAATACCCCCAAAAATTGTGATGACTTTATATTCCCCATATGTCTACTTCATGTTTGTATCATTTTGGGAATGCATTTTATTTTTAGGGGATATTACATAGCTTAGAAGTTTAGAAGCAAATTTTGAAATTTTTCAGAAATTTTCCAAATCCCACTTTTTATGGACCAGTCCAAGTCTGAAGTCACTTTGTGAGGCTTAAGTGATAGAAACCACCCAAAAATGACCCCATTTTAGAAACTACACCCCTCAATGTATTCAAAACTGATTTTTACAAACTTTGTTAACCCTTTAGGTCTTCCACAAGAGTTCATGGCAAATGGACATAAAATTTAAGAATTTCGATTTTTGGGTAAATTTTTCAATATAATACATTTTTTCCAGGAACAAAGCAAATGGGAGGACATAGAAGGAGGGGAACGCTATATGGTTTTTGCAAGGCAGATTTTGCAGGACTGGTTTTGTTTATACCATGTCCCATTTCAAGCCCCCGTTGCACCACTAGAATAGAAATTCCCAAAAAGTGACCCCATCTAAGAAACTACACCCCTCAAGGTATTCAAAACTGGGTTTAAAAACTTTGTTAAACCTTTAGGTGTTCCACAAGAATTAATGGCAGATAGAGAAACAATTTTAGAAAAAATGTTATTTTTATAGGGCTTTAAATTTTTTTAGATTTTACACTATACTCATTTGAGGAACAAAAAAAAATCTTTTAGTATCTCCATAGCTTGGGAGCTACATTTTTTTTTTTGTTGGACGACTATCTAATGTAGGAGCTCATTTTTTGCGGGATGAGATGGCGGTTTGATTGGCACTATTTGCGGGTGCATATGACTTTTTAATGGCTTGTTATTGCACTTTTTGGGCTCCAAGGTGACAATAAAATTGGCTTTTTTTTTACATACCGTAGTTTTTATTTGATTTTTTTTACGGCGTTTATCGAGGGGCTGGTTTATGGGGTATTTTTATAGAGAAGATTTTTACGGACGCGGCGATGCAAAATATGTATGGCTCTCAGACTTTGGAGACACTAAGCAGGCATCCTCAAACTGCGGCCCTCCAGATGTTGTTAACCCCTTAAGGACACAGGGCGTACAGGTACGCCCTTGTGCCCTGGTACTTAAGGACACAGGGCGTACATGTACGCCCTGTGTATTTTCGATCACTGCCGTGCGGCTGGCAGTGATCGGAACCCGGTGCCTGCTCAAATCATTGAGCAGGCACCTAGGCTAAATGCGCGGGGGGGGGGGTCCCATGACCCCCCCCATGTTGGCGATCGCGGCAAACCGCAGGTCAATTCAGACCTGTGGTTTGCTGCGATTTCTGCCGTTTTCAGAAAACGTTCCTGTATCCCTCCCCCTGCACCCCTGAGTTATTTGAGCCGGGTGGGAGGTGCAGGGGGAGGGTTGCGGGTGGTGCGGGCGGTGCGGGAGGCGGGCGGTGCAGCAGGCGGGATCGCGATCCCCCGCCCACCTCCCATTGCATAATCGTTGGCGTCTAGTGGGTATACCAGGGTGCCAGCACATTGCTGGCACCCTGGTATAAACGGCTGACATCGGTGATGCGATGTCAGCCGTTTAACCCTTTCCATACAGCGGTCCGTACGGATGCTGTATGCTGTGCCTTTGCAGCCCCCCGAATGGAGAGGGAGAGAGCTCCCAGGCAGCCCCCCAAGCCCCGTCCTTACCCTTCCCCGTCTGCGCAGTTCTGGCCACTACTGAGCAAACGGGGAAGGTTCCAATGGCAACAGGACGCCTTCTCAGGCGTCCTGCTGTCCATGGTTCTGAACAGATCTATATATTGTACTGTACTGTATTATGCAGACATCAGACTCACTGGATCTTCAAGAACCAAGTGGGTCTGGGTAAAAAAAAAGTGAAAATAAAGTAAAAATCAAAAAACACATTTATCACTGATTAAAAATGAAAAAAATAAAACTCCCTACACATGTTTGGTATCGCCACGTCCGTAACGACCTGATCTATAAAACGGTCATGTTACTTTACCCGAACAGTGAACGCCATAAAAATAAAAAATTAAAAACTATGATGAAATTTGAATTTTTCCCACCTTACTTCCCAAAAAAGGTAATAAAAGTGATCAAAAAAGTCGCATGTACGCCAAAATTGTAACAATCAAACCGTTATCTCATCCCGCAAAAATCATACCCTACCCAAGATAATCGCCCAAAAACTGAAAAAACTACGGCTCTTAGACTATGGAAACACTAAAACATGATTTCTTTTGTTTCAAAAATGAAATCATTGTGTAAAACTTACATAAATAAAAAAAAGTATACATATTAGGTATCGCCACGTCCGTATTGACCGGCTCTATAAAAATATCACATGACCTAACCCCTCAGATGACCACCGTAAAAAAATAAAAATAAAAACGGTGTAAAAAAAGCCATTTTCTGTCATCTTTCGTCACAAAAAGTGTAATAGCAAGCAATCAAAAAGTCATGTGCACCCCAAAATAGTGCCAATCAAACCGTCATCTCATCCCACAAAAAATGAGACCCTACTTAAGATAATCGCCCAAAAATTGAAAAAACTATGGCTCTTAGACTATGGAGACACTAAAACATTTGTTTTGTTTTAAAAATGAAATTATTGTGTAAAACTTACATAAATAAAAAAAATTGTATACATATTGGGTATCACCGCGTCCGTGACAACCTGCTCTATAAAATTTCCACATGATCTAACCTGTCAGGTGAATGGTGTAAATAACAAAAAAAAAACTGTGCCAAAAAAGCAATTTCTTGTTACCTTGCCGCACAAAAAAGTGTAATATAGAGCAACCAAAAATCATATGTACCCTAAACTAGTACCAACAAAACTACCACCCTATCCCGTAGTTTCTAAAATGGGGTCACTTTTTTTGGAGTTTCTACTCTAGGGGTGCATCAGGGGGGCTTCAAATGGGACATGGTGTCAAAAAAACAGTCCAGCAAAATCTGCATTCCAAAAACCGTATGGCATTCCTTTCCTTCTGCGCCCTGCCGTGTGCCCGTACAGCAGTTTATGACCACATATGAGGTGTTTCTGTAAACTACAGAATCAGGGCCATAAATAATGAGTTTTGTTTGGCTGTTAACCCTTGCTTTGTAACTGGAAAAAAAAATATTAAAATGGAAAATCTGCCAAAAATGTGAAATTTTGAAATTGTATCTCTATTTTCCATTAAATCTTGTGCAACACCTAAAGGGTTAACAAAGTTTGTAAAATCAGTTTTGTATACCTTGAGGGGTGTAGTTTCTTAGATGGGGTCACTTTTATGGAGTTTCTACTCTAGGGGTGCATCAGGGGGCTTCAAATGGGACATGGTGTCAAAAAACCAGTCCAGCAAAACCTGCCTTCCAAAAACCAAACGGCGCACCTTTCACTCTACACCCTGCTGTGTGGCCGTACAGTAGTTTACGGCCACATATGGGGTGTTTCTGTAAACGGCAGAGTCAGGGCAATAAAGATACAGTCTTGTTTGGCTGTTAACCCTTGCTTTGTTAGTGGAAAAAATGGGTTAAAATGGAAAATTAGGCAAAAAAATGAAATTCTCAAATTTCATCCTCATTTGCCAATAACTCTTGTGCAACACCTAAAGGGTTAACAAAGTTTGTAAAATCAGTTTTGAATACCTTGAGGGGTGTAGTTTATAGAATGGGGTCATTTTTGGGTGGTTTCTATTATGTAAGCCTCGCAAAGTGACTTCAGAGCTGTAGTGGTCCCTAAAAATTGGGTTTTTGTAAATTTCTGAAAAATTTCAAGATTTGCTTCTAAACTTCTAAGCCTTGTAACATCCCCAAAAAATAAAATATCATTCCCAAAATAATTCAAACATGAAGTAGACATATGGGGAATGTAAAGTCATCACAATTTTTAGGGGTATTACTATGTATTACAGAAGTAGAGAAACTGAAACTTTGAAATTTGCTAATTTTTCCCAATTTTTGGTAAATTTGACATTTTTTTATGCAAAAAAAAATATTTTTTTTAACTTTATTTTACCAGTGTCATGAAGTACAATATGTGACGAAAAAAACAATCTCAGAATGGCCTGGATAAGTCAAAGCGTTTTAAAGTTATCACCACTTAAAGTGACACTGGTCAGATTTGCAAAAAATGGCCTGGTCCTAAGGTGTAATAAGGCTGTGTCCTTAAGGGGTTAAACTACAATTCCCACCATGCCCTGCTGATAGCTGTAGGTTGTCTGGGCATGCTGGGAGTTGTAGTTTTACAACATCTGGAGGGCCGCAGTTTGAGGATGCCTGCACTAAAACTAATATTTTTGGGGAAAAAAGAAATTGTTTCCGTGTCTCCAAAGTCTGAGAGCCATAGTTTTTTATGTTCTCTAGGGGACTGTTGGGGATTATAAAAATGTAGTACTCCATGGAAGTGTGATACTCCCTGAAGCAATCGATAACGCAGAGGCCTGGATGATCGAGGCAAGTGTCACATTGAGTGGTGGTGTGACACACTCTGCATCTTTTTTGGGTTTGTCCCTTCTTTCCAGTATGGGAGACCACACCTGGAAAATGTGGGCCACGGATGATCCGGGCGCCTCCAATTCCCGAGGTACTCCGGCCTGCTCTTTCCCGGTCTGAAAAAATCAGGTCCTTGAGGACTGCCTCATAGAATTGGAGGAATGTCCCTGTGCTGCCAGCGCTTCAGGATAGTACAAAAGCGTTGTACAAGGCTACCTGTACTAAGTAGACCGCAACTTTTTTGTACCATGCCTGGGTTTTGCGCATGGCGTTATATGGCTTGAGGACTTGATCAGAGAGATCAACTCCTCCCATATACCGATTGTAGTCGACGATACAATCGGGCTTGAGGACCGTTGCCACGGTACATCGCACAGAGACGGGGGTGGTGCTGTTACCGTGGATTGTGGACAGTGTAAGGACATCCCTCTTATCCTTATATCTGACCAGCAACAGGTTTCCCCTGGTAAGGGCACGGGTCTCATCCCTGGGAATAGCTACCTGGAGGGGGTGGGCAGGGAGGCCGCGCTGATTTTTCCGCACGGTCCCACAAGCGGACGTGGATCTGGCGGCAAGGGACCTGAACAAAGGAATGCTAGTATAAAAGTTATCTACCGTATTTTTCGCCCCATAAGACGCACTTTTTCTTCCCCCAAAATGGGGGAGAAATGCCCCTGCGTCTTATGGGGCGAATGCTGCCAGTTTTACATCGCAAGCTGCGATGTATGGGCAGAGCGGGGACTCGGGGAGGGACTGGGAGGAGGAGCTGGGGGCCGGCAATAGCGGCGGGGTGGTGCAGTCAGTGTAGTATAGCACCGCCCCGCCGCTCCGGTATAAGATCTTAAATTCAAGTAATAGATATTAAACATGCCCCCCAACTGTTATTACTACCTTACATCCTAATCCTTCTGTAGAATTCAGGCCGGGCGGGCGGCAGCGTAACTCGTGTCACGTGCCTGCGCCGCCTACTTTATGAATGAAGTAGGCGGCGCAGGCAAGTGACGTCAGTGAGATGCGCCGGCCGCCCGGCCTGAATTTTACAGAAGCGATTACCGTAGGATGTGAGGTAGTAATAGGAGTTGGGGGGCATGTTTAATATCTATTAATTCAATGTGACATCTTATATTTGTATGGCGGCGGCGGGCGGGGGGGGATGGGGATTCGGATCGCGATCTGTGGATGGCACTGTTACAGGGGGGGGGTGATCTGTGAATGGCACTGTTATGGGCTGGGGGGTCTGTGGATGGCACATACGGTATATAACAGTGCCATCCACAGATCCCCCTGTAACAGTGCCATCCACAGATCCCCCCTGTACCAGTGTCAGCCACAGATCCCCCCCCTGTAACAGTGCAAGCCACAGATCCCCCCCATAACAGTGTCAGTCATCCACAGATCCCCCCATAACAGTGTCAGTCATCCACAGATCCCCCCATAACAGTGTCCGTCATCCACAGATCCCCCCATAACAGTGTCCGTCATCCACAGATCCCCCCATAACAGTGTCCGTCATCCACAGATCCCCCCTATAACAGTGTCCGTCATCCACAGATCCCCCCTATAACAGTGTCCGTCATCCACAGATCCCCCCATAACAGTGTCCGTCATCCACAGATCCCCCCATAACAGTGTTTGTCATCCACAGACCACCATTAGTTCCAAACCCACCAAACACACAGCACACCTTTTTGGTTAAAAATATTTTTTTTCTTATTTTCCTCCCCAAAAACCTAGGTGCGTCTTATGGGCCGGTGCGTCTTATAGGGCGAAAAATACGGTATGTACAAGTGGTAACCCTTATCTAGCACTGGGTGCATAAGGTCCCACACGAGTTTCCCGCTAACACCCAGAGTGGGGGGACATTCTGGGGGTTGAATACGGGAATCTCGCCCCTCGTACACACAAAATTTGTAAGTGTACCCTGAGGTACTCTAACAAAACTTTTACATTTTCACGCCATACCTAGCCCGCTTAGTGGGAATGTATTGGCGGAAACTGAGTCTCCCCTTGAAAGCAATGAGAGACTCATCAACCGCGACCTCCCTTCCAGGTATGTAGGCCTGCTCAAATTTGGACCCTAAGTGATCGATGACCGGCCATATCTTATACAGACGGCCATAGGCAGGATCACCTTGGAGGGGACATGCTGCATTATTTGCATAATGCAGGCATTTCTGGATGGCCTCAAACCGGGGGCGTGTCATGGCCATACTGTAGAGTGGGGTCTGCTAGAGGACGTCCCCACTCCAGTATTGCCTGACGCTCGTTTTTTTCACTATACCCATGTGCAGCACGAGGCCCCAAAACATCCTCATCTCGGCTGCACTGACCGGCGTCCAGCCACCGGGTCTAGCCAAAAAGGAGCCTGGCTGCTGAGCAACGAACTGTTGGGCGTACAGGTACGTCTGCTCCACCATCAGATTCACAAATGGGTCACTGAAAAAAAAAATGAAAAAAGTCCATTTCAGTGAAGCCGGCAAGTGGCAGCACTCCTGGGTGGGTCTAGGGTCTCACAGCTAAGTGCTGTGGACCGCAACCATCAGAAACACTGAATCAGTTAATTCCCCCCCCCCCCCCCAACTAACTCTCCCTTCTATCCCTGCCTAATCGTGCCTCTCCCTCACTGACCCTAACCTACCTGGAGGGTGATGGGTGCAGGAGGGTGATGGGTGCTGACGGGGCGGGGGGGGGGTCACAGGAGCTGGTGCAGAACGGTCCTCACAGTGCAAGAACAGCAGCACGAAGAGTAGGGGAGAGAGGAGTGCCGGGAGTTTGAATCTCCCGCCTCTCTTCCCACACCAATCAGCACTGAGGACAGCACCGCCGCCCCCAAATGCTCGGACTGTGTTTGGTGGTGTGTAATCACACCACCGATCACCGTCCTTTTCCGGTTCATCCCGAATGGACCGGAAACGCAGCAAACCGCAGGTCTGAACTGACCTGCGGTTTGCTGCGATCGCCGATACGGGGGGTCACATGACCTCTCCCGGCGTTGACAGGATGCCCGCTAAATGATTTCAGCGGACATCCTGTTCCTATTAACCCCCGCCGCGCCGCAATCTAGTTTTAAAGTTATGACGTACTGGTACGTCATGGGTCCTTAAGGACTCATGAAACATGCCGTACCGGTACGTCATAAATCCTTAAGGGGTTAACCACTTCAGCCCCCCCTAGCTGAAACACCCTTAATGACCAGGCCACTTTTTACACTTCTGCACTACACTACTTTCACCGTTTATTGCTCGGTCATGCAACTTACCACCCAAATGAATTTTACCTCCTTTTCTTATCACTAATAGAGCTTTCATTTGGTGGTATTTCATTGCTGCTGACATTTTTACTTTTTTTGTTATTAATCGAAATTTAAAGATTTTTTTGCAAAAAAATGACATTTTTCACTTTCAGTTGTAAATTTTTTAAAAAAAACGACATCCATATATAAATTTTCCACTAAATTTATTGTTCTACATGTCTTTGATAAAAAAAAATGTTTGGGTAAAAAAAAAAGAAAAATGGTTTGGGTAAAAGTTATAGCATTTACAAACTATGGTACAAAAATGTGAATTTCCGCTTTTTGAAGCAGCCCTGACTTTCTGAGCACCTTTCATGTTTACTGAGGTTCTACAATGCCCAGACAGTAGAAAAACACCACAAATGACCCCATTTCGGAAAGTAGACACCCTAAGGTATTTGCTGATGGGCATAGTGAGTTCATAGAAATTTTTAATTTTTGTCACAAGTTAGAGGAAAATTATGATTTTTTATTATTTTTTTCCACTTACAAAGTCTCATATTCCACTAACTTGTGACAAAAAATAAAAGAGCACCTTTCGGATTTCACAGGCCATTTTTTACATATTTTGATTGTAAACGCATTTGGGCCCCTAAAATGCCAGGGCAGTATAACTACCCCACAAGTGACCCCATTTTGGAAAGAAGACACCCCAAGGTATTCCATGAGGGGCATGGCGAGTTCCTAGAATTTTTTATTTTTTGTCACAAGTTACAAGTTAGTGGAATATGAGACTTTGTAATAAAAAAAAATAAAAAAAAATCATCATTTTCCGCTAACTTGTGACAAAAAATAAAAAATTCTAGGAACTCGCCATGCCCCTCACAGAATACCTTGGGGTGTGTTCTTTCCAAAATGGGGTCACTTGTGGGGTAGTTATACTGCCCTGGCATTTTAGGAGCCCTAATGCGTGAGAAGTAGTTTGAATTCAAAATGTTAAAAAAATGCCCTGTGAAATCCTAAAGGTGCTCTTTGGAATGTGGGCCCCTTTGCCCACCTAGGCTGCAAAAAAGTGTCACACATGTGGTATCTCCGTACTCAGAAGAAGTAGGGCAATGTGTTTTGGGGTGTCTTTTTACATATACAGGTCCTTCTGATAAACATTAGACTTTCATATATTTTAGATTCATTACACACCAACTGAAGTAGTTCAAGCCTTTTATTGTTTTAATATTGATGATTTGGGCATACAGCTCATGAAAACCCCAAATTCCTATCTAAAAAAATTAGCATATCATGAAAAGGTTCTCTAAACGAGCTATTAACCTAATCATCTGAATCAACTAATTAACTCTAAACACCTGCAAAAGATTCCTGAGGCTTTTAAAAACTCCCAGCCTGGTTCATTACTCAAAACCGCAATCATGGGTAAGACTGCCGACCTGACTGCTGTCCAGAAGGCCATCATTGACACCCTCAAGCAAGAGGGTAAGACACAGAAAGAAATTTCTGAACGAATAGGCTGTTCCCAGAGTGCTGTATCAAGGCACCTCAGTGGGAAGTCTGTGGGAAGGAAAAAGTGTGGCAGAAAACGCTGCACAACGAGAAGAGGTGACTGGACCCTGAGGAAGATTGTGGAGAAGGACCGATTCCAGACCTTGGGGGACCTGCGGAAGCAGTGGACTGAGTCTGGAATAGAAACATCCAGAGCCACCGTGTACAGGCGTGTGCAGGAAATGGGCTACAGGTGCCGCATTCCCCAGGTCAAGCCACTTTTGAACCAGAAACAGCGGCAGAAGCGCCTGACCTGGGCTACAGAGAAGCAGCACTGGATTGTTGCTCAGTGGTCCAAAGTACTTTTTTCGGATGAAAGCAAATTTTGCATGTCATTCGGAAATCAAGGTGCCAGAGTCTGGATGAAGACTGGGGAGAGGGAAATGCCAAAATGCCTGAAGTCCAGTGTCAAGTACCCACCGTCAGTGATGGTCTGGGGTGCCATGTCAGCTGCTGGTGTTGGTCCACTGTGTTTTATCAAGGGCAGGGTCAATGCAGCTAGCTATCAGGAGATTTTGGAGCACTTCATGCTTCCATCTGCTGAAAAGCTTTATGGAGATGAAGATTTCATTTTTCAGCACAACCTGGCACCTGCTCATAGTGCCAAAACCACTGGTAAATGGTTTACTGACCATGGTATTACTGTGCTCAATTGGCCTGCCAACTCTCCTGACCTGAACCCCATAGAGAATCTGTGGGATATTGGGAAGAGAAAGTTAAGAGACGCAAGACCCAACACTCTGGATGAGCTTAAGGCCGCTATCGAAGCATCCTGGGCCTCCATAACACCTCAGCAGTGCCACAGGCTGATTGCCTCCATGCCACGCCGCATTGAAGCAGTCAATTCTGCAAAAGGATTCCCGACCAAGTATTGAGTGCATAACTGAACATAATTATTTGAAGGTTGACTTTTTTTGTATTAAAAACACTTTTCTTTTATTGGTCGGATGAAATATGCTAATTTTTTTATATAGGAAATTTGGGTTTTCATGATCTGTATGCAAAAAACATCAATATTAAAACAATAAAAGGCTTGAACTACTTCAGTTGGTGTGTAATGAATCTAAAATATATGAAAGTCTAATGTTTATCAGTACATTACAGAAAATAATGAACTTTATCACAATATGCTAATTTTTTTAGAAGGACCTGTACCTATGCTGGGTGAGAGAAATATCTCAGCAAAAGACAACTTTTCCCATTTTGTTATACAAAGTTGGCATTTGACCAAAATATTTATCACACCCAGCATGGGTATATGTA
The DNA here is from genome assembly GCF_014858855.1 of Bufo gargarizans. Classification (NCBI taxonomy): domain Eukaryota; kingdom Metazoa; phylum Chordata; class Amphibia; order Anura; family Bufonidae; genus Bufo; species Bufo gargarizans. Next base: position 147,840,641 of record NC_058085.1, on the reverse strand, counting down.
AAATGACACCCCAAAACACATTGCCCAACTTCTCCTGAGTATGGTGATACCACATGTGTGACACTTTTTTGCAGCCTAGGTAGGCAAAGGGGCCCACATTCCAAAGAGCACCTTTAGGATTTCATAGAGCATTTTTTACACATTTTGATTTCAAACTACTTCTCACGCATTAGGGCCCCTAAAATGCCAGGGCAGTATAACTACCCCACAAATGACCCCATTTTGGAAAGAAGACACCCCAAGGTATTTGGTGATGGGCATAGTGAGTTCATGGAAGTTTAAATTTTTTGTGACAAGTTAGTGGAATATAAGACTTTGTAAGAAAAAAAAAAATCATCATTTTTTTTTTTTAGCATAAGTTAGCGAAAATAGATTATCACAAAGTCTCACTTTCCGCTAACTTGGGACAAAAATTTCAATTTTTCATGGACTCAATATGCCCCTCAGCGAATACCTTGGGGTGTCTTCTTTCCAAAATGGGGTCATTTGTGGGGTGTTTGTACTGCCCTGGCATTTGAGGGTCTCCGCAATCATTACATGTATGGCCAGCATTAGGAGTTTCTGCTATTCTCCTTATATTGAGCATACAGGTAATGAGATTTTTTTTTTCCGTTCAGCCTCTGGGCTGAAAGAAAAAAATGAACAGCAAACAGATTTCTTCATTCACATCGATCAATGTGAGGAGAAAGGCGTCTGCCAGGACATAGGAGCTCCGCCCAACATCCATACCCACTTAGCTCGTATGCCCTGGCAAACCCGATTTCTCCATTCACATCAATCGATGTGGATGAATAAATCATTGCCGAGATTTTTTTTATTTTTATTTTTTATATACAAAGTGTTTGCCAAAGCATAGGAACACCGCCGCCTCCTCAGCTCATATGCCTCGGCAAACGTATCTTTTACTGCAGAGGAGAAATCTCGTCTTGCAGCGCTGCATACACCGACTTTTGTGTAATCTGACAACAGCGCAATGCTTCTGTCAGAATGCACATCAGTGCTGCAGCTAGTCGATCGGTTGGTCCACCTGGAAGGTAAAAAAAAAAAACCGGCCGCAACGCAATAAATTTTATTAACTTTATAATAACCTTTGAACAGAACATATAAACTTTATTTCACTTTTGGAACTGAACGTTAACTTTTTTGCTTACTGGTGTTTTTTTTTTTACCTTTATAGGACAAACCTCTTCTTCCCCATGGGACAATGTGCAAAGCGCAAATCGCCCAAAGATGTGGCGAAGTGCATTATGCACTTTGTCCCAGGTGAAAGGAGAGGTTTGCAGCAGCTGTGTGTGAATGGGCCCTAATAGCCCTGTGTGCCTGTCCTGTGAGATGTGATCCTTATGCTAAGTGTACCTGTGTGTGGTACTTCCGGAAACACTCCCCTATGCATAGGACAGGGTGGTCAGGGCAGTCAGGACAGAAATAGTGGGTGTCACGCCTTATTCCACTCCTGCTACAGACACATCTTTTTCGGGGTGACGGTTGGGTTGAGGTAGCAGCAACGACATTGGGGAAATGTCGCTCATGTAGACGGCTAACTACACTGGTGGATGGGGCCACGGAACCTCCTGGATACAGGAGGTTCTCGATGATCTCTTCCTGAAATTTGAGGAAGGATCCTGTTCTCCCAGCCTTACTGTAGAGAACAAAACTATTATATGCAGCCAATTGAATCAAATATACAGACACCTTCTTATACCAGCGTCTGGTGCGTCGGGAAACTAAATACGGAGCCAACATCTGGTCATTGAAGTCCACCCCTCCCATGTGAAGGTTATAGTCGTGGACTGAGAGGGGCTTTTCAATGACACTGGTTGCTCGCTCAATTTGGATTGTCGTGTCTGCGTGAATGGAGGAGAGCATGTAAACGTCACGCTTGTCTCCCCATTTCACCGCGAGCAGTTCTTAGTTACACAAGGCAGCCCTCTCCCCCCCTTGCAAGACGGGTGGTAACGAGCCGTTGGGGGAAGCCCGCGCAACTAGTTCGCGCGGTGCCACAGCAGCCAATCTGTTCTAGAAACAAATGCCTGAAGAGGGCCATACTTGTGTAGAAATTGTCCACATAAAGATGGTACCCCTTGCCAAATAAGGGTGACACCAAGTCCCAGACTGTCTTCCCACTGCTCCCCAGGTAGTCAGGGCAACCGACCGGCTCCAGGGTCTAATCTTTTCCCTCATAGATCCGAAATTTGTGGGTATAGCCTGTGGTCCTTTCACAGAGCTTATACAATTTGACCCCATACCAGGCGCGCTTGGTTGGGATGTATTGTTTGAAGCCAAGGCGCCCGGTAAAATGTATTAGGGACTCGTCTACACAGATGTTTTACTCAGGGGTATACAAATCTGCAAATTTCTGGTTGAAGTGGTCTATGAGGGGCCGAATTTTCTGGAGCCAGTCAAAAGCTGGATGGCCTCTGGGACGGGAGGTGGTGTTGTCGCTAAAGTGCAGGAAACGCAGGATGGTCTCAAATCGTGTCCTGGACATAGCAGCAGAGAACATGGGCATGTGATGAATTGGGTTCGTGGACCAATATGACCGCAATTCATGCTTTTTGGTTAGACCCATGTTGAGGAGAAGGCCCAGAAAAATTTTAATTTCGGAAACTTGGACTGGTTTCCACCAGAAAGGCTGGGCATAAAAGCTTCCCAGGTTGGCGGATATAAATTGAGTGGCATACCGATTTGTTTCTGCCACAACTAAGTCCAAGAGCTCCACAGTCAAGAACAGCTCAAAAAATCCCAGGGCCGAACCGATCTGAGCTGTCTCAACCCGCACTCCAGACTGGGCGGTGAAAGGGGGAACTACAGGTGCGGTTGAAGTTGGGGACTGCCAATCAGGGTTTGCCAGCACCTCAGGGATTCTAGGGGCTCTACGGGCCTGTCTGTGCGGTGGCTGCGACGGGGTAACTACTGCACGTGCCACCGTACCAGCTTCAACTGCCCTTCTGGTGCTCGCCACTTCACCATGTTGTTTGGCAGTGCTGGTACTAGGTCCAGGATGGGCTGCGCTGCTGGTGTATGCCTCACCACGTAATCCAACAGCGCCAGCCCCACTCTGCTGCCCTTGAAGTGGATCCTGCGCAACCTGTGGTCTAGCGACACGGGGCCGGGTACGCCTGGTGCTATCAGGGACCTCAACCTCCTCGTCCGAACTTTGAGTCAGACTGCCACTGCTTTCTACAGGTTCATATTCTGACCCGCTAGATTCATCAGATGAGGGTTCCCATTCCTCATCCGAATGGGTCAGAAGCCTGTAGGCCTCTTCAGAAGAATACCCCCTGTTTGACATTTGGGCTACTAAATTTAGGGGTATTCCCTGAGACTACCCAAGAAAAAAAGCAAGCCTGTCTTACAGATGGGAGGCTAGCGAAGTACCGGAGGCCGCTGCGGTTGATGGTTGATAAAAAATATCAAAACTGATTTTTTAATCGCCGCAGCGCTTGTAAGGTGATTGTGCAGTGATCAAAAAATTATTATTTTTTGTCACTGCGGCGGGGCGAGCGTGGGTGAACACACGTGTGGGCGACCGATCAGGCCTGATCGTGCAAACACTGCGTTTTGGGTGGAGGGCGAACTAAGGTGACACTAATACTATTATAGATCTGACTGTGATCAACTTTGATCACTTACAGATACTATAAAAGTACAAATGCTGATTAGCGATAAGCTAATCAGCGAATAAGTGACTGCGGTGCGGTGGCCTAGGTGAACTTTTGCCGGCCCGCGATGCGCATCTCATGGACGCACGGATGCGTCCAGGAGGAATGAATCGACCGCCTCCAGGACGCATCCGTGCGTTAGGCGGTCCAGAGGAGGTTAACCCCTTAAGGACTCAGCCCTATTTCATCTTAAGGACTTGGCCATTTTTTGCAAATCTGACCAGTGTCACTTTAAGTGCTCATAACTTTAAAACGCTTTGACTTACCCAGGCCGTTCTGAGATAGTTTTTTCGTCACATATTGTACTTCATGACACTGCTAAAATGGGGTAAAAAAAGTTATTTTTTTTGCATAAAAAAAATAAAAATTTTACCAAAAATTTTGAAAAATTAGCAAATTTCAAAGTTTCTGTAATACATAGTAATACCCCCAAAAATTGTGATGACTTTACATTCCCCATATGTCTACTTCATGTTTGTAGCATTTTGGGAATGATATTTTATTTTTAGGGATGTTACAAGGCTTAGAAGTTTAGAAGCAAATTTTGAAATTTTTCAGAAATCTTCAAAATCCCACTTTTTATGGACCAGTTCAGGTTTGAAGTCATATTGTGAGGCTTAGATAATAGAAACCTCCCAAAAACTGTTTTTTTCAATCTTTATTAACCCTTTAGGTCTTCCACAAGAGTTAATGGCAGATTGAGAAACAATTAAAAAATTTCTATTTTTTGGAAAATTTTCCAATATAATCAATTTTCTCCAGGAGTAAAACAAGGGTTAACTGCCAAACAAAACACTAAATGGGTTGCCCTGATTCTGTAGTTTGCAGAAACACCCCATATGTGGTTGTAAACTACTGTTTGGCCGAACAGGAGCACATAGAAGGAGGGGAACACCATATGGGTTTTGGAAGGCAGATTTTTGCAGGACTGATTTTGTTTATACCATGTCCCATTTGAAGCCCCCTGTTGCACCCCTTGAATAGAAATTCCAAAAAAGTGACTCCATCTAAGAAAGTACACCCCTCAAGGTATTCAAAACTTTGTTAACCCTTTAGGTGTTCCACAAGAGTTAATGGCAGATGGAGAAACAATTTCGAAATTTCTATTTTATTGGAACATTTTCCATTTTAACCCTTACTTTATTACTGGAAAAAATGGGTTAACAGCCAAACAAAACTCAAAATAGATAAAATAAATAAACTCAAAATGGGTTGCCCTGATTCTGTAGTTTGCAGAAACACCCCAAACTACTATTTGGCTAAACGGCAGGACATAGAAGAAGAGGAACGTCATATGGTTTTTGGAAGGCAGATTTTGCTGGACTGGTTTATTTACACCATGTACCCTTTCAAGCCCCCTGATGCACCCCTAGAGTAGAAACTCCATAAAAGTGACCCCATCTAGGAAACTACGGGATAAGGTGGTTGTTGTTTTGGGACTATTTTAGGGGTAAATATGATTTTTGGTTGCTCTATATTACTCTTTTTTGAGGCAATGTAACAAAAAAACTAAATTCTAAAATTGTTTCTACATTCGCTATTTAGTTTTGTGGAACACCTAAAGGGTTAACATAGTTTGTAAAGTAACTTTTGAATACCTTGAGGGGTGTAGTTTCTTAGATGGGGTCACTTTTTTGGAGTTTCTAGTCTAGGCTACATCAGGGGGGCTTCTAATGGGACATGGTGTCCAAAAAAAACCTGTCCATCAAAATCTGCCTTCCAGAAACCGTATGGCGTTCCCTTCATTCTATGCCCTTCCGTGCAGCTATATAGCCATTTACGACCACATATGGGGTGTTTCTGCAAACTACAGAATCAGGGCCATAAATATAGAGTTTTGTTTGGCTGTTAACCCTTGCTTTATTACCGGCAAAAAGGATTCAAATGGAAATTTTGCCCAAAAATGGGTGTTTTGGCACAGTTTTTATTTTATATTTTTAACACCGTTCATCCGAGGCGTTTGGTCAAAAGTTATTTTTATAGCGACGACTTTTACGCACGCGACGATGCCCAATATGTATGGCTCTCAGACTTTGGAGACACTAAGCAGGCATCCTAAAACTGCGGCCCTCCAGATGTTGTAAAACTACAATTCCCACCATGCCCTGCTGATGGCTGTAGGTTGTCTGGGCATGCTGGGAGTTATAGTTTTACAACATCTGGAGGGCCGCAGTTTGAGGATGCCTGCACTAAAACTAATATTTTTTGTGGAAAAAAAAATTGTTTCCGTGTCTCCAAAGTCTGAGAGCCATAGTGTTTTATGTTCTCTAGTGAACTGTTGGGGATTATAAAAATTTAGTACTCCATGGAAGTGTGATACTCCCTGAAGCAATCGATAACGCAGAGGCCCGGATGATTGGGGTACGTGTCGCACTGAGTGGTGGTGTCCTTCCGTATCCCCCTCCTGCGACACACTCTGCACTTTTTTTGGGTTCGTCCCTTCTTTCCAGTATGGGGGACCACACCTGGAAAGTGTTGGCCAGGGACGATCCGGGCGCCTCCAGTTCCCGAGGTACTCCGGCCTGCTCTTTCCTGGTCCGAAAAGATCAGGGCCTTGAGGACTGCCTCATAGAACTGGAGGAATGTCCCTGTGCTGCCAGCGCTTCGGGATAGTACAAAAGAGTTGTACATGGCAACCTGTACCAAGTAGACCGCAACTTTTTTGTACCATGCCCGGTTTTTGCGCATGGCGTTATATGGCTTGAGGACTTGATCAGAGAGATCAACTCCTCCCATATAACGATTGTAGTCGACGATACAATCTGGCTTGAGGACCGTTGCCGTGGTACCTCGCACAGAGACTGGGGTGGTGCTGTTACCGTGGATTGTGGACAGCATAAGGACATCCCTCTTGTCCTTATACCTGACCAGCAACTGGTCCACTGGTAAGTGCACGGGTCTCACCCCTAGGGATAGCTACCTGGAGGGGGTAGGCAGGGAGGCCACGTTGATTTTTCCGCACGGTCCCACAAGCGAACGTGGATCTGGCGGCAAGGGACCTGAACAAGGGAATGCTGGTATAAAAGTTATCCACGTACAAGTGGTAACCGTTATCTAGCAGTGGGTACATAAGGTCCCACACGAGTTTCCTGCTAACACCCAGAGTGGGGGGACATTCTGGGGGTTGAATACGGGAATCTCGCCCCTCGTACACACGAAATTTGTAAGTGTACCCTGAGGTACTCTCACAAATTTTGTATAGCTTCACGCCATACCTCGCCCGCTTTGTGGGAATATATTGGCGGAAACTGAGTCTCCCCTTGAACGCAACGAGAGACTCATCAACTGCGACCTCCAGTGGCGTAGCTAGAAATGACTGGGCCCCACAGCAAATTTTTGAATAGGGCCCCCCTCCCCCAGTAATTTTTTCGCAACCCCTTCCTTTCATGCCTCCCCCATTCCTGTGGCCAGTAAAGATCGCTCTCTCAGACCAGGGCCAGCAGCTGTTCCATCCATTTTCTACACTGTCTATACTGTCACTGTATATCATTTCATTATGTAATACTGTTGAGGGGTCCCTGACCAAAACTTTTAGTCCTCCTCTTCCTGGATGGGCCCCCTTCTGGGTCAGGGCCCCAAAGCAGCCGCTTCCCCTGCTTCCCCTATAGTTACGCCCCTGGCGACCTCCCTTCCAGGTACGTAGGCCTCCATGAATTTGGCCCCAAAGTGATCGATGACCGGCCGTATCTTATACAGCCGGTCATAGGCAGGATCACCTTGGGGGGGACACACTGCATTATTTGCATAATGCAGGCATTTCCGGATGGCCTCAAACCGGGGGCGTGTCATAGCCATACTGTAGAGTGGGGTCTGGTAGAGGACGTCCCCACTCCAGTAATGCCTGACACTCGGTTTTTGCACTAGACCCATGTGCAGCACGAGGCCCCAAAACATCCTCATCTCGGCTGCACTGACCGGCGTCCAGCCACTTGGTCTAGCCAAAAAGGAGCCCGGGTGCTGAGCAACGAACTGTTGGGTGTACAGGTTCGTCTGCTCCACCATCAGATTCACAAATGGGTCACTGAAAAAAAAACGTTAAAAGTCAATTTCAGTGAAGCCCACTGTGGGAATCTGGATTCCTGGATTGCCAACAAAATCCGGAATCTCAGGCTCAAAGTCCACTGGGGGACACCAGCTAAGTTCATTGGCAGGGGGCTCCGGTGAACTTATTTGGTGGGCCGGGAAACCAGTACGAACCCCAGGGCGGCTCGTACTGGTGTGGGCCACAGGGTCACTAGCATGTGGGGCCCCTGGCTCCGCCTGGCGGCGTCTCCGCCGCCTTGGGGGCTCATCGTCATCAGCTGATGATGAGGAGGATGCGGATGACAAGAGGAACGTGGGGTCATCCTCATCCTCACTGGGGCTCTCGGAGTCGGAGAGCATATGGGCATATGCCTCCTCCACCGAGAACATCCGGCAGGCCATGGGTATGTGTGTGTGCGTGTGTATGTGCGTGCGTGTAAAACTTTATTGTATGTGCGTGTGTGTGGGGGCACGGGTGTTCACGTACTAAAAAGCTAAAGTTAAAAAAATAAAATGGACAAGTGTTAGAAAAAAAAAAAAAGTTCAAACTTGCTGATCAGCGATACAACGCTGATCAGCGGTGGGGCGGGCGATACGCTAACAGTGGACGGACGCTAAGAGTGCCAGCCACAGTCAGCGCACAAAAAAAATAAAAGTGGTGGTGGGGGCAAGTGGCAGCACTCCTGGGTGGGTCTAGGGTCTCACAGCTAAGTGCTGTGGACCCCAATCACCAGAAACACTGAATCACTTAAAGGTTTCGTTTTTTGTTTGTTTTTTCCCTAACTAACTATCCCTTCTATCCCTGCCTAATCGTGCCTCTCCGTCACTGATAAGTCCTTAAGGGGTTAAAGAGGACCTGTCACTACAAAATGCAATGCAATCTGACAGTACCATGTTATAGAACAGGAGGAGCTGAGCAGATTGATGTACAGTTTTTTAGGAAAAGATTCAGTAAAACCTGTAATTTATACATTTATATCTGTGCTTTTTCCCCTTCCTGTGAAGAGCTATCGGTACAAGGGGGAGGTGTTACTAGTGACGGACAGCTGTCTCTGTATACACACAATGCTATCAATCACTGATAACTCCTCCCCCCTGTACTGAGAGCTGTTCACAGGAAGTGAAACAAGCACAGATACAAATGTATAAATGACAGGTTTTACTGAATCTTTTCCCATAAAACTATATATCCATCTGCTCGGCTTCTCCCCCTCCATAACATGATTGCATTGCATTTGTGGTGACAGGTCCTCTTTGGCCCCTTTCACACGAGCAAGATGTGACGTGAACGCATACCACCCACACTGAATCCTGACCCATTCATTTCAATGACTCTGTGTACATGAGCGGTTTTTTTTCACGCATCATTTCCATGTTGTCAATCGCAGCATGTTCTATATTCTGCGTTTTTCACGCAGCCCTGGCTCCATAGAAGTAAATGGGACTTCAGTGAAAAACGCATTGCATCCGGATATACAAAGCATGGCTGTCCTCTCACACACAATAGATTACTCTCATCATCCCTGATCCCAGGGGCTCACAATCTAATCTTCTGCTCAGTTTCTTCTTGTAGCTCTCATCCTTCTCTGATTGGTTGGATAATGGCAAGGGGCGGGTTATTTCCACTGTCATGAAAGATATTGTGAAGATGAGTAGAAAATGTGAATATATCGCTGCTGTGATCACGGACATCTCGCCCTGACGGCAGCCGTAGTCCATAATAATAATAATCTTTATTTATATGTGCAAACAGTAATAAATAACATAGCAACAGACAAGTCAATAATTAGAACAAGAGGAATGGGGGCCCTGGTCGCAAGTGCTTACATTCTATGAGGAGATAGGGTGACACAAAAGGTAAAGGGTTGTTCCCATGTGGAGTTTGCAGAAACATTGGGAGGTTTAGGCTGAGTGAAATGGTCGAAAAGAGAAACTGCCTTTGTTGCCCATAGCAACCAATCAGATTACAGCTTTCATTTTCCGTGAGCAGAATATAAAATAAAAGCTGCGCTGTGATTGGTTGATATGAGCAACAAAGAGTCTTTCTTTTAGGCCCATAATTCCCCCACTTTGGGGTCACATATCCCACCACTCACCCCAAAATCACTGTGACCCTGACATTAAGAGAATTCCAGGCAGGAGTCTATGGGCACATATGTAGATGTTGTGTTTCATCATTTATTGGTGCTCGTCAACATCAGGATATCCCTGAGGTGATTTTATAAAGAAATTGGCCCAAGAATACCGCAAAAGGTGAGCCCCTTATATATGATTGTATGTCATTATATACAATATGGCCGCTGCCATGCTCCCTTCCCACTTGTGATGGCATCATTAGAATCCTGGCCTGCTCTCGCTTCTTGTGATTTCATCACCCTGAGAATCTGAGAGAATCAGTGACGTGATCCAAAGCCATAGCTATGGGTTCAGCACAGCGAGGGGCAAAAAATACCTCAATTGCCCGAGTGGGCACCCAACCCACGTAAATCTGCATCATGACCACGACCAATACCACTAAATAGTGACTGAATATGACCTCCATACTGTTATTTACCAGCATATTACCGCCATACAGTGACTGTACTGTGGTAAATATTAGTGTTACACCGGCCAGCACTGTGCAGAACATATAAGTGATTACATAGCCGTTATATCCAATGGCTGACAGGTGACATCTGGAATCATTCCCCCTCCCTGTCTTTTCCATCTGGTGAGGACGTCTTCCAGCCATGACTTGTGTCTGCAGAGTTTGTAACAGAGACATCTTTGGCTCCTGACTTTTCCAGATTCCACCCTACCTTTCCCAAACCTACACAAACTCCCTCATTATTGTCCACAGGCTTCGGGTGTATTGACATGCTGAGAGTAGTGGGCCAGGGCTGCCCCCCTCCTGCCTGCCCCCCCTCCCCCCACTGGCTTTGCATCTGGTGTGACCCCTCTACTTGTGATGTCATAATGGGGGACATGACACATTTGCTTGTGGTGTCATAATGGCGATTATGACTTGTCTACTTGTGGTGTCATAATGGCGATTATGACTTGTCTACTTGTGGTGTCATAATGGGGCGAGCCCTATAAATTGGGGTCACGCCCAGAGCCCAGTGTCAGTTTCTCTAGCTGGCTGTCATCATGGGTGTGTCTCGGAAGAGGAGGAGGGTGATGCCGAAGTCTGTACCTGTGATGACTGCAATAGAGATGATGGATGTTGGCCCTCGCCAATATTCAGAAGATGTTGAGATGTCGGACAGTGAGGATGAAAGGATGGAGGTTGGTCCACGCCAGTATGCTGATGACGTGGAGATGAAGGACCTTCAGGGGGCCACCACTACCATCGGGGCCTCTAACCCCCTGAAGAGAAAGCGGCCATCTTAACATCTGCCGCCGGCCATAACATCTGCCGCTAGGCCCTTAAAAGACCATCTGTTCCTCGGCAAATACCATCTTCCGCTTTGGGCACATTTACCATCCGCCCCTTTACCATCTACAGATGGTTTTTACCATCCAAACCGTCTAAAATTAACATAAAGACTCTGACGAGCGGAGCAGCACCAGGTCTGGTAAGTTTGGCCACTTCTCTCCATTTTCTCCTTGTATTTTTGTAAATTCTTTTGCTTATTTGGATTTTTTTCTCTTCTAAGATCTGACTGCAAAACAACGTGAGGAACCTTCTCGTGACCCTCTCCCATCTGCCCGAAAATGTGACCAAGGTGCAACCCCTGACCTCTTCTCAAGCTGAATCCAGCCAATCCAATATAAGAATCTCAGGAAAAGAAGGATTCGCCCCGCCCGTAAAGAGCCAGAACCACAAAAATTGCTCTGAAAACCTACAACTTTGAATAATAAACTTAATATTTTTTAAAGAAAAATGTTAGTCTTTTTTTATTATTATCAAATTGCGTTATTTGTCCTTGGCCCCTGTCTTTATGGGCAGCCTAAGAGTGGGTGTAGGACTGAAGCTTGGCAGGGTTACCAATGCACTTCAGGCCCTGAAAGGTACATATGGTTACGCAACACTTTCACACTCAAAAATGTGTTACTTTTTGTATACCAGAACACTGGCACAAGTCTCAAAATAAATGACTCCCATCCTCCAGGTATGACCTCCCAACCACTAACCTAACCTAACCAATCTCACCTAAGGGTATGTTGACATGGCCATCTTCTTCCATGCAAATTTCAGCATGTATTCCCTTCAAAATCTCCAAATCTCTGTGACCTTGACATGAAGAGAATTTCAGGCAGGAGTCTATGGACATGTATGTAGCTGGTATGTTTCATCTTTTATTGGTGCTATCAACATGTGTGAATTCTGCAGAATCAAGCGCATTCCATGAGATTTTCCTGCGGTGATTTTATAGAGAAATCGACCCAAGAACACCTTAAAAGGTACATTCAATATGGCCGCTGCCATTCTCCCATCCCACTTGTGATGTCATCAATAGAATCCTGGCCTGCTCTTGTCTTTTGTGATGTCATCATGATCATCCTGAGAATCGGAAAGAATCAGTGACGTGATCCAAAGGCATAGCTATGTGTTCAGTACAGCGAGGGGCAAAAAACAAATCTATAGTCTGAATGGGCCCCAACCCAGTTAACTCCTCATCATGATTACTACCAATACCACCAAATAGTGACTGAATATTACTTCCATACTGTTGTTTACCAGCATATTTCCGCCATATAGGGAATGTGCAGTGGTAAATATTAGTGTGATACTCTCAAGAACATATAAGTGATTCCAGAGCAGTTATATCCAATGGCTGACAGGTGACATCTGGAATCATTCCCCCTCCCTGTCTTTTCCATCTGGTGAGGACGTCTTCCAGCCATGACTTGTGTCTGCAGAGTTTGTAACAGAGACATCCTTGGTTCCTCCCTTTTCCAGACTCCACCCTACATTTCCCAAACCTACACAATCTCCCTACCCTGCTAATACCCCTAATTCTGTGCCTAGTGCTATTCCATCTGCCCATATCACTGTGCCTGCTGTGTGTGTTTTTTTTTTTCTTAAAGGGGTATTCCCATCACAATGATCACTGTTAAATCTCTTAATGATTGGACAGTGATCATTTTTCTAAATACATTTTATTACCCAATTTCCACCCTTTTTGAGAAAATAAGTCTCTTACCTGATTGTTGTCTTTCGTCTCCCCTGGTTACGGCCACCTCTCCTGTCGAATCCCGCCGGGCCGCGCTTGCACAGAAGACTGAAGATTCTCTCCCGGCCGGGCAATGTCCTGAACGCGCACGCCGCCGCACGTGCGCCATGATGACTTCTTCCTGGCCAGTATAGTACAGAGCCGCGAATGCGCACGCCGGCTCTGTACTATACAGGCCAGGAATAAGTCACCATGGCGCATGTGCGGCAGCGTGCGCATTCAAGACATTTCGCAGCCCGGCCGGGAGAGAATCTTCAGTCTTCTGCGCAAGCGCGTCCTGACTGGGAGAAGACGTCAATCAAGCACCGCCGAATCCAGGAGAGGTCCTATCACTGGGACTCCCACTGATCATGAGAATATGGGGGCCCCATACCCCCTGCAGGCCCCCTGTTGCTTAACTCAACTGGAATGCCACTTTAATTATAAAATTGCGCTGTTTGTCATTGACCCCTGTCTTCTATGGGTATCCTAAGGGTGGATCCAGGGGTGAAGCCTGGCAGGGTTACCAATGCACTTCAGGCCCTGAAAGGCTTGTTTTAAAAGTGTAAAAGTCAAATATGCATTCCTCATAGAATTGTGTTATGGTCCGTGGTAACAGAATCCATAATGCAATTCACCTTTTACCAGTAACTTGAAATTCGCTCATCTCTACTAACAACCCACCAACTATAAATCAATATTATTTTCTTTTAATATGCAATTTTGCCTTTGATAACTGTTTACCTCATATTGGGCTATACATAATACAGTTGCAAACTTTACATGGAGGTTAGCCATCGCTGCCCTATCCTCTGTTGCTGAGAAGATAATCCATTCCCAGAGTCCTCTGCAAGTGGCTTATTCCCCTTTTCTATCGAAAACTGATAGTGATGTTCAACCACAGGTGACTGCTGAGGCCAGCCATTGGCCGCAGCAGTCAAGGGACCAAGCCCCTTCCAGACTAGTGTCTTGTAGACAAGGTAGTTGCCACAGTACTAGTCCAGATGTCTTTTAGGGGTGCACATCCCACGGGTGATCTCCCTCCACTTGGGGATCTGGTTATATATATTTTTGGATTCAATCAGAACAGTAAAAAAAAGAAATCCAGCAGCAGGCTCAGGATAAATTCCATATATTACATATAGCCACCATGTTTGCACTATAAGGCCTCATGCACACGACTGTACAGTATGTACTGTGTATTTTGTGTTCTGCAAATTGCGGATCAGCAAAATGGGTCCATGGTTCTATTTTGCAGCCAAGTAAGGCTACTTTGACACTCGTGTTTTGGGTGGATCCGTCATGGATCTGCAAAAAACGGATCCGTTACAATACTACAACCGCATGCATCCTTCATGAATGGATCCAGTTGTATTATTTGTAACATAGCCAAGACGTATCAGTCATGAACTCCATTGAAAGTTAAAGGGAACCTGTCACCGGGATTTTGTGTATAGAGCTGAGGACATGGCTTGCTAGATGGCCGCTAGCACATATCCAGTCCCCATAGCTCTGTGTGCTTTTATTGTGGAAAAAACCCGATTTGATACATATGCAAATTAACCTGAGATGAGTCCTGTATGTGAGATGAGTCAGGGACAGGAGTAGTCTTATCTGGAGTAGTGTGAATATGAAGTTTAATTCTGCTAGTTGGATGCTACAGCTGTCAATCAGAGCAGCTCAATGAAGAACAGAGAACACTTTACAGTGAAACCGTGCCGTGGAAAATTGCTGGATAAGGCCTCATGCGTACGGACGTGTTTTTTTTTGCGGTCCTCAAAAACGGGTCCCGTAGTTCCGTGATCCGTGTCCATTTTTCCTTCCGTGGGTCTTCCTTGATTTTTGGAGGATCCACGGACATGAAGGAAAAAGTTGTTTTGGTGTCCGCCTGGCCGTGCGGAGCCAAACAGATCCGTCCTGACTTACAATGCAAGTCAATGGGGACGGATCCGTTTGACGTTGACACAATATGGTGCAATTGCAAACGGATCCGTCCCCCATTGACTTTCAATGTAAAGTCAGGAGTCCCTATTATACCATCGGATCGGAGTTTTCTGCAATTCGATGGTATATTTTAACTTGAAGCGCCCCCATCACCATGGGAACGCCTCTATGTTAGAATATACCATCGGATTTGAGTTACATCATGAAAACCCAGATCCGACAGTATATTCTAACACAGAGGCGTTCCCATGGTGAGAATTTCAAGTTAGAATATACTACGAACTGTGTACATGACTGCCCCCTGCTGCCTGGCAGCACCCAATCTCTTACAGGGGGCTGGGATCCACACAATTAACCCCTCAGGTGCCGCACCTGAAGGGGTTAAATGTGCGTATCATAGCCCCCTGTAAGAGATCTGGGGCTGCCAGCCAGCAGGGGGCAGACCCCCCTCCCTCACCAGTTTGAATATCATTGGTGGCCAGTGTGCGCCCCCCCCCCCTCCCTCCCTCTATTGTATTATCATTGGTGGCCAGTGTGCGCCCCCCCGGCCCCCCCTCCCTCCCTCTATTGTATCAATATCATTAGTGGCCAGTGTGCGGCCCCCCTCCCTCCCTCTATTGTATTATCATTGGTGGCACAGTGTGCGGCCTCCCCGCGGCCCCCCTCCCTCCCTCTATTGTATTAATATCATTGGTGGCACAGTGTGCGTCCCCCTCCCTCCCTCTATTGTATTAATATTATTGGTGGCACAGTGTGCGGCCTCCCCTCTCCCCCCCCATCATTCGTGGCAGCGGAGCGTTCCGATCGGAGTCCCAGTTTAATCGCTGGGGCTCCGATCGGTAACCATGGCAACCAGGGTGCTACTGCAGTCCTGGTTGCCATGGTTACTTAGCAATATTAGAAGCATCATACTTATCTGCTGTGCTGTGTGTGACCGGCCGGGAGCTCCTCCTACTGGTAAGTGACAGTGCATTGCTTAATGATCTGTCACTTACCAGTAGGAGGAGCTCCCGGCCGGTCACAGACAGCGCAGCAGGTAAGTATGATGCTTCTAATATTGCTAAGTAACCATGGCAACCAGGACTTCAGTAGCATCCTGGTTGCCATGGTTACCGATCGGAGCCCCAGCGATTAAACTGGGACTCCGATCGGAACTCACCGCTGCCACCAATGATCGAGGGGGGGGGGGCTGGAGAGGGGAGGCCGCACACTGTGCCACCAATGATATAAATACAATAGAAGGAGGGAGGGGGGCCACACACTGCCCACCAATGATAATACAATAGAGGGAAGGAGGGGGGCCGGGGGGCAGTGGCGGATCCAGGGGGGGGGCAACGGGGCAATTGCCCCCTCCCCGAGCTGGCGGCGGGCGGCGGCTGGGCACAGGGAGATGAGCACTTCCATTGTGGAAGCGCTCATCTCCAGTCATCTGTATCGCCGTCCTCAGGACAGCGATACAGATGCCTGCCTGTGCTGCGGTAGGGGAGGGAGAGGCGTGTCCCTTTCCCTTCCTCTGATAGGCTGCCGGCCTAGTGCCTGCAGCCTATCAGAGGCCGGCGCAGGGGCGCGATGACGTCATCGCGCCGCCTGAGCCATACAGCGTGGGACACAGGCCAGAAGAGGCCTGCATCGCATCGCTGACATGGAGGTAAGTATGTGTGTTTTTTTATTTTATTATATACAATACTTTTACTGGCACCTGGGGGCTGTTATTACTGGCAAAGGGGGGCTGTTATTACTGGCAAAGGGGGGCTAGTATTACTGGCAAAAGGGGGGCTGTTATTACTGGCACCTGGGGGCTGTTATTACTGGCGGGGGGCTGTTATTACTGGCACCTGGGGGCTGTTATTACTGGCGGCGGGGGGCTGTTATTACTGGCACCTGGGGGCAGTTATTACTGGCGGCGGGGGGCTGTTATTACTGGCACCTGGGGGCTGTTATTACTGGCGGGGGCTGTTATTACTGGCAAAGGGGGGGCTGTTATTACTGGCAAAGGGGGGGCTGTTATTACTGGCAAAGGGGGGCTGTTATTACTGGCAAAGGGGGGCTGTTATTACTGGCAAAGGGGGGCTGTTATTACTGGCAAAGGGGGGCTTTTATTACTGGGGGCTGTTATTACTGGCAAAGGGGGGCTGTTATTACTGGGGGCTGTTATTATTGGCAAAGGGGGCTGTTATTACTGGGGGCTATTACTGGCAAAGGGGGGCTGTTATTACTGGGGGCTGCTATTACTGGCATAGGGGGCTATTATTACTGGCAGGGGGGGGGGATGTTAATACTGGCACATGATTGGGGGCACTATAGGGGCAGCTACTGAGGCCACAAAGAAGGGGTATTTTATATGGGCTCTTTGTACAGTAAAATTTTATACTGGGACACATTATGGTGGGTACTATGGGGAAGGGGGAGAGGAGTACTATGGGGTCATCTACGGGGGCACTAAGAAGGGGTATTTTATAGTTGCAAATTATGGGGGACACTGAGGGCATCTACTGGAGCATTTTATACTGGTACATTATGGGGGGCACTAGGAGGAAGGAGGGTGTGGAGCACTATGGGGTCATTTACTATGGGCACTATATAGGGGTATTTTATACTGGCACATTATGGGGGCACTATGGGGACATTAGCTCAACTGGGGGCATTACAAGGGGGTATTTTTTGCACTGTCACATTATAAGGAGAATTATTACTACTGGGGGGCATTATGGTGGGCTTTATTACTCCCCCATGGTATGACCCCCTAGTAGCAGCACCAGCCTCTCCCTGCTCTGCTATCCCTCTGCCCCTTCTCCAAATCCTTATTATGAAATCTTTCTCATTAGGATAAAACAGAACATCAGCTCCGCAGAGCCCCCGGCCAAAGTGTAGAAGTGGCGTCCGAGATCCCCAAGGGCCAAGCCAAGTAGTTGTAAGTTTTCATGTGAAATATGTTTGTTATACACATATAGCCTACACTGTGGAGTCTGTTCTATAAGCACCATTGTTTTGTGGCGGCGGACAGAAAATAATCTGAAAGTGCCCCTCCCGAGACCAGGCTCTGGATCCGCCATTGCCGGGGGGGGGGGGGCCGCACTGGCCACCAATGATATTAATACAATAGAGGGAGGGGGGGCCGGGGAGGCCGCACTGGCCACCAATGATATTAATACAATAGAGGGAGGGGGGGCCGGGGGGGTGCACTGGCCACCAATGATATTCAAACTGGGGAGGGAGGGGGGTCTGCCCCCTGCTGCCTGGCCGCCCCTGATCTCTTACAGGAGGCTATGATACGCACAATTAACCCCTTCCGGTGCAGCACCTGAGGGGTTAATTGTGCGGATCACAGCCCCCTGTAAGAGATCGGGTGCTGCCAGGCAGCAGGTGGCAGTCATGTACACAGTTCGTAGTATATTCTAACTTGAAGCGTCCCCATCACCATGGGAACGCCTCTGTGTTAGAATATACTGTCGGATCTGAGTTTTCACAAAGTGAAAACTCAGCTCGGAAAAAGCTTTTATGCAGACGGATCTTCGGATCCGTCTGTATGAAAGTAACCTACGGCCACGGATCACGGACGCGGATGCCAATCTTGTGTGCATCCGTGTTTTTTCACTGACCCATTGACTTGAATGGTTCCGTGAACCGTTGTCCGTCAAAAAAATAGGACAGGTCCTATTTTTTTGACGGACAGGTCATATTTTTTTGACGGACAGGATACACGGATCACGGAGGCGGATGACAAACGGTGCATTTTCCGTGTTTTCAACGGACCCATTGAAAGTCAATGGGTCCGCAGAAAATCACGGAAAACGGTCGTGTGCATGAGGCCTAAGTGCCCAGCAGAATAAAACTTCATTTTCCCAATACTCCTGATGAGAACACGAATCTAGCAATTGTCTTAGACTTCCTTCACACATACTTTTTGATAGCATTTTGCGGTAATTGTGATGAATATAGACATGTTGCTCTGGTCTTCATGTTTCAGACTGCTTTCAAAAATTGTTGTATATGTTCTATGAATATGTATTTATTTCTGGCTTATACAATAAACAGAAATTATAAAACATAAAATGACATGCTTTTATTACAATTTTTTTACATTTTTTGTATCATTTTAAGCAATTTTTAAATGGTATAATTAGAGCAGGTCTTTTTTTTCACCTGTTTTCATCTCCTATAGAGGAGCGCAAAATGCCATACCTAGGACACACTTCATTTTGTCAAAAATGCACAAATGCAACACAAAAAACTCAAAAAGTAAAAAAAATATATATATAAATTTCTCTCCAGACATTAAGGTAACATCTGGAAAAAATGTGAAAAGACATAGTGGAAACATTTTGTTTGAACATGTCCAAAAAAATGTTTTAATCAAAAGCAATGTTATTTCTAATACTTCTATGCACCAACAAAATCGAATAGTTTTTTTGCAGAGCAACAAGATCTATTGAGCATACGCTTGCATAAACATCCATTTGTGGAGTTCATTGGATAATAAGTTCTAATATAAGATACATTGTAAATCACGCTCAGAAGATAATATTGGAAAAGTACAAGCTGTTTTCTGCAAAGCGTCGCTATGTGACAGGCAGTGTTAGTGACCTTCTGCATGCGGACAGTTATGTATGGTGTATTTACCCATGTCATCCAAAGTTGACCATATGCATAAGAGCAGGGATGCTCACTCAACATGTGGCCTTCCAGTTGTTGTAAAACTACAACTCCCACCATGCCCTGCTGTAGGCTGATAGCTGTGGGCTGTCCGGGCATGCTGGGAGTTGTAGTTTTGCAACAGATGGAGGGCTGTATGTTGGACATCCCTGCATTAGACATATATTGGCCTAACCGAGATAGCATTCCAGTCCCACAGATGAGAAGATAAGAAGGCATGTGAATACTAGTAAATGGAACTGTCATTCCTTCTCCTGCTAACATATATATGCAGTACTCCATAATAGAGAATATCTGCAAATGATTTGTTATTTTTGGTTTTGTTGTATAGTGTATTGTCATGTTATGTATTATGCCCAGTTTAGGCTACTTTCACACTAGCGTTTAAATCCGGTGTTCAATTCCGACACCGGAACTGCCCGCCCGATCCTGAAAAACGTGTGAAAACGGATTACATTTGAATCCTGATCAGGATTTTGATCACAATGAAAAAATGCATTGGAAAAAACGGATCCGCCATTTATGGACTTTGACTGAACAAACGGCGCCGGATCCGGCGTTAATGCAAGTCAATGGGAAAAAGACCAGATCAGTCAAAAAGACTGAACTGAAGACATCCTGATGCATCCTGAACAGATTTCTCTCCATTCAGAATGCATTAGGATAAAACTGATCATTTATTTTCCGGATTTGAGCCCCTAGGACGGAACTCAGCGCCGGAAAAGAAAAACGCTAGTGTGAAAGTACCCTTAGCTATGCATGGACTAACAATCCTAGGGCTATGAAGTCAGGAGGTTGGGTGCAGATCTAGGATCCGACCCCAGCTTATTTAGCCAGTCTAGACTGGAGTTGTTCGAAAGATGAAGCTGTTGCCATGTGCTCTCTCTTCTCAGGTCCAGAAAGCTTCAGAGACTAACAGATCTCTTCAAGATCTACATAAAGGAAGAAAATGATGGACAGAAAGAGAGGAAGATAAAGGAGAAGTTGGAATCTGCATGGCGAAGCATAAGAGTCAGCAAGGTCACCTGCCACTACAGCCATTAAGACTATGCTGCAGCGAGGGACATCATTAAGACACCCTTCACACTTGGACACGTCCTGGCCAGACGTGCTTTCTAAACCCTGTATCCCGCTGTGGACATTACAGTCATTATTGCAAGAGTACTATTGCCCACCATAGATTCTACTGAGTGAGACTTTAACAAGATAGTGTACACAGAGGGCGATAACTTCTATCCTTGTCTACATCCATACATTGCTATCTGGGAGAGAATTGCACTGTGTACAGTTGGAGCTGTGTCTGCTATAATTGGATGTACTAAGACCCCCATTTTGCAGTTGAGTAAAGAGAGAAGTTTATTCTTCTACCTCTGGCCTGGTTTTCTGACTTCTATACCATATGCTAGCCATTCACATCATGGGAACCCCAACTACCATCAGGCAGGAGCCCCAGAACCAGGGGAAGAAAGGATGCACCCTACTTTCACTGCATAGCCCTAGAGAGCAATGGTGTGAAGAACACCACCGTGATTGACTGTTACAGCCAGAGCCACTACCGTTCCCATCCGCTACTCCAGCTCTTCCCTGGTCGCTGCAACAGTTCCCCATATCCAAATATAGACTAGCTCATGCACAGCAGATACTGTTATACCAATGCTTACAGTATGTATCGTATGTATTGCAAAACGGTGGAAGTGTACTGCAGGGAATTGTTAATTTAATATGTGAAATTGAGGTTACTGTTCACCTGTTAAAAGGCCATCAGCTGTCTGGCTCTTAACCATCTTTACATGTCTTACTGAGAGAACATGTATTGTTATCAAAGATCCTGTTTTCTTCTTATACATCTTCATGCACATGACCATATATCTGCTCCACACTGAGTTTTACTGGACCACAATAAGACATTTCTAAGTGTTCTATAGGGACATACTTACCTAGGCATCCGTGGCGTAACTAGAAATAACAGGGTCCCACAGCAAATTTTTGAACGGACTTTCCCCCAGCAGCAACTTCTTTGCCACCCGCTCCTCTAGTGCAACCCCCATTCCTGTGGTTAGTCAAGATCGCTCTCCTAGACGAGGCCTGGCAGCCGCTCCATCCATTTCCTAAAGTGTCTCTGTATATAATCGCATTTGAAAAATAATTTTGAGGGGCCCTGACAATAAAATCTTTTAGTCCTCATCCTGGGTGGGCCCCTTTTGAGTTTGTGCCCCAAAGCAGCTGCTCCCCCTGCCTCCCCTATAGCTATGCCCCTGCTAGGCATGAAGGCAGACAAAGAGTTCTGTTACATTCCATATGAATCTTACAGATTTAGGGGAAACTGTCTCTGGCATACAGTGACCCTCATAGAACCATACAGCACTATGGGTGTCAATGTGCCACCATACACATACAACCTGCTGCATATGACTATGCCATCTGTCCCAGATCCTGCGGAACAGTTCTGGATTTCAGCGGCTTTACTGTGGTCCTGAGAGGGCTGTGGCATGTCCCCAGGGGTGTACATAGAAATCACTAGGCCCCATAGCAAGAATCTAAATTGGGCCCCCATGCCCCATTCATAGCCCCTCCCACTACCTATTCCTGGCCAGTATATACAGCAATGTACTGATATGTGAGGTATGAGGTGTAAATTACAACTCGTACCTCACATATCAGTACACTGTTGTATATACTATATATCTTGACACACTGCATTTATTATACCTCGTACCTCACATATCAGTACACTGCTGTATTTAACCACTTCAGCCCCGCTAGCTGAAACCCCCTTCATGACCAGAGCACTTTTTACAC
Organism: Bufo gargarizans; assembly: GCF_014858855.1. Taxonomy (NCBI): domain Eukaryota; kingdom Metazoa; phylum Chordata; class Amphibia; order Anura; family Bufonidae; genus Bufo; species Bufo gargarizans. Next base: position 147,818,422 of record NC_058085.1, on the reverse strand, counting down.
TTCGGCACTACACTCCTTTCACCGTTTATCGCTCGGTCATGCAACTTACCACCCAAATGAATTTTACCTCCTTTTCTTCTCACTAATGGAGCTTTCATTTGGTGGTATTTTATTGCTGCTGACATTTTTACTTTTTTTGTTATTAATAAAAATGTAACGATTTTTTTGCAAAAAAATGAAATTTTTCACTTTCAGCTGTAAAATTTTGCAAAAAGAACGACATCCATATATAAATTTTTCACCAAATTTATTGTTCTACATGTCTTTGATAAAAAAAAAATGTTTGGGCAAAAAAAAAAAATGGTTTGGGTAAAAGTTATAGCATTTACAAACTATGGTACAAAAATGTGAATTTCCGCTTTTTGAAACAGCTCTGACTTTCTGAGCACCTGTCATGATTCCTGAGGTTCTACAATGCCCAGACAGTAGAAAACCCCCACAAATGACCCCATTTCGGAAAGTAGACACCCTAAGGTATTCGCTGATGGGCATAGTGAGTTCATAGAACTTTTTATTTTTTGTCACAAGTTAGCGGAAAATGATGATGATTTTTTCTTTCTTTTTTTTTTCTTACAAAGTCTCATATTTCACTAACTTGCGACAAAAAATTTAAAATTCTAGGAACTCACCATGCCCCTCACAGAATACCTTGGGGTGTCTTCTTTTCAAAATGGGGTCACTTGTGGGGTAGTTATACTGCCCTGGCAATTTAGGGGCCCAAATGTGTGAGAAGTACTTTGCAATCAAAATGTGTAAAAAATGACCGGTGAAATCCAAAAGGTGCACTTTGGAATATGTGCCCCTTTGCCCACCTTGGCAGCAAAAAAGTCTCACACATCTGGTATCGCCGTACTCAGGAGAAGTTGGGGAATGTGTTTTGGGGTGTCATTTTACATATACCCATGCTGGGTGAGAAAAATATCTTGGTCAAATGCCAACTTTGTATAAATAAAATGGGAAAAGTTGTCTTTTGCCAAGATATTTCTCTCATCCAGCATGGGTATATGTAAAATGACACCCCAAAACACATTCCCCAACTTCTCCTGAGTACGGCGATACCAGATGTGTCACACTTTTTTGCTGCCAAGGTGGGCAAAGGGGCACATATTCCAAAGTGCACCTTTCAGATTTTGCAGGCCACACTTACACATTTTGATTGCAAGGTACTTCTCACACATTTGGGCCCCTAAATTGCCAGGGCAGTATAACTACGCCACAAGTGACCCCATTTTGGAAAGAAGACACCCCAAGGTATTCCGTGAGGGGCATGGCGAGTTCCTAGAATTATTATTTTTTTGTCACAAGTTAGCGGAAAATGATGATTTTTTTTTTTTTCTCTTTTTTCCTTACAAAGTCTCATATTCCACTAACTTGCGACAAAAAATAAAAAATTCTAGGAACTCGCCATGCCCCTCACGGAATACCTTGGGGTGTCTTCTTTCCAAAATGGGGTCAAAAAAGTGTGACACATCTGGTATCGCCGTACTCAGGAGAAGTTGGGGAATGTGTTTTGGGGTGTCATTTTACATATACCCATGCTGGGTGAGAGAAATATCTTGGCAAAAGACAACTTTTCCAATTTTTTTATACAAAGTTGGCATTTGACCAAGATATTTTTCTCACCCAGCATGGGTATATGTAAAATGACACCCCAAAACACATTCCCCAACTTCTCCTGAGTACGGCGAGACCAGATGTGTCACACTTTTTTGCAGCCTAGATGTGCAAAGGTGCCCAAATTCCTTTTAGGAGGGCATTTTTAGACATTTGGATCCCAGGCTTCTTCTCACGCTTTAGGGCCCCTAAAAAGCCAGGGCAGTATAAATACCCCACATGTGACCCCACTTTGGAAAGAAGACACCCCAAGGTATCCAATGAGGGGCCTGGCAAGTTCATAGAATTTTTTTTTTTTCGCATAAGTTAGCGGAAATTGATTTTATTTTATTTTTTTCTCACAAAGTCTCACTTTCCGCTAACTTAGGACAAAAATTTCAATCTTTCATGGACTCAATATGCCCCTCAGCAAATACCTTGGGGTGTCTTCTTTCCAAAATGGGGTCAGTTGTGGGGTGTTTGTACTGCCCTGGCATTTGAGGGTCTCCGCAATCATTACATGTATGGCCAGCATTAGGAGTTTCTGCTATTCTCCTTATATTGAGCATACAGGTAATGAGATTTTTTTTTCCGTTCAGCCTCTGGACTGAAAGAAAAAAATGAACGGCACAGATTTCTTCATTCGCATCGATCAATGTGGATGAAAAAAATCTCTGCCAAAAAAAAAAAATGGAGGGGAAAGGCGTCTGCCAGGACATAGGAGCTCCGCCCTACATCCATACCCACTTAGCTCGTATGCCCTGGCAAACCAGATTTCTCCATTCACATCAATCGATGTGGATGAATAAATCATTGCCGGGATTTTTTATTTTATTTTTTTATATATATATACAAAGTGTTTGCCAAAGCATAGGAACGCCGCCTCCTCCTCAGCTCGTATGCCTCGGCAAACATATCTGTTACTGCAGAGGAGAAAATCCCGTCTTGCAGCGCCGCATACACCGACTTGCGTGTAATCTGACAGCAGTGCAATGCTTCTGTCAGAATGCACATCAGTGCTGCAGCTGGTCGATCGGTTGGTCCACCTGGAAGGTAAAAAGACAAAAAAAAAAAAAAAAAAAAAAAGAAAAAACCAGGCCGCAACGCAATAATTTTATTAACTTTGCAACAGAACATGTAACTTTAACTTTTTAACTGAACATTAACCTTTTTGCTTACTGGTGTTTTTTTTTTTTTTGTTTTTTTACCTTTATAGAACAAACCTCTCCTTCCCCATGGGTCAATGTGCAAAGCGCAAATCGCCCAAAGATGTGGCGAAGTGCGTTATGCACTTTGTCCCATGTGAAAGGAGACGTTTGCAGCAGCAGTGAGTGAATGGGCCCTAATAGCACTGTGTGCCTATCCTGGTGAGATGATCCCTATGCTAATAGTGTACCTGTGAGTGGTACTTCCGGAAACACTCTCCAAAGCATAGGGCAGGGTGGTCAGGACAGTCAGGACAGAAATAGCGGGTGTCACGCCTTATTCCACTCCTGCTACAGACACGACATCTTTTTCGGGGTGACGGTTGGGTTGAGGTACCAGGAACGACATTGGGGAAATGTCGCTCGTGTAGACGGCTAACTACACTGGTGGATGGGGCCACGGAACCTCCTGGGTACAGGAGGTTCTCGATGATCTCTTCCTGAAATTTGAGGAAGGATCCAGTTCTCCCAGCCTTACTGTAGAGAACAAAACTATTGTACAGAGCCAATTGAAATAAATATACAGACACCTTCTTATACCAGCGTCTGGTTCTGCGGGAAACTAAATACGGAGACAACATCTGGTCATTGAAGTCCACCCCTCCCATGTGGAGGTTATAGTCGTGGACTGAGAGGGGCTTTTCAATGACACGGGTTGCTTGCTCGATTTGTATTGTCGTGTCTGCGTGAATGGAGGAGAGCATGTAAACGTCACACTTGTCTCTCCATTTCACCGCGAGCAGTTCTTCGTTACACAGTGCGGCCCTCTGCCCCCTTGCAAGACGGGTGGTAACGAGCCGTTGGGGGAAGCCCGCGTGACTAGTTCGCGCGGTACCACAGGCGCCAATCCGTTCTAGAAACAAATGCCTAAAGAGGGCCACACTTGTGTAAAAATTGTCCACATAAAGATGGTACCCCTTGCCGAATAAGGGTGACACCAAGTCCCAAACTGTCTTCCCACTGCTCCCCAGGTAGTCAGGGCAACCGACCGGCTCCAGGGTCTGATCTTTTCCCTCATAGATCCGAAATTTGTGGGTATAGCCTGTGGCCCTTTCACAGAGCTTATACAATTTGACCCCATACCGGGCGTGCTTGCTTGGGATGTATTGTTTGAAGCCAAGGCGCCCGGTAAAATGTATCAGGGACTCGTCTACGCAGATGTTTTGCTCTGGGGTATAAATATCTGCAAATTTCTGGTTGAAATGGTCTATGAGGGGCCGAATTTTGTGGAGCCGGTCAAAAGCAGGGTGGCCCCTGGGACGGGAGGCGGTGTTGTCACTAAAGTGCAGGATGGCCTCAAAACGTGCCCTGGACATAGCAGCAGAGAACATGGGCATGTGATGAATCGGGTTCGTGGACCAATATGACCGCAATTCATGCTTTTTTGTCAGGCCCATGTTGAGGAGGAGGCCCAGAAAAGTTTTAATTTCGGAAACTTGGACTGGTTTCCACCAGAAAGGCTGGGCATAAAAGCTTCCCGGGTTAGCGGTGATAAATTGTGCGGCATACCTGTTTGTTTCGGCCACAACTATGTCTAAAAGCTCCGCAGTCAAGAACAGCTAAAAAAATCCCAGGGCCGAACCGATCTGAGCTGTCTCAACCCGAACTCCAGACTGGGCAGTGAAAGGGAAAACTACAGGTGCGGCTGAAGTTGGGGACTGCCAATCAGGGTTTGCCAGCACCTCTGGGATTCTAGGGGCTCTACGGGCACGTCTTTGCGGTGGCTGCGACGGGGTCACTACTGCACGTGCCACCGTACTAGCTTCAACTGCCCTTCTGGTGCTCGCTACTTCACAAGGTTGTACGGCAGTGCTGGTACTAGGTCCAGGGAGGGCTGGGCTGCTGGTGTATGCCTCACCACGTAATCCGACAGCACCAGCCCCACTCTGCTGCTCTTGAAGCGGATCCTGCGCAACCTGTGGTCTAGCGACACGGGGCCGGGTACGCCTGGTGGTATCAGGGACCTCAGCCTCCTCGTCCGAACTTTGGGTCAGAGAGCCACTGCTTTCTACAGGTTCGTATTCTGACCCGCTGGATTCATCAGATGAGGGTTCCCACTCCTCATCCGACTGGGTCAGAAGCCTGTAGGCCTCTTCAGAAGAATACCCCCTGTTAGACATGTGGGCAACTAAATTTAGGGGTATTCCCTGAGACTACCCAAGAAAAAAAAAGCAAGCCTGTCTTACAAAGGGGAGGCTAGCGAAGTACCGGAGGCCGCTGCAGTTGATAAAAAATATCAAAACTGATTTTTTTATCGCCGCAGTGCGTGTAAAGTGATTGTGCAGTGAACCCAAAAAATAATTTTTTTTGTCACTGCGGTGGGGCGGGTGTGGGCGAACGCACGTGTGGGCGACCGATCAGGCCTGATCGGGCAAACACTGCGTTTTGGGTGGAGGGCGAACTAAAGTGACACTAGTACTATTATAGATCTGACCGTGATCAGTTTTGATCACTTCCAGATACTATAAAAGTACAAATGCTGATTAGCGATACGCTAATCAGCGAATAACGGACTGCGGTGCGGTGGGCTGGGCGCTAACTGATCGCTAACTACCTAACCAAGGGGCCTAAACTATACCTAAAACCTAACGGTCAATACCAGTGAAAAAAAAAAGTGACAGTTTACACTGATCACTTTTTTCCTTTCACTAGTGATTGACAAAGGGGTGATCAAAGGGTTAATTGGGGTTCAGGGGGGTGATCTGGGGCTAAAGTGTGCTGTTTGGTGTACTCACTGTGAAGCCTGCTCCTCTGCTGGATCCAACCGACGAAAAGAACCAGCAGAGGAGCAGGCAGCCATATATCAGATCATATTTACTAATATGATCTGATATCTGGCCTTTGATTGGTTTTTTTAAAAATCGCCAGCCTGCCAGCCGCGATCATTGGCTGACAGGCTGGTGACCCGACCCCCCTCTACAAAATGCCGGCGCGAACTGCGCATGCGCGCGCGCATAGTCGCGTCATCTCGCGAGATGACGCGTATATGCGTGACTGTGCGCAGTGCTGCCGCCTCCGGACCGCACATCTGCGTTAGGCGGTCCGGAGGCGGATAATATATCTTGACACACTGCATCTATTATACCTCATACCTCACATATCAGTGCACTGCTGTATATAATATATATCTGTACACACTGCATCTATTATACCTCATACCTCACATATGAGTACTGTTATATATAATATATATCTGTACACACTGCATCTATTATACCTTGTAGTTCTCTTTTACCTCGTACCTCGATATCAGTACACTGCTGGATATGCTATATATCTGTACGCACTGTATCTATTATACCTCGTACCTCACATATCGGTACACTGCTGGATATACTATATATCTGTACACACTGCATCTATTATACCTCGTACCTCACATATCAGTACACTGCTGTATATAATATATATCTTAACACACTGCATCTATTATACCTCATACCTCACATATATGTACAATGATGGATATATATATATTGTTAGGGATCGCTGTGCTTGGGGGGGTCATTCTCACAAGAATAGTCGTCCTACCACAGCTTTCGAGGCCAAACATTGCATTTATTGGGACATTTTTCATACACGAAACAGTCCAGTTACTAATCACTGGGGTGGTGAGGTTCCCACATACATCAAAACAAAACAAATACCTGCCTGGCTGGGCTCTCACTACACCTGTTAACGTAGCCCTGACTCACACAGAACCCTGTTCACACACGGAACCCATATGCGGCTTTTTCTCAGCCCGTAGTTCCCAAGTCTCTCCGGCTGTAATCAGTCCCATACCTGTATGGGGAAGTGTGGCCCAACAGTCCTCCCGACTACGGCCTTGTGACCCTTGAATCCCGGCGTCACAGCGTTCCCCAAACTTCGGGCTGTCACAATGCCCTGGTCTCTCAGCCTGGCAAGCTGAGACCACACACAGAGCCTCTGCTCTGGGTCTCTGTATCTCACAGCGTATCTCTTGTCAGACTGACCTACTCTGAGGCGCTTTATGCCAGCCTGATTACAGCAGGCCTCACCTGCGATCACCTCAGGTAGAAAGGAAAACCCGTACTGGAAGGGGGTGAACTGGCAACTCCCTCTACCAAGCCTAGCCACCAGTCCAAGTAAAATCCAGCACAGAAAATGTATACAAAAATGTCTCAGCAAACTATGCTTTGCTGAGACTACTGCCACTCTCTGGATTTTATCTGTCTCACCCATCTGAGGTACCTGAAGTGGGACAGCACACCTTCCAGCACTGTTCACATTAACACAATATATATATATAGAGCAGAACTAAAAGGTATAATAGATGCAGTGTGTACAGATATATATTATATATAACAGCGTACTGATGTGAGAAGTACAAGGTATAACAGTGCAGCGTGTACAGATATATGTGGTCAGTTATATATTATGGTTATTGTGTGAGGTATATAAGGGTAATAGTGGTTGTAACTGTCTGTACTACACATATATGAGTGAGATTTGACTAAAAACAGGGAAGAGGAGGCAACTGAAGAGAAAGGAGGAGGTCTTCCTCTTACCACTCCATTCTAGTGTCAGTGGTGAGCTCATCCTGCAGTTCTTCTCCGTGCTGTTGGGGATGCTCTGTGCAGTTCCTTTGCTAGATGTAGGGAAACTGTGATGATGATTATGATGATGTCATCACAGGTTCAGGCAGATGCTCCTATCTAACCTAGGAACTATACCATTCTTTGGGCAGTTCCTTTGCTAGATGTACAGGACCTGTGGTGACATCATCACAGGTCCTTTAGCTTTCTCCACGAATGATAGGGATACTATACTGGAGCTGAACAGTAATGATTGTAATTAGGGGATGGGGCCTTTGGTTGACTGCAGCTCCCTTTTCCCCACGGGTCCCATGGCAGCTATGTGGTTTGCCTCTATTGGAGGTACCCCACTTGATGTCCTACTTTCAACTGTATGTGCATTCTGAGGCCATTTATTGGCTACAGTGGCAAATGTGACCCCGTCTGTGCAGAGGCTGACAGATAGGGACCAGAATCTCAGTGAAGGCAGCACAGGAGAGCCGAAGCCAGAATAGAGCGGAAGCGAGCAGGTAAGTATTCATCCTTCTAGATGGGGGAAATCAATGTTTCTTACTGTCAGTTATATAAATATTATACTATAGAAAACATTTCTACAGAGTTGTAGAGTTGTCAACCATTGTGCTTTAAATATCCGCTTTCACCTCGCGATAATGTATACAGATTTTTTGTATTATTTGAAAGTATTAGTTTATGTTACCTATGCATTTTATGCCTTATACCATACACTATAGGGACTAACATGCAACATGAAATATAATTTTTTTAGCAGATTGATTTTTTTATGTCAGTGTAGGTTGCTTTAAAAAAAAACACAAGCAAAGGGTTAAGAGTGCTAAAAATACTTCCCCCTCTGCTAAAATGTTCTAGCTGAAAACCACTTCTCTTCCGGAACAACTATATTAAAAGCAGCTGAGAGATTTGGGTACAAAAGTACAGTATGTATAGGAAGAGCTGCAACTGCTCACATCACCTGCATTACATCAATGTGTCTTCTGAAGACGTGTTTCCAGGGACTTAGCACTGCTATTATCTACCATGAAATTCAAACTATATGAAAGGGAATGTGTCTCCTACTTTTTTTCTGCCAAATAAAACCAGATAGTGCCATATTTCCTTTTTTTCTAATTTGTTTTTATTTTATGATTGTACATTTTTTATTCTAATATCTGAGCATGATTATGGGGGACAGCTTTTTTTTCTTTAGCATAGTTAGGAGGGGACCTCATTGACTTGTATGGGAGAGTTTGTGCAGCGGTCAGGAGGGAGCAGATAAGCTGTGATATCACGTATTGTGAATGGTGGATACTGTGTTATCTACAGTTGCAAGAAAAAGTATGTGAACCCTTTGGAATGATATGGATTTCTGCACAAATTGGTCATAAAATGTCACAACCATAGACAATCACAGTCTCCTTAAACTAATAACACACAAAGAATTAAATGTTACCATGTTTTTATTGAACACACCATGTAAACATTCACAGTGCAGGTGGAAAAAGTATGTACCCCTAGACTAATGACATCTCCAAGAGCTAATTGGAGTGAGATGTCAGCCATAAAACATGGTAACATTTAATTCTTTGTGTGTTATTAGTTTATAGCAGACTGTGATTGTCTTATGTTGTGACTTAGGCTACTTTCACACTTGCGTTAGGTGCGAATCCGCACCTATAATGCAAACGATGGTATCCGTTCAGAACGGATCAGTCTGCATTCTATGTAAAAAAAAAAGTCTAAGTCTAATTGTTAGTCAGACGGATCCGTCCTGACTTTACATTGAAGTCAATGGGGGACGGATCTGTTTGCAATTGCACCATATTCGATCAACGTCAAACGGATCCGTCCCTATTGACTTACATTGTAAGTCAGGACGGATCCGTTTGGCTCTGCACGGCCAGGCGGACACCAAAATCCTGCAAGCAGCGTCTTGGTGTCCGCCTCCAGAGCAGAATGGAGGCGGAACGGAGCCAAACTGATGCATTCTGAACGGATCCGCATCCATTCAGAATGCATTGGGGCTGAACTGAACCGTTTGGGGCCGCTTGTCTAAGTCTAAATAGAGCCTTGAAATGGATCTCACAGGCGGACACCGAAACTCTGGTGTGAAAGTAGCCTTAGATGAACATCACATCACATTTTATGACCAAATTGTGCAGAAATCCATATCATTCCAAAGGGATACTTTTTCTTGCAACTGAATTTAGAGAGGTGTTATCTGTCATTGTAATCCTGCCTATGAGGATAATAATAGTAATTAAAAGTGATTTGTACAGGCCAAGAAGTGGCCAGTGCGAAAACTGCACGATTTTAGGATTTTTTAAATATAGATATTGACATGGAAAATTAGATTTAACCTCACAAAAAATTCTTTAAAAATATGTTTAAAAACGTGATTTAAACAATAAGTCATTTTCTGTTGACACATTCCACTTAAGGCTGGGTTAAAGGAATTCTCCGGTAATTGCATGTTTTACTATATATAGCCAGTATGTGCAACGAGCCCGGGGTAGGGAGAGGTGTGGAGGACAGGAGTGGTAGTAGTAGCACTGATGGGAGTAGTAGTACGTACAGTAGTAGTCCTCACTCTGGCACTCCCTGGGCTGTGCAGTGATGGAAGGTGCACCCTTTTTTCCTTCTGAACACACTCTGGCGATCCCTGGGCTCTCTGCCTGATAGTAGTGAAGGTGCCCTTGGCATAAATACGTTTTGGGGTTGCCACGCAGGGGACCTGCAGATGGGCTGTAGAATGCAGCTTTGTGTTGATGCAGACGGCAGTGTGATACAATGATAAGGCAAGTTTTAGTGCAAGAAATTCATCGTACTTCACTGAAGCAGTTCAATAGATGGCTCACACAAGCACACTCTTTACAGTTGACATATGCAATTTCCCAAGGCTGTGTATAGGAGACAGTGAGCGCAATCAAAGCTCCCCCTGAGTTTCTTTCTTATAATCTGCGCAATCTTCTCAAATGTGGCCAACGGAGTGCAATTTCTCTCTCAGTGAGAATTTCTGCACTTCCCTCGGCAGGGTCAGATGACCAGTCTGCATTTTTCATGTAGCTGGGGACCAGATGTTTATTGTCCCCACCACCAAGCAGTGAAGTCCAAAGCAGGAATATATGTGTTACCTTTCACTGACTTGTATTTTTCCTCTCACTTGTACATGGCCACTGTGCACTCTATTAAGTTATGTTTTCTTTCCCTCAGAGGCTGGCACTTGTTTTCCAAGGCAGATGTCTCCCTGTGTCATACTTCAGTCTCTCACACAGCTGACTCTCTGGCTTTAGGCCAAACACAGACTCAGCAACCTTCTAGCTAGAGAGGTGGAACCAGTCCACACTTGGTTACTGTAACTAAGTGGCTGGTTAGCGGATTAATGCGGTTTCAGTGCTCTTATTGGGACTTTTCTCGAGCAGTACAGTACTGCTTGAGAAAAGTCCCAGTAAGAGGACTCAAACATCACCTTGGTGAATGAAGGACAGAACTAGTGACCTTTTTGGGAGGGCTGTAAAATTTTCTTACTAAATAGAATTATAGATACATATAAGATAGATAGATTTACCTCTGTCCGGTTGCATGCTCTAGATTTTGGACTTGTCTTGGGTTTTGTGTTCATAGGAAACCCATTATTTGGGCTTTACATGCAGGGCATAGTGACCAACAAGATAGATAGATAGATAGATAGATAGATTTCCCTCTGTCCGGTTGCACACTGTAGATTTTGGACTAAATGGTTAACATGTTTTTCACAATCAAACTTTTCTAAGTAGAAGGTTGGCTGGTGTCCAGCCTCAGAATACACTGCCTGCCTGATACTTTATCAGGGAACTGGCAATGAACTGACACACTTTTGCCAGATTACGCCCCACAAGAAAGACCTCTGTGTCTTTGCTGCTCCTTGGTTGGCTGAATGCTAGAATTCCAAGGCAAACGCCTGCCCGCTTACTGAGCAAAACAATCCTGCTATTTGATTGGATGGCGGCCAAGTCTACTCCCCAGAAGGAATTGGCTAACTACAGTATATATAATGAATCTGTTTTTGACATTTTATGGGTCAGTATTTTAAAGTGGAGCTGCTTGTTTTTTAAAACATAAGAAATCAGGAGATCTGGAAATGTACTATGCAAAGGCGGGACTCATTCCAACTTCTGATTCCAACAACTAAGATCTGCAGTTACCTGTTAAAGGGACACTTCCATTCATTGTTTTAATCGCAAATTAGGAACCTACTGTATATCTGAATATTCTACGTAATTTCAGGTGGATGATTTTCTGGATATCATTTTCTGAAGTCGTCCCATGTATTCTTTTTGGATTTTTACCAATTTTGGCTGTTTTTCTTTTTCATTTTGGCAGTACTATACCAATGAAAATGAAATACTAAATACTGTCGTTCTCTAGCAGTCAGCACAAATGATATGATCTTCGATATAGATAGTTTATCTATTGTCAATTTGCAGCTGTGGGGTGGAGATGTTATCCACAAGGCAGTCCTCATTATAATAGTAGGTGTAGAATTACAGTGCTGCTCACCATTATTGGCACCTCTTCTTTTTTTCATAGACTGTGCAATATCTTCAGAAATAAATGGAAATGTACCAAAGTTATATCCTCATGATTTTTTTAGTTAGCGGTCCATATATTGTTTTTAAACTTACATGTTGTAATTTCAAAGAAGAAACAGAATAAACAGCATGTGCAGCAATAAAGGTCCCCCTAATTAATACTTGGTTGCACCCCCCTTGGCATTGACGACAGCCTCCAAATGTTTCTAGTAGCTATAACCTTCTTGCACTTCTCATCTGGTATTTTTTCCCCCTCTTCCTTTGCAGTTTGTTCAAACTCTTGAATGATTGCAGGGTTCTTTTTCCCAATGGCAGATTTCCGCTCACCCCAAAGATTTTTAATGCGATTCAGGTCAGGACTCCTTGCTGGCCATTTAAAACAGTCCATTTTTTTTCTTTTTCAACCATTCCTGTGTACTTTTGCATGTGTGCTTTGGGTGCTTGTCTTGTTGGAGGACTCATGATCTACGACTCAAACCAAGTTTTCTTACACTGGGTAGGACATTTAAGTCTAAAATCTTGATAATTCTCTGATTTCATTATTTCTGTGATACAGTCATAGCCTCCAGTACCAGATGCAGCAAAGCAACCCCACAGCATTATGGATCCTCCACCATGCATAACTGTTGGTAGGCTGTTATTTTCCTTATACGCTTCATTGTGCCGTCTGTAAACAAACTGTTGCTTTGAATTGCCAAAAAGCTAAATTTTTGTTCATCTGTCCACAGAACATTTTCTCAGAAGGATTGTGGTTTGTCAAGGTACTCTTTGGCAAAGATCAGTTGTTTCTTTTTATGTCTTTTCTTCAGCAATGGTTTCTTCCTTGGCCTTCGCCCATAAAGCTCTGCTTGGTTTAGTGTGCAGCGTATGGTACTTGTCGAAACCATGACCCCAGACTGTTCCAGGTTGGCCTTCAGGTCTGTGGATGTTTGATGTGGTGTTTTTTCCACTATCCGCACCAACCTTCGAAGACATCTCTTGTCACTTTTCCTCTTTCCCCCACGTCCAGGGAGGTTCTTGACTGTTCCATGCTTGGCAAACTTCTTAATAACATTGTGCACTACTGAAACTGGGATACCAAGGTCTTTGGAGATGGCCTTATACCCTTTGGAAGTCTTGTGTTTGCTAATAATAGCAGTTCTGATGTCCTCAGACAGCTCCTTTGGCTTCACCATTGTGACAAAAGAACAGGGTCTACTATGTGGCTTTTTTAAACACTGACGTCATCATTCATTGGCTAATTCATGTCACTTGGGCACCAACAATTTATCACAGGTGATTCTCATTTGTGATTTACCATAGGCGAGTCAAAATGTGTTTCCATACTAATTAAATGTAAAGAGTGCCAATACCAGTGTCACATCAAGCTTTAGGTTTTTCTATTTTTCCCTCCCATTGTTTTTATTTTAAATTGTTGTTTATAATGTGCTCTTTTGTATTTAACAGGAGTGCTCCATACAAAAAAGCTGTTTCCCTTGATTCATTTTTTTTCAGGAGATATTCCACATGATGTACTTAGGCTACTTTCACAATAGCGTTTTTACTGGATCCGCCAGGGTTCAGCAAAAACGCTTCCGTTACTGATAATACAACAATTTGCATCTGTTATTAATGGATCCGGTTGTATTATCTTTAACATAGCCAAGACGCATCCGTCATGACCCACAATGCAAGTCATTGGGGGCGGATCAGTTTTCTTTTGTGGCAGATTGTGGCAGAGAAAACAGATCCGTCCCCATTGACTTGCATTGTGGGTCATGACGGATTCGTTTTTCTCTGCATACCATGACAGAAAGTAAACCGCAGCATGCTGCGGTTTGCTCTCCGGCATGAGAACGCAAACAAACAGAATGGAATGCATTTTGGAGCATTCCGTTCTGTTCAGTTACGTTTTGTCCCCATTGACAATGAATGGGGACAAAACGGAAGCATTATTTTTCGGTATTGAGCCCTTATGATGGATCTCAATACCAGAAAATATTAACACCAGTGTGAAAGTAGCCCTAAACTTCATGGGTGTCAATAACGATGAGCAGGACTGTAGGATAACAGCTCTGTTGTTTTCTTGATAGGCCAAGAGAAAGATACCCACAGAAGAGTACTGAATGTGTGATGATCTAAGGCCAGTTTCACACTAGCGTTAGGCATCTCTGCCAGGCTGTTTCCTCAGGGAGGAGCCTGCTGGAGATGTCTGGATCCGCCACTACCTGACACCCAACGGCCCCATTCACTATAATGAGGACCGGCCGCAACCCAGAAAAACGCTGCACGCATGGACGGAATTCCAGCAGCGCCTGGCAGTGATGAATCCGGCAGGCTGTTCAAGGCCGGAACAGCCTGCCAGATCTGAAAAATGTAGATGTGAAACAGGCCTTATTGAGTCACTACAGGGGGTGCCCCCACTGGTCATAGTGAGTGTCCAGAACAGGAAGCCAAATACAAGGCGTGACTTAAAAAATCATATCCAGAAAACCATTCACTCACAATATTTTTTGTGTTGTCTGGCTAATAGGAGAGACCTGTCCACATACTATGCGGCCGTTACATAATGCAGTATAGTGGGATGAAAGACTCGCTTTAATAGTGTGACCAAGCTGTGCTTTGGTGAATGGTGAATTCAAAGGCTGTGTTCACACGGTAGCCATGATGCCGTTTTAGGATCCATCAGATAAGTCCAAACTGTGACTGTTTGACCCATTGAGCTATATGTCATTATGACAGCAAGATTGGCACAAAGTGACAGAACCTCCAATGGAACCCACAAAGTTTCAAAAAAGCAATGAGAACAGAACCTTACAGGAGGCATGTGACTGCTGCAGCCAATCACCGCTCTCAGAAGCAATTAACGGAAACTAACTGTTTGTGTAAAGAGGCCTTATTACTGTGCGAATAGTACACAGTAATATCATGATAAGCCAAATTACAAACTTAGTTGTGTCACGTCATCTTTATACAAACATTGGGAAACAACAGTTGCTTATAGACATGTTTTAAAGGGTAGGATTGGCCTCCAATAGATGTGCCTATGTCCGAGTGTAATGGAAGCTGGGAATTAGATTATTTCTATCTTGCTTGTGGTTCCATGAAATAGAAATACGTGTCAAGGAGATTAAAGGGTTTTCTGAGTGTTTTACACTGATCCTCAGGATAGGTCATCAGTATTTGACCGGTGGATGTCTAACTCCTGGCACCCCCACTCATCAGAGCCACTTCCTAGACCAGTGGCGTCATATTCATGGTTATGTGGCCTAGGCGCAGCTCATTCCCATTCAAGTGAATAAGTTTGAGCTGCAATATCAAACACAGGCACAGTTCACAGTGGACAGCGTTGTGCTTGGTAAGCCACGCAGAGGCTGCGGCGCTCGCCAAAGCACTTGATCGGCAGGAGTACCGGGAACCGGACCCTCACCAATCACATCCTGATGACCTATCCTGAGGACAGCTCATCAGTATAAAATACTGGGAAGGCCCCTTTAAAAAAGTCGTAAATTAGCTGAACAATATGAGGAGATAATTTCAAGGCTACGGACAAGGCAGTTGAAGAAAAACTCCCTTTTTTTCCTATCACTTATAAACCTGTTTATACAGACTGTACATAGAGTGAACCTTGTCTCGTCTGACTGAATAACAGAAAACCTTCCTCCTAGTCAGACCACATCAGGTGATTCCAGGTGACTCACTCCTGTCTGCACATACAGTATGACACAGGAGGAAGTGAGATTAGTGTAAAACGTGCCCACTAAACATGATGACACGGACCAATGTCATGTTTCAAGTTGTCTTTCAATGTATAGAAGAATGTATAAATCAATGGGATTAAGTGTCTTATAAATGGGCTATGAAAACATCAGGCGTGATTTATATGTAGTAAGTAGGATGGAATATAATTCTTCTTAAGACTATGGGTGTATTAAAAGGGCTTCTCTACTTTGGACCATCCTTACCCTCACCTACTGTGTCCCTCCTCCATACCTTGTAGATTGTAGCCCTCACGGGCAAGGCCCTCTCTCCTTCTGTACCAGTCTGTAACTTGTCTTGTTCATGCTTATTACAATTATGGGCAGGGCTAGGAAACGTCAGCGTACGCAGAGACTCCTGCCCTGAGCAAGGTGGCTGAATTATGCCGGGAGCCACGACGAGGGTACACCAAGAAAAGGGGGCATACCCAGTGAAACCTTGAAAAAAGGGGCGGGGGGGAGGGGCGTGAAGCTCGGGCGCCTGGCTGGACGGGAGCGAGCAGAATATAAGGCCAGACGCCCCTCCCACAAATGCAGGCTGGAACCAGCCTTACCTATTTATGGTCAGGGCTAGGAAACGTCAGCGTACGCAGAGACTCCTGCCCTGAGCAAGGTGGCTGAATTATGCCGGGAGCCACGACGAGGGTACACCAAGAAAAGGGGGCAAAAACAACCATTAGTAACAACATTTTATTACATGATTTACAAAGCCAAAGAACAAAAGGCACGAGAGATCTCAAATTGAGGATCAGGAATATATCTAGTGTAGCAAGAGGACCGCCATCGCCCCATGCTTCGAATGACGTGAGCTGGCACCTGATGTCGTGATGCGGCTGAAGCTGCCCCTATGCGGAAAGAATGCCCTGATATAATTTTGGGGTCGTATCCTAAACCTTGGGCAAGAGCACGGATGCAGGTAATGAACCGTGTGGCGGTAAGGGGTTTGCCGGCGTGCGGCAGGAGAGGACTGTCTGGAGGACCGACCTGAATGAGTAATAATAATTGGTGCAGCACCTGAACTGGGCACCATATGTTGGAGGACGGATAAAATTTGATTGCAGTAGGGGGACCCGTCTGACTGGTCTTGGTAGAGGGTAGGAGGAGAGTGTAGCAACCTCGGCCCCAAGACAGATGCTGTTTCAACGGGTGACCCTGACGGTTCGGTCCGGCTAAAACTTCCCCAGGCCTAAGAAACCCATAAAAAATGAGGTACATGGCTGCTTTCAAGACCAAGCTAGTGGAGGGCCCAAAAGGATAACCGTCCAAAGACGAGGAGAGAGCCCTAAACAACTCGCTAGACACGGGTTGCCTACGGCTCTGGGACCCCTTACCCTCTTTCTGAATACCCCGAAGGGTGGCCTTAATGGCCTGAACAGAGAAAAAGGACCCGCGGTGTGGATCATCCTAGCATGAAGTGGTGTTGAAGCCCAGCTAAATAGAGTTTGATGGTATTGTGTGACAGCCCCAGTTGGTAGTGACAATGGGCTAAAAAGGCCATGATGTGAGCCGTTTCGGAATGATGACCCCTTGGGTGAGTTCTGGAGAATTTATCAAACGCCCTCAAGCCGGCCTGGTAATTCCTCGCCGTATTATGCGAAAGAGACTTTCTGACCAGACCCTTGGCTTCGTCTATGAGGACATCTAGCCCAGGGTGAGGGTGCTGAAATGAGGCACGGGCGCTCCTGACCGATCCGCGTCGGGCACTTCCTGGAAAAAAAACGGAAAATTAAAGCGGGAAAGAGCGTCCGCGGCCCTATTCTGCTCGCCTGATATATGTATGCATCGGAAATGAAAATTGTGGCGGAGGGACAGCCAGACTAGCTTGCGCAAAAATGCCATGATCTTGAAAGACTGGGCCCTGCCTTTGTTAACGATGTCCACCAAGGTCTGACTATCCGTGACAAAGGACACGGAAGAATTAGACCAAAGGTGGCCCCAAACCTGGGCTGCCGCCACTACGGGATATAGTTCCAGGAGGGGAGAGGATTTAAGAGCAGCTGGATCAGAGGCCAATTCTGGCGGCCATCCGGCGGCCAACCAATGGGACCTGAAAATGGCAGCGAACCCGAATGACCCCGCGGCATCCGAAAAGACGAGAGGAGAAGCTGAACCCCACTGTGGCACGAACAGCGAAATGCCATTCCAATTGGACAGGAAACTGTCCCACATGCACAGGTCCGCGATGGCATGACCGTCGAGATGGACAACAGAATCCTGCTCTGGAGCGGAGGGCAACAGACATAATAACCTGGCGAGAAAGGTCCTACCTTGAGGCATGATTCTGGTGGCGAAATTAAGCATCCCCAGCAAGGATTGCAACTCGACCTTGGTCAAAGAGTGGGACCGGACCGCTTGAGAGATGGCTGATCGGATCCGGTGCAATTTCTCGCTGGGGAGGCTGGCCTCCATCTTAACTGTATCCAGAATTATGCCCAAGAAGGTGACCCTGGTGGCCGGACCCTCCGTCTTGGCGGCAGCGACAGGGACCTGAAGACGGGCAAAAATATCCAAAAGAGTGTGAGGAATGGATGGGACCTGACTAGGACTTTCTACCATAAGGAAGTCATCCAGGTAGTGAACTACCATGGATAACCCGCCATGATGGATGAGGATCCACTGTAGTGCTTTGGCTAGTTGGTCGAAAAGCCACGGGCTACTTTTAGACCCGAAAGTGAGACGGTTGGCGAAGTAGTAATTACCCGCCCACTTGAAGCCATAATACTTCCAAAGCTGTGGGTGGATAGGAAGCTGCTTGAAAGCATCGGCTATATCTACTTTAGCCAACCAAGCCCCGGCCCCTGCCAGCAAAATGTACTGAATGGCCTCGTCGACCGAGGAATATTGCATTGAATATTCCTCGGATGGGATGAGAGAATTGAGACTCGGGATGGCCGACATATGAGGCGCAGAGAGGTCGTAAATGAGACGCTTTTTATTAGATGACAGTTTAGTAACAAGACCAATGGGACTGATGCGCCAGGACTGGAAAGGAATGTCTGAGAACGGACCGATGACAAACCCCTTGTCGACCTCCAGTTGGATGAGAGAGGTGACAGCCTCAGGATCGCTGGCCGCAGATAACAGGTTAGGGCCCATCCAACAGCCCTGCGGGAGAGTAATGAGGCCCGTATGGAAACCCTCTCGGAACCCATCCAACAAGAAGGAGACAAAAAGCCGATCAGGGTGGTCCCGCAGAAGAGCAGCCAGTAACCCCAAATTAATGTCGGCTAGTCAGGAATCCTTGGCTGCCCTCCTGGGACAGGAGGAGCGGGGATGGGCCCGAAAACAAAGGGAACAAATATGGAGCGCCCGGCAGGAATTGAAGGCACATCCCTTGGCGTTAAAGTTATTGCAAACCTGGTTGCCCCCGAGAAACACGATGGGTCTGCCCAGCTTATCTAACGACGGGGAAGACCTAGATGACCCAGAAGGACCTGCCGAGGGGGCTGACTGTGGGGCTTGCACCGGATTGGGACACCAGTCGGTAGAATGAAAAATGGACTGGCAGGTAGCACAGAGGGGGGCCTTGAGACCCGCAAAATGCCGGCAAAACAATTCCATATCCAGCTCCGCCCAGCTAGACACGAACTGGAACTGACTCAAAGCGGCCGCGGCTTTAGCCGAAAAAGAACGATGATAATCGTAAAATGCCGTGCCCCCGTATTTGTGCCCCAAGTCCGTAATCCGGTACAAGTAAGTGTCCAGCTCTTCCCTGCGATCTGGTTGAGCAGAACACACCACGTCCCTGTAAAGGCTGAAAGCCAGGACAAACTCGGACATAGATAGTTTTCTATTAAGCCGAGCATCCTTAGCTCTCAACACCACAGAAACCTCTCCGCAGTTGACGACCCGATTCTCTGAAATATCCTGGGAGGCAATAAGGATGGATGCGAGGTTCACGTCCTTGCCCGCCAGGATATCCTTTTTAATATGCTCGGGAACAAAGTGGGAAGGGGCGATCTGAGGGGTGACCGAAGGCCTACCTGCAACGTCCAGCGGAATGGCAGGGGTGACTGCCGACCCTGGAAATTGCGGTGGAACCGTGGGCCTGGATTCCAAGACCGCTACCCTAGCCTAAATGTCCGAAACTGAGCCCGCCAGCCCAGTGATAGACGACTGAATCTGAGCTAGGGCCAGCTGTATAGCATCCAGGTTGGAAGGGCCCGCCATCGGGGCCGGGGCCGTCATCAGCAGGCGATACAATTCGGCCTTGCGTGCAGACGCCGGATGCCGTATCCCCCTGCGGTTGAGTTCGGCGACCAATCTAGGCACCGTCCAGCTTCTTAATGATGCACCGCTGTCGCGCCCAGAGACGGGAGTTCCAGGCATGGAGACGTTATCGTCCATATCGGAGGAGACGTGGGACATATCTGACCTGAGAAAAAAGACGAGTAAAGAACACCTAGAAAAAGCAACGATACAGACGTATGCGAAGAGGCCGGACGGAAGAAATGTGAGAAACAATAAAGTGAAAAATGCCCATCGGACGAACCACCTACCTGGTAGGACACGAATGGATTTGGAAGCACGGCTCCAAAACCCCCAAATGCTAAAGATGGAGCTAATGAAAGGAAAATGACCCTGAGTAGAACCGAAATTTTAACCCTGCCTTGAGAACCCTCTATGAACTGACTTACCAGAGAGCGCTCCGGAATTGCCTGGCCGAAAACGTAGAACGCGTACAACTAAAGTCCGAACTAAAGGGAGGAACAATACAACGATAGAATTAAAGAACATATACAAACCCTATGAATAAACCGGAGACACAGACAGCCTGGGCGATCCAGGGACATTGACAACCTGGGCGATCCAGGGACACTGACAACCTGGGCGATCCAGGGACATTGACAACCTGGGCGATCCAGGGACATTGACAACCTGGGCGATCCAGGGACATTGACAACCTGGGCGATCCAGGGACATTGATGACCTGGGCGATCCAGGGACACAGACAACCTGGGCGATCCAGGGACACAGACAACCTGGGCGATCCAGGGACACTGACAACCTGGGCGATCCAGGGACATTGACAACCTGGGCGATCCAGGGACATTGACAACCTGGGCGATCCAGGGACATTGACAACCTGGGCGATCCAGGGACATTGACAACCTGGGCGATCCAGGGACATTGATGACCTGGGCGATCCAGGGACACAGACAACCTGGGCGATCCAGGGACACTGACAACCTGGGCGATCCAGGGACACTGACAACCTGGGCGATCCAGGGACACTGACAACCTGGGCGATCCAGGGACACTGACAACCTGGGCGATCCAGGGACACTGAGAACCTGGGCGATCCAGGGACATTGACAACCTGGGCGATCCAGTGACATTGACAACCTGGGCGATCCAGGGACATTGACAACCTGGGCGATCCAGTGACATTGACAACCTGGGCGAACCAGGGACACAGACAACCTGGGCGATCCAGGGACACTGACAACCTGGGCGATCCAGGGACATTGACAACCTGGGCGATCCAGGGACACTGACAACCTGGGCGATCCAGGGACATTGACAACCTGGGTGATCCCAGGACCCCGCAAAAAGGGGGAACCGGGAGCCAGAAGCCCAATGCAACAAAAATGCTGACTTAAAACAGTAACGTGAAAAAATCCCCTCGCAAATTCTGGCACCATGATGCTGGAGGATTTTGAACCCTGAAATAAGCGTGAATTTATATATTGTTTTTTTTTTTTTTTTTTTATATAACGCCCCCCTTCTTTTTTTTTTTTTTTTATCAACCAGCATTGCTGCTCATAAACCCGCAGGTGACCTGCTGGAGGGGTTTAGGAGGCATGAATGTAGCGAAGCCCCCCTGGACACAGGAGTACCCCTGCACCAAACCTCAGAATCTGTGCATGCCTTCAGAGCTGACAGCGCAGCTTCAAAGGCATAAAACACAGACTCGCCTCGACACAGGAGCACCCCTGCACCATAACATCAGAATTTGCGAGTACCTCTAGAGCAGACAGCGCTGTTGTAAAAGCATACAAACAAAACCCCGCCGTGACACAGGAGTACCCCTGCACCAAAACATCAGAATTAGTGAGTACTTTTAGAGCATGCAAACAAAGCCTCGCTGCGGCTCTGCCGCTGGCCCTTTAACCCTTTAATGAACCTTATGCAGAGCGGCATAAAACGGAAGCGTGCTGAGTTAGGACACCGCTCCCCCGACCCAGCCGCCTGTGCCTGCGTGGGCGGAACATGCTGGGGGAGAGCGGTATCCCACCGGGCAACCCCCCAAAGCCAGGAACCAGGGCGAACGTGAAACTAGAGCGGGGACGCAACACCCCGATTACCTGGCAGGCTGGCGGCGGAACTGGCGACGGAGGCACGTGACCGCGATACCCGGAAGTGACGATACTGAAGGAGGGAGCGTAAGCCGCAGTGATGCGTGAAGCTCGGGCGCCTGGCTGGACGGGAGCGAGCAGAATATAAGGCCAGACGCCCCTCCCACAAATGCAGGCTGGAACCAGCCTTACCTATTTGTCTGTATTATGTATGTATACCCCTCATCATATGTACAGCTCCATGGAATGAATGGCACTTTAAAAAAAAAAAATTATAATAATAATCCTTACTTGATAGGAGGGTTACAGACTAATAGGCTTATCTCAAGGAGCCCCCATTGTATGGGACAACCAGCGATCATCTGTACTTTGTGGGGAAATCTGGCTGTAAAGTGTTGAATTTCCCACAGCGCCACCACAGGGGAAATAAAGCATTACATGGCGCCTATTAAAGTAATGAAAGACAGGACAGAGCGAGAGATGTTCTTTTTAAGCTAATCTCCACTACGATCAAGAGATGGGGTTCCTAAATGGTAGACCCTCCTCTATTCATTTCCTAATTATATAATTGGTGGTTTAATAATAAATAATAATGATATATTCAAAACGTAACCAATTTCACGCATTAAAAGGTCATCCAGAGGATAAGGGATGTGTCTGATTGATGGGGGTCCAACAACTGAGGCCAATTCCAGTGACAATAACAGGGATCTGTCTTCCCCCCATTTTAATGGCAAGGGTCCGCTGCCACTCCATTCCACTCTAAGGGGCTGCCAGAGATAGCCAAGCAGTCCATAGAGATGAATGGAGCAAAGAACACACATGCAGCCTTCCTTCCTATGAACAGCAGGGGCCCCAGGACTTGGATTCGGATACCTATCCTGGGGATAGGGGATAAATTATTGTAATGGACAACCTCTTTAATGTGCTAATCATAACCACATTCCAGAACAGGAAACCAATATGTCCCCAAACTATAAACAGTGGCATGAACAAACCATGAATTCTGGTTTCGAGATAACGGCATACAGAATCCAACCGCATGTCTCTGTATAAAATCAGGGGCATACAGAGGTGCAGTAGTACGCCACAGACCCCACATATTATGGCTCCAGACATCTCAGAGGATGTATGGAGTGGTGGTCAGTACAGTCATGTGTTTGAGCTCTTATCTTATCGAAGACACTTAGGGCTGTTTCACACGAGCGGATGCTGCGCATGACATCCGCTCCGTGAATGACAGCCAAGACCCGCTGCGGACAGCAGAAGCACTGAGCAGTAACATGAGTGATAATGCTCCGTGCCGCTCTGTGATCTTTTTACTACAAAATCACGGTGACAACTTTATCTCACTGTGATTTTGTAGTAAAATGATGACAGAGAGGCACGGAGCATTATCAATCATGTTACTGCTCCATGCTGTGCTTCTGCTGTCCGCAGCGGGTCTTGGCTGTCATTCACGCAGCGGATGTCACGCACTGCATCCGCTCGTGTGAAACAGCCCTTACACCAATTTTGTTGCTCAACTGCCCTCCCATGCTGTGTCTTTGATGGCTTGTGGCTGTCAGCATCTTGTTTCTCTTTCCAACAGGTCCAGCCCCAGGTGCACCGCTGCTCAGTCCATGCTCTGCATCTCACTGCCTCTAATGCACCTGAATCATGCCTAGCCTTTGTTTGTCCTTGTCTGTATTAGTGTCAGTGGACCACCATGAGCGACTACTCCAAGAGGTGGCAGCCTGGTGGTTCCACTGCAGCAGAGTGGAGATCCCTATATAAGGGTTAAAAGGTAAAGGCCAGGGGGCCACTTAGATAACGCCCTTAGGAATAGCCCCAAGTCAAATCTGCTCAGTGGCACACTGGATCCACAACTGCTTTTTTAGAACAAAATTTGCTGTGGGCCCAGTCAGTTCTATTTACGCTACTGTCTATGGTTTTTTGGACTCATTCGGGTGAATGTGGGCCTATGGATGGGTTGTCTTTCAGGCACATATGTCAAACATACACTGCAAATACAGAGTGGTAGTAGTCTTGATGATGACTACAGCTTTACTTTTATAAAAAAAAATTTTTTTCAAATATGAGCGAGGTCCCTGCAGATATAGGAGACACGGAACACTTCAGACTTCACTTCCATTGAACTTTTAAATACCTCCAGACTTGGCATACTTGTACGGATATTGTGTATCATTTCCTTCCTTTTGCACTCTATAGACCTGATAAAGATGGTTTCAGAATTCAAGAACATTTTGATACTAAGCACTTTGATGTCATTTCATGTGCTATAAGGCACAGAATTCCACACACCTTTTTTTTTTTACTTTACATAGCTGTTATGCAGAGTTCTTTAGCTCAATTGCTGACAGAAAAAGTTTCCAAAATGATATAAATATGGTGATAAAGTATCCATAAGCATAGAATGTAGTTGTGCCCATCTGTTGTTACCAAAGCTGCAATAATGAGCCTCAGACCAAAATCAGATTGTGCACAAGCAACCACTAAGCCCTGCTGGTTAGTTGGGAGTACAGAGAAAGCTCAGATGATAGAACTTTCTCATATACACTTAAGGAAATTCATTGAACAAGTCAAAGTATAGATGCCCTTTAAAATAGTATTCTAACAAGTCATTTTTGCAAATTACTTCTTCAAGAGGGACAAAACTGTCAGTCTAAAGCCTCCTGTGGAAATCTACCATGTAAGTAAGTCTGGTCCATTATAGAACGTTAAAGCATGGCTAGAGATTACCGTAAGTCAACCCAGAGTCTCCACTAAAATGAAGAAACACCCATCTGTATACAACAGTTTTGGGATATTTACCCCTTGTCAGTACAGATTAGGATACAGGTTCACTGGGTGAGAAGCCTTTGACGTAGCTCTTGGGGGTACTGTTTCTTCTTGTTGAAACCACCAACTGGTGTAGAAAGTCTTATAGAAAATGGTTCCTAATTCCTGAGAAATGATATGTACTGATGAGGGGTAAGATCCCCAAAACAAGTGTCTACATGTGGGTTTCTCTTCCTTTTGGTGGAGATTCTGGCTTGCCTAAAATCCCTAGTCATGCTAGATGTTGACTTACAGAGTAGCTACCTATAGATGGTTTTTCATGCACTTCTCATCCTTCTGGAAGATATCTCATTTGCATACCTTATCCCAGAAAGCACTGCCTGTAAGACCCCTTACGCGAGCTAACTGTCCCTGCAAGAAGACATAGTACCTTCTAAAAAAAGCTATCCTCCCATGTATGGTCAGATTGACAGACAAAAATATATTGCATTCTACTGCTTAGCAAATGTAATTTTTCTTTTTTGTCTTATTAAAATAAACATTTCTTCCCAAAAGTAATAAAGAAGAAGGTGATCGATACATATTAGCCCAGCACTTACTGAAAATTTACATATTAACATGGTTTGTGTAAAATTCCATCTTGCCATTGTCTCTTACATTAGTATTGTGTATTCATATAACATGTGTAGACACCACACAAAGTGCATACCAGGATATGGCTCTTTTTACTAATGGCAGCACTGGCAACATCTGCCTGACATTTGTATATTATCCCCTTGCTTGTATTGAATTCCTACAGGTACACAGGACCCCAGAATGACAAGCCAACCGTTCCCACCATGCTGCTTTCACACAAAAAAAAAAAAAAAAACTTAGGGCACAGATTTACTGATCCTACCTAATTTTCAGACAGTGTAAACTTAGACCAGCCAGTCTACAAATGCTCCAGAATCAGGGTTGCCAACCATCCTGAACTTCCTGGACAGTCATTTTTTCTGTGGCTGGTGGTACTTGAGCAGATCATTGTGATTGTAAGGCTTGTTTCACACTTGCGTTAAACAGATCCAGCAGGCTGTTGTGTGCAAACAGTATTTGTCCGACCGCTCTTCCAAATATTTGCTGGGTTGCGGCTGGATCTCCACTGGCCCCCATTATAATGAATGGGGCTGGACGGAATGCTGGCTGCGCCCAGCAAGGACGGATCCTACAGGCCTAATGATTATTTTATGGCTCACTCTAAAGACTGCTAATGCATTCATATCAGTGCACCAAGCCATAGAGATGTATTACTTTAGAATCTTTATCATTCCTTGTGGTTTTTCAATGTCAATAAAAAAATATTGACTGTCCGTGATTTTTTTATTCATTGTCCAGAAAAAAATAAAATTCAGGTTGGCATCACTGGTCAGAATTTTTAGATTAGACTAAGTTTATACCACATATTCATTCTTATACTTTTAAGGCTACTTTCACACTGGCGTTTTGGCTTTCCGTTTGTGAGATCCGTTCAGGGCTCTCACAAGCGGTCCGAAACGGATCAGTTTTGCCCTAATGCATTCTGAATGGATAAGGATCTTCTCGGAATGCATCAGTTTGCCTCCGTTCAGTCTCCATTCCACTTTGGAGGCGGACACCATAATGCTGATTGCAGCATTTTTCGGTACGTCCTGGGATGCGGAGCGAGATGGATCCATCCTGACACACAATGTAAGTCAATGGGGACGGATCCGTTTTCTCTGATACAATAGAAAACTGATCCGTACCACATTGACTTTCAATGGTGTTCAAGACGGATCGGTTATGGCTATAGAACACATAATACAACTGGATCCGTTCATGACAGATGCATGCGGTTGTATTATTGTAAGGGAAGCGTTTTTGCACATCCATGACGGATTTCAAAAAATGCTAGTGTGAAAGTAGCCTTACCCAAATTTTCCAGCAATTTGGAAATACATTGCTTCATCTTAAGCCACGTCCTTTCCTATTAAGGGTACTTTCACACTTGCGTTAAACTTTTCCGGCACTGAGTTCCGTCCTAGGGGCTCAATACCGGAAAAAAACTGATCGGTTTTATCCTAATGCATTCTGAAAGCAATCCGTTCAGTATGCATCAGACCGGAAAAACGGATCCGGTTTTGCGCAGACCTTTAAAAATGTCAAAAAGATAAATACCGGATCCGTTTTTCCAGATGACAACCGGAGAGACTGATCCGGTATCCATTTGCATACAGATTGCCGGATCCGGCAGGCAGTTCTGGTGACGGAACTGCCTTCTGGAATCCAGCAACACAAGTGTGAAAGTACCCTAAGTCACATCCTCTTTTCAGAGAAGGCAAAAACTCTAAAACTCTTAATAAATACAATAAATAAATGCAATTAATAATAAATAAATGTGTTGCATTTTTTTTTGTTTGTTATGATTATGCCCAATTTCTGGCACATTTTGATGAGTAAATCTCCCCAATAGTGATAAGTGATTGTTGTATTCTGAAATTAGCCCTAGTGTGTATGAGACAGGGGGATATAAGAGCATGAGCCTCACAGAGCACAGGGACCGATGAGTGATGACCGTCATTGTACAGCTTTGTGAGATATGTTGGCGCTATATCAGTAACGAGAAATAAACTGTCCTGTCACGTAATCCTTCTTCAGGCCTGTGTAACATAAGTGAGTGCCTTTGTGGACAGGGGAGAAAAACATCTTTAAAAGTGGGTCAGAGTAATACTGCCGAGTCTGAAAGCAACAGCTGACAAGTCCTGAATGGAAGCATTCTTCAGTCACTGCACAATGGCATCCATGCCCGAATACTGTTACCACAGAATAGATTTCATGGCGTGAAGCAGGATTTACTAGCTGGAATGGTCTGAATTGTGATCAAGAACATCAGATTCCGCCACTATCTACCCTTCATGAAAGTCTCCCTGTGGTCTACTAACCATGATTGCTATGAATCATTTATATACCTTTCTCCTGAAGGTCCATGATCTGAGGAGTGGCCACTTATTGGGAAGAAATGTTCCTATCAATGCGCAATCCCATTATCTGGAACACAAGCAAAATGCTTGTTTGTGGGATGACCCAATATTCTTTTTTTCTGCACAAAAAGGCGAGCGGGTGTGCTGCGGTTGGCAGGCGGCTGAGCACCGTCTATCCAAACAAGCCTCAGTGGGATCATTCTAACTAATCAGAACCAAATTGTTTAGGGTTCAACCACACGTTGCAGAAAAGTTGTTCAACACAATTATGTGCAACTTGCTGTCGCACGACTATTTTAGAACTGCGATTTGGCTGTGAAAACACTGCCATGTCATGTGCGAAGTGAATGGAGGAAAGTGTGGCAGAATGGTACGTATAACATTTTCTTTATTATTCTAATAGATTCCTTACCGTTATGGAACAACCCCTATAAAGATATGCAAATTATAGTGTAAGTCCAACTGGAGACACATGCGCATTTTCTATATGACCCTATGGACCATTATAAAAAAAAGCATAGTATAGTAATAATTAAGGATGATATTGTCCTAGTTGCAAATATACAGTTGTACCTATAGGTTTAGGAGGAATGCCCAATAGAATAGCATTACCCTGTAGAAATTTGGAGAACTATGTGATATTATATTTATACATAGGTAGGCCAACATGTTTTAAACTCGGCACTAGGACCCAGGGCAGCCCAGGCTGCCTACACTTCCTCGGGCACGTTGTTGCTGAGACAATGACGTCACGGTCGGGCCTCCAGCAGACGCTCTGTGATTTGTGCTCTGCTGCACGTATGTGAGCCCAGTACTCACGTGGGACACTCGGGGGCGCGCTGGTGACGCTCTCTTGGCAGGAAGCCGAGTTGTCTGGAGCGTGCAGTGTGAGTGGCGAGTTGTACGTGCTGCGTTAGGCTTTACTGTACAGCCACACGTCCTCCTGAGGTATAGCTTATCCATCACACTGTAAAGCCATACGTTGTATTAGAGGCTTTACTGTACAGCCACACGTCCTCCTGAGGTATAGCTTATCCATCACACTGTAAAGCCATACGTTGTATTAGAGGCTTTACTGTACAGCCCCACGTCCTCCTGAGGTATAGCTTATCCGTCACACTGTAAAGCCATACATTGTATTAGAGGCTTTACTGTACAGCCACACGTCCTCCTGAGGTATAGCTTATCCGTCGCATTGTAAAGCCATACGTTGTATTAGAGACTTTACTGTACAGCCACACGTCCTCCTGAGGTATAGCTTATCCGTCACACTGTAAAGCCATACGTTGTATTAGAGGTTTTACTGTACAGCCACACGTCCTCCTGAGGTATAGCTTATCCATCACATTGTAAAGCCATACGTTGTATTAGAGACTTTACAGCCATACGTCCTCCTGAGGTATAGCTTATCCATCACATTGTAAAGCCATACGTTGTATTAGAGACTTTACTGTACAGCCACATGTTCTCCTGAGGTATAGCTTATCCGTCACACTGTAAAGCCATACGTTGTATTAGAGGTTTTACTGTACAGCCAGACGTCCTCCTGAGGTATAGCTTATCCGTCACATTGTAAAGCCATACGTTGTATTAGAGGTTTTACTGTACAGCCATACGTTCTCCTGAGGTATAACTTATCCGTCACACTGTAAAGCCATACGTTGTATTAGAGACTTTACTGTACAGCCATGCGTCCTCCTGAGGTATAGCTTATCCGTCACACTGTAAAGCCATACGTTGTATTAGAGGTTTTACTGTACAGCCATACGTTCTCCTGAGGTATAACTTATCCGTCACACTGTAAAGCCATACGTTGTATTAGAGACTTTACTGTACAGCCATGTGTCCTCCTGAGGTATAGCTTATCCGTCACACTGTAAAGCCATAAGTTGTATTAGACGCTTTACTGTACAGCCGTACGTGCTCCTGAGGTATAGCTTATCCGTCACATTGTAAAGCCATACGTTGTATTAGAGGCTTTACTGTACAGCCGTACATTCTCCTGAGGTATAGCTTATCCGTCACATTGTAAAGCCATACGTTGTATTAGAGACTTTACTGTACAGCCACACGTCCTCCTGAGGTATACCTTATCCGTCGCATTGTAAAGCCATACGTTGTATTAGAGGCTTTACTGTACAGCCGTACGTCCTCCTGAGGTATAGCTTATCCGTCACACTATAAAGCCATACGTTGTATTAGAGGCTTTACTGTACAGCCATACGTTCTCCTGAGGTATAGCTTATCCGTCACATTGTAAAGCAATACGTTGTATTAGAGACTTTACTGTATAGCCACACGTTCTCCTGAGGTATAGCCTATCAGTCACACTGTAAAGCCATACGTTGTATTAGAGACTTTACTGTATAGCCCCACGTTCTCCTGAGGTATAGCTTAGCCATCACATTGTAAAGTCATACGTTGTATTAGAGACTTTACTGTATAGCCATACGTTCTCCTGAGGTATAGCTTATCCGTCACACTGTAAAGCCATACGTTGTATTAGAGACTTTGCTGTACAGCGACACGTCCTCCTGAGGTATAGCTTATCCGTCACACTGTAATGCTATACGTTGTATTAGAGACTTTACTGTACAGCCACACGTCCTCCTGAGGTATAGCTTATCCGTCGCATTGTAAAGCCATACGTTGTATTAGAGGCTTTACTGTACAGCCGTACGTCCTCCTGAGGTATAGCTTATCCGTCACACTATAAAGCCATACGTTGTATTAGAGGCTTTACTGTACAGCCATATGTTCTCCTGAGGTATAGCTTATCCGTCACATTGTAAAGCAATACGTTGTATTAGAGACTTTACTGTATAGCCACACGTTCTCCTGAGGTATAGCCTATCAGTCACACTGTAAAGCCATACGTTGTATTAGAGACTTTACTGTACAGCGACACGTCCTCCTGAGGTATAGCTTATCCGTCACACTGTAAAGCCATACGTTGTATTAGAGACTTTACTGTATAGCCATACGTTCTCCTGAGGTATAGCTTATCCATCACATTGTAAAGTCATACGTTGTATTAGAGACTTTACTGTATAGCCATACGTTCTCCTGAGGTATAGCTTATCCGTCACACTGTAAAGCCATACGTTGTATTAGAGACTTTGCTGTACAGCGACACGTCCTCCTGAGGTATAGCTTATCCGTCACACTGTAATGCTATACGTTGTATTAGAGACTTTACTGTACAGCCACACTTCCTCCTGAGGTATAGCTTATCCGTCACACTGTAAAGCCATACGTTGTATTAGAGGCTTTACTGTATAGCCCCACGTTCTCCTGAGGTATAGCTTATCCATCACACTGTAAAGCCGTACGTTGTATTAGAGGCTTTACTGTACAGCCATATGTTCTCCTGAGGTATAGCTTATCCATCACACTGTAAAGCCATACGTTGTATTAGAGGCTTTACTGTACAGCCGTACGTCCTCCTGAGGTATAGCTTATCCGTCACATTGTAAAGCCATACGTTGTATTAGAGGCTTTACTGTACAGCCGTACGTTCTCCTGAGGTATAGCTTATCCGTCACACTGTAAAGCCATACATTGTATTAGAGGCTTTACTGTACAGCCACACGTTCTCCTGAGGTATAGCTTATCCGTCACATTGTAAAGCCATACGTTGTATTAGAGGCTTTACTGTACAGCCCCACGTCCTCCTGAGGTATAGCTTATCCGTCACATTGTAAAGCCATACGGTGTATTAGAGACTTTACTGTGCAGCCATACGTCCTCCTGAGGTATAGCTTATCCGTCACATTGTAAAGCCATACGTTGTATTAGAGGCTTTACTGTACAGCTGTACGTTCTCCTGAGGTATAGCTTATCCATCACATTGTAAAGCCGTACGTTGTATTAGAGACTTTACTGTACAGCCATACGTCCTACTGAGGTATAGCTTATCCATCACACTGTAAAGCAATACATTGTATTAGAGACTTTACTGTATAGCCACACGTTCTCCTGAGCTGTACTTTATCAGTCACACTACATCTGACTGAAGCAGCCCGTGTTCTGACTCACAGGCGGAGCTGATGCAATTTAAACCAAAGGCTAGGGCTTCACGACGATATTTGTTGTGCCACAATTTTTATATGATAGTCTATGATGTTGCAAGGTGGATTTTTCTACGACTGTCGCGTTGCAGTGCGACACTAGACTGTCATTATAAAAATTGCGTCATGTAGCCCTAGCCTAAAAGTTGAAACTGCAGCACAAAATGATGCAAGAAAATTGTGGAAATACGTGAGGGGAAATGAATTAATTGATTTCCAGGAGATGTGTGAGAAATAAGATAAAGAGATGTCACGTAACAGACAAAACAGGTGGCGTGTCTGCCTGGCACTGTGGTGGGCACAGTGGGTGAGGCTTCATTCACATCAGTGTTCAGTCTTTCCATAAACGGAGCAGGAGAATGGAACGGAAAGGACAGATTTGGCACATAACTGAGCCGAACGGAGCCCAGATTTCCGCTCAGAAGAAGATTTTGGGGCGGAGACAAAAGTAGTGCTGATGTGAATGACGCCTGATGCGGGCAATCATGTAAAGCTTTCCAATATTATCCTACCACCGAGGCGACCGATTGCTGGCAATTATGACTGTGTGACATGCGCCATTTTGGGGAAAGCAAGGAAGGGAGATAATTTTCGGGGGCGCCTTCCGTTTTTTGAGGATCCGTGGTTTGAGGACCGCAAAAAACGGCACGGTCGTGTACATGAAGCCTAAGCCAACATAGTCAGGAAAAAGTGTCCATCCCTGTACCGGATTTCTCCTCCAGCCCGAGCCCCTGTGATAGATCTGGTGCAGGTCTACACAACCCGTCTAAGCTTACGTCATCTTTAGGCCTCATTCACACAACATATTTTTTGTCTGCATCCAATCCGCATTTTCTGTAGATCAGATGTGGACCTAGAACTATTCATTTCTGTGGAGCTGCAAAAGATGTTGACCGCATCCGCATTTCCGTTAAACGGCCACGGAAAAAGATAGTGGACAAGAATACGACCTTTCTACAATAGTGAGGGACATGAGGAACAGGAAAGTGCGGGTTGCACACGGCCAGTATCTGTGTTTTGCAGTCTGCATTTTTTTTGGGTACTAACAAAAAAAATTACAAAAACCTCATCCACTTGAACATGCTGACACTCGCTCTGCACTGGCGGGATCTGGAAGGATTTGACGTTCCCAGCGTCATGACATCGCATGTGTCTGCGAGTTCAACTGGATGTTGTTTTTTTTAACCCTTAAAGGGCTCTTTAAACCGTTTTTAACAGACATTAGAAAGGTGCACTCTTACGTATACGACTGTTAAAAACTGATTTCAATGGGGTCTGTCTGGCTGCGAAAACAGCCAAAAACAGGACATGTCCTATTTTCTGATGGCCATTATTCACTGGCTGCTAAAAAAGGCTGTGTAAATAACCCCATAGATTTTGGTTCTAAAAACAGGCATTTTTCACTCTTGGGTGAATATAGACTAACGGCTGTTTCACATGAGTGAGTCCATTGCGGGAATCACGCTCCGTGTGTGAGTGTGATCCTCTGCTCTGGACTTGCAGAAGTGCACGGGCATCATCATGATTTATAATGCTGTGTGTCTCTGCTTGACCTTATTTTTACAGAATCATACTGACAGCTTTATGTCACTATGATTCTGTGGAAAAAGGTCCAGCAGAGGCACATAGCATTATAAATCATGATAATGCAGTGCACTCCTGCAAGTCCAAAGCGGAGGATCACACTTGTTTGGCTTAGGCTTAATGCACACGGACGTTGGGTGGCCATATTGCTGCCCGCAAACGGCGGTTTGGCAATCCACGGCCGCCATCTGTGTGCACCACCCCTCACGGATGTGGACCCATTCACTTGAATGAGTCCGCAATTCTGGAGATGCGGAATGGAGTTACGGAACGGAACACCAGAAGCACTACAGAGTGGTGTTCCGACATGTTTATTTGCGGTGTTCCACGGTGATGGATCATGTGATTGGACCATGTGATCTGACGTCACCACAGGTCCTTTAGCCTGGTAGCTCATCATTAAAGAAGTAAAGAGACCGGCAACTACGCGATCAAGAGGAGAAGGGGAGTTAATTTTTTTTAACCCTCAATTGACCACCTACTAAGCATTCTGTATTCAGAATGCTATTATTTTCCCTTATAACCATGTTATAAGGGAAAATAATACAGTGAATAGACTGTCACCTAGCAACCATGCATGAAAATCGCACCACATCCGGAGTTGCTTGCAGATGCTTGCAATTTTCACGCAGCCCCATTCACTTCTATGGGGCCTGCGTTGCGTGATAAACACACAATATAGAGCATGCTGCGATTTTCACGCAACGCACAAGTGATGCGTGAAAATCACGGCTCATGTGCACAGCCCCATAGAAATTAATGGGTCCAGATTCAGCAATGCGTTCACCTCCCGCATTGCACCCGCGCGGAAATCTCGCCGTGTGAACTCAACCATAGGTCTTGTGGATGAGCCTTTATACTGATTCAATTAAGAAACTGACTTCAAAAGAAACCCGTCTCCTTCCTCTTCAGGACTGGCCTCATTAATCATGTTTGACTCTGAGGCAATTTTGGAAAGTACTTGTTTTTTTTTGCCAAGAGGGATTGTCTGGAAACATGTAGAAAAGGTGCCGCACGGGAAGTGGTTTCACTCCGGACCTTGAACGTATGTGTTTTTTTATCAGATATATGTACTACTGTTCTTACATAAACTAGTACGTTTAGAGCAGTGGTGCCCAACCATTTTTCATCTGAGGTCCGCACTAGACTTGTAAATTTCACGGGCCAGAACCAGGTAACACTGTGAGGGGCACGTGTGAGCATTACTACTGTGAAGAGGGCACATATCTGGCCATTATTACTGTGAGGGGCACGTGTGAGCATTACTGCTGTGAATAGGGCACATATCTGGCCATTATTACTGTGAGGGGCATGTGTGAGCATTACTGCTGTGAAGAGGGCACATATCTGGTCATTATTACTGTGAGGGGCATGTGTGAGCATTACTGTGAAGAGGGCACATATCTGGTCATTATTACTGTGAGGGGACACGTGTGAGTATTACTACTGTGAAGAGGGCACATATCTGGCCATTATTACTGTGAGGGGCACGTGTGAGCATTACTGCTGTGAATAGGGCACATATCTGGCCATTATTACTGTGAGGGGCATGTGTGAGCATTACTGCTGTGAAGAGGGCACATATCTGGTCATTATTACTGTGAGGGGCATGTGTGAGCATTACTGTGAAGAGGGCACATATCTGGTCATTATTACTGTGAGGGGACACGTGTGAGTATTACTACTGTGAAGAGGGCACATATCTGGCCATTATTACTGTGAGGGGCACGTGTGAGCGTTACTGCTGTAAAGAGGGCACATATATGGTCATTATTACTGTGAGGGGCACGTGTGAGCATTACTACTGTGAAGAGGGCACATATCTGGCCATTATTACTGTGAGGGGCACGTGTGAGCATTACTGCTGTGAAGAGAGCACATATCTGGCCATTATTACTGTGAGGGGCACGTGTGAGCATTACTGCTGTGAAGAGGGCACATATCTGGCCATTATTACTGTGAGGGGCACGTGTGAACATTACTACTGTGAAGAGGGCACATATCTGACCATTATTACTGTGAGGGGCATGTGTGAACATTACTGCTGTGAAGAGGGCATCACTGCATGTCTTTCGGAAGGGAGTTCCGCTGATATTGTACTGCGCTGAGTAGTGTCGGCTGTGATTCTTTATATATTTTTACACATACACATAAAATACACCAAATACATGGTACATATATATATATAAATACACCATGTATACACCACACACACATAACACCCAACTTTTAAAAAGCCTAAAGAGCTAAACTATCAGCGGCATGCAAAGTGCGGTGCAACATGTTTTTCAAAGCGCTGACCCACACCTCTGACTCCAACCAATGTCTATCTGTACATGTCCCAACCCTGCTTAGTCTCCATTGTGCCCCCCACATAGTAGTTATGCCAGATCTGGGATGGTTGGGAGGTATATAGACACTACACTCACATAATCACATATACAATATACACTGTAGGGCATGGGTGTCATACATGCGGCCCGCAATGAATATCTTTGCGGCCCGGCAGTCTAGTATCTCTGAACATGAGCGCGCTGCTATCGGCGCGCTCATGTTCTCTCAGCAGCACAGGGAGAAGGAAGCTGTCCTCCCTCCCCCTGTGCTGCTGCCGCTGCCACCAATGAGAAGAGAGGGGGGGGGGGAGGGGCGGGCGCACTGCGCCACCAATGAGTAGAGAGGGGCGGGCGCACTGAGCCACCAATGATAGGACTATTCCCATTTCCCACACAGAGCGGCGCCCAGCGATGTCTCAGCACTCACCATTAGTCCTGGGCGCCGCTCCGTTCGCCCGCAGTGCCCCATTACTGTCTCCTCTCCTGCTCCACATGCTGCTGATTACTATCGGAGCGATGGGAGGAGACATCAGCTTCACTAGTGGGCGTTCCTTCTCCCTGCGCTGCGATTGGACAGCGCTACAGCCAGGATGCGGCCCACATAAACTTAAATTTTGTTTTTTTGGCCCATGTTAGCCTTTGAGTTTGACATGCTTGCTGTAGGGGATTAGCTCTTTTCCAGGGGTGGCAAACACACACTTCTTCACAGACACCAGGATTTAGGGGCCAAACTGTGCTTTATTGTGGCACACGGCATAAAGCAAAAACACACAAAGCCAAAATAAAATACCTTGCCCGTCAGGGCCCTATCTAAACACATAGGTTTCCCTGACTCACCTAAAGCGTAACACAGTTCACACCCATGATGAGATGCGGCTTTCCCAGCCCTACCTCCAGCAGCCTCCAGGCTGCTCCCACACCAGGGTCTCTTGGGGGATAGTGGTCTCTCAGCCCTCCCCGCTCAGACCACACAGAGCCACTCCAGCCTTCTGTGTGCAAGACCCCACCTCCTCTCACTCTGAGGATTCCTTTATCCCCAGGTGATTGCTGCACCTGGTTTTGCTTCAGACCTGGTGATTCTGGGGAAGACACAGCAAATCCTGCCATATATCTCCCCTAACAACCATGAGGCCTGTCACTTCCTCACATATCCCCCCCTTTGTTCAAGCCCGTGAGGGTGAACACCTGCATAACCAGGGGAGGCTGGTGAGAGAGCATCCACCTGGCCTGGACGTGGGGAACAGCCACCCACCCTGCTCTTTGGCTGCTCCCAATAAGAACCGGCCCAGATTGGCTTTACAGCCACACTAAGTAACCCAGTGTCATCGAGCACTAGCTGCCACTGACACAGAAAATTACCGGTTCTTATTTCACCGAGGCCAGGAACCTCGGTGACACGTACCTTCCCTTTGTTCTGCCAGACCCAGGACAACAGCGCTTGGTTTGTCACCCTCATGAGTTTATTATAGAGCTGACAAGGCCTCTGGGATTTTCTTGCCCCCCATCTCATGAGCAGGTACTGTCTTTTTATATTTCCTGGCTTCTGCACAGGCCCCTCACGTCCTTTCTTAGACTGCGGCAACTCTTGACTGAACTGGTCCCAGTCATGGTCGTGTCCCAACCCTTTCTCTTTTGCCTTGCGGGGCTCCTTCAGCAGAACAGGTTTCTTATGTCTCGCTCCTTTTCCACACATCTGGACCCCTTTACCATTATTCTCAGTAGGGGTTTCTTCGGGTTTGGAGCCAACTTCAGAGTCTTCTGCGTCTTCAGTGGCTTTTCCCACTTCAGCAGTCGCTCTTTTCGCCCTAACCTTGGTCTCTGGGGCATCCAAGGTTTTCTCCCATTTTAAGACCTCTGCCTTAGCTTCTTTGGAGTCTCCATTTACTTTATTATCCTTTTCATCCTTTACGGACTTGGCCTCATATCCTTGCCTTCTTAACGCCTTCTCATCAAGGTTGGAGGCACTGGGGACATCAGGATCTTCACCAGACTCGTTGCCTTCTGGCAAACCCTCTAGAGGTTCACTCAATCGCTTAAGCTCTAGTGGAGCCATATCACAGTAGTAGACACCATCTGTATGCTGATTGTCTGTTTCCTGGTATTTCTTCTCCAGCAGACCGCTGGCTTTCTGTAAGGCACTGACGGCAGAGGGAACATCTTTCATGACCAGGTCCTGGCTACTT
Source organism: Bufo gargarizans (assembly GCF_014858855.1). Lineage (NCBI taxonomy): Eukaryota > Metazoa > Chordata > Amphibia > Anura > Bufonidae > Bufo > Bufo gargarizans. The sequence goes on along the minus strand of NC_058085.1, from coordinate 147,780,538 downwards.
ATTGCCACGAGTCTCTTGGCCTCTGCATTCACATCAGCACCATCAGTTGGGTGAGCAGAAAGATCTTCCATCTTCTCCACCTCGGTCGGCACCATCTCCAGACCCATTTTTAACAGGCTCTGGCTTAGACTTCTTCAACTCATAGACGTTCTTCCTGACATAATCCTTTGAGCTCATGAGATCTTCCATCCCTGCTCTGAGTTGTCTGTTCAGCCTCTCACATTTATCTCGCTCCTCAAGCGCTTCAAGGGATCGAGCCAAGGAGAATGTCTCCTGTTCCAGATGCTCTTCACTTGGCTCTGCTGCAGCCAATGTAGGAGTATCACCATTTTCTTTTTGCCACCCTGTGGGGGTTCCACGCAGGGTCTCTTTAAGCACTTTGTTTGTATCTACTGCAGTCTTCTTCTGTGAAGACATCTAGTCCCTTCTCCATCATATCTAGGGACCGTGTGGAGAGAGCAAAATCTTCAGGATTGCAGCTGTACTGACGTTTTAGGTCATCTACCCCTGCCTGGGTATGGGTCTCAGACACTAGGCTGCCATCTCCCCACTCAGCTCTCGTCACGTCAGGTATAACTGTCGTCTGGTCGCTACTAGTGACCACCTGAATTTTGCAATACCTTGACTTGGTAGCTTTCTTCTCAGAGTTGCTAATGGTCACAGCGCATATATCGCCTATGTCACTGGTGTCATTATTAACTCTGACCTCTTGGGGCACTGCCGAGTTAATCCCTACCTGGGACATTACTTTATGGTCTATAAAACACTGTGGAGACTGCATGTCCACCTCTGGTACTTGTGATACTCCCTCTAGGACTGCTACCCTTTCTTGCACATTCACCAGAGTAGGATTGCTCCACTCAGTGCTCACAACATTTATCTGCACTTCTGCATCATTGTTTTCAATAGGTAATATTCTTTCCTCATGGCAGTCAATGTGCAGCTCCCTTAGACCTTCATTTACACAGGCAAGTACAGGTTCTGCAGGAGTTTCGTCACTATCTGCAGAAGTGTCTACCTTGCCCCATAACAACGAAACGTTATCACAACCCAACATCACATCATATAAGAACATATTTGTAACATCAGGTCCATAAGACCCAGTTCTTACTGGAGACTGCCCCTCAGTGAGAACAACCTGCACTTGCTCAGGCTCTCTTTCAGGTGCCTGGTTCACATTACTTATATGCAATTCTTCAAACCTCCTGATCAAGTCATAAAGTTCTTCATGAAAAATAGCAGATGAAGAAAATAAAGATTCATCTTCATTTACATTTTTACCACCTGTGGGCGCTTCTCTCCTGATCACATCCTGAAAGGGAAAAGGCATGTCATCATCATCATATACTTCACATGACCTCACATTTTCATTTTTCACTTCAACTACATCACTGTTTTCAATGGTCCTTTCCCTTACACGTTCACTTAAAGGGACAGGTACAAGTTCTGCAGCAGTTTTTGCACTCTCTGCAGAAGTGTCTCCATTACTCCACAACTCCCAGCATAAGGGAAAATTACACCCCAACACTCCCTTCTGCATGAGCGTATGTGTAACATCCAGTTCAAAAGTCCCTGTTCTCATTGGAGTCTGACGCTCAGTGAAAATCAGCGGATAGTCCTTATCCACACGACTGTACAGCACCTTTAATATTTTACCAGTCTCAGGTTTCAATATTGTGCTACCCCTTACCCGGGCTATCATGGGATCCCGGATCCTTGTCATCCCATAACTAGCTTTGGTCATGGGCAACTGAGGTAACACAGAAACCTTCTCCCCTGCAGGTTTCTGCGAGGGAGCAATCACAGCAGGCTTATCCGCCTGTCCAGACACCGTTTTTTCTCTGTGTGACTTATCACCTACTGGCCCAGCAGGTATCCCCTGCCGCCGGTTCACTGTCACTGGCTCTGCCACATAGTTAATAACAGGAACAGTCTTACCCTTTGTAATCAACCATTCTGGTAAAGCAGTGACATTCTCTCCCGCGGACTCATCAAGGTTGTGGTTGTTCCTAGCAACAGCTTTACTGCACCTCCGCACTTCCCCTCTAGGACTCCGGACACAGTCGCAGGGAAGAGATGCACTCCTGAGAACCGCACCGCTCTCCACCTCCTTTTCTTCCCGACTGTTGCCCTTGGCAACGGCATATCTTTGCTTTTTATCAGGAACTCCGCTCCACAACTGCCCAAACAATGGAAAGTCCTTGCCCAGTACAAATTCCACTTCCAGTGTCTCACATTTTAACAGCTCCCATTGCACAGAGCCATACTCTGTCACAAAGGTCAGAGACACGGTGGCATCTGTCTCTGGCCCTCTCTCCAGAAAGTCCAGCACTTCAGGCAGGACCCGAGACAATTGCTGGCGAGAGACTAGAATGACCCCCAGCGGGATTCCCCTGATCACTAACTCGCAGGATTTCTCCCACGGGCTATACCATTTTGCAGCCATTTCCACCAGTCAGTCTCTCATACTCAGCTTCTGGCCCTTTAAATCCTGCACAGTAACTCCTTTGCAACTAGGGATCGACCGATATTGATTTTTTAGGACCGATACCGATAATTTGTGAACTTTCAGGCCGATAGCCGATAATTTATACCGATATTCTGGGAATTTTCATTTTTGAAAAAAAAATTAAAATTCCCACAAATCTGCTGAAAATTAATGTTTATTTTTTTTTTTTTTGTAAATCTTTCTTTTTCATTTATATTTAATATTTTGGTGTTTTTATTTTTATTACTTTTTATTTTTTTTTTAACTAACTTTTAGCCCCCTTAGGGACTAGAACCCTTGTCCTATTCACCCTGATAGAGATCTATCAGGGTGAATAGGAGCTCACACTGTCCCTGCTGCTCTGTGCTTTGTGCACACAGCAGCATGGAGCTTACCATGGCATCCAGGGCTTCAATAGCGTCCTGGCTGCCATGGTAACCGATCGGAGCCCCAGCATTACACTGCTGGGGCTCCGATCGGAGGAGCAGGGGAGAGGGAATCCTGTGTGGGGGGCGCACTGCGACTGGGGGGAGGGGGGGGCGCACTGCGCCACCAATGCTTAATACTGGGGGGGCTTGGGGGGGGAGGCGCACTGCGCCACCAATGCCTAATATTGGGGGGGAGGGGGGGCGCACTGCGCCTCCAATGTCTGATACTGGGGGGCTTGGGGGGGGCGCACTGCGCCACCAATGAAGCTTAATCTCTAATTTATTCATATACAGGAGGCGGGAGCTGCAGGATCACATAGCCGGCTCCCGACCTCTATGAGCTGTAGCTGCGATCTGCGGCACCTGAGGAGTTAACTACCGCAGATCGCAGCTATTGCTCATAGAGGTCGGGAGCCGGCTATGTGATCCTGCAGCTCCCGCCTCCTGTATATGAATTAATGTGAGATTAAGCTTCATTGGTGGCGCAGTGGCCATAGCTCCTCCCCTCCTCTTGTCCCCTGTCCTCCCATTGGCTGGAGCGGCAGCAGCAGCACAGGGGGAGGAGACACTGCTCCTTCTCCCCTGTGCTGCTGCTGAGGGAACACGGAGAGCGCTGTCAGCAGCGCGATCTGTGTTCCCAGGACGTTATCGGAATATCGGCAAAATAAATGCCGATACCGATAACGTTCAAAATCCTGAATATCGGCCGATAATATCGGTAAATCCGATAATCGGTCGATCACTATTTGCAACCCAGCAAAAAGTGTCCAGAACAGCATGAGCAGCACCTGCTCCTTTCAGTGATGTCGTTGCCCCTAGTAACCACGTTGTTTTTTTACTTTATTAGCGCGGACATGTGCCCGCATCATCCACCAATTGTAGGGGATTAGCTCTTTTCCAGGGGTGGCAAACACACACTTCTTCACAGACACCAGGATTTAGGGGCCAAACTGTGCTTTATTGTGGCACACGGCATAAAGAAAAACACACAAAGCCAAAATAAAATACCTTGCCCGTCAGGGCCCTATCTAAACACATAGGTTTCCCTGACTCACCTAAAGCGTACCACAGTTCACACCTGTGATTAGATGCGGCTTTCCCAGCCCTACCTCCAGCAGCCTCCAGGCTGCTCCCACACCAGGGTCTCTTGGGGGATAGTGGTCTCTCAGCCCTCTCGGCTCAGACCACACAGAGCCACTCCAGCCTTCTGTGTGCAAGACCCCCTTCCCCTCTCACTCTGAGGATTCCTTTATCCCCAGGTGATTACTGCACCTGGTCTTGCTTCAGACCTGGTGATTCTGGGGAAGACACAGCAAATCCTGCCATATATCTCCCCTAACAACCATGAGGCCTGTCACTTCCTCACAACACCCATATATGATACAGCATACAATATATAAATTACATTTACAGTAGATATACCTACTCCATATACATTTTATACACATTTGTACCTAGTACTAAAGACATATTTGCATACACATTATATTCATTATGATGTGCCAGTAGATGCCCCCATAATGTCCCCCATGAAGTGCCAGTAATGTCTCCAGTAGATGCCCCCATAGTGCGCAACAGAAAAGAAGAAAAAACACTTATACTTACCTCCTTGTTGGCAGCGATACACGTAGTACAAAGCCTGGCTCAGACAGAAGCGATTAAGTCATTACGCCGCCTGCATCGGCCTCTGATAGGCTGCAGGCCTAGTGCCATCAGAGGAACAGGGAAGGGAGACTCCTCTCCCCTGCCCTGCTGCAGAGTTCACCTGTATCTCTGTCCTGAGGACGACGATACAGATGAAGCACTCCTCTCCTGCTGCCGCCACCAGAGCGCCGGATCGGGATTCAGCAGATAACACGGTTCTACAATCCGGCTGTAATTTTAACAACCGGATCTGGAGAACCCGAGGGTGCATGACAATTTCAGGCCTATGTTCATCTTACCTTATAGCTTGTACAGAGTTAGGCTACTTTCACTCTTGTGCTTTCCCTTTCCGCTATTGAGATCCGTCACAGGATCTCAATAGGTGGGGAAAACGCTTCCGTTTTGTCTTCATTCAATGTCAATGGGGACAAAACTGAACAAAACGGAGTGCACCAGAATGCATTCCGTTCTGTTTGGCTGCGTCCCCATCGCGTACAGAATAACGCTGCAAGCAGCGTTTTTCTGTCCGCGATGTGGTGCGGAGCAATGTAAGTCAATGGGGATGGATCTGTTTTCTTGCACACAATAGAAAACGGATCTGTCCCCTATTAACTTTCAATGGTTTTAGTGCTGGATCCTTCATGGCTATTTTAAAGATAATACAACCTGATCCATTCATAACAGATGCAGACGGTTGTATTATCACGATGGAAGTGTTTTTGCTGATCAATGATGGATCCAACAAAAACGCTAGTGTGAAAGTGGCCTTACATACAAGTAGACCTGCAGGCAGTATAATCAGACTTGGGCCTCATGCACACAACAGTGTTTTTTCACTGTCAGTGATTTGGCTTCAGTGGTCCGTGTCCAATTTGGATTCAGTTGTGTTTCCTTGTGTCTTCCTTTTTTTTTGTCTGACAGGGGAAAAAAAGGAAGGTTAATGAAAAGTGTAATTTTATTGCACCAAGGTCTTGTAGAAAAAAACGGACGCGGACAATGATGACATACCAGTTGTGCATCCGTTTTTTTTTGATGGACCCATAGACTTGAATGGGTCCGTCCTCCGTTTTCCACTGACGAGAATAGGACAGGTTACATTTTTTTGACGGACTGGAATCACGTATCGCGGAGAAAAAACGGAGGATTATCAGTTTTTTTTTACAGCTCCATAGAAATGAATGGGACCGCTAAACTATGAAAAATGACGGAACGGACGCGGATGCACACAACGGTCTTAGATGTAACACTTGATGGTGAATGTTGACATCAATTGTTACTAAGGAGGTACAAAGTGAATAAAGCCACAGCACAGTGACTATGAGGCCTCATGCACATGACCGTTGTGTGCATCCGCGGCCGTTGTTCCGTTTTTTTCTGCGGACCCATTGACTTTCAATGGGTCCGTGGAAAAATCGGAAAATGCACCGTTTGGCATCCGCGTCCGTGATTCGTGTTTCCAGTCCGTCAAAAAAATAAGACCTGTCCTATTTTTTTCACGGACAACGGTTCACGGACCCATTCAAGTCAATGGGTCAGTGAAAAATCACGGATGCACACAAGATTGTCATCCGTGTCCGTGATCCGTGTCCATTTTTTCCTATTATTTCAAAGGCAAACTTGACTTAGATTTTTTTTTTCATTTTTCATGTCCGTGGATCCTTCAAAAATCAAGGAAGACCCACGGTAGAAAAAACGGACACGGATCACGGAACAACGGAAACCGTTTTTGCGGACCACCAAAAAAAACGTCCGTGTGCATGAGGCCTTACCCTAAGTTCACAAGGAGAAACCAATGCTTCCCTATGGGAATGGTTCTCACCTGGGCATTTTACAGCGCGTACGAACGGGCTGTAAAACGCCCGACGCTCAAACAAGTTCTTGAGCTTTTTTTGGGGCGTTTGTCGCGTGTTCCCGCACATAGATATTCGGGAACGCGCGACAATGTGTGCACGCCTGTCTCTGTATGCACGATTGTAAACGCCCGTACAATCGCGCATACAGAGCGCTCGTTTCAGAACGCTCAGGTCTGAACCCAGGGTAAGGGATATGAAGCAAATATCCCAGTGGATCTCTCATAGCATAGAAAAATAATTTTGAAATACATTCTGGTGGTCACTTTAACCTTTACTAGTGTTAGCCTTTTTGGGTAACATACACATCTTTGATTTTAATAAGTACAAAAATAAATGTTATGTTTTATAACAAATAAAGAAATGACCTGAAACAGGAATAAAAAAGCCTTTTGCTTTTGGATCTGTTAGTTAGGGAATAACTTACTGGAATATCCCTTTAAGCATATTAAGGAACTTGGACTGTTTTAATCTACCTGCCTGGAATTCTTCTTAAAACCCAACATAAATGGACATTTACAATATGCTACAGTTTAAGGCCTCCTGCACATGACCGTAGGTGTCCTGTGGCCGTATTGCGGACCGCATTTGCGTATCCACAATACACGGGCACCGTTCCGTGGGCATTCTACATCACGGATGTGGACTCATATACTTCAATGGGTCCGCAAATCCAGAGATGCAGAACGGAAGCACGGAACTGAACCCTACGGAAGCACTACGGAGTGCTTCCGTTGGGTTTCGTCCCGTACTTCCATTCTGCAAAAAGATAGAACATGTCCTAGCTTTTTGCGGAACGGCCGTATTCACTGTAATGGGTCAGCGATCCGCTGCGGCTGCCCCATGGTTGGTGTCCGTGCATTGCAGCCTGAATTTTGCAGGCCACAGCACGGCCATGGGGCGCACACGTTTGTGTGCAGGAGGCCTTAGGCCTCTTTCACACGGGCGTCAGTTTTTTTGCCCGGATAAGAGGCGGGTGCGTTGCGGGAAAATGCAAAATTTTTCCGCGCGAGTGCAAAACATTGTCATGCGTTGCACTCGCGTGAGAAAGATCGCGCATGTTTGGTACCCAAACCCGAAACTTCTTCACAGAAGTTCGCGCTTGGGATTAATGTTCTGAAGATTGTATTATTTTCCCTTATAACATGGTTATAAGGGAAAATAATAGCATTCTGAATACAGAATGCATAGTAAAACAGCGCTAGAGGGGTTAAAAAAATAAAATAAAATTTAACTCACCTTAGTCCACTTGATCGCGAAGCCCGGCATCTCCTTGTGTCTCCTCTGCTGAACAGGACCTGGGGTGAGCTGCTGCATTAAATAGAGGTTAAGGACCCTTGATGACGTCACTCCGGTCATCACATGGTACATCACATGATCTTTTACCATGGTGATTCACCATGGTAAAAGACCATGTGATGACCGGAGTGACGTCATCAAAGGTCCTTAACTTGCGCCGATGATGTCTTCTCTTTCGGTGATGTCATCGGCGCAGGCGCACTGAGGGAGTTCTGAGGAGGCGAGTCTCCTCATCTCAGAGCGCCTGCGCCGAATGAACAGAGGCGCGCGATTTTTAAAATGCTGACAGGGCCGGCCGGAGGAGGAGATCGTGGCTGGCCCTGTCAATCAACACGACGAGGGGGCGGTTTTTTGCGGCGGCTACCAGCAAGTAGACGCCCTATTTGCTGGTAGAGACCTGATTTACATATTATAAAACTTCGTTTTTATAAGAAACGGCTGAAGGAAAGTAAGTGACAACATTATATTCTCATATATCGCACTATAAGGAATTTAACTAGCCCCCCCCAAAAAAATGACTTTAGTGGGGTGACAGAAGCCCTTTAAATTTTTTTTTATTTTTTTTTAACCCCTCTAGCGCTGTTTTACTATGCATTCTGTATTCAGAATGCTATTATTTTCCCTCGGTCTCCATCCCGATCGTCTCCTAGCAACCGTGCGTGAAAATCGCACCGCATCCGTACTTGCTTGCGGATGCTATGCGATTTTCACGCTTCCCATTCACTTCTATGGGGCCTGCGTCGCGTGAAAATCGGACAATATAGAGCATGCTGCGATTTTCACTCAACGCACAAGTGATGCGTGAAAATCACCGCTCATGTGCACAGCCCCATAGAAATGAATGGGTCAGGATTCAGTGCGAGTGCAATACGTTCACCGCACGCATTACACCCGCACGGAAAACTCGCCCGTGTGAAAGGGGCCTAAGGGTGCATTCACATCACCATTTAGCTTTCTGTTCTTCTGATCTGTCAGAAGAAGAGAGAGAGAAAATAAAAAACAGGATCCTGTAAAAAAAAACGGATCCTGTTGCATTAGTTATGCATAGGATTGCATAGGATCCTTTTTTTCCCGACCCAGTAAAAAAATGGATCCTGTTGCATCACTTGTCTGAGATCCAGACGCAAATGGCTCAAACATATGACAACTGATGCAACAGGATCCAGTTTTTTTTTTCTCTCTTTCTTTTTCTGACGGATCAGAAGAACGGAAAGCTAAATGGTGATGTGAATGCACCCTAAGGCTACTTTCACACTTGCGGCAAAGTGATCCGGTAAGCAGTTCCGTCGACGGAAGATAGCATTTGTAGACGGATCTGGATGCGGATCCGTCTTACAAATGAATTGCAAGAATGGATCTGTTCCTCCGCATGTCATCCGGAGAAATGGATCTGTTATATATTTTTTTCCACATTTTTACGGATCCGGCATTGTGTAAATTAATGGACGGAGAGAATACCACCGTATGCTGTAGTATTTCATCCGTACAAAACGCCGTTCAATGACTGAACTGAAGACATCCTGAACGGATTACTCTCCATTCAGAATGCATGGGGATATAACTGATCAGTTCTTTTCTGGTATTGAGCCCCTAGGACAGAACTCAGTGCCGGAAAAGAAAAACGCTAGTGTGAGAGTACCCCAAGTCTACATATCTATCTTCTTGTACCTTTTTTAACTATATGATGACTGGCCTTTCAGCAGCTTTACTTCTGACTCATTTGCTTGCAGACTTCTACTGACAATGCCTTTCTCCTTGTGATGCAAAGGATCAGCTTTTCCCCAGACGGCAGATATCAGAGATCAAAGTGTCTGGGAGGCTCTGTCCAGGCCTACACCTTTACACAAACAATGTGCTGTTGAGGACACTGGCCCCGTTCTGATTTGCCGGCTCTTACAGTATATTACTTTGATCCCTGAAGTGGCTGCTGGAAACACATCTTAAGCCTGGATTGGGCAAACATTAGGGTTATTTTACACAAGCAGATAATTACCTGTAATGAGCACCGATCAAGGATACAGCAAGCCATTTAGACATATTGCAGTTATATTATCCCATCTCTTAGATTATATCCACCCAAGCACTTATATTATCCAATAGTCTCTTCTTTTTATTTTTATTATTGCAGTGACAATTGTCTATTTACTCATATGGATGTATTGCCAATAAGCAGCCACTGTCATGTCAGCATAAGGCTAGTGCCACAGTGGGTGGCAGAGAGGCAGCGGCAACACTGTTTCCTGGCAAAATCATGCCACCACCTGTCACCCCTCCTGACACGCCTGTTTTAATAGCTTCATGCATTCCCCATGTAATAACAATTCTGGAACCTCTATTCTTATGTCTCTATGTTGTGCCATTCCTTTATTATTTCTACTAGAAGTTATAAATGAATTGCTAGCAGTCTGCAGTAAGGGTACAGAGGGGAGGGGGGTACCTGCACAGGCTCAGTTTATCCAGTCAGTGCTGCCATTGTCAGACTGTGCAGGTACACACCCCAACTGGTTACCTCCCCTCTGTACCCTTACTGCAGACTGCTAGCAGTTCATTCATAACTTTTTAGTAGAAATGATACAGGAATGGCACAACATAGAGACATAAGAATAGATGCTCCAGAATTGTTATCACATGGGGAATGTATGAAGCTATTAAAATAGGCATGTCAGGAGTGGTGAATGGTCCTCTTTAACCCCTTAAGGACACAGCCTTATTAAACCTTAGGACCAGGCCTTTTTTTGCTAATCTGACGAGTGTCACTTTAAGTGCTGATAACTTTAAAACGCTTTGACTTATCCAGGCCATTCTGAGACAGTTTTTTCGTCACATATTGTACTTCATGACATTGGTAAAATGAAGTTAAAAAAAATATTTTTTTTGCACCAAAAAATTTGCAAATTTCAAAGTTTCAGTTTCTCTACTTCTGTAATACATAGTAATACCCCCAAAAATTGTGATGACTTTACATTACCCATATGTCTACTTCGTGTTTGAATTATTTTGGGAATGATATTTTATTTTTTGGGGATGTTATAAGGCTTAAAAGTGTAGAAGCAAATCTTGAAATTTTTCAGAAATTTACAAAAACTCAATTTTTAGGGACCAGTTCAGGTCTGAAGTAACTTTGCGAGGCTTACATACTAGAAACCACCCAAAAATGACCCCATCTAAGAAACTACATCCCTCAAGGTATTCAAAACAGATTTTACACCTTTAGGTGTTGCACAAGAGTTATTGGCAAATGGGGATGAAATTTCAGAATTTCATTTTTTTGTCTAATTTTTCATTTTAACCCATTTTTTCCACTAACAAAGCAAGGGTTAACAGCCAAACAAGACTGTATCTTTATTGCCCTGACTCGGCCGTTTACAGAAACACCACATATGTGGCCGTAAACTACTGTACGGCCACACAGCGGGGTGTAGAGTGAAAGGTGCGCCGTATGGTTTTTGGAAGGCTGATTTTTATGGACTGGTTTATTTACACTGTGTCCTGTTTCAACCCCCCTGATGCACCCCTGGAGTAGAAACTCCCTAAAACTGACCCCATTTTGGAAACTACGGGATAAGGTGGCATTTTTTGGGGGACTATTTTTAGGGTAAATATGATTTTTGGTTGCTCTATATTACATTTTTGTGAGGCAAGGTTACCAAAAATTGAAATTCTGAAATTTCATCTCCATTTGCCATTAACTGTTGAGGAACACCTAAAGGGTTAATAAAGTTTGTATAATCGGTTTTGAATACCTTGATGGGGTCACTTTTAGGGAGTTTTTACTCTAGGGGTGCATCAGAGGGGCTTCAAAAGGGATATGGTGTCAATAAAAAAGGCCATCAAAATCCCAGAAACCATGTCGGTCCTTTCTTTTGCGGCCTCCCTTTTACTGATACAGCAGTTTACGACCACAAATGGTTTGTTTGGTTGTTAACCCTTGTTTTGTTACCGGAAAAAACGGATTGAAATGGAAAAGTGCCAAATGGAAAAGTGCCCAAAATAGCGGTTTTGGCACCGTTTTTTTTTTATTTTTATTTTTTTAACCGTGTTAATCTGGGGGGTAAGGTCATGGGATATTTTTATAGAGGAGATTCTTATGGACACGGCGATACCTAATAAGTCTACTTTTTTTACAATTATTTAGATTTTAGACTATATTATCCTTTTTGATACCCCAAAATTTTTTGGGTATCTCTATAGTCTAAGAGTCATTTTTTATTTTATCCGATTATCTTATGTGGGGGCTCATTTTTTGCGGGATGAGACAACGGTTTTATTGGCACTATTTTGGGGCTATATGACTTTTTGATCGCTTGCTATTAAACTTTTTATTATGTAAGGTGACCCCAAAAACTTTTTTTGCACCTTTTTTTTTTTTTTTCTGGACCGTGTTAATCTGGGGGGTTAGGTCATGGGGCATTTTTATAGAGGAGATTAGTAACAACGCGGCGATACCTAATATGTCTACTTTTAATAAATTATTTTAGTTTTTTTGGGTGTCTCAAGTCTGAGAACCAGTTTTTTTTATCCGATGTCAGTGCTAAATTGGGATATAAATTTAGTACTCCATGGAAGTGTGATACTCCCTGAAGCAACCGCCAATGCAGAGGCCCGGATGATCGGGGCACGTGTCACACTGAGTAGTGGCAGCACCCCTGAGGGGACTAGGGTCACACAGCTGTGCTGTGGACCCCAGAAACCCTAACTTAGGGTGATGCAATCAAAGTTCACAAACTAACTTTACCTTTTTTTTCCCCTGCCTAACCTAAACTTTCCCTATGCTTTCCCTATGTACCTGATGGGGGGGTGCTGGGGCAGAGATCGGGTCCTGGGGGCACAGATCGGGTCCTGGGGGCACAGATCGGGTGCTGCTGGCAGCGATGGCGGACACGTGCAGGAGGAGAGGAGCGCCTGCGTCTATTGAATCTGCCGCCGGACCGCCCACAGATCAATCAGAAAGCGATCCTGAGTGGTGATGTCGCCATCACCACTCAGGATCGCTGCATGGTGATTGGTGGGGTGAAATCACACCACCATCACCATCCTGTTCAGGGTTATTTGGTCTTCAGAGACCCGAATAACCCGGAAACGCAGAAAACCGCAGGTCTGAATTGACCTGCGGTTTTCTGTGATCGCATACATGGGGGGGGGGGGGTCACCGGACCCCCCGGCGCATTTGCCCCAAGTGCCTGCTCAATGATTTGAGCAGGCACTGGGTTCTGATCACCGCCCACCGTGCGGCGGTAATCGAAAATACACAGGGCGTACATGTCTTTAAGTACCAGGGCACAAGGGCGTACCTGTACGCCCTGTGTCCTTAAGGGGTTAAGGCTCCATTCACACATCCGTAATAATGGGTCCACATCCGTTCTGCAAATTGTGGAACGGGTGTGGACCCATTCATTCTCTATTGGGCAGGAATGGATGCGGACAGCACACAGTGTGCTGTCCGCATCCGCATTTACGGAGCGCGCCGACGATCTTCCGGTCCCTAGCTGAGGAAAAAAATAGAACATGTCCTATTCTTGTCCGCAATTGCGGACGAGAATACGCATTTCTATGGTGGTGCCGGCTGGGTGTATTGCGGATTCGCAATGCACTACGGACATGTGAATGGACCCTAACAATAAATTTTAAAACCACAGCAGCCAAATACCACGACTGATTATGGGCGCATTGTGATCGTCAGTTCCTCCCCATGTGGCCCTTCCCTAAAAGATGAGACCAATGACAATGGAATGATCATTTGATGTACGATCACTGGATGTAAGTACACTGACCGATGGTTCCTCTAACAGACAAACATTCGGACGATTGTCGTTCTGTGTAAAAGGTTTAGGAACCAGCTAACAAAAATGGCAGCCAGACCTATGACCCGGTTAAGGAGCATGAATTTAATCTAGCTAATGCCCATCAAACAGGATATGCAAACCTGATATCATATGTCACTTTTTGCCCATTCCCCTCTATTAGGGTCCATTCACACGTCCGTGGTTTGTTGCGGACCCGAAGGACATGTTCTATCTTTTGTGGAGCTGCGGACCGGAAGTTTGGGGCCGAAACCCGGAAGTTCGGGGCCGCGCTCCGCAAATGCGGAAGCGGAGAGCACATAGTGTGCTCTCCGCTTCACATCCGGGCCCATAGAGAATGAATGGGTCTGCACCCGTTCTGCAAAATTGCGGAACGGGTGCGGACCCTTTTGCGGGCGTGTGAATGCACCCTTAGTCTGGTAGTTACACCTCAACCTTCCCTCTAGAAGTAAAAATTGCCCCCCATGGTCCTCTCCAATCCCCCAGCTATCACAGCGGTGGCCAGCCCCCGCTGGAAGTAGGCTACATGAGAGAAGGATGCATAAAGGGCAGGGAGCAATACCTAAAGCCAAAGTTGTAGTCACCATGACGGTCAAGATTTTCCTGATTTAGGGCACAAACACACAAATAACAAACAAAAAAATATATACTGAGAAGATTGGTTTCCTTTAGGGCAGGTTTAGGGTTACATTCTGTTGCATCACTGAATACCAACTAAGGCTACTTTCACACTTGTGGCAGAGTGATCCGGCAAGCAGTTCCGTCTGGCTGCCAGATCCGGCAAAACGTATGCCAACTGATAGCATTTGTAAGGGTACTTTCACACTAGCGTTTTTCTTTTCCGGCACTGAGTTTCCTCAAAAGGGCTCAATGCCAGGAAAAAAATAAATGCCGGATCCGTTTTGCCGGATGACACCTGAAAGACGGATCCGGCATTTCAATGCATTTTTCAGATTTATCAGGCATTTTTCAGACTGATCAGGATTCTGATCAGTAACAAATGCTATCAGTTGGCATACGTTTTGCCGGATCCGGCAGGCAGTTCCGGCGATTGAACTGCTTGCCAGATCACTCTGCCGCAAGTGTGAAAGTAGCCTAAGCCCTCTTGCACACGACCGTATTGGCTTTTTCAGTGTTTTGCGGTCTGTTTTTCACAGATACGTTGTTCCGTTTTTTGTTTCCGTTGTGTTTTCATTTCTGTTCCATTTTTCTGTATGGTATATACAGTATACAGTAATTGCATAGAAAAAATGGGGCTGGTATAAAATTTTCAATGGATGGTTCCGCAAAAACGGAACAGATACGGAAGACATACGAATGCATTTCCGTATGTGTTCCATTTTTGTGGACCCATTGACTTGAATGGAGCCACGGAACGTTATTTGTGGGCAATAATAGGACATGTTTTATCGTTCAACGGAAATGCAATGCGGAATGCATACTGAGTATGTTCCGTTTATTTTTTTGCGGAACCATTGAAATAAATGGCTCTGTATACGGAACACAAAAAAAACGGCCCGTAAATGAAAAAAAAAACGTCATGTGCAAGAGGCCTAATGCATATATTGTATTTTTTCTTTTCTTACCAGGGCTTTTGGTTTTGGTGGCTACTACCCAGTTTAGCCATAAAATGCAGAGCACCACATCTATTTTTAAAATAAACTTTTGATGGCAATCCATTCATTTATATTATTCTGGGAAATTATCCAGAGAAACATTTTGGACAATGTTTTGTTCATTTTCCAGGAACCAGGGAATATTTACATAAGGAACACAGAACATCCAAAAATATATTTCTAAAAAAAAAAAAAAAAAAGTCTAAGTACCATGCAGCACGAACTCGGGACGAACAGAGTCACACAGAGATGTGAGGAAATCTGGAACTCCGTTGTAGTTATCTGGGAAATGAAATGTACATTACTACTGGCTTTCAATAAACTCTTAAGGAAGAACACCAACACAGAAATCGAAATGATTGTCTTTTATGAAAGTATCCCTCTCCTTTCAGCCGCCCACAATTTAGTCATAAACTATCCAATATGTATTTCTGTCATAGATGTGAATGGGAGTCCCTCACCTCCTTAAAGGGGTGCTATACCTTTTTCTTACTGATGATCTATCCTCTGGATAGGTCATCAGTATCTGGTCGGTGGGAGTCCGACATCCGGGACCCACGCTGATCTGCTGTTTGAGAAAGCAGCGGCACCCGCTTTCTGTGGGCCAATAGCGGCATGTCACATGACATGGGTGCAGTTCAGCCCCACTGAAGTGAATGGGGCCCCCCACTGATCAGCTACTGATGAGTTATTTAAAGCAGTGTTTCCCAACCAGTGTGCCTCCAGCTGTTGCAAAACTACAACTCCCAGCATGCCCAGACAGTCTTTGGTTGTGCGGGCATGCTGGGAGTTGTAGTTTTGCAACAGCTGGAGGCACGCTGGTTGGGAAACACTGATTTAAAGGATAGATCATCGGTAAGAAAAAGGTATAGAACCCCTTTAATGAGTGTCAAAATAAGCATACTGCCCTGTAGGACATGTGCCCCAGAGATAATCCTACCTTTCTTGTGAGAATCCTGTCCTCTAATCCTGAAACATGATTTTCTTTAGTATGCAAGTATGCAAAGAGGTTCGGTGCTCCATTGGCGCTGGCTTGATTCATTTTTCCATCACATTATGCATTGCTCATTTCCAGGGGTTACAACCATCCTGCAATCCAGCAGCAGTGGTCGTGCTTGCACACTGTAGGAAACAATGCCAGCTTGTCTGGTGGCTGGCACCATGGGAGCGTGCATAGGCCAGTGCTTTTTCCTACAGTGTGCAAGCACGACCACTGCTGTTGGATTGCATGGTGGTCATAGCCATGGAAACGAGCGGTGCATAATGTAATGGAAAAATTAATCAGACCAGCAAAGGAGGTAGTGTGGACAATAACCATACATTAGTAAGTGCCTTGTATTAACTTTCTCTACATGATAAATGCCATTTACTGAAGTGAGACCACCCTCATGTACAGCTCTCAGTTATTGTCAGCTAGCTCGGCATACACACTTACACACACAGTGCTATCAATCACTGAAAAACATCTCCCCCCGTGTACAGCTGAAGTAAAAAAAACTATAGATTTAAAGGGGTTATCCCATGACTAATGTAAAAAATGACATCATACAATCTCTTTCTAACAAAGACCCAGCCCTGTACATCACATAGATCCAGAGATCTCCACATTCATTGCTCTAATAGATTGATATCAATCTGACAGCTCAAGGGGAGTGTCTTTTCTGCTGTAGCTAAGGGGGCGTGTCCATGCTCTCCCTATCACAGCTCAGGAGGCAGTTGAAGGATGAAACTGAGCATGTGCGGCCATCTCAGCAAGCAGGACAAAGAAATGATAACAAAGAGAGGTGGCGCTATAGAAATTTTATTGAATAACTCACTAGCTATACAAAATGTTTTACTACATGCAATTACAAAAGTGTTCAGATTTAGGTGTTGGTTTGAAAACTTTAGAATATTTTTTTGTGGGACAACCCCTTTAAATGTATAGCTTACAAGTTTTACTGAATCTTTTCCCACAATAAGCTCATCCTGCTCTATAACTTGTAGTCTTTATTATGCAGACAATGGTGATAATTCAAAACGGGAGCTACACCAGTTTTTGGCATAAAAAAAAGACTTTGCAACTTATTTTTAACGCCCATGCGACAATATTTTGTTTTTGCGCCATCACTTGTGGGGGATAGGGGTGTGGTGGGGACCAGGACATGGGGTCTGACACATTTACCATCTTTTATGCATGGAAACAGTCGTTTTTTACTCCAGGCGCTCAGACAGCGGTGCTCCTCATTTATAGTGAGGCCTGAACTTCATCATAATTTAGGTGCTTTCTCCGCCAGCTCAGCAGGGAATCAAAGATCGGCGTAAAACTCCAGTCTTTGTAAATGACTCCGAATGTTATCAGTGGAGACACCAAAGATAGGGTGAACTCACAGTAGTGCACACCCATAGCCATCCATACAGTTTCAATAGCACATCTTACTGATTCCAGCAACAGTGGTGCCTCGCAGACCCTACCCATCAGAGGAAACATGGTCCTGACCATTTTCAGTTATCTTGTCCAGTCTCTCTGAGAAATGAGTGACTCCATTGGTGTCTGAAATAACAAGCACAGTTGGCTAAGCTGGCCATGCATATCATCCGTGGAATTGGAGTTGATACCGTAGCTGCTGACTGTCTGCTATCTAATGTGTATGGTGCCTTTAACGCTACCCGATATCTACCGCCAGAGTTTGGTTGTGCAGATATTTGATGCTGGACTCTGGAGATTTCCGATGTTTATGGGGCTCTCTAGACTGTTCTACAACATCAGATGTTAAAGGTGTCTGGTAATAATAATAATCCTTATTTATATAGCGCCACCATATTCTGCAGCACTTTATAAATTCAGAGGGTTCATGTACAAAACAAAAGACATCACAACCTAATATACAACTGAAACACTGGGAGTGAGGGCCCTGCTCACAAGAGCTTACAATCTATGAAAATAGCAGCTTGTTCCCCTCTTCTTGTTAGAATAAACATTCATGCTCGGCCTGAGGAGGTGCCTTCACATAACAGTGCCAGTCACTTAGTGAGTCAATAATACCAATCTGTTGTGGTCTTCCACTCCTAATATTAGGCTGCTTTCACATGAGCATATGGAAATACGTGTGTAATCCGATTCTGGATGATATACCATCAGTATTGTCATCAGAAATTAGGTGCATTTTCCTTCTTTCCCCATTTTTAATGCACTCCCACAGACTATAATATGCGTATTTGGAAGCATGCTGCGTATTTCAAATAAAGAGGAAATGATACGCCCATGTGAATTGCCCTGTTTATTAACAATAGCAGCGGATCCCACTACGTAAAATCTGGACCATACACAGACTGGAAATACGCTCGTGTGAAAGAGGCCCTTCTGACATACAAGATACATGTACCTTCCATTTCCTGCGCTGATATCCATGATCAGAGCAGGGACGAGAAAACTGAGCTGCCGTCTAATGACTGCATCAGAAGGATGGAGCTGTGGCTTTCTAAAGAGAAGCATGTCTAGTGTATTGGGGCAGCACAGAATGGTATTCCATAGTGCAGGATGCGCACCCCTTCATGAGAAGAAATCGTTTTCATTCGGAAGGACATGGTACAATGACATGTGGTAAACTTAAGGTCCTTTTACATTCACCGGTTTAGAAAGCAATTATTGAGACTGAACAAAACATTCCCAATAATTGCCGGATCATCAGGGAAATAAGAGCTGCATTTACATTCAGCAGTCATCTCCTCAAGGTACAAGCAATTGCTACAGCTATCACTTGTCCCTATACTGTTTCATTGTGTCTGGTCAGCAGATCCCAGATTACAGGTCGATCTGCGGCACAGAAATTACGATCACGCCTTTTACACAGGCCCGTTATAAGGGGCGTACATAGAAATCACTGGGCCCCATAGCAGAAATCTGAATTGGGCCCCTTAACCCCGCCAACTACCCACCATGGCCCCTCCCACTTCCTGACCTGGATCCTCCCATGCCACACCCCCATTAAATAAATTTATACATGACCTACAGAAACTGTTAGGGATAAACATTTTTATTTTTTTATATTTTCATACAGTGGGCATGTCACTTGCCAGGCTTTAGCAGAGTGGCCACAGGACAGTGGACACAGGGCGCAATATGTATGCCACACAACTGAGTGAGTGCAGGGCAGGAGCGCATACACATCACTCCTCCTGCCTCTGTCCACTGTGCTAAAGCCGGACGTAAGCCATCCCCCACATCTTAACCCCTTTGCTACCTGCGCCATTTTGTCATCACTTCCCTTACCCCAAACCCCTTTAACTCCTTGCTGCTGAGTGTGCACATATGCGCATGTGTGTGTGTGTGTGTGGGGGGGGGGGGTGGTTTGGCTGGTTGGTGAAATATCATTTGGTGGCTATGTGCACACTCAGCATTAGCAGCAAGGAGTTAGAGGGGTTAATATCCATCCAACCCTGCCTAATGCCCTCCAAAATGCCCAGGGGGGGGGGGGGGTGTTGTTAGGAAGGAGTAGGTGTAGGACACAGTAGGAGGATAGCACACTGTCCTCTATGAGCCCCCCCCCCCCAACCCCTAATGCCCCCCAAAAATCTCAGGACAGTGTGCTTTCTTCCTACTTCTCCCCCATGGGCATTTTGGGGCTCATAGAGGACAACAGGACTCACTGGAGTGGGATTGAAGCATGTCCCACCCTGTCCTGGCTGTCCCCCTCCCCACCCCTCCTCTCTCTTGCTGCCTGGCCTGTCAGGCTGTCAGTGTCTGAGTCTGACAATCTGAGTATTTGACAAGTTTGACAACATTATCATACCTAGTCTCTGCTGACTGAGTCTGCTCTCTCTGTCTCACTCTCAGGCAGCTAGGGCCAGGCAGTGACACGGCAGCCTTTAGGACGGGACAAACGGTTCAGGCCAGGCGGGACAGGGTGCTTCTTCTTCTCCTCAGGCACACTGGCGACGGCGAACCGATTCTCCCGCCTCCCTTGCGCACACTGCAACTGGCCAATCAGCAGCTGCCTCAACAGAGTTGCCATGTGCTGATTGGCCAGGCTGGTTGCAGGCTGGTTTGATCCTGTCTGATTCCGCAGCAGACAGCAGTCAGGTCCAGGAGGAGGTCAGGATCTGGTCAAACTCCGTTCGGCGCCGGCGGGGGGTGGGGGAAGAATAGTTGGCTCAGGCTGAGAATAAAAGCAGCCGCATAGCGCTATAGCCGCATGTCATGAGTGGGCGGGGCCAAATAGTGTGGGCGGGGCCTTCTCTGCGCTTCGGGCCCCCCAGTGCCGTGGGCCCCATAGCAATGGCGTGGTCTGCCTCTATGGGCGGTACGCCACTGCCCGTTATCGAAAACGAGTGTTGCGACAAAGTGTCATCCCGGATAATTGACCAAACTGTTGGTCTTTTAGAAAAAAATTATATATATATATATATATATTTTCCTCCTAGCACACATGGGAGATTGTCAAAATCTTTCATTATATAAGGTTACTTATATGAACAGGAAACTGTTATTGTTCAGTATTACTTATTTTCCTAGGAAAATTATTATTAGATTCTAATGATGTGAATATGGTTTGTGAAAAGGGCTTCTACAAAATGTGTGTGTGACATAATTATGTATTACAGCAGCTTCTCAGAGGTCCTTCAAGGTTATTTTAGAGGTGTATTCTCCCCATAGAATATGTATGACCCGTTTTACTTTAGAAACTGAATGTTGGTGTTGGCTGCAAAAAGCAGAATCTGGGTTTCTCACCATTATGCCCTTTGAGCAGTAAAGAGGATCTGTCAGTTCTCCTGGCATCTCTGTAGTGTGATGTTCCTTATATTCTTTGGTGAATGATATAACTAAATTGATAACTGGTTGTCGGCCTTCCACTTCTTAGAGTACTTTCACACTAGCGTTAGTGTCATGCGGATGGACGGATCCATCTTGCAGTCTTTTCACAGTTTTCCCATTCTGCGCATGCGCAGACCAGAAGGACGGATCCGTCCTTCAGTTGTTTTGCAATGCCGGATCCGGCACTAATGCAAGTCAATGGGAATTACTGCTGGATCCGGCATTGCGGCGACTGATCAGGCATTTTGAACAAACATAATACCACAGCATGCTGCGGTATTATGTCCGGCCAAAGCGCCTGACAGTAACTGAACGGAAGGCATACTGATGCAAACTTTAACGATTTTCTATCCATTTAGAATGCATTGGGATATGCCTGATCAGTTCTTTTCCGGCATAGAGCCCTTTTGACTGAACTCTATGCCGGAAAAGAATAACGCTAGTGTGAAAGTACCCTTATTGGGATGTTTTCCGCTGCTGAATTTGTGGCAGATTTTAGCTGTGTGAACAAGCCCTCGCGGTACGGCCACACAGTCAGGTTTCTGCATGTAGTATTGAAAGCCAAAACCAGGAATTAAAGGGGTTCTCACATCTGAGACAATGGGGGTATATCGCTAGGATATGTCCCATTGTCTGATAGGTGCCGGTTCCACCGTTGGGACCCGCACCTACACTGAGAATGGAGGCCTCACAGTTGTGGAGGGTGCATTGCGCATGCGCAGCCACCCTTCATTAATTTCTATGGGGCCGTCGAAAATAATTCTTCATATGTCTGGGCTATGGGGTAGAGTGGCAGTACGAACGCCTTTTCTTACAAAGAAAAACATCCAAGCCAGGCTACATTTTGCAAAAACACCTCTGAAGTCTCCCAAAAGCATGTGGGAAAAGGTGTTATGGTCTGATGAAACCAAGGTTGAACTTTTTGGCTATAATTCCAAAAGATTTGTTTGGAGCAAAAACAACACTGCACATCACCAAAAGAACACCATACCCACAGTGAAGCATGGTGGTGGCAGCATCATGCCAAGGGGCTGTTTTTCTTCAGCTGGAACTGGGGCCTTAGTTAAGCTAGAGGGAATTATGAACAGTTCCAAATACCAGCCAATATTAGCACAAAACCTTCAGAGGAACTTCATCTTTCAGCATGACAACGACCCAAAGCATACATCCAAATCAACAAGGAATGGCTTCACCAGAAGAAGATTAAAGTTTTGAAATGAGTGGTACATTTTATAGGTCACATTAAAGGTGGAAAAAGTTCTGAAATGAATTATCTTTGTCTCATTTTTTTACATCACAGAAACCTGACATTTTAACAGGGGTGTGTAGACTTTTTATATCCACTGTATGTCCTTTTATACTTTCTCTCCTTTTATGATCCACTCCTGATTTTTGGCTTCCAAAACCAGACCTCTCAAGTGTCCCTCTTTTAGAGGGACAGTCCCTACTTTTGACCTAGGTCCCTTTGTCCCTCTTTGCTCCTTAAATGTCCCTCTTTTTGATCGGAAGTATAGATTTGTATTATTACATTTACAATATTGATCCAGAAAGTGGTTCATATCTCTATATTAGAGGCCACCTTGTGTATTATTTCATTACTTGATGCAATTTGGATTTTAGTTATTTATATATTCAGATAATTTTAGCGTTATTGTGTAAAAGAAACTATTGAAGTGTATGAATATGCAGGAAAAATTATCTTTCACACAATGAACCATAAGTGTCCCTCTTTGACCGTCAAAAACTTGATCATATGGCTGTATTCTTAGTGTGTAGGGACACACCCTATAGACCAGGGATGCCCAACCTGCGGCCCTCCAGCTGTTGCAAAACTACAACTCCCAGCATGCCCAGACAGCCTTCAGCTTTCAGCCTACAGCAGGGCATGATGGGAGTTGTAGTTTTACAACAGCTGGAGGGCCACAGATTTAGCATCCCTGCTATAGACGAAAGGAAGGGTAACACCCAACTGTCAATTTATTTATATAGGAATAATAGGGGAACAGCACAATGTAGAGTCCTAAATAATAAAAAAAAACACTGCAGTACTGTGATGTCCTGAGGAATGTGACATAGCAAGAGAGCTGATGGGTTTCCCTATGTAAGCTAGTGATGGCATATCGTTAGGCAATGCCATCCCATGCTGATTGGTTTGAGTCCAATTCCAGTGACCGCTATGAAATATCAGAGAGAAGGAGTTTAGGACCCTTTGGTGATTTCTGGTCCAGGCATTCTGACGAGAAGTGCAACTCCACCCTACTCAAGTGAATGGGGCTGAGTTACAGTTCCCTTAATGTGGATGGGAATAACTCTATGGAAAGTCCCTTACATGAAAAAGGCGACCATGCTGTTTAAATTTCATTTTCTTAAAAATACATTTTACAGTACAATTTTTAATAAAAAATATTTTTTATATTTTCATTTTTTAATCTTTTTCAAATATTTGTCATATTTTAAAAATAATAAATAATTTTGCTGCAACAATAGTCCTAAAAGCTGTGTAGCAATTGCAGTAATGATGACTCTTTCAAGCCGTTAATGAAACCATGCTAAGGCTTCACTTGTCAACAGATAGAGCCCTTACCAGTGCACATTGTGCAGGCTCTCTGGTAAGTCTTGCTGGATCCTGCTGAATCTGGTCCTATGTCCCAGGGACTCTGTTTTTCCAAGGCTGTGATATATTTACTCCAGGGCTTGTCAGTGGGGAGTGTTTGACTTTTGGCCTCTGGAGCAGACAAAATGACTTTATGGTCTCTCAAATCCCATTCAGTGAAGCCTGTGGCTCAGGATATCTCCAGATGCCGTGATACTGATACTTTTTCAGCATGTAGAAAATGATGTGTAAGGATAGAGGAATAAAGCTGAGGATTATAGGGGGGTAGGGGTTGACTCCATCAGCAGTATCATTAATCACTTTGAGTCCTAACATGTCACAGACCTCATGGGATTTATTTTATTTTTTTGCATATAATTACTTATACTGCATCTCCAGCTATGAAGGCTAGTGTTCTACCAGTTCCAGATGCTACTACCTGATATGCTAAAATACATTTCTTTTTGCTGTTAAATGATTATAGTTATAAATCAGCAAAACTTTATATTTTTTCCATATGTCAATTTCATATCTGAAAAATTAAAGGGGTTTTCAGAGTATTAAGAAAATGAAAATGCTTAAATATTACTTTATTATAACTATTTTCCCCAAATACCTTACATTAGTTATAATGGCTTGTTTTGTCTGTTGAGCAATCATTAGGGGAAATAAAATGGCCGCCATCCGATTAGTGCACACAAAACCTGTCCTAATCACACAGACAAGTTACTTCACAACACTTAGGTAAAGAGCCGCCTCATCCTCCTCCTACATGTCAGGGATTATAATCCTGATTAGAACTGATAAGATCTTCAGCTGATTTTCTGTAGGAATGGAGTTCATGCGGAGACATGAAGTACAGAGAGGATGGACAGAACAGGTAATGTGGGGCTGTGGTAATGGAGACTGCATACAAGTGTGCTGCTCATTACCACATCCCCACCTTCTACTTCATGTCTCCTCATGACCTCCATTCCTGCAGAGATTTAGCTGAACATTTTATCATCTGTATTCAGGATCATAATCCCTGACAAGTAGAGCAGAGAGGAGGACGAGGCAGCTCTTTAGCTCAGTGTTGTGAAGTAACTTTCCCTGCTGTGTGATTAGGACAGGTTTTGTGTGTACTAATAGAACGGTGGAAATGTTATTTCTCCTGATGATTGCTCCCCTGCCAAAATGAGCCATTATAACTAATGAAAGGTATTTGGGAATATATTTATAATAAAGTAATATTTAAGTATTTTTATTTTCTTAATTCCCGGAGAACCCCTTTAACATTTGATTTTATGAAAAAAAAATTTTTCCCCAGGGAGACTTTAAGTTCCCAGTCAACCCCTGGCATGATATGCTGCCCAGGAACGATGATTGAGGTTTCTGCACCTCCAATCATTTCACCTGATGAACAAGCTTTTCGCTCGTTCGTTGGGTTCGTTCGCTCGTTCGTTGGGTTTTCTGCGTCACCTTTAGGCCTCGTTCACACTTCAGTGTTTGGTCAGTGATTTCCATCAGTGATTTGTGAGCCAAAACCAGAAGTGGAGCCTCCACAGACATGAGGTAGAAGGGAAAGATCTGCTCCTGTTCTGTGTTTAGAGTTGCACCTGGTTTTGGCTCACAAATCACTGATGGAAATCACTGACTAAACACTGAAGTGTGAACGAGGCCTTAGACAGGCAGATTATTGCGTTCGTAGGAACATTCGTTCCCAATAATCGGCCCAAACATTGGGCCTTTGTGTGACCATTCCTATGGTGGAACAGAGAAACTGGATTCCTAACGGAGATGTGAACCTAGCCTTACAAACTTTGTTTCAGATATTGGCTAAAGTTGTAGGTTCATTGTGCCATACTTACTCACTTCTATCCACTGCAGTGGTGGTTTAGATACTAAGGGTATAGTGGCGCACATATGCATATAATATGGACCCAAAAGTCTGTATTGTACCTTTCTTTTTTTTTGACAGGCTGTTTTCACCCTTTTTCCATAGGAATCCATGAGAAAAACATCCCATATGCCTCTATGAATCTGAATAAATACAGAAAAAGTGTCATGGATCATTATTTAGGTAAGAAGATAATACAGCCCTATGTATTGTGTGCCCCCCGTATAGTGCACATGTGGTCTAATATAAATGTCAGTTGGATACATTTATTTCCTTCTTTATTCACAAAGGAACCCAGGATTGACCTAAAAGAAATCAGGGAAAGTGCACATAAAGAGGGAAAAACAAATAATGACAGTGTAGTGATATGGGGGTTCTGAAGGAGGGAGGCATTGATAATGACTCCAGTGTTTATCTGTGGCTTTGAAGTCTTGAGTGTGAGATCCTTTGTACATATGCGCCATTGTGGACAGTGAGTTTATACTAGGATAATCACTTCTTTCTTCTCAGTCTAGAAAGATGTACATGTACCATCACTTTGTTTCTGAATAGCTTGTAGCCTCATAGCCTGGATCGAGGGAGTACATGCAGTGCAATCACTCATTAGCAACTTAAAGAGAATGGCGGTCATTTATAAAAGACTGGCATTTTATGCCGGTCTTTGATACGCCCTGCACTTATGATGAGGTGCAGGTCTCTTCATAAATTAGGCGCATCCTCTGGCAGTCCATGTACCTGGAGTGAAAATGACTCTGGTCCCTGACCGGAGTAGTTTTCCACCACCATTTATACTTATTTCCAGGCCTAAATGTTTAGCTGAATTTACACGGGCCAATAACCATCCAGTTTAAATGACCGTTCCTGCGAACGGTTGTCCATGACAAACTGCCTGTGTAAATGTGCTGCCGATCATTGGGTGATTCTGTCATTCATGCAGGAACCACCGATCATAGTTTCTGGGCAGCGATCGTGTGGTGTAAACAGCAATCTGCTCATAAACTATGATTCTGTATGAGGACGAGGGATCGCAATAGCTTCCTTTCTGACAATCAGCTACAGAATCATCCAGTGTAAATACACCATTGGGGAATTTGCAGGGGTTAATGGCCCTAGCCCTGACATGCCCCGCACTACCCCTTCCACTCCCCAGTGGCGAGGAGGCCATAAAAATGCAGTGTGCAACAAAATATTGGGGATTTGCGACAAATTTGTGCCTCTGTGTTTGCCTCTAAAAAAATATATATCATAGGGTGGTGTCACATGCAGCTTTTTGAGCTAGAAAAGGATCTAGCAAAATGGAGAGGTAGAAGTCCTTCCCTTACATTTCTCATTACCTTTCAACCAACTTCTGGCTTGGCTCCGAATACTCCAAAAACTGTCTCACTGTGTACACCTCCTTGCCTTGAAGGGGTATTCCAATCTAAGACATTGATGGCATATTCCCCGAGGATAGGTCGTCAATATGTAAATCCCGGAGAAGCCCTTTAATGTGTCCAACGCCACCAGACTGGTAAAAAACAGCGAGCAGTGGTGTCCATGATGAAGCTTTGTGAGCTTACTGTGGGCCTACTAACTTTTTGTCACTCCACTGAGGGAGTGGAGAGGTGTACACTGTAAGGGAGTCTTCACATGTAGTTTCCAATTATCTCAAGGGGGCTTGCAGAAATCCATGTGCTTGCCGCCAAATCAGCCCCATTCAAATGAATGGAATTGATTTTCAGTTTCAGAAATCTTGCTGTGCATGAAGGTCCCCTAAAAATACACTTTGAAAGCTGAGAAAGAATACATATTTTTTTGTAAGGTTTGTGTGGCCTTGTGCCCCTCATTTGGGATTTTGTTCCCAGTTTTAGCGACTTTATATACACATAAACAAAGCAGGTCTCATTAGCAGCGCTGCATTTTCTGCTTTGTGACACAAGTACTATCAATTTGCTAGATTTATGTGTTTTTCTTCTAGGCACAAAAAAGTTTAAGGGTCAGAGTTGAACAAGAGGTAAGAAGACTGAGACTCTCGGAATAAAGCTCCACACTCCTATTATTGTTTTTTCATTTTAGAAAATCTGTGAAGGTTTTTAATCTAGATTCCAACCTTTCCATCCAAGCAGCTAAATTAGGAGAGGCGGCTCACTGTAGAGCAATAGTATGTGGGCAGTTTAAAGACATTCAGAAAATGAGACCTCTTTTACAGTCAGCAAGAACTAAATTGAATATTTGTAGATCAATGTTCATTGAAAGCTTTCAATTAGATGATGCAAGAAGACAGCCTCTGTTCTTGTGCCCTGTTATGGCATATGGACTTCACGAAGAGGGGTCTCCCACTCAGGTACACCCTCTATGAGATAGATCCGAGAGGTGCTTTCTGAGCGCAGATGGTGGAATTAAGACATCCTTTTTTTTTACTTGGGCACAATGCTGTACTACATTTCCCCTGCTGTTGAAACCCCCCTTTTAAATTGAATGGATTGTAAAAAAACAAAAAAAAACAAACCTTATACCAGTGTTCCCCAAATGAGTGGCTCCTTGGGGAGCTGTTGGCAACTGCAAATACTTATGTTCTAGTGGCACCAAGGAGACCATAGTATCATGTGGGCTTTCTACTAGGGGTTCTATATGGTTAGCAAAACATGGCGGAACATGTCCAGAAGATTTGTGATTAAACCAACACCTTGAGTTTGTTACGTGGTGATTGTGGAACCACTGACAACCAAACAGATTTGACTTGGTGGTACTCCTAAGGGTGTTATCCTGGCAGTCCCCCATTTTCACTTTTTAACCCCTGTACATTGTTATTTTTTCTTTATTAACAGTACATGCTTCACTGTTGTAAGGGGGCTAAGCTATTTATTGTAAGGTGGGCACTAACTAAAGGGGCTACACTATTGTAAGGTGGGCACTAACTAAAGGGGCTACGCTATAGTAAGGTGGGCACAAACTAAAGGGCTACACCATTGTAAGGTGGGCACTAACTAAAAAGGCTACACTATTGTAACATGGGCACTAACTAAAGGGCTACACCACTGTAAGGTGGGCACTAACTAAAGAGGCTACACTTGTAATGTGGGCACTAACTAAAGGGGCTACACCATTGTAAGGTGGGCACTAACTAAAGGGGCTACACTATTGTAAGATGTGCACTAACTAAATAGGCTACACTATTGTAAGGTGGGCACTAACTAAAGGGGCTACACTTGTAAGATGTGCACTAACTAAATAGGCTACACTATTGTAAGGTGGGCACTAACTAAAGGGTCTATACTATTGTAAGATGTGCACTAACTAAATAGGCTACACTATTGTAAAGTGGGCACTAACTAAAGGGGCTACACTTGTAAGATGTGCACTAACTAAATAGGCTACACTATTGTAAGGTGGGCACTAACTAAAGGGTCTATACTATTGTAAGGTGGGCACTAACTAAAGGGTCTACACTATTGTAAGGTGGGCACTAACTAAAGGGTCTACACTATTGTAAGGTGGGCACTAACTAAAGGGTCTACACTATTGTAAGGTGGGCACTAACTAAAGGGTCTACACTATTGTAAGGTGGGCACTAACTAAAGGGTCTACACTATTGTAAGGTAGGCACTAACTAAAGGGTCTACACTATTGTAAGGTGGGCACTAACTAAAGGGGCTACACTATTGTAAGGTGGGCACCAACTAAAGGGTCTACACTATTGTAAGGTAGGCACTAACTAAAGGGTCTACACTATTGTAAGGTGGGCACTAACTAAAGGGGCTACACTATTGTAAGGTGGGCACCAACTAAAGGGTCTACACTATTGTAAGGTAGGCACTAACTAAAGGGTCTACACTATTGTAAGGTGGGCACTAACTAAAGGATCTACACTATTGCAAGGTGGGCACCAACTAAAGGGTCTACACTATTGTAAGGTAGGCACTAACTAAAGGGTCTATACTATTGTAAAGTGGGCCCTAACTAAAGGGGCTACACTATTGTAAGGTGGGCACTAACTAAAGGGGCTACACTATTGTAAGGTGGGCACTAACTAAAGGGGCTCACTATTGTAAGGGGTGTGCTAATTGGGCAGGGGAGCAGCTCTATTGTGTGGGGTTACTACAGGGGAGTAACCATTGTGTGCATGTAAGGCAGCATAACTACTGTGTAGGTGCACTAACTGGGCATAACTACTCTGTTGGGAGGTATGTTCTAGGCTATGTTAGTGGCATTGCATTTTTTGTTCCTGGGAACTTAGGAAATGTCCGAAAATATGGTGTGGGCTTTATAAATAATGTGGAGTCTGAATAGCATCCTTTTCAGTGCAATTTCGGCAGAATGCTGATAGTGTTATATGGATGGTTCCTTATGGAGCAATTCAGCTGTCTACTTTCACACTGGCGTTTTGGCTTTCCGTTTGTGGGATCCATTCAGGGCTCTCACAAGCGGTCCAAAACGGATCAGTTTGCATTCTAATGTATTCTGAATGGAAAAGGATCCGCTCAGAATGCATCAGTTCAGTCTCCATTCCGCTTTGGAGACGGACAGCAAATTGCTGCTTGCAGCGCTTTGGTGTCTGTCTGATGAAACTGAGCCAAACGTTTTCACTGACACAATCTGGCATAATAGAAAACGGATCCGTCCTCTATTGACTTTCAATGGTGTTCAAGATGGCTCCGTCTTGGCTATGTTAAAGATAATACAAACGGATCCATTCAGAAATGATGCAGACGGCTGTATTATCTGAACGGATCCGTCCATGACAGATCCACACAAAACGCGAGTGTGAAAGTAGCCTAATTGTTACAATTTGAAGTCAATGTATTGGATAAACAGTATTGCATCTGTCTGATGCTTTTACAGCCCCTGAGTGTTACAATGATAACTTTCTCCTATAATGTTATGTAAGTAGTGCGAGGACAAGCGAGATAACTCATGGTGCACACCCTTGGCTCACAGACAATGCCTCTCTAGCTGGGACAGTCTGTCATATCTCTTTCCTTTTTATACACAGTTCAGACAAACGCAGTACAAAAGCCAGGAAAAGTCTACCCAGGAAACACCTGCATCCATATCAGCTGACCCTGGGGCATCCTGGGAGTGTGGGATACTTTGCTCTTGTGGCTCCTCAGCTGTGTGGAGGGTGTGGATGTGTTGCAATGCACTCAGCCATTTATTATCTGTCCTTGCCTCCTTTGTAGCTAGTATGGTCTTATTTATGAAGTAATCTTATCAATATACCGAACATAAATTACAAAGTTTATTATAATAAGGACCTGTGATGACATCACCATAATGTGATCAGCGCAGAGGTGGCAGAACTTAGCAGTGGAGTGGCAAAGGGGTGGGTAAGAACATGTGGCGACGTCTTGTGACATGAGAAGCTTTGTATACACTCACCTAAAGAATTATTAGGAACACCATACTAATATGGTGTTGGACCCCCTTTTGTCTTCAGAACTGCCTTAATTCTATGTGGCATTGATTCAAGGTGCTGATAGCATTCTTTAGAAATGTTGGCCCTTATTGATAGGATAGCATCTTGCAGTTGATGGAGATTTGAGGGATACACATCCAGGGCACGAAGCTCCCGTTCCACCACATCCCAAAGATGCTCTATTGGGTTGAGATCTGGTGACTGTGGGGGCCATTTTAGTACAGTGAACTCATTGTCATGTTCAAGAAACCAATTTGAAATGATTCGAGCTTTGTGACATGGTGCATTATCCTGCTGGACGTAGCCATCAGAGGATGGGTACATGGTGGTCATGAAGGGATGGACATGGTCAGAAACAATGCTCAGGTAGCCCGTGGCATTTAAACGATGGCCAATTGGCACTAAGGGGCCTAAAGTGTGCCCAGAAAACATCCCCCACACCATTATACCACCACCACCAGCCTACACAGTGGTAACAAGGCATGATGGATACATGTTCTCATTCTGTTTACGCCAAATTCGGACTCTACCATTTGAATGTCTCAACAGAAATCAAGACTCATCAGACCAGGCAATATTTTTCCAGTCTTCAACAGTCCAATTTTGGTGAGCTTGTGCAAATTGTAGCCTCTTTTTCCTATTTGTAGAGGAGATGAGTGGTACCCGGTGGGGTCTTCTGCTGTTGTAGCCCATCCGCCTCAAGGTTGTGCGTGTTGTGGCTTCACAAATGCTTTGCTGCATACCTCAGTTGTAACAAGTGGTTATTTCAGTCAACGTTGCTCTTCTATCAGCTTGAATCAGTCGGCCCATTCTCCTCTGACCTCTAGCATCAACAAGGCATTTTCGCCCACAGGACTGCCACATACTGGATGTTTTTCCCTTTTCACACCATTCTTTGTAAACCCTAGAAATGGTTGTGCGTGAAAATCCCAGTAACTGAGCAGATTGTGAAATACTCAGACCGGCCCATCCACACAGCAGGTTCATTTCTGTGTGGAAAACATCCACAAAGTATACAGAATATTTCCTTAATCTCATACACTTTCCTGGTACTGTGCTACGGGATTCTGTGCGGAAAAATCGCACATATTTCACAACGTATGCAGGTAGCCTATAGTTTCCCTTCTGTGTGTTGAATCGTTACCCACTGTCCTGGGTGTGATGTCCTGCTTGTTTGAGTTATGAAAGTGGCTACCCTACTGCCAGTACACACACACAGTACTAATCAGTACTGTGTGTGCCCAGGTTATAATTACGGCCCAGGCCTCATTCTCTAGCCGTGCTATCTCCAGCAGACGTGATGCAACAACATTGCTTGCTGGACTGAGTAGAAGAGCGCACAGACCGAGGATCATCCCAGCAGGATGCGATTACGTCACTGCATCCTGCCTGCTGGGGAGAATGGGATGTGCTCCATTCATCGGGAGAACGGGTCTAGGTGAGTAGTACTAATTTCTATTTTATTTGCACTACTGGGGGCCTTCACATGTATTACTGTGTGGGGGCATTAAGGGGGAGCACAGGTATAACTATTGATAGCGTGTGTGTGGGAGGGGGGCTAGTAAGTGTGGGCTGTCTTGATTAGCCGTGGGAGGAGGGTTGATGGGAATTTGATTGGGGGGGGCACAGGCTTTTCTAGTTACTCCCCAAAAGATGATCTGATTCATGTGCTGAAAGAGATGGATCAGGATCTCTAAGCATGATCATTATCATCAGGCTTGGCTCTCCTGGCCTGCCACCTTCTGCAATTTTACACATGGTGAGCACGGTGATGTCAGCGCAGGTCCTGCTGAATAAAGATAGAAAAACCTTCGATCAAGTGGATGAGGTGAGTAATTTTTTTAATTATTTTTTTAATCCTTAGTGGTCATTTTACTTAGCATTCTGTATTAAAGAATGCTATTATTTTCCATTATAACCATGTTATAATGGAAAATAATAAAATCTACAGAACACTGAACCCAAACTTCAGTGAAGAAGTCCAGGTTTGGGTCTGGGTACAACATTCAGTTTTTCATCAAGCGCATGCAAAACGCATTAAAACGCTTTGCACTCACACAGAATAAACTGAACAACGCAATCATAGACAAAACTGACTGAAATTGCGTGCGCACTTGCGCGGGTTTCCTGCAATGCACCCGCAACGCATCCGTACCTCTTTCACGACACCCGTGTGAAAGAGCCCTGTGTGTATGATTATGCCAATTCTGTCAGAACACCGAGATCTACTGTCTGATCTAGAGTTCAATCTAGTATCATGTATTTTTTAGAGCCTAAGGGGACATAACTACTATGTGGGGACACTAAGGGGACATTTTACTGTGTGGGGGCTCTAATGAACATTCTACTGTGAGAGGGCTCTAAAAAGGGCACTCTACCGTAAGGGGGCACTAAAGAGGGAATTCTAATGTAAGAGGACACTAAAAGGGGCATTCTACTGTAAGGGGACACCTAAAGGGGCATTTTACTTTAGGGGGGCACTAAAGGGGGCATTCTATTGGGTTTAAAAAAAATTGCCAGGGTAAGCTGCGTATTGTTTGTCCTTGGGCTTTTTAAAACTTGGGAGGAATAAATACTGGGAACACTATAGTGGGGTATTATAAATACTGGGGGCACTACAGGGGTATTATAAATACTGGGGGCTCTATAAGGGTTATTATAACTAGTGTCGGCACTACAGGAGGCATTGTAAATACTGGGGGAACAACAAGGGGCAATATAACCACTGGGGGCACTATTACTAATGATGGCACTCCAGGAGACAATTAGATACACAGCGCACTCACTTGGCAATTTTTGGAAGTCACAAAGCATGGAATGGTGCATGCGTGGAGCGTTCTCCTTTAACTTCAGTGCCTGTCCCAGAGGGGAGACCTGCACCTACCTCACATTTATGGCATGCCATAAATGTCCCAGATGGGAATGTCCCTTTAATAAATTTTGGTTACTCATCCTTCAAAGATTCAGCCCTGTATCCATTCAATACACCCATAGGATACCTATAGAAAACAAGCATAATGGACAAATTGTGCAGTTTAATATTTAAAAACAAAAAACAACAAAAACATTTTTTTGAAAGAAACACTCACACAGACTTTATTTATTATAAAATGTTCTTGAATTTCTGTGGCTCTGGCCCTTTAAGGGAGGTGGAGGCTCCTTCACTTTCTTCTAGGATTCTTTCATTGGAATCATCTACCAGGACATCATAAATAGCGTCTCACCATACTGAATGTGATAAGGTACAGACTACAGATAATGTAGGCCTATTGGTTTGTAAAATCACCTTCAAGAATTCTCAAATGCTTTGATTTCCTAAAAACTCATCTGTCAACGACACTCAAGCTCCAGATCTAACCCTTGTAATGAACGGCTGAGCAGGAGTATTTTGATGTTTTTTTTCTTTGTCAGTACTACTGGGGGCACAACAGGAGGCATTATACTGTATATACTGGGGTCACTATTGAGGGCATTACAACTATTGGGGCACTACAGAGAGCAATTTTAAATACTGGGGCACTACAGTGGGGAACTATAAATACGGGTTACACTACAAGAGACAGAATAACTATTGGGTGCACTACATGGGGCATTATAAATACTGGGGACATTATAACTATTGTGGGCACTACAGGGAGCCTTGTAAATACTGGGGGCAGTACAATGGGCAATATAACTATTGGGGGCATGATTACCAATGAGGGCACTCATGGAGAGGACACTGTGCATGATGTTCTCTGTTCACTTCAGTGCCTGTCCCAGAGGTGGGACCCGCACCTATCTGACATTTATGGCATATTCTAATGGAATATCCCTTTAATAATTTTCCCTTCTGGAGTTTATTGGTTACCCGTCGTTCAAGGGTTCAGCCCTGTACCCATTCATTACAACCCTAGGATACCTATAGAAACAGGCGCTGGACAAATGACGTAATTTCATTTTTAAGGAAAAAATCTCAAGATTTTTTTTTTTTTTAAGAAACACGCACACAAATTTTGCTTATTGTAAAATGTCCTTGGATTTCTGTGGCTGTGGTTCTTTCAGGGAGGTGGAGGCACCTTCTTCACTTTCTCCTGGGATTCTTCCATTGGAGGAGGTTAAGTGTCGCACCTCAAGCAGGTTTTCGGGGGCTGGAGAGGGTCACATGCAGCTCTCACATTGTATTGAAGAGAAGGAGAATAAAGATCAGCAAAATTCCCAAACACATGAGGAAAAAAGCGGCCAAACTTACCCGATCTGGTCCTGTGCTGCTCGTCAGAGGCCCCCTGATGACAAGAGCCAGCCTGGGAGACTGAGGCTCGGGTCAGTGCGTCACCCCATTTTATACCCACCCTCGTCATACGTAAATGAGTAATGGCAACCATGAGAGCGGCCATATTGAATGTAATAATCTACAGGCTACAGATAATGGGTTAGCACTTCATCCTCTAGGTTGATTACTATATAAAATCGCCTCTGAGAATTCCTAAATGCTCTGATTTCCAGAAACGTCGCAAATTTCGGACAGCGCCAATAAAGCATCAAATACGTTTTTCCCCATTAGTGTTAAGATTTAATATACCCAACCACACCCACTTTCTGCTAAGCCACACCCTCTTGTTGGAGGCAGAAGAAAAATAATTCTAGAACTTTCAATAAATGTGATGTGCTCTATGTGCATCTGAATATTCTGCCTTAAAAGGAAATCTCCTCGCTGATTAGCTGTTTGGAGAGGCTGCGGTGGTCCGCTGAGTGCTGCAGCCTCCTCTCAGCTTACAAAGCACATTGTGTCGTGGCTGTGCTTGGTACTGCAGCCCTGGCCACAAATAGACCATGTGACCGATGAACATGTCATCGCTGGCCCCACCGATCAGATAGTGATGATCTATCATTGAATAGGCAATCAATATTCAAGCCCTTTAGTTTTGTTAGCCTGACCCCTTATGCTAAGTAGCTGAAAATTGCAAATTTTTTGTGCAAAAACATATGATATGTTATTTATGCCAGAAAAGTGGCTCAAATCAATTAAGGGGTCACTCAAGACAAAAACTAAAAATTACTCCATTGGGCAAATTCATGGTGCTGTGCTTGCTCCCAAAGTTTAATTCACATGAATCGCACCTTAGAGAAATCCCCTGCTGTCACTATGAGGCCGTAGCTGAGACCTGTGCTGCCATAACGACAAAGCAATGCTGTCCTATAAGACATATATTTAGGCAGCATCATATAAGGCATGCCTTCCAACTGTCCCAGATCTGGTGGCACAGTCCTGGATTTCGACGGCTGGCCCATGGTTCTAGGATGGCTGAGGTATGTCCCAATTTAACCTGTATCTGCATCCTGAGCACTAGTGTGTAGAGTACTAAAGGGGCATAACTACTGTCTGGTGGCATTAAGGGGCCATAACTACTGTGTGAAGGCAGTAAGTGGGCATAACTACTGTGTGGGGAAACTGAGGTAGACATATCAAATGTATGGTGGCACTAAGGGGGCATAACTACTGTTTGTGGCATTAAGGGGGCATAACTACTGTGTGAGGGCAATAAGTGGGCATAACTACTGTGTGGGGCACTGAGGGCATTTTACTCTGGGGAACTAAGGGGGCATAACTACTGTGTAAGGTGGCACTAAGGGGGCATAACTACTGTTTGTGGCATTAAGGGGGCATAACTACTGTGTGAGGGCAATAAGTGGGCATAACTACTGTGTGGGGCACTGAGGGCATTTTACTCTGGGGAACTAAGGGGGCATAACTACTGTGTAAGGGAAATAAGGGGGTATAACTACTCTGTGGGGGCACTAAGGGGCTCTGTGAAGGGTGCACTAAGGGAGACACGAGGGGAACTAGGCGAGACTGGGTGTGTATAGACAGGCATTGGGCGGAGTTGTGCCACTGCTGTTACCTCTCCTTGGGCTTTTGAAAAGTTGGGAGGCATGCTGTCAAGGAAATGAAAAAAGTCACCCGTGCATGCGTACGAGAGGGTTATTATCTTAACCACTTCAGAACAAAAAAATATATATTTCCGCTAACTTGAGCCAAAAAAATGTCTGAATGGAGCCTTACAGGGGGGTTGATCAATGACAGGGGGGTGATCACCCATATAGACTCCCTGATCACCCCCCTGTCATTGATCACCCCCCTGGTAAGGCTCCATTCAGACGTCCGTATGATTTTTACGGATCCATGGATACATGAATCGGATCTATGGATACATGGATCGGATCCGCAAAACACATGCGGACGTCTGAATGGAGCCTTACAGGGGGGTGATCAATGACAGGGGGGTGATCACCCATATAGACTCCCTGATCACCTCCATCATTGATCACCCCCCTGTAAGGCTCCATTCAGACGTCCGCATGTGTTTTGCGGATCCGATCCATGTATCCATGGATCCGTAAAAATCATACGGACGTCTGAATGGAGCCTTACCAGGGGGGTGATCAATGACAGGGGGGTGATCACCCATATAGACTTCCTGATCACCCCCCTGGTAAGGCTCCATTCAGACGTCCGTATGATTTTTACGGATCCATGGATACATGGATCGGATCCGCAAAACACATGCGGACGTCTGAATGGAGCCTTACAGGGGGGTGATCAATGACAGGGGGTGATCAGGGAGTGTATATGGGTGATCACCCCCTGTCATTGATCACCCCCCTGGTAAGGCTCCATTCAGACATCCGTATGATTTTTACGGATCCATGGATCGGATCCGCAAAACACATGCGGACGTCTGAATGGAGCCTTACAGGGGGGTGATCAATGACAGGGGGTGATCAGGGAGTGTATATGGGTGATCACCCCCCTGTCATTGATCACCCCCCTGGTAAGGCTCCATTCAGACGTCCGTATGATTTTTACGGATCCATGGATACATGGATCGGATCCGCAAAACACATGCGGACGTCTGAATGGAGCCTTACAGGGGGGTGATCAGGGAGTGTATATGGGTGATCACCCCCCTGTCATTGATCACCCCCCTGGTAAGGCTCCATTCAGACGTCCGTATGATTTTTATGGATCCATGGATCGGATCCGCAAAACACATGCGGACGTCTGAATGGAGCCTTACAGGGGGGTGATCAATGACAGGGGGTGATCAGGGAGTGTATATGGGTGATCACCCCCCTGTAAGGCTCCATTCAGACGTCCGCATGTGTTTTGCGGATCCGATCCATGTATCCATGGATCCGTAAAAATCATACGGGCGTCTGAATGGAGCCTTACAGGGGGGTGATCAATGACAGGGGGGTGATCAATGACAGGGGGGTGATCAATGACAGGGGGTGATCAGGGAATCTATATGGGTGATCACCCGCCTGTCATTGATCACCCCCCTGTAAGGCTCCATTTAGACGTCCGCATGTGTTTTGCGGATCCGATCCATGTATCCATGGATCCGTAAAAATCATACGGACGTCTGAATGGAGCCTTACAGGGGGGTGATCAATGACAGGGGGGTGATCAATGACAGGGGGTGATCAGGGAATCTATATGGGTGATCACCCGCCTGTCATTGATCACCCCCCTGTAAGGCTCCATTCAGACGTCCGCATGTGTTTTGCGGATCCGATCCATGTATCCATGGATCCGTAAAAATCATACGGACGTCTGAATGGAGCCTTACAGGGGGGTGATCAATGACAGGGGGTGATCAGGGAATCTATATGGGTGATCACCTGCCTGTCATTGATCACCCCCCTGTAAGGCTCCATTCAGACGTCCGTATGTGTTTTGCGGATCCGATCCATGTATCTGTGGATCCGTAAAAATCATACGGACGTCTGAACGGAGCCTGACAGGGGGGTGATCAATGACAGGGGGGTGATCAGGGAGTTTATATGGGGTGATCAGGGGTTTATAAGGGGTTAATAAGTGACGGGGGGGGGGTGTAGTGTAGTGTGGTGTTTGGTGCAACTTTACTGACCTACCTGTGTCCTCTGGTGGTCGATCCTAACAAAAGGGACCACCAGAGGAGCAGGTAGTAGGTATATTAGACACTGTTATCAAAACAGCGTCTAATATACCTGTTAGGGGTTAAAAAAAATCACATCTCCAGCCTGCCAGCGAGCGATCGCCGCTGGCAGGCTGGAGATCCACTCGCTTACCTTCTGTTCCTGTGAGCGCGCGCGCCCGCGCGTTCACAGGAAATCTCGGGTATCGCGAGATGACGCGCCGATGCGTCCAGGAGGAACAAATCAACCACCTCCCGGACGCATCGGCGCGTTAGGCGGTCGGGAGGTGGTTAATAACCAGCTACTGTTTTCAGTTTTTGCCTCTCCGTGTTAAAGCAGTCATAACTTTTTTCTTTTTTGACATGGATGTATAAGGCCTAGTTCTATGTGGGAGAAATAGTGTTTTTCTTTGTTGCTGTTTCAGAGTACATATAAATTAGGCCGAATACACACGGCCGTGAGCGGTCCGTGGTAACACGGGCTGGATTCCTGCTGAGAGCAGGAGTGCACGGCGTCATTGGTTGCTATGACGCCATGCGCTCCCTGCTGCCGCCGCACTGCAGTAATACACTGGTATAGATCATACCAGTGTATTACTGTAGCAGGAAGCGCACAACGTCATAGCAACCAATGGCGCCGTGCGCTCCTGCTCTCAGCAGGAATCCAGCCCGTGTTACCATGGACCGCTCACGGCCGTGAAACATGGCCGTGTGCATTCAGCCTTACTTTGTAATTTATATACTTTTTGTTGCAATTGCAAATATATATATATGTGTGTGTGTGTGTGTGTGTGTGTATGTGTATATATATAATCTATATATACACATATATATATAAAAATCACTTTATTGCTTATATTGTACATATTTCACACTAAATACCCTGTTAAATGTGTTGCTCGGGTTATTTTTCTTGTGTGGATACCTAGTTTTTTGCTTTTATGTAATACATTTCTTTTTATTACATATTTATTATATTTTGTAAAAATCTCATTAAAGAATTGCTGTCTTACAAAATGATTTTATACTTCTAATATACTAGCATACTCCTGTATGCATTTAATCCAGTGATGCAACGTTTCACCGTGACTGAAGCATACAGATAAACCGACCTTGTAGACATGTGAACATTACACAATGACCTAATCGAAGTGAGACAAACAGTCCTAAGCCAGTCCCAGTGTAATCCCATTTATTACATATCCCATGACAAAGTAAAATTAACCCATAGCTGTTTTTACATAAGATAAAATATACCAGAGAAATCAGCTTAAACAGTGGTTACCTATGAAGAAGACTGTGCTGATTCAGTTCATGCATGTCACAGCGTTCCAGAGGTACGACTGCACATGCATGTTCACATGATCACCTAGTTGCAGTCCCATGACCCATGATGCGATCACCCGTGTCAGCAGATGCATCCCAAGCTGCATTACAGGGCAGTCAACCAACATACATGACTCCTATTCCTGTGCACACTGTCCCCATGCATTGTACATGTTGACATTTATCAGATCTCGTTTTTTTTTCATCTGACTTATAAAACCACAAGATGGCATCATGCATGCTTCACCTGCGGCTTAGTACATTAAAGAGTTTTTCCAGGATTTAAAGGGGTTTGCCCATCTCAAACATTGATGGCATATTGCTAGAATATGCCATCAATTTCAGATAGGTGCAGGTCCCACCTCCAGGACCTGCTCCTGTCTCCAGAACAGGGTCCACGAAATAGCCAGAGCTCAACTATTGTTAGAACTTCCAAAGCAGTGAATGGATGGTGGCCGTGCATGCACAAAGTGCTCTCCTGCACTTCAGGAGGCCCGTTCTGAAGATAGGAGCAGGTCCCAGAGGTGGAACTTTCACCTATCTAACATTGATAGCATATCCTAGTGATATGCCATCAATATCTGAGGCAGGAATACCCCTTTCCTCACAGTAGGTCAACAATGTTATCAGGACAAATGTGCCCTCTTCAGGCAATGTAAATAGAAATCTGGCTGAAATCTCGCTCACCCCATTTATCGTTAGAATTAACGAAGTTGATCAGGTTGGCTAAAATGATGTCACTTTCCCTCCTAACGCTTCCAGGTTTAAGGCTGACAACCCCTCTGAAGAGGATGGCCCCATTGTCATGATGAAGTTAGGAGGCTTCCCTTCCAAAATCTCCAAATTACATCAAGGTGTCGGACCCCCGCAGATGACCTGTTATGCACTCATATGATTTTATGAGTGCAGGACAATAGCACCGGTGGCGACCCGACGTCCACAGCATCATTGTAATCTATAATGCTGTGTGCTTCCGTGCGCACGATCAATGCCGCTGCGGGACAGATGGCCTGCTCGCAGACCGTATGTCTCGGAGGGCATACGGTCGTGTGCAAGGGCCCTTTGCCTAAGGCTACATGCACACGAACGTTGTTTGTTTCCGTGTCAGTTCTGTTTTTTTTGCGGATAGGATGCGGACCCATTAATTTCAATGGGTCCACAAAAAATGCAGACAGAACACTGTGTGCTGTCTGCATCAGTATGACCGTTCCGTAGCCCAGCAAAAAAAAAATAGAACATGTCATATTATTGTCCGTTTTAGGCATTGTTACAATGGATCCGCACAAAAAAAATACGGATGCGGACCACAAAACACATACAGTCGTGTGCATGTAGCCTAAGTCTACCAATGGAAGGCTAGGAACCATTTATAGTCCATAGATAAGTGTGTATGCCAGGAATCCACCTTAACGAAGATAAATGTGATTCAAATAGGGCCTAAGTGGTCAATAACCTGCAGGGCCCTCTCTCCTTCTGTACCAGTTTGTGACTCATCTTGTTTATGATTAGTGCAATTGTCTGTATTGTGTATGTGCACCGCTTATCATATGTATGGAATGAATGGCGCTTTAATAATAATATACGGCAATCATAAAGACACGCTCTTACTTTAATGATCGCTCTTACTTTATCTCTGTTCAAAAATACCTTGGACTGTTTCAGTTGGTTTCTTCATGTTACCCAAGATGCATTTTGATGCATATGCCGTACTACTACTTTGTATATTGCAACTTCTATAGTGAAAACAATAAAAACATTAAAATAAAAATCCAATAGTTACATTGTGCTCCTGAGGTCACAAGCACTGCAACTCTCACGTATACTTGATGTGTCATCATTTACTTGCGTATTGGGAAACCATGGCTGTCACGTTTTCTTCTTCTACTTGCAGACTGTCATGCTGAATACGTGAAATAAGCTGTCAGTCGCTGGCTGACTCTGCTGTGACTACCGCTCTGGCAGCTGTGCTTGAGCTCCTGCCATGACCTGGGTTCTTGGTGGCTGAACTTTCACAAAGTTCCCCTTGCTGTTTTCAATTGTGGTATGTGGCTGGAGACCTCTATCCTGATTAATCCCCTGGCCAGGGCTTGTGTGTTTGTTTTAAGGGAAGGGACAGGATTTTTATTACACTGTGTTCTAAAATAAAACTTTTGCTGGCAAAGAATTTATGTTTTGTATTCTCTGGATATAGGATTCTTAAGGCAGAAAGAGACTTGTCACTTTTTTAAAGTTTACCATAAAATTAAGTAATAGTTACTTAAAGGGGTTCTCTGGGAATTAAGAAAATGAAAATACTTAAATATTACTTTATTACAAATATATTCCCAAATACCTTTTATTAGTTATAATGGCTCGTTGTGTCTAGGGAGCAATCAAACTACAGAGAATCAGTTGAAGATCATATTAATCTGTATTCAGGATCATAATCCCTGACAAGCAGAGCAGAGAGGAGGATGAGGCAGCTCTTTAGCTCAGTGTTGTGAAGTAACTTCTCCTGCTGTGTGATTAGGACAGGTTTTGTGACTACTAATAGGACGGCGGCCATTTTATTTCTCCTTGCTCCCCAGACAAAACGAACCAATATAGCTAATGAAAGGTATTGGGGAATATATTTATAATAAAGTAATATTTAGGTATTTTTATTTTCTTAATTCCCGGAGAACCCCTTTAAGGTCCCTTTACACTGCTAGATACAGCAGTGAATTGTCGGGAAGGAAGCGTTCCTTCCAGGCAATTGCTTGCGCGTCAGTGGAGGAGGCTACTGCATTTACATGCAGCGATCTCCTCAACAGTATAGGGAGGAGCGATCGCTAATGCCATCACTCGTCCCTATACAGACTTGTTGTTTGCCGGCAGCAGAGCATGTTTACACAGCACAATCTTTCCAGTGCTGGTCATGACTCTCGGTGCACTGAAGCTCTTATTTGCATAAAGAATAAAAGTCTTAATTTTTCTTGGGAATGCCGCAAATGATTTTCACAAGACAGGTATCAATTTAATCAGCAGCATCAACCCTACCAGGTAGTATGTCTGGTTACATAGGGTTGATCATGCTGACAGGTTCTCTTTATGTGCACTGAAGGTGGACCCAAGCCACTCTGTGCACACATGCTCCTCTTGCTTCCTCTGCAAGCCTTTCCCTTTACTTCTTGATGGACAGGGCCAGGTTCTTGCATAGTCATCTTGGCTGGCGCTGGCAATCAAGGAGAGGGGGGTGGCTAAACAGAGAAAGCAGAAAGAACAAGGGTGCACATAGTGGTTTGGGTCCGTCCTTGGTGCACTTAATTGCTCATTTTCATGACATTTTATCTAGAATGAAGCAACGAATCGCTATGTGAAAGGTATCATTACATTCAGCTAAGTTAGGCCTACAAAGCATTGTGCCTGGTTGATCAGTGAATTTCCTGGTGACAGACTCAAGTTAAATGAAATGTGTCACCAAAAATGTTATCTGCCAGTTAAAATCCGATAGTAGCGCATATCCTTTTTTTTCTAATTTGTTTTTATTTTCTGATTGCAGATTTTTTTTATTCTATTTCCTGAACATGATTATGGGGCGGCCATCTTGCCTGAGCTGTTCTTAACAGCATTTACAAGACATTAAAAATACTGCTTTACGGCAGCCCCATGGACCATAGACACAATGGTCAGGAGGAGACCTCACTGACTTCTATGGGAGAGTTTTCTAGACCTGCTCTGTTCCCTGTGCAGAGGTCATTGTACAAGGAAAGAATAGATAAGCTCTGACAGTCACCTATTGTGAATGGTGGATCCCGTCTTATCTATACACAGAGTTGATATCATTACAGGCAGGATTAGAATGACAGATAAGCAGGTAACTGCAGTAAAGTGATCTGTACAGATTAAGTAGTGGCGCCAATTATTAGACATCGTGGCCAGTGTGAAAACTGCAGGATTTTTTGTTTTAGTTTTTAATATAAAAAGTGACAAATGGAAAATTAAAAATACCATCATTAAAAATGATTTAAAAATATGTTAAACATAAAAAAGTGATTTAAACAGCAGGTCATTTTCTGATGATGCATTCCCTTTAAGTTCAATCACTGTCCCTTCACATCATATGTAGGACCAATCTTTAAAGGGGTTATCTAGGAAATGATAATTCATTAAAATAATTATGATAATTCATTATCACATCAGTGGGGGTCCCAGTCCCGGCACCTCTGCCGATCAGCTGTTTCAGGGAGATGGGAGCTCTGGTGAGTGGTGCATTCTCCCAGCAGATTTACAAGGACAGTGCCATACATCGTACAGTGGCAGTGCTTGGTATTGCAGCTCATCCCCATCAACTTAAATGAGGCTGAGCTGCAACTAGGCCATGTGACCGATGTACAGTGATGTCACTGGCTGAGGAAGAGGCTACGGCGCTCAGGGCCCCTTCTAACAGCTAATTGGAAGGGTCCCGGGTGTCGCATCCCCACAGATCTGATACTGATGACCTATCATAAGGATAAGTCTTAAATATCTTTTCCCGGATAACCCCTTTTTCTCATTAAAAAAAAAACGCAATTTGTATGCAATGAAAAATTAAACAACATTGTCATTAAAAAT
Source organism: Bufo gargarizans (assembly GCF_014858855.1). NCBI lineage: Eukaryota > Metazoa > Chordata > Amphibia > Anura > Bufonidae > Bufo > Bufo gargarizans. Next base: position 147,735,913 of record NC_058085.1, on the reverse strand, counting down.
AAATCATGGTCTACACGTCTTCTTTTTTTTTTTTATGTACACTTATGTAGAGATGAGAAACGGTTGGGCATGGAGGCACACGGGTCCTGTATGGTTCCCTGCTGCACATTTGCTCGCAGATGTTGCAGCTGGTCCCGTAGATCCTGCACACTCCTGGCTGGTTGCAGAAATGCTGGATTGGTGATAAATCTTGCAACTCTTGCTGTGTGTGGGTGAGCATTAGGCCTCCTGCACACAAAGCATTTGCGGATCCGCAATACACTAGCGCCATTCCGTGGGCATTCCGCATCACGGATGCAGACGCATTCACTTCAATGGGTCCGCAAATCCAGAGATGCGGTGCAGAACGGAAATTCACAGAAGCACTACAGAGTGCTTCTGTGGGGTTCCGTCCCGTATTTCCGTTCCACAAAAAGATAGCACATGTCCTATCTTTTTGCGGAACGGGCGGATCACGGACCCATTAAAGTGAATGGGTCCATGATCTGCTGCAGCTGCCCCATGGTTGGTGTTCGTGCATTGCGGCCCGCAATTTGCAGCATGGCCACGGGGTGCACACGTTCGTGTGCAAGAGGCTTCATCCTGCCAAAAAAAGCCAGTTGGAAGCCCTGCCATGACATTGACTTTTTACCTGCATGTGTTATTTTTTTGGGGTGTATTAAAGGGTTGTTTGGTTTCCTCAGAATATAGGCCATCAATATCAGATGGGTGGGGTCCAACTCCCGGCACCGCCGCTTATCAGCTTTTTGTCCCCTTCAATTGAATAGGAGAAGCTGCAATTATCCTGCACTGCTGATACAAAGTAGATGGTGTACAGGTAAACACTGAAGAAGACGCAGCACTCGGACAAACACCGTAATTGGCGGGGGGTTGTGGGAGTCGGACCAGGCTCAGACTGGTTCACAGGGAAACAGGTGAATCCCTTGGTGGGCCCCTGACAAAAGTGGGCCCCCATTCCTTCACCTCCTGCACAAGTGGCATATAAGGCACAGTAGACTGACTGCACTACATACAGATAAGCAGCATACCATTTTTCAACCAGCCTATGTCGATATAAAAATTGGGTAGAATATTAAACGAACTTCTCAGTTTATTATTATATATGCATTGGGTGACTGAGGTTTCTAGGTACAGAAGCAGATCAGCCAGTATCCTCTTCTCCTAGGGACCAAGTCACTGCAGAGACCCCCATAATCAATCATCTTGAGCGTCTTGCTGCTCTACCGCTGTGAGAGCAGGTAGTATTTCCATGTAACTGTACAGTGGGTCCTAGGCACCCAAGTCCGACACTGAGTCAGACCCTCGCTGAGGATAGGTCATCAATATAATGAAACAGGGCAACCCCTTTAATAATAATGTATTAATAATTGTACATTGCAAATCTTCACAGGCCGGACCCTCTTAGGCTGGGTTCACACCTGAGCGTTTTACAGCGCGTAAAACGCGCTGTAAAACGCTCAACACATGAAAACCAATGCTTCCCTATGGGAATGGTTCTCACCTGGGCGTTTTACAGCGCGTACGATCGCGCTGTAAAACGCCTGACGCATAATCAAGTACTTGAGCTTCTTTTGGGCGTTTTGACGCGCGTTTGTGGCCATAGGACACTGCAGTCAATCACACAAACGCGCGTCAAACGCGCGTTTACTATTACAAAAAACGCGCCTAAACGCGCGTTTGAGAAACGCGCGTTTGAGAAACGCTCAGGTGTGAACCCAGCCTTATAAACCAGACTGGCGCTTATTATGATCATGTTTATTGTATTTTTATTGCTTTATATGATGAGATACAATATGTACATATATGCAGACCCCTGGAATTAATGGCGCTTTAAAGGGAGTCTGTCACCAACTTTTCACATTCTACACTGCTTATATTGCCTTCTTGCACACACACATGCTCATAATGGTACCTCTGTTGTTTTAGTCCAATTTTCGAAAGGGTATGCAAATGAGGGCTCGCAAATCTGCTCAGGGGTGACGTTCTGGCCGTAAGTGCCCGAAGGGATTAGGCTTTGTTTGCGGTGCACATGCAGAGAAGCATGTTTGGCCTATAAGTCTCCTCACGAAGATTAAGGCACTCTCTCCCCAAGGAGAGTTAGTACCCCCCAAATCCTGACCTAGGCCTCTCACCCAGTTAAGCCAGTACTCTCTGCTCTACACTGATGGGGGCAATCACCCCGCCACAACTGTCTGCAGATGAGATGCTGGCTTATTTAACATCGAAGTCATGTCTCAAGGCCTATTTAGGGTCCATTCACACATCCGTAGTGTATTGCGGATCTGCAATGCACCCGGCCGACACCCCCATAGAATTGCATTTTTTTTCGGGAGCCACGCTCCGGAAATGCGGATGCGGACAGCACACTGTGTGCTGTCCGCATCTCTTCCGGCCCCATAGAGAATGAATGTGTCCAGAACGTTGCGGAACGGATTCGGACCCATTCTATGGGCGTATGAATGGACCCTTAAAGGGTCGAACATTGATAGCTGCCTTACATCTATCTGGTGGCTTTAGAGGCAGAGCTGGTTAAGAGCTCATTTGCATCCCTTTCTTCCAAGAAGGCAATATAAGCAGTGTAGAATGTGAAAAGTTGGTGACCGACTCCCTTTAAGATAAAAAGCAATAATAATAATAATAAAGTGTTGTTAGCAGTATACTGTCAGGAGTCCTAGCTCTTGTGTTCTCCTGGATGTGTGATTAAGCAGACATTCACATAGTATATTTTAGCCTGTGCTGAACGCTCCCGTCACGTACTACACATACTCACACATAAGTTTTGATGAGCACCAGCTGACCGTAAGAAGAAGCGGCGCGCTCACAGCTGGAGGCCGGCCAGGTTTGCTGGAGTCAGCACAATCTGGGTGTAGGACTCACATGGTGCAGATGTTTTCTATTTCAGGAAGCTCTTTAGACCAGTGTATGCTGTGGTTCTGTATTTTAAATGTATGTGCTTTATATAGAAGTCCTGGTCAGGCTTTTTTTTTTTTTTTTTTTGCTGTCTGCACAAATAGAATGTGAAAATGAAGATATGTGTTGTGTTTTGGGGAGCTTGTTCTGAATATTTGACATTTCAGATAATCCTTAAAGGGGTTCTACAGTTTGTTTAAACTGATGATTTATCCTCTGGATAGATCATCAGCATCTGACCGGTGGGGGTCCGACAAGGCCAATTCATACTAGTCGTGACGTCACTGGGCCAGCGGTAAACAGTGAGAAGGCCGCGGCGCTGCTTTCTCAAACAGCTGATCGGCGGGGGTCCCAGGTGTCGGACCGCCGCCGGTCAGATGATGATGATCTATCCAGAGGATAGATCATCAGTTAAAACAAACTGTAGAACCCCTTTAAACTTTCCTCCTGCTGAATGCGAAGGCCATTGTTGTGGATTTGTACCTTCTCTTCTGCGCAGGTGCTGAAAACGTTTAGGAGATTCTGCTGCCTGCACTTGTGACAGCAGCCATAAAGGCGGTCCTGTGGGTGAATCACCCTGTCAGATGCCCAACCAGAAGTATGATGGCTGCGTGTGCATCACCGCTGCCAGCCAATCAATGACATAAACAGGCACGACACGTGACCATGTTGCAACCATGGCATGACCATGTCACAGTCTCATTTTTGTGTTGAGAGAGAGCAGGGTATAGAAGCTGCGGTGGACCTAGAAAGCAGCAGAACAGGATCGATGAGGTGGCTATTGCTACTTTTATTTTTTTAAGCCATTATGATCCTTTTTTTTTTTTTTACTGGCCAAACAATCCCTTTAAGGCCTCCTGCACACGAACGTGTGCTTCCCGTTGCCGTATTGCGGACCGCATTTGCGGATCCACAATACACAGGTGCCGTTCCGTGGGCATTTCGCATCACGGATGCGGACCCATTCACTTCAATGGGTCTGTAAATCCGGAGATGCGGAATGATGCGGGACGGTTTTGTCTCGTACTTCCGTTCCGCAAAAGAATAGAACATGTCCTATCTTTTTGCGAAACAGCCGGATCACGGACCCGCGATTCGCTGCGGCTGCCCCACGGAGGGTGTTCGTGCATTTTGCGGGCCGCAGCACGGCCACAGGGCGCACACATTCGTGTGTAGGAGGCCTAATGTGGTATAGTTCAAAAGGTATTATGTGTTTGTTTTCTTTACAGACAGTTGTTTATTTTCATAGGCAGGTTGGGGTTGTTTGAATGTCTTAGGCCTCTTGCACACGAGCGAGTTTTCCGCGCGGGTGCGATTCATGAAGTGAACACATAGCACCCGCATTGAATCCATTTCAATGGGTCTGTGTACATGAGCATTTTTTTTTCACGCATCAGTTCTGTGTTGCGTGAGAATCACAGAACGTTCTTTAGGCTACATGCACACGACCGTATGTGTTTTGCGGTCCGCAAATTGCGTATACATCCGTATGCCACACGTTTTGTTTGCGGATCCATTGTAACAATGCCTAAAATGGACAAGGATAGGACATGTTCTATATTTTTTGTGGAGCTACGGAACGGACATACTGATGCGGACAGCACAGAAATGAATGGTTCCGCATCCTATCCGCAAAAAAAAGGGAACGGACACGGAAACAAACAACGTTCATGTACAAGTAGCCTTAGGCTACATGCACACAACCATTCAGTTTTTTGCGGTCCTCAAACCGCGGATCCGCACAAAAAAAGGAAGCCGCCCATGTGCCTTCCGCAATTTGCGGAACGGAACGGGCGGGCCATTGTAGAAATGCCTATTCTTGTCCGCAAAACGGACAAGAATAGGACATGCTATATTTTTTTTGCGGGGCCACGGAACAGAGCAAAGGATGCGGACAGCACACTGAGTGCTGTCGACATCTTTCGCGGCCCCATTAAAGTGAATGGGTCTGCATCCGAGCCGCAAAAACTGCGGCTCGAATGTGGACCCAAAAAACGGTCGTGTGCCTGAGGCCTTATTCTGCGTTTTTCACAATTGCAGACAAAACTAACTGAACTTGCTTGCCAAATGGTGCGAGTTTCCCTGAACGCACCCTGACAGAACCCGTATCGTTCGTGTGAAAGAGACTTGAGGTGAAACACTGGATATATGGAAGCAGCAAAGCAATGTTATCAGGGATATATCGTTATAAGGAGATCCGTCAGAGCAACCTGGCCACTGAGGAAGGACGCATTGAGCTGCTATGTATAGAAGGATAGTGACGTACAAGTGGCAGACACACCAGGGCCTCTTGTCTTGTCTGATCTTTACAACCTGAGCTGGTCTCAGTGTGAATTTTAGCACATAAAAGCCTATCTGACAGATAAAGTTATTGATCTTTTCCTTTGGTGAAATTTACTTATCAAAGTAGTCTAGTAGCCGAATGGACTACCCTATAAGCACATTCACACTGCGTTCCTGAAAATGTTTTTTCTAATTTGTAATTATGTACAGAATATTTTTTTGTTAAATAGCATTTTTTTCCCTTTGAAGAATGTCAAAAAGGCAGGAATCCAACAGTGGTGCCACCATCGAGAAAAGCAAAAAAATGATGTAAAAGTGTGTTTAAAAAATAAAGTTCTACGTGTTTCCCATTTTGGGTCCACCTCTTCTGGTACATTTTATTCCCTTTATCTGCTTTAGGCCCCGGGCCCTTGGAGACGAGCGTGAGTGGAATAGGTCCGGATGCGTTTAGTGAAAAAAATGCACGATTTTGCAAGCAAGTTCATTCAGTTTTGTCTGCGATCGCGTTCAGTTTTTATTGCGCGGGTGCAATGCGATTTAATGCGTCTTGCATGCTCATGATAAAAAACGGAATGTTTACAAACAACATCTCTTAGCAATGCGCCCCCATGCACTTCTATAGGGCCAGCGTTGCGTGAAAATCGCAGTGTATAGAACATGCTGCGATTTTCACGCAACGCACAAGTGATGCGTGAAAACCAACGCTCTTGTAGACACATTGAAATGAATAGGGTCTGGATTCCATGCGGGCGCAATGCGTTCACATCACGCATTGCACACGCGCAGAATACTCGCTCGTGTGAAAGGGGCCTTACTGTAAACCTTTTACTGTTGAAATGCTTTACTAAAGCAAAGACTGGAATATGTTGTAAATGAGCCTATTAGTAGTTAAAGGTGTGTATTGCAGGTCACAAACCTGTCATTCAGTATGTACTACTTCGGAGGAGTTCACTTCACTAGTTATTTTTCCGTTCTTCTGATCTATGGAAAAAAAAATATACGGATCCCCTTAATCAGTTATGCACATTTGGCATCCTTTTTGGACCATTTCTGTCAGAGATCCGTTATTTCAGCCGAAAAAAAAAAGTCCTGCAAGAAGACTTTTTTCCCGGCTGAAATAACGGATCCCTGATGGAAATCGCTCAAACAGGTGCCAAATGTGCATAACTGATGCACAGGGTCAATTTTTTCTTAATTTTTGTGTTCTCCTGATGGATCAGAAGAATGGAAAAATAAAGGAGATGTGAACACCCACTTAGCTCTTTATTTCCACCATCTACTGTCAACCAAACTGTGGCAGCTATGAGCAGCAGAACTGTTGTGCTGCATCAGGGGCACACTGGGAACTTAAAGTGGCCCTATGTTTAGGCAAGAGCCAATATAACTAAGCAAGGCCAACATAAGTAGACGGGGCCAGCAATACTGTAGTGCAGTATAAAATACTGACCCAGCAGAACCAAATATACAGTGCTGCACAAAATACTGCAGTATTCAACACAATCGTCATCCTGAGGACAGCAATACAGTTGAATGCAGGAGGGTACTTTCTTTTGCCAGCCAGGTGTATAAGTACCAGATGCTCCTAGCATTAATTAATGCTGAAAGCATCGCAATCACGGCCCTGATGAGGACTTGGCCGCCCCCCTGGGCATCATCCCACCGGGAAATTTCCCTGTAAGGTCTACAGCCAGACAACTGGAATACAGTCCTTGTACCAGAGAATGATAATTAGTGGCATTTAAGTGTTGATTTGTAGGCCCTATTCCCAAATTAAAGTCTACCTTTAATTATGTTTCAGTTTTATGTCTTAATTCTGTGATTATTCTCTTCCTAATATATCTGTGTGGCTGGAGCTCCCCCTTGTGGTGGCGGCAGACAACCCTAGTCTCACCATTTAATGAGATGACTGGGTTAAGAAAAGTAGGAAATTGTATGCTCTATGTCAGAAAAGTATAGCCTCGTCCTCTATAAAGGTACACTAAAAATTAATTGGTAAATCATTTTAACCCTAAAATCTAAATGTTGTTTAGAAATGTTCCCTATCCAGTTTGCATTGAAATCTCCCCTCACACCACCTACAGGAAGATTCTTTCCTTCACAATACACATTGTCAAGCTGCACCGGTAAATGTAATTAGGGTTAAAAAAACGAGTTGTCGTATCAGCAGATCCAAGCTTGGCCACGGCCTACTTCTTTGAAGCCCTGACTACTAAAGATGCATTCAATTGTGTTTCAGTTGAACGAAATGCATGCTTGCACAATGCTACTGAAAACTGCTCCAGTCTTTCCCCTGAGGGTAGTTTCACATGGATTTTTTTGTAGGAGGTTTTGAGACAGATTTTCCTGCAGAAGTGGATTCAAAAGGAATCAGAAATGTAAAAGAAGGACTTCTCCTCCTGCTGGATCTACTTCCGGCTTTGGCTGAAAAACATGCAGGAAAATCTGCCTCAAAGCCTCCTCCAAAAAACTCCATGTGAAACTACCATAAGAATTCAAGTAGTTGTCTACCTTTTATTAAGTGCTGGGCTGTTCTCCGAAATGGGTCCGGATCCGTGGACACGGCCAGTGCCCATATATTGCGGACCTGCTGTTTGTGAGCCGCAATATGGGCACGGTCGGCACACAGTTGCTTGCATGAGACCTTAGGCGTCTGTCCGTAGCTCCGTTCAGTGGCCCGCAAAAAAAAATAAATAGAACATGTCCTATTCTTGTCCATGTCATGGACAAGGATAGGACCGGTCTATTTAGGGCCAGCCCTTCCATTCTGCAAAAATGCAGAACACACACAGCCAGTATCCGTGTTTTGCAGATCCGCCATTTGCAGTCCGCAAAACACAGTACTCCTGTGTGCATGAGGCCTTACAAGAATCATGCCAATCACAATTCCCTGCAATACTGGTGGATTGAAGACAGTTTAGAAGTCTCTCTGCTGTCTGTAGAATATAAGCAGTAAAAAGACTAAGGCCTCTTTCACACGGGCGTCATGTTTTTGGCCCAGATAAGATGCGGGTGCGTCGCGGGAAAATGCACGATTTTTCTGCGTGAGTGCAAAACATTTTAATGCGTTTTGCACGCGCGTGAGAAAAATCGGCATGTTTGGTACCCAAACCTGAACTTCTTCAAAGAAGTTCGGGTTTGGGTTAGATGCTGTGTAGATTGTATTATTTTCCCTTATAACATGGTTATAAAGGAAAATAATAGCATTCTGAATACAGAATGCATGGTACAATAGGGCTGGAGGGGTTAAAAAATAAAAAATATAAAATATAAATATAACTCACCTTAATCCACTTGATCGCGCAGCCCGGCTTCTCTTCTGTCTTTTTTGAGAAATAGGACACTTGATGATGTCACTGCGCTCATCACATGGTCCATCACATGATCTTTTTTACCATGGTGATGGCCCATGTGATGAGCGTAGTGACGTCACCACAGGTCCTTTTCCTGTGCACAGCAAAGATGAAGACAGAAGAGAAGGCTGCGCGAACAAGTGGATTAAGGTGAGTTAAATTATTTTTTCTTTTGTTTTAACCCCTCCAGCCCTATTGTACTATGCATTCTGTATTAAGAATGCTATTAGTTTCCCTTATAACCATGTTATAAGGGAAAATAATAATGATTCGGGTGTCCATCCCGTTCACCTCCTAGCAACCGTGTGTGAAAATCACACCGCATCCGCACTTGCTTGCGGATGCTTGCGATTTTCACGCAGCCCCTTTCACTCCTATGGGGCCAGCGTTGCGTGGAAAACGCACAAAGAGGAGCATGCTGCGATTTTCACGCAACGCACAAGGTGATGCGTGAAAATCACCGCTCATGTGCACAGCCCCATAGAAATTAATGGGTCCGGATTCAGTGCTGGTGCAATGCGTTCACCTCACGCATTGCACCCGCGCGGAAATCTCGCCCATGTGAAAGGGGACTAATTCCCCTTGCAGACGAGCGTGAGCGGATTAGGTCCGGATGCATTGCGGATGCGTTCAATGCGCGATTTCACAGCAAGTCCATTCAGGTTTGTTTGCGATCGCGTTCAGTTGTTCAGTTTTTATGCAATGCTATTTAATGCGTTTTGCACGCGCGTGATAAAAAACTGAATGTTTACAAGCAACATCTCTTAGCAACCATCCGTGAAAAACGCATTGCATCTGCACTTGCTTGCGGATGCAATTTTCACGCATCCCCATTCACTTCTATAGGGCCAGTGTTGCGTGAAAATCGCTGAATATAGAACATGCTGCGATTGTCATGCAAGTGATGCGTGAAAACCAACGCTCTTGTACACAGACCCATTGAAATGAATGGATCCGGATTCAGTGCGGGTGCAATGCCTTCACATCACACATTGCACCCGCGTGGAATACTCGCTCATGTGAAAGGGGCCTAAGGCCCTGTTCACATCACCATTTTCCGTTCTTCTGATGTGTCAGAGGAACAAAAACATCAACAACAAAAAAGGATAATGTATTATAAGCATCTGTTATACTTAGTTAGGGCTCATGCACACGGCTGTATGTATTTTGCAGTCCGCTAAAAATACGGATGACATCCGTGTGCATTCCGTATTTTGTGGAATGGAACAGCTGGCCCCTAATAGAACAGTACTATCCTTGTCCGTAATGCGGGCAATAATAGGACATGTTCTATTTTTTGCAGAACGGAAATAGGGACATACGGAAACAGAATGCACACGGAGTAACTTCTGTTTTTTTTTACTGACGCATTGAAATGAATGGTTTTGAATACTGTCCGCAAAAAAACTGAACGGACACTGAAAGAAAATATGTTTGTGCGCATGAGTCCTTATGCACATTTTGCATCTGTTTTAGCCTTTTCTGTCTGAGATCCATTTGTTTAGATCAAAAATTCCTAAACAAAGTTTTTTTTTCATCTAAAATAACGAATTTCTGAAAGAAATGGCTAAAACGGATTAAAACTGTGCATAACAGATGCTTATAAGGCCTCATGCACACAAACATATTTTTTTTCCGTGTCCGTTCCGAACCATTCATTTCAATGGGGTGGGCCCAAAAAAATGGAAGGTACTACATGTGCATTCCATTTCCGTATATCCGTTCCGCTAGCAGAAAGAACTTGCCCTATTATTGTCCGCATAATGGACAAGGATAGTACTGTTCTATTAGGGGGCAGCTGTTCCGTTCTGCAAAATACGGAATGCACACGGGAGTCATTCGTATTTTTGCGGAGCGCAAAATACATACGGTTGTGTGCATGAGCCCTAATACTTAGTTCATCCAGCTACAGCAGTACGACACATGCACAGCGCCCCCTCCTGCTTTTGCACAATCTCTTTGTGCAGCCAGATAAATGCTCCCCCCTCCCCCACTTTTAATAACTCCTGGCTCCTTCAGCTGGCTGGCCTGTTTGTATATTGGAACTGGTTTGGGCTGGTAGGAGGCTGCCAAAGCGGGGGTCTGTATGGTAACACAAAACACAAAAAAAAGTGAAGCTGTTATCAGCCCTCTGGAAACTTGCTGAGTGTGCAGTTATGTGATCTCCCTTCAGAGTGGGGGAGAGTTTTCATCTTGCAAGTGATAAAGGTCTGAGCGTGGTAACCAGCTCGGGCTTTCTTGGTCAGCACCCCCATTCAAGTGCATCTTAGAGTGCTTGCATCAAAACCGCACATAAATCCCTTCTATTTATCGTGGTTTTGGTGCTTTTTATGCAATTTTTGATGCAGATTTTATGTTAACCACCTCATTGAAGTCTGAGGGGTAAAGCACTCTACAGAAGGTTCACAATTGACATGCTATGGATTTTCAAATCCACACGGCAGGTCAATTGCATTTTTTTTTTTGTAATCCTATCTGAAGACGGAGCCTTTGTGCTCTGAAAGCCTACAATATGTTGTTTTTTCTGGTTAGCCTTTAAAGTTATCACTCCCTTAATACTTTTGTATTTATTAGGGCCTCTTGCACATGGCTGTTGCCCCGCCATGGCCGTATTGCGGCCTGCATACGGCGGGTCCACAATACACGAGGCACCAACCGTGTGCATTCCGCATCACGGATGCGGACCCATTCACTTGAATGGGTCCGCAAATCCGGAACGGAACCCCATGGAAGCATCGAGAAATCACTAAAAATCACAAAAAAAAAACGCTAGCCCCAGTGCATGTAAATATTATCTGTGCAATGCTGAAGGACGTAACGTTTACATGCACTGGGACTAGCGATTTTTAAGGTTGGAGTGGCTCACAGCACTCTGTCATTTAGTGATTTTTCGATACATCAATAAAAGTAAATTTTTAGGCATCATCCTTATCTTCATATATCTGGGGCAAGTTTGGTATTCAGCCTAGGGTGGTGGCGAGTATTTGACCTTTACGTATTTGTTTACCTATTCCCAGATAGGGTCTTTTCTTTATTGTTCTGATCCATCAGAAGAACAGAAAAAGAAAGAAAAATATATGTGCAGGGATAGACACTTTTGTCTAACTCTGCACCAGCTGTTGGCTTACTTTGAAACTGAATTTTACGCCAGAATTGTGGTGCATTTCATGTGAAATACAGTAATTTAGGAAAAAAGACAGATGACAGGTCCTTTTTAAGTAAATGAGTGGGGTAGGGGAATTGGAATGGGGGTAAGAAAGCAAAGACCCTGCAAGAGTTTCACCAATGATGTTGCTTTCACTCAGGAGATCCTGGTATTCTTGAGACCCCTTAAAAAAAAAAAAAAACTGAGTCCAGCAGGAGATAAGTAAGCAGTGAGCTCCTCTATCCTCAACCGTATGAACACGATGGGGCAGGGAAGGTGATGAGGCAGATTTTTTTATATGTCCTCGTGAAGATGTCACAGAATCACAACTCGGGCTTTGGACATCTGTATGTGAAGGATCTTGTTGACCATGTGATGAACATTCTTCGAGAACCTTAATAAACATAGGTGAATAACGGACCATCTAATACATGTAGAGGGCAGGTCTATTAGAACCAGAGTCTCTCTTTAAGACTAGCTTTCCACTCAGGCTCATGGCATGGAGTATGCCTTTTTTATTTTTCAGATTCCCTATGCATCCTCTAAAAGACAACAAAAACAACCGTGTCCCTCTATATGAAGTAGGAGACACGCAGAGGTACATTATGGCCAACAGATTTCTATTCGTACCATATTCCAAATCTGTAACGCATGGATCCATAATTCTGTTTTGTCCATGATGACTCAAGCCAGAAAATCCTTACAGACATCACAGACTCTGAATGGCTCATTCATGATCTAAAAACCTTGCGTTTCGAATCTACACACCTGCACTATTGGTGATCCCAGGGGGCAGGAAACATGGGACACCTGGTGTAAACACGCAGCTCTAGAGAACAGTACATGCTTTTGTAGAATAGCAATTGTATGTGTGCATGTGTCAGTCAGTTTTGTAGAATTAGAGAAACTTTAAGGAGGGTACATATTGAGTGAGGCTCAGTGGTGGGTCTTTTATACTCTGTAAGGAGATCACTTTGGTGGAATTGCAATCTACAACCCTGTTCTTTCACACTAAATGTGGGGCGATATTCATAGTAACCTATGACACTCCAGCTCTCCAGTGTTTCAGGAACTTCAGAAAATGAAAGCACCAAGCTCTTAAAATATGTGCTCTTGGTAGCTTCTCCACTTTTATTTGCATTATTTGTGATTCCTCTTCCTTGGTTCTAATACTTTTATGTGATACACATTTGGATCTACAGTATTTCATGGTCTGTATTTGGTAGTACTAGACTAGGACATCCAGTGAGGCTCTCAACCACCTCCTATGGATTTGCTTTTGACTTTACAGTAGGTGTTGTGGGGAAGTTTCTGAAATCAGTAAGCAATACTAAAGCAGTCAATTCAAGTAGAGTGGAGGATGAAATATTGGCAACGTTTCTACAAATAAATGTCCTTTCTCAGATGACTTGAGAATGACAATTTATTGGATGAATTGTTGCCATCTTGTAGACATACTTGTATGGCTTGATGATAGAATAAAGATAGCACTCTTAGGCCTCATGCACACAACCGTTTTTTTTTGCGGTCTGCGAAAACGGGTTCCATAGTTCCGTGATCCGTGTCAGTTTTTCCTTCCGTGGGTCCGTTTTGGTGTCCGCCTGGCCGTGCGGAGCCAAACGGATCCGTCCTGACTTACAATGCAAGTCAATGGGGACGGATCCGTTTGACGTTGACACAATATGGTGCAATTGCAAATGGATCCGTCCCCCATTGACTTTCAATGTAAAGTCAGGAGTCCCTATTATACCATCGGATCGGAGTTTTCTCCAATCCGATAGTATATTTTAACTTGAAGCGTCCCCATCACCATGGGAATGCCTCTATGTTAGAATATACCATCGGATTAGAGTTAGATCGTGAAACTCAGATCCGACAGTACACTACGTGCAGAATTATTAGGCAAATGAGTATTTTGACCACATCATCCTCTTTATGCATGTTGTCTTACTCCAAGCTGTATAGGCTCGAAAGCCTACTACCAATTAAGCATATTAGGTGATGTGCATCTCTGTAATGAGAAGGGGTGTGGTCTAATGACATCAACACCCTATATCATAAGGGTGTTGCGGCGCATTGCTTAATGATCTGTCACTTACCAGTAGGAGGAGCTCTCAGCCGGTCACAGACAGCGCAGCAGGTAAGTATGATGCTTCTAATATTGCTAAGTAACCATGGCAACAAGGACTGCTGTAGCGTCCTGGTTGCCATGGTTACCGATCGGAGCCCCAGCGATTAAACTGGGACTCCGATCGGAACTCTCCGCTGCCACCAATGATCGGGGGGAAAGGGGGGCCGGGGGGGCACACTGGCCACCAATGATATTAATACAATAGAGGGAGGGAGGAGGGGGGCGCACACTGACCACCAATGATATTCAAACTGGGGAGGGAGGGGGGTCTGCCCCCTGCTGCCTGTCAGCCCCTGATCTCTTACAGGGGGCTATGATACGCACAATTAACCCCTTCAGGTGCGGCACCCGAGGGGTTAATTGTGCGTATCACAGCCCCCTGTAAGAGATCGGGTGCTGCCAGGCAGCAGAGGGCAGTCATGTACACAGTTCGTTGTATATTCTAACTTGAAGCGTCCCCATCACCATGGGAACGCCTCTGTGTTAAAATATACTGTCGAATCTGAGTTTTCACGAAGTTAAAATTCAGCTCTGAAAAAGCTTTTATGCAGACGGATCTTCGGATCCGTCTGTATGAAAGTAGCCTACGGACAGGGATCATGGACACGGATGCCAATATTGTGTGCATCCGTGTTTTTTCACGGACCTATTGACTTGAATGGGTCCGTGAACCGTTGTCCGTCAAAAAAAAAGCAAAAAATACAGGTCCTTCTAAAAAAATTTGCATATTGTGATAAAGTTCATTATTTTCTGTAATGTACTGATAAACATTAGACTTTCATATATTTTAGATTCATTACACACCAACTGAAGTAGTTCAAGCCTTTTATTGTTTTAATATTGATGATTTTGGCATACAGCTCATGAAAACCCAAATTTCCTATCTAAAAAAATTAGCATATTTCATCCGACCAATAAAAGAAAAGTGTTTTTAATACAAAAAAAGTCAACCTTCAAATAATTATGTTCAGTTATCACTCAATACTTGGTCGGGAATCCTTTTGCAGAAATGACTGCTTCAATGTGGCGTGGCGTGGCATGGAGGCAATCAGCCTGTGGCACTGCTGAGGTGTTATGGAGGCCCAGGATACTTCGATAGCGGCCTTAAGCTCATCCAGTGTGTTGGGTCTTGCGTCTCTCAACTTTCTCTTCCCAATATCCCACAGATTCTCTATGGGGTTCAGGTCAGGAGAGTTGGCAGGCCAATTGAGCACAGTAATACCATGGTCAGTAAACCATTTACCAGTGGTTTTGGCACTGTGAGCAGGTGCCAGGTCGTGCTGAAAAATGAAATCTTCATCTCCATAAAGCTTTTCAGCAGATGGAAGCATGAAGTGCTCCAAAATCTCCTGATAGCTAGCTGCATTGACCCTGCCCTTGATAAAACACATGTGCACCAACACCAGCAGCTGACATGGCACCCCAGACCATCACTGACTGTGGGTACTTGACACTGGACTTCAGGCATTTTGGCATTTCCCTCTCCCCAGTCTTCCTCCAGACTCTGGCACCTTGATTTCCGAATGACATGCAAAATTTGCTTTCATCCGAAAAAAGTACTTTGGACCACTGAGCAACAGTCCAGTGCTGCTTCTCTGTAGCCCAGGTCAGGCGCTTCTGCCGCTGTTTCTGGTTCAAAAGTGGCTTGACCTGGGGAATGCGGCACCTGTAGCCCATTTCCTGCACACGCCTGTACACGGTGGCTCTGGATGTTTCTACTCCAGACTCAGTCCACTGCTTCCGCAGGTCCCCCAAGGTCTGGAATCGGTCCTTCTCCACAATCTTCCTCAGGGTCAGGTCACCTCTTCTCGTTGTGCAGCGTTTTCTGCCACACTTTTTCCTTCCCACAGACTTCCCACTGAGGTGCCTTGATACAGCATTCTGGGAACAGCCTATTCGTTCAGAAATTTCTTTCTGTGTCTTACCCTCTTGCTTGAGGGTGTCAATGATGGCCTTCTGGACAGCAGTCAGGTCGGCAGTCTTACCCATGATTGCGGTTTTGAGTAATGAACCAGGCTGGGAGTTTTTAAAAGCCTCAGGAATCTTTTGCAGGTGTTTAGAGTTAATTAGTTGATTCAGATGATTAGGTTAATAGCTCGTTTAGAGAACCTTTTCATGATATGCTAATTTTTTTAGATAGGAATTTGGGGTTTTCATGAGCTGTATGCCAAAATCATCAATATTAAAACAATAAAAGGCTTGAACTACTTCAGTTGGTGTGTAATGAATCTAAAATATATGAAAGTCTAATGTTTATCAGTACATTACAGAAAATAATGAACTTTATCACAATATGCAATTTTTTTTAGAAGGACCTGTAGTAATGGAATCGCACTCACCAGATCTTGAGGTCATCCGGTATGCAACAGCCTACCTGGAGTCCAAGATTCATCAGGGCTCCTGCGTAACAAGTCCCAGAAAGAAGATGGAGGCAGCATGTCCGGTATAAAAAATTCCTTTAATGGGAACCGCCAAGTGAACAAACGTGCAACAGGTTGTGACGTTTCGGCTGATCCACAGTGTTTGATAAAGGCTGTGGATCAGCCGAAACGTCACAACCTGTTGCACGTTTGTTCACTTGGCAGTTCCCATTAAAGTGATTTTTTATACCGGACATGCTGCCTCCATCTTTTTTTCTGGGACTCGTCAAAAAAATAGGACAGGTCCTTTTTTTTTTGACGGACAGGATACACGGATCACGGAGGCGGATGACAAATGGTGCATTTTCCGAGTTTTTAACGGACCCATTTAAAGTCAATGGGTCCGCAGAAAATCATGGAAAACGGAACAACGGCCACGGCTCAAAACATCTGTATGTTTTGAGCCTGGTGTGTTGACGATCCTTACTACGGTAATTTAGTTTTTTTTGGGAGGTGGAGGGGTTGATGATTTTCATTTTTTCAATGAGATGATTGACAAGTGTAAAGCCCTGTAAGGCACTTTTTATTATTTTTATCATTATTATTATTTTTTAATAAATGTTATCATATTATATACAGTACAGACCAAAAGTTTGGACACACCTTCTCATTCAAAGAGTTTTCTTTATTTTCATGACTATGAAAATTGTAGATTCACACTGAAGGCATCAAAACTATGAATTAACACATGTGAAATTATATACATAACAAAAAAGTGTGAAACAACTGAAAATATGTCATATTCTAGGTTCTTCAAAGTAGCCACCTTTTGCTTTGATTACTGCTTTGCACACTCTTGGCATTTTCTTGATGAGCTTCAAGAGGTAGTCACCTGAAATGGTCTTCCAACAGTCTTGAAGGAGTTCCAAGAGATGCTTAGCACTTGTTGGCCCTTTTGCCTTCACTCTGCGGTCCAGCTCACCCCAAACCATCTCGATTGGGTTCAGGTCCGGTGACTGTGGAGGCCAGGTCATCTGGCGCAGCACCCCATCACTCTCCTTCATGGTCAAATAGCCCTTACACAGCCTGGAGGTGTGTTTGGGGTCATTGTCCTGTTGAAAAATAAATGATGGTCCAACTAAACGCAAACCGGATGGAATAGCATGCCGCTGCAAGATGTTGTGGTAGCCAGGCTGGTTCAGTATGCCTTCAATTTAGAATAAATCCCCAACAGTGTCACCAGCAAAGCACCCCCACACCATCACACCTCCTCCTCCATGCTTCACGGTGGGAACCAGGCATGTAGAGTCCATCCATTCACCTTTTCTGCGTCGCACAAAGACACGGTGGTTGGAACCAAAGATCTCAAATTTGGACTCATCAGACCAAAGCACAGATTTCCACTGGTCTAATGTCCATTCCTTGTGTTCTTTAGTCCAAACAAGTCTCTTCTGCTTGTTGCCTGTCCTTAGCAGTGGTTTCCTAGCAGATATTCTACCATGAAGGCCTGATTTACACAGTCTCCTCTTAACAGTTTTTCTAGAGATGTGTCTGCTGCTAGAACTCTGTGTGGCATTGACCTGGTCTCTAATCTGAGCTGCTGTTAACCTGCGATTTCTAAAGCTGGTGACTCGGATGAACTTATCCTCCGCAGCAGAGGTGACTCTTGGTCTTCCTTTCCTGGGGCGGTCCGCATGTGAGCCAGTTTCTTTGTAGCGCTTGATGGTTTTTGTGACTGCACTTGGGGACACTTTTTCGGACTGACTGACCTTCATTTCTTAAAGTAATGATGGCCACTCGTTTTTCTTTACTTAGCTGCTTTTTTATTGCCATAATACTATTCAGTAGGACTATCAGCTGTGTATCCACCTGACTTCTCCACAACGCAACTGATGGTCCCAACCCCATTTATAATGCAATAAATCCCACTTATTAAACCTGACAGGGCACACCTGTGAGGTGAAAACCATTTCAGGTGACTACCTCTTGAAGCTCATCAAGAGAATGCCAAGAGTGTGCAAAGCAGTAATCAAAGCAATGACCTGGCCTCCACAGTCACCGGACCTGAACCCAATCGAGATGGTTTGGGGTGAGCTGGACCGCAGAGTGAAGGCAAAAGAGCCAACAAGTGCTAAGCATCTCTGGGAACTCCTTCAAGACTGTTGGAAGACCATTTCAGGTGACTACCTCTTTGAAGCTCATCAAGAGAATGCCAAGAGTGTGCAAAGCAGTAATCAAAGCAAAAGGTGGCTACTTTGAAGAACCTAGAATATGACATATTTTCAGTTGTTTCACACTTTTTTGTTATGTATATAATTCTACATGTGTTAATTCATAGTTTTGATGTCTTCAGTGTAATTCTACAATTTTCATAGTCATGAAAATAAAGAAAACTCTTTGAATGAGAAGGTGTGTCCAAACTTATGGTCTGTACTGTATTTTTAGTTGTTTCACACTTTTTTTGTTATGGCTATAATTCCACGTGTATTAATTCATAGTTTTGATGCCTTCAGTGTGAATCTACAATTTTCATAGTCATGAAAATAAAGAAAACTCTCTGAATGAGAAGGTGTGTCCAAACTTTTGGTCTGTACTGTATATGTATAGAGGAGACTTCATCAGGACTGACGTTCCATATGCCAGTATTGATTTAGTGAGATGCTCTTTAATTATTAAGTGGCACAGGTCTCTTAATAAATTTGCAACATCTGGCCCTCCATGCACTATAATTTACACTAGTTTCTGCCAAAAATTATAATAACTTTGCTGGGTCATGTGGGGAAGTGGCATGCATGGAGTGCACAATGCAATAAATTCATGATTCCTCCTACACTGGATTTTTGAATTTTCAATGCCGTTGTGTCTTCTCTAGTAGCAACTGGCATTTTATGCTGCGCTTGCCTGGATTGAAGGGGATCAATATCTGGGGGGGAGATGGCTAAGGCTGTAGAGGTGTTCACAAACTGATGGTGCAAGGGCTCTGGTTGGCCCTCCTACTAGCTAATTAGCATATTAATAAAATGCCCCAACTAGCGTATTAGCATATCAATACAAATGCCCTTTGCTCTGGGACAGTGCATCATATGGACATAAACTAGGTATTGTTCAAATCAGCATGATCAACCCTACCATGCAGTGTGCCTGGCATAATAGGGTTAATTATGCTGAGAGATGCTTTCTAAAGAGGTCTTCCATGGCGATATTTAAAAAAGGGACATAAAATGTTTTTAAAAAAAAAGAAGGCAGCTCCCCACCATTGCTGTTTCAGCACAGCTCGGGTCCTTAATGGTCTCCACTTCATGGTTCCAGTTCATCACACCCAAATGCCAGGACAGGCCTGCTCAGCCGGTCACTGACCTTACTGGTGACCTGCCAAAGCCAGGTATTGGCTGTGCAGGCCTTTCCTGGCATTTCCAGTGGTGTCAAGGCAGGACCAGGAAGTGCAGATCAGCAAGGATCAGAGCAGAGGTAGAGGTGAGTAACGCTTCTTTTCTTATTATAGCTAACCCTTTCTGATCCTTGTACTTTTTTTAAATCTCCTTTTAAAACCCCTTTAATTTTAATAAAGACTGTATTACAAGACACTTATTAGGATCCCACCAGCACCACTCAGCTTTGAAGAAATGGTTTAGGTGTGAACATTGCCCACTACTCTTACTCCCCCAGCCGTAAACAAGTCTGTTTTGCCAGGGGGAACAAAGAGCTGGGTCTGCAGTTAATGCCTCCTGCATGCACTCTGCCAAGGTCTTTTCATCCACTTTGTGTTTCTCCCAGTAATGAGTGACAGGACAGAAAACAGTGCACACAGACACGCTCCGCCGCTCTGTCTTGTTTAATTGGGCTGCTGAGCTCTGGAGCCCTATTTCAGCATTAATGTAATTACATGGCAGTCAGCATCAGGTGACGACACTGGATCCTTCTATAAAGAGACAGAGGAATACAGCCCGAAAACATGATGTGTACTGCACTTCCATCATTCTCCAGAATGAAAGCAGTATTCACAGTATGTGCTCTCTTTATTTGTGCCAATGTATTCTGCATGTTACTACAGATAAATTATCATCAATCTAAATTCCTTGCCAGATACATTCACATAAGTATGGCAGCTTTATCTCCATTAACAGGTCATAAAAACAGACTATAGAGCAGTGGTGTGCATGTGTGTCCACCGATGCACTCACTTCTATGGGACCAACTGGACTGATTTTGTAATGTGCAGTCCCAAAGACTTCAGCAGGGGTGCACCACCAGGAAGGCCAGGTGAGGCCTCAGGCAGCACCAGGTAGGGGCGAGGGAAGGGGGGGGGGGGATTGGCAGCGGAAGGGCAATGAGCACTTTCATTGTGGCAAAGGGGTTCAGTTAAGAAATTGGCATTGGTGGGGGGCGTTTCAGTTTTTGCCTCAGGCAGCAGAAAGGCTAGGTTCACCCCTGGACTTCAGACCTGTAGGACTACAGCGCACCACCATGGGACCTCAGTCTTTGTGATCGCTTGGGATCTAAATGGTCAGACCCTCCTGCGATCAGATACTTATTCTCTATCCTGTGACTAGGGGCTGTGTTGTAAATGGGAAAAGCCCTTGAATCATTGGGGGACATTTATTAAGACTGGCGATTTGCATGCCGTTCTCAAGTCCCTCTGTGCTGTCAGAGGAAGCGCCAAAGTTATGTAAGTTATATAAGTTTTGCTAAAATTCTTAAAACAATAGGGATGCTCACTCGTGTGCTAGACTGGAGTGCAGTCCATTAATAACCAATTAGCGACTGTAACATTCAAATGGAAAAAATGGCTCTATAATTTACTAAATCAAAATCAATAAAATACACATGTAATACATTAATACAAATAATGTTATTAGCACAGAAAAATAAAATATTAAAAAAATTGATTCGGTCCCTTTAAATGCCTAGAATGCGGAGCTCTCATGTAAAAGGTTCATATATGTTAAAAAATATGGTTTTGTTATATTTATCATTGATAGCTGTTCGCATAGGTGTACACATTATGCAATTTGTTGCGCCTTATTCAGAATAAAATGGCATCGAACAATATCCAAATGGACACTGAGTAATAGTCAATGTGCCAGCGCTCCTGCACATGAGCTGGAAATTGTAGTACTATAGATATACCTTGCAGCGGGGACAAACTCCAACGCAAGCTGCTTTTCAGATACCTCGTTCTATAGTGTACTATTCCTGATAGATTTACACCTTTGTATTTATACTTGGATTTGTGGTGTTGGGGGAAATTGTTACTCAGGAGTCCTGCCGTGCTGTGATGCTACCTTCACACACAGTCGACCACCTGCTTTGCTGTGTTCCTGCTTAGGTTTTTTCATGCATGCATTCTTAGAATACAGGGACGCCAGAGCCGACTTGGGTATTGTGAAATCAAATGTCGCCAAATATGAATATACTCTAGTAATATTTGACAAGCCGTTCTACCAGATGCGCTTTGGAACGGATGTTCCTGCCTCAGTGGTAAAGAATAGTATATATTCTAGGTCCCTAGGCTGTCTGCCAGCGTCAAGGCGATCTCTTTAGGACAGGAACCTACACTAAATACTACCTCCACTGGTGCCGTACTGGCCTCGATTAAATTCAGGGAATGCAGGTTCTGCATGCATGCTGAGCCCACACTCAGGGGCGTAACTAAAGGCTCATGGGCCCCGGTGCAAGAGTTCAGCTTGGGCCCCCCTTCCCTCAGTGCTTTGTGTGTCTTCTTATGCGGCACAAGTGTCTTTGGGCCCCTTCAGGCTCCAGGGCCCGGTAGCGACTGCTACCTCTGCACCCCCTATAGCTACACCCCTGCCCACACTGTATTATACCTCTTTTGGTGCCACAATGGCCTCCATTAAATTCAGAGAATGCAGGCACCACATGCATGCTGAGCCCTCTATGTATTTTACCTCTCCTGGTGCCAAATAGCCTCCAATAAATGCAGGGAGAGCAGAATACAGGTTTAGGGCTTGTTCACATGAATGAATGGGTTCCGTTCCGTGCATTGGGGACGCAATTTGCGGTCCACAATGCACGGAGAGTGTTCCTGAGGCCTCTGGGACGGATCCAGACCCATTCAACTTGAATGGGTCCGCATCCCTCCGTTCCGCAAAAAGATAGGACATTGCTTCCGTTCCGCACCGCTCCGCATCTCCGGATTTGTGGACCCATTCAAGTAAATGGGTCCGCATCCGTGATGCGGAATGCACACGGAACGGTTTCAGTTTATTGCACGCATACGTTTGTGTGAACAAGCCCTTATACTTATACTAACTAAAATCAGCCTATGGGACAGACAGGTTCGTTAGGAGTGCACGACCAACGGAGTCAGCCACACCTCCAATGCAGAAAAAAAATGGGGGTCAGTCAGCACATCCCAATACCCAGGTGCACGTCGCCATGGCTGAAAGCACATAAGCAAAGACAAACCCAATGCAACAGCACTCTGCAAACAAAATCAAATAAAAACAATTGTGCCATACTCACTATAGAGAATGTCTTAGTGCTAATGCTGCATTATAAATGTGAGATTCTTGGCAAATACATTATGTATAAAATGATTTGTGCCTGTACGCCAGCATCGAGGTGATATGACCTCACTGCTCAAATGTCTACAGCAAGCTAAAGAAATTAAAAGAAATTAAAATACTTTTCTTGGGAAGAAGCTCATTTTAGCTGTTCATTAAGCAAGTTTGAAAGATAATTGTATTTCATGCCCAGGATTGTTGAGGCAGCAGCTTGCCTGGAGTGGAAAACAATGACTGGAGAGCAGTTACACTTCAAAATGCCAGCCTGGGGCTGTCTCTCCTCGTTGAGGATTTGAGTGTGGGGTGTGCCTCAGACTTTTTATTAAAGAAGACAGATTACCGTATATAGAAGTATTTTAAGGGCTTTTACGTAAAAATGCAGAACGCTGACGTATGGTCCCTCAATAAATCAATGTGTTCTCCCCTAGAGGTCACTTGCCCAAGATACACAATGAAAGTGGAAAATGCATTGTATTTGTATTCATTAGGGAATGGTGGTGTAACGTTCGTGGTCACAAGGGGTGTGACCAGGCCTGGAGGGGAAAGGCCTCACTGGTGACCAGTGCCACTGGTAACTATATCTTCATACCCAGCACATGAATCCAGCTGAAAATTATGGAAGAGCTATTGGCTCTCTGCCCTGCCACTTGCTCTGGTAAGCCAAAGGCTGTTTTAGGCCTGTGGTCAGGAGACCACAGATGACGCCGGTGTCCAGACGGCACAATGATGTCACTGCATTGCACCTCCAAGTACTGGGTGGCAAGATGGATGCTTGTTGTCGAAATGGGGAGAAGTGATGACTCCTAATGTATGGGAGCACAAAGGGTGGTATTACTGCACTATGGAGGCACAAAAGGGACATTGCTGCTGTATGGGGCACAATAAAGGACATTACTGTCATGTGGGGGCACAATTACTGTCTTTTTGGGGCACAAAGAGGCATTTCTGTACAGGTAGCACTATTACCATTTAGGGAGTACTAGTGCTGTGTGGGACACAAAAAGGGGTACTTTTTGAGACACCAGTTGGGGCACTATTACCGTCAGGGGCATTATTGATGGGAAGTTGTGTAGAGTTGGAGAAAAGGTAGGGAAAGTACTGGAAAAGCAATGAGCCAAAATCTGTTAAATTCCGAACAGACAAGCCATCACTGGAAGAAGCCTTCAGGACGTTCTTGGCTGAATAGAGAAAAAAGGAGAAGGCAGTAACTGCAGAAAGGGCACCACATGTAAGTCACTGCAGTTATGTACTTTAATAACGTTTAGGGTCTGCAGAGTGCATGTGTACAACTGGCATCTACCACTATATGGTCACTGTACGGGGGAATATTGGTCTTTGTATAGCTGCTTTAATTCAGTAACAGTATGGTGGCATCCCCCTTGAGCTGTCAGTTTGATATAAATCTAGAAGAACAATGAATTTCCCATTCATTGGATGAAACACTCATTCATCAGGTAATATGATTATTTGTGTGGTCACCTAAATCAGTGTTTGCCGGCAGTAGATCATGATGTCTAAACAGCCTCTGCTGCTGGCAAACAATACTTTTGGAGGAGATCGCTGCATGTAAATGAAGATTTTTCCTTCACTGACGAGCAGGTGCTTTCTGGGAAAGAGCCCTTCCTTCCAGACAATTGTCTGCTCTATCTAGCAGTGTTATAGGGACTTAAAGAGGACCTTTAATCTGTTTAGCCCTAGTCTAATTAGGGTCTTACCTTATAGGGCGGCCCCCACTGATGTCATCGCATTTTTTTTTTCTTTTCATTGAGCCCCTCCCTGGCTATGAGCGGTGCGCTCTGATTGGATGTGCTCACAGCCAGGGAGAAGAGAACCGCTCCAGTCTCCGCCTAGTATAACCAAGTCAGCTAATTAGAATATAAGGCGCCAAAATCAACGGGGACAACAGCGGGGTCTCTGAAAAAAAAAAAGAAGGTGCGATGACATCAGTGGGGGCAGCCCTATAAGGTAAGACCCTAATTAGACTAGGGCTAAACAGATGAAAGGTCCTCGTAAAGGAATCTAGATAGACCCTTGGCAGACATCTGTGTAGTCAGTAATTAGCTGATTACAACAACTTTGTCATACTTGTATTATACTACAATCTAAAGGTGGGTTTAGACGCTCTGATGTACACCTGCTTGTTGGGAAGGAAGTGTTACTTCCCGGCAGGCGGCTGCTCATCTAGTGAAGGAAACCGGTGCATTTACATGTGATCACCTCCACAGTATGAGGATGAGGGATCGCTCTTGCTATCGCTCGTCCCCATACAGAATCACTGTTTCTGGGCAGCAGATTTGGCCCATAAACTTTCTATTGCACCTGTCCCACTTCCGTCTTCTGCAGTGTGGAGAGACAGCAGGCTATATTGGACTCTATTGTTACCTGTGTGGTAACGACTGTTTTTTTTTAACAGAACAACACTACAGTACACAATGCCCGCAGGACAAGGGACTTCTTCCAGGAGAATAACATCACTATTTTGGTCCATCCTGCGTGTTCCCCTGATCTAAATCCAATTGAGAACCTCTGGGGATGGATGGCAAGGGAAGTTTACAAAAACGGACAACAGTTCCAGACAGTAGATAGCCTTCGTGTGGCCGTCTTCACCACTTGGAGAAATGTTCCCACTCACCTCATGGAAACGCTTATATCAAGCATGCCTAAATGAATTTTGGAAGTGATAAACAATAACCGGGGAGCTACTCATTACTGAGTTCATGTTTGGAAGACACACCCCACCCTGCACAGCAAGACATAGGGCAACAGTAAGTCCCAATCTCTCCCGTCCTTAGCCACAACTCTTTTTAGTGTGGACTTCAAGGTCTTATTGAACCGTTCTACTAACCCATTGGTTTGGGGATGG
Source organism: Bufo gargarizans (assembly GCF_014858855.1). NCBI lineage: Eukaryota > Metazoa > Chordata > Amphibia > Anura > Bufonidae > Bufo > Bufo gargarizans. The sequence continues at coordinate 147,710,347 of NC_058085.1, read as the reverse complement.
TAGACGGACGTGTGCAGGTGTTTAATATCTAATAGCTTACACAATTCCTTTGTTATTTTGGACATAAAGGGTGTCCCCTGGTCCGTCAATCTCCTTTGGCATCCCCACCCGGGCGAACATACTCATGAGCTCTTTAGCTATTACCTTGGCCGACGTATGGCGCAATGGGACCGCCTCTGCATACCGCGTGGCATAGTCTAACACTACCAGGATGTGTTGGTTACCTCGGGCTGATTTAATAATGGGGCCTACCAGACCCATGGCGATCCTTTCAAAGGGCACCTCTATAATGGGCATAGGTACCAGTGGACTGCGATACTGAGGTTGGGGCTAGTCACCTGACACACTGGACAGGACTGACAGAACCTCCGGACTTCCTCATATATCCCAGGCCAATAGAACCGTTGTAAAATTCGCTCCAGCGTTTTCTTAACCCCTAGATGCCCTCCCAACACATGCGCATGTGCTAAATCGAAGACCATTCGCTGGTAAGGCTGGGGCACCACCAGTTGTTCCACCACCTCCTGCCTCACCTTGTCTACCCTGTATAAAAGGTCCTGGTTATAGACCAGGTGAGGAAATACGGTATCGGCGCCGGAACGCTGAGCAACGCCATTGATCACGACACACCTTTTCTAGCCCGCAATAACGTAGAATCCTGGAGCTGTGCGGTCCCGAAAGTTTCTCGGGGTACCTCCAGATCCAGGATGGACGAACTTTCTGCTGTCTCACCCGTCAATACTTCTAGGAGAAACCGGTCGGGGTTACACTCCACCTCACCTACGGTGACCCCTACGACTGGGGCCCCTGCCTCAGGGTCCTTGGGCTCGGGACCCGGACATTTTTCTTCCCCACAGATAGGCAACTCATTCCTCCACAAAGTCCAGGGGAAAGTCCCTCCCCAATATTGCGGCATAAGGGAGCAGTCTCCCCACTCATACGACATGTGGTACCTCCTTCCCACACACCACCAGGGTAACCTTAGTGGTGGGATACTCCCGGCGATCCCCATGTTTACAGGCAATGGTAAGGGTTCGCCTTTCTGGGAGTTTTTCCGTTACCAGCGACTCATGGACCAGAGTTACCAGGCTCCCAGATTCCAGCAGGGCCTGCACGGAGTGTCCATTAACAACAACATCACACACCGGAGAGGTGTCCGCAGCCAGCAGGGGGTCAGCTATATACACCGGTTGGGCATAAAAAGAGGACCGGCGAGCGAACCCGCAGTCCATGGGTTCGGATGCCCTAGGGCAGTTGGTTGCCACATGTCCCCAGTCCTGACAATGCCAACATCTGATCCCCGCAGCCTCCCTCATCCCCAGGGTATTCCTCCCACGGACTGGAGATCCACCCCCCCCCCCCCCCCTTATGAGGTGGGATCCCTTTTTCAGGATCCCGGGTCAGCAACGGGGGCTGACGTGACTTCAGTAGTACCGATGAGTCCCGCACCAAATCCTGAGTGGCCATATACCTCTCCACCAGGCTAACCAGTTGTTCCAGGTTGCCTGGATCGCCTTGTCCCACCCAGCGCTGTATGGCTCTCAGGAGGGTATGCACGAACCTGTCGACCACGACCCTTTCAACCATCTGAGAAGGGCTCAACATTTCAGGCTGAAGCCATTTTTTTAGTAGGTGAAGTAAGTCATAGGCTTGTGACCGGACAGGTCGGGACTCGGCAAACACCCACTGATACACCCTGTGCGCTCGCGCATAGGGGGTTTACCCCCAACCTGGCCAACACCTCACCTTTTAGCCTCTCATAGTCCTTGGCCTCATCGCTGCTGAGGTCAAAATAGGCCTTTTGTGCGTCCCCCATCAGAAAAGGCGCCACCACCTCAGCCCACTGCTCCAATGGCAGCCTCTCTTGCTCTGCGGTTCTTTCAAACACCGTTAGGAATGCCTCTATATCATCTTCCGGACCCATTTCCCTCAGGGCGGATCGGACTTTGTCCCTGGCGGTAGACACAGTCGAGGTTGTCGCGGTTGAAACTCCTTGCAGGGATGTTCGCACTGACTCTTGCATGGCTACCAGCTGCTGCATTAGGGGATTGTTCGTCTGCTGCTGTGCACACACAGACTCCTCATGTCTTTTTTGCTGTAGCTCATTACTTTCCCTCTGAGCCTGCAAAGCCTGTTGCTGCTGTAAATTACTCTGAATCAGGTGCTTAATGACCTCCTCCATCTTGTCAGGAGCCATAAAACTTGCAGGCCTGATATATGACATGCAGTCCAACACAACTTTTGCCTCAGGCCTGCCTCACTGCAGGAATGCCCGCTCCAAGCCACCAATTGTGGGGATGTGCTCGTGGTAGGCTACGGTAGCGGCGGCAGTATTGAGGCAATCACAGACAGTCTTTGTGATACACAGTGACTTTATTCACACCAAAGGAATAACAGGCAATGTGCAGACCACACAGGTGCATATCCACATAGTGCATAGAACAAAAGTCCTTCCATAGAAAATAAACAGCAGGTTTGAGTCACCTTGTTTCTGGACAGACCACACCGGTCCTGCAGGCTTCTAGGCTACTAGGCTACCTGCCTTTGTCTCCCTCAGGCCAGAGCCCCTTCGGCTAGTAGCACCACAGGTCCCAGGGCTATCCTTCAACGTGTGCTGCGCCCAGACTCTCCTTCACCAGCATTGACTCTCTGTGAAAATCTCCAGCACAGCAAGACACACCCCACCCTGCTCTTTAGCAGGCTGGTTCTTCAAAGGACCAGCTCCACCAAAAACCTGAGCTGGCCGTGGGGAACAGGCACCCACCCGCAATGATCCGGTTCTTACTCCACCAAGGCCAGGACCTCTGGTGGCACGTATCGTCCGTCCATTATTATCCCGGGGACTCTCCTACAATATACTGTATATATAAGGTGTTTTCAGATTACACACTCGATTTTGTCACAGGAAGTATTAAAATGCTTCACCCACTGCCCTATAAAAAAAAAAGGCTCTCAGAGGCAACTTTTGGGTAGCGTACCTCTTGGTGAGAGCTTGTTGACTGCTAGACATTCCTCTACAATGCACTCAGACATTTCACTATTTGACAGACTTTGAGAGCGAATGTCAAACGCAAACATTATTCAGTTTAAAGTCTGAAGAACTACAATTTTTGCTGATAAAGGCTAATTCTATTCTCCAGATTTTCTAATGGAGAATATTCCAGACTGTATAACTGAGCTAGCATGTTCTACTCTTCACTATGAGACAGACTATGTACCCATGCGGTCTGTCTAACTATAGAAACCCTGCATGGCATGTAGCTGGTACTATTTTTGGCCCATCTGGCTAATGGATAAAGATATTTGAGTCTAGACAATGCATTCCCCATAGTGATCAGGAGTATACTACTCTGAAGCCTCCACTATGTTTTTCTGATCTGATGAATGTAGGGCATGCTGCATAGACAGCTGGAAACTTAGTCTACTTTCACACTTGCGTTTTGGCTTTCCTTTTCTGAGATCCGTTCAGGGCTCTCACAAGCGGTCCAAAACAGATCAGTTTGCATTCTAATGCATTCTGAATGGAAAAGGATCCGCTCAGAATACATCAGTTTGCATCAGTTCAGTCTCCATTCCGCTTTGGAGACGGACACCAAAACGCTGCTTGCAGCGTTTTCATGTACGTCTGATGAAACGGATCTGTTCTGGCACACAATGTAAGTCAGTGGGGATGTTTTCACTGACACAATCTGGCACAATAGAAAACGGATCCGTCCTCCATTGACTTTCAATGGTGTTCAAGATGGATACGTCTTGGCTATGTTAAAGATAATACAAACGGATCTGTTCTGAACGGATGCAGACGGTTGTATTATCTGAGTGGATTCGTCCATGACGGATCCGCACAAAACGTGAGAGTGTGAAAGTAGCCTTACCAAAAATAGGAGTCCAACACAGGGAAATGTTTGAATATGTATTTGTGGGACTGAGTAGATACAGCAACACAATCAGTGTATGTACATGAAATTGTCCAAAAGGCATCTTTTAAGGTTTCCTGCACATGGTCGTATTTTGGTGTGCAAACAAGAAATCTGCAAAATATGGATATCTTCGGTGTGCATTCCACATTTTCACACTCCATCAATACAAAGGATGATTCTTATCCACAATCTGGATAGTAATAGGACATGATCTATGATTTACAGAACAGCCACACAGATCCACAAAAAATACAGATGTGTGCATGGCCCTATAGAAATAATTAGCTCAGTGTTCTGTATGTAAAGATGCGGTTAACACACGGATGAAAAATAGTCATGTCCATGAAGTCCAAGAAAGATAAACTATAAATGACCCACAAAAACAACATATACAATGCCTTGAAAGTATTCATTGAACTTTTCCACATTTTTTCACGTTACACCCACAAACTTACGGCTCATTCACATGACTGAATGAATGAGTCCCCATCCGTTTTGCAATTTTGCAGAACGTGTGTGGATCCATTCATTTCAATGGGGCCGCAAAAGATGCAGACAGCACACCGTGTGCTGTCCACATCCGTAGTTCCGTTCCACGGCCCCGCAAAAAATATAGAGCATGTCCCACAATTGCAGACAATAGGTATTTTCTATGATAGCGGCGGCCATGTGCGGTCTTAAAATTGCAGAACGCACACGGGCCGGTATCAGTGTTTTGCAGATCTGCAAAATACTACAGTCGTGTGAATGTAGCCTTAAATGTATTTTATTGGGATTTTATGTGATAGACCAACAGAAAATAGCAAACAATGTATATGTGAAATGAAAAAAAAAAAAAAGATACATGGTTTTCAAAATTTTTCATAAACAAAAATCTGTGTGGTGTGCTTTGGAATAAGCCCTCTGTACATTGATACCACTAAATAAAATCCAGTCCACCTGTGTGTGTAATTTATTCTCAGTACAACTACAGCTGTTCTGTGAAGGCCTCAGAGGTTTGTTAGCGAACAATAGAGATCAAGAAGCATCATGAATATCGAGGAACACAGCAGACAGGTCAGGGATAAAGTTGTGGAGAAATATAAAGCAGGGTTAGGTTATTGAAAAATATCCCAAGCTCTGAATATCTCATGGAGCACTGTTCAATCCATCATTTAAAAATGGAAGGAGTATGGCACAACTGCAAATCTACAAAGACATGGCTGACCAACTTAACTGACAACCCAGGCAAGGAGAGCACTAATTAGAGAAGCAGCCAAGAGGGCCATGGTCAATTTGGAGGAGCTGCAGAGATCCACAGCTCAGGTGGGAGAATCTGTCCACAGGACAACTATTAGTCATGTACTCCACAAATCTGGCCTTTATGGAAAAGTGGCAAGAAGAAAAACATTTTTGAAAGCTATCAATAAGAAGTCCCGTTTGAAGTTTGCCACAAGCCATGTAGAGGACACAGCAAACATATGGAAGAAGGTGCTCTGGTCAGATGAGACCAAAGTAGAACTTTTTGGCCTAAATGCAAAACGCTATGTGTAGCGGAAAACTAAACTGCACCTCACCCTGAACATACCATCCCCACTGTCAGTCAATTTCAGATATCAGATGATGCAAAAGAGGCTATTATTACAATATAGGAGAAATATTATGAGGTATATACTGAATTGTTGCCACACTTGTGGTCACTCACAAGGTTATTTGGACCTTAGAAGTGGAGGCATTGAATAAACCAGACAACTCCTTGGAAATAGTTGGATGCCAGATGCTGCAGCGCTGATTGTCCTGATATCGTCCAGGAGGGAAAAAGATAAAAGAAAAAGACACATCCGCTTGTAGGCAGTTGGGATACTTTACCTAATTCTCTATCATGTCCCTGCCTAAAAGAAGAGTAATCTCCCCGAGAGGGGCAGCTGCACTTATCGGTGGCTAACCCTCAGAGTCCCTTCCTATTAAAAAGGAATCCCATACTGCCTGTATATAGCAGGAATCCCCATGCACTGTGATGCCTCTATGTTGCAATATGTTCCAAAGCGTTTCCTCTTTGTCCACATGAATAGGTTAATCAGGGGAGCATTTCTATAAAGTGCACAATGGCGCATGGATGTAGGGAGCCAGTGGGTGTACTGACCTGGAGCCAGAAACCATTTGCCCGCCGCAAGTTTAAATATCCCACCCTGCCTCACGCCAAGGTTGGCGTGTGTCTATGTCTATTGCGCATGCTCCTGCACACGAGGTAAGGGTACGTACTCCTGGTATATCGGTCATAATACTGTGCATGCGCGGACAGAAAGGCTCTCTGTCTATTAGCTTCAATGATGGAGTGCCAGTGTCTTACTCTCGTGTGCTTAGTCAATGCGCATGGGCACGTAGATTAGTCTGAAATGTGAAGTGCTTGTGCGCTAGCTGGAATAAGACGATAAAGGATTTCCATTGATGGGCAATTAATCAGGCACAAATAAAGTGTCTCAATCAGTCATGTGTGCCATAATTGCCCAGCCCCCAATGCCTACAAAAAAAACACTAAAGAACTTGAAAAGTTAAAACACAAAAGCGTGAACCAGGGACCAACTCTTGATAAGTCTGAAATAAGGGCCATGATTGCACTGGAAACAGGTAACAATATTGTTATAAAACCTTCAGACAAGGGAGGGAATCTAGTGATCTTAGACCACCCACAATATGTTGAGATGTTTAATTCGATCTTGAGTGACAGACGCTCCTAAGGCTAGGTCTACACGACGACATTTGTCGCGCGACAGATAGGGCGCAACATTTGTTGCACTAATGTCGCGCGACAATTTTTATAATGGCAGTCTATGGTGTCGCACTGCAACATGCTGCGACTGCGACGCAACAGTCGCAGAAAAATCCATCTCAAATGGTCGCAGTATGTTGCAGTGCGACACCATAGACTGGCATTATAAAAATTGTCGCACGACATTAGTGCAACAAAATGTCGCGCAACAAATGTCGTCGTGTAGACCTAGCCTAAAGGGGTGACCCAACCAGTGAGTTTCAACAAGAGTTGGAGATGATTCTCACGGGAGCTCTGGACACCCAACTGATCTCTAAGGACAAAAAGAGGTTTATGTTTAATGAGAAACCTAACACACCCACATTCTATTAGTTACCCAAAATCCATAAGGGCCTCACTCCCTTGAAAGGTCACCGGATAGTAGCTGGGATCGACTATTACACAGAATGGGTGTCTATATTGATAGAGTACAGAGAAACTTTGTTACGGCCCTTTCCTCATACATTAGAGATACAACTGACCTGTTGAAGAAACTTGATGGCCTGGTGGTGGAGGACAACATTCTTTTGGCCTAAATTGATATAGATGCCCTTTATAGTACTATCCCCCATGATAAAGGATTGCAAGCAGTACACTATTACCTAAAAACACAGGGTACCCATTACACACCACCTAATGACTTTATAGTATACACCAGAAGGGGATATCCACCAAAAGTGCTAAATAGTGCTTTTAAACATGACTTTAATAGGGATAGGACGGGACTATTGGACCCGCGATTAAACACGTACAAGAACAATGTAACAGATAGAAAACATGTTATGTGCATCATGATGATCAAAGTAGAAAGGTGCAGAGTATTCTATCTAAATATTGGGACCTCCTTAAAATGGACCCAGATATAAACGATGTTATTCCCAAGCATCCAGCCATTACCTATAGAAGGGGGAGATCATTGGGAGATTGGTTTGTGCACAGTCACTATCAACCAGTGTTCCCTCTAAGCCTTGGCAGCTGCTGAGCGGGGACATTCTAATTCCTGCACCATGCCATACAATATACAACATAACCCCAGTGTAGGTGTTATGCTGTATATTGAACAGCATGGTGTATGGATTAGAATGAATACTGTACAGCAAATGTATGGAGGTTACACCATGCCGGATAATATAACCCTTGTGGGATAGATATAACTATATACAGCCTATACCTATACAAAGTATATACCTATATACGGTCTATACTTATGTACCTATATACAGCCTACACCTATATACAGTCTATGCCGTGTAGACCGTACATGGGTGTAGACTGTATATAGGTGTCGACTGTATATAGGCAGTATATAGGTATAGGCTGTACATAGGTGTAGACTGTATATAGATATAGGCAGTATATAGGTGTAGACTGTATATAGTTGTAGGCTGTATATAGGTGTAGACTGCATATAGATATAGGCTGTACATAGGTATAGGCTGTATATAGGTGTAGACTGTATGTAGGTATAGGCGGTACATAGGTGTAGACTGTATATGTATAGGCTGTACATAGGTGTAGACTGTATAGGTATAGGCTGTACATAGGTGGAGGGCATGCTGCAGCAGAACACAAGGGGAGAAACCACTGGCAGGAACACACCATCCCAGTGATAGTCTATCACTGGGATGGGATGGTGTGTTCCTGCCACTGGTTTAACCCCTTGTGTTCTGCAGCAGCATGCCCTCCAGGTCTGTCCCCAGCATACTTATGTAGCAGGCACAGCTGGCAGCTCTCAGTCTCAGGACGAAGTCTAGCTTCTAAGATGGCGACACCGCCTCCACGTTACCTCTCCCTGTGCACTGCTGCTCCTCCTCTTCGGTCAGAAAAAGAAGGAGGAGGCAGCAGTAGCGTGGGAATATGTGGTAGGCGGCGCCTCACTGAGCTACACAGGACGAAGTTTTGAAGAAGTCAGACTCATCATGAGTGTGGGCATTTTTTGCAAGCAGGGTGAGTGGCCGCACAATAATTGCAGCGCGGCCGCTCACCCGTGCAGCTTAGAGGGAAACCCTGCTATCAGGGGCGTAACTATAGGGGAAGCGGCTGCTTCGGGGCCCTGACCCCGAAGGGGCCCATCCAGGAGGAGGAGGACTATAAGATTTTGTTAGGGCCCCCTCAACAGTATTACACAATGAAATTATATACAGTGACAGTATAGACAGTGTAGGAAACGGATGGAACAGCTGCCGGGCCTGGTCTGAGAGAGCGATCTTTACTAGCCACAGGAATGGGGGCGGCATGAAAGGAAGGGATTGCAAAAAAATTACTGGGGGAGGGGGGCCCCATTCATAAATATGCTGTGGGGCCCAGTCATTTCTAGCTACGCCTCTGCCTGCTATCAACCCCCTAAAAAACAGAGCACTTGGCTTGATAGAAGACCTTGTGGTATGTACATGTGTGGGGGATGTATAGAGTGTCTGCTTATACATATCGCAAAAAGCTTCTCGAGTGTCACTACTCAGAAGGTATATTAGATTTGCGATTTTGCCAACTGCAAGAGTACAGGGGTTGTTTATCTGTGCACATGCACATGCCCTCTTCAATACATAGGTAAAACTGTTAGAGAGCTGCGGAGACTAATAGGAGACCATCTAGGTGATATTACACACAATCTTACCAGGAAAGATTAAAGGGCCTTAACATGTATAGCTTGGAAGAAAGACGAGACAGAGGGGATATGATAGAAACTTTTCAATAATTAAAGGGAATCAACAAGGTAAAAGAGGAGAGAATATTTAAAAGAAGAAAAACTGCTACAAGAGGACATAGTTTTAAATTAGAGGGGCAAAGGTTTAAAAGTAATATCAGGAAGTATTACTTTACTGAGAGAGTAGTGGATGCATGGAATAGCCTTCCTGCAGAAGTGGTAGCTGCAAATACAGTGACGGAGTTTAAGCATGCATGGGATAGGCATAAGGCCATCCTTCATATAAGATAGGGTCAAGGGCTATCCATAGTATTCAGTATGTTGGGCAGACTAGATGGGCCAAATGGTTCTTATCTGCCGACACATTCTATGTTTCTATAAGAGAGACACTCCAATCTCTAGACACGTACATGAAATACATGCCGGAAATCCCAGATCTTTAAAGTTCTGTGTAAAAGAAATAGTTCGTCCATCACCAAGGGGTGGAGATCTAGAGAAAATGGTCCTTCAGAAGCAGACTGAGTGGATCTTCAGATTAAAATTTGTTAATCCGCAAGGTCTAAATAAAATATCGTCATTTACAAGTTTTCTTTGAATGGTATTTTTTATTGTCTTGTCCCTGTCTTTTCAAATGAAATTTTGTGTGTGTTTCACAAAATAGCCACAAGAATAAATATAATAAATGTGTTGGTGATTAGAAAGCGGTGTATTTGACTGAGAATGGTCTAACACCACGGTATTGAAACAATAGAGATGGGGGTTATCTGTTTGGAGACCTCTGACACCTATAGCAGCGATCTCCTTTACCCCGCTCTGAAAGTTGCTCCACATCTGCCCCAGTGTTCATAGTCAGCTAGGTATGTGAATATTATGTAGATGACACACTAGCTTTATTTTTTCGCACCCTCCTGTGATATCACAGGAGGGTGTGAAAAAATAAAAAATAAAGCTAGTGTGAAACACACACAAATTTCATTAGAAAATACAGAGACAAAGCTCCCTTCATCCATGCGCCATTGTGCACTTTGTCAAAATTAATAGGTTCATCGGGGGACCATTTCTATAAAGGGGAAACGCGTCGGGACGCATCGTAACATAGAGGCGTCGCAGTGTATGAGGATTACTGCTATATACAGGCAGTATGGGATTCTTTTTTAATAGGAAGGGACTCCAAGCTAAGGGTGAGCCACCGATAAGTGGGGCCACCCCTATCGGGGCGATTACTCCGCTTTTAGACAGGGACATGATAGAGAATAAGGGAAAGTATCCAACTGTCTACAAGCGGATTTGTCTTTTTCCCTCCTGGACGATATAAGGACAATCGGCGCTGCACCATCTGACATCCAACTGTTTCCAAGGAGTGATCTGGTCCAACCGTCCAAAGAAAGTGAGTGACCACAAGTGTGGCAACAATTATATACCTGATAATGTTTCTCCTATACTGTAATAATAGCCTCTTTTGCATCATCTGATATATGAAATTATGATTTGTTTTTTTATGTGGGAATATTTTAGTTTACAATTATTAAGAGTTATGTTTTAAGGGTGGTTTACCTTTCTCAGTGATACCTCCTTATACCTACCCAGTTGTGATACATTTGTTTTCCAGTGAAATTGGGTTCTCCAGGATCAGAGAAAAAAAATGCCTGCTTTCTTCCAGAAATAGCAGCACACCTGTCCATGGGTCATGTTTCTTATTACTGCTCAACTCCATTCAAGTGAATAGGGCTGAGCGTCAAAACCACACATATGGCCTGGTGCTAGTTTTGGAAGAAAACAACCATTTGTTCCGATATCGGACAACCCCATTAACTTAAAAAACCACAGCAGCAGTTATATGCAGCTGAACAGTAAGATATGGGAACACATCCGGTGGGAACCTGCAATTAATGTAAGCACAGAGAAGACAGCACCCTGCGCTTTTTTTCTCTCCTAAAAGTGGAGAAAAATGTCAGTGCATCTTATGGAGGCAAATACTAATGAGCGATTCCATTATGGAAGTAGAGTAGAATTAGGGAGCGGTGAATACAGCGCTTACTGTGCTGGCTCTTTACTCACAGCTTCCTGGTATTCATCTTCCACCCGCGCTGCATAATGTTCTGTGACCTGTGCACAGCATGAGGACCTAGGCACGCTGTGCGACGTTGGGTTATAGGAAGGAGCGATGGATCTTGGGAGCAGCGGCGGGCAACCGGAATATGAGAGGTAAATTGATTATATTTTTTTTTTGTCTTATCTGAGGTCTGATTAAGGCCTCTTTCACACGGGCATTGCGGGTGACGTGCGGGAAAGCATTTTAATGCGATTTGCACGCGCGTGAGAAAAATCGTCATGTTTGGTAGCCAGACCCGAACCTGGACTTCTTCACAGAAGTTCGGGTTTGGGTTAGGTGTTGTGTAGATTTTATTATTTTCCCTTATAACATGGTTATAAGGGAAAATAATAGCATTCTTAATACAGAATGCTAAGTAAATGAGGGATGGATGGGTTAAAAAAAATATATATTAACCCCTTAGGGACGTACCGGTACGTCATGAGTTTAAAGTGAGATCATGGCGCCCCAGGGGTTAATCCGCACAGGAATGATTTCAGCCGGCATCCTGTCACAACGCTTGGGGGCATCCTGTCAGAAACTTTAGTGTGGCACAAATATATATGTATCACCCCCCCTGCACCCCTGCATGATTTTAGCCTGGTGGGAGGGGGGTGTTGCCTCCCGCCGAATAATTGTTGGCTTCTAGTGGGTATACCAGGGTGTCAGCACATTGCTGACACCCTGGTATAAAAGGCTGACATCTGTGAATGGATGTCAGCCATTTAACCCTTTCCATACAGCGGTCCGTACGGATAGCTGTATGGAAAGAATTAACAGTAATATGCGGCTCCCTTCCTCTCCCATCGGGGGGCTGCTGTGCCTATTCAGCCCCCAACAGGATGGGGTGACAGAGGGAGGAAGCCTCAGTCCTTACCCTTTCCCGTCTGCGAAGTTGTGGCCACAACTTTGCAGCGGGGGAAGGTTCCCATGGCAACAGGACGCCTTCTCATATATATTGTACTGTACTGTATTATACAGACATCATACCCACTGGATCTTCAAGAACCAAGTGGGTCTGGGTAAAAAAAATAGTAAGATAAAGTGAAAAAAAAGTGAAAATAAAAAAACACATTTATCACTAATTAAAAATGATCTATAAAACGGTCATGTTACTGTCCCCGCACGGTGAACGCCATAAAAATAAAAAAATAAAAACTATGAGAAAATTGAAATTTTGCCCACCTTAATTCCCCAAAAAGGTAATAAAAGTGATCAAAAAAGTCGCATGTATGCCAAAATAGTGCCAATCAAACCGTCATCTCATCCCGCAAAAAATGAGACCCTACCCAAGATAATCGCCCAAAAACTGAAAAAACTATGGCTCTTAGACTATGGAAACACTAAAACATGATGTTTTTTGTTTCAAAAATGAAATCATTGTGTAAAACTGACATAAATAAAAAAAAGTATACATATTAGATATTTCGCCGTGTCCCTATCGACCGGCTCTATAAAAATATCACATGAGTTAACCCCTCAGGTGACCACCGTAAAAAATAAAAAAATAAAAACGGTTTAAAAAAAGCAATTTTTTGTCATCTTAGGGCCGCTTCACACCGCTCGTGTGAAGCGGCCCTTACGTCACACAAAGTGCAATAGCAAGCGATCAAAAAGTCATATGCACCCCAAAATAGTGCCAATAAAACAGCCATCTCATCCCGCAAAAAATGAGACCCTACTTAAGATAATCGCCCAAAAACTGAAAAAACGATGGCTTTTAGGCTATGGAGACACTAAAGCTTTTTTTGTTTTAAAAATGAAATCAGTGTGTAAAACTTGTATACATATTAGGCATCGCCGCGTCCGTGACAACCTGCTCTATAAAATTACCACATGATCTAACCTTTCAGATGAATGTTGTAAATAACAAAAAAAAAAAACGGTGCCAAAAAAGCTATTTCTTGTTACCTTGCCGCACAAAAAGTGTAATATAGAGCAACCAAAAATCATATGTATCCTAAACTAGTACCAACAAAACTGCGACCTTATCCCGTAGTTTCTAAAATGGGGTCACTTTTTTGGAGTTTCTACTCTAGGGGTGCATCAGGGGGGCTTCAAATGGGACATGGTGTCAAAAAAACCAGTCCAGCAAAATCTGCCTTCCAAAAACCGTATGGCATTCCTTTCCTTCTAAGCCCTGCCGTGTGCCCGTACAGCGGTTTACAACCACATATGAGGTGTTTCTGTAAACTACAGAATCAGGGCCATAAAATATTGAGTTTTGTTTGGCTGTTAACCCTTGCTTTGTTACTTGAAAAAAAATCTTGTATCTCTATTTTCCATTAAATCTTGTGCAACACCTAAAGGGTTAACAAAGTTTGTAAAATCAGTTTTGAATACCTTGAGGGGTGCAGTTTCTTAGATGGGGTCACTTTTAGGGAGTTTCTACTCTAGGGGTGCATCAGGGGGCTTCAAATTGGACATGGTGTAAATAAACCAGTCCAGCAAAATCTGCCTTCCAAAAACCAAACGGCGCACCTTTCACTCTACGCCCCGCTGTGTGGCCGTACAGTAGTTTACGGCCACATATGGGGTGTTACTGTAAATGGCAGAGTCAGGGAAATAAAGATACAGTCTTGTTTGGCTGTTAACCCTTTTTTTGTTAGTGGAAAAAATGGGTTAAAATGGAAAATTAGGCAAAAAAATTAAATTCTCAAATTTCATCCCCATTTGCCAATAACTCTTGTGCAACACCTAAAGGGTTAATGAAGTTTGTAAAATCAGTTTTGAATACCTTGAGGGGTGTAGTTTATAGAATGGGGTCATTTTTGGGTGGTTTCTATTATGTAAGCCTCGCAAAGAGACTTCAGAGCTGTAGTGGTCCCTAAAAATTGGATTTTTGTAAATTTCTGAAAAATTTCAATATTTGCTTCTAAAGTTCTAAACCTTGTAACATCCCCAAAAAATAAAATATCATTCCCAAAATAATTCAAACATGAAGTAGACATATGGGGAATGTAAAGTCATCACCATTTTTGGGGGTATTTCTATGTATTACAGAAGTAGAGAAAATGAAACTTTGAAATTTGCTAATTTTTCAAAAGTTTTGGTAAATTTGGTATTTTTTTATGCAAAAAAATAAAAAATTTGGACTTCATTTTACCAGTATCATGAAGTACAATATGTGACGAAAAAACAAGAATGGCCTGGATAAGTCAAAGCGTTTTAAAGTTATGAGCACTTAAAGTGACACTGGTCAGATTTGCAAAAAATGGCCAAGTCCTTAAGGTGAAATAGGGCTTAGTCCTTAAGGGGTTAAACTCACCTCATTCACTTGTTCGTAAAGCCCGTCTCGTCTTCATTCTTCTTCTTGGAGGACCTGGGAGGAAAAGGACCTTTGGTGACATCACTGTGCTCATCACATGGTGATGGGCCATGTGATGGCTCCACGCTCATCACATAGTCCATCAGCATGGTGATGGACCATGTGATGAGCCCAGCGATGCCACCAAAGGTCCTTTTCCTCCAAGGTCATCAAAGAAGAAGAAAGAAGACGAGCAGGGCAGCGCGAACAAGTGGATGAGGTGAGTTGAATTATTTGTTTTTAACCCCACTATCCCTAATTTACTTAGCATTCTGTAGTAAGAATGCTATTATTTTTCCCTTAAACCATGTTATAAAGGGTCCATTATGGAAGCGCTCATTAGTACCAAAGGACCATGAAGCGGTAAACGCTGTGTACTTACCACTTCCTCGTCCTCGGCTGTGGGCTGTGCAGGGCTGCGCACAGCATGAGGGCGCTCTGTGACCTCACTCTGTGCGTGCCAGTTCAGAGCACAGTCGACTGAGGAGAGAGAAAAATGCAGGCGGCGTCCGTCCAGGAGCAGGAGAGGTAAGTGTTTTTTTATTTTATAAAAAATGTGGCTGCTGGGAGCATAATGGGGGCTAATTGGAGGCATATGGGGGCTAATTGGAGGCATATGGGGCTAATTGGAGGCATATGGGGGCTAATTGGAGGCATATGGAGCTAATTGGAGGCATATGGGGGCTAATTGGAGGCATATGGGGGCTAATTGTAGGCATATGGGGGCTAATGAGGCATATGGGGGCTAATGATGCATAATGGGGGCTAATGAGAGGCATCATGGGGGCTAATTAGACTATGAGGCATATGGGGCTAATAAGGGATAATTGGGGCGAATTAGAGACATAATGGGGCTAATTAGGCATAATTGGGGATAATTAGAGACATAATTGGGGCTAATTAGAGACATAATGGGGGCTAATTAGGCATATGGGGGCTAATAAGAGGCATAATGTGGGCTAATGAGGCATAAGGGCTGATATGGGGGCTAATGAGCGATATGGGGGTGATAAAAGGCATAATGGGTGCTAATAAGAGGAATAATGGGGGCTAATGAGGCATAAGGGCGTATAATGGGGGCTAATGAGGCATAAGGGCTGATATGGGGGTGATGAGAGGCATAATGAGGGCTAATGAGAGGCATAATGTGTCATCCACAGATGCCCCCATAACAGTGTGTCTTCCACAGATCCACCATAACAGTGCGCCTGCGCACTGACGAGAGACAGAAAGAAGGGGAAAGAATCCGCGGAAGCAAGCAAAGGACGGCACAGCAGACAACTGAATAGCTTCTTTCGTAAGTAAATAGTTTTATTATAAATGTATCCCTGCAGACCGCAATTCTCTCGTATTTTGTAATCTTATTTATATATACTAATTTTGTTTTTGCCCCTCCCCCCCCATTTTTGACTGTGGTATCTCATAGAGAAGGGTCCATCCCTCGGGCATCCATATTTCCCCAACAGCATATGTATAGGGGATGTCTTGATGATGCCTGAGAAAGCTACCAGCGTTCATTGTGCTGTTACATAGCACATATATGTTAGAGATGAATTTCTGTAACTTTGCACACTGCTTTGCTACAATAATTATTCATAGAACTGTGAAAGCAAGTGTGGAAAAACTGTGTGAGTGTATCGAGTTGTCATCTATGCAGGTAAGAGTAGACCAAATAATATGACAATGTCAGAAATAATGCCACATCGGCATTTGCAGACTCAACATAGTCTATCTTTGGCCATTTCATGGTGGGTGACTTCTTTAACCACCTCCGGACCGCCTAACGCAGATTCGCGTTCCGGAGGTGGCAGCCCTGCGCACAGTCACGCATATATGCGTCATCTCGCGAGACGCGAGATTTCCTGTGAACGCGCGCACACAGGCGCGCGCGCTCACAGGAACGGAAGGTAAGCGAGTGGATCTCCAGCCTGCCAGCGGCGATCGCTCGCTAGCAGGCTGGAGATCCGAATTTTTTAACCCCTAACAGGTATATTAGACGCTGTTTTCATAACAGCGTCTAATATACCTCCTACCTGGTCCTCTGGTGGTTCCTTTTGTTAGGATCGACCACCAGAGGACTCAGGTAGGTCAGTACAGTCGCACCAAACACCACACTACACTACAGTACACTACACCCCCCCCCCGTCACTTATTAACCCCTTATAAACCCCTGATCACCCATGATCACCCCATATAAACTCCCTGATCACCCCCTGTCATTGATCACCGCCCTGTCATTGATCACCCCCCTGTCAGGCTCCGTTCAGACGTCCGTATGATTTTTACGGATCCACGGATACATGGATCGGATCCGCAAAACGCATACGGACGTCTAAATGGAGCCTTACAGGGGGGTGATCAATGACAGGCGGGTGATCACCCATATACACTCCCTGATCACCCCCTGTCATTGATCACCCCCCTGTCATTGATCACCCCCCTGTAAGGCTCCATTCAGACGTCCGCATGATTTTTACGGATCCATGGATACATGGATCGGATCCGCAAAACACATGCGGACGTCTGAATGGAGCCTTACAGGGGGGTGATCAATGACAGGCGGGTGATCACCCATATACACTCCCTGATCACCCCCTGTCATTGATCACCCCCCTGTCATTGATCACCCCCCTGTAAGGCTCCATTCAGACGTCCGCATGATTTTTACGGATCCATGGATACATGGATCGGATCCGCAAAACACATGCGGACGTCTGAATGGAGCCTTACAGGGGGGTGATCAATGACAGGCGGGTGATCACCCATATACACTCCCTGATCACCCCCTGTCATTGATCACCCCCCTGTCATTGATCACCCCCCTGTAAGGCTCCATTCAGACGTCCGCATGATTTTTACGGATCCATGGATACATGGATCGGATCCGCAAAACACATGCGGACGTCTGAATGGAGCCTTACAGGGGGTGATCAATGACAGGCGGGTGATCACCCATATACACTCCCTGATCACCCCCCTGTCATTGATCACCCCCCTGTAAGGCTCCATTCAGACGTCCGCATGTGTTTTGTGGATCCGATCCATGTATCCATGGATCCGTAAAAAATCATGCTGATGTCTGAATGGAGCCTTACAGGGGGGGTGATCAGTGACAGGGGGGTGATCACCCTGATCACCCCCTGTCATTGATAACCCCCCTGTAAGGCTCCATTCAGACGTCCGCATGTGTTTTGTGGATCCGATCCATGGATCCATGGATCCGTAAAAAATCATGCGGATGTCTGAATGGAGCCTTACAGGGGGGGTGATCAGTTACAGGGGGGTGATCACCCTGATCACCCTGATCACCCCCTGTCATTGATAACCCCCCTGTAAGGCTCCATTCAGACGTCCGCATGTGTTTTGTGGATCCGATCCATGCATCCATGGATCCGTAAAAAATCATGCGGATGTCTGAATGGAGCCTTACAGGGGGGGTGATCAGTGACAGGGGGGTGATCAGTGACAGGGGGGTGATCCGGGAGTCTATATGGGTCATTGATCACCCCCCCTGTCATTGATCACCCCCCCTATCATTGATCACCCCCCCCCCCCCCCTGTAAGGCTCCATTCAGACATTTTTTTTGGCACAAGTTAGCGGAAATTTTTTGTTTGTTTTTGTTTTTGTTTTTTCTTACTAAGTCTCATATTCTACTAACTTGTGTCAAAAAATAAAATCTCACATGGACGCACCATACCCCTCACGGAATCCAAATGCGTAAAAATTTTTAGACATTTATATTCCAGACTTCTTCTCACGCTTTAGGGCCCCTAAAAAGCCAGGGCAGTATAAATACCCCACATGTGACCCCATTTCGGAAAGAAGACACCCCAAGGTATTCGCTGAGGGGCATATTGAGTCCATGAAAGATTGAAATTTTTGTCCTAAGTTAGCGGAAAGTGAGACTTTGTGAGAAAAAAAACAAAAAAAATCAATTTCCGCTAACTTATGCAAAAAATTAAAAATTTCTAGGAACTCGCCAGGCCCCTCATTGAATACCTTGGGGTGTCTTCTTTCCAAAGTGGGGTCACATGTGGGGTATTTATACTGCCCTGGCTTTTTAGGGGCCCGAAAGTGTGAGAAGAAGTCTGGGATCCAAATGTCTAAAAATGCCCTCCTAAAAGGAATTTGGGCCCCTTTGCACATCTAGGCTGCAAAAAAGTGTCACACATCTGGTATCGCCGTACTCAGGAGAAGTTGGGGAATGTGTTTTGGGGTGTCATTTTACATATACCCATGGTGGGTGAGAAAAATATCTTGGTCAAATGCCAACTTTGTATAAAAAAATAGGAAAAGTTGTCTTTTGCCAAGATATTTCTCTCACCCAGCATGGTTATATGTAAAATGGCACCCCAAAACACATTCCCCAACTTCTCCTGAGTACGGCGATACCAGATATGTCACACTTTTTTGCTGCCAAGGTGGGCAAAGGGGCACATATTCCAAAGTGCACCTTTCAGATTTTGCAGGCCATTTTTTACACATTTTGATTGCAAGGTACTTCTCACACATTTGGGCCCCTAAATTGCCAGGGCAGTATAACTACGCCACAAGTGACCCCATTTTGGAAAGAAGACACCTCAAGGTATTCCGTGAGGGGCACGGCGAGTTCCTAGAATTTTTTATTTTTTGTCACAAGTTAGCGGAAAATGATGATTTTTCTTTTTTTTTTCTTTTTTCCTTACAAAGTCTCATATTCCACTAACTTGCGACAAAAAATAAAAGATTCTAGGAACTCGCCATGCCCCTCACGGAATACCTTGGGGTGTCTTCTTTCCAAAATGGGGTCACTTGTGGCGTAGTTATACTGCCCTGGCAATTTAGGGGCCCAAATGTGTGAGAAGTACCTTGCAATCAAAATGTGTAAAAAATGGCCTGCAAAATCTGAAAGGTGCACTTTGGAATATGTGCCCCTTTGCCCACCTTGGCAGCAAAAAAGTGTCACACATCTGGTATCGCCGTACTCAGGAGAAGTTGGGGAATGTGTTTTGGGGTGTCATTTTACATATACCCATGGTGGGTGAGAAAAATATCTTGGTCAAATGCCAACTTTGTATAAAAAAATAGGAAAAGTTGTCTTTTGCCAAGATATTTCTCTCACCCAGCATGGTTATATGTAAAATGGCACCCCAAAACACATTCCCCAACTTCTCCTGAGTACGGCGATACCAGATGTGTGACACTTTTTTGCTGCCAAGGTGGGCAAAGGGGCACATATTCCAAAGTGCACCTTTCAGATTTTGCAGGCCATTTTTTACACATTTTGATTGCAAGGTACTTCTCACACATTTGGGCCCCTAAATTGCCAGGGCAGTATAACTACGCCACAAGTGACCCCATTTTGGAAAGAAGACACCCCAATGTATTCCGTAAGGGGCATGGCGAGTTCCTAGAATTTTTTATTTTTTGTCGCAAGTTAGTGGAATATGAGACTTTGTAAGAAAAAAATAAATAAAAAAAAAATCATCAGCATTTTCCGCTAACTTGTGACAAAAAATAAAAAGTTCTATGAACTCACTATGCCCATCAGCGAATACCTTAGGGTGTCTACTTTCCGAAATGGGGTCATTTGTGGGGGTTTTCTACTGTTTGGGCATTGTAGAACCTCAGGAATCATGACAGGTGCTCAGAAAGTCAGAGCTGTTTCAAAAAGCGGAAATTCACATTTTTGTACCATAGTTTGTAAATGCTATAACTTTTACCCAAACCATTTTTTTTTTTTGCCCAAACATTTTTTTTTTTTATCAAAGACATGTAGAACAATAAATTTGGCGAAAAATTTATATATGGATGTCGTTTTTTTTGCAAAATTTTACAGCTGAAAGGGAAAAATGTCATTTTTTTGCAAAAAAATCGTTACATTTTGATTAATAACAAAAAAAGTAAAAATGTCAGCAGCAATAAAATACCACCAAATGAAAGCTCCATTAGTGAGAAGAAAAGGAGGTAAAATTCATTTGGGTGGTAAGTTGCATGACCGAGCAATAAACGGTGAAAGGAGTGTAGTGCCGAAGTGTAAAAAGTGCTCTGGTCATGAAGGGGGTTTCACCTAGCGGGGCTGAAGTGGTTAAGCAGCATGGTCTCTTGTATTTTGTTGGTAGCATGACCTAGTGCTGCCTAGTTGAGGTTAATCCTACTGACAGGGCTTGTGATGCCGCTCATTTTCCTACTTTTTTTGCAGTCATTAAATGCTCACTGAGCTCTTTAAAAAGACACACACGCAACTGAAGTTAAAGGCTTGTTCAGACTTGTCATCCAGCTGCTTGCAACCATAGTGTATTCGTGGCTGGACATAATGATAGATTTCATTGTCTTGTGCATAGCAAATAGTGTTACAATGCCATAAATCATATTAGGCCAACATTTACATTTCTATTTTTTTTATAATTCCCAAGCTTTTTAAAGTGGTTGTCCCATGAAAAATATAGTTTTTAAAAACCACCTGGAACTGAATACTTTTGTAATTGCCAGGGGCGGATTAAGTGCACGATAGGCCCGGGGCTGTCTACTCAACTCGGTAAGTTTAATTTTTTTTTCTGTATGAAGAGGCTGTGGTGCTTCGTGAGGGCCACAGTCTCTTCCTAGGCCATATGACATCACATTCATCGTTCACAGGGTCTAGGTGGAGCTCAGTCCCATCTGCGTGATTGGGGCTGAGCTGCAATACCAAGCGCAGTGCTATCCAAATGGACAGCACAGTGCTTGGTAAGGAGAAAAGAGGCTGCGGCGCTGACCGGAACATCGCGGTCTCCTCAAACAGCTGATTAGTTTCTCATAACTCTCTGAGTACAGATGTCATAGATGTTACCTGCAGTCCTATGTAACACCCCACATAACACAGTGAACTATTGTGTTATGTGAGGGTGTTACATAGGACTGCATGGAACATGACTACATTATCTGCACACAGAAAGTTATCACTGTTATCTGGGCTGTTACATAGGACTGCAGGTGACAAAAATTTTAGTTGCCAAATTTAAAATACATACTTTTATAATGTTAAAGACTTGGAGGAGAAGAGACGCAGGTCACAGTAATGAGTTAGCTCTACATATAGGGGGATACAGCACCACATACCTCTTGCATCCAGTGACTTCTCCTGTCATGTAGATCTTCTCTTTCCTCTTCTCCTCTGTTTGACCCAGAACGCCATGACAAATTATTTCAGCCGCATCTCTTCTCTACAGAGTTTGTTACACAGATATGTTAAATTTCTTATAATTGGGGTCATTTATCAAACTGGTGTAAAGTACAACTGTCTTAGTTGCCGATAGCAACTAATCAGTTTCCACCTTTCATTTTCCAGAGGAGCTGTCAAAAATGAAAGATGGAATCTGGTTGCTATGGGCTACTAAGCCAGTTCAACTTTACACCAGTTTGATAAATTGTTCCAAAGGTCCCTATAATGTCTACAGCAGTTATAATGTCCCCTAGAGTGCCCCCAGTAATAATAACACCCTATATTTTGCTCCAGGTAATAATGCCTGTATAGTGTCCCCAAAAATAATGTCCCCTAATAGCAACGCCCCCACACAATAATTTCCCCCACACTGCCCCCCTATAGGTATAGTAATTTTCCTCACACTACCCCCATATTAGTAATTTCCCCCACACTGCCCCATGTAGTAGTTTGCCCCCGCAAAGTAATGTGCCCCCCACACTGCCCCATCAAGTAATAACCCCCCAAACTGCCCCCATCAAGTAATTTGCCCCCGCACTGCCCTCCATTAAGTAATTTGCCCACACACTGCCCTTCATTAAGCAATTTGCCCCCAATTGAGTAATTTGCCCCCGCACTGCCCTCCATTAAGTAATTTGCCCACACACTGCCCTTCACTAAGTAATTTGCCCCCACACTGCCCCCAATTAAGTAATTTACCCCATGGAAACATTTGCCCCCCACTGTCCTTGCAGTAATATGACCTCCTCTGCCCCCCAAAGTTGGCACACACACACACACACAAAATAAGAAAAGGCTAATACTATACTTACCCGTGTCCGGAATGGTGAGGCAGGCGCGCGTACATCAAAGCCCTGCGTGCGACACTACACAGGCGCGCAATGACGTCATCACGCACACTGCGCAATGACTTCACCACGCATGCCACGCTTTTACCACCACATAGGCCTCAGGCCTACTAGGCCTGAAGCCTATGGCGGTGATAGGTGGCGGGGGAGGGAACTATGTGCTCCTGTGCACCGCCGCAGTATGTGGGCGTTTGTGTCAGCATTGGGCCCTCCCAGCGATGCCGGGCCCGGGGCAGCCGACCTAAACGCCCCACTGGAAATTGCATGTAATAAAAAATGTAGTATAGCCACTGTGTTATAAGTGGGGGACATGAACATGTGGAGTCACTGTGGGTAGAAATACATAAAGGCAAAAATAATAATAAATTACTAAAACTAGTTTATTATAAACCACCTAATATACTACTAAACGAGATAGACGAGGCGGCAAATCATAATGAGGTTGTTATTATGGGGGACGTCAACTACCCACATATAAACTGGGAAACTGAAACCTGTACATCTCATAAAGGAAACAGGTTCTTGCAATAACCAAAGACAATTACCTTTCCCTAACTGGTTCAGAACCCAACTAGAGGGACGACCATACTGGACTTAGTATTAACCAATAGACCTGACAGAACACCAGATGTGCAGGTTGGGGGACACCTAGAAAATAGTGACCATATAAGTAATAACCTTCCTTTATCCTTCAAATGAGCGTTTCTACGGGGAGGAACAAAAATACCAAACTTCAAAAAAGCAAAATTTAGCCAACTAAGAGAGGCCATAGGCGTAACTAACAGGGACAAAATCCTCAAAAATATAAATACCGCCACAAAATGGGATATTTTTAAAAGCATCCTAAAATCTAATTGTGAGAGGTACATACCGTATGGGAATAAAAGGTTAAGGAACAAAAAGAAACCAATGTGAATAAGTAGAACGGTAAAGAAAGCAATAAATGACTAAAAGAAAGCATTTAAATCCCTAAAACAGGATGGTAGCGAGGAAGCACTGAAAAAGCACTAAGGAAAAAAATAGAATATGTAAAAAACGAATAAAAGCCGCCAAACTATAGACCGAGAGATTAATTGCCAAAGATCAAAACTAACCCTAAATGTTCTTCAATTATATAAATGGTAAAAAGTATAAATTTGAAGGTGTCAGCCCTCTACAGAGCAATAAGGGGGAAGTTGCAGAGAGCAACGAGGAGAACTGTATTCACTGGAGGAAAATAAACTGTCAGATGAAATGCAGAATGTAAAAGTAGATTCCCCATTAAAAGTGCCCTGTCTGACCCAGGAAGAAGTACAACAGCGACTTAAAAAGATAAAAAATAGACAAATCGCAAGGACCAGATGGCATACCCATATCCTAAGAGAATTATGAAATGTCATAGCCAGATCCTTATTTCAGATATTTACAGACTTTATACTGACAGGGAGTGTTCCACAGGATTGGCGCATAGCAAATGTGGTGCCAATATTCAAAAAGGGTGCAAAAACAGAACCCGGAATCTATAGGCCGGTAAGTTTAACATCTGTTGTGGGTAAACTGTTTGAAGGTTTTCTAAGAGATGCTATCTCGGAGGATCTCAATGAAAACAAGCAAATAACCCCCCATATCAGGATGGCTTCATTAGGGATCGGTCATGTCAAACTAATTTAATCAGTTTCTATGAGGAGGTAAGTTCTAGACTTGACAAGTGGTGAATCAATGGATGTCGTATATCTGGACATCTCCAAAGCATTTGACACTGTACCACATAAAAGGTTAGTATATAAAATGAGATTGCTCGGACTGGGAAGAAAATGTCTGTAAGTGGGTAAGTAACTGGCTCAGTAATAGAAAACAGAGGGTGGTTATTAATGGTACACACTCAGATTGGGTCACTGTCACTAGCAGAGTACCTCAGGGGTCAGTACTGGGCCCTATCCTCTAAAAGGAGATTTTTTGTGAAACTCACCTGTAAAATATTTTTCTCGTCTTTTCCATTGGGGGACACAGACCATGGGTATAGCTTAGGCCACCACTAGGAGGAGACACTATGCAAATAAGAAAAAACAGCTCCTCCTCTACTGGCTATACCCCCATTCCCCAACAGGAGGATCTGAGTGTGTGCAAAAGCAGTAGGAGAAGGAGACCAAAACCAAATATTAACACAGAAAAACCGAACTGAGGAATAGCGCCATCGGGCCGTTAACCATAAGGTCCAAATAGAATAGAACCAACCCCTCCTGCAATAGACAAGAATGGGTGGGAGCTGTGTCCCCCAATGGAAAAGACGAGAAAAAAGATTTTACAGGTGAGTTTCACAAAAAATCTCCTTTTCTCGCCCATTCCATTGGGGGACACATAGCATGGGACGTCCTAGAGCAGTCCATGGGGTGGGAAGACCAGCACCTCCAGAGGGAAACGTCCAACAGTTAAACAGGAACCACAGCCTGCAATACTTTGCGACCTAGGGCAGCATCAGCTGACGCCAGAGAGTGCAGCTGGTAGAAGTTGGTAAAGGTATGTAAGGACGACCAGGTGGCCGCCTTACAAAGTTGTGATGTAGAGGCTCGATTGCGCCTAGCCCAGGAGGCCCCCACCGCCCTGGTGGAGTGCGCAGTAACCCCCGCTGGGGGAACCCTACCCCGGGACCGATAGGCCATGGCAATAGTCGACCGAATCCACCGAGCCACAGTGGCCTTGGAGGCCGCCAGACCCTTACGAGGCCCCTCGGGAACCACAAAAAGGGAGTCCGAGCGGCAAAATGAGGCAGTAACCGTCAGGTACACCCGCAAAGCACGGACAACATCCAGAGAATGGAGAGAGCGCTCCTTAGGGTTCGCGGGACAAAAGGAGGGCAGAATTATGTCCTCATTAAGGTGGAAGGCAGAGAACACCTTGGGCAAAAAAGAAGGGACTGGACGCAGTACCACCTTATCATTGTGGAAGACCAAAAAGGGCTCCTTAGAGGAAAGGGAAGCCAGCTCCGATACCCTCCTGATAGACGTGATGGCCACCAAAAAGACCACCTTCCAGGTGAGAAGACTCAGGGAAATTTCCCTCAGGGGCTTAAAGGGAGCCGTCTGGAGAGAAGACAGAACCAGGTTCAGATCCCAGGGGGGCAGGGGAGGGACATACGGAGGGACCGAATGCACCACCCCCTGTAGGAAGGTCCGCACCAGACCGAGCAGAGCCAGAGACCGCTGAAAGAAAATGGACAGAGCGGAGACCTGGCCCTTCAGAGAGCTCAGGGACATTCCCATCTAAAGGCCCGA
Organism: Bufo gargarizans; assembly: GCF_014858855.1. Classification (NCBI taxonomy): domain Eukaryota; kingdom Metazoa; phylum Chordata; class Amphibia; order Anura; family Bufonidae; genus Bufo; species Bufo gargarizans. The sequence continues at coordinate 147,684,316 of NC_058085.1, read as the reverse complement.
CTGGAGAAAGGAGAGGACCACCGGAACTCGCAAAAGACAAGAAAGGCCTTCCAGGTACGATAGTATATCCGGGAGGAAGCTGGTTTCCTGGCTTTTATCATGGTCTTCACGACAGAGTCTGAGAAGCCCCCCTTCTTAAAGATGGAGGTAGGCGGATCTGAGAGTCCAGACCCCTCGATGTCCTGTCCCAGAAGGACAGGATCGCCTGTTGTAGAGGCCGAGTGTGAAACTGGGCAAAGGGGACTGCCTCGAAGGAGGCCACCATAAGCCCCAGAACCTGCATGCACTCCCGGATGGAGATACACGGGGAATGCAGAAAGCGAGACACCGACTCCCGTATCCGAGAGAACTTGTAATCCGGCAGGAATACCCGGGCTGTAGTGGTGTTCAGAATCATCCCCAGGAAGGTCACCCTCTGGAAAGGTTGGAGAGAGGACTTCGGGAAGTTGATCAGCCAGCCAAACTGTTGCAGAGTCTGAACAGTGATCCTGACGCTGTCTTCGGCCTGGGGACGAGAGGGAGCCTTTATCAGTATGTCGTCCAGGTAGGGCAACAGAGATATGCTCCTGGTGCGGAGAAGCGCCATGAGCGGCACCAAGATCTTTGTGAATACCAGCGGGGATGTGGCCAGCCCAAAGGGAAGGGCGACGAACTGATAGGGAAGAGACCGCTTGTAAAAGGGCCGCGGCCCGGGCCGGATTCCCCGGGAACCGAGAAGGAAAGAAACGTTCCGGAGGTCTGGAAGCGAATTCTATCTGGTAACCGGAAGTTACAATTTCCAGGGCCCAGGCGTCTTGAACGTGATCGCTCCAGACTTGCTGAAAGGAGAGCAGACGTTACCCCACCACAGGCGGTGGGGGCGTCCCTTCAGGCGGAGGACTGCTTAGGAGCTGCAGGGCGGGCAGAACTCCCCTGGAATTGTGCCCGCGTGCGCCAGGAAGGCTGAGGCTTAAAGGAAGGCTTCTTGCGGGAGTCCTGAGAGCCGCCGCAGGAGGGGGCTGTCGCAGACCTGGAGGAGGAAAAGCGCCGAAAGGACTGGTTTCTAGAGCCAGAGGGGCAAGCTCAGAAGGCACGCTTGGATCTAGATTGGGGCAGGTGTGTGCTCTTACCCCCTGTAGCGTCAGAGATAATCTCGTCCAGCTTAGCACCGAAGAGCCTGGAACCCGCAAAGGGAAGGTTAGTGAGGGAGCGCTTGGAGGAAGCATCGGCGTCCCAGACCTTTAACCAGACCTACCTGCGCTGCGTGATCGAGACGCGCGCAAAGAGAGTGCTCACGTCCAATGAGGCCTTACAGAGGAATGTTGTCGCCTGGGACATCTGGAGGACTAAGTTCAGGGTGTCCGCAGAGGCATCCTGCTCCGCGAGGTCCTGATGATGGCCCTGCAACCACACTGAAAGCGCCCTGGCTACCCAGGCCGAGGCGAACATGGGCCGCAGGCCTGTGCCCTTCAGAGTGAAAATGGCTTTGGAAAGAGTCCAGACGCCTGTCAACGGAGTCCTGTTAGGAGGACCTGTCCAGGACCGGTATTGCTGTGTTCTTAGCCAATCTGGCCACCGGCGGGTCGACCTTAGGAGGAGAAGATCACGGCTGCACGTTATCTGCTGGGAAAGGATAAAGAGTATCCATGCACCTTGTGGCAGAAAAACGGTGATTAGGGCGCTCCCAGGCCTTAGAAAAGACCTTGGCGAACTTGCCATGAATGGGAAATGTGACTGCCTCTGGTTTCCTGGAATGGAAAAGGGGGAATTCTTGGCTACTACTGGGAGATGGTTCCCCCTGGATGTCAAAGGTGTCACGGACCGCTGTGACCAAATCTGCCACCATGGTGGAGAGCTTAGGCGAGGGTTCCGACTCTGTGTCCTCGTCCGAGCCGGACCTTTCCCCTTCAGACCTGTAATCCCTGCGAGGGGAAGAGACTGAACAGGCGAGGGGGGGGGGGGGGGAGCAGAGTAATCCGAGGAGGGATGCTGCTGCTTACGCTGCCTCTTAACGATCGTCCTCTGTGGAGGGCACTGCGAGGTGGAGCAGTGCTAACCACAGGATCAGTGGCTGCCATGCATTCCATAAAAGCCATGGCCGCGCGCGAGACTTGGGCCAAGTCTGCAGCCGCCCTAGATATGGCAGAGGCCCAGGAGGGCTCCGAAGGGGCGGTGGAGGGACTGGGCTGGATTGGTGGAGGGGGAGGATGATCCTGTCCTGAGGCAAGGCAAGAGTCACAGGATCCTGAAACAGATAGTGGCAGGGAGCATACCTTACAGGATCCCAGTGGGACCCCTGAGTTGCCGCTTTAGATTTTTGGGGAGCCCTAGGTCTAGGCATGATGGCGACAATCCCCGAGTCAGGGTCTCCAAAAGCTTTGCAGAACGCTACAGTCCTACCGTGACCTGTGAGGAGCTGGAGGAGCAGCCAGGAGTGGAGAAGCGCTGAGGCAAAGCGGAAGCCCCGGAGCAGACGCGACAGACTCCGCCCCCAGTCATGTCTCAGATTGCGCGAAAATCGCGCATGCGCGGGAAATATGAAAAGGCAGGCCCTGGCTCCGAAAATGGCGTCCACCGCCAGGAATGAAGGAGTTAAAAAACCCTCCGCGAAAATGGGAAAAGGCGCAGCAGCAAGACGCTGCAACTAGCCACAGCCCCAAAAAGGAATCCCTCCTCCCCCTCAACCCAGCAGGCCCACCCTGATCCACAGGCAAGCCCCAAAGAAGCATGCACTCCCCGCGTCACACAGCTAGAACGGGGGGAGGGGGAGATTGCAGGAGAGCCGTTGTACTTATCCGAGTCCTGCAGTCTTCACCCTCTGTTCTGGACCAGCGGGGTCACATCTTCAGTCATCTGGCACAAGGAGTGGCAGTGATCTGGATAGAGGGCAGGACTAGGTGACCCCGGATCTGGTAGGCCACCGGAGCTGCAGGTCGAGGCCGGTTCCACTTATCTTCTGGGGGGAAGGAGAGGTAGCCGGGGACGTCCATTCGACCCCATCGCTCGCTCCACTGAGAGACCAGGGATGCACCATGCGACCCTGCGTCCTCAGTTGAGAAAAAACAAACAAACAGGAGAAGAGAAAAACTGCAGGAGTGTACCTTCTTATCCGACACTAAGCTAAAACTGAGGTCCTCCTGTTGGGGCATGGGGGTATAGCCAGTGGAGGAGGAGCTGTTTTTTCTTATTTGCATAGTGTCTCCTCCTAGTGGTGGCCTAAGCTATACCCATGGTCTGTGTCCCCCAATGCAATGAGCGAGAAAATAAATTTATTAATGATCTTGTAGAAGGCTTGCACAGTAAAATATAATTTTTTGGAAGAAGAGGACAGTATACTGCTACAAATGGATCTGGATAGATTGAGGCTTGGGCAGAGAAGCGACAGATGAGGTTTAACACTGACAAATGTAAGGTAGGAATAATATTAGTCACCCGTACATACTAAATGGTAAAATACTGGGCAACACTGACATGGAAAAGGACCTAGGAATTTTAATAAACAGCAAACTAAGCAGCAAAAACCAGTGTCAGGCAGCTGCTGCCAAGGCCAAAAGATAATGGGTTGCATCTAAAGGGGCATAGATGCCCATTATGAGAACATAGTCCTGCCACTTTACAAATCACTAGTCAGACCACACATGGAGTACTGTGTACAGTTCTGAGCTCCTGTGAACAAGGCAGACATAGCAGAGCTGGAGATGGTTCAGAGGAGGGCAACTAAAGTAATAACTGTAATGGGGCAACTACAGTACCCTGAAAGAGGGTAGATCTAATTACTATATATAAAAATATATCAAGGGACAGTACAGAGATTTCTCCCATCATCTATTTATCTCCAGGACTGTGACTGTGAGGAGGGGACATCCTCCATCTAAAGGAAAGAAGGTTTGTACACAAACAAAGAAGATGATTTTTTATGGTAAGAGCAGTGAGACTATGGAACTCTCTGCCTGAGGAGGTGGTGATGGTGAGTACAATAAAGGAATTCAAAAGGGGCTTGGATGAATTTCTGGAGTGTAATAATATTACAGGCTATAGCTACTAGAGAGGGGTCGTTGATCCAGGGAGTTATTCCGATTGCCGGATTGGAGTCTGGAAGGAATTTTTTCCTCCCTTAATCTGTTCCGGACACAGGGCGTACAGGTACACCCTGATGTCCTAAGGACACGTCCTGTGTATTTCCGATCACCGCCGCGCGGTGGGCGGTGATTGGGGCAAGGTGCCTGCTCAAATCATTGTGCACGCACCTTGGGTCAATGCGCGGGGGGGGTCCCCTGACTGTGCCGGCGCTTTTACATGTTGCGGGCGGCGGTGCCATCGGGTCCCCGTGGGGCTGGAGGGGGGACCCGATGGCATGGAAGGCAGCGCGATGCCTTCCTGAGGCATCGGCGCTGCCTTCCTGTGATGAGCCGGTGAGATCCAGTCCCCTGGATTTCACAGGCTGGAAGCCCTATGAGTAATACACAGTGTATTACTCATACAGCCAATGCATTCCAATACAGAAGTATTGGAATGCATTGGAAAGTAAAAAAAAAAGTTGAAAAAAAAGTCCCCCCCATCCCAAAAATTAAAATTTTAAAGTAAAAATAAACAAAAATGTCATTTTCTCCAAATAAAGTAAAAAAATATTGGTAAAAATTTTGGGGAAAAAAAGAAAAAGTAGACATATTAGTTATCGCTGCGTCCGTATCGACTGGCTCTATAAACATATGACATGACCTAACCCCTCAGATGAACACTGTAAAAAAAAAAAAAAAAATGTGCTAAATAAACCATTTTTTGTCACCTTACATCACAAAAAGTACAACAGCAAGCAATCAAAAAGGCGTATGCCCACGAAAATAGTACCAATCTGTCACCTCATCCCGCAAAAAATGAGCCCCTACCTAAGACAATCGCCAAAAAAATAAAAAAAAATATGGCTCAGAATATGGAGACACAAACATTTTTTTTATTTTAAAAAAGCTGTTATCATGTAAAACTTACATAAATGAAAAAAAGGATACATATTAGGTATCGCCGCATCCGTAATAACCTGCTCTATAAAAATATCACATGACCTAACCCCTCAAATGAACACCGTAAAAAAAAAAACGGTAGCATTTTTTGTCACCTTAAATCACAAAAAATGTAATAGCAAGCGATCAAAAAGTCATACGCACGCCAAAATAGTACCAATCAAACAGTCATCTCATCCCGCAAAAATGATAGCCTACCCAAGATAATCGCCCAAAAACTGAAAAAAACTATGGCTCTCAGACTATGGAGACACTAAAACATTATTTTTTTTGTTTAAAAAATGAAATCATTGTGTAAAACTTACATAAATAAAAATAGTATACATATTAGGTATCGTCGCGTCCTTGACAACCTGGTCTATAAAAATACTACATGATCTAACCTGTCAGATGAATGCTGTAAATAACAAAAAATAAAAACTGTGCCAAAACAGCTATTTCTTGTTACCTTGCTTCACAAAAAGTGTAATAGAGCAACCAAAAATCATATGTACCCTAAACTAGTACCAACAAAACTACCACCCTATCCCGTAGTTTCTAAAAGGGGGTCACTTTTTTGGAGTTTCTACTCTAGGGGTGCATCAGGGGGGCTTCAAATGGACATGGTGTCAAAAAAACAGTCCAGCTAAATCTGCCTTCCAAAAACCGTATGGCATTTCTTTCCTTCTGCGCCCTGCCGTGTGCCCGTACAGTAGTTTACGACCACATATGGGGCGTTTCTGTAAACTACAGAATCAGGGCCATAAATATTGAGTTTGGTTTGGCTCCTAACCCTTGCTTTGTAACTGGAAAAATTTTTTATAAAATGGAAAATCTGCCAAAAAAGTGAAATTTTTAAATTGTATCTCTATTGGTGGTTTATATTATGTAAGCCTCACAAAGTGACTTCAGACCTGAACTGGTCCCTAAAAATTGGGTTTTGAAAATTTCAAGATTTGCTTCTAAACTTCTAAGCCTTGTAACATCCCCCATTAACTAAAATGTCATTCCCAAAATGATCCAAACATGAAGTAGACATATGGGGAATGTAAAGTAATAACTATTTTTGAAGGTATTACTATGTATTATAGTAGTCGAGAAATTGAAACTCGGAAATTTGCAAATTTTTTGAAAATTTCTGTAAATTTTTTTTTTTTTTTATAAATAAAAATGATTTTTATTTTTTTTACTTCATTTTACCAGTGTCATGAAGTACAATATGTGATGAAAAAACAATCTCAGAATGGCCTGGATAAGCCAAAGCGTTTTAAAGTTATCACCACATAAAGTGACACGTCAGATTAGCAAAAATCGGCCTGGGCTTTAAGGTGAAAAATGGCTCGGTAGTGATGGTGTTAAATCAAGCATGGACTGAATTACTTAGTGGTGAAATACTTTATGTGACACTGGCTTTTTTTCGGAAAATTTATGGGCGATTGTATGCGCCCTCTTGTGGTATGGGCCGAATTACCGTACTTTTCGCCCTATGAGACGCACCGGCCCATAAGACGCACCTAGGTAGGGAGGAAAATAAGAAAAAAAATATTTTTAACCAAAAGGTGTGCTGTGTGTTTGGTGGGTTTGGAACTAATGGTGGTCTGTGGATGGCACTATTACTGGGGATCTGTGGATGACGGACACTGTTATGGGGGATCTGTGGATGACGGACACTGTTATGGGGGATCTGTGGATGACGGACACTGTTATGGGGGGATCTGTGGATGACGGACACTGTTATGGGGGGGATCTGTGGATTACGGACACTGTTATGGGGGGATCTGTGGATGACGGACACTGTTATGGGGGGGATCTGTGGATGACGGACACTGTTATGGGGGGGATCTGTGGATAACTGACACTGTTATGGGGGGTGTGCCGGCATACATACATAATTCCTCTGGGTAGCCATCTTATATGCTTCTGGCCTATGTAAAAAACCAGTGAACTCTCATCTTCTTGAAGCCTGGGTTACCTATGATATAGATGGACACTTTTATTACCACTACTCTGTAAGGCCAGCAATAAAAGGTCATAAAAGCTATACCAGGCCCAGCTCGCTGTCAAGCCTGGCTGGAGCGTGACGTCATTAATTTCCAGGTCTGGTTTGAGGAGAGCTAATAGCCCTTAATTAGCTCTGGGCATAAAACCAGTCCACTTTCATATTTCATTTATGAATCAACTTATGCCCTTTCTGACACCAGATCCAGGCTCTACAGAGTATTGTGGTTAATTGGGTATCCAATATGACTAGAGGATGTGATTCCTTAGCTGACCTATGGGTGGTAGAAGAACTACAGGTCCCAGCATTACTGTGTGTGGTCTCATTCTGTAGGTAAATAAATAAGGATCGCAAATATGTATTCTGTATAACAATATGCCGATGTATCAAGGAGATACGGGCTTAAGTATAATCCTCCTTGTAGGAACTGAACTTTGATGGGGTCATAAAACACTTGGGGGCAATCCCTAGGATTGACAGTCACTCTGCTGCCATTGGCTGACAGGAGTAAGTCTCCTGCCCATGGCAGAGTTCATAAAAATCCATGCACAAGGACAGAGGAGTGAGACCCATGGAACATCACCAGACACTTAATTGGACATTGACGGCATATCCCTGTATCAGAAGAACTTTGAGGGTCTCCCCTGATACATACTGAAAAGGGGTTTGCAAGGATTCAAAAAGGACATATGAACGACCATCTGAAACCCAGAGAAACTAAGTATTCTTTCATCTTTTTCCCTTTCATTTGAACTGTCGTGATTATTTATATTGTTATTATTATTCTGTAGTTTTATAGTCATTTTCATTAGACTTGTATGCCCTGCTTTTTACCTCTTATTAAAGATTATAAAATCTAAGTAGCCAAGTCTTCCATATTCTAAGCTGCTGAACAACGTACCTTGCCGTTGAAGAGACGTTACCAGGTAGTTACTTAAATTGCATTTAGGAATTGTAGTTGGGGGTGATTGACTGCGGTTGGTCAGTAAGTGATATCCGGTTCATCCACTGATCTGTGTGATAGTGAATTACCCGGATAGTCGGCTCGTGGACCGGGAACCCACGTGGTGGCAGTTACCGAAGTGTAGTGGGGGGGTGTTAGCCGAATGGTAATACCCCGGTCACGTGAGGTCTCTGTGTGTGCGCAGACTCCGTCACAGACCACTACGTCAGAGCTGTGGGATCCGGAGCGGTCGGATCCATAGTTCGTGACATTTTTCTGGTGGCAGCTTACGGGATTCTGCATGCTTAGAATATTAGTGCATGAAGTTATGTCCATAACTCTGTACTAAAGGATTGAAAAATTCTGGAAGACGAAGCACAGTGCATTAGTTTTGATAGAATAATAATTCACGACAGTACCCTCCCCTCTCTCTTGTTTTCTGTCCTATCTTTTATTTGGCAATAATGTCCGAATCCGTGAATTATGACGCCCTGAGCGTGGCTGATATCACAGCTCTGTGTGAGCACAAAGGCATCCAAGTATATGGGAAAAATAAGACTGTCCTCATCCAGGAGTTATGTGCACGGAGGAGTCAAGAGTCATCCCTGCAGGATTCAGAGAATGGAGGAGACTCTGGGGCCCCTGAGCCAGGTGACCCCTTCCAGAATGAGGATGATGAACTGGGAGGAGGACAGCCTGCTGGGGCTTGCAGTCCTCTAGCTGGACATAACTCTGTCTCTATGCCATCCCAAAATGGGCTGGACCAACTAATGCTCAGTAACCCGGACTTATATTTTCGGCTGCTGGAGGCACGTCGTGCAGAGCGTAAGGCTGAGCTCGAGGCTGCAGAGCGCAAGGCTGAGCTCGAGGCTGCAGAGCGCAAGGCTGAGCTCGAGGCTGCAGAGCGCAAGGCTGAGCTCGAGGCTGCAGAACGCAAGGCTGAGCTCGAGGCTGCAGAGCGCAAGGCTGAGCGCGAGGCTGCAGAACGGGAAGCTGTCCGCAGGCATGAACTGGACCTGGCCCGAGTACAGCTTCAGGGGTCCGACCGGCATGCCACAGCCACAGGCCCATCCCTGATGGTCAAGCCAAAACTGCCTGTGATGGAGTCTGAGAACTGTGACATTGATCTTTTCCTGCATGCTTTTGAAACCTCATGCCAGCAGTACCAGGTACCAGAGCCACAGTGGGCGGGACATCTAATGTCCGCACTGAAGGGCAAAGCTATGGAGGCCCTGGTCGGACTACCATTAGCAGAGCGTACCAGTTACGCGGTCATCAAAAAGGCTATTCTGGTCAAGTACCAGCTGACTCCAGAGACTTACCGTTTACGGTTCCGGTCCCTGCGGAGAGGGCCCGGAGATACTTTTATGGACCATCTGGGCAAGTTGCAGACCACCTTCCAACAGTGGTCTGATCCCCTCACAGAGGACACCAAGCAGTCCCTGGCGGATCTGATGGTCCGAGAACAGTTTGTCTCCAATTGCCCCACAGATGTGCAAAAATATGTATGTGAGCACAAGCCGAAGAGTGCGCGAGAGGCGGCTGAGCTAGCCGATGAATATGTCGCCATGCCCAGCACTCAGGCATTCAAAGACACTCTGTCCCGTCTGGGAGGAACCTCTTCATCTGCTTCTTCCTCACGGCCAGCTTTGTCGGTTCCTGTCCAGCGACCCTTTCACAGGCCTGCACAAAGACCGGAAGGAGTCAAGCCAGCACCGACAGACGCGCGCAAGTGCTATGCGTGCGGCAAGCCAGGACACCTCAGCCACTCGTGCCCGGAGAAGAAGACAGCACCTCCTGGCAAGCTTGCCCGCAACCCATCATCTGTGCTGTTAGTGAATGGAGCTGCAAGACACACCGCAGACAACCTACAGTCGGTTACTGTGGGCAACCGGTGCACCACAGGCTTCCGCGATACAGGAGCCGAAGTCACACTAGTTCGGCCTGAACTAGTGGATGACGCAGACCTTATTCCCGGCAAAAGCCTCACCATCACGGGAGTTGGGGGGGTGAGCCCTAATGTTCCCCTAGCTCGTGTTTTCCTTGATTGGGGGGCTGGGAGTGGAGTAAGGGAGGTGGGAGTCTCTGCGGAGATCCCCACAAATGTTTTATTAGGCACTGACCTAGGACGATTGGTCTCGTGCTACGTGCCCCCTGGAAGCACACAGGACTCACCCGTCCCTATGGAGGTCACTGGACATACCGAGGTACTGTGCAAGGATGTTTGCGTAACATCAGATAACCTCGGGGATGGACCTCGGGAGGTGGGAGGTGGGGTGTGTGGGAGCAGTTCTCCTATGACAGGAGATGTAGAGGGGATGGCGGGTGTATGTACACAGGTAGCAAACATGTGTTTAACTGATTCAAGTTGTGCAAATGTTAAATGTGATGACATTATTGTGCCTGTGTTGCCCGTCACTCGCAGGGCTGCAAAAGCCGCAGCGGAACGCTCCATTGGGGAAGAGCAAGTGGAAGTGTCCCCTTCCACCGGTTCGGACCCCGTGGACTTAACCGCGTCAGAGCCTCAGCCACTGTCCCTGTTCGCCACAGAACAGCTGGCTGGGACTTGTAGTGCCGCCTTTGAGCAGGCCCTGCGAGATGACCTTACCTTGGAGCAGCTAAGAGGGTTAGCTGCCAGCCCTCCCACTGAGGGAGACAAATACCGAGTGTGTTGGGACAATGGGAAACTGTATAAGGAGGACATCTACCACAGTGACAGTAGGGTGGGGCCACTCAAGAGGCAGCTCATTGTACCTGTGCAGTTCAGGGAACAATTACTGCAAGTGGCTCATGAGATCCCCTTAGCTGGTCACCTGGGAATAACCAAAACAAAGTCCCGGGTGATGCAGAACTTTTTCTGGCCTGGCCTCGGGGCAGATGTCGCCAAGTACTGCAGGTCCTGCGACACCTGTCAGCGAGTTGGCAAAGCAGGAGACCGTCACCGAGCTCCATTGAATCCCTTACCAATAATTGATGAACCCTTCAGGAGGGTGGCCGTGGACATCATTGGTCCACTGGCCATCCCCAGCAGTTCGGGTAAACGGTTCATATTAACCCTGGTGGATTACGCGACGCGCTACCCGGAAGCAGTGGCGTTATCCTCCATTAGGGCGGACAAGGTTGCAGACGCCCTGCTGGGGATCTTCACGAGAGTGGGGTTCCCAGCTGAGCTTCTCAGCGACCAAGGACCTCAGTTCATGTCTGAACTAATGCAGGGGCTCTGTAGGAAAATACAGGTGAACCATATCGTAGCCAGCCCTTACCACCCACAAACAAACGGCCTCTGTGAGCGCTTCAACGGGACGTTGAAGCAGATGCTGAAGACGTTTGTGGAGGCGCAAGGGAAGGACTGGGAACGATATCTACCTCACCTGCTATTTGCCTACAGAGAGGTTCCCCAGGAGTCAACCGGGTTTTCGCCCTTCGAACTCCTGTATGGTCGACGAGTAAGAGGTCCCCTAGACCTAATCAGAGAGTCTTGGGAAGGCAGGGTTGCCGGAACTGAAGTCTCTGTAGTAGACTATGTCCTCAGGTTCCGAGACAAAATGGAGTCGCTGGTAGGTCTGGTACAGGAGAATATGGTGCAGGCCCAAAGCAAACAGAAGCAGTGGTATAACCGCACTGCCCGAGAGAGAATCTACCAGGAGGGGCAGAAGGTCTATGTCCTGCTGCCAATGCGGCAAAACAAACTGCAAGCTGCATGGGAAGGGCCGTACCCCATTGTCAAATGTCTGAGTAAGGTAAATTATGTGGTGGGCCTTGGAGAGGGAGGTAGGAGACAGAAGACGTTTCACGTCAACATGCTCAAGGAGCATCACGAGAGAACGCCACATGTTATGCCGGTTTGCAGCCTGCCCGAAAGGGAGGAGGCCGACCCCCTACTAGATCTGCTAGCTGACACTCGAGAGTTGGAGGTGGACTTAACCCTCAACCCTCAACTCTCGTCCCAGCAGAGATCTCAGCTCTTAGAAGTGTTGACGGCTCACCGTGACACTTTTACAGGGAAACCCGGGAGAACTCACCTTGCAGTCCATCATGTGGACACAGGTACACATGCTCCCACAAAGCAGTCCGCCTACCGTGTCTCACTGGAGGTCCAGGCAGACCTCAGGAGGGAGATCGAGGAAATGAAGCAGCTCGGGGTCATTCAGAAATCCCACAGCGCTTGGGCCTCACCGGTGGTTCTGGTCCCGAAGAAAGATCAGACAACCAGGTTCTGTGTGGATTATCGGAAACTGAATGCCATCACAACCTCGGATGCTTACCCCATGCCCAGGATTGATGAACTGTTAGATAAGTTGGCAGGAGCCAGCTACCTGACAATCATGGACCTGAGCAGGGGGTATTGGCAGATTCCCCTGACCTCGGAGGCTCAGGAGAAGTCGGCCTTCATCACCCCTTTCGGCTTATACGAATTTACTGTAATGCCGTTTGGGATGAAGAATGCGCCAGCCACCTTTCAAAGGCTTGTGAATGACTTGCTGGAAGGACTAGAAGAATGTGCTGTCGCCTATTTAGACGACATTGCCGTGTATAGCCCCACGTGGAAGGAGCATCTGGTGCACCTGTCGCAAGTACTGGACAAACTTGCTGCGGCTGGACTAACTGTTAAGCCTAGCAAGTGCCAGCTGGGCATGAATGAGGTCACTTACTTAGGCCACAGAGTAGGAGGAGGCACACTGAGGCCGGAAATAGAGAAGGTGAAAGCCATTACGAGATGGCCAACACCTCTCACCAAGAAGCAGGTCATGTCTTTCTTGGGAACGGCCGGGTACTATAGGAAGTTCATCCCGAACTATAGCGCCCTGGCCAAGCCTCTGACAGACTTGACCAAGAAGAAGCTGCCCAGGATGGTGTCATGGACGCCGGAATGCGAGCAAGGCTTCCAGGCCCTGAAGGATGCACTAGCCAGTGCTCCTGTGCTTCAGGCCCCAGATTTCACTCGGAAGTTTGTGGTCCACACGGATGCTTCCGCCTTTGGTCTGGGTGCAGTCCTGAGTCAGGTGAACCAGGCCGGGGAGGAGCATCCTGTACTATACCTGAGCCGTAAGTTACTGGCCAGGGAGACCAGCTACTCCACAATAGAGAAGGAGTGTTTAGCTATTGTGTGGTCCCTGCAAAAGCTACAACACTACCTGTATGGACGCAATTTCACAGTGATCACTGATCACAATCCCCTCAGCTGGTTGGCACGTCTCGCAGGAGACAATGCGAAACTGCTGAGATGGAGCCTGATTTTGCAGCAGTACAACTTCACCGTGCAGCACAGAAAAGGTAGTTTACATGGAAATGCCGACGGGTTGTCGCGGCAGGGAGAATCGTCCGGAGACGGCTGGGTTGCTGGGGAATAGGCTTGTGGCCATTTCCCCAGGCAACCTTTTAAAAGAGGGAGGTGTGCCGGCATACATACATAATTCCTCTGGGTAGCCATCTTATATGCTTCTGGCCTATGTAAAAAACCAGTGAACTCTCATCTTCTTGAAGCCTGGGTTACCTATGATATAGATGGACACTTTTATTACCACTACTCTGTAAGGCCAGCAATAAAAGGTCATAAAAGCTATACCAGGCCCAGCTCGCTGTCAAGCCTGGCTGGAGCGTGACGTCATTAATTTCCAGGTCTGGTTTGAGGAGAGCTAATAGCCCTTAATTAGCTCTGGGCATAAAACCAGTCCACTTTCATATTTCATTTATGAATCAACTTATGCCCTTTCTGACACCAGATCCAGGCTCTACAGAGTATTGTGGTTAATTGGGTATCCAATATGACTAGAGGATGTGATTCCTTAGCTGACCTATGGGTGGTAGAAGAACTACAGGTCCCAGCATTACCGTGTGTGGTCTCATTCTGTAGGTAAATAAATAAGGATCGCAAATATGTATTCTGTATAACAATATGCCGATGTATCAAGGAGATACGGGCTTAAGTATAATCCTCCTTGTAGGAACTGAACTTTGATGGGGTCATAAAACACTTGGGGGCAATCCCTAGGATTGACAGTCACTCTGCTGCCATTGGCTGACAGGAGTAAGTCTCCTGCCCATGGCAGAGTTCATAAAAATCCATGCACAAGGACAGAGGAGTAGAGACCCATGGAACATCACCAGACACTTAATTGGACATTGACGGCATATCCCTGTATCAGAAGAACTTTGAGGGTCTCCCCTGATACATACTGAAAAGGGGTTTGCAAGGATTCAAAAAGGACATATGAACGACCATCTGAAACCCAGAGAAACTAAGTATTCTTTCCTCTTTTTCCCTTTCATTTGAACTGTCGTGATTATTTATATTGTTATTATTATTCTGTAGATTTATAGTCATTTTCATTAGACTTGTATGCCCTGCTTTTTACCTCTTATTAAAGATTATAAAATCTAAGTAGCCAAGTCTTCCATATTCTAAGCTGCTGAACAACGTACCTTGCCGTTGAAGAGACGTTACCAGGTAGTTACTTAAATTGCATTTAGGAATTGTAGTTGGGGGTGATTGACTGCGGTTGGTCAGTAAGTGATATCCGGTTCATCCACTGATCTGTGTGATAGTGAATTACCCGGATAGTCGGCTCGTGGACCGGGAACCCACGTGGTGGCAGTTACCGAAGTGTAGTGGGGGGGTGTTAGCCGAATGGTAATACCCCGGTCACGTGAGGTCTCTGTGTGTGCGCAGACTCCGTCACAGACCACTACGTCAGAGCTGTGGGATCCGGAGCGGTCGGATCCATAGTTCGTGACAGGGGGGATCTGTGGATAACTGACACTGTTATGGGGGGGGGGATCTGTGGCTTGCACTGTTACAGGGGGGGGGGTCTGTGGCTGACACTGTTACAGGGGGGATCTGTGGATGGCACTGTTACAGGGGGATCCGTGGATGGCACTGTTATGGGCTGGGGGGGGGTCTGTGGGTGGCACTGTTATATATGTGCCATCCACAGACCCCCCCAGGCCATAACAGTGCCATTCACAGATTCCACCCCCCCCTGTAACAGTGCCATCCATAGATCGCAATCCGAACCGCCCCCCACCCCCCCCCTCCTCCCGCTGCCGCACAAAATATAAGTTGTCATATTGAATTAATAGTTATTAAACATGCCCCCCAACTCCTATTACTACCTTTCATCCTAATCGCTGCTGTAGAAATCAGGCAGGCAGGACGGCCGGACGGCGCGTCTCACTGACGTCACTTGCCTGCGCCGCCTACTTCATTCATAAAGTAGGCGGCGCAGGCACGTGACACGAGTTACGCTGCCGCCCGCCCGCCTGGCCTGAATTCTACAGCAGCGATTAGGAGGTAAGGTAGTAATAGCAGTTGGGGGGCATGTTTAATAACTATTACTTCAATATGAGATCTTATATTAGCATACCGGAGCGGCGGGGCGGTGCTATACTACACTGACTGCACCGCCCCGCCACTATTGCCGGCCCCCAGCTCCTCCCAGTCCCTCCCCGAGTCCCCGCTCTGCTCATGCATCGCAGCTTGCGATATAAAAGTGGCAGCATTCGCCCCATAAGACGCAGGGGCATTTCTCCCCCATTTTGGGGGAAGAAAAAGTGCGTCTTATGGGGCGAAAAATAAGGTACGTAGTGGTGAAATGTGTTATGTGAAACAGGCTTTTTGGGGGGGAAAATGTATGTGTGACTGCACACCTTTTTGCTGTATGGGCCGAATTACGTAGTGGTGACATTTTTTATTTCAAACATGTTTTCTTCTGGAAAATTGATGGGTGACTGCACACCTCCTTTTAGCTTTTTGGGCCGAATTACGTAGTGGTGAAATTTGTTATGTGAAACAGGCTTTTCTTTGGAAAAATTTATGGGTGATTGTACACTCCCGTTTGCTGTATGGGCCGAATTATGCAGTGGTGAAATTATGTAAAGTCGATGTCTCGAACTATGCCCCTCACGTGATTTACACCAAATACATTATTTTCATGTAGAGATCCAAGAATTATGTTAGAGGCATGTAGTGTATGCAAGCCATGTGCGACCCCTCTCATCACTCTCACGCTGTTCTGCACCTGGTTTGCCTGGGCAAACTGAGTCTTACAGGGGAGGAACTTCTGTGTCCTTCATCAAGAAATTGAATCCTGGCTTTCTCAGCGACAACTGTAAATCGGAACAATGGTGACCGACAATGGGAAGAACATGGTGTCGGCGCTGCGTCAAGGAGTGCTGAGCCATGCACCCTGCATGGCACAAGTGTTCAATCTTGTTGTCAAGCGGTTCCTGAAGTCTTCCACCCATCTGCAAAACATCCTAAAAATGGCCAGGAAACTTTGTATGCACTTCAGCCACTCGTACACCGCATAGCACACCCTCCTTAAGCTGCAGTGGCAGAACTGCATCCCCCAACATAGGCCGATATGCGACGTTTCCACCCTCCATATGTTGGACCGACTGTACGAACAGAGAAAGGCCATCAACAATTTCTTGATGATCCAAGCGGACAGGAGTAGACCACTATGTAACTTTGATGTCAGCCAGTGGCAGATCATGCGTGACACCTGCCATTTTCTCAGGCCCTTTGACGAGGACACGTTATTTGTCAGTCGCCAGGACTACAGGGTGAAAATGAGCGCGGTCCCTAAGGGGATAAGTGGGGAAAATTGGCTTCTACATCACATAATTTTTTTGCCTTCCTCTGGATCAACTTGCAGGATAAGAGGCTGAACTGGATGGACAAATGTCTTTTTTTGGCCTTATATACCATGTTACATCTGTATAGCGCCACCTGTTTTTTTTTTTTTTGTCCTTATTTTTATTTCTCTGTCCATCCAAATGAGGTGGACGCACATGCTCAGTTTTAGGCTAGGGCTACATAGTGATATGTGTCGCGTGACAATTTTTGTAATGATAGTCAATGGTGTAGCACAAAATCCAGCTTGAACTGAATTTTTGCGACACGTCGCCGTGTAGCTCTAGCCTTATCCTTCAACTGTCTCCTGAGCTGTTAAGGGGAGAGAGCTGCAGCAGAAAGGACATCTCCTGAGCTGTCAGCTTGATATAAATTTAGCAAACAACTGGAACAACAAATGGGGAGATCTCTGGATCAGGGTTGGTTCCTGGTTCTAACTTTGTTAGAAAGAGATTAATGTACTATATGACGTATTCTTTTAATTTTTTATACAGGCTCTATCGTAGGGACGGGCTGCACCTCAATGGGGAAGGGGCAGCTGTGTTGGGGAGAAAGATGGCTAGAAGGTTGGAGGAGTGTTTAAACTAAGGACTGGGGGGGGGGGGGGGGGGGGAATTACATTATGGGAGGGGAAGATAGTGCAGATAGAGACCGGGGGCAAGGTA
This sequence comes from Bufo gargarizans, assembly GCF_014858855.1. Lineage (NCBI taxonomy): Eukaryota > Metazoa > Chordata > Amphibia > Anura > Bufonidae > Bufo > Bufo gargarizans. The sequence continues at coordinate 147,667,098 of NC_058085.1, read as the reverse complement.
GTGGGACTGGGGGAGGAATGGAAGGAGGGGCTAGAACAGTTCAGAAGAAAAGGTGTAGGGCAGTGGTGGGCAAAATATCGCCAAAACCACGATTGAAATTTCTTTCGAGAGCCACATTTTTAAAACCTAAAATATTGCGTCAACAGTACCAGTAAGGACTATTAGGGCTCATGCACACGACCGTGTGCCCGCCGTTGCCATATTGCAGGCCGCATACGGCGGGTCCGCAATAGACGGCACTGGCCGTGTGCAGCCCGCATCAAGGACCCATTCACTTCAATAGGTCCAGGATCCGGGATATGAGTGCTACAGTGTGCTTCCGTGGAGCTTCTGGCTGTGCCTCCATGCGGAGGCACAGCCAGAAGCACACTGTAGCACTCATTCCGGATCCTGGACCCATTGAAGTAAATGGGTCCATGATGTGGGCTGCACACGGACGTGTGCAGTCCGCATCATGGACCCATTCACTTCAGCATGTGCTACTTTTTTGCGGTGCGGGCAGTCAGATGTGGATCGCGAACCCCATTCAAGTGAATGGGTCTGCGATCCTCATGCAGCTGCCCCATGGTCTGTGTCCGTGCGTTGCGGACCGCTATTTGCAGTCTTCAGCACAGGCACGGCGCCCTTACATTCGTGGGCATGAGCCCAGAGTGCATGCACTACTTTTTTGCGGTGCGGAGGCACAGCCAGAAGCACCACGGAAGCACACTGTAGCACTCATATTCCGGATCCTGGACCCATTGAAGTAAATGGGTCCATGATGTGGGCTGCACACGGACGTGTGCAGTCCGCATCATGGACCCATTCACTTCAGCATGTGCTACTTTTTTGCGGTGCGGGCAGTCAGATGTGGATCGCGAACCCCATTCAAGTGAATGGGTCTGCGATCCTCATGCAGCTGCCCCATGGTCTGTGTCCGTGCATTGCGGACCGCTATTTGCAGTCCTCAGCACAGGCACGGCGCCCTTACATTCGTGGGCATGAGCCCAGAGTGTGTTTTTACATACTTTTATATGTACTTTCTTTTATTTGGATCTTGATTATTATTTCATTTTATCATTTTTTTACTTTTATCAAACTTGTCTGCAGATGGGGATGTAATGCGGATGACGCACTTATGGGGGATATCTGTAGATGACGCACTTATGGGGGATATCTGTGGAGGGCACATATATAGCATAAGATGTTATATATGTGCCCTCCACAGATATCCCCCATAGATGCCCTCCACAGATATCCCCCATAAGTGCGTCATCCACAGATATCCCCCATAAGTGCCTTCTAGTAAGTAAAGTAATGTATTAGTGGGGGGAAGGGAGGAGGCAGGGACACTTGCAGCGGGGCCGGTGCAGTGCCCGGCGCTGTGCACACACCGGGGGCAGCTCCTACCTTTCTGCTGCAGGACATTTCGCTCCAAGTCTCCTGAGCGGCGGCCTCTTCACCACTCCACCACTCCTCACACGGCCGGCAGTGTGCAGCCGAACTAGAGCGCCACTGACCGCCCTTCTGCTGCTGTGCGCAGCGTGACATCTCACCCTCCGTTATGCGCCTCCTGCCTGCTTCATTCATAAAGTGGAAGGAGCAGACAGACGGGGCAGGAGGCGCATGACGGACATTTTGCAAGCAGCTTGAACGGCGCGATATGGCTGCGCGGCTGCCCACCCGCCAGCCCGCACCAAAGAGCCGCATTGAAGGTTCTAAAGAGCCGCTTTTGGCTCGCGAGCCGCACTTTGCCGACCACTGGTGTAGGGTAAAAAAATATACATAAACCTCTCAAATGTATGTATACTAATGCCAGAAGCCTGACTAATAAAACTGGGGAACTGGAATTAGTGATGTGTGAGGAGGACTATGACATAGTGGGAATAACTGAGACATGGCTGGAGGATAGCTATGACTAGGCAGTTAATGTACAATGTTACAGTCTGTTTAGAAAGGATCGTCAAAACCGGAGGGGGGTATATGCCTTTATGTAAAGTCCTGTCTAAAGCCCACACTCCGGGAATATATAAGTAAGGAACATGAACATGTGGAGTCACTGTGGGTAGAGATACATGGAGCTAAAAACAATAATAAATTACTAATAGGAGTTTACTATAAACCACCTAATATACCAGAGTCCACAGAAAATCTACTACTAAACGAGATAACCAAAGACAATTACCTCTCCCAACTGGTTCAGGACCCGACTAGACGGACGGCCATACTGGACTTAGTATTAACCAAAAGGCCTGACAGAACAACAGACGTGCAGGTTGGGGGACCTCTGGGAAATAGTGACCATAAAGTAATAACCTTCCAATTATCATTCAAAAAAGCGTTTCTACAGGGAGGAACAAAAATACCAAAACTTCAAAAAAGCTAAATTTAGCCAACTAAGAGAAGCCATAGGCCTAACTAACTGGGACAAAGTCCTCAAAAATAAAAATACAGCCACAAAATGGGATATCTTTAAAAGCATCCTAAAATCTCACTGTGAGAGGTACATACCATATGGTAATAAAAGGTTAAGGAACAAAAAGAAACCAATGTGGATGAATAGAACTGTAAAGAAAGCAATGACAAAAAGCAAGCATATAAATCACTAAAACAGGAGGGTGGCACGGAAGCACTGAAAAACTAAAAGGAAAAAAATAGTACATGTAAAAAACAAATAAAAGCGGCCAAACTAGAGACCAAGAGATTAATTGCCAAAGAGAGTAAAACTAACCCTAAAATGTTCTTCAATTATATAAAATGTTAAAAAGTATAAATCTGAAGGTGTCGGCCTTTTAAAGAGTAATGAGAGGGGAGTCGCAGAGAGCGACGAGGAGAAAGCAAAGCTGTTAAATATTTTTTTTCTCCAATGTATTCACTGAGGAAAATAAACTGTCAGATGACATGCTGAATGTAAAAATAAATTCCCCATTAAAAGTGTCCTGTCCTGAAGAAGTACAACAGCGACTTAAAGATTAAAATAGACAAAATCGCCAGGATCGGATGGCATACGCCCCCGTATCCTAAGGGAATTAAGTATTGTCATTGCCAGACCCTTATTTCTGATATTTGCAGACTCTATACTGACAGGATATGTCCCACAGGATTGGCGCATGGCAAATGTGATGCCCATATTCAAAAAGGGTCCAAAAACAGAGCCTGGAAACTATTGGCCGGTCAGTTTAACATCTGTTGTGGGTAAACTGTTTGAAGGTTTTCTAAGAGATGCTATCTTAGAGCATCTCAATGGAAATAAGCAAATAACGCCATATCAACATGGCTTCATGAGGGATCAGTCATGCCAAACTAATTTTATCGGTTTTAAGTTCTAGACTTGACAGCGGCAAATCAATGGCTGTCGTATATCTGGACTTCTCCAAAGCATTTGACACTGTACCACATAAAAGGTTAGTCTATAAAATGAGATTGCTCGGACTGGGAGAAAACGTCTGTATGTGGGTAACTGGCTCAGTGATAGAAAACAGAGGGTGGTTATTAATGGTACACACTCAGATTGGGTCACTGTCACTAGTGGGGTACCTCAGGGGTCAGTATTGGGCCCTATTCTCTTCAATATATTTATTAATGATCTTGTAGAAGGCTTGCATAGTAAAATATAAATTTTCGCAGATGACACTAAACTGTGTAAAGTAATTTACACTGAAGAGGACAGTATACTACTACAGAGCGATCTGGATAGATTGTAGGCTTGGGCAGATAAGTGGCAGATGAGGTTTAACACTGACAAATGTAAAGTTATGCACATGGGAAGGAATAATGCAAGTCACCCGTACATACTAAATGGTAAAACACTCGGTAACACTGACATGGAAAAGGATCTAGGAATTTTAATAAACAGCAAACTAAGCTGCAAAAACCAGTGTCAGGCACCTGCTGCCAAGGCAAATAAGATAATGGGTTGCATCAAAGGGGGCATAGATGCCCGTGATAAGAACATAGTCCTACCACTTTACAAATCGCTAGTCAGGCCACACATAGAGTACTGTGTACAGTTCTGGGCTCCTGTAAACAAGGCAGACATAGCAGAGCTGGAGATGGTCCAGAGGAGGGCAACTAAAGTAATACCTGGAATGGGGCAACTACAGTACCCTGAAAGATGATCAAAATTAGGGCTATTCACTTTAGAAAAAAAGACGACTGAGGGGAGTTCTAATTACTATGTATAACTATATCAAGGGTCAGTACAGAGCTCTATCCCATCATCTATTATCCCCAGGACTGTGACGAGGGGACATCCTCTGCGTCTGGAGGAAAGAAGGATTGTACACAAACATATAAACGGATTCTTTACGGTAAGAGCAGTGAGACTATGGAACTCTCTGCCTGAGGTGGTGATGGTGAGTACAATAAAGGAATTCAAGAGGGGCCTGGATGTATTTCTGGAGTGTAATAATATTACAGGATATAGCTACTAGAGAGGGGTCGTTGATCCAGGGAGTTATTCTGATTGCCTGATGATTGGAGTCGGGAAGGATTTTTTTATTCCCCTAAAGTGGGGAAAATTGGCTTCTACCTCACAGGTCTTTTTTTTTTGCCTTCCTCTGGATCAACTTGCAGGATAACGGGCCGAACTGGATGGACAAATGTCTTTTTTCGGCCTTATGTACTATGTTACTCATGGGATAACCCGTTTAACATCCAGGAAACTGCCTTTCCAGCCACAGGTGTATTCTGATTTATACAAGCCCAGATAAAGAAGATGAGGCCTGATTTATGCAGCATGCCAAGAAAGATTAACATTAGGATGGTGTAGTGAAAACACAGTGGGGCAGATTTACACGCTCCGGATAATTACGCTCATTTATCGAGTGATCGAGTCTTTCAGCTGCCACCTCAAATCTTTTGTTTCTGTGCAGCAGATCGTGCTGTGTAGACAGTGCTGCCCAGGAACTTTGATTATCTACGGGGACAAGCAATCACTGTAGCGATCACCTGTCCTCATACACCCATGTAAACGCAGCCCTCATCTCCACTGATGATCAGGCAATTATTGGGAACGTTCATTCACAATAATTGCCTGAAACATTGGTCTGCGTAAAAAAACCTTTAGACATGCAGTCTATAGTGGCATCAAATTTATCAGTGGCTCAAGCCGGATGGTAAATCTGGTGCATGGCTAGACACTTTTGTCTAACTTTATACCAACTACTGGTCGGCTTACTTTGTGCCAAAATCTTAATGCCAAAATTTGGCATCTCACAAAACCATACCTGTTTCCTACTAAGCCATTACCCCTCGACAAGCTAGGTACAGTGGACTTTTTTTTTTTAAAACTACATGCCCCACATCAAGCCAAAAATATAATAACAAATTAAAGGCGTATTCCAGCCAAAAGCATAACTTTTTCACAGTAAAGGTAATAAATATTGCATAGTTGGAGGCCTCTGCATTTGAATCCTCACCAGTTACTGGAATGGAGACTGTGCACCCTACTCTTACTCAGTGGCACCACCATGGCAAGCAGTAGTTTGAAAGTGACAACTGACAACTACTTTTTTCAAGGATAAGGGATAACTAGCTGATCTCTGTGAGCACAGAGCTCCGAGGGGAAAAATGTCCTCTTATCAAGAAGATGAAGCCTACATTTGGCATATTTATTTGAGAAAGGTCCCAGTAAGCGGACTGAAACGTCGCTTGGGTGAATAAAGATCCACTATTTTCACCAACGGATGTGCTGCGGTGTTTTCTATTTATATCTCTCTCTCTATAGATATAGAGATATAGATAGAGATATATATATATATATATATATCTATACACATATACACACACACACACACACACACACATACAGTACAGACCAAAAGTTTGGACACACCTCATTCAAAGAGTTTTCTTTATTTTCATGACTATGAAAAATTGTAGATTGACACTGAAGGCATCAAAACTATGAATTAACACATGTGGAATTATATACATAACAAAAAAGTGTGAAACAACTGAAAATATGTAATATTCTAGGTTCTTCAAAGTAGCCACCTTTTGCTTTGCTTACTGCTTTGCACACTCTTGGCATTCTCTTGATGAGCTTCAAGAGGTAGTCACCTGAAATGGTTTTCACTTCACAGGTGTGCCCTGTCAGGTTTAATAAGTGGGATTTCTTGCCTTATAAATGGGGTTGGGACCATCAGTTGCGTTGTGGAGAAGTCAGGTGGATACACAGCTGATAGTCCTACTGAATAGACTGTTAGAATTTGTATTATGGCAAGAAAAAAGCAGCTAATTAAAGAAAAACGAGTGGCCATCATTACTTTAAGAAATGAAGGTCAGTCAGTCCTAAAAATTGGGAAAACTTTGAAAGTGTCCCCAAAAAGTGTCACAAAAACCATCAAGCGCTACAAAAAAACTGGCTCACATGCGGACCGCCCCAGGAAAGGAAGACCAAGAGTGACCTCTGCTGCGGAGGATAAGTTCATCCGAGTCACCAGCCTCAGAAATCGCAGGTTAACAGCAGCTCAGATTAGAGACTAGGTCAATGCCACACAGAGTTCTAGCAGCAGACACATCTCTAGAACAACTGTTAAGAGGAGGAGTGTGAATCAGGCCTTCATGGTAGAATATCTGCTAGGAAACCACTGCTAAGGACAGGCAACAAGCAGAAGAGACTTGTTTGGGCTAAAGAACACAAGGAATGGACATTAGACCAGTGGAAATATGTGCTTTGGTCTGATGAGTCCAAATTTGAGATCTTTGGTTCCAACCACCGTGTCTTTGTGCGACGCAGAAAAGGTGAACGGATGGACTCTACATGCCTGGTTCCCACCGTGAAGCATGGAGGAGGAGGTGTGATGGTGTGGGGGTGCTTTGCTGGTGACACTGTTGGGGATTTATTCAAAATTGAAGGCATACTGAACCAGCATGGCTACCACAGCATCTTGCAGCGGCATGCTATTCCATCCGGTTTGCGTTTAGTTGGACCATCATTTATTTTTCAACAGGACAATGACCCCAAACACACCTCCAGGCTGTGTGAAGGCCATTTGGCCATGAAGGAGAGTGATGGGGTGCTGCGCCAGATGACCTGGCCTCCACAGTCACCAGACCTGAACCCAATCGAGATGGTTTAGGGGGAGATGGACCGCAGAGTGAAGGCAAAAGGGCCAACAAGTGCTAAGCATCTCTGGGAACTCCTTCAAGACTGTTGGAAGACCATTTCAGGTGACTACCTCTTGAAGCTCATCAAGAGAATGCCAAGAGTGTGCAAAGCAGTAATCAAAGCAAAAAGGTAGCTACTTTGAAGAACCTAGAATATGACATATTTTCAGTTGTTTCACACTTTTTTGTTATGTATATAATTCCACATGTGTTAATTCATAGTTTTGATGCCTTCAGTGTGAATCTACAATTTTCATAATAGTCATGAAAATAAAGAAAACTCTTTGAATGAGAAGGTGTCCAAACTTTTGGTCTGTACTGTATATATATATATATATATATATATATATATCTATATATATCTATATCTATCTATATATAATGGGAAATAACACAAAATGTACCCATAGGGCTCAAATTCACCTCACCTCAGAATGTCTCCCCTGGGTAAGGCTACTTTCACACTCGTGTTTTGGCTTTTCGTTTCAGAGATCCGTCATGGGCTCTCACAAGCGGTCCAAAACGAATCAGTTTTGCCCTAATGCATTCTGAATAGAAAAGGATCCGCTCAGAATGCATCAGTTTGCCTCCGATCGGTCACTATTCCGCTCTGCAGGCGGACACCAAAACACTACCTGCAGCGTTTTGCTGTCCGCTTTATGAAACTGAGCCAAACGGATCCATCCTGGCACACAATGTAAGCCAATGAGGACGGATCTGTTTTCACTGACAATAGAAAACGGATCCGTCCCCCATTGACCCAATGGAGTTCATGACGGATCCGTCTTGGCTATGTTACAGATAATACAACCGGATCAGTTCATGACGGATGCAGGCGGTTGTATTATTGTAACACAAGCGTTTTTTTGCAGATCCATGACAGATCCGCAAGAAACGCTAGTGTGAAAGTAGCCTTAGTGTACATCATGACCCCTTGTTTTTCCAGTATGGAATAGTGTAGTAGAATACACAATGCCATACAAAGATATAAAGTAAATAGAAAAAAGACATACAAAGTATAATATTTTTACATTTTTTCACAGTGTGAATCTATTACCAACGTATCCTGCTGTAGGCAGCCTTTTGTCATGTGAACAGAGCCTCATTAAATTGTGATAATGGTCAGCTGCCGATGTTCAGAAGAACATGATATTGCACCAGAAGGAGATATTCTAACCGGTTGGAAGATCTCCTTGTGATTATGGGTCTGGATGCAGACATCAGTTTGGAGACCAGGGGATGTCCACTGGACCGGAAGTATTCGGAAATATCACAGTATATGAGCTGCTTCAAATCACATACACAATCCACATTTACAACATTACTTACAGAGCTCTTACAAAATATTACTTCCATGCTCTTTCCTAGAAGTAAACTTTGTAAAAAATAAAGTACACATTCAAATTGTCTCTAAATTTATTAAATATGTTTCAGTCAGATGCAATTATCTTAAAGGGGTACTGCCAAGTTTAAAATATCCCCTATCCACAGGATAGGGGATAACTAGGTGACCACTGGGAGTCCGACTGCTGAAATCCCCACCATTGCAGAGAACGGGGGTCCTGTTCCTCCATTCTGATGGAGCTGCAGGTCGTGCATGCTCACTGCCGCTCCATTTGCATTCCCCCGCTCTAATGGAGAGACAGGTCTACCACGTACCCTGCCGCTCCATTCATCTTTTATTGTAGCTGAGCACTGTGCTCGGCTATCTCCAGCACTCACAGAGAGAAAGAATGGAGCGGCAGTACGCATGCACAACCTGCAGCTCCATCAGAATGGAGGAACGAGACCTCTGTTCTCTGGATTGGTGGGGGTCTCAGCGGTCAGACCCTCAGCGATCAGCTAGTTATCCCCTATGCTGTGGATAGGGGAATAACATATAAACTCGGCACAACCCCTTTAAATATGAAAGACTCAGCCTTTGGCCAATGCCAACACAATAATTCACACAACGGTTTAAATAGAAGAGCAGAAACTGGCTAAAGTGGTTTCATCCAATATCTGCAGAATTAATTCTCTTGAAAAGTACAACATATATACAGCTATAAATTAATTCTAAATAGATTTTCTGTTTTCATCTCTGTCCTAAAAGTCTTCAGATTCCGGTATGGTTAGTTATCAGGCCACAGTCTCGGGGGGAGGATCTGGCTCCTTGGCGCACAGGTAGTCAGGTTCATCCCAACTGCTGCAGAGCTCAGAATATCCTAGTTGAGCGGTAAAGTCCATGGACAACGTATCGGGGATCGTCGGAGGAAGCAGAGAGAACGTTCACAGTCCTGCTTAAACATCAACCAGTGCCGAAAAATGTCAAGGGGATTGTGCATTGACATTTCTGAATTTTTAATTAGATTGAAGCTGAAGAGTCGGTAACGCACTAGGAAACATTGCACTCCAGGCCCCGCAGCAGGAAACGAGGCCACATGTCTCTTGGAACAAGGTGTATTGCCAAAGATTTCCAGCAACTGTGAATATCTGCAAGAAACAGGCGAAGCACTAAGCATGCGTTGTAGATGGTTGACAGCACCATACTTTGGGAAATATACTTCTACTGGGTTGCAGTCCAAATAGAATTAGTGGAAAGTTCTTCATCACCATTTTTATGCACCCTTAAGGGGGAATCCACAGATTTGCTGCAGAAATTCCTGCTTTTGCTCCATACATCCAAATAAGGGCCTGCAGAAAGAACCACATGCAGATGAATGGAATAGAATTTCTGCAACAAATCTGCCACCTGTGAATATACCCTATGAGTGTCACAATTATCACATAGGTAACTGTGACCTACCGCATACGTAAATCATGGTAGAATCTGCTGACATCCCACCGCTAATGCAAGTGAAAAGGCGATTTTACATCCCATTCACATGCAGCAAAAACACTGGAATAATGAAAGTGCTGTGAATTTTTAAATCAACATCATATTCACTATTTTGGTGGAGTCTGCACGAAAAAGTTGTGGATCCAAGGGAGAAGTAATGCTGGATTTACATGCCCTGACCAAAAGCCAATTATTGGGAAAGAAGCGTCCCTTCCAGACTATTGCCTGCTCGTTCAGTGGAGGTAAAGATCTGCATTTACATGCACGATCCCCTCCACAGTATGTGGACGAGTCATGGCCACTGCGATCTGCAATTCTTGTCCGTATCACAGACAAGGATAGGACTGCTCTGTTGTGGGCTGGAGGTTCCATTCCGCAAAATGCGGAACACACATGGCAGTGTGCATGAGGCCCAAGAGTTTCAGGTTTAGATTTCAGCTCCAAACACAGCCTTATTGAATCCAGAGAGCTGGTGTGTACAATGTACCTGTGCTTAATCCATTGTGCTAAGACTAGCCATGCATTGAGGCCTGGACTTCAGTCAGTCGGTTACAACTTGGGGTACCCATTCTTTGTGCTCTCTGGTACAGGTCAGAGTCTCCAAAGTAACGAGCTCTGTATAGTAATCCTTCCTCTGTACATATAAAGAAAAAAAAAAGGTTAGTGGATTCACCTACACATCAAGCTGCTGAAAATATTTTACATTTACCATTTAATGATAAAGCATCAGTCACCAAAATGCTGGCTCCCATGTATCTGGACGGTTGCTTCTGAATTAGTTCATGCACTGTGCACTACATGGACATTTGGGGTTCGTCCTTGCCCCTTATCTCTTTGTATACATAACCCTTTCACAAATTAAAGGGGTTCTCTGAGATTTACACACAGATCCTCAGGATAGCTCTTCGTCATTAGATTGGCCAGGCTGCGGGACCCCTTCCGATCAGCCGTATAACAAGGCCGTGGCCTCTTCCTAGGCCATGTGACGTCACGTTCACCGGTCACATGGCCTAGGCGTAGCTCTCCCCATTCAAGTGATTGGGGATAAGCTGCAAGCTCACCACTATCAAACATACGGCACTATGCTTGGTAAGCTGCGAGGAGGCCGCGGCTCTCACAGGAGCGCTGCAGCCTTCTCAAACAGCTAATCAATGGGGAGTTGGACCCCCCACCAATCACATAATGACGACATATCCAGAGGATGGGTCAGCAATACGTAAATTCTGGAGAACCCCGTAAACATTTCCTGGAAAAAAATGTCTCCAATGTACACTTCTAAAAGCAGCTGTTATTTATTGAAACCCTCCCATGAGAATACGCTGCTGTAGAACACTGACTAACTAGAAATGGTGACGGATGTTCTTTGAGGTTTACATATCATTATCACTAGTATCAAGGCTATTCAACAAAGGAAATAATCCAAAGTGTCTGTAGACTGTGGACTGTAGAGAAGGGCCAGCTAGCCCCTCATGGACAGACCTTCCAGCGTCCCCCTTATATTTTCACAGCACAGTGAATAAGAAGACTCTGAAGACTCAGATTATGCATACAAAGTATACAAACCATCCACACGATCCTATACTCCGGCTGGGCACTGGTATACGGTACTCACTTTGCTGCTTCTCCTTCCAGCAGTTATTCCTTAGATTGGCTATGAAGTCTTCTTCTACACTTCTTTCTACATTTCTTAGATTATTGCCAGTATATTCTTCGCCAAAGCTTTCTGACACAAAATATGGGACCTTAAGGTGCTCAGTGACTCTCTTGTGTATATGACCCACAGACCTGCATATAAAAGACATAACACAATCAAATCTACAAGAGGTGTTGTTTTTGGATTTCTCCCATGTGTATACAGGGATACAGCTGTTTGTATTAAAGGAACATGTACAAGGCACAACTTTCCATTCCACCAATAAGCCCCCTTATGAGATGACTACAACCATAAGGTGGAGACTCCCATAACTACTTGGGGCACTTACATTGGGTAAGTATTGTTCTAAACGCTCACAAATCATTTGATTTGTAAATGGACCACGTGTACACAACTTACTACAGTTTTACCGGTGTTGTTGTCCCTTAATCAAAACTCATCACCTCTCCACTGGATTGGTGAGAAGTGTCTGATCGGTGGGGACCTGACCGCTGGGACCCCCACAAATCACAATAACAGGGGTCCTGTGTTCCACCGTTTGAACACAGCAGTGGTCAAGCAGGCGCACTGCAGCTCCATTCAGCACTATTGGACTGCTACATTTGGCAGTCCAATAGACTTTGAATAGGGCAGCAGTGCAATTCAGACAGGGGGACACTGTGCAATAATATATTTTAAGATCTAGATGCCTCATTGTAAAGCCTGTATTACACTGCCCGATTTTTAGGCAGGTGATCGCTAACAAGCCTTCACTCGCTCATTGGGCAATTTTGATTTTTAAGCATGCTTAGAAATCATTGTTGGCCATCAGCAGATCATGCCGCCGGCAAACCACTATACAGCATGGGGACGAGGGATGGCATAGCGATCGCTCCTCCCCATGCTGTGGAGGAGATCGCTGCATGTAATAGCAGCGCTCTCCTCCGCTAGGAACACTTCCCTCCTGACAATCGTCTGCCACATCGGGCTGTGTAATATAGCCTTTAGAATTATCTCATTGCTACTAAATAAACGGTTTAAAAGTTGCCATTCGTTATTGGGTTATTTACAATGACCTCCAATGTGCAATTGACCTTCCAGTCAAAATTAGTTAAGGCCTCTGGTGTATACATAACCCTCGCCGAGGACACGCTCTAAGCTGAAGAACATTCATTATTTTATGTACACATTGGTCTCTTCTCTCATATAGATGTACTTGTGGAGCACAATTCACATAACGTTATAATCTCAAATTCTAGTGCCTCTCAAAACTGCAAAAGGCAAATTTATCATTCCTCCCTCGTCACGCCGAGAAAAATAAAATAAATGTATTTGCAATATCTTTCCTGTCACTTGCACAAACACAAGCAAGCAGCGTTTTTTTCAGCTGCCGCTGCCACTTTTCTGAAAGGGGGGGGGGGTGTAGTGGGGCTGGCACATTTTACCTTTTTACTTTAGTTTTAGGGTGTAAAAGAATACTGAAATCTACACCAACTAGAGGTTAGCGTATATCTCAGTTTAGGTGCACAGACTGCTAGAGGCAGTGTCTAATTTGTGACATGGTGTATGCCTTTGGCAGCGCACGGAAATATCACAGGCTGGCATAAAGCGCCCATCTATGATAAATTCCCCCACTGACCACTTTCGTGCATAAACATCACTTGAGTGGCACCGCTGTTTAAGGCCAGGTCCAAAACAATAGCACAAAGCTCCTAGGAAGTCAATAACCCTTTAAGGACCCATGACGTAGCTGGGTCCGATCCCTAAACATGGTGCCCGCGCGCCTTAGCCACGTAGTTTCTGCTATTTTAAATAGCAGAGACCCGTGGCACATGTATGCGATCAGCCATAAGGCTGATCACATACATCTTACCTTTCAGATGCTGTGGTCAAATGTGACCACGGCATCTGCGCAGACCGGAACCGGAAGTCGCACGCTTTCAGTCCGGTAACAGCGTTCCCCGGCTGAGATCGGAGGACCTGTTACCTTGCACTAATTGACCGAAGCCTCAAGGAGGCTTCAGAGTCAGAGTCAATTAGATGTGTATATACAGGCCACTAGGTGGAAGCCTTGTATTGATCTAGTGCAAATGAAGTCTTCAATGATGGCTATTTAGCCATCACTGAATACTATGGGCAATCGAATGATTGCCAGTTATTGTCACCCAAGGTGACTTTAAAAAAGTAAAAAAAAGGTTTTACAAATATAAAATTAAAAAAAAGTTCAAATCACCCCCTTTCCTTAAAATAAAAATACTTAACAAAAAAAATAAAAAAAAAATTATATACAAACATCATGGGCATCGCCGCGTGCGAAAATGCCCATACTATTAAAATATAACAATATTAATGGCATACAGCAAATTGTGTAGTGGAAAAAAAAAAGCCAATTTGCCATATTTTTGTCACTTCAACTACCCAATAATTTTTAAATAAAAAAGTGATCAAAAAGTCGCACACACTTAAAATTGGTATCACTGAAAACAGATCGTCCCGCAAAAAATGAGCCCTCACACAGGCCCGTAACACATAGCTACAAAAAAGTTATAGGGGTCAGAATATGGTTCAAAATGTTTTTTCCTTAAAAGGTTTTGCCATAATTTTTTTTTTCCAGTATTAAAACACAAGAAAAATTATACAAGTATGGTATCGTTGGAACAAAACTGACCTTGAGAATGAAGATAACAGGTCAATTTTACCACATAGGTGTACAGTGTAAAAAAAAAAAAATTATAATTTTTTTTTTTTATAAATAAACCTTTATCAGAATTGCATTTTTTCCCCAATTCTACCCCATTTGGAATTTTTTTTCCCCACTCCCTAACTAGGGGTGCACCGAAATGAAAATTCTGGTCCGAAACTGAAACTGAAAATTCAGGATGCCCTTGACCGAAAACGAAACTGCCTTTTTGCCCAAATACTTTTAAAATACTTTTTTTTTTATGATATTTATAACAGTGCCATCCACAGACCCCCCACCTCATAACAGTGCCATCCACAGACCCCCACCCACCCCATAACAGTGCCATCCACAGACCCCCCATCCCATAACAGTGCCATCCACAGACCCCCACCCACCCCATAACAGTGCCATCCACAGACCCCCCACCTCATAACAGTGCCATCCACAGACTCCCCCCACCCCATAACAGTGCCATCCACAGACCCCCACCCACCCCATAACAGTGCCATCCACAGACCTCCCCCCCCCCCCCATTGCCGCTCCAGTACAGACTAGTTATAAAATGTGTACAATTAATAAGGATTCTATTCATGAGGCCCCCTCTGCAGTAGAACATTCAATATAGCCACATCCTACTCACAGGGCTGTTATCTTAATGCTGGTCGGCCGGGCAGACGAGCAGCAGCGTCACGACTGACGTCACATGCCTGCGCCGCCTCCTTCATTCAGAAAGTAGGCCGGGCATGACGTCAGTCGTGACGCTGCCGCTCGTCTGCCCGGCCGGCCAGCATTAAGATAACAGCCCTGTGAGTAGGATGTGGCTGTATTGAATGTTCTACTGCAGAGGGGGCCTCATGAATAGAATCCTTATTAATTGTACACATTTTATAACTACTGGAGCTGGGAGCCGGAGCACAGTGAACGCACCGGCCCCCAGCTCCTCCTCCCAGTCCCTCCCCTCTATTTTCTGCCGATATGTACCAATATCGTCCGAAATGGATTAGGCCCATTTTCGGCCGCCGGAATTTCGGTGCACCCCTACTCCCTACTACATGGTATGCAACCGTAAATGGTGCCATTAGAAAGTATAAAATTGTCCCGCAAAAAATAAGCCCTCAAAAGGCTATGTGAATGGAAAAATAAAAAAGTTAGGACTATGGGAAGGCGGAATATCCCAGGGTCCTTAAGGGGTTAAACATTGTTTAACTCATCAAGACACCCCCAGTTTGTATGTCCTATCTGTGGTGGTTACAACTGCCGACTATGAAAAAAAATTGCATAAAACAGTGCATTCTTCTCTTAAGATGCAGTCATGTTTTCCTTCCCTCTGAATGTATGTACCAAGTGTAACCTTAACTTGATCTTCGCAGAAGTTGGTTCGCAGCTTTCCCAGACTGTTAAACTCAAAACTTGCCAAGTTATAGTGATAAATCTCCCCCCCCCCCCCCCCCCCCAACCACCATAAGAAAAGCTGGTAGATTACACGGAGGCTACAATAGGGACCAGAAACCATGTTGCCCTGATATTATATGATGGATGCAGAGTTGTGTGTAGGCAACATTTTTATACATGTAAATTATTTTATTTTTTACATGTTTATTGAAAGTTTTCATTATAACAACAGCAGTTGTACAAAATGGACAATAAAGTCCTCCAACATCCCACCCACACCATCCCTCCAAACCCCATCTCAGAAATGAAATGTATAATACATGTGCAATCTGGTATTTGCTACTTACTCGTGTACTTGAACTAGTCGTTGATATGGAATAAAATGACATTCTAAATTATACTTTGGCTCATTTTTTTCTGTTCTATGTGTAGCTTGTACCATGCGTCTGAAGTCCCCAAGTCGCTAATATCTCCGAGTCAGTATAGAAAGCCGTCATATACATTCTCCACTTTATAAAAAAAGTTGTTGATGTTGATTTACAGTGTTGTGTGTCAATACGCTCTAATATTAAGCATTTAGTCGTGTGCTGAATGATCTCTGAAGTATCAGGACTAAGCCAATGATTTAAAAGGCATATTTTGGCCGCAAGCATTGCCACATAAAGTGCAGCTGGTATTTTGGGTTTATTTGTGTCTCTGCCTATATGGAATAGAAGAATTTCTGGGTCCATTTGGATCTTCTTGAGGCATTTGGAGTTTATCATTGACTAGCAGAAGGACCCGGCTTCGCACGGGTATATTTAATCTATTTAATTTTATTTTTCTGTGTGTCGCAGAAAGATAGACAGTTAACCCCATAACAGAGACCTCCACAGTAAATCTCCCCTTTAACAGAGACCTCCACAGTAAATCTCCCCTTTAACAGAGACCTCCACAGTAAATCTCCCCTTTAACAGAGACCTCCACAGTAAATCGCCCCTTTAACAGAGACCTCCACAGTAAATCGCCCCTTTAACAGAGACCTCCACAGTAAATCGCCCCTTTAACACAGACCTCCACAGTAAATCGCCCCTTTAACACTGACCTCCACAGTAAATCGCCCCTTTAACACTGACCTCCACAGTAAATCGCCCCTTTAACACTGACCTCCACAGTAAATCGCCCCTTTAACAGAGACCTCCACAGTAAATCGCCCCTTTAACACTGACCTCCACAGTAAATCGCCCCTTTAACACTGACCTCCACAGTAAATCGCCCCTTTAACACTGACCTCCACAGTGCCCGCCCCTTTAACACTGACCTCCACAGTGCCCGCCCCTTTAACACTGACCTCCACAGTGCCCGCCCCTTTAACACTGACCTCCACAGTGCCCGCCCCCTTTAACACTGACCTCCACAGTGCCCGCCCCTTTAACACTGACCTCCACAGTGCCCGCCCCTTTAACACTGACCTCCACAGTGCCCGCCCCTTTAACACTGACCTCCACAGTGCCCGCCCCTTTAACACTGACCTCCACAGTGCCCGCCCCTTTAACACAGACCTCCACAGTGATCGCCCCTTTAACAGAGACCTCCACAGTGATCGCCCCTTTAACAGAGACCTCCACAGTGATCGCCCCTTTAACAGAGACCTCCACAGTGATCGCCCCTTTAACAGAGACCTCCACAGTGATCGCCCCTTTAACAGAGACCTCCACAGTGATCGCCCCTTTAACAGAGACCTCCACAGTGATCGCCCCTTTAACAGAGACCTCCACAGTGATCGCCCCTTTAACAGAGACCTCCACAGTGATCGCCCCTTTAACAGAGACCTCCACAGTGATCGCCCCTTTAACAGAGACCTCCACAGTGATCGCCCCTTTAACAGAGACCTCCACAGTGATCGCCCCTTTAACAGAGACCTCCACAGTGATCGCCCCTTTAACAGAGACCTCCACAGTGATCGCCCCTTTAACAGAGACCTCCACAGTGATCGCCCCTTTAACAGTGACTTTCACAATAACTGCCCCTTTAACAGGGTCCTTCATAGCGCCCGCCCCTTTAATAACAGTGACCTCCACAGTGTCCTTTCTATCCATTTTAAAAACTGTTTATTCATCGAAGGCGCTTTAAATTTCGGGTGGTTCAAGATTGACATCCTTTTGGATATCAAAAATGGGAGGTTATATATTTTTCTAACCACTTTCCATGAAGCTATCGTGTCTCAACAATATAGGCAGCACGGTGGCTCAGTGGTTAGCACTGTTTCCTTGCAGCGCTGGGGTCCTAGGTTCGAATCCGACCAAAACAACATCTGCATGGAGTCTGTATGTTCTCCCCATGTTTGCGTGGGTTTCCTCCCACACTCCAAAAGGCATACTGATGGGGACTTTAGATTGTGAGCCCCATTGGGGACAGTTGGTTGCTAATATTCTGCACTGCCTGGACTGTATCTTTTGGGAGATGACAGAGTCTCCTATGCGTTTTTTAATGCAGGGATTAGTACAGAGGGTTTCATCCCTTTGGCTAGGGAAGCTGAGCTTGCCCGATTTGTTACCGTATTTAAATAATCGTGCTTCTCTCCTTTTCCCATTTAGTTCCTCTTTTGTCCTATGCCATCTATCACTCTGCTTTAGTTTCATTCCATTTTTGTTTGGATTTAGTAGATGGGTGTAGTTGAAAATCGGTATACGAATCCCTAAGGGTATTCGTCAGCTATTTTAATTTCTGGCCTGTCTTTTTCTTTAGGCCTTTTGTGTAGGCCAAAATCTTCCCCCGTAACACAGCCTTTCATACTCTCCATACTAGTTGTGGGTGAGTTTATGTCCCAATATTCCCCCCACCAGTAATTCAACATTTCCAAAAAGTTTTCATTTGAGGCTAAGTCAGAAGGGAATCTCCATAAGAAGTCAGTCCCCTTAGGGATATTATCCGCTATTTCCATGAGTACTATAATTATGGCTAACATTTTCTGAAGGATATTGTCAGATACTAAAAAATAATCAAGACAAGACCATGAATCATGTGCTCCCGAAAAATGGGTATATTCTCTCCCTTCTGGATAAAATTGCACCATGCATCATGTAACCCAACTTCAGAAGTTAGTTTATACAGGGTTGTATCTCTGTGCCTATGTGTAATTTGCCTTCCGAATGAACTGAAACGATCTTCCTCATGAAACATCACCGCACTCATGTCTTGCGCTACCATTGGGAAGGGTATGGGGTCTTTAAGTATAGTATTCCTTAGATCTGCAAAGAATTCTGAGTTTGTGTCGTTTGGGCCGTATACGTTATAGATACTTAGGGTTTCAGATATTAGGCTGAGATGTACATGGTAAAGTCGACCCTCTTGATCCTCTATAGTAGGTGTTATTTTGTGACTCATATTTTTATGAATCAAAAGTAATACTCCCCCTTTAGAACCGTTAGATGGCGATCCCAGTACATGACCAACCCATAAATCGATGCATATGAAAAAAATCTGCCCTGGGTAAGTGGGTTTCCTGGAGTAGTGCTATATCTGTCTTTAGACGTTTAAGGTGCCTCAACACCATTAGACGTTTATGAGGGGAGTTTAACCCTTTAACATTCCATGTAGCTATCTTTGTCATGTTTGAAGATTAAAATAGGTAGTTGTCTATTGACTAGCTTGCTCTGTACTTGTGTATAGTATAGTCGTTTTTGAGATGAGTAAAAGATTCCCACAAACCAAATTCCCCTAAACCCTCCAAACAAGTATGAACATAACAGCAATATATAGTCACATAGTTCGGATCTCACTTCTTCCCAGCATGGCGTCAGCTTACCCAACATTGGCACGCTGAACAAGGAGAGAAGAAAGAGTTAACCGCTCACTGTGCTCTTTAGAAGTGATACTGGGAAGCAGTCAGGGACGTTCAAACAATGCTATTACCCTATATTTTCAGACCCCCTTCTTGGAATGTGTCCGATTGCTCCAAAGACGGAAATAGTGATCTTTTTATGGATCTGCTGGGGCTCTTGCTCTTTTCCTCTGCTCCTTGATCTGATCCGTTTTCTAGCGAGGTCGGTGAGTCCCTCTGCGGTGAATAATTGTTGCGCCTGTTGTCTTGTAGAGGTTGGCCCCGTGTATATAGTGTTCCATCTTGAAGAGCATTTTTCGCTTCTTGAAAATCATGGTAAGTATCTGAGGAGCCATCCGCATTATAAATCCGCAGGATATAGTAGTGCAAATTTAATCTGAGCTCGATATAACTCTGAGCAAATAGATGAGAATTCCTGCCTTCGCCTTGCTACCTCTGCAGCGAAGTCTTCAAAGAGCAGGACACGATGCCCTCGTATCTCCAGAGGAGTTTTGCGTTTTTTAGAGGCCCGTAGAATAGAAGCCTTTTCAGAATAGTCCAGGTACTGCATTATGATTTGTCTGGGCCTTTTGCGACAACGCCGGGTGTAATGGCGGATCTGACTGACTTCACTGGTTAGTTAGTGGGGTTGGGCCCACTCTGTGAGCGCTTTACAAATGGCGGGTAAATTGAGCGCTTTAGGCAGCTCTTGCTCACAAAGATCATTTATAGGTACAGATTCAGGAACTCCCTTTAACCTGAGGTAGTTTCTTCTCAAACGATTCTCTAGGTCAACAATTTTTGCGCCCATCCTTTTATTCTCTTTGATGAGCTTTGGGTGTTCTGCTTTAAGATAAGAAAAGTAGTCTTCTAGAGAACGGACTCTCTTTTCCACTGTGTTTAAGCTTCAGCCATGCTCAGTTATTACCTGACGCAGATGCACCAAGGACTCCGATACCGTGGTCTAGAGGGAATCCTGCAAGTCAGGGAGTATTCGTGCTGCAACCTCAAGCACCAGTATCTTGTAATCAATTTTCAGCTCCTCCCTTGGTTCGTCTCCATCTAGAGAGTCTTCCGCAGGAGGTAATGGAGGTGCTTCCTCAGGTTCCATCCGGGGGTTGGGTCCGCCATATTGCGTGTTGCAGAAAGCGTTCTTGTAGTCTTCTGCTGTCCCTTTTGTCGGGTTCTACTCCCCATTGTAACTAGGAACCGGTCCATAAGACTCGGCACTACTGTTTATTAGCAATAAGCCCAAGTCTTGTGCAGTGTCAAGCCTGGTATATCGAGGAGTAGAAGGTAAACAGAGTCACTCGGAGTGGAGCTCTATTCAGCACAAACGCTCATGCTGGCGTCGGAACCAGAAGTTGTATTTCTTTTTTTTTGTCTTAGTTTTTCTTTAAAGGAACACTTGACATCACTTTCTATCAGTTTAGACCAATTACCACCAACATGGCATATGTTACCAATCTTTATGTAATGGCATAAATTGGAAACTATGAGAAGTGTTCCGGGTAGGTACTTACGGTCTGTGACTCAGGCTGTAAGGCGGATTGGACACCATCATTTGACTTAGAGCAGATACAATTATCAGGATCAGAATGGGCATCAACTGAATGAACATACCAAGACTTCCCTGGACAAGAAACATGAAATGTTCAGTTTTTAGTAAATAAAATATGGACATGATTGTCTGTTCACATTGTTAAAGTACTGTGAACTTGGGAAGAAAAGCACTGATGGTATCTGCGTGTGTGATCCCACCTTATATCCTATCCTCATTCCAAAACGTGAAGCTTACTGCTAAAATATGGATTGGAGGAGGTCAAACTGCCAGGATCAGAAAATGATGGGGCTGGGGTGCTAGCTAGACTGTGCATCTCCACACCTGGCATTGCGGAGGGCACACATTAGGGAAAACTATGCAGGATTGCTGTGACCCCTTATACTCCGGATTAGTTACATATTATAACAAAATGCAATCACTTTACGAGTGTGTGAACCCAGCTTTAAAAGTGCATCTGTCAGCAGATTTGTATCTATAAAACTGGCTGACCTGTTCTATGTGCACTTGGCTGCTGAAGACATCTGTGTTGGTCCCATGTTCATATGTGCCCACATTGCTGAGAAAAATGAAGTTCTAATATATGAAAATTAGCCTCTAGGAGCAACGGGGGCGTTGTCATTACGCTTAGAGGCTCCGCTTTCTCTGCAACTGCCGGGCCCTCTGCACTTTGACAGGGCTAGGAGTGATGAGGTTGTCACTGACTGGCCCTGTCAAAGTGGGGAGGGCCCGGCAGTTGCAGAGAAAGCGGAGCCTCTAGGTGTAATGGTAACGCCCCTGTTGCTCCTGGAGGCTAATTTGCATATCTTAAAACATCATTTTTCTCAGCAATGCGGGCACATATGAACATGGGACCAACACAGATGCCTTCAGCTGCCAAGCGCACATGTAACAGGTCAGCCAGTTTCGTAAGCAGAAATCTGCCATTTAAAGCTGGTTCACACACTGCATATTTGTGGTGGCATTTCATTAGTGAAATCTGCACTGAAATTCTATAACAAAGTACAGAACAGCACATGTGAATGGGGCCTTCATAAAAGGCATCCACATGCAGTGTTATAAAGTCCACAATAGATTCTGTTCTGAACTTCTGCCACAGAGTTCACCAGCGCCAATGCAAAAACTGAAATGCCCAGCGAAACCCACACATTCCATGTAAACATGGTTGTACCCGTATGGGTAACCATTTGAAGATATGCACAAATAGATAAACAGACAGGACGGCACTACTCCAGCTCTCCTCCACGGCATCCAGGGAACACACACTGCGGCGAGGACACCTGAGCTCGCAACAGATTTCAGTGGTGCTCAGTCTCAATAGAGTCAAATGAACATGAAGTATGGAGGTAAAAGACGGCACTCACCGATAAAAGTCCAATTCTTACTTTAATTCATCCACATATGTATGAACATACAGGCAGACGATAGGGGTGCAGGACGCCACACAGGCACCATGAGGCGACGGGCGTTTTGCATGAGATTGCGCTTCCTCAGGCCTCTCGTCTGCCTGTATGATCATACCTATGTGGATGAATAAAGTAAGGCTACTTTCACACTAGCGTTCGGGGCTCCGCTTGTGAGTTCCGTTTGAAGGCTCTCACAAGCGGCCCCGAACGGATCCGTACAGCCCCAATGCATTCTGAGTGGATGCGGATCCGCTCAGAATGCATCAGTTTGGCACCGTTTGGCCTCCGCTCCGCTCAGCAGGCGGACACCTGAACGCAGCTTGCAGCGTTCGGATGTCCGCCTGGCCGTGCGGAGCCAAACGGATCCGTCCAGACTTACAATGCAAGTCAATGGGGACGGATCCGTTTGACGTTGACACAATATGGTGCAATTTCAAATGGATCCGTCCCCCATTGACTTTCAATGCAAAGTCAGGAGTCCCCATCAGATCGGAGTTTTCTCCGATCCGATGGTATATTTTAACTTGAAGCGTCCCCATCACCATGGGAACGCCTCTATGTTAGAATATACCATCGGATTTGAGTTACATCGTAAACCTCAGATCCGACAGTATATTCTAACACAGAGGCGTTCCCATGGTGATGGGGACGCTTCATGTTAGAATATACTGAGAACTGTGTACAGACCCCCCCCTCCTCCTGTAATTAACTTATTGGTGGCCAGTGCGGGCCCCCCTCCCTCCCCAGTATTAAATATTACCAGTGCGGCGGCCTCCCCCTCCCTCCCTCCCCAGTATTAAATATGACCAGTGCGGCCTCCCCCTCCCTCCCCAGTATTAAATATTACCAGTGCGGCGGCCTCCCCCTCCCTCCCTCCCCAGTATTAAATATGACCAGTGCGGCCTCCCCCTCCCTCCCTCCCCAGTATTAAATATTACCAGTGCGGCCCCCTCCCTCTATATTTATTGGTGGCCGGGCCAGTGCGGATTCCAAGCATTGTGAGCAGTGCGGCCTCCCCTCTCCCCCCCTAATTAAAATCTCCCCCCCCCCCCCCATCATTGGTGGCAGCGGAGAGTACCAATCGGAGTCCCAGTTTAAATCGCTGGGGCTCCGATCGGTTACCATGGCAACCAAGACGCTATTGCAGTCTTGGCTGCCATGGTTACTTAGCAATAAATACAAGCATTATACTTACCTGAAGAGCTGCGATGTCTGACCGGCCGGGCGCTCCTCCTACTGGTAAGTGACAGGTCTGTGCTATAGGCAATGCGCCGCACAGACCTTTCACTTACCAGTAGGAGGAGCTCCCGGCCGGTCAGACATCGCAGCTCTTCAGGTAAGTATAATGCTTGTATTTATTGCCAAGTAACCATGGCAGCCAAGACTGCAATAGCGTCTTGGTTGCCATGGTAACCGATCGGAGCCCCAGCGATTTAACTGGGACTCCGATCGGTACTCTCCGCTGCCACCAATGATGGGGGGGGGGTGATTTTAATTAGGGGGGGAGAGGGGAGGCCGCACTGCTCACAATACTTGGAATCCGCACTGGCCCGGCCACCAATAAATATAGAGGGAGGGGGCCGCACTGGTCATATTTAATACTGGGGAGGGAGGGAGGGGGAGGCCGCACTGGTCATATTTAATACTGGGGAGGGAGGGGGGGCCGCACTGGCCACCAATAAGTTAAATACAGGAGGGGGGGGGGTCTGCCCCCTGCTGCCTGGCAGCATCTACCAGGCAGCAGGGGGCAGTCGTGTACACAGTTCTCAGTATATTCTAACATGAAGCGTCCCCATCACCATGGGAACGCTTCTGTGTTTAGAATATACTGTCGGATCTGAGTTTTCCGAAGTGAAAAATCAGATCTGAAATAAACAGTTATGCAAACGGATCCGTTCTGAACGGATGCAAGCGTTTGCATTATAGGAGCGGATCCGTCTGTGCAGACACCAGACGGATCCGCTCCTAACGCAAGTGTGAAAGTAGCCTAAGAATTGGACTTTTATCGGGGAGTGCCGTCTTTTACCTCCATACTTCACAAACATTTGAAGATACCCTTGTGGTAATACATTCCTCAGTGGGTATTTCCAGGAAAAAACGAGTGCCTATATTCTATGTAAGGCTCTATTGGTTTGAGTATTGGGCTTTAAATCTCTGATAATAATTTGATATTGTACATTTAAAATAAATTTATGGATCAATCAGACAGCCTCTTTCTATTTTTTCCTATACATTTAGTATATTGTATGCAAACTCCACGTTGATCTAACTTCCATCCGGAAGGCCACTAATCACATCCCCCCATTGGCGCCTATCTTTATATTCTTCTATTTTGGGAAATTCCTTTCCCAGAATATCAAAATTTAACCCTCTATTTTTTTATTCTGTACCCTTATGGATCAGACTAAGGGTCCTTTTACATGGGGCAGGTTCAGCCCCAAACGAGCACATCCTTTTTACACGGGGAGATGTGCTGCTGACATTTACGGTGCAGCATGAATGATGACATCACGCGACAGACAAGTGGCATGTTTGCGAAGGGTAACAATCAGGAATTTTTTTTAGTTCCCGATCATCAGCCTGTGTAAAAGGGCTCTAAGTATTTTCAAAACCATGAACTTACAAAAGCTGGCTCTGGGCCGAAGATCCTTCCAAGCATTTACTTACCACCTATAAATTACATTTATATACTGTACTAATCAGGAAGACACAGAGCAATGCTGTGCCTATAATTCACTGGCAAATATTAAAGGGACACAGACAGGCCCAAATAGCATATTTAGGTATATATATGACAGTACAGGTCATATAAAGTGTATTAGAATCATCTAAGTATCCCCCCTGTCCACCTTATAAATACAGTAAACTGAAGTTTTATAACCTGCTTTCATCGTGTTCAATCTGCCCAAGGGGCGGTGTTTCATCTCAACTTGCGCCCAGCCAGCCTCGCCACAACTGCCGTTTGAAGCGCCGCCCAGCTCATCAATATTCATTTCGCTGGGCGGCTACTAGTGTCCCCGGCCATCTTCAGCGCATGCGCCCGGCACCCTCACTGGCCGGGATCGCATCGCGCCTGCGCACAGTCTGATTCCCAGAGGCCGATGCAGCCTCTGCGTAATGCGCATGCACCGGGCACAGCCGCGCTTCAGAGTAGCCGCCCAGTGAAGTGAATATTGATTAGCTGGGCGGCGCTTCAAACGGCAGTTGTGGCGAGGCTGGCTGGGCGCAAGTTGAGATGAAACACCGCCCCTTGGGCAGATTGAACACGGTGAAAGCAGGTTATAAAACTTCTTTTTACTGTATTTATAAGGTGGACAGGGGGGATACTTAGATGATTCTAATACACTTTATATGACCTGTACTGTCATATATATATACCTAAATATGCTTTTTGGGCCTGTCAGTGTCCCTTTAAGAGTTTATATTGGAAGAGAAGGATGCAGGTTTAGCCTTTCCTGACCATCAGGCAAGATCCAGTAAATCTGCACCTTTCACGTCAGTCATAGAGCTCCCTCTAGTGGCCAAACTAATAACTACATAATCCCTGAACATTTCTCAAGGGCTCATCAATTTCACAATCTTTTGTACTTACATCGCCACGTTGTTCTCGTCTGTCTGGTCTCTGAGAGTATGTGTAATGCATTCGGCCATTGCTATATACATGAACGTTACCTAAAGGTGCAAAAAAAAAAAAAATTGTAATTTTCTCTAAAACTGCTAAAACTGTGATATGGATATCATTACAGCCAGATGTGGTAAAGATGTGCTTACTAGAGGGAAATCCTCCTCCAAAGAACATATTGAAGAGGTCTTCAGGGGAAATGTCAGCTTCAAAGCCTCTGTGGAAGTCAGAGTGTCCGTGTCGCGACGCAGTGGCTTTCTCCTCTCCAAACTGATCGTACTGCTTTCTCTTGTCTGCATTGCTTAACACGGCATAGGCAGTCCCAATGGCTGAAGATAAGAGCATCAGAAAGGGTTAAGAATACAAGGTATCTTACTGAAGCACAGATAAAAGATTAATCACAAAAATCACCACAAAGGGGTTGTGCCCCAAAAATATTCTGCAGTTTTCAAACCAGCATTTGGATCTGAATACTTTTTTTAATTGCATGTAATTAAAAATGTTGTATATATGCTGAGTAAAGCCTCATTCACACATCAGTGTTTGATCAGTGATTTCCATTAGTGATTGTGAGCCAAAACCAGGAGAGGAGCCTCCACAGAGATCAGGCATAAAGGAAAGATCTGCACCTGTTCTCTGTTTAGAGCTGCTCCTGGCTCACTGATGGAAATCACTGACCAAATCACTGACATGTGAATGAGGCATAAGGCTGAGTTCACACTTCAGTTATTTGATCAGCTATTTCCATCAGTGACTGTGAGCCAAAACCAGGTGCGGGTCAAAAACACAGAACAGGTGCAAAGCAAATCACTATACCTGATCCCTGAGTAGGCTTCACTACTGGTTTTGGCTCACAATCACTGAAGGAAATAACTGACCAATAACTGAAGCGTGAACTCAGCCTAAGGCTGAGTTCACACGGGCGAGATTTCCGCGCGGGTGCAATGCGGTAGGTGAACGTATTGCACCCGCACTGAATCCGGCACCATTCATTTCTATGGGGCTGTGCACATGAGCGATTTTTTTCACGCATCACTTCTGCAATGCTTTAAAATCGCAGCATGCTCTATATTCTGCGTTTGTAACGCAGGACAGGCCCCATAGAAATGAATGGGGCTGAGTGAAAATCGCAAGCATCCGCAAGCAAGTGCGGATGCGGTGCGATTTTCACTCATGGTTGCTAGGTGACAGTCTATTCACTGTATTATTTTCTCTTATAACATGGTTATAAGGGAAAATAATAGCATTCTGAATACAGAATGCTTAGTACAAGGGCAATTGAGGGTTAAAAAAATAAAAAATAAATTAACTCACCTTGTCCTCTTCATCGCGCAGTTCCCGGTCTCTTCTGATGAGCTGTCGGCTAAAGGACCTTTGGTGACGTCAGATCACATGCTCCAATCACATGGTACATCACCACGGTGATGTACCATGTGATTGGAGCATGTGATCTGACGTCACCAAAGGTCCTTTAGCCGACAGCTCATCTACCAGACCGGGAACTGCGCGATGAAGAGGACAAGGTGAGTTAATTTATTTTTTATTTTTTTAACCCTCAATTGCCCTTGTACTAAGCATTCTGTATTCAGAATGCTATTATTTTCCCTTATAACCATGTTATAAGGGAAAATAATACAATCTACACTACAACTAACCCAAACCTGAACTTCTGTGAAGAAGTTCGGGTCTGGGTACCACAGTCGGTTTTTTATCACGCGAGTGCAAAACACATTGCACCCGCGTGATAAACACTGAACATCGGAACGCAATCGCAGTCAAAACTGACTGCAATTGCGTACCCAATCGCGCGGGTTTGCCGCAATACACCGGGACGCATCCGGACCTAATCCGGACACGCCCGTGTGAACCCAGCCTTATTCAATAAAATGTATCTGTGCCACCGGCTGGTTTTTACTTTCTTTTCTGTTCACCTCACTGAGGTGGTCGCATGTGCTCAGTTTAAAGGATAAAGGATTTTTTTTCTTTGCTAGTTTATTAGAGCTAGGCATGAATACCTGAGTTCGAGTCCATTCACACGTCTGCAAATGGGTACGCATCCGTTCCGCAATTTTGCGGAACGGGTGCGGACACATTCATTCTCTATGGGGACAGAAAAGATGCGGACAGCACACAGTGTGCTGTGCACACCCGCATTTCCGTGCCGCGGTTGCGCAAAAAAATAAATAAATAGAACATGTCCTATTATTGTCTGCAATTGCAGACAAAAATAAGCAGTTCTATGGGGGGGTGCCAGCCAGGTGCATTGCGGATCCGCAATACACTACAGACGTGTGAATGGACCCTTAGTCTGTCAATGATTGTCAAAAGATCTGTAATTACCTTATAATAACAGCTTTTATTAATGTCCTCTGTCCTTTTCCACTACTCCCGTATAGGACAGTTGCTATACCTTGTCTGTCTTCCCTTAAGTATAAACAGAAGACGGAGGGGCTGTCCTTCACACTGCATGCCTGCATTAGGCTTCAGAGTGAGGAGGTGTGTCTCTCAGTAATCCAATCTGATTGGCTGGCAGGAAGCTGCTGGCTACAGCAAGTGTGTATGGGAAGTGAGGGAAAGCAGTTTTGGCCTCAGAGAACTGACAGAAGAGCCATCTTGAGAAGACCCTCATAATGTAGGATTTAAAACAGCCGTAACCAAGGGGAAAACTCAAGGAAAACAGTGGTAAGTGAAGAAACTAAAGATAGCTTTCTGCATAATGCTGCTGCAGCAGTAACATATGCTAAAATTGATTTTTTTTAAATAAAAGTATGACAGTTATCCTTTAAATCTTTAAGTGTCACTAGCTGTATCTGTTACAAGGAAAGAGCTGCAGCAGGAAGAACATGCCCCCTTCCCCCTAGAAAGGGCCTTGGCGTGCCAGTGTGAAGAGAATTTGGCAGAATAACTGGAAGAAAAAAAATGGGGAGATCTCTGGACCCATGTGAGGTACAGGGCTTTGTTAGAAAGAGATTGTCGTGTACTATATGATACTGGATACTTTCATTATTTACATCAGTCATGGTATATGCCCTTTAATTGGTTTTTCCTGATGGAGTCTTCCACAGTGGTCACAGACTTCTTGAGTCAAATACAAGGGGGGAGGGGATACACTTTCATTTGAAGTGTATCCCAGTTTTCTGGCACACTTCTTACATTAGACACAGAGGTCCCAACTGCAGCACACCGCCTCCCGCCCTCTTTTTGTAAGTTACAAGGAGGGCATAGTAACCAAAAACTCACTAATTTTGGTGCAAAATGGGACTTTTGATTCCCTCAATGTTTGCTCATTGTAAA
The DNA here is from genome assembly GCF_014858855.1 of Bufo gargarizans. Classification (NCBI taxonomy): domain Eukaryota; kingdom Metazoa; phylum Chordata; class Amphibia; order Anura; family Bufonidae; genus Bufo; species Bufo gargarizans. Next base: position 147,637,795 of record NC_058085.1, on the reverse strand, counting down.
GAATGAGGTTTCTTCACCTTTTACAGTTCTGAGTTGCACACTTCATTATCAGTATATCTTCTGAACTGCACCATAAACTAATAAATGGCAGATAATACTTCCACTATCCATACGGTCAGAGAATGAATGAGTCCAGCCCTGGACTCAATGAACCTGCAGGCACTTTGCGCTCAGCACAGACATAACATAAAGCTACAAATATAACCAGCCAGGAAACACCCCGAAGAAACAAAGAAAGACACCGCACAAATCAAAACTCTTACCTATATATTGTACCTTTCTAATACACCCATCATTAAATGGGGTGGTCACTTCAATAAATGGCATTTGTTGGCTTGATAAATTTTTCATTACATTATACATTGCTCGTTTCCAGGGGCTATGACCACCCTGCGATCCACCAAAAGTAGTTGTGCTTGCACACTATAGGAAAAAGCATTGGCCACCTCGTATCTGTGCTGCAGCGGTGGCCATGGATAATGTGATGAAAAATCAAATCAAGCTATCAAAGGAGGCAATATGGACAATCACAATACATTAGTGAGTGCCTTGTATTAACTTTCTCTACATGATAAATGCCATTTGCTGAGGTGAGACAACCCTTTTAAGTTCCAGCCCACCAATCTTGGTCTAAGGAACAATAACAGTTCTTACAAAGAAATGGGATAAAGACAAGGATCTACATAAAACCTGTACATATTGCTGAAAACAAGTAGATCACAGAATGTCCTGCTGCTTAGCGCTCAAGTAAGGCTACTTTCACACTAGCGTTCGATCGGATCCGTTCTGAACGGATCCGATCATAATAATGCAGACGGAGGCTCCGTTCAGAACGGATCCGTCTGCATTATTTTTAGCATATAACAGCTAAGTGTGAAAATAGCCTCGTACGGATCCGTCCAGACTTTCAATGTAAAGTCAATGGGGGACGGATCCGCCTGAAGATTGAGCCATATTGTGGCATCTTCAAACGGATCCGTCCCCATTGACTTACATTGTAAGTCTGGACGGATCCGCACGGATCCGCACGGCCAGGCGGACACCCGAACGCTGCAAGCAGCGTTCAGCTGTCCGCCTGTCCGTGCGGAGGCGAGCGGAGCGGAGGCTGAACGCCGCCAGACTGATGCAGTCTGAGCAGATCCACATCCATTCAGACTGCATCAGGGCTGGACGGCTGCGTTCGGGTCCGCTCGTGAGCTCCTTCAAACGGAGCTCACGAGCGGACCGACGAACGCTAGTGTGAAAGTAGCCTAATCTGCACAAGGAACCCATTGAAGGGGCATTCCCACGAGAGATTTATGGCACATCCGTAGGATAACCATCGTACCAGGCAAGATAAAGTCCTCCATTGTAGAGGTAGGTGTGTGTCGCACCATTGAGATTGGCCAAACCTGTCAGACATTTATGGCATATTCTGTTGGAATAATGCCGTCTTGTATTAATAACCCATTTTCAAACATGTGAATATCGCTGCGGCCATATTGGCATTCTGAGTCTCTCATTTGTGACTTGTATAAATCGGCCGATAGAGAGACCGGTATTCTCTGGAGGCTCCAGCAGGCCCATGATTTATACAGTAAACCCATTCTTTTCAGAAGGGAACATGTAATGCTTAAAGCTGGGCTAAGATCTCATCCAAACAAGTAACTAATAGGCCTGACTGAACCGTTAATCAGAAGTAGGGTCTTGCTTCATCAAGAACATTGACGAGGGCCGAGCCTGGTATTGTAGGTCAGCTCCATTCACTTGCCAGGGACGGACCTGAAATAGTAACTGGACCTGAGAGGAGCATAGCAACCTATAGGTTGGTAGTGGGCGATTACGCTGATTTCCTTAAAGGGGTTGTGCAGTGCGGTAATAGTGATAACCAAACCGACTCCTCGGCCGATCAACTGTTTGAGAAGGCAACGGAGCTCGCAGTAGCTCTCTGCTCTTCTTGCGGCTTAGCCTAGGCCATGAGACGTCACATTCATCTGTCACATGGCCTAGGCATAGAGCAGACCCCCTGAAGTGAACAGGGCTGAGCGGCAATACGATTTACGGCGCTGTGCTTGGTGAGCCCAGAGAAGGCCCCCCCCCTTACGCTTCTTGCACATGGCCATTGTAACATGTATAAAAGGGGTTCCTGCAGTAACCATGTTATGTACATGGCACCATGCAAACATGATATGCACGGTTTACCTCTGGATTACAATTTTTTGCAACGTCAATGTGAGAGAAGAGCAAACACCTTCCTAAGCTCTTCAAACACTTTGCTATCGCTAGCATTGGCCGGCTCGCACTGGGAATAGCACCGCATGTGCTCCAAACAGCTTAAAAATTGCATAGCAGGACAATATTGCTTAATCCCCTAGTTTACCATCAATCCGCCTAAAGCCCTCAGCAAACAGCCTTAATGCAAGCAAGAAGAACATTATGTACCAGCTACTGGTCTGAACCCTCCAAGGCCCCGCTCAGTGATAAGGACCTGAAACAATATATATCTTTGGACAATATACAGAATTATTATTATATATATATATATATATTTTTTTTTTTTTATTTTTTTTAAGATAAACCGATAGGACGCATGCGCACTTCGCTCAACGAAGCCACTGCCAGAAGTCCGCGGCGCATCAGGCTGAGCCTAGTGCGCAGGCGCCGGATCTGGCAGAGGGACGGGAGGATTGCGGAGGCGGCGCTGAGGTGAGGAAGGCAGCACTCTAGACAGGGAGGGCGGCAATTAAGACTGGGAAGGAGGCGCTGGGCACCAGACGGCCGGGCACCCTGTATTAACGGCCGTCCCCTTGGGCACCTTAGGTAGGTGATTGACAGTTTAGGGTTCATGTCATTAGTACGGACATGGGCATATGTTTAGGTTATAGGGCTCAAATCTCATGACAGAATCCCTTTAATATGAATGTTCGCCAAGTGTCACTTAAAACATTGTGTTATTTTGCGGCTTTTTTCTGCACTTCTGGTGTGTTTTTTTGGGAGTAAAAAAAACAAACAGTAGTGTTTGTTAATCAGATTTTTTAAGTTTTTTTTAAACATGATGCTTTAGGATAGTCACAAAACAGTGAATAAAAACAGATAAGCTCAGTTTTTCATGGACGTTTATTTGTTTTTAACAGCCATTTCGCATCCGTTTTTAACGACTATTGACAACAGAAGAATTTCATAGGGTTTTTTTTTTTTTTTTTTTTAAATCTCAACCCCTGCAATTCCCTCAGTATATCTAATGGCCCCCCAGTATAATGTTCAACAATGTGCCCCAGTACAGACAATGGCCCCCTTTGTGCACCTCAGTTTAGTTTAGTTTCCGTCCCCTTTTGACCCTGGTATTATAAATTGCCCCCTTTAGTGCAGACATAAAAAAAAAAAAAACACAATACCTCAACCACTTGCACTCAGCTGCATCAACCCAAAAGTAAAAATGTAGCACCAAAAAATAAAATGGAATTTAGCTAGCTGGGCAAAAAAATATCTGTCACCTTAAAGGGGTTGTCCAGGACTTTAAAGTCCCATCATCACATGGAGTCGAAAGCAGGAGAAGTTCCTATCAGACTGGAAAGTCCAGTTTCCTGTGCCATGAATATTTGGTCAGTGGGTGTCCGACCTCCATGGCCCTGTCAGGACTGCCATGCCCTCCCATTGTTAACGGTGTCCGGTACTGCCTCTCGTCCTAGTCAACTGTGTAAATGTAAAATCTTTTCCAATAATGTGAATTATTTTACTCTCCTCAGTGGATATTTGAATAGGATACCGATGTTTTTTATTACATTTGGAATTGTATTTCGTGTACTGGAAAATAAAATTATTAAAAGTTAAAGGGGTTGTCCCATCTTGGACATTGCTAGGATATGCCCCCAATTTCTGATAGGTACGGGTCCCACCTCTGAGCCTGCAAATAGACGGAGGGCACACTGTGCATGTGCAGCCGCCCTTCATTAACTACTATGAAAGTGCCGAAAATAGCCGAGCACTTGTTGTGAAAGGGTGATTTAAAGCCGGTGGTAGTGATGTGGCCAGTAGGCGCGCTCTTCACCTTCCCCGTCAATCCTATAACAGGAGAGTAGTTAAAGCTGCTGTTCTACCAGATGAGTGCTCCCTAATCAGATTTACACTGGACTTCATCCCAGGATCATATCCGTCAGGCGCTTATCCTATACGGCACATGGGCTGAGGCGGCCAGACAATATACACTGTATAACTTACAGAGTGCACAAGTACAGACACTAGACAGGACATTCTGTGGTTTACCACCAAACGAAGAAAAGCTGCACAGTGCCTACAAAGTACGCATTACATTTAGCCCCTCTTGTTCATGCCTTGTGTCTGGTATTATGGCTGAACTACACCTTCTGGAATGAGGCTGAGCTGCAATACCACACACAGCCCTCAGGCGAGGGTGGCGCTGTTTCTGGTGTCTTTGAAAGTTAAATAGAAGTTTCATTTACTGCAGTTTCTGTGGGGAAACTTTGCCAAGAACTGACACGCAGCTTCTTTTTCTGTAATGTGGATTTCAAGTGTGAAAACAGAAAAATTTGCACCACATAAACTGCTGTGCAGAATTAATATGGCCAGCTACGGGAGACTGATTTTAAGCAGATTTCTTGGTGCAGAATATGTTCTTAAATCCACCATGTGATCATACGCATACAGTAATGTACATAATGTTAAAATTAAAGGGAACCTGTCATGTTGAACATGGAGTCTGAGCTGCAGGCAGCACGTTATAGAGCAGGAAGAGCTGAGCAGATTGATAGTAGATTTTGCTGGAAAAGATTCAGTAAAACTTGTATTTCATTCATTTAAATTCCTGCTCATCCAGGGCTTTAAAGTCATGGAGACGGAGCCATCAGTGATTAACAGCCTTACATCTATGACATTGTATACAATATAGCTGTCAATCACTGATAGCTCCGCCTCCTTGACTTCAAAGACCAGAATGAGCACATATATTAATGTATAAGTTTTACTGAATCTTTTTCTAAAAAACTATATATCAATCTGGAGGCTATAAACAATGGCGGCTGACCTGGGAGATCCGTATGGGGAGGTGCTCTCCTCAAGGATTACCCAGAACCAGGAGAAATATACAAGAATAGTGGAGGGGCATTTAAAATATCAAAGAGCCTAGGGCAGCAAATATATAAGCAGTGTAATGTTTATTAGACACTAATAGAACTAAATCCTGTGGAGCATCATATAAAAAAAAATATAAAATACAAAATACATAAACGTCTAAAAATGATAGCAGGTGGCTGACAGTGATCAAAGGTATATTAGCACATCCATATATGCTGACTGTAGCACCGTATATGATGACTGTAACACCGTAAGTAGCCAAATATCACCTAAAACAAGCGGTTGCCTGGTGGACATACACTGTAGACAAATGTCCCATAGAAATACTCTCTGCAGTGACACGCCTGTATCTCCTATTGGGGTGGCCTAGTAGATTACAAGAATGTGGAAATATGTCCATTCCGTGTATACATGATTTAGTTCTATTAGTGTCTAATAAACATTACACTGCTTGTATATTTGCTGCCCTAGGCTCCTTGATATTTTGAGTGCCCCTCCACTATTATTGTATATATCAATCTGCTCAGCTCCTTCTGCTCTATAACATGCTGCCTGCAGATTATTACGCATTTTCATGGTAACAGGTTTCCTGTAAAGGGAGTCTGCCAGCAGTTTTTACCATTCTAATCTGTTCACAGCACTAAGGGGAGAGCTGAGGAGAAAAGGACAAAGGGAGCTATTTCCATCAGGAGTAGTGTGAATATGAACGTTTATTCTGCCCCTGCATGTGTCTTGGAGGTGGAGCTTCAGTGTCTCTGCATTGAGCTGTTCCATAGACCCTGCCCTCTGCTCTGAGTTGCAGCTCTAGTGGTCTCCTGGTTGGATGTTACAGCTGTCACTCAGAGCAGAGGAGATGTGAAGCAGCTCAATTCCTAACGCAATGAGCATGTCCTAGTAAAGCTCCGCCTCCTGGGCGCTCCTGATGATAAAGCTCCACAAAGATATGTTTGGCCTGCTCTATTCCAGCCCCTACCCAGTGCTGCCAGCTGACTTTAGCATGGTGAAAGCTGCAGAATTGCTGAGGCTTTGTGTATGACAAATCGGTAGCGTTGTACAGTGCCAGCAAAGCATAGACGTTTTTTTTTTAAACTCGTTTTATTGCAAAGTAACATGACAAGCATGGCACATAGAAATCACAGTGACCCTCACAGGGGCCTTTCATAAAAGCAAATGCAATACACAAAGAAGACCACGGACATAATGATCAATTGTGATCGCCTGAGCACAGCATGTAGAATAACAACAGAGACTGTATTATCGAGGTACAAAAACATGCGGGTGTATAACAAATATAGGCCAACACTGCGGGCCTAAGAAGGTCAGCCAAGCCCGACCCTCTCGAGCCCCTTTGCGTGCCCAAAGAGGGGTTATCAAGAATCGTCTGCCACCAGGTACCGGCTCGAGTCATGCATGGTGAGTGAAGACGAGCACCAGGCCCCCCATACTCTATCAAACTTCTGCGGGCATCCCCTGTGCTTGTAGACTATATTCTCCATAGACACCGCAGTATTCACTAGGGAGAGCCATTGACCCCTGGAGGGGGGAGTGTCCCCCATCCAGCGCAGGGCGACTGCCTTCCTGGCCATAAACAGTGTTCTTTCCAGGAAGATCTTATGATAGTGTGACCAAGATTCTTCGTCTATTATACCTAGGATGCACATTTTGGGACACAACTGCAGTGTTGGAGGCACCAGGGTCCTGAGAGTCTCCAGTACAGATACCCAATACTGCCTGATGTGTGAACAGTCCCACATCAGGTGCCAAAAGTCTGCACCCTCCACACTGCACCTGTGACATCTGGAGCTGTCCATCCTACCCATCTTGTGAAGCCTGGTAGGGGTTAAATAGCTGTAATGCAAGATGAAGAGCTGTGTCATCCTATTATTGATAGAAGGAGACACTCTAGTAGGTGCCAATAAAGCCTCCTCCCACTCCTCAGTAGTCAAGGAGGGTATAAGCCCCTTCCACCTATCCTCTACAGCCAGCGGAGTCACCAGCATACGGCAGTCAAGCAAGCGAGTATAGACCTCTGAATTGGGTCTGAAGTGCATGACGTAACTGAAGGTACCTATAAAACAGGGTGCTTGGTACTAAGAACCTGTCTTGGATTCGTGAGAATGCGAGTAGCTTACTATCCTCGTATATGTCCCCCAGCGCTTGAGCATAGACGTTTTTTAAAAATCTCATCCATGCAGTGCAAAAAAGGTGGAACCAGAGGTCAATTTAGGCTGCTGAATTTAAAGTCTGGGGCGTGTCAATTTATGATACAGATCTCCACCGTGGATTTCACCATTTGCAATAGTGAGGGAGTAATCCAGAGCCATTTCCGTGAAAAGTCACACCTGCAGATTTTGCTGCAGCCTGTTGCAGTTTTTTCAGCAGACCCATAGCAAAGTCTGCAGTGGACTTTTCAGCTGCATTTTCATGCGTGGACATAACTTTAAAGTCCTTTAAGCTAGAATCAGGGGGACATGCAGTTCTAGGAAGTCCAGCCGCTATATATATCAAGCAACTCTGTAGTAGATTATTTGTTCTGATACAGTTAAGGGTGGGTGTGCAGTTGGTTGATACTGATGACCTATCCTCAGGATGGCGCAACCTCAAAAACTTAATGACGTCAGCATCTCCATCAATGGTTCTTTTATTAACAGACTAATAAAGTAACCATTGATGTAGACAAAGTTTCTGAAGTTGCTGGACTGGACAAACCCTTTAAATGACTATTTTGTGGTGCCTGCAAGAAACCGGATTTTCCCCATTTTCTTGTTCACAAGGGGATCTGCTACTCCCAAACTGGTGTTTGTACTAAACATGTTTTAAGTATATACACAATTGTGCTTGGAAAATTTCATTAAAATGTAGGCCATGTTCAGATGTTGCTAATCTCCAGTGTGAATTCCACATATAATGCTAGTGAATGGGGTTTTCTAACCCCCATGACAAGCAGGAAAACTGGAAAAAGAGCGTAAGGAGATGTCAATTATTCACTTTGGTGCCCTTGCTTTATAAATAGGTCTAAATCTTAGGGCTCGTTCACACGAACGTGTGCTGCCCGTTGCCGTATTGTGTGTGCATTCCGCATCACGGATGTGGACCCATTAACTTCAATGGGTCCGCAAATCTGGAGATGCAGAACGGAAGCACGGAACAGAACACTACAGAAGCACTACGGAGTGCTTCCTGGGGTTCCGTTCCGTGCCTCCGCACTGCAAAAAGATAGAACATGCTCTTTTTGCGGAACGGAGGGATCGCGGACCCATTGAAGTGAATGGCTCCGGGATCCCCATGTGTCGGCACCACGGACGGGCAATTTGCAGTCCACAGTACGGGCTTCACACGTTCGTGTGAACGAGCCCTTAAAATTAATGTTATAGGTGGAATCAAAGGAGTACATTTTCCCCAAAGTGCATTAAAATAATAGGAATGTATGAAAAGCTCACCATGTACGAAAAATCTTGTGCAAGATTCACCCTTTAATGGCTTTGAAAATACAGGGGCTCTGGTCTTGATATTTGCACCACATGCATAAAAGTATATCTAATGCACATCAACATCTGCAGCATGCCCAGAAATCTGGGCAGATATATATCGTTTTGCAGTATGTGAATAGGGTTTTGTTACAGGCTTTCACTTTCAGCAATTCATCTGTGAACTAATGGTGTGCTCCTCTATACTCCCATATGTGACACCACCACCAGTGGTGAAGAGAGGATGCAGAGGAGCTAAACATCTACAAGGATCAAATCTCTGGGTGACAGTAGCAGGTCTGGACACATGGACTATTATAGTACAGTTGCAGGGAAGCCGTAGCACAGTCCTCCACATAATACAAGGGCGTCTCTAGTCCACCCCATCTATGATGCCCATATGCCCAAGTGTTGTCTTGAACATACTGCATCGTTTGGTTACAACTAGGGATGAGCGAACTCGAACTGTATAGTTCGGGTTCGTACCGAATTTTGGGGTGTCCGTGACACGGACCCGAACCCGGACATTTTCGTAAAAGTCCGGGTTCGGGTTCGGTGTTCGTCGCTTTCTTCGCGCTTTTGTGACGCTTTCTTGGCGCTTTTTGAAAGGCTGCAAAGCAGCCAATCAACAAGCGTCATACTACTTGCCCCAAGAGGCCATCACAGCCATGCCTACTATTGGCATGGCTGTGATTGGCCAGAGCACCATGTGACCCAGCCTCTATTTAAGCTGGAGTCACATAGCGCCGCCCGTCACTCTGCTCTGATTAGCGTAGGGAGAGGTTGCGGCTGCGACAGTAGGGCGAGATTAGGCAGATTAACTCCTCCAAAGGACTTGATTAACTGATCGATCTGCAGCTGTGGATCATTGAGCTGCTGATCCTCAATTGCTCACTGTTTTTAGGCTGCACAGACCGTTTGTCAGTCTCATTTTTCTGGGGTGATCGGCGGCCATTTTGTGTCTTGTGGTGCGCCAGCACAAGCTGCGACCAAGTGCATTTAACCCTCAATGGTGTGGTTGTTTTTTGGCTAAAGCCTACATCAGGGTGAAGCTGTCACACCAAGTGCATTTAACCAGCAATAGTCTGTTCATTTTTTGGCCATATACAAAATCAGGGGCAAGCTGCGCCTGTCACCAAGTGCATTTAACCCTCAATGGTGTGGTTGTTTTTTGGCTAAAGCCTACATCAGGGTGAAGCTGTCACACCAAGTGCATTTAACCAGCAATAGTCTGTTCATTTTTTGGCCATATACAAAATCAGGGGCAAGCTGCGCCTGTCACCAAGTGCATTTAACCCTCAATGGTGTGGTTGTTTTTTGGCTAAAGCCTACATCAGGGTGAAGCTGTCACACCAAGTGCATTTAACCAGCAATAGTCTGTTCATTTTTTGGCCATATACAAAATCAGGGGCAAGCTGCGCCTGTCACCAAGTGCATTTAACCCTCAATGGTGTGGTTGTTTTTTGGCTAAAGCCTACATCAGGGTGAAGCTGTCACACCAAGTGCATTTAACCAGCAATAGTCTGTTCATTTTTTGGCCATATCCCAGTCTAATTCTGTCACTAAATCCATACCGGTCACCCAGCGCCTAAATACTAGGCCTCAAATTTATATCCAGCTAAATCTGTCCCTAGTGCTGTAGCTGGGCGAGTTATTTAGTGTCCGTTCAAGCACATTTCTTGTTCTGGGTTGAAATACAATTCCCAATTTAGCAATTTCATAATTTAGTGGTTCCTGCTATATCAGAGCTCTTTGAAATCTATCCCAAAAAGGGTATATAATATTGAAGGTGCACATAGGGTCATTCAGAGTAACTTCACACACACCCGCTACTGTGTATTTCCAAGTCTAATTCTGTCACTAAATCCATACCGGTGACCCAGCGCCTAAATACTAGGCCTCAAATTTAATTCCCTCTAAATCTCTCGTTACCCACCGCTGTACTGTTGTTGCTGGGCAAGATATTTAGTGTCCGTCAAAGCACATTTTTTGTTCTGGGTTGAAGTACAATTCCCAATTTAGCAATTTCATAATTTAGTGGTTTCTGCTATATCAGAGCTATTTGAAATCTATCCCAAAAAGGGTATATAATATTGAAGGTGCACATAGGGTCATTCAGAATAACTTCACACACACCCGCTACTGTGTATTTCCAAGTCTAATTCTGTCACTAAACCCATACCTGTCACCCAGCGCCTAAATACTAGGCCTCAAATTTAAATCCCTCTAAATCTCTCGTTACCGTTGTCCTGTTGTAGCTGGGAAAGTTATTTAGTGCCCGTCAAAGCACATTTTTTGTTCTGGGTTGAAGTACAATTCCCAATTTAGCAATTTCATAATTTAGTGGTTCCTGCTATATCAGAGCTCTTTGAAATCTATCCCAAAAAGGGTATATAATATTGAAGGTGCACATAGGGTCATTCAGAGTAACTTCACACACACCCGCTACTGTGTATTTCCAAGTCTAATTCTGTCACTAAATCCATACCGGTGACCCAGCGCCTAAATACTAGGCCTCAAATTTAATTCCCTCTAAATCTCTCGTTACCCACCGCTGTACTGTTGTTGCTGGGCAAGATATTTAGTGTCCGTCAAAGCACATTTTTTGTTCTGGGTTGAAGTACAATTCCCAATTTAGCAATTTCATAATTTAGTGGTTTCTGCTATATCAGAGCTATTTGAAATCTATCCCAAAAAGGGTATATAATATTGAAGGTGCACATAGGGTCATTCAGAATAACTTCACACACACCCGCTACTGTGTATTTCCAAGTCTAATTCTGTCACTAAACCCATACCTGTCACCCAGCGCCTAAATACTAGGCCTCAAATTTAAATCCCTCTAAATCTCTCGTTACCGTTGTCCTGTTGTAGCTGGGAAAGTTATTTAGTGCCCGTCAAAGCACATTTTTTGTTCTGGGTTGAAGTACAATTCCCAATTTAGCAATTTCATAATTTAGTGGTTCCTGCTATATCAGAGCTATTTGAAATCTATCCCAAAAAGGGTATATAATATTGAAGGTGCACATAGGGTCATTCAGAATAACTTCACACACACCCGCTACTGTGTATTTCCAAGTCTAATTCTGTCACTAAATCCATACCGGTGACCCAGCGCCTAAATACTAGGCCTCAAATTTAATTCCCTCTAAATCTCTCGTTACCCACCGCTGTACTGTTGTTGCTGGGCAAGATATTTAGTGTCCGTCAAAGCACATTTTTTGTTCTGGGTTGAAGTACAATTCCCAATTTAGCAATTTCATAATTTAGTGGTTTCTGCTATATCAGAGCTATTTGAAATCTATCCCTAAAAGGGTATAATATTCAAGGTGCACATTGGGTCATTCAGAATAACTTCACACACACACGCTTCTGTGCATTTCCAAGTCTAATTCTGTCACTAAATCCATACCGGTCACCCAGCGCCTAAATACTAGGCCTCAAATTTATATCCCGCTGAATTTGAATACAATACATTGGGCCAAATAATATATTTGTTGTTGTGGTGAACCATAACAATGAGAAAAACATCTAGTAAGGGACGCGGACGTGGACATGGTCGTGGTGGTGTTAGTGGACCCTCTGGTGCTGGGAGAGGACGTGGCCGTTCTGCCACATCCACACGTCCTAGTGTACCAACTACCTCAGGTCCCAGTAGCCGCCAGAATTTACAGCGATATATGGTGGGGCCCAATGCCGTTCTAAGGATGGTAAGGCCTGAGCAGGTACAGGCATTAGTCAATTGGGTGGCCGACAGTGGATCCAGCACGTTCACATTATCTCCCACCCAGTCTTCTGCAGAAAGCGCACAGATGGCGCCTGAAAACCAACCCCATCAGTCTGTCACATCACCCCCATGCATACCAGGGAAACTGTCTCAGCCTCAAGTTATGCAGCAGTCTCTTATGCTGTTTGAAGACTCCGCTGGCAGGGTTTCCCAAGGGCATCCACCTAGCCCTTCCCCAGCGGTGAAAGACATAGAATGCACTGACGCACAACCACTTATGTTTCCTGATGATGAGGACATGGGAATACCACCTCAGCATGTCTCTGATGATGACGAAACACAGGTGCCAACTGCTGCGTCTTTCTGCAGTGTGCAGACTGAACAGGAGGTCAGGGATCAAGACTGGGTGGAAGACGATGCAGGGGACGATGAGGTCCTAGACCCCACATGGAATGAAGGTCGTGCCACTGACTTTCACAGTTCGGAGGAAGAGGCAGTGGTGAGACCGAGCCAACAGCGTAGCAAAAGAGGGAGCAGTGGGCAAAAGCAGAACACCCGCCGCCAAGAGACTCCGCCTGCTACTGACCGCCGCCATCTGGGACCGAGCACCCCAAAGGCAGCTTCAAGGAGTTCCCTGGCATGGCACTTCTTCAAACAATGTGCTGACGACAAGACCCGAGTGGTTTGCACGCTGTGCCATCAGAGCCTGAAGCGAGGCATTAACGTTCTGAACCTGAGCACAACCTGCATGACCAGGCACCTGCATGCAAAGCATGAACTGCAGTGGAGTAAACACCTTAAAACCAAGGAAGTCACTCAGGCTCCCCCTGCTACCTCTTCTGCTGCTGCCGCCTCGGCCTATTCTGCTGCTGCCGCCTCGGCCTCTTCCTCCGCCTCTGGAGGAACGTTGGCACCTGCCGCCCAGCAAACAGGGGATGTACCACCAACACCACCACCACCACCACCTCCGTCACCAAGCGTCTCAACCATGTCACACGCCAGCGTTCAGCTCTCCATCTCACAAACATTTGATAGAAAGCGTAAATTCCCACCTAGCCACCCTCGATCCCTGGCCCTGAATGCCAGCATTTCTAAACTACTGGCCTATGAAATGCTGTCATTTAGGCTGGTGGACACAGACAGCTTCAAACAGCTCATGTCGCTTGCTGTCCCACAGTATGTTGTTCCCAGCCGGCACTACTTCTCCAAGAGAGCCGTGCCTTCCCTGCACAACCAAGTATCCCATAAAATCAAGTGTGCACTGCGCAACGCCATCTGTAGCAAGGTCCACCTAACCACAGATACGTGGACCAGTAAGCACGGCCAGGGACGCTATATCTCCCTAACTGCACACTGGGTAAATGTAGTGGCAGCTGGGCCCCAGGCGGAGAGCTGTTTGGCGCACGTCCTTCCGCCGCCAAGGATCGCAGGGCAACATTCTTTGCCTCCTGTTGCCACCTCCTCCTTCTCGGCTTCCTCCTCCTCTTCTTCCACCTGCTCATCCAGTCAGCCACACACCTTCACCACCAACTTCAGCACAGCCCGGGGTAAACGTCAGCAGGCCATTCTGAAACTCATATGTTTGGGGGACAGGCCCCACACCGCACAGGAGTTGTGGCGGGGTATAGAACAACAGACCGACGAGTGGTTGCTGCCGGTGAGCCTCAAGCCCGGCCTGGTGGTGTGTGATAATGGGCGAAATCTCGTTGCAGCTCTGGGACTAGCCAATTTGACGCACATCCCTTGCTTGGCGCATGTGCTGAATTTGGTGGTGCAGAAGTTCATTCACAACTACCCCGACATGTCAGAGCTGCTGCATAAAGTGCGGGCCGTCTGTTCGCGCTTCCGGCGTTCACATCCTGCTGCTGCTCGCCTGTCTGCGCTACAGCGTAACTTCGGCCTTCCCGCTCACCGCCTCATATGCGACGTGCCCACCAGGTGGAACTCCACCTTGCACATGCTGGACAGACTGTGCGAGCAGCAGCAGGCCATAGTGGAGTTTCAGCTGCAGCACGCACGGGTCAGTCGCACTACAGAACAGCACCACTTCACCACCAATGACTGGGCCTCCATGCGAGACCTGTGTGCCCTGTTGCGCTGTTTCGAGTACTCCACCAACATGGCCAGTGGCGATGACACCGTTATCAGCGTTACAATACCACTTCTATGTCTCCTTGAGAAAACACTTAGGGCGATGATGGAAGAGGAGGTGGCCCAGGAGGAGGAGGAGGAGGAGGAGGAAGAGGGGTCATTTTTAGCACTTTCAGGCCAGTCTCTTCGAAGTGACTCAGAGGGAGGTTTTTGGCAACAGCAGAGGCCAGGTACAAATGTGGCCAGCCAGGGCCCACTACTGGAGGACGAGGAGGACGAGGATGAGGAGGAGGTGGAGGAGGATGAGGATGAAGCATGGTCACAGCGGGGTGGCACCCAACGCAGCTCGGGTCCATCACTGGTGCGTGGCTGGGGGGAAAGGCAGGACGATGACGATACGCCTCCCACAGAGGACAGCTTGTCCTTATCCCTGGGCAGCCTGGCACACATGAGCGACTACATGCTGCAGTGCCTGCGCAACGACAGCAGAGTTGCCCACATTTTAACCTGTGCGGACTACTGGGTTGCCACCCTGCTGGATCCACGCTACAAAGACAATGTGCCCACCTTACTTCCTGCACTGGAGCGTGATAGGAAGATGCGCGAGTACAAGCGCACGTTGGTAGACACGCTACTGAGAGCATTCCCAAATGTCACAGGGGAACAAGTGGAAGCCCAAGGCCAAGGCAGAGGAGGAGCAAGAGGTCGCCAAGGCAGCTGTGTCACGGCCAGCTCCTCTGAGGGCAGGGTTAGCATGGCAGAGATGTGGAAAACTTTTGTCAACACGCCACAGCTAACTGCACCACCACCTGATACGCAACGTGTTAGCAGGAGGCAACATTTCACTAACATGGTGGAACAGTACGTGTGCACACCCCTCCACGTACTGACTGATGGTTCGGCCCCATTCAACTTCTGGGTCTCTAAATTGTCCACGTGGCCAGAGCTAGCCTTTTATGCCTTGGAGGTGCTGGCCTGCCCGGCAGCCAGCGTTTTGTCTGAACGTGTATTCAGCACGGCAGGGGGCGTCATTACAGACAAACGCAGCCGCCTGTCTACAGCCAATGTGGACAAGCTGACGTTCATAAAAATGAACCAGGCATGGATCCCACAGGACCTGTCCGTCCCTTGTCCAGATTAGACATTAACTACCTCCCCATAACCATATATTATTGGACTCCAGGGCACTTCCTCATTCAATCCTATTTTTATTTTCATTTTACCATTATATTGCGAGGCTACCCAAAGTTGAATGAACCTCTCCTCTGCCTGTGTGCTAGGCCTAAATATATGCCAATGGACTGTTGCAGTGGTGGGTGACGTGAAGCCTCATTCTCTGCTATGACATGCAGACTGATTCTCTGCTGACATGAAGCCAGATCCTCTGTTACGGGAGCTCTCTCCTCTGCCTGGGTGCTGGGCCTAAATTTATGACAATTGACTGTTGCAGTGGTGGGTGACGTGAAGCCTGATTCTCTGCTATGATATGAAGACTGATTCTCTGCTGACATGAAGCCAGATTGTCTGTTACGGGACCTTTCTCCTCTGCCTGGGTTCTGGGCCTAAATTTATGAAAATTGACTGTTGCAGTGGTGGGTGACGTGAAGCCTGATTCTCTGCTATGATATGAAGACTGATTCTCTGCTGACATGAAGCCAGATTGTCTGTTACGGGACCTTTCTCCTCTGCCTGGGTTCTGGGCCTAAATTTATGACAATGGACTGTTGCAGTGGTGGCTGACGTGAAGCCTGATTCTCTGCTATGACATGCAGACTGATTCTCTGCTGTCATGAAGCCAGATTGTCTGTTACGGGACCTCTCTGCTCTGCCTGTGTGCTAGGCCTAAATATATGCCAATGGACTGTTGCAGTGGTGGCTGACGTGAAGCCTCATTCTCTGCTATGACATGCAGACTAATTCTCTGCTGACATGAAGCCAGATTGTCTGTTACGGGACCTCTCTCCTCTGCCTGGGTGCTGGGCCTAAATTTATGACAATGGACTGTTGCAGTGGTGGCTGACGTGAAGCCTGATTCTCTGCTATGACATGCAGACTAATTCTCTGCTGACATGAAGCCAGATTGTCTGTTACGGGACCTCTCTCCTCTGCCTGGGTGCTGGGCCTAAATATATGCCAATGGACTGTTGCAGTGGTGGCTGACGTGAAGCCTCATTCTCTGCTATGACATGCAGACTAATTCTCTGCTGTCATGAAGCCAGATTGTCTGTTACGGGACCTCTCTGCTCTGCCTGTGTGCTAGGCCTAAATATATGCCAATGGACTGTTGCAGTGGTGGGTGACGTGAAGCCTCATTCTCTGCTATGACATGCAGACTGATTCTCTGCTGACATGAAGCCAGATTGTCTGTTACGGGACCTCTCTGCTCTGCCTGTGTGCTAGGCCTAAATATATGCCAATGGACTGTTGCAGTGGTGGGTGACGTGAAGCCTCATTCTCTGCTATGACATGCAGACTGATTCTCTGCTGACATGAAGCCAGATTGTCTGTTACGGGACCTCTCTGCTCTGCCTGTGTGCTAGGCCTAAATATATGCCAATGGACTGTTGCAGTGGTGGGTGACGTGAAGCCTCATTCTCTGCTATGACATGCAGACTGATTCTCTGCTGACATGAAGCCAGATTGTCTGTTACGGGACCTCTCTGCTCTGCCTGTGTGCTAGGCCTAAATATATGCCAATGGACTGTTGCAGTGGTGGGTGACGTGAAGCCTCATTCTCTGCTATGACATGCAGACTGATTCTCTGCTGACATGAAGCCAGATCCTCTGTTACGGGAGCTCTCTCCTCTGCCTGGGTGCTGGGCCTAAATTTATGACAATTGACTGTTGCAGTGGTGGGTGACGTGAAGCCTGATTCTCTGCTATGATATGAAGACTGATTCTCTGCTGACATGAAGCCAGATTGTCTGTTACGGGACCTTTCTCCTCTGCCTGGGTTCTGGGCCTAAATTTATGAAAATTGACTCTTACAGTGGTGGGTGACGTGAAGCCTGATTCTCTGCTATGATATGAAGACTGATTCTCTGCTGACACGAAGCCAGATTCTCTGTTACGGGACCTCTCTCCTCTGCCTGGGTGCTGGGTAGTGTTGAGCGCGAATATTCGAAAAGCAAATTTTTTTCGCGAATATCGCAACTTCGCGATTTCGCGAATATTTCGAATATAGTGCTATATATTCGTAAAAACGAATATTCGTTTTTTGTTTCCCCCCCCCCCCCCACAAAATTACAGTACACATATAATTGATTGTTTCCCAAAGGTCCAACAGCTCAGATCTTACTCACATTGCCTAGAAAGTGATTGAGGCGCGAATCTTCGTAAGGCGATTTTATTAGCGCACATGCGAATATCGGCACGTCCCAGAACAGAGGCAAAGGGCTTTGCATTCATACATTAGTGAATTGAGTTGCGAATCTTCGTAAGGCGATTTTATTAGCGCACATGCGAATATCTACACTTGTCCCAGAACAGAGGCAAAGGGCTTTGCATTCATACATTAGTGATTGAATTGAGCTGCGAATCTTCGTAAGGCGATTTTATTAGCGCACATGCGAATATCGGCACGTCCCAGAACAGAGGCAAAGGGCTTTGCATTCATACATTAGTGAATTGAGTTGCGAATCTTCGTAAGGCGATTTTATTAGCGCACATGCGAATATCTACACTTGTCCCAGAACAGAGGCAAAGGGCTTTGCATTCATACATTAGTGATTGAATTGAGCTGCGAATCTTCGTAAGGCGATTTTATTAACGCAAATGCAAATATCTACACTTGTCCCCAGAACAGAGAGGCAAAGGCCTGTGCATTCATATAGTATAGCACCATATTCGCGAATACGTAGAACTTCGTAAAATTCGATTTACGAATATTCGTATTTTTTATTTTACTTTCCACCTTACAGATTACATTGATCTGTACTCTGTCAACTACTGTCATCACCCCCCACTGTATCTCGATTGATTCCCAAAAGTCTCACATTCCCTAGAAAGTGATTGAGGTGCGAATCTTCGTAAGGCGATTTTATTAGCGCACATGCGAATATCTACACTTGTCCCAGAACAGAGGCAAAGGGCATTGCATTCATACATTAGTGATTGAATTGAGTTGCGAATCTTCGTAAGGCGATTTCATTAGCGCACATGTGAATTTTGCATAGCATATGTATTATGCGATAATTCGAATTATCGCATATGCGAAATAATAACGAATTTGAATAATCGCGAATATTTTACGAATATTCTTTCGAATATTCACAAAATTTCGCGAATTCGAATATGGGACATGCCGCTCAACACTAGTGCTGGGCCTAAATTTATGACAATGGACTGTTGCAGTGGTGGGTGACGTGAAGCCTGATTCTCTGCTATGACATGCAGACTGATTCTCTGCTGACATGAAGCCAGATTGTCTGTTACGGGACCTCTCTCCTCTGCCTGGGTGCTGGGCCTAAATATATGCCAATGGACTGTTGCAGTGGTGGCTGACGTGAAGCCTCATTCTCTGCTATGACATGCAGACTAATTCTCTGCTGACATGAAGACAGATTCTCTGTTACGGGACCTCTCTCCTCTGCCTGGGTGCCGGGGCCTAAATATCTGAGAATGGACTGTTCCAGTGGTGGCTGACGTGAAGCCTCATTCTCTGCTATGACATGCAGACTAATTCTCTGCTGACATGAAGACAGATTCTCTGTTACGGGACCTCCCTCCTCTGCCTGGGTGCTGGGCCTAAATATATGCCAATGGACTGTTGCAGTGGTGGCTGACGTGAAGCCTCATTCTCTGCTATGACATGCAGACTAATTCTCTGCTGACATGAAGACAGATTCTCTGTTACGGGACCTCCCTCCTCTGCCTGGGTGCTGGGCCTAAATATATGCCAATGGACTGTTGCAGTGGTGGCTGACGTGAAGCCTCATTCTCTGCTATGACATGCAGACTGATTCTCTGCTGACATGAAGCCAGATTCTCTGTTACGGGACCTCTCTCCTCTGCCTGTGTGTGTGCTGGGCCTAAATATATGCCAATGGACTGTTGCAGTGGTGGCTGACGTGAAGCCTCATTCTCTGCTATGACATGCAGACTGATTCTCTGCTGACATGAAGCCAGATTCTCTGTTACGGGACCTCTCTCCTCTGCCTGTGTGTGTGCTGGGCCTAAATATATGCCAATGGACTGTTGCAGTGGTGGCTGACGTGAAGCCTCATTCTCTGCTATGACATGCAGACTAATTCTCTGCTGACATGAAGACAGATTCTCTGTTACGGGACCTCCCTCCTCTGCCTGGGTGCTGGGCCTAAATATATGCCAATGGACTGTTGCAGTGGTGGCTGACGTGAAGCCTCATTCTCTGCTATGACATGCAGACTGATTCTCTGCTGACATGAAGCCAGATTCTCTGTTACGGGACCTCTCTCCTCTGCCTGTGTGTGTGCTGGGCCTAAATATATGCCAATGGACTGTTGCAGTGGTGGCTGACGTGAAGCCTCATTCTCTGCTATGACATGCAGACTGATTCTCTGCTGACATGAAGCCAGATTCTCTGTTACGGGACCTCTCTCCTCTGCCTGTGTGTGTGCTGGGCCTAAATATATGCCAATGGACTGTTGCAGTGGTGGCTGACGTGAAGCCTCATTCTCTGCTATGACATGCAGACTAATTCTCTGCTGACATGAAGACAGATTCTCTGTTACGGGACCTCCCTCCTCTGCCTGGGTGCTGGGCCTAAATATATGCCAATGGACTGTTGCAGTGGTGGCTGACGTGAAGCCTCATTCTCTGCTATGACATGCAGACTAATTCTCTGCTGACATGAAGACAGATTCTCTGTTACGGGACCTCTCTCCTCTGCCTGGGTGCCGGGGCCTAAATATCTGAGAATGGACTGTTCCAGTGGTGGGTGACGGGAAGCCAGATTCTCTGCTATGGAACCTCTCTCCAATTGATTTTGGTTAATTTTTATTTATTTAATTTTTATTTTAATTCATTTCCCTATCCACATTTGTTTGCAGGGGATTTACCTACATGTTGCTGCCTTTTGCAGCCCTCTAGCTCTTTCCTGGGCTGTTTTACAGCCTTTTTAGTGCCGAAAAGTTCGGGTCCCCATTGACTTCAATGGGGTTCGGGTTCGGGACGAAGTTCGGATCGGGTTCGGATCCCGAACCCGAACATTTCCGGGATGTTCGGCCGAACTTCTCGAACCCGAACATCCAGGTGTTCGCTCAACTCTAGTTACAACCCTTTCTCATGTAAAAATATAATGTACCGCGCTTTACCTTTAAATGCTTCCGTGGCACCAGGAGCATGGTTTTTATCCGGATGAAATCTTAATGCTAGCTTTCGGTATGCTTTCTTCAAGTCCTCTTCTGATGCGTCTCTCGTCACACCCAAAATTTCATAGTAATCTTTGCACTGTTTTATCCTGTAAGTAACAGATATATTAGGTGACGACATGAATAAGTTATCATTGTAAATCAGTATGTTGCATCACTGCAGAAGGAGCTATTGAACTCTTGTATCCTTTACTCTGCTAGATGATTTTGGTAGCTTTTTAAACTGGATCCGTCACCATTCCTGACATGTCTGTTTTAATAATCCACATTTCTTAAAGGCGTTCTCTGAGAATGATTTAAAATGGCTGCGAGCAATCTGTCGTAGGTGAGCTGGACCGGTTGCTTCCACTTGCCTGGGAGGGTGAGGTGGCGGTGCCTCACTACACAATACTCCTTGGCACTTGCATATAATACTTGTTAGAGAATGTTCCTGTCAGGCTGCTCAGCCATGATGGCTTATCATAGGTAGGATTGTCTCATTACTATCTTTTGTAGAGCAGCATACGTGTAGTGAGATTCCAACCCCTCACCCTCTAGACCGCTCTGCAAGTGGTGGCAACCAGTCCTACTCACATTCTAGGAAAGGTTCTAGAAAGGGTTGCTGGCGGCCATTTTAAATCATTGCCAGAGAATCCTTTTAAGACTTATAACAGAACAACTCAATTATATGAAAAGAGGCTCCTGAATTGTTATTTTATTGGGAATACATGAACTTAAACAGACTTTTCAGTTATAGTGACAGTGACTCTTTAAAACCCTTATGGAAACATTATATTTGCACAAAATGTTGCAACCTTTTGGAGGTTTGGAGTCCCACTTGCCACTTTTTCCAAAAAGCAGGTGGGGAGCGTCAAGTGCAGGGTCAGACCATCACATGTGTTATAATCTACACCAGGAAACTGAAATGGATTGTAGTGGATGTAAATTATTAAAGGGATTGTCCAGCTTTTATTAACTGATAACCCGCATCTACGCCGATCTGCTGCTCCAGCACGGAACTACACAGCTCAGTTAACTGTGTAGTGGACAGAGCTAGTCACTGCAGAGCTGCTGCCATTGACTTCACTAGGAACAACGCTAAAATAACCAGCGCCCCCAGTATCTAGCTGACAATGATGTGTAGCTCCAGCGCTGGAGCTACACCTCAACAGCTGATCGGTGGAGGTGTCGGACCCCCTCTGATCAGCTAGTTTCTATGTTAAATTTGCCCAAGTCAGGTTTTTAATCTTTCACTGTATCTGCTTATTGACTGCAGTGAGAGATCTTGACGATGGTAAGGCATTAAACACTAAGGGGGACATTTACTAAGACCAGTGTATTACTTGCCGGTCTTAGGCCTCATACACACATGAACGTTGTTTGGGTCCGCATCCAAGGCGTTTTTTTTTTTTTATCGCGGCTCGAATGCGGACCCATTCACTTAAATTAGGGTCGAAAAAGATGAGGACAGCGTGTGCTGTTCGCATCCGTTGCTCAGTTAAAAAAAAAATAATTAAAATAAATGTCTTATTCTTATTCATTTTGCGGACAAGAATAGGCATTTCTATTATGTGCAGCCCGTTCCTTTCTACAAGTTGCGGAACGCATCAGTGTTTTGCAGATCTGAAATTTGTGGACCGTAAAACACGACGCGGTCGGGTGCATGAGGCCTTAACCAGTCCACCACTGGTGTCAGATGTTCTATGGGAGTGCTGTACCCTTTGCAGAGGTTACTGTGCAGGTAGGAACAGGAGATAATTTGTGTCCATCACCTATTGTGACTGGTAAATCCACTGATATCTATATATACATGAGTTATCTTTGATGCCAATTTTGATAATGACATGACTACTGATTCTTACAGAAAATGAAGTATCATCTTACTACATGGTTCAGTGGTCTGAATAAAAACAGCAAGATTACAGGATTTTTTTTTAAAGGGCATCTGTCAGCATGTTTGTTCCTAGGAAACTGGCTGACCTGTTACATGTGCACTTGGCAGCTGAAGGCATCTGTGTTGGTCCAATGTTCCTATGTGCCCGCATTGCTGAGAAAAATGATGTTTTAAATATATGCAAATAAACTTCTAGTTGCTACGAGGGCGTTACCATTACACCTGGAGGATCTGCTCTCTGTGCAACTGCCGCGCCCTCTGCACTTTGATTGACAGGGCAGTTTAACGCGATTACGCCTGGCCCCAACTTCTTCTAATGTCTCATGCTGCACTGTGCACTTCAGTATCCGGCATAGGTGCAGTAAGAAAAGAGGCTGGTAGTCCCCTTCGGTACTGCCCTTGTGCCACATACCGAAGCACACGGTGCAGCGCAAGGAGTCAGGGCCATGACAGGGTATTGAACCACCACAGATCGGATATTAATGATCTATCCTGAGGATAGGCCATTAATATACAAGTCCCCCCCAAAAAAACGTTAAAACGCATCTAACGTAAAACCGGATTTAAACAGTGCATGCAGTTCAGTAGACCTATGGTCTGGCAAGGACCAGCATCCAGTCTGAGAAATGCAGCCATCATAGAAAGCTTGTTTCCTGGACGGAACATGCTTGTGTGAAATTAGCCTTAAGTAGGGCTGGGCAATTACTCAATTTGATATAATTCACAATTTTTGCGTCATATGATTTCATTTTAAAGACGACTGCTACATTTCTTTTTTTGCTTCAGAGCGATGTGCAGATTCTGTTCAGTTCCTGCTGCCCTTGCCAGGAATAATCCAGGTACTGGACAGACCGCACACAGGCTGCGCTGATACACTGCTCCAAATCACCACAGAAACCTGGCACTGACTAAAAGCCAAACTTCTGCTCCACTGACCGGAATCAGAAATAACTCCAATCCCGGCCGTTTAACCCCCTAGATACTACTTTTAATAGCCACAGTATCTAGGGCTCTCTCCCCATTAACCCTTCCCCCCCAAATGCAATGTTAGGGTGCCAATGTGTTGTCAAAGGCCCCTGCACCTGCCATGGATGTGCCACAAACATGGCCTAATAAACTGCCTGTTAAAGTGATGAACTATAATGCACTAGTATGCAAGGTAAACCAATGAATTATAAAAGTCATGTCCGCAATAACTGAAGATTAATAAAAGTTTATTCACAAAAAATAAAACCATTTTGTCATAAAGTGCTTTTATTTGGTAAAAGTGGTAGAAAAAGAAAAATCCCCCACACCCCCATGGTATTGCAATGTCTGCTACAACCCATCTAATAAAGTTGCCAAAAACTGCCCAGTGGACAGCATAAAAATAAAATAAAATAAAAATTGTTTTTTTAAATGCTTTTTTCCTTATTCCACCCGTCCCCCAAAAATGTATGCAACCCAAAAAGTTCCAAGTACAGCATGGTAGCAGTGAAAATGACATCTTGTTTCACAAATGACAAGCCACATATGGCTAACAATGATGTAAAAATGGACGAGTTCTGGATCTTGGAATGAGGCAATATAAATGATTTTTTCCCATATGACAAAACTGTTCCCGGACTATAAACTTCTGAACAGACATGTGCCCCTGCAGCCAAAGGCACATTACTTGCAGAATCACCCAGCCTTAGGCCTCTTTCACACGAACGATACAGATTAGGTCCGGATGTGTTCAGTGAAACTCGCACCATTTTGCAAGCAAGTTCAGTCAGTTTTGTCTGCGATTGCGTTCAGTTTTTTCCGCGCGGGTGCAATGCGTTTTGATGCGTTTTTCACGAGAGTGATAAAAAAAAAAACTGAAGGTTTACAAACATCTCCTAGCAACCATCAGTGAAAAATGCATTGTATCTGCACTTGCTTCCGGATGCAATACATTTTTCACTAAAGCCTCATTTACTTCTATGGGGCCAGGGCTGCGTGAAAAACGCAGAATATTGAACATGCTGCGATTCTCACGCAACGCAGAAAAATGATTGAAATGAATGGGTCAGGATTCAGTGTGGGTGCTATGCGTTCACATCAAACATTGCACCCGTGCGGAAAACTCGCTTGTGTGAAAGGGGCCTTACCGTTAAGCCTGATCTTTTCATGTCACATTTCCATTATTTTGTTCACCCCCTAAATTTTTTTTCTTCCGCACTTACAATTTTATTATTAACTGAAGGCATAACTGCAGAAAGCCACAATCACACAATGTAGTAAGGAAACCATCTTCTACACGATCAAAGCGATCTGCAACGTGTTTTTTTTTGTTTCCAACCACAAAATGTTCCTTCTGAAATGCAGTATTCTCCACCTACGCCGTGTACCGAATGTGGCCATTAACTAATAAACAAGAACAAAAAGGCTAACAGGTTGTGTGCCCTCAGTTTTCTCCTGAAATCATAAGTCATTACAGTTAGTATGCACCAAACACGTTCATCCTTCATAAAGGAGGGCTTGAAAAAAAACACAGCCTTCTTCAGATCAATAAAAAATAATAAAAAATCAGCTCTAAGGGTGCTTCCACACCTTCAGATTTTTTTATGCAGTTTTGATGAAGCCAAAACCAGAAATGAATAAAAAAAATAAAATAAAAAAAATTTAAAAAAAGAGAGAAGTATATGTCCGTATGCATTGGGCTGGATGCCATCACTGACCGATCCTGTAATTCTGACTGCTTCACCAGCATCCATCCGTATTCGGCGAGATTGAAGCAGGTACATGGAAGCTACATGCAACAATCCAGAATAAGCTGCAGCATGTAACTGCTGGCTACTAAAGGACGCCATCCAGGAGAGTGCGGAAGGCAGAACTGCAGTGACAGTGGATGGGACATAATGCTGGTAATACTCTCTGCAGCTCATGTCTAACAAAAACAATGAAACATACTGTATCCTGCGAATAGATTGGTGTAAGGCCGAATGCACACGACCGTGTTCCACGGGTGTGAACGGTCCGTGGTAACCCGGCCTGGCAGCCAGCTGAGAGCAGGAGCGCACGGCCGTGTGCATTAGGTCTGTTATTTTTTCCCCCCAAAAGTGTAGGGAGAGTGATTTAATTTATTATGGAAATTTTGTAAGCTTTTCATAAAAAGCAGCCCCTAAAGTGTCCCTTTGACAACACTCTAACTGAGCATTGCTAAGGAGATTCCATATCTAGAGTGCACTGTAGGCTGTATATGAACACCAGTAACATGGAGAAGATTGCTTCTCAGCCTGCCTCTTCTCTCCCTCCCCAGTGCCTCCCTACATTTGAGGTATAGATATAAAAGCTTTCTTTCTGCCTGTTCCCTGTAAACTGAGAAGGTAGAGGCAAGCAGTAGAGGGAATCAACACTGAGATTAGGTTTAGGCTACATTCACATGACCGTATGTATTTTGCAGTCTTCAAAAAGCGGATCCGCACAAAAAAATACGGATGACGTCCGTGTGGCATTGTTACAATGCCTATCCCAATAGGGCATGTTCTATATTTTTGCCGGGCTACAGAACAGACACACAGATGCGGACAGTACATGGTGTGCTGCCCTAATTTTTTGCGGACCCATTGAAATGGGTTCTCAGCCAATCCTCCAAAAAAATACAAAACGGAACGGACACGGAAACAAAATACGTTTGTGTGAATGTAGCCTTATAGGAACAAAGGCAGAAGGAAGACTTTTGCATCTGTAAATCAAGTGTGTGTGTGTGGGGGGGGGGGGAGAGAAGAGGCAGACTGAGAAAGCCTGCCTCTGCATATTGACAGGAGCTGACAAGACATTATTGCCTCACTGATTTCACTTTTTTTTTTTCCCACTAAAAAAGCTGGACTATGTTAATATATTCTAAAACTGTATTTGGTTATTACAAATTTGTCAGGTTCAGTTACCTTTTAACAGCGTCAACTTGGTCTGGTGTGTAACTCTTGCTAGATTCTCCACCGGCTTCTCCATTAGCTGACGGGCTTGGTTCCGCTACATTTTTCCGGTGACGGGGTTTCTGAGGCTCTGTACCATTGGGCTGGCTGTTATTTGAGAGGGATTCCATGAGCTCTGCGTAAGACAAACGTTAGAAGAGATCAAATAATAGAAACCAGATCATGGAGATGGACAAAGACAAGGACTCATTCCCCTGCCTATCCAGACCACCAATCCACTTCATGCTGTACAGTATACTACACAATACACATCCACAACCATTGCAGGGTCTAGGGCAGTGTTTCCCAACCAGCGTGCCTCCAGCTGTTGCAAAACTACACTTCCCAGCATACTCGCACAGCCAAAGGCTGTCCAGGCATGCTGGGAGTTGTAGTTTTGCAACAGCTGGAGGCACGCTGGTTGGGAAACACTGGTCTAGGGGACAAATATTCTGATACATATGGAGCGCCATGGATAGGGCCGCAGTAAACGATTATTTTAGAAATCAAGTAATCTAATAAGAAAAAATGAATTAATAGACTGTTTTCCTTTATAAAAACTCATCAGACCCCCTGCCATCAGTCCCCAACACCATTTGCTCCCCCGGTCTGATCAGCCCAAGTGCTTCAGTTTCCCCAGGTGCCATCGGCTCCACTATCCCCCAGTGCCATCAGCTCTCCCCCCCTCCCCCTTGTGCCAGCAGCTCTACCCCACTGCTCTTCCTGACACCCGGATTGCACAGCGTCATTGGCTGCTATGATGCTGTGCACTCCGGCCGTAGTCACACCAGATTTCCAGCAGGGGTGCCGCCGACACTCCAACGTTCCACGCTGCTCTGGGTCTGACGTCACACAGCGCGTCAGGTCATGGCATGCGTACTTCAGGAGGTAAGTGCAGCGCGGGACCATGGATGTGCTGTGGATTGTCCGGAGGCCCCCTGCTGGAAAGGTGAGTATTGCAGGCCAGCGGGAAACCACGGAGCGAGAGTAATAGCAAGCGCTTCACTCCCGCTCCGTGGTCATGTGAGACAGACGAATCTTCATTGCAAAAAATTTGCACCAAGGATTTTTTGTGTGTCGAATTACTCGATTCAAATCGAGTAATAGTTTCAGCCCTAGTCATGGAACATGTCACGGTTGTGTTTTTCAGATTCATAAAGAATCCAAGATTTGACCCGACCTGCAGAACTGGGCTCTAGTGATACACACAGATAAAAGACTACATATACAGAAGCTGAGAAGGATCACCTTAAAGGCCTGGTCACCATTTCTTTCATGTCTGTATTAGTAAATACCTGTATTCCACATTAAATGACCATTCTGGAGCACATATGTTGTGCCATTCTTCCAACTAGAAGTTCATTAATCAATTGCCAACTTAGTGTTGCCAGCTGGGATGTGTCTGACACGGTACTATCAGTTCTGCCAGTGGTACAAATTGCAGGGACGTGCCCCTAAGTAGTAGCACCAAGTTGGCAATTCATTCATAAACTTCAAGTAGGAATAATAGAGTAATGACATAACATAGGGATATATGAAAAGATGATCCAACATTGTTATTGCATGGTGAGTGAATGCAATTACAACATATCAGGAGAGGGGACAAATCATTTTTAGGGATTATTTTGTACATAAACCCACTTTGAAGAAAAACATTTAAAAATAAACTCATGGAATCAGAATCAAAAACACTAAATGCAGCAAAAAAACACTAGTATTAAAAAGCTGAGGAATAAATGTTCTTTGACCGTAAGTCTTTTAAACTAGATTACCCATTAACATGTATGTTCAGTTTGTCCAAAGGTACATTATATGGAGGGAGACGTGCGTGGGTGAGCGGCTGGTCAACACCTCCTCCCTGTGTAGAGCAAACTAGGCTTACCCCCCAAAAAATCCAGCATTAGGGCTCATGCACACGAACCACCTGTGTGCTGCCTGTTCCGAGCATAGGGGAACGACTAATGCATGAGCCCTTACTCTTCTACCCAGAGAACGATCAGTTATTAATACCATAGACTACAGGCAGATTCCTATAAAAAATATAATCCTGTGCATGGAATACACGTGAGGTAGCTGTATGAATGGACATCCTCGGACTGGCTGAGGGTGCAGGTTTATGTGACTAGATAAGATTATGCTAGTCACTTCTGACAGCGCTCATCCCCCCAGGAAAACAGAGGATTGGGCATGGTGAAATGTATAGGTGACCACATCAGGGTGTCCCAACTCTCCCCAATGGCAGATTTGGGGGAAGGAAGGGTCAACATGTTGGATTTTAACAAGTCACTCCTTTTATTTTCGAAGGGCATAAGCAAGCGCCAGAGGCGTCTGGCAGGGTCTTATTCTCCTTTCCCTACTGAGGACATGTATGCTCATCCAAGCAGATTACTGGGGAGTAATAGTTCTTGGCCAAACTGGTTCATTTCCAGGGTAGTGAAGAGACAGCAATTTAGCCAACTGCCTTCTCATGCGAATGTCTATACACATAGGGGAAGAGTCATCAAAACTGGATAGGTCATCATTATCTGATTGGTGGGGGATCGACACCCAGCACCCCTGCCGATCAGCTGGTTGAGAAGGCACCGTCACTCGCAGTAGTGCAGCGGCTTCAATGAGGCTGAGCTGCACCTAGGCCATGTGAACGATGAACATAACTAGACTAAGCTGTAAGAAGGCTGCGGCGCTACTTTGAGAATAGCTCATCCGTATAAGTGTCTTGGAAAACCACTTTATAACCCTTTGGCAACCAGAGTTTTTTTTTTTTTGGGCGTTTTCATCCCCCCCCATTTTCCGTGAGCCATAACTTTTTTAGATTTCAAGTCACATAGCTGTGTGAGGGCTTATTTTTTGCAGGACAAGTTGTATTTTCTAAGGACACTATTAATTACGGGTTTTGTTCGCACGGCATTTTGTTTACGGCAAAACTGACCCATGCCCTTTATTCTCTAGGTCAGTACAATTACGATACCCCAAATGTATAGGTTTTTTTATGCCTAAATAGTGCAAAAATGAATTTAAACTTTGAGAAAAATATATATATATTTTTTACATCACCATATTCTGACCCCCATAACTTTTTTATACTTGGGTCTACTGAGCTGTTTAGGTGCTCATTTTTTGTAGGACAAGCCATAGTTTTTATTGATGCAATTTTGCAGTGTGCGTGACTTTTTGATCACATTTTATTGGGTAAGAGAAGCAATGAAAAAAAAAGGCAAAATCTGCCATTTTGACCCTTTTTTCCATTACGCCATTTACCGTATTGCATTTTTTATAAAAGATTTTAATAGTATGTGCGTTTTCGGTCGCGGTGAAACCCAGGATGTTTTTATATATTGTTATTTTTTTTGTTTTTTTTATTATACGGAAAGAGGGGGGGGATCTAAGCTTTTATATATTTAACTTTTTTTTTTCATCATTTTAAGGCTCATAAATGACCTTATGAATAATGTTTTTTAATTTTTAATTTTGACCCATCAGGGATTTGAAAATTTACAATTTCTTTGCATTTTGCTCATTTATGTTGGCTTGACATCTGGTGGGCAAAATAAGAATTGCAGAATTAATGCTCTGAGTCTCTTTATAGATTAGGGTTTTTACGCATTTAGGTGCCGTGATCTGACTTGATCACAGCATCTAAAGCTTTTAATTACCGCAATTGGCATTATTGCCGATTGAGGTAATTAGCCGCAGGTCTCTGCTGTTTGAAACAGCAAAGACTTGCCAGCCACGACGCCCGCTGCAAGCGCGAGCGGGCATCATGCTTGCACAGAGCTACGCTGGTAGTGAAAGGGTTAAAGGATAACTGTCATATTTTCATCAAAAAATCTATTTTTAGCATATGTTACTTCTGCAGCAGCATTATGCATAAAGAAATCTTTAGTTTCTTCACATACCACTGTTTCCCTTGAGTTTCCCCTTAGTTACGGTTGTTTTGAATGCTACATTATGAGGATCTTCTCAAGATGACTCCTTTGCCAGTTCTCTGAGGCCAAAACTGCATTCCCTCAGGTCACATAAAAACGTGCTGTAGCCAGCAGCTTCCTGCCAGCCAATCAGATTGAATTACTGAGAGACACGCCTCCTCACTCTGAAGCCTAATGCAGGCATGCAGTGTGAAGGCCTGCCCCTCTGTCTTCCTAGCCGGAGACAGACAAGCCATAGCAACGGTCTTTTATGGGAGTAGTGGAAAGGGACAGGAGACATTAATGAAAGCTGTTAATATAAGGTAATTACAGATCTTTTGACAATCATTGACAGACTAACTCAGGTATACATGCCTAGCTCTAATAAACTAGCAAATAAATAAAATAAAATGACAGTTATCCATTAAACACAGTCTACTATTCACAGTATAGGAATAGGACATAAACTGACTGTTGAATCTGACAGCTGGAAACCCCACCAATCCTGAGAACAGGGGTACAGTTCCCCCATACTGATGGAGTGGGAGGTCGAGCATGCACACTACAGCTCCACTCAATCTCTAAGCTGTGCTTTGTACTCACCTATCTCCACCAGTCCCAAAAACCTGATGGGAGAAGGGACCCCTCTTCTCTGGATCCCAACTGTGGAAAGTCCACCAACCAGATAGTTATTCTCTATCCTGTGGATAACCTGGTACAACCCCTTTAAGGGAAAGAGGGCTGGCACATTGCTAGGACTGACTGGTGGCACTCTGCTGGTCACCAGAACAAAATAGCAGCTACCAGCCTGACTCTTCTCTTATGTCCAGAGGTCGAAGTGTCAGTCTATTACAGTGAATGGTTGACCACTAGGTACATCCTAGCTATTCAATAAGACCTTGAGGGCATATTCAGGTTTTTCCTCTTTAATCCTCTCCCATTCAGCAGGTACAAGCAGCCAGCACATGACTGCCACATCCAATCAGTGGTCTCAGCAGTCACATGATGTACTTACTGGCATAATCACCCAATGACAGGAGCCATGATGCGATTGGCAGTAGCGGTCATATACAGGCTGTGTGCTTTTTCTTTATTTTGTAGCTGCCTCTGCAGTTTTTTATTATTAAAGAAACGGGATAACTCCTTTAAACGGTTAGAGAACACCTGTAATTAGCTGCATAAAATGTTGATGATCTTTCTTTGCTTACAGTCACATATTAACGAGACGAGCAGAAAACTGCAGACTGGATACTTAGCGCTCCAGCCTGAGCCAAGCAATTATCCACTACTGGAAAGGAATAGAACTGGAACAGAATCTTTGGATGTCGGTCCAAATAAACAGCTCATTACTGCGCCCACGGCTTGGATGCCTCTCATACACTAACGAGTTCTTTCTCAAACAGACCTGTAATTACAGTGAGCAGGAGATCTATAGATTTTTGTCATAAGTATGGGATAGAAAATGTTATGAAAAAAACACTTGTTCTGTATCGGGAACAAACTGTATAGTGTTAAAAGAAAGTTTCTACCAAAACTACTTCTATCTTTACAGATGGGATGCACTCAGGGCACCATAGCTGGCTGAGAGGGCACCATAGCTGGCTGGTACCTGCCGCTTTACACAGCGGACACCCACCGGCGGAGTCCGGGAAGTGGACTATTAATCCTTGCAATGCCTTGGTCTATTATGACCAAGCATCTGAGCGGTAATTTACCAGGACCGAGCTACCTATACTGGACAAATGGCCCCTGTTCAGTCAATATGACAGCATGGGGCCCCCCATAGTTAAAGGGGTTGTCCACTTTTTTCTATAGGTCACCTATCCTCAGGATAGGCCATAATTATCAGACCGGCAGGGGTCCGACTGTCAGCACTAGTACAAGAGGTGCCTTCTCGTCTCCACTTCACTGGTCGCCGTCGCAACTACAGCGGTGAGCAGTGCAATTACAACTCTGCTGTCCCATTCACTTCTATTGGACGGCTCTGTCCTATTCACTTGAACAGATGGGAACCGTCCCATAGAAGTAAATAGGGACGCCATAGTTGTAAATAAACTTCTCACCTCTGCAGTTGCAACGACGAGCAGGTAAACAGAGTAGAGATGGCAGTGCTCGTACGAGTGCTGCCTTATCTTCAAACAGCTAATCTGCGGGGGTGCACACACATTAGTAAATGCGGGTCACTAATTTTCCCCATAGAGTGCAATGATAAGTTATTGCAGTCATGTTCAAGTCTACAAATTATAAATTACTCCGCTTTACCTATTTTACAAATAAATAAATAAAGAATTGGCATTGAGGTGTCCAAAAGTGCACAAATGGAATAATGAAGGGGGGGGGGGGAGGAAAAAAAAAAAAAACAGTTGCAGTTTGTTTGTTCTACCAAAAATTGTTATAATTCCCCCCCCCCCCCCCAAAAAAAAAATCACATACCCCAAAGTGGAATCAAACCCATTTAATAGCATGGCCAAAACATATGGTTAAAGGGACAGTATAATCATTTAAAAACTGGTTTATTATCCATTTATTTTTTTAATACATGGAGACCTTCCCCCATCTCCAATACAGGGCCGCCAAAGAGAAGGAAAAGCCGCCGCTCGTGCACAGTCACCCTCCATTCACCGCTATGGGCTCTTTCACAGAGAGCCAAACCCGTTCTGCACACCAGAGACACGGAGCTCTGAAGTTGTCACCGTGATTTTGTAGTAAAAAGGTCACAGAGTATTATCAGTCATGTTAATGCTCCTTGTCTCTGCTTTCCGGAACGGGGCTTGGATCTCTTTCACGCAGTGGATTCCACACACGGGATCCGTTCGTGTGAAAGAGCCCTATGTAATTCAGTTTCCTTGAATCTACCATGATGGCCACAATGAGATAACCCTTGACCTCTCTAGGGGCAGGAATACACTGGGCCGTCATGGTGGATTCAAGGAAACAGAATTACCGGTAATTCTAATTACGGTTTTCCATTCCATCTACAATGAGAACTAACAAATACTCTAAATAGGGTGGGAAGCCGTCTGTAGCATTTTTCGGCCAAAAACTAAATCTGCGGAGGCGGTAAGATTAAGACGATAATGTTTTACAAAAGGTGTTGAGACTTGACCAGGTTGCCGCTTTGCAAATTTGGTCTAGTGAAACACCAGCTCTTTCTGCCCAAGAAGAGAGCAGTAGCCCTGGTAGAATGGGCTTTTATATCTTCTGGACAAGTTTGTAAAAATAGACCAAATAACTATAGGACCAGACTAGGGCAAGGTTAATTATACACTTTATTTACAGATGCCTAAACAGGCAAAGAAACCTATCTTGGCCCATGTCAAATTAATATATCACTTTTATTCAATATACATTAAAACCTGAATAGATGCATAGAACGCAATGGTACTGACCATTGAAACAGAAAAGTATATAGGATATTAAAAACACAGCCACCAAACCTCTGCTGTTGACATTGGCTTAATAACATAGGAGAAAAAAAGAGAAAAAGGGGGAAAAAAACGAGGGAAAAAGGGGGGGGGGGGGACATTCACTATCCCTGCCCCTAATTGTGAAAAGGAAATTTGATTACCCTACCTCGTCTGCACTTAATGGCTACAGTGACAACTAATTGTCTTGCTTTCACATCTATTGCATGTGTACTGGTGTACGATTTGTGTCATCAGAACCCCAGGCAAATATGGATGCTACCTATCTCCTGCCTATTGGTGCAGACGTGGATAACACTTTAGATTCTCCTATAATCGCCAGCTACTGTCAGTAATAAAGCTGTAATCCATCCGGACTACTCATGAAACAAACACACAGTGGGAAGGTGACCGCACATTAAAACCTAACACTGCCCCCCGACATGTTTCGCCAGTACTCTGGCTTCCTCAGGGGTAATGGGCAGCAATGGATGACATCAAAAACCGGAAGCTGAAATAGTCAAGATAATGATTGACAGATCTTAACTGCCTATCGATCATAGGGGGGGGGGGGGGGTGTTTAGGATGTGCGGCCAATCCGCATAAGACAGAGACGATACTCGCCGTGTCATAGGGAGGCCGCGTCATTGTTAGTGCGCTGGCCCTGCGGCGCATACACCATATCATGAGGAAACCACCGTCGCCACCTGGTGACGTAATTATTTGTGCGCAGTCGCTACGGCGCATACGCAGACGAGCCAGCGGCCGCGGATTACCCCACGCACAACTGCGCATGAGCTGCGCGGCACAGGGCTGCGCACCAACTCCGAACCCCTCAAATACCAAGAACGGGCTGGAAGGTTTAGCAGCATCAAGGGGTAAGTTAGTGGCATATGTTAGATGGCTAGAACCAATCGCCTACCAAGAGACCCTGGCTATATAGAATAAAGTGCCTACATAGTATTGGTGACAAAACAGGCCAAATTAATAACAAAAGATACTACATGACTGTAATTTGTCAATGTGTAATTACAGTCATGTAGTATCTTTTGTTATTAATTTGGCCTGTTTTGTCACCAATACTATGTAGGCACTTTATTCTATATAGCCAGGGTCTCTTGGTAGGCGATTGGTTCTAGCCATCTAACATATGCCACTAACTTACCCCTTGATGCTGCTAAACCTTCCAGCCCGTTCTTGGTATTTGAGGGGTTCGGAGTTGGTGCGCAGCCCTGTGCCGCGCAGCTCATGCGCAGTTGTGCGTGGGGTAATCCGCGGCCGCTGGCTCGTCTGCGTATGCGCCGTAGCGACTGCGCACAAATAATTACGTCACCAGGTGGCGACGGTGGTTTCCTCATGATATGGTGTATGCGCCGCAGGGCCAGCGCACTAACAATGACGCGGCCTCCCTATGACACGGCGAGTATCGTCTCTGTCTTATGCGGATTGGCCGCACATCCTAAACACCCCCCCCCCCCCCCATGATCGATAGGCAGTTAAGATCTGTCAATCATTATCTTGACTATTTCAGCTTCCGGTTTTTTGATGTCATCCATTGCTGCCCATTACCCCTGAGGAAGCCAGAGTACTGGCGAAACATGTCGGGGGGCAGTGTTAGGTTTTAATGTGCGGTCACCTTCCCACTGTGTGTTTGTTTCATGAGTAGTCCGGATGGATTACAGCTTTATTACTGACAGTAGCTGGCGATTATAGGAGAATCTAAAGTGTTATCCACGTCTGCACCAATAGGCAGGAGATAGGTAGCATCCATATTTGCCTGGGGTTCTGATGACACAAATCGTACACCAGTACACATGCAATAGATGTGAAAGCAAGACAATTAGTTGTCACTGTAGCCATTAAGTGCAGACGAGGTAGGGTAATCAAATTTCCTTTTCACAATTAGGGGCAGGGATAGTGAATGTCCCCCCCCCCCCCCCCCCTTTTTCCCTCGTTTTTTCCCCCTTTTTCTCTTTTTTTCTCCTATGTTATTAAGCCAATGTCAACAGCAGAGGTTTGGTGGCTGTGTTTTTAATATCCTATATACTTTTCTGTTTCAATGGTCAGTACCATTGCGTTCTATGCATCTATTCAGGTTTTAATGTATATTGAATAAAAGTGATATATTAATTTGACATGGGCCAAGATAGGTTTCTTTGCCTGTTTAGGCATCTGTAAATAAAGTGTAAAAATAGACCAGGCACTCGATATATGTTACCAACAGACGAGATATTTATTCTAAAATCAATTATCTAAAATAGCATATAATTAGAGTTGAGCGAACACCTGAATGTTCGGGTTCGAGAAGTTCGGCCGAACTTCCCGGAAATGTTCGGGTTCGGGATCCGAACCCGATCCGAACCCCATTGAAGTCAATGGGGACCCGAACTTTTCGGTACTAAAAAGGCTGTAAAACAGCCCAGGAAAGGGCTAGAGG
Source organism: Bufo gargarizans (assembly GCF_014858855.1). NCBI lineage: Eukaryota > Metazoa > Chordata > Amphibia > Anura > Bufonidae > Bufo > Bufo gargarizans. The sequence continues at coordinate 147,601,551 of NC_058085.1, read as the reverse complement.
GCTGCAAAAGGCAGCAGCATGTAGGTAAATCCCCTGCAAACAAATGTGGATAGGGAAATGAATTAAAATAAAAATTAAATAAATAAAAATTAACCAAAATCAATTGGAGAGAGGTCCCATAGCAGAGAATCTGGCTTCACGTCACCCACCACTGGAAAAGTCCATTCTCAGATATTTAGGCCCCGGCACCCAGGCAGAGGAGAGAGGTCCCGTAACAGAGAATCTGTCTTCATGTCAGCAGAGAATCAGTCTGCATGTCATAGCAGAGAATCAGGCTTCACGTCAGCCACCACTGCAACAGTCCATTGTCATAAATTTAGGCCAAGCACCCAGGCAGAGGAGAGAGGTCCCGTAACAGACAATCTGGCTTCATGTCAGCAGAGAATCAGTCTTCATATCATAGCAGAGAATCAGGCTTCACGTCAGCCACCAGTGCAACAGTCCATTGGCATATATTTAGGCCCAGCACCCAGGCAGAGGAGAGAGGTCCCGTAACAGAGAATCTGGCTTCATGTCAGCAGAGAATTAGTCTGCATGTCATAGCAGAAAATCAGGCTTCACGTCAGCCACCAGTGCAACAGTCCATTGGCATATATTTAGGCCCAGCACCCAGGCAGAGGAGAGAGGTGCCGTAACAGAGGATCTGGCTTCATGTCAGCAGAGAATCAGTCTTCATATCATAGCAGAGAATCAGGTTTCACGTCAGCCACCAATGCAACAGTCCATTGTCAGATATTTAGGCCCAGCACCCAGGCAGAGGAGAGAGGTCCCGTAACAGACAATCTGGCTTCATGTCAGCAGAGAATTAGTCTGCATGTCATAGCAGAGAATCAGGCTTCACGTCACCCAACATTGGAACAGTCCATTGGCATATATTTAGGCCCCGGCACCCAGACAGAGGAGAGGTTCATTCAACTTTGGGTAGCCTCGCAATATAATGGTAAAATGAAATTAAAAATAGGATTGAATGAGGAAGTGCCCTGGAGTACAATAATATATGGTTAAGGGGAGGTAGTTAATGTCTAATCTGGACAAGGGACGGACAGGTCCTGTGGGATCCATGCCTGGTTCATTTTTATGAACGTCAGCTTGTCCACATTGGCTGTAGACAGGCGGCTGCGTTTGTCTGTAATGACGCCCCCTGCCGTGCTGAATACACGTTCAGACAAAACGCTGGCCGCCGGGCAGGCCAGCACCTCCAAGGCATAAAAGGCTAGCTCTGGCCACGTGGACAATTTAGAGACCCAGAAGTTGAATGGGGCCGAACCATCAGTCAGTACGTGGAGGGGTGTGCACAAGTACTGTTCCACCATGTTAGTGAAATGTTGCCTCCTGCTAACACGTTGTGTATCAGGTGGTGGTGCAGTTAGCTGTGGCGTGTTGACAAAAGTTTTCCACATCTCTGCCATGCTAACCCTGCCCTCAGAGGAGCTGGCCGTGACACAGCTGCCTTGGCGACCTCTTGCTCCTCCTCTGCCTTGGCCTTGGGCTTCCACTTGTTCCCCTGTGACATTTGGGAATGCTCTCAGTAGCGCGTCTACCAACGTGCGCTTGTACTAGCGCATCTTCCTATCATGCTCCAGTGCAGGAAGTAAGGTGGGCACATTGTCTTTGTACCGTGGATCCAGCAGGGTGGCAACCCAGTAGTCCGCACACGTTAAAATGTGGGCAACTCTGCTGTCGTTGCGCAGGCACTGCAGCATGTAGTCGCTCATGTGTGCCAGGCTGCCCAGGGGTAAGGACAAGCTGTCCTCTGTGGGAGGCGTATCGTCATCGTCCTGCCTTTCCCCCCAGCCACGCACCAGTGATGGGCCCGAACTGCGTTGGGTGCCACCCCGCTGTGACCATGCTTCATCCTCATCCTCCTCCACCTCCTCCTCGTCCTCCAGTAGTGGGCCCTGGCTGGCCACATTTGTACCTGGCCTCTGCTGTTGCAAAAAACCTCCCTCTGAGTCACTTCGAAGAGACTGGCCTGAAAGTGCTAAAAATGACCCCTCTTCCTCCTCCTCCTCCTGGGCCACCTCCTCTTCCATCATCGCCCTAAGTGTTTTCTCAAGGAGACATAGAAGTGGTATGGTAACGCTGATAACGGCGTCATCGCCACTGGCCATGTTGGTGGAGTACTCGAAACAGCGCAACAGGGCACACAGGTCTCGCATGGAGGCCCAGTCATTGGTGGTGAAGTGGTGCTGTTCCGCAGTGCGACTGACCCGTGCGTGCTGCAGCTGAAACTCCACTATGGCCTGCTGCTGCTCGCACAGTCTGTCCAGCATGTGCAAGGTAGAGTTCCACCTGGTGGGCACGTCGCATATGAGGCGGTGAGCGGGAAGGCCGAAGTTACGCCATAGCGCAGACAGGCGAGCAGTGGCAGGATGTGAACGCCGGAAGCGCGAACAGACGGCCCGCACTTTATGCAGCAGCTCTGACATGTCGGGGTAGTTGTGAATGAACTTCTGCACCACCAAATTCAGCACATGCGCCAGGCAAGGGATGTGCGTCAAACTGGCTAGTCCCAGAGCTGCAACGAGATTTCGCTCATTATCGCACACCACCAGGCCGGGCTTGAGGCTCACCGGCAGCAACCACTCGTCGGTCTGTTGTTCTATACCCCGCCACAACTCCTGTGCGGTGTGGGGCCTGTCCCCCAAACATATGAGTTTCAGAATGGCCTGCTGACGTTTACCCCGGGCTGTGCTGAAGTTGGTGGTGAAGGTGTGTGGCTGACTGGATGAGCAGGTGGAAGAAGAGGAGGAGGAAGCCGAGAAGGAGGAGGTGGCAACAGGAGGCAAAGAATGTTGCCCTGCGATCCTTGGCGGCGGAAGGACGTGTGCCAAACAGCTCTCCGCCTGGGGCCCAGCTGCCACTACATTTACCCAGTGTGCAGTTAGGGAGATATAGCGTCCCTGGCCGTGCTTACTGGTCCACGTATCTGTGGTTAGGTGGACCTTGCTACAGATGGCGTTGCGCAGTGCACACTTGATTTTATCGGATACTTGGTTGTGCAGGGAAGGCACGGCTCTCTTGGAGAAGTAGTGGCGGCTGGGAACAACATACTGTGGGACAGCAAGCGACATGAGCTGTTTGAAGCTGTCTGTGTCCACCAGCCTAAATGACAGCATTTCATAGGCCAGTAGTTTAGAAATGCTGGCATTCAGGGCCAGGGATCGAGGGTGGCTAGGTGGGAATTTACGCTTTCTCTCAAATGTTTGTGAGATGGAGAGCTGAACGCTGCCGTGTGACATGGTTAAGACGCTTGGTGACGGAGGTGGTGGTGGTGTTGGTGGTACATCCCCTGTTTGCTGGGCGGCAGGTGCCAACGTTCCTCCAGAGGCGGAGGAAGAGGCCGAGGCGGCAGCAGCAGAAGAGGTAGCAGGGGAAGCCTGAGCGACTTCCTTGTTTTTAAGGTGTTTACTCCACTGCAGTTCATGCTTTGCATGCAGGTGCCTGGTCATGTAGGTTGTGCTAAGGTTCAGAACGTTAATGCCTCGCTTCAGGCTCTGATGGCACAGCGTGCAAACCACTCGGGTCTTGTCGTCAGCACATTGTTTGAAGAAGTGCCATGCCAGGGAACTCCTTGAAGCTGCCTTTGGGGTGCTCGGTCCCAGATGGCGGCGGTCAGTAGCAGGCGGAGTCTCTTGGCGGCAGGTGTTATGCTTTTGCCCACTGCTCCCTCTTTTGCTACGCTGTTGGCTCGGTCTCACCACTGCCTCTTCCTCCGAACTGTGAAAGTCAGTGGCACGACCTTCATTCCATGTGGGGTCTAGGACCTCATCGTCCCCTGCATCGTCTTCCACCCAGTCTTGATCCCTGACCTCCTGTTCAGTCTGCACACTGCAGAAAGACGCAGCAGTTGGCACCTGTGTTTCGTCATCATCAGAGACATGCTGAGGTGGTATTCCCATGTCCTCATCATCAGGAAACATAAGTGGTTGTGCGTCAGTGCATTCTATGTCTTCCACCGCTGGGGAAGGGCTAGGTGGATGCCCTTGGGAAACCCTGCCAGCAGAGTCTTCAAACAGCATAAGAGACTGCTGCATAACTTGAGGCTCAGACAGTTTCCCTGATATGCATGGGGGTGATGTGACAGACTGATGGGGTTGGTTTTCAGGCGCCATCTGTGCGCTTTCTGCAGAAGACTGGGTGGGAGATAATGTGAACGTGCTGGATCCACTGTCGGCCACCCAATTGACTAATGCCTGTACCTGCTCAGGCCTTACCATCCTTAGAACGGCATTGGGCCCCACCATATATCGCTGTAAATTCTGGCGGCTACTGGGACCTGAGGTAGTTGGTACACTAGGACGTGTGGATGTGGCAGAACGGCCACGTCCTCTCCCAGCACCAGAGGGTCCACTAACACCACCACGACCATGTCCACGTCCGCGTCCCTTAATAGATGTTTTCCTCATTGTTATCGTTCACCACAACAACAAAAATATTATTTGGCCCAATGTATTGTATTCAAATTCAGCTGAATATAAATTTGAGGCCTAGTATTTAGGCGCTGGGTGACCGGTATAGATTTACTGACAGAATTAGACTTGGAAATGCACAGTAGCGTGTGTGTGAAGTTATTCTGAATGACCCTATGTGCACCTTGAATATTATATACCCTTTTAGGGATAGATTTCAAATAGCTCTGATACAGCAGAAACCACTAAATTATGAAATTGCTAAATTGGGAATTGTATTTCAACCCAGAACAAAAAATGTGCTTTGACGGACACTAAATAACTTGCCCAGCCAGAACAGTACAGCGGTAACGACAGATTTAGCGGGATATAAATTTGAGGCCTAGTATTTAGGCGCTGGGTGACCGGTATGGATTTACTGACAGAATTAGACTGGGATATGGCCAAAAAATAACCACACTATTGCTGGTTAAATGCACTTGGTGTGACAGCTTGACCAACCACACTACTGAGGGTTAAATGCACTTGGTGACAGGCGTAGCTTGCCCCTGATGTAGTATATGGCCAAAAAATAAACAGACTATTGCTGGTTAAATGCACTTGGTGTGACAGCTTCACCCTGATGTAGGCTTTAGCCAAAAAACAACCACACCATTGAGGGTTAAATGCACTTGGTGGCAGCTTGTGCTGGCGCACCACAAGACACAAAATGGCCGCCGATCACCCCAGAAAAAAGTGACTGACAAACGGTCTGAGCAGTCTAAAAACAGTGAGCAATTGAATTTCAGCAGCTCAATGATGCACAGCTGCAGATCGATCGATTAATCAAGTCCTTTGGAGGAGTTAATCTGCCTAATCTCGCCCTACTGTTGCAGCCGCAACCTCTCCCTACGCTAATCAGGGCAGAGTGACGGGCGGCGCTATGTGACTCCAGCTTAAATAGAGGCTGGGTCACATGGTGCTCTGGCCAATCACAGCCATGCCAATAGTAGGCATGGCTGTGACGGCCTCTTGGGGCAAGTAGTATGACGCTTGTTGATTGGCTGCTTTGCAGCCTTTCAAAAAGCGCCAAGAAAGCGTCACAAAAGCGCCAAGAAAGCGACGAACACCGAACTCGAACTTTTACGAAAATGTCCGGGTTCGGGTCCATGTCACGGACACCCCAAAATTCGGTACGAACCCGAACTATACAGTTCGAGTTCGCTCATCCATACATATAATAACAGCACACAATATCAGAATAAAAAGGTATCAATAAAATATCAGTAATGGCAATTAAACATATAAAATATAGCAGCAATAAGTAGCAAAATAGCAGCAGTGGATGTATCAAATAACAGTAGAAGTCCGTCTATATACGCCACAAATATTACGTATATTCCTCTTTGGTTGCAGCAGAGGATATAACGCTAATTAAGGGCTAGATGTAAAAAGTATCTTTTCTCAATTTAGCTTTCCTGTATTCCGGGTCGAAGTATCTTAGTCTTTAGTCTTTACAGTCCCAATCCTGGCTAGTTTTATTTGCGCATATATAGATCGCCAGTCTTTACAATATTACGGAGGGAAAAAGAGGTACAATTGTGGTGAGCGAGGTGGCGTCCCACCTAATTGTATGTGCTCATTCAATGTTACCTTACTTATGTTCCTCTCCTGTTTCCAAGTGTCGACTCGGCGTAGATGCCAGCTGACTCTGTGTCCAGCTGACTTGCGCTCAATGAAATTTTAATGTTGCCAGGGTCTTTCGTTCCAGAAGCTTAAGTTGGATTCAGAGGGGACTCTCTGCCAGCATGCCGGTGCAAGGTATACCCATACGCGTTTCGGGGACGTGGCCCCTTCCTCAGTGGACGCCACCTCGCTCACCACAATTGTACCTTTTTCCCTCCGTAATATTGTAAAGACTGGCGATCTATATATGCGCAAATAAAACTAGCCAGGATTGGGACTGTAAAGACTAAGATACTTCGACCCGGAATACAGGAAAGCTAAATTGAGAAAAGATACTTTTTACATCTAGCCCTTAATTAGCGTTATATCCTCTGCTGCAACCAAAGAGGAATATACGTAATATTTGTGGCGTATATAGACGGACTTCTACTGTTATTTGATACATCCACTGCTGCTAACTGCTGCTATTTTGCTACTTATTGCTGCTATATTTTATATGTTTAATTGCCATTACTGATATTTTATTGATACCTTTTTATTCTGATATTGTGTGCTGTTATTATATGCTATTTTAGATAATTGATTTTAGAATAAATATCTCGTCTGTTGGTAACATATATCGAGTGCCTGGTCTATTTTTACAAAGTTTTCCAATTTCTTAGTGGCTGGGTGGGCCACTCAGACCAAGAGCACCTGTTCCAAATTGTCCAGCTGGAGTGATCCACAGATACTGTTTTCTTTGCATCTTCTGGACAAGGTTTGTTCTGAAGAGAGTAGCTACATTCTATAGTGGATCTGATCCACCTAGCTATTGAAGCTTTGGAAAGTTTTTCCCCTTATTTCGGCCACCAAACTGAATTAGGAGGTTGTCATCTTTCCTGAAATCTTTTGTTGCCTCTAGATACAGTATTATGGTGTTTCTAACATAGAGGAGTTGCATCTTATCCTCTATCTCCTCTCCTGGGTAGCTTGTGATAGATGGTAATAATATCTCTTGTTCCCGATGAAAATTTGAAACCACCTTGGGGAGAAAACCCGGATCTAGCCTTAGCACAATTCGATCCTCAAAAACTCTAAGATATTGTTCTTTACAGGAGAGTGCCTGGATCTCACTTAGACATCTAGCAGAAGTGATGGCCATCAAAAAGGCCGTTTTGAAGGACAGATGTTTTATAGAGATCTCAGATAAGGGAGAGAAAGGGGGACTAGTTAGCCCCTCTAATACTGTATTAAGGTCTCACTGAGAAATCCTAGATATTAAGGTTGGCCTTAACCTAGAGGTTGCTCTAATAAATCTCCTTATTCGTCTGTGCTCTACAAGACTAGTATCGTAAAAGGTGCTTAAGGCCGATATTTGGACTTTAAGCGTACTTGGCCTCAGGCCCAATTCCAGCCCATTTTGTAGAAAGTCTAGTTTTTTATTAATCGGCGGAGAAGTGTTCGGATGCTCTTCCTCTAGCCATCTGCAAAATCTTTTCCAGACTTTAAAGATAAATGGCTGATGTAATTCTCTTCCTACTCACCTTAAGGCCTCATGCACACAACCATTTTTTTTGCGATCTGCAAAAACCGGCTCCGTGATCCGTGTCCGTTTCTTCTTCTTCCTTGATTTTTGGAGGATCCACGGACATGAAGGAAAAAGTCGTTTTGATGTCCGCCTGGCCGTGCGGAGCCAAACGGATCCGTCCTGACTTACAATGCAAGTCAATGGGGACGGATCCGTTTGACGTTGACACAATATGGTGCAATTGCAAACAGATCCGTCCCCCATTGACTTTCAAAGTAAAGTCAGGGTATATTTTAACTTGAAGCGTCCCCATAACCATGGGAACGCCTCTATGGTAGAATATAACATCGGATTTGAGTTAGATCGTGATAACCGAGATCCGACAGTATATTCTAACACAGAGGCGTTCCCATGGTGATGGGGACGCTTCAAGTTAGAATATACTAAGAACTGTGTACATGACTGCCCCCCTGGCAGCACCCAATCTCTTACAGGGGGCCGTGATCAGCACAATTAACCCCTCACGTGCCGCACCTGAGGGGTTAATTGTGCGTATAATAGCCCCCTGTAAGAGATCAGGGGCTGCCAGGCAGCAGACCCCCTCCCTCCGCTGTATTAATTTCATTGGTGGCCAGTGCGGCCCCCCACTACTGTATTAATTTCATTGGTGGCCAGTGCGCCCCCCCCACCCTCTACTGTATTAATTTCATTGGTGGCCAGTGCGGCCCCCCCTCCCTCCCTCTACTGTATTAATTTCATTGGAGGCCAGTGCGGCCCCCCCCAGCCCCCCTCCTCGTATTAATTTCATTGGTGGTCTGTGCGGCCCCCCACTCTCACACCCCCCCCCCCCCAATCATTGGTGACAGCGGAGAGTTCCGATCGGAGTCCCAGTTTAATCGCTGGGGCTCTGATCGGTAACCATGGAAATCCTTTTCCGGTATTGAAATGCGGCACCTGAGGGGTTAATTGTGCTGATTACAGCCCCCTGTAAGAGATCGGGTGCTGCCATGTACACAGTTCGTAGTATATTCTAACTTGAAGCGTCCCCATCACCATGGGAACGCCTCTGTGTTAGAATATACTGTCGGATCTGAGTTTTCACGAAGTGAAAACTTAGATCTGAAAAAGCTTTTATGCAGACGGATCTTCGGATCAGTCTGTATGAAAGTAGCCTACGGACACGGATCACTGACGCGGGAGACAATCTTGTGTGCATCCGTGTTTTTTCACTGACCCATTGACTTGAATGGGTCAGTGAAAAAAAAAATAGGACGGGTCTTATTTTTTTGACAGACAGGAAACACTGATCACGGACGCGGATGAACAACGGTGCATTTTCCGAGTTTTCAACGGACCCATTGAAAGTCAATGGGTCCACAGAAAATCACGGAAAACGGAACGACAGCCACGGATGCACACAACGGTCGTGTGCATGAGGCCTAAGGGTAAGGATTACTTTGTCTGAAAGGCCTTGTCTTCTTAGTGATTAACTCTCAGGATCCAGACCGCCAAATTGTAAATCTGGGGGTTTGGGTGGTTTATTGGGCCCTGATAGAGCAAGTTTTCCGGTATGGTATTTTCCACGGTCCTTCTACTGCCCACTGTCTCAGGATTGAGAACCAGCTTTTTTTTTTTGGCCAGTGGGGAGCTAACAAGATCATCGTTGTTTCTTTCTGTAATTTATGCAGTAAGCGAGGAATCAGCGGAAAGGGTGGAAACGCATAGACTAGGTCACTTGCCCATCTTATTGATAAAGCATCTATTGCCCATGGTCTGTCTCTTAGATTTTTTAAACAGAAGTGTCGGACCTGGGCATTTTCCCTGGAGGCAAACAGGTCTATCTTTGGTAGTCCCTAACTAGCAGTGATCTCGTGAAATATGTCGTTGTTTAATGTCCATTCTCCTGGATCTATTTTTCTTCGGCTTAGGAAGTCCGCCTTTAGGTTCTCTGACCCTTTTAGATGGACTGCTGTTAAGGAAAGAACATTTGTTTCCGCCAGGAAAATATTCTTTTTGCTACTTCCCCCAGCGAATCGGACATTGTGCCCCCTTGGTGTTTCAGGTATGCCACTGTAGTGATGTTGTCCAAGAGGACCTTCAGGTGCCTGTTCTTTAATAGGTCTACTGCTTTTGTTAGCGTCATAAGGACTGCATTCAGTTCTCAGAAATTTGAGTATCTTTCTGTTAGGCTGGTTGGGCAATCTCCCTGGAAAAACTGGTTGCCTATCTTTGCCCCCCAACCTGAAGAGCTGGCATCTGTTATGACCTGAGCCGCTGGTATTCGGAGCAATTTTATGCCCTGGAGCAGCTTTTTCTCTTTCTTCCACAACTCTAGATCTATCTTGACTGTTGATGGTACTTGTATCATCCTGTCTAAGGACGTCTGCTTGCTATCCCATTTTCTCAAGATCCATGATTGCATGAATCTTGTATGGGCCTGACTCCATGGAACAGAGTTTATGCATGCGGTTAAGTTCCCCAACAGGCTAATTGCCCCCGAATGGAACACCTGTGAGATTTTTTTAAAACAACTTATTTTGTTTCTGAGAGATCTTTGTCTTGGGGTAGATAGGTTGTTTGGGATACAGAATCTAACTCTATGCACAGGAACCTTATTTTTGTAGATGGGGAGAGTATTGATTTTTTTTCCAATTTATCACCCATCCTAAACCTGAAAGGGTACTTATAACTTCTTCTGTAGTCCTGGGGGCTTCTTCTTTTGAATTGCCAATTATTAGGAATTCGTCTAGGTAAGGGATGATATTGGTTACCTTCCTGCGCACAAAAGCGATCATTTGCACTACTAGTTTGGTAAAATGTTCTGGGAGCTGATGAGGTGCAAATAGGGAGGGCTACGTACTGGAAGTGATGGAGGAGTCCCCCAAGATCTCTTATTGCAAATCTTAGATATTTCTGGGATGCCTGATGAAATCGGTATGTGATAGTAGGCGTCTATTAGATCTACTGACGTCATACAGGCACCCTTTGGAATCAGGGAATCGTAGATGTGATTGACTCCATCTTGAATCTTCTGTCTTTTTGTTAAAGGGCTTTAGGTTGATTATTGTGCGGAATGTGTTGTCGGGTTTTTTGACTAGAAAGAGGCCTGAGTAGAATTCCTTTATCCCTTTTCGAGGTCTGGCACTTTTATGACTACTCCTGATCTGAGTAGGTCTTGAGTACCTTGCCAATTTTTTCCCCTTACACTTCTGTTTTGGGTGGTAACAGATAATTTTTCTGGAGGTGCTGAAGAGCATTCTTTACTATATCCCTGAGCTATGATATTTAAACCCACGGGTTTGACGTAACCGGATTACACTAGGTTAGAAAACTCTTCAACCTGCCTCCCACTTTGGCGTCATTGTTTATTGTTCTGTTTGTTTTGGGGATTAAGAAAGAATCCTCTACCCCCTTCCACCTTTTGGATAGCTCCAGCGACTGGTTTTACCTTTACCTCTGTAGGGCCTGGATTGTAAAGGAAACGGAAGAAAGGACCTTTTCTTCATTTCTTTTTCCTCCGGAAACCCCTTTCTTTTCTTTTTTTTTTTTTTTTTTTTTATTAGCCGCCTTTTCTAGTATTTTATCTAACACTGGCCCAAAGACAAACTCCCCTGAGAAGGCGATAGAGCATAGTTTAGACTTGGAGGTTTTATCCCCTGACTATGCCTTTATCCATAAAGCTCTTCTAGCTGCATTGAAAAGGGCTGCATCTCTTGCGGCAAAGCGTACCGATTCTGCTGAGGCATCTGACAAAAAAGCCGTTGCTGATTTTAACAATGGTAAGGAATTTATGATATCTTCTCTGGGGGTTTTGTTCTTTAGGTGATCCTCCAATTCTGACAACCAGAAGTAAATGGCCCTTGCCACGGATGTAGCTGCAATGTTGGTTTTACATAGATGCCTCCCAAGCCTTCCTTAACAAAGAATCCGCTTTGCGCTCCATTGGATCGCTAAGTTGTGATACATCTTCGAATGGTAAGGCAGTCTTTTTGACTACCTTTGCCACCTGAATATCAAATTTAGGCATCTCAAAGATCTTACATTCAGCTTGATCAAATCGTAGTCTGTTCCTGAATTCTTTGGACACCCCTAGTCTTTTTTTTCAGGATCAATCTATTCATCCAATATCATCTCTTTGACATTTTCATTAATGGGGAATACTTAGTTTTTTTTTTTTAGTACGTAAACCCACGAACATCTCATCCTGTACCGTACGAGGTTTGGGAATATCCTCTATGCCCATGGTAGATCTAACTGCTTTCAGTAAATCTTCCATTTCATCCGAGGAGAAAAAGTTTTTTTTTTTATTATCATCCTCTACAATTTCACCCTCTGAGAAAAGTTCTTACTAGAGTACTCGTCTAGAGGTAGGGGTATCCTCATCAATGTCCTCAGCCTCAGAGGAGGATTGAATGGATAATATCGTTTTTTTGGCAGGCGGGATAGGCGTACTAGGAGTAGTCAGAGATGCTAGGGAAGATATCCTGGATAAATGATTTAATCTCAGACAGGATAGATGGTTGCTCCTCTTTTAAGACATCAGAAATGCATTGTTTGCACAACTACTTTTTATAGTTATAAGGGAGTCTCCTGGCACAGGTTGCGCACTTTAGGGATTTAGACTTAGTATCTCTTATTCCCTAATGAATAAAGGAGAGCAACCAAATATCAAACATTATATATGTTAAAAAAAAAAAAAAAACTCCCAGTAGGAGCAGCCAGAACCCTCTTGACGGGATGCTGGAGTCTCAGGAGTGAACATACTGGTGGTGATGCACAGCTCCATGCTGCATGAGCGCCACTTTTTAAACACTTCCTGGTTTCTGACATCATCTTGGCGCCTCATCAGCTCTGCGCCCAGGCTCCGCCTCGCCCCGCCTGCCGGCCGTAAGATCAAAGGGCTGCGTCCCACATGGATCCGGCATCAGCGGTCTGCTTCCGACACACAGTGGAAGGGAGACCGCGAAACAGAAATGAGCACAGGTCCCAGCAATAAGCCGGGGGAAGTGTCCGCGTTGCCCACTGCTGCCCAGCCTTAGCCCATGCCGCAGGAAGGCAGCAAGGGATGAAGGTAAATTCAGCTAATCTTCACCTCCCCACCGGGAGGACTCACTCTGCGTCCTAACCCCGTAGGGGCAGGAAAAATACTGAGGGGGAGGAGGGGCGAGGGCAATTTAAACTCTCTGTGTATTCCTGCCCCTACAGAGATCAAGGGTTATCTCATTGTGGCCGTCATGGTGGATGGAATGGAAAAAAACACTTCCGTTCCGTCCCTTGTGCGGTATTTGACCGGACAAAATACTGCAGCTTGCTTGCCAGCATTAATTTCCATTGAAATGTATTAATGCCGGATCCGGTACCAAGCATGCGCAGTTCTTTCTAGCTTTTAAAAAATTTAATACTGGATCAGTTATTCTAGATAATACTGGAAAGACGGATCCGGTATTTCAATGATTAAGTCTAACGGATCCGTAGCCGGATCCAGAAAAAAAAAAGATCAGTTTGCATACAGATTTCCGGATCGGGCAGGCAACGGAACTGCCTGCTGGATTCTAAAAACGCTAGTGTGAAAGTACCCTAAGCTTAAAAAGAAACACACAGTAAACAGATCAGACGAAGAAAAAAATTCTGCTGCGATGGATTCAGAGACACAAACATAGCTGTCCATAGGGACTCAATTACATGACTTGCCAAGATCTTTAATGTTGCAATTCTGCCTAATTTGCTGCGCTGGATAGAAAGAGTACATGTTTGACAGTCGGCACTGTTAATAGTAGTATACATGTCAACACTTACACAGTAAGGGTGCATTCACACGACCGTATAAATGGATCCGCACCCGTTCCGCAAATTTGCAGAACGGGTGCATACCCATTCATATCAATGGGGCTGCAAAAGATGCGGACAGCACACCATGGGCTGTCCGCATCCGTTGTTCCGTTCCGTGGCCCAGCAAAAAAGATAGAGCATGTCCTATTCTTGTCCGCAACCGCAGACAAGCTTAGGCATTCTCTATATAGCGCTGGCCATGTGTGGTCTGCAAATCACGGAACGCACACGGCCGGTATCCGTGTATTCCGCAATTTGTTTGCACAACTACTTGTTTGCACAACTACTTTTTATAGTTATAAGGGAGTCTCCTGGCACAGGTTGCGCACTTTAGGGATTTAGACTTAGATTTAGTATCTCTTATTCCCTAATGAATAAAGGAGATCAACTAAATAATCAGCATATTTTTAAACATTATATATGTAAAAAAATAACCATACTCCCCTCAGGGGAACTCACAGTAGGAGCAGCCAGAGAGGGGTCCGAACCCTCTTGACGGGATGCTGGAGACTCAGGAGTGAACATAGTAGCGGTAATGCACAGCTCCATGCTGCATGAGCGCCATTTTTTAAACACTTCCTGGTTTCTGACATCATTTTGGCGCCTCATCAGCTCTGCTCCCAGGCTCCGCCTCCCCCCGCCTGCCAGCCGTAAGATCAAAGGGCTGCGTCCCACATGGATCCGGCATCAGCGGTCTGCTTCCGACACACAGTGGAAGGGAGACCGCGATGCCTCTTTACGCCTAGGGGGTTTGGGTGTTCCAGACCTGTACATGTATTACTTGTTACATTACCAATTTGTTAGATCAGACCATGGAATGGTGGTCCCCAACTACACCCCACCAATGGTTGCGTATTGAAGAACACCTTTGTCAAAAGACGGTCCCTGAAAACACTATTGGCAGCATACCTTTTAAAACCCTTTAGCTTTTCTTTGACTTTGAGCACTATGCAAACTACCCTCTTTGCCTGGGAACACTTGACTCAAAGCACTCATACCCCTAGACAACAGGCCCTTTCCTATCACGGTTATAGAGTACCATATACCTATACTTTTGCTCACTAATTAGTTGAACTGTGGGGTAGGTACTTTGGGAAGCCTTTTTGACCAATCCATTTTAAAGCCTTTCAAATCATTACACTCCACCTATAAGTTGCCCAATTCATTATTCTACCAGTATCTGCAGATCTGTCACTTTCTTTCTTCTCTTCTGTCTCAGGCAAATACAGGTGAAGATGACACACTCTGTAGTCTACTTAAAGAAGGTACCACCTCTCGCTCCAGTCTTAGGCCTCATGCACACGACCGTTTTTTTTTAAGGTCCGCAAAAACGGGGTCCGTAGGTCCGTGACCGTTTTTTCGTCCGTGGGTCTTCCTTGATTTTTGGTGGATCCACGGACATGAAAAAAATGTCATTTTGGTGTCCGCCTGGCCGTGCGGAGCCAAACGGATCCGTCCTGAATTACAATGCAAGTCAATGGGGACGGATCCGTTTGATGTTGACACAATATGGTGCCATTTCAAACGGATCCGTCCCCATTGACTTTAAATGTAAAGTCTGGAGTTCTTTTATACCATCGGATTGGAGTTTTCTCCAATCCGATGGTATATTTTAACTTGAAGCGTCCCCATCACCATGGGAACGCCTCTATGTTAGAATATACTGTCGGATATGAGCTACTTCATGAAACTCAGATCCGACAGTATATTCTAACACAGAGGCGTTCCCATGGTGATGGGGACGCTTCAGGTTAGAATACACTACAAACTTTGTACAAGACTGCCCCCTGCTGCCTGGCAGCACCCGATCTCTTACAGGGGGATATGATGGCACAATTAACCCCTTCAGGTGCGGCACCTAAAGGGGTTAATTGTACTATCATATTCCCCTGTAAGAGATCAGGGCTGCCAGGCAGCAGGGGGCAGACCCCCCCCCTCCCCAGTTTGAATATCGTTGGTGGCACAGTGTGCGCCCCCCATCGGGCCCCCCCTTCCTCCCTCTAATGTTAGAAATCGTTGGTGGCACAGTGTGCGCCCACCATCGCCCCCCCATCCCTCCCTCTATTGTAATAAATCGTTGGTGGCACAGTGTGCGCCCACCATCGCCCCCCCCCTCCCTCTATTGTAATAAATCGTTGGTGGCACAGTGTGCCAACCACCATCGGCCCCCCCTCCCTCTATAGCAGTAACAACATTGGTGGCAGTGTGCGGCCTCCCATTCCCCCCCATCATTGGTGGCAGCGGAGTTCCGATCGGAGTCCCAGTTTAATCGCTGGGGCTCCGATCGGTAACCATGGCAACCAGGACGCTACTGCAGTCCTGGTTGCCATGGTTACTTAGCAATAGTACAATAGTAGAAGACTCCTAGTTACCTGCTTGCTGCTGCGATGTCTGTGTCCGGCCGGGAGCTCCACCTACTGGTAAGTGAAAGGTCTGTGCGGCGCATTGCTAAAGAACTGTCACTTACCAGTAGGAGGAGCTCCCGGCCGTTCACAGACATCGCAGCAGCAAGCAGGTAAGTATGAATCTTCTACTGTTGTACTATTGCTAAGTAACCATGGCAACCAGGGCTGCAGTAGCTTCCTGGTTGCCATGGTTACCGATCGGAGCCCCAGCGATTAAACTGGGACTCCGATCGGAACTCCGCTGCCACTAATGATGGGGGGGGGGGGGGGGGGGAGGAATGGGAGGCCGCACACTGCCACCAATGTTGTTACTGCTATAGAGGGAGGGGGGCCGATGGTGGTTGGCACACTGTGCCACCAACGATTTATTACAATAGAGGGAGGGGGGGGGCGATGGTGGGGGCACACTGTGCCACCAACGATTTCTAACATTAGAGGGAGGAAGGGGGGGCCCGATGGGGGGCGCACACTGTGCCACCAATTATATTCAAACTGGGGAGGGGGGGGGGGGGGTCTGATGGGAACGCTTCTGTGTTAGAATATACTGTCGGATATGAGTTTTCTTAGATCAGAAAAAGCTTTTGTGCAGACGGATCTTCGGATCCGTCTGTATGAAAGCAACCTACGGCCACGGATCACGGATGCCAATCTTGTGTGCATCCGTGTTCTTTCACGGACCCATTGACTTGAATGGGTCCGTGAACCGTTATCCGTCAAAAAAATAGGACAGGTCATATTTTTTTGACGGACAGGATACACGGATCACGGCCTCGGCTGCAAAACGGTGCATTTTCAGATTTTTCCACGGACCCATTGAAAGTCAATGGGTCCGCGAAAAAAAACGGAAAACGGCACAACGGCCACGGATGCACACAACGGTCGTGTGCATGAGGCCTTAGTCTGGCATACGATTCTTACGTCAGCTGATAGGGGGGTACAAAAAAAAAAAAAAAAAAAAAAACTTTCATAGTTAATTGGGAGGCTGAATTGGGGAAAGTATTTACCCTAGATTCATGGACAGATACCATGTACTGGCCCATAAAAAGCTTGAGATGTTCAACCACGCGGAGCAGAATAGGAAGATTCAACTTTGGTGGTATTTAACACCATTTTATCTTTTTACTGCCTAAATAAAGTACGTTAAAATTATTTTTATTAAATTATATATTAAGATATCTGCAACACATTAGGCTTGGTAGGGTGAAAAGGGATATCACAGACTGATGATGCTGATCCCTATAATCATCACTACCACTAGAGCTCCAAAATATAAGGAGTCAATAATATATGGCGTGTTCCTTAATTTATCTGGGGTGTAATGGTAGCTTCCATACATAGGCACCTGATTGAAACAGTGGGTGAATGTGACAGGTCTCTAGTGAGAGAGACTCTGCACACCACACAGTGTCAGGTAGCACTACTAGGATAGCCCAAACCCCACTCGATAAAAGTATAGGAGCAGGCCGTAGGCTTCTGCAGTCAGCAAATCAATCTGTAGTTGTTGCCACAGAAAGTAATTGCTCGACGCGTTTCTCTTGTCCAACCTGTTAGTTGGTTCATCAGGAGCAAATAACTGAAGCCCCTGTTATCACCGCATGTCACCCTCTCACACCGGGTGCATTACAGAGTAACAAGAGGTCTCAGAGATCATCTGACTAAATGAAGAACCATATGCAGTTGGTATAATGCATATAGTCCTCTATTACACATCAAGCTCACTGTCACCGTTTTAATATCATTCCCCTTACACTGGGGATAACGGTTATTAATGAACTGGGTGCTTTCACAGAATGTGCTGGACGCCACTGATGACGTGCGTGCAGCAAAGAGCCTTCGGCAATGTGGCCGTCACGGCCACATTGCCGAAGGCTCTTTGCTGCACGCACGTCATCAGTGGCGTCCAGCACATTCTGTGAAAGCACCCAGTTCATTAATAACCGTTATCCCCAGTGTAAGGGGAATGATATTAAAACGGTGACAGTGAGCTTGATGTGTAATAGAGGACTATATGCATTATACCAACTGCATATGGTTCTTCATTTAGTCAGATGATCTCTGAGACCTCTTGTTACTCTGTAATGCACCCGGTGTGAGAGGGTGACATGCGGTGATAACAGGGGCTTCAGTTATTTGCTCCTGATGAACCAACTAACAGGTTGGACAAGAGAAACGCGTCGAGCAATTACTTTCTGTGGCAACAACTACAGATTGATTTGCTGACTGCAGAAGCCTACGGCCTGCTCCTATACTTTTATCGAGTGGGGTTTGGGCTATCCTAGTAGTGCTACCTGACACTGTGTGGTGTGCAGAGTCTCTCTCACTAGAGACCTGTCACATTCACCCACTGTTTCAATCAGGTGCCTATGTATGGAAGCTACCATTACACCCCAGATAAATTAAGGAACACGCCATATATTATTGACTCCTTATATTTTGGAGCTCTAGTGGTAGTGATGATTATAGGGATCAGCATCATCAGTCTGTGATATCCCTTTTCACCCTACCAAGCCTAATGTGTTGCAGATATCTTAATATATAATTTAATAAAAATAATTTTAACGTACTTTATTTAGGCAGTAAAAAGATACGGTACTTTGAGCTAGTAAGTAAATGCTATTGTGAACCACTAGTTAATGGTATTTAACACCAAATAGATTATCTCATATCATTCCGAACTACTCACCCTTAAGCTGGAGGGGCTGTGGTCAAGTAGACACCCCGTATCATATGTGGTGGCTTTGCCCTTCACTTACGCATTTCTGGACAACTGTATCTACTGTCCTTGAGGAGGTGACGGGTATACAGTGGATTTTAAACCCTGAAACTTAAGCATAGGATTAGCGGAGATCCCACAAAACGCTGGGGGAATTGTAGCCCATATCCTTAATGCTTCGAAAAAGGTGATAGCACGTCAATGGAAGGAAGTGCACTCTCCCTCAATTAAAGAAGTGGTCAGTCTGGTGAACTTTCATATGCAATGTGAGTTTGTGTTTGCCTGCTCGATGAATCACAAGGTGGCAATGCATAATAAATAGCTTTTGTGGTTGTCCAGCTCCTATGCCAATCCACTACCATTTCACCTCTTCTGAAGCGGTGATCACGTGAGGTGCAGAGTGTCTATGTCTACGCACATGAATACAGTAGATAATATGTCAACGTGGCAATTTTGCCAAAGTTCAGACGAGGAGGTTGCTAGACCACAGGTTGCGCAGGATCCGCTTCAAGGGCAGCAGAGTGGGGCTGGCGCTGTCGGATTACGTGGGGAGGCATACAACAGCAGCGCAGCCCATCCTGGACCTACAGGTCCTTCTAAAAAAAATTGCATATTGTGATAAAGTTCATTATTTTCTGTAATGTACTGATAAACATTAGACTTTCATATATTTTAGATTCATTAAGTAGTTCAAGCCTTTTATTGTTTTAATATTGATGATTTTGGCATACAGCTCATGAAAACCCCAAATTCCTATCTCAAAAAAATTGCATATTTCATCCGACCAATAAAAGAAAAGTGTTTTTAATACAAAAAAAGTCAACCTTCAAATAATTATGTTCAGTTATGCACTCAATACTTGGTCGGGAATCCTTTTGCAGAAATGACTGTTCAATGCGGCGTGGCATGGAGGCAATCAGCCTGTGGCACTGCTGAGGTGTTATGGAGGCCCAGGATACTTCGATAGCGGCCTTAAGCCCATCCAGTGTTGGGTCTTGCGTCTCTCAACTTTCTCTTCCCAATATCCCACAGATTCTCTATGGGGTTCAGGTCAGGAGAGTTGGCAGGCCAAGTGAGCACAGTAATACAATGGTCAGTAAACCATTTACCAGTGGTTTGGGCACTGTGAGCAGGTGCCAGGTCGTGCTGAAAAATGAAATCTTCATCTCCATAAAGCTTTTCAGCAGATGGAAGCATGAAGTGCTCCAAAATCTCCTGATAGCTAGCTGCATTGACCCTGCCCTTGATAAAACACAGTGGACCAACACCAGCAGCTGACATGGCACCCCAGACCATCACTGGCTGTGGGTACTTGACACTGGACTTCAGGCATTTTGGCATTTCCCTCTCCCCAGTCTTCCTCCAGACTCTGGCACCTTGATTTCCGAATGACATGCAAAATTTGCTTTCATCCGAAAAAAGTACTTTGGACCACTGAGCAACAGTCCAGTGCTGCTTCTCTGTAGCCCAGGTCAGGCGCTTCTGCCGCTGTTTCTGGTTCAAAAGTGGCTTGACCTGGGGAATGCGGCACCTGTAGCCCATTTCCTGCACACGCCTGTACACGGTGGCTCTGGATGTTTCTACTCCAGACTCAGTTCACTGCTTCCGCAGGTCCCCCAAGGTCTGGAATCGGTCCTTCTCCACAATCTTCCTCAGGGTCCGGTCACCTCTTCTCGTTGTGCAGTGTTTTCTGCCACACTTTTTCCTTCCCACTGAGGTGCCTTGATACAGCACTCTGGGAACAGCCTAGTCGTTCAGAAATGTCTTTCTGTGTCTTACCCTCTTGCTTGAGGGTGTCAATGATGGCCTTCTGGACAGCAGTCAGGTCAGCAGTCTTACCCATGATTGCGGTTTTGAGTAATGAACCAGGCTGGGAGTTTTTAAAAGCCTCAGGAATCTTTTGCAGGTGTTTAGAGTTAATTTGTTGATTCAGATGATTAGGTTAATAGCTCGTTTAAGAACCTTTTCATGATATGCTAATTTTTTTAGATAGGAATTTGGGGTTTTCATGAGCTGTATGCCAAAATCATCAATATTAAAACAATAAAAGGCTTGAACTACTTCAGTTGGTGTGTAATGAATCTAAAATATATGAAAGTCTAATGTTTATCAGTACATTACAGAAAATAATGAACTTTATCACAATATGCTAATTTTTTTAGAAGGACCTGTAGTACCAGCACTGCCGTACAACATGGAGAAGTGGCGAGCACCAGAAGGGCAGTTGAAGTTGGTACGGTGGCACATGCAATAGTTACCCCGTCGCAGCCACCGCACAGACAGGCCCGTAGACCCCCTAGAGTCCCTGAGGTGCTGGCAAACCCTGGTTGGCAGTCCCCAACTTCAGCTGCACCATTAGTTCCCCCTTTCACCGCCCAGTCTGGAGTACGGGTTGAGACAGCTCAGATCGGTTCGGCCTTGGGATTTTTTGAGCTGTTCTTGACTGCGGAACTCTTGGACTTAGGCTACTTTCACATTAGCGTTCGGGGCTCCACTTGTGAGTTCCGTTTGAAGGCTCTCACAAGCGGCCCCGAACGCATCCGTACTGCCCTAATGCATTCTGAGTGGATGCGGATCCGCTCAGAATGCATCAGTCTGGCACCGTTTGTCCTCCGCTCAGCAGGCGGATGTCCGCCTGGACGTGCAGAGGCAAACGGATCCGTCCAGACTTACAATGTAAGTCAATGGGGACGGATCCGTTTGAAGTTGACACAATATGGCTCTGAGCAACTTTCACACTTCAGTTCTGAACGTCTGCATTATAGGAGCGGATCCGTCTGTGCAGAATGTGCTCTGAACGCAGCCTTGTGTGAAAGTAGCCTTAGTCGTGGCAAAAACAAATCGGTATGCCACTCAATTTATAGCCGCCAACCAGCGAAGTTTTTATGCCCAGTCTTTCCGGTGGAAACCCATCCAAGTTTCCGAAATTAAAATTTTTCTGGGCCTTCTCCTCAACATGGGTCTAACCAAAAAGCATGAATTTCCGGTCATATTGGTCCACTAACCCAATTCATCACATGCCCATGTTCTCTGATGCTAATGTCCAGGACACGATTTGAGACCATCCTGCGTTTCCTGCACTTTAGGCTACATTCACACGTCGGTATTTTTCTATATCCCGAATTTCGGTCCGTTTTTTGCGGATCCGTTGTTCCTGAAAATGTTTCCGTATGTCATCCGTTTTTTTTGCGGATCCGCAAAAAACTGAAACATGTATAAATTTCAATAAGCAAATAAAGTTGTTTGGATTTCTTTTAAAAAAAAAAAAAAAGGTTTCTGTTTGCAGGATTTAATTTACAGGAACGGAATCCGCATAAAACGGATGACATACGTAATGACATCCGAATGTCTTCCGTTTTTTGCGGATCCATTGACTTTGTATTGTACCAGGATCCGAATTTTGCAGAAAAGAATAGGACATGTTTTATATTTAAATCGGACATGCGGAACGGAACAGCGGAACGGACAGCACACATTGTGCTGTCCGATTTTTTCCAGGACCCATTGAAAATGAATGGGTCCAGATCTGGTCCTGATCTGTTCCGCAAAAAACGGAACAGATCAGGAAAGAAAAAACGGACGTGTGAATGGACCCAGCACCTCCCGTCCCAGAGGCCATCTAGCTTTTGACCGGCTCCACAAAATTCGGCCCCTCATAGACCACTTCAACCAGAAATTTGCAGATTTGTATACCCCTGAGCAAAACATCTGCGTAGACGAGTCCCTTATACATTTTACCGGGCGCCTTGGCTTCAAACAATACATCCCAAGCAAGCGCGCCCGGTATGGGGTCAAATTGTATAAGCTCTGTGAAAGAGCCACAGGCTATACCCACAAATTTTGGATCTATGAGGGTAAAGATCAGACCCTGGAGCCGGTCGGTTGCCCTAACTACCTGGGGAGCAGTGGGAAGACATTCTGGGACTTGGTGTCACCCTTATTTGGCAAGGGGTACCATCTTTATGTGGACAATTTCTACACAAGTGTGCCCCTCTTCAGGCATTTGTTCCTAGAACAGATTGGCTGCTGTGGCACCGCGCGACCTAGTCACCGGGGCTTCCCCCAACGGCTCGTTACCACCTGTCTTGCAAGGGGGGAGAGGGCTGCCTTGTGTAACGAAGAACTGCTTGCGATGAAATGGAGAGACAAGCGTGATGTTTACATGTTCTCCTCCATTCACGCAGACACGACAATACATATAGAACGGGCAAGCAGTGTCATTGAAAAGCCCCTCTCAGTCCATGACTATAACCTTCACATGGGAGGGGTAGACTTCAATGACCAGATGTTGTCTCCGTATTTAGTTTCCCGACGCACCAGACGCTGGTATAAGAAGGTGTCTGTATATTTGATTCAATTGGCTGCATATAATAGTTTTGTTCTCTACAGTAAGGCTGGGAGAACAGGATCCTTCCTCAAATTTCAGGAAGAGATCATCGAGAACCTCCTGTATCCAGGAGGTTCCATGGCCCCATCCACCAGTGTAGTGAGCCGTCTACACGAGCGACATTTCCCCAATGTCGTTGCTGGTACCTCAACCCAACCGTCACCCCGAAAAAGATGTTGTGCCTGTAGCAGGAATAAGGCGTGACACCCGCTATTTCTGTCCTGACTGCCCTGACCACCCTGCCCTATGCTTAGGGGAGTGTTTCCGGAAGTACCACACACAGGTACACTTAGCATAGGGATTGCATCTCACCAGGACAGGCACACAGGGCTATTAGGGCCCATTCACACACAGCTGCTGCAAACCTCTCCTTTCACCTGGGACAAAGTGCATAATGTACTTTGCCACATCTTTGGGCGATTTGCGCTTTGCACATTGTCCCATGGGGAAGGAGAGGTTTGTCCTATAAAGGTAAAAAAAAAATTAAAAAAATCACCATTAAGCAAAAAAATTAACGTTCAGTTTAATAAAGTTTATATGTTATTATAACGTTAATAAATTTATTGCGTTGCGGCCTGTTTTTTTTACCTTCCAGGTGGACCAACCGATCGACTAGCTGCAGCACTGATGTGCATTCTGACAGAAGCATTGCGCTGCTGTCAGATTACACAAAAGTCGGTGTATGCGGCGCTGCAAGACGAGATTTCTCCTCTGCAGTAAAAGATACGTTTGCTGGGCATATGAGCTGAGGAGGCGGCGGTGTTCATATGCTTTGGCAAACACTTTGTATATAAAAAAAAATAATAAATCCCAGCAATGATTTATTCATCCACATCGATTGATGTGAATGGAGAAATCGGGTTTGCCAGGGCATACGAGCTAAGTGGGTATGGATGTTGGGCGGAGCTCCTATGTCCTGGCAGACGCCTTCCCCCTCCTTTTTTTTTTTTTTGGCAGAGATTTTTTCATCCACATTGATCGATGCGAATGAAGAAATCTGTGCCGTTCATTTTTTCTTTCAGCCCAGAGGCCGAACGGGGAAAAAAAAAAAAAAAAAAATTAAAATCGCATTACCTGTATGCTCAATAAAGGAGAATAGCAGAAACTCCTAATGCTGGCCCAATACATGTAATGATTGCGGAGACCCTCAAATGCCAGGGCAGTACAAACACCCCACAAATGACCCCATTTTGGAAAGAAGACACCCCAAGGTATTCGCTGAGGGGCATATTGAGTCCATGAAAGATTGAAATTTTTGTCCTAAGTTAGCGGAAAGGGAGACTTTGTGAGAAAAAAATAAATAAAAAAATAAAAAATAAAATAAACCTATTACCGCTAACTTGTGCCCAAAAAAATATTTTCTATGAACTCGCCATGCCCCTCATTGAATACCTTGGGGTGTCTTCTTTCCAAAATGGGGTCACATGTGGGGTATTTATACTGCCCTGGCATTTTAGGGGCCCTAAAGCGTGAGAAGAAGTCTGGGATCCAAATGTCTAAAAATGCCCTCCTAAAGGGAATTTGGGTCCCTTTGCGCATCCAGGCTGCAAAAAAGTGTCACACATGTGGTATCGCCGTACTCAGGAAGTTGGGCATTGTGTTTTGGGGGTGTTATTTTACATATACCCATGCTGGGTGAGCTAAATATCTTGGTCAAATGCCAACTTTGTATAAAAAAAAAAAAAAAAAAAGGGAAAAGTTGTCTTTTGCCGAGATATTTCTCTTACCCAGCATGGGTATATGTAAAAAGACACCCCAAAACACATTGCCCTACTTCTTCTGAGTACGGCGATACCAGATGTGTGACACTTTTTTGCAGCCTAGGTGGGCAAATGGGCCCACATTCCAAAGAGCACCTTTTGGATTTCACAGGGCATTTTCTACAGATTTTGATTTCAAACTACTTTGCACCTATAGCGAGAACAGAGCCGCAAGTGAAGGAGGGTGCACTGTGCATGCGCCCTCTATTTATTTTCTATGAGGCCGGAGAAATGAATGGGAGCAGGGGCCACGCATGTGCGGTACGCTCCCATTCACTTCTATGGGGAGCCGGCTTGGTGGTGGCTGGACCCGAGTCCTCCAGCCACCACCTTGCGGGGCTCTATTCTCGATATAGGTGCGGGTCCCAGCGGAGGGACCCGCACCTATAAGACAATGGGGGCATATCCTAGCGATATGCCCCCATTGTCCATGATGAGACAACCCCTTTAATCTTTCCAGGTCCTCTGTGCCTTTAACTTTGTATGTATATTCTGTGAATTGAATAAACTGTGTTGTTTGCATTTACATTTTTGTCTGACTGCCCTTTATAACATGCCAGCTGTGCTTCTCTTGTGTTCAGTACGTGATATTTTGGCATGTAAAGCTTTCGGTACTGATTTTTTTTTGCCAGTGTCAGCAAACAGTTAATGTATTACTTCACTATGAAGAAATACATGAAATATCCCATAAGGAACACCTACGACATCAGAAATTCCCCTAGGAAATGTTCTGAAACCTGTCTACCTGACACAGCTCTATTAGGACCTCACACTCTCCCTGCCATCCTGTGCATAGTACACACAGCAGCAGGGAGCTTACCATGGCAGCCAGGGCTTCAGCAGTGTCCTGGCTGCCATGGAAACCGATCGGAGCCCCACAACTTCACTGCTGGGCTCCGATCAGAAGCTGCCACCAATGAAGCAATACAATAAATAATGCAACAGCTCTCTGCGAACCAAATAAAGTACAAAAACATATTATAATGCTTATGCTAATAAAGTAGAGATGCTTGGCAAATACATTTTGTACAAAATGCCGCACGTCAAGGCGATCTCTGTAAGACGGGAACCGAACACTAAGTTCTACCTGTTAAGTGCCATGACAGCGACCATGAAATTCAGGGGGTGTAGGTTCCACATGCATGCTGGGTCCTCTTCGATTTTTATCATTTTTAGTGCCAAAATGGCCTCCATTGAATAAGGCCACCAATGAAGAGGGTGGAGGGGGGGTGCACTGCCCCACCAATGTTTTTAAACCATTAATACAAATACCGGAGGCGGGTGCCGGATGCAGAAACACATAGCCGGCACCGACCTCTATGACAGAGAGCTGCGATCAGCGCCAGTTAACCCCTCAGGTGCAGCACACTGTGTGCTGTCCACATCTGTACTTCCGTTCTGCAGCCCCGCAAAAAAAGATAGAACATGTCCTATTCTTGTCCGCAATTGCGGAAAAGATTAGGCATTTCTTCATAGGGCTGGCTGTGTGAGTTCTGCAAAATGAATAATGCACACGGCCGGTATCTGTGTTTTGAAGACCGCAAAACTCATACTCTTGTGTAAATGTACCCTCAATAAAATCCTGCTCAAGCGCTGTCAAGAAGCATGGTAGATGCGCTAATCACAACAGGATTCAGAGAAACACTACATGAAGACTGAAATGCAAGATTCTGTTAAATGGTCCCGCATAGTGATTGCCATGAAGGCAACACAGAACCTGCAGGGGAGCAAACCAGCGGCCCAACAGCACCCCATGTAATGTAACCATTTTCCAACCGTGCTACCATGTTCCTACAGGTGCCATCAGCAGAATACAAGCCGCTTCCAGCAGCGGCAGAACACAGACTACTGTAAACATCAGCATTTCGGTGATTTTGTCCATTTACTTCTGTAAAATCCACACTCAATGGCACAGAATAACTAAGCTACAATAGGGGCCTGAGACCCAAACCTGGACGGGCTGCATGTGGGTCACACTGTGATATAACCAGTCATTCCAGAGCTTAGAGCACATATTCAGCCGATTCACAAACGTCTGTAATCCCTTACTCAACAAATGTGCAAGTTAATTATTCAAGGCAGCGGCTGCCCGATAGGGAGGCCAAAATGTGACATGACCCAGACACGCATCTCATTTTATTATTAACTCTAAAACAGCATTTCCCACTTGAAAGCTATGCAAATATGAAAAGGACCACCATATGAACCCACATTTTTATACTGTTCCAACGCATCTAAACTAAAAAGCAGCACTGTAAATCGAATTGATCAAAAATCCTCTATTGGTTTCACTGAAACCATTGGCAAAGTTGCTTATTATTATTTTTGATATTTTTTCGCAGCCATGACCGATGTTTGGTCCAACATGGATAGCCTCCATGCGCAGCAATTTTTTTCTTAATGCCATTAATAGAAAGGGCTATTCTCATCCCTAAATATGGACAAGAAATGACCCTGCGGTGAGATTCTTGGATCAGGCACGAGGTGTGAATAGTCCCACTGAACAGCACAGGTCAGTGAGCTGCTTAAAAGCGGACTGCACATGCAAGAAAAACAGTTGTGTGAATAACCACTTAGGGCACTAAGGAGGTTCTCCAGGATTTTCATATTGATTACCTATCCTCAGGATAGGCCATCAATATGAGATTGGCAGAGGTCCGACTCCTGGCACCACTGCCCACCAGCTGTTTGATGAAGACATGGTGCCAAGTGCTGCGTCCTCCTCGCAGCTTTCTATTATATAGCGGCTGTGCTTGGTATTGCAGCTCGGCCCCATTCACTTAAATGGGACTGAGCTGCTTTTAGACCGCGTGACCGATAAATGTGACGTCACATAGTCTAGGAAGAGGCTGGAGCACTGCAACCACATGAAACAGCTAAACGGCAGGGTTGTCAGGAGTCGGATCCCTGACAATTTGATATTGATGACCTCCATTGAAGATAAGCCATCAGTATTCAAATCCCGGGGAACCCCTTTAAAGGGGGTTACCAGGCTTTTACTATTGAGGACTTACCCACAGGAGAGGTCATCAATATCAGATCGGCGGGGGTCTGACAGCCGGCA
Organism: Bufo gargarizans; assembly: GCF_014858855.1. Taxonomy (NCBI): domain Eukaryota; kingdom Metazoa; phylum Chordata; class Amphibia; order Anura; family Bufonidae; genus Bufo; species Bufo gargarizans. Next base: position 147,573,809 of record NC_058085.1, on the reverse strand, counting down.
CCCAAGCCGATCAGCTGTATGAATAGACGGCAGGCAGGGTGCACATACCGTCTCCCTTCTCTCCTCCTGTCTATGGTCTTTGCAGCAGAGGGCGGTGTATTATGGGGGCACAGTTATAGGATGTCTTCTTTCCCAAGCTACTGAAAGGTTCCAATAGAAGTGAGCAGGAATGATAAACCGCTATCTCCCCCACCATTTATGTTCTACATATGTATATACAGACACATACATTCTATAAAATCACTCAAGCCGTTTCCAACCTTTGTCTCCAAACTAAACCCATTAGCCTACCTCTACATCATGTGAATGCTCCCATCACCTGAGGTCTACAATGACATCTATGACCCCATCCAGAACAACTCAGGGGTGCAGAATATTCTCCACGTTTGCACTTATGTAACCCGACAATAGCAAACCACGCACATAGTATTGTGGCCAGTTTTACTGAGCAGTGCTGCCAAATGGCAGGAGGCGGGTAACCAAAGTGCCTAGAAATCTGCTGCTGGTCCCTACCGAGAGTCATGGTCTTATTTACACCTATGCTTGTTGATGAGCTACCATTTCCTGATGGCAGGAAGGAGGGAAAAGATGACTTCTGGGGGGTAAGAACATGGTAAAATTATTTCCACGGCGGGCAGAATTTGCCTGCATTTTTTTACACACCAGTCTAAATAAAACAGGCAGTAAGGTGGAGTCATGGATTTTACTTCTCCTTCCTGCTGGATCCATTTCTGGCTTTGGCTCAAAAAATTGCATCATAAAATGCTACAAAAAGCAGTTTGATACCACCTTTAGAGCCCCTTCACACAGCAGATTTTGATGCAGTCAAAATTCTGTTGCGTATACTGACACTGGAATTTTGGCATTGTGTCACTACCAAAATTATGGGGGCAAGATCTGCTGTGTAAACTGGCCTTTAGGGTCCATTGACTGCTGGGCAGCAGCACGGAATCCACCTCCCATTCTTTACAATGTGAGGTCATGATGCCACTCATGCAGCTGCACTTATTTGCCACCACAGCACCTTGACGTGGTTGCAGAAATAGAACGTAGCTCTCCATTGTGAAAAATGGAGGGGGAATCCACACAGCCCCTAAGAGTGGTTTGCACATGCCTCCTAACTGATTTGGTGCATTATCAGTATGAATGAGTTTGGGCACCTTCAGAGGGGTTGTCCAGGAGCCAGAGGTCGCACTACATTTATTCCAGAAGAGTAAAAATATTCATTTTACCATTTTTGAATAGTATTTTTAACCGTGGAGGAGTACAAAAATTGCAGTAATTGAAATACATAATACGTAGGCCTGCACTTGTTCACATCTGCGATGGAGGCTGCGTTTGGAGCCTCTGCTGCACATTCTGTCAGAAAGACCTGACAAAAAAGCCTTCTATGCAGGACTTTTTTGGCTGGTAAAAAGACAGGATCCAGAACAGAACCCATCATAGTCTGCAGAGTCTGTCAGGAAGGGTTCACATCACGTTTTTTTCCATACATTTAACGTACACAAAAAATAAAAATAAAAAATTATATACAGTTGCAAGAAAAAGTATGTGAACCCTTTGGAATGATATGGATTTCTGCACAAATTGGTCATAAAATGTGATCTGATCTTCATCTAAGTCACAGCAATAGACAATCACAGTCTGCCTAAACTAATAACACACAAAGAATTAAATGTTACCATGTTTTTATTGAACACACCATGTAAACATTCACAGTGCAGGTGGAAAAAGTATGTGAACCCTTGGATTTAATAACTGGTTGAACCTCCTCTGGCAGCAATAACTTCCACCAAACATTTCCTATAGTTGCAGATCAGACGTGCACAACGGTCAGGAGTAATTCTTGACCATTCATCTTTACAGAACTGTTTCAGTTCAGCAATATTCTTGCGATGTCTGGTGTGAATCGCTTTCTTGAGGTCATGCCACAGCATCTCAATCGGGTTGAGGTCAGGACTCTGACTGGGCCACTCCAGAAGGCGGATTTTCTTCTGTTTAACCCATTCTGTTGTTGATTTACTTCTATGCTTTGGGTCGTTGTCCTGTTGCAACACCCATCTTCTGTTGAGCTTCAGCTGGTGGACAGATGGCCTTAAGTTCTCCTGCAAAATGTCTTGATAAACTTAGGCTGAGTTCACACGGGCGTGACGGATTAGGTCCGGATGCGTTCAGTGAAACTCGCACTATTTTGCAAGCAAGTTCAGTCACTTTTGGCTGCGATTGCGTTCAGCTGTTCAGTTTTTTCTGCGCGGGTGTAATGCGTTTTGATGCGTTTTTCACACGCGTGATAAAAAACTGAAGGTTTACAAACAACATCTCTTAGCAACCATCAGTGAAAAACGCATTGCATCTGCACTTGCTTGAAATGCAATGCTCATGTACACAGACCCACTGAAATGAATGGTTCAGGATTCAGTGCGGGTGCAATGCGTTCACCTCCCGCATTGCACCCGCGCGGAAATCTCGCCTGTGTGAACTCAGCCTTAGGAATTCATTTTTCCTTCGATGATAGAAATCCATCCAGGCCCTGGCGCAGCAAAGCAGCCCCAAACCATGATGCCCCCACCACCATACGTCACAGTGGGGATGAGGTTTTGATGTTGGTGTGCTGTGCCTCTTTTTCTCCACACATAGTGTTGTGTGTTTCTTCCAAACAACTCAACTTTGTTTTCATCTGTCCACAGAATATTTTGCCAGTACTGCTGTGGAACATCCAGTTGCTCTTGTGCAAACTGTAAACGTGCAACAATGTATTTTTTTGGACAGCAGTGGCTTCCTGTGTGGTATCCTCCCATGAAATCCATTCTTGTTTAGTGTTTTACGTATCGTAGATTCGCTAACAGGGATGTTAGCATATGCCAGAGACTTTTGTAAGTCTTTAGCTGACACTCTAGGATTCTTCATTGAGCAGTCTGCGCTGTGCTCTTGCAGTCATCTTTACAGGACGGCCACTCCTAGGGAGAGTAGCAGCAGTGCTGAACTTTCTCCATTTATAGACAATTTATCTTACCGTGGACTGATGAACAGCAAGGCTTTCGGAGATACTTTTATAACCCTTGCCAGCTTTATGCAAGTCAACAATTCTTAAAGGGACTCTGTCACCAGTTTCTAACCCCCCCTTTTAAAACTATTGTTCTCTCCATGGTGCCCTTGTCATTACAAAGCGGTTGTTATAAGATAAATCCGCCGTCTAGTTTTGATAAAAATCGCTTTTATCTAACCTGTCAATCTTCTGGATAAGGTGCCCAGGGCGTTTCTGAAGGTCTGAATCTGCCGTTCTCCGCCGCCGCCGTTGGTGCCCAGCTCCTCCCATGATCCTTTCAGCGCCACCTGGATGTAATGAAATCCGCCTCCGGCTCTCCTCAGTGCCCCCTCCTCCTTTTCAAAGATCCCGCGCGTGCGCACAGGCCTGTGCCTGATGCGCCCGTGCGGACTTTTAGATTCTGCCTCGTTGAGCGAACATGTGAATAGACACTAAGGTCCTTTCACACGAGCGAGTATTCCACGTGGGTGCAATGTGTGATGCAAACGCATTGCGCCCACACGGAATCTGGACCCATTCATTTCAATTGGGCTGTTAACACAACGCTGGCCCCATAGAAGTGAATGGAGCTGGGTGAAAATTCCATCGCATCCACAACCAAGTGTGGATGCGATGCATTTTCCATGGATAGTTGCTGAGATGTTTTTTGCATACCAGTTTTTTTCAAAACGCAATAAATCGCACTGCACCTGCGCGATAAAAACTGAACGCGATAGCAGACAAAACTGAATGACTGTTTGCGAAATCGCGCATTTTTCACTGAATGCATTCACAACGCATCCGGACCTAATCCACACTCGCTCGTCTGCAAGGGGTCTTAAGGTCCTATTACACCTGCAGATGTAGCAGGCGACGGGAGGGAGGGAGGCGTTCCTTCCCAGCAATCGCCTGCTCACTGGTGGGGAAGACCGCAGCAATTTCCTGCTCAGTGTGGGGACAAGCAATCGCTAATGGCATCACTTGTCCCCATACAGATTCAAAACGATTATTTTTAAACATGTTGAAAGACTCCGATTACCCAATGAATGTACTTGTTCATGGGGGAATTGGCAGCCGTATTACACCGCCAGATCGTTGCTAACGAGTGTTACCACAAACATTTGTTAGCGATGATCTGCCACTGTGATAGGGCCTTAAGAATTTTTTTAATTTTTTTTTAAGTGTTCACTGGGTGGTTAATCAAAAGTTTGCTATGGGCCCACAGCTTCACTACTTACACCCCTGGTCTTGAACATTACCCATTGCTTAAATCACGTTTTTATGTTTAACGTATTTTTAAAGAATTTTTGATGATGTTATTTTTCATTTACCATGTCAACTATATTTAACCCCTTCATACACTGGCGATTTTCCGCATTCATTTTTCATAATTGTTTCCGTATAAGGACTTTTTTTGTTCCAGACAAGTTGTACTTTTTAATGGCACCATTTACTATTGCATACAATGTAGTGGGAAGCTGGAAAAAAATAATTTTCTAAAATTAGGTGGAATTGGGCAAAAAATGCAATGTTTTGTTTTTATGGCGTTCTTTATGTGCTAAAAATGACCTGTGCACAAGTTTTTTTTTGTGTTTTAATACTGGGGAGGAAATAAAAATACATAAAAACGTTGGAAACAAAATTAATTTTTTTCCATCGCTATATTCTGACCCCCATAACCTTTTTATAGTTATATTTATGGAGCTGTTTGAGCTTTTTTTTTTGTGGGATGGTCTGATCTGTAGTTTATATTGATACCATTTTTGATGTGTAAGACTTTTTGATCACTTTTTATAAAAAACGTGACACAAAATGGCTAATCGGTCATTTTTGTTTCTATTATGCCATTTGCCGTATGGGATTTATATTTTTATATTTTAATAGGAGCGTTTTCTAAAACGGCAATGCCCATGAAGTTATTATTATGTATTTTTTTTTATTCTAGGGAAAAAGGCGGTTGGGGGGGGGGGATAAAAAAAATGTACGTTTTAAAAAATATAAAAATTCTCAAGTCACCCTAGGTGACTATAACATGCAATTAATGGATTGCATCTTGTATTCTATCATTCATATGTATGCATTATTGAATACTGAATTCAGTATATGAAGTGCCCCCAGGTGCCGTGGTCAGATTTCTGAGGGATTACATGCCCTTGATTATGTCCTGCATTACCGCTGTTTGCAGACATTACCCCTGGGCTTCTGCTATCTAAATCAGCAGAAACCCGGGGGTTATGGCACCTGCTGTACTTGTGACAGACACCATGTACGGTGGAGGACCAGAAGGCGTTCAACAAAACCCATAAAATCCTGCAGTTTTTTCACTGGTCACTAAACCTAATAAAATGCATCACTTCTTGGTCTATACGAAGCCCTTTACTGCAGTTACCTGCTTATCTGTCATTCTAATCCAGCCTGTAATGATATCACCTCTGTGTATAGATAAGACAGGATTCCTCCATTCACAATAGGTGACTGTCAGAGCTTATCTAATCTTCCCTTGTACAATGACCTCTGCACAGGTCACACTCCATGCCTAGAAAACTCTACCATAGAAGTCAATGAGGTCCCCTCCTGACCATAGTGTCTATGGACCATGGGGCTACTGTAAAGCAATTTTCTTAATGCCGTTGAGAAAACATCAGGCAAGATGGCCGCTCCCATAATCGTGTTCGGGAAATAGAATAAAAAAAAGTCAGTAATCAAATAATAACAACAGATTAGAAAAAAGGATGTGTGTCACTATCTGGTTTTAACTGACAGTAAACATTTTTGGTATCACATTTCCTTTAAATATTAATCTTTCCAATCCTTTGTTCCATTGCCAATCCAAACTCATGTTAAAAAAAAAAAAGAAAAGAAAATGTGGGCAGGGTGGATCTCACCAAACTGTTGGGGCAGAGCAAGTACAATCTAACAGTTTACCGAGCGCCAAAAGAAGATGCAGGGAACCCAGTAACATGAAAGGGACAGGAATAGCAGACAACGCTCAGAGCTGGGGCCCTGGAATGTGTATTTTCTAATTAGCAGCCCACAGAATAATTAACAAAATGTTGCGAAGTAATTGGAAATTTGCAAATGAGGCAGCACAATGGTGCATGATGTAACCACGGGTACTTTCCACAGCACCGAGACAAGACAATCTCTAGACATCTGCAGCATATCCTGACATGTTGCGAATTTAAAACCTAAAACTCCATGGGTCAACTAAGGCTACTTTCACACTTGTGGCAGAGTGATCCAGCAAGCAGTTCCGTCGCCAGAACTGCCTGCCGGATACGGCAAAACGTATGCCAACTGATGGCATTTGTTAGACTGATCAGGATCCTGATCAGTCTGAAAAATGCATGATCCGTCTTTCCGGTGTCATCCAGCAAAACGGATCCGGCATTTATTTTTTTCACCTTTTTTTCGGTCTGCCCATGGCAGACTGGAAGGATGGATCCGGCATTACGGTATTTTGAATGCCAGATCCGGCACTAATACATTCCTATTCAGAATGCATGGGGATAAAACTGATCAGTTCTTTTCCGGTAGAAAGCCCCTAGGATGGAACTAAATGCCAGAAAAGAATGACGCTAGTGTGAAAGTACCCTAACACGTAGCTTTCATGGCGAACACTTTCTGTAGCATGGATGCTGGACACTGAGGATTTTTTGCACATAGATGGAAGTGTTATGCTACATGTGGCCGTACAGTAACAAGCGAGATTCAGAGGTGTGATACAAAACCCCTAATTCATCCACCTCCTAGCACGGACAGCTTACCCCATCCAGAGACTAGTCGTCCCCTTCATTTTGTTTAGAGGAATAGAAAATGGCAGCCAGAGCAATAGGAAATGTTATAGTATGTGTGCTGACACAGAAGCCTGTCAATCACGGCCAGGGGGCAAGGTCCACCTCCCTCCAGACTTAGGCCTCATGCACACGATGGTTGTTGTGTCCCGTTCCGCAAAATGGGGTTCCGTTGTTCCGTTTTTGTTTCCGCGTGTCTTTCGTTATTTTTGAAGGACCACCAGACATAAAGTAATGTAAAAAAAAAGTCTAAGACAGGTTTGCCATGCAAATGATAGGAAAAAAACTGACGCTGACAACAATCTTGTGTGCCTCCGCATTTTTTAGCGGTCCCATTGACTTGAATGGGGCCGCAAACAGTTTTCCACAAAAATAATAGGACAGGATATATTTTTTTGACGGACTGGAACCACGGATCACGGATGGCAAACGGTGCATTAGCCGAGTTATCAACGGACCCATTGAAAGTCACGAAAAAAGCTTCTCCCCTGGGCGTTCCTTCTCCCTGCTGTAGCGCTGTCCAATCGCAGCGCAGAACGTCACAGCCAGGGTGAAGGAACGCCCAGGAGAGAAGCTGATGTCTCCTGATAGTAGTAATTAGCATACGGAGCAGGAGACGGTAACGGGGGCATAGCGGGGAGATCCATGGGCGCCGCTCTATGTAGCCTGCTCATGAAAGGTCTTTTTTAACTTTTAATAGAGGAGGCAGGTGCCGGCAGCAGAATCATATAGCCAGCACCCTTCCTCTGACAGGGAGCTGCGATCAGCGGCAGTTAACCCCTCAGACGCTTCCTGTATTAAAGGTTAATTATTATTGGTGGCGCAGTGCACCCCCCCCCAGTATTGAAATCATTGGTGGCAGTGACCACAGGGTCCCCTCTCCTCTCCTCATTAGTGGGAGCTTCTGATTGGAGCCCAGCAGTGTAATCCTGGGGCTCCAATTGGTTACCATGGCAGCCAGGACGCTACTGAAGCCCTGGCTGCCATGGTCAGCTCCCTGCTGCTGTGTGTACTATGCACAGGGCTGCAGGGACAGTGTGAGATCCTACTCACCCTGATAGAGCTCTATTAGAGTGAATAGGACAAGGGATTAAAAGATCCCAGGTTCTGGCCCCTAAGGGCTGTAAAAAAGTAAAAAAAACACCCCAAATATAAATCACCCGCTTTCCCAATTTTACATATAAAATATATAAACAATAAATAAACATATCACATCGCCACGTCTGAAAAGTCCAAACTATTAAAATATATATATTTTTTTTAAATCTATGCGGTGAACGCTGGAACAGAAAAAAATAAACTGCATGATTCGCCATTTTTTAAATGAGGAATGCACGTCTTTTTTGGCATTTTATTTTTATCAAGTATCATAATACTTTTTTATAGTATCAAAATCAAATAAAAAATTTGGTATCGCAACAACTCTACATCCGTGTTTTGCGGATCCGCGGTTTGCGGGCCGCAAAACACACAACGGTCGTGTGCATGAGGCCCAAGTCAGGGACGCTCAACCTGCGGCCCTCCAGCTGTTGTAGAACTACAACTCCCACCATAGCCTGCTGTAGGCTGATAGCTCTAGGCTGTTGAGGCATGCTGGGAGTTGTAGTTTTGCAACAGCTGGAGGGCCGCAGGTTGAGCATGCCTGATGTAAGTAATCAGGCATCTTAGACAGAACATAGACCATATTTATCAGAAATTCCTGACATTTTCAACTGGAAAACACTGTTATACACTTAATAAATTGTAAGAAATCTAGGAATATCTCTATAGGTATACGAGCGTTGCCTTCTCTGCTCTGTTTACCTGCTCGCTGTAGCAATTGCAGCGCAGTGTAATTACAAGTACGGTGTCCACATTGACTTCTATGAGACGGCTCTGTAGTAGTCACTTGAACAGACAGATCGGTCCCATAGAAGTGAATGGGGATGCTATACTTGTAAACACACTGCTCACCACTGAAATTGCTGCGGCAAAGGAGTTAAACAGACATATATCAAGGGGAGAACTGGATTACACATCCACATGCTATGCTTAGATCTAATTAAACTTGCTTCTCAGCGCAATATTAAAGTGTACAGCCGCCTGTACAAGAGGCATTAGTGTACATTTTGATCAAAAGGCATAAGCCCACTCACCAGGCCAAGGTTGCCTCTTTGAGTGGGACCTACTCTGACAAATAGGCGCAGCACAATGCGGTGACAAAGGCGGCACTGCCATAGTAGGCGGCAGGACCCAGGAGTCAAACAGCAGCCCTGCTATCAGCAACCGTTCACATGGTGGAGTACTGCGTGGTGGCCTTTGTTTTTGTGGCGCTGTGCTGATGGGACCCAGTGTCATGGGTGGCATTGTCAGACAGCAGGATTGCTGTTTGACTCCTGGGTCCTGCCGCCTACTAGGGCAGTGCCGCTTTGTCACCGCATTGTGCTGCGCCTTTTTGTCAGAGTAGGTCCAACTCAAAAAGGCAACCTTGGCATGGTGAGTGGGCTTATGCCTTTTCATCAAAATGTACACTAATGCCTCTTGTACAGCATGTAGTGTAGGGGGCTATACACTAATATTGCACTGATAAGCAAGTTTAATTAGATCTAAGCATAGCATCGTGGATGTGCGATCCAGTTCTGTTTTTCTCCCCTTGATATATGATGTGTTAAACAGAGCAGAGAAGGCAGTGTATGTATGAGCACCGCCTTCTCTTCAAACAGCTGATCGGTAGTGGTGCCGGGGGTTGGACCCCCACCGATCTGATATTTATGGCCTATCCTGAGGATAGGCCATCAATAGTAAAAAGCGGATAACCCTTTTAAGTATGAATCTTTCCATAGCAGAGGCAGGCTGTGGGCTCCTGTGGAAACCCTTTAGTACTTTCTTCCTGTTCTATATAGCAGTCCTGAGATGACTGCAGGCATGCCCAGTAGTGAACTTCCTCCTTTGGTCTTCACTACTGAGCATGCGCAGCACAGTTTCAGGCATTGTAACTAAGGACCTTGGAGAAGCACAAAAATACCTAGTATAAGAGATAGAAGAGAATGCAGGAAAAGTGAGAACTGATTATCTATCACCACTAAAACACCCTGCTTATCACTGGTTATAGTATAAGGACAGGAGAGGTGAGGACTGATTATCTATCACCACTAGAACATCCCGAGTATAGTATAAGGACAGGAGAGAACACAGGAGAGGTGAGAACTGATTATCACCACTAGAACATCCTGCCCATCACTGATTATAGTAGAAGGGCAGGAGAGAATACAGGAGCGGTGAGAAATGACACCACTAGAACACCCTGCTTATCACTGATTTTGATGAATAAGGGCCTTAGATTGAACAAAAAATATATTTATGAATATGATTAACACTTCTAAACTTTTGTAAATTTAAATACTCAGGATAGGTCATCAGTATCTGATTGGGGGTCTGACACCCAAGACCCCTGTCATTCAGATGTTTGAGAAGGCACTGGTGTTCCCGTGAGCACGGCTTACCAAGTACAGCACTGTACTTTGTATAGCAGCTTTGCTTGGTATCGAGCTCATCTCCATTCACTTGGCAAGACTAGGAATTTGAAACATACCGCGGGCCAAAGGAAAAATACGCAGTGCACATGGCTGTTATTTGTGTTTTCCAAATCCGTGATTTCGAGACTGCAAAAACGGATAGAATGAGGCCTTAATGCTGTATTCATTGCCATATGGTGTTCCCTGTTATCAGCCAGTTCAGGCTGAGGATAGTCTGGCCATATGCTGAGAGCCTCCAGGTACACATTTGAGCAGCTCTTGTGGGCATGCCTGGCTACTGAGCAACCCAAATTGGTGTCAAGTGCAGACTAGGCCTACTATACACACTCAGGCCTGCCAATATTACTGCCACTTTTAGGCTTTAACTGTAGTCAGCCGATCACAGGCCGTGAGGGATTGTGGGGGATGTAGTCCGCTCGTCATTCTGCATTCAGCCTCCTAACCTGATTTCCTCAGGTATGGCCAAGCAGTAAGGCTTCACACACAGCGGAACACCCGCACTACCACATGTAGTGCCCAGCAATACTACGTGGTGAAACCCCAGTTCCCAACATGCAGCTGTCAGCAGCTAGATTTCCGCACTGTAGTCAATAGGGACACCACAGACATGACTAGATAACCGCATGTTCTATACACCAACGCCTTATGACAATACTACACTGCCCGACACTAGGCCTCGGCAGAAAATACGCTCTGCCATGTAAAATCACTCTCCTAGCCAACATAAGAGATCCCTGCTCCGCCAAGAAACTACATCTCCCAGAAACCTTTGCGCGAAATGCAGCCTGAGCGCATGCGCAGTCAGGAGATGTGACGCAACAGCGCCCCAGAGCCAACTCTCCCCCACCCGTCGAATCTCCGGTTTCCTTATAGCGCTCCTTACCTCGCGCTTGGTCGGTGGGAAACAATCTCTGAGCCTTCTCCAGGAACCGCAGGGCCTTTTCATTGTTCTGGACTTTGATGGCCTGTATGGCAATGCTTATACAGCGCTCCGCCTCGTCCCGGTTTGATTCCATTGCGGAATCACTGCTAATAGGAACTGGTGGGCGGCGCTCCACAAGCGCGTCATCAGGAATTTGGCGCTGCTTGATGACGTCAGACACTGTAAGGCCCAGGAGACCGACAGGCGCCCAATAGCTGCAAAGCTGTCACCTTACTGCCAGTGCCTTGGCAGTGCCAGTCATGTGCTTCACTAGCTTTTAGTAATGAACGTTTAGACAGATTTTCAGAATTTTCTATACATGTATTTGCACTATTTTAACATATTACATTTTTTTCACAAAAATAGAACACTTGCTACATTAGTCTTGTCACCCCTGCCCCCTTTTGTGACACCTCTCATTACCACCCTATGATTCCTGCCAGTGCCACAGCAGCACCCTGTCTTTAAATAAACGGCTGGTCAGTTCTCCTGCCAGGTTGGTGTTAGGAAATACTGGTATTTCTGCAGAAATAACTAAGCTGGAGTATATTTTCTTAGAATTTTGCCATTCCACTCTTATTCTTCCTAGAAATGTATGGCTAAGTTGACAGTGGGGTGCCACCATTCCCTTTGTCAATAGCTTGTCCTAATATACTTGACTAGACAGTATGAGTAGGGGCGCACGCATTGGTAACACTCAGTTGTCAATTGTGTCCTATATTTCTAGGAGGAGCAATAGAGGACCAGCACAATGCAAAGAACCTCAGAATTGTTATTTTATGGAGAATATGTTCATTCACTGAAACAGACATGTCTGGAGAGCTGACAAACCCTGCCCTGTGCTATGGCGCAGGCGGAAAGCCATTTCTGCCATTACGCTGAGAGGCTTAAAGGGGTTGTCCGGGTTCAGAGCTGAACCCAGACATACCCTTATTTTCACCCAGGCAGCCCCCCTGAGGCTAGCATTGGAGCATCTCATCCTCCGATGCGCTCCCTTGCCCTGCGCTAGATCGTGCAGGGCAAGGTCTCTTGCTTTCAATAACACACTGCCGGGCGGTGTGTTCGGTGACGTCACCGGCTCTGATGGGCGGGCTTTAGCGCTGCCCTAGCCGTTTATTGGCTAGGGCAGCGCTAAATCCCACCCATCAGTGCCGGTGACGTCACCAGGCTTCCTGGCAGCCCCATGGAGAGCCCCTGTACGTCACTGGATCTCCGAAAAATGCCATTGCTCTGTGCGATTTCACGCAGGGCAAAGGAGAGCATCGGAACATGAACTGCTCGGATGCTCAAGTCAGGGGGGCTGCCGGGGTGGAAATGGAGGTATGTCTGGGTTCAGCTCTGAACCAGGACAATCCCTTTAAAGGGGGTTGTCTCATCTCAGACGATGGGGGCCTATAGCTAGGATAGGCCCCCATTGTCTTATAGGTGCAGGTCCCACCGCTGGGACCCACACCTATATCGAGAACGGAGCCCCGAAAGTGAAGGATAGCACACTGCGCATGTGCAGCCGCCCTCCATTCATTTCTATGGGGCCGCCGAAAATAGCCGAGCGCTGGCTCGGTTATTGCCGTCTGCCCCATAGAAATCAATGGGAGTATGGGCCGCGCATGCCCGGCACACTCCCTTTATCTTCTATGGGAGAGGCTGGGATTAGCGTTTGGGGGTGGACGGACCCCGGGAAATCTAGTCTCCTCCAGCCACAGTGCTCCCTGCTCCGTTCTGGATATAGATGCAGGACCCGCACCTATCAGACAATGGGGGCATATCCTAGCGATATGCCCCCATTGTCTAAGATAGGAATACCTCTTTAATACACTGCAGTACTGGGGTACGTCACGTGCTAGGCCCGGCTCAATATGCAGGAAGTATCAAGAAAGGACAGCTAAGCCAGGGGCGCTCACAGATTAGATAAGGGCCCCCGGTGAGATTTCTGATGAATTTACATTATAATTTTTTTTTATTTGTGAAGAAACCTTTTAATCTTTCTCCCACTTGGATAGGTCATCAGTATCAGATCGGCGGGGGTCCAGCACTCCCACTGATCAGCTTTATGAAGAGAAAGCCACGCACCGTGCCGCCTCTTGCCATAGACATAGCAGCAGGAAGAGAGACAGGAGTAGGCACACGGTGCGCGCCTTTTCTTCATACAGCTGATCGGCGGGGGTGTCTTTGAAGATGTGTTGGTCACTTCGGATATGAGATCATTCTTGCAGCCAATCCATCAAGAGCCGCATTCCGGATCCAGCCTAAGGGAATGCCTAGACAGACAGGTGTCCGACTACATCAGGTTAACGACCGATGTGGACGCTTTGAGAAGCGAGGAACACCTTGACGACTGGGTGTACAGGCTTAACCTGTGCCCAGAGCTGGCACAATTTGCCATGGAACTCTTGGCTTGCCCCTCGTCGAGTGTCCTGTCTGAAAGGACGTTCAGCGCACCAGGGGGGATCGTGACCGATAAGCGCACTCGCCTAGCTCACGACAGTGTGGACTACCTCACATTTCTAAAAATGAATAAAGCATGGATCTCAGAGGAATTTAACACCTGTGATGACCATGTGTAATTGAACTTCCTCATGCCAACCCACACATATCCGCCACCACCCAGAACAAAGAATGGTCCTTGTCTTATGTATATACAGCGGCATAAAAGGCCTTTTCTTTCAGGTGAATGCCTAATTTTTGGGGCCTCTACTCCAGTGGCCTACAGTAAAAATTTTATCCAGTGACCGCCTAATGTACCTCCAGCCACATCATCACAAGTTCTTTTTTGTCAGGTGAATGCCTAATTTTTTGGACCTTGTTGTAAACAAATTATAATAGTTGTAATCAGCTCGCATCAAAGTTTGTGTAAGGAAAAAGGTAAATCCATTTTCCCTCAGCTGCAGTCAGAGAAAGACCCAGGTGCTACCATCTTGATTGAATTCTGAGCAACTCCCCCCCTCCTTGCCCAGTCTCTGTCCTTTATTGACTAAACAAAAGGTGTAAAAGGGATTGGCCCAAGACAAGGATACAGGAAGTGATGACATACAGGAAGATTTGATCGCGAACGCACGTTCGCATTAGGTCCTGGCCAATGTTCGTCCATCACTATTTATTGATACTATTTTGGGGTACATATGATTTTTGATCGCTCTATATTACTCTTTTTGTGAGGCAAGGTAACCAAAAAATGGCTATTCTGGCACAGTTTTTAGTTTTTGTTTTTTACAATGTTCATCTGACAGGTCATGTTTTTACAGACGCGACTATCAAATATGTCTACTTTTCTGTTTGTTTGTTTCAGTTTTACATAATAAAGCATTTTTGATAAAAAATAATGTTTTTGTGAAAGTCATATTTTTTTATTTTGTGTAGGGGCTCTTTTTTTGTGCAGGAAGAGTTGCCATTTTTATTGGTACCATTTTTGGGTACATATGATTTTTTGATCATTCAATATGTAGAGGGAAGGGTGAGATTTGAATATATACATATATATACACATACAGTATATATATATGTTTCTAATATTTTTATATATATATATATATATATATATATATATATATATATTGGCCCTGTGCGGCCAGTAACGGGCCCAGTATATACAGTGGATATAAAAAGTCAGGTTTCTGTGCTGTAAAAAAATGACAAAGATAAATCATTTCAGAACTTATTTTATTTTTATATTTTTTCTTCCCTCTACCTAAAAGATTTAAGTTTTTCAATTGCGTTGTACAGTTTAAAGGTCACATTTAGGGTCCATTCACACGTTCGCAATTTTGTTCCTTATTTTGCCGAACGGAATTGCGGATGCATTCATTTCTATGGAGCCGCACAATGTGCGGCCCGGCTCTGGAAATGTGGACCCGCACTTATTGACAAGAATGGGCATATTCTATTAGTGCCGGCGATGTGCGGTCCGCAAAATGCGGAACGCACATAGCTGGGTCCGTGTTTTGCGAATCCTCAAAACACGTTACGGACGTGTGAATGGACCCTAAAGGTGGAAAAACTTCTGAAATGATTTATCTTTGTCAAATTTTTTTACATCACAGAAACCTGACATTTTAACAGGGGCGTGTAGACTTTTTATATCCACTGTATGTGGGGATAGATCTGTATTCCCCAGGTTGTGGCCATGGATGGGTATATATATGCACACTGGCAGACATGGGACGCTGGGGTTGGCACCATCCGATTACATTGCTGTGTAAGTATTTTTTTCTGTAGTCTATGTGGCCGATTGGCTACTCACCAATAATTGATTTCACACACAGGTGATCACTCTGATCAATTTATGCACTATAGCACTTTGAGTACACAATGAAATATGTGATTTTTAACTATTTGCAATTCTGGCCTTACAAGTTGTATAGAAGATTTCTTGATCACTGTTTTGATTATGTATTTTATATTACATGTTTTTTCTACTTGATTGTATAACTATCACTAATTGGCTCACAAGGTATTGTGGGTATAAATGTGGATGTTTTGGCACCATTTTGTATGCTTGATAAAGACTGCAATGAGCAGTTGAAACGTTGCAGAGGGACAATAAAGCGGGTCTTTTCACCTTCAATACACTGGAGTGCTGCCTCTTCTTTGAAAATTATAACTACCGATGACTGCCTTGTCCGTGGTCTGAGGAATTGCACCTGGATCTACAACCTAGTGCTGCTGTTTTTCTTTGTTGGATATATATATATATATATATATATATATATAAACCTAAATGGGGCCAGCATGTACCCCAACCACAGGTGCCCCCTCCCCAGCCTAATCTTCCTGCAGGCACATACCAGCGCGCCTGCAGAAGAGAGATGCTGCCTAGATGGCTGGCCAGGTGCGGCCACTTCAAAAGACGGGATCAATGATGATCCCCTGCCTTTTGATAACATCTCCGGAGGTATGTCCACGTACCTCCAGAAGATACACTGTCCCTGGAAGCATGCCTGTTGCAGTGACGTCATATCACCGCGCCTGCAGCGCGGGAAGTGGGGAGCGAGCACGGATGGGTTTAAAGGGGTATTCTCAAGACTCTATTTCATACTTACCTGCTCCCGGCGCGCTATCCACTTCCTGGTTTCGGCACTCAGTAGGGGGTGGGCTCCATTTTGTTTAAAGTCTTCTCCCGGCCGGGCCGCGCGCTGTACTGAACGCGCGGTACAGAACACCCCTTTAAATAACCCGGCAGCGCTGCCCTCGGGCAGTTAACCAGAGCAGCCCCAGGAATAAAGGAATGGGGGAGAGAATGTGCAGGAAAGAGGGAGAGTTGAGCCGTGCAAAGAGAGAATCATCCCCTACCCCTGGAAACTAGCATTAACCCCTGGATGGCTAAGTATCATTAACCCCTATACCACCAACATTATTACCCCAGCATTAACCCTTTGGTTCCACATTTACCCCTATACCACCAACATTATTACCCCAGCATTTACCCCTTTGGTACCCCTATACCCCCACTGCCCTACATACCCCAGCATAACCCTATTAATCCCTGAACCACTAATCTGCTACCACCAATATCATTTAACACAGAACTGCATTGCCATAATACCCTGTGTTAACCCTTTCTCCTATAACCCTTGCAGTGCCAACTAACCCCTGCATTGCCATTTAACCCTTTGTTATACCCAGTAGCGACAGTGTGTAGCCAGGTGGGTGGGTGCTGCTAAATAATGTGTGAATGTGAGTGTATGTTTTAGATAGAGTTTGGGGTGGAATATTAGAATATTGTACTGTGTGTAGCGTAGTTTAGGGGTATAATAGTGTTGTTAATGTACTACTGTGTGTGACTATAAGTGTATATACAGTACAGACCAAAAGTTTGGACACACCTTCTCATTCAAAAAGTTTTCTTTATTTTCATGACTATGAAAATTGTAGATTCACACTGAAGGCATCAAAACTATGAATTAACACATGTGGAATTATATACATAACAAAAAAGTGTGAAACAACTGAAAATATGTCATATTCTAGGTTCTTCAAAGTAGCCACCTTTTGCTTTGATTACTGCTTTGCACACTCTTGGCATTCTCTTGATGAGCTTCAAGAGGTAGTCACCTGAAATGGTCTTCCAACAGTCTTGAAGGAGTTCCCAGAGATGCTTAGCACTTGTTGGCCCTTTTGCCTTCACTCTGCGGTCCAGCTCACCCCAAACCATCTCGATTGGGTTCAGGTCCGGTGACTGTGGAGGCCAGGTCATCTGGCACAGCACCCCATCACTCTCCTTCATGGTCAAATAGCCCTTACACAGCCTGGAGGTGTGTTTGGGGTCATTGTCCTGTTGAAAAATAAATAATGGTCTAACTAAACGCAAACCGGATGGAATAGCATGCCACTGCAAGATGCTGTGGTAGCCATGCTGGTTCAGTATGCCTTCAATTTTGAATAAATCCCCAACAGTGTCACCAGCAAAGCACCCCCACACCACACCATCACACCTCCTCCTCCATGCTTCACGGTGGGAACCAGGCATGTAGAATCCATCCATTGACCTGGTCTCTAATCTGAGCTGCTAACCTGCGATTTCTGAGGCTGGTGACTCGGATGAACTTATCCTCCGCAGCAGAGGCGACTCTTGGTCTTCCTTTCCTGGGGCGGTCCGCATGTGAGCCAGTTTCTTTGTAGCGCTTGATGGTTTTTGTGACTGCACTTGGGGACACTTTCAAAGTTTTCCCAATTTTTCAGACTGACTGACCTTCATTTCTTAAAGTAATGATGGCCACTCGTTTTTCTTTACTTAGCTGCTTTTTTCTTGCCATAATACAAATTATGGCAAGAAAACACCTCCTCCTCCATGCTTCACGGTGGGAACCAGGCATGTAGAGTCCATCCATTCACCTTTTCTGCGTCGCACAAAGACACGGTGGTTGGAACCAAAGATCTCAAATTTGGACTCATCAGACCAAAGCACAGATTTCCACTGGTCTAATGTCCATTCCTTGTGTTCTTTAGCCCAAACAAGTCTCTTCTGCTTGTTGCCTGTCCTTAGCAGTGGTTTCCTAGCAGATATTCTACCATGAAGGCCTGATTTACACAGTCTCCTCTTAACAGTTTTTCTAGAGATGTGTCTGCTGCTAGAACTCTGTGTGGCATTGACCTGGTCTCTAATCTGAGCTGCTGTTAACCTGCGATTTCTAAAGCTGGTGACTCGGATGAACTTATCCTCCGCAGCAGAGGTGACTCTTGGTCTTCCTTTCCTGGGGCGGTCCGCATGTGAGCCAGTTTCTTTGTAGCGCTTGATGGTTTTTGTGACTGCACTTGGGGACACTTTTTCGGACTGACTGACCTTCATTTCTTAAAGTAATGATGGCCACTCGTTTTTCTTTACTTAGCTGCTTTTTTATTGCCATAATACTATTCAGTAGGACTATCA
Source organism: Bufo gargarizans (assembly GCF_014858855.1). Classification (NCBI taxonomy): domain Eukaryota; kingdom Metazoa; phylum Chordata; class Amphibia; order Anura; family Bufonidae; genus Bufo; species Bufo gargarizans. The sequence goes on along the minus strand of NC_058085.1, from coordinate 147,555,190 downwards.
GCTGTGTATCCACCTGACTTCTCCACAACGCAACTGATGGTGAAATCCCACTTATTAAACCTGACAGGGCACACCTGTGAAGTGAAAACCATTTCAGGTGACTACCTCTTGAAGCTCATCAAGAGAATGCCAAGAGTGTGCAAAGCAGTAATCAAAGCAAAAGGTGGCTACTTTGAAGAACCTAGAATATGACATATTTTCTGTTGTTTCACACTTTTTGTTATGTATATAATTCCACATGTGTTAATTCATAGTTTTGATGCCTTCAGTGTGAATCTACAATTTTCATAGTCATGAAAATAAAGAAAACTCTTTGAATGAGAAAGTGTGTCCTAACTTTTGGTCTGTACTGTATATATATATATATATATATATATATATATACACATATATACACACTAGCTGAAGGACCCGGCTTTGCTCGGGTAGATTTAATCTATTTCATTTCATGTTTGTGTGTGTCATTAAAAGATATCAACACTATCCACTATAACAGTGACCTCTACAGCACCACGCCTCCAAAACAGTGACCTCCACAGCCCCCCACCTACAGTGCCCCATCCTTTAAAATTGGACCTCCACAGCAGCCCACCCCTTTAACTTTGACCTTTACAGCAGCCTTCCCCTTTACCAGTGACTTTAACAGCACACCACCCCTTGACAGTGACCTCCACAGGGGCCCACCCTCTTAACAGTGGCCTTTACTGGATCGGGGGCGTGTCCTTTTGAACAGCTCACTCTAATACAGCAGCACTGTACTGTCTGAGTGTGATCTGCAGGGAGAAAAACACCCTCCCTCCCAACTCTGCAGCTGGCAGAAGTTGATTTTTACCTTCATTTTTTAAATCCCTGTTGGCTAAGGAGTAGAGGGGGCGTGGCGTAACCAGATATGGGTGTGGCTTAGCGGGACCTAGAAGTTGATTTTTAACTTAATTTTTTAAATTTCAGTCGGCTGAGGAGTGGGAGGGGGCGTGGCCTAACAGAATCGGGGGCGTGTCCTTTTGAACAGCTCACTTTAAGGGTCCATTCACACATCCGTAGAATGGGTCCACATCCATTCCGCAATTATTTGAAACAGGTTCGGACCCATTCATGCTCTATGGGGCCAGAAGAGATGTGGACAAAACACAGTGTGCTGTCCGCATCCACATTTTCGGAGCGCGGCCCTGATCTTCCAGTCTGCAGCTCTGGAAAAAAAATAGAGCATGCCATATTCTTGATTTTTACCTTCATTTTTTCAATCCCCGTCGGCTCAGGAGTGGGAGGGTGTGTGGCCTAACCGGATCAGGGGCTTGGCTTAGCGGAACCTGGGGCGGGTTTTTAAGTCTTTTGATGATGGACACATTGTAGCAGGGGGCGTACTGGGCTCCTTTCTGCAAGAGAGACGCCCTCTGGGCACCTTACTGGCTCATTTGCATATCAAATAAACTGAATTTTCAGAGAATAAAAACATCTATTGCTGGAACAAAGGCACATCTTGAAATAAGGTACTAAGTGCTATTAGGCCATGGCTTTACTTTAATAGCGATTATTCTGGTCACAGCTTTCCTTTAACCTCCTCCGGACTGCATAACGCACGGATGCGTCCGGGGGGCGGTCGATTCATTCCTCCTGGACGCATCCGTGCGTCATCTCGCGAGACGCGAGATTTCGGAAAGAGCTGGCCCGCGCATGCGCATCGCGGGCCGGCAAAATTACAAGCACCATTTCGTCACCAGCCTGCCAGCCAATGATCGTGGCTGGCAGGCTGGCAATTTTTAAAATCACAAATCAGAAGCCCGTTAACACATTATATTAGTAAATATAATGTGTTAAATGGCTTCCCTGCTCCTCTGCTGGTCCTTTTGGTCGGTTGGTTCCAGCAGAGGAGCAGGCTTCACAGTGAGTAGCCACCAAACACCACACATAGCCCCAGATCACCCCCTGCACCCCAATTAACCCCTTGATCACCCCTTCTTGCCCCTGTCAATCACTAGTGAAAGGGAAAAAAGTGATCAGTGTAAACTGTCACTTTTTTTTACCACTGGTATTGACTGTTAGGTTTTAGGATAGTTTAGGCCCCTTGGTTAGGTAGTTTAGCGATCGGTTAGCGCCCAGCCCACCGCACCGCAGTCACTTATTCGCTGATTAGCGTATCGCTAATCAGCATGTGTACTTTTATAGTATCTGTAAGTGATCAAAACTGATCACAGTCAGATCTATAATAGTATTAGTATCACCTTAGCTCGCCCTCCACCCAAAACCCAGTGTTTGCCCGATCAGGCCTGATCGGTCACCCACACGTGCGTTCACCCACGCCCGCCCCGCCGCAGTGCCCAAAAATATATTTTTTTGATCACTGCACAATCACTTTACAAGCGCTGCGGCGATAAAAAAATCAGTTTTGATATTTTTGATCAACCGCAGAGGCCTCCGGTACTTCGCTAGCCTCCCATTTGTAAGAAAGGCTTGCTTTTTTTCTTGGGTAGTCTCAGGGAATACCCCTAAATTTAGTAGCCCAAATATCAAACAGGGGGTATTCTTCTGAAGAGGCCTACAGGCTTCTGACCCAGTCGGATGAGGAATGGGAACCCTCATCTGACAAATCCAGCGGGTCAGAATATGAACCTGTAGAAAGCAGTGGCAGTCTGACCCAAAGTTCGGACGAGGAGGTTGAGGTCCCTGATAGCACCAGGCGTACCCGGCCCCGTGTCGCTAGACCACAGGTTGCGCAGGATCCGCTTCAAGAGCAGCAGAGTGGGGCTGGCGCTGTTGGATTACGTGGTGAGGCATACACCAGCAGCGCAGCCCATCCTGGACCTAGTACCAGCACTGCCATACAACATGGTGAAGTGGCGAGCACCAGAAGGGCAGTTGAAGCTGGTACAGTGGCACGTGCAGTAGTTACCCCTTCGCAGCCACCGCACAGACAGGCCCGTAGAGCCCCTAGAATCCCTGAGGTGCTGGCAAACCCTGATTGGCAGTCCCCAACTTCAGCCGCACCTGTAGTTCCTCCTTTCACCGCCCAGTCTGGAGTTTGGGTTGAGACAGCTCAGATCGGTTCAGCCCTGGGATTTTTTGAGGTGTCCTTGACTGCGGAGCTCTTGGACTTAGTTTTGGCAGAAACAAATCGGTATGCCACACTATTTATATCCGCCAACCCGGGAAGCTTTTATGCCCAGCCTTTCCGGTGGAAACCAGTCCAAGTTTCCGAAATTAACATTTTTCTGGGCCTTCTCCTCAACATGGGTCTAACCAAAAAGCATGAATTGCGGTCATATTGGTCCACGAACCCAATTCATCACATGCCCATGTTCTCTGCTGCTATGTCCATAACACGATTTGAGACCATCCTGCGTTTCCTGCACTTTAGCGACAACACCACCTCCCGTCCCAGAGGCCATCCAGCTTTTGACCGGCTCCACAAAATTCGGCCCCTCATAGACCACTTCAACCAGAAATTTGCAGATTTGTATACCCCTGAGCAAAACATCTGCGTAGACGAGTCCCTAATACATTTTACCGGGTGCCTTGGCTTTAAACAATACATCCCAAGCAAGCGCGCCCGGTATGGGGTCAAATTGTATAAGCTCTGTGAAAGGGCCACAGGCTATACCCACAAATTTCGGATCTATGAGGGAAAAGATCAGACCCTGGAGCCGGTCTGTTGCCCTGACTACCTGGGGAGCAGTGGGAAGACAGTCTGGGACTTGGTGTCACCCTTATTTGGCAAGGGGTACCATCTTTATGTGGACAATTTCTACACAAGTGTGGCCCTCTTCAGGCATTTGTTTCTAGAACAGATTGGCTGCTGTGGCACCGCGCGAACTAGTCGCGCAGGCTTCCCCCAACGGCTCGTTACCACCCGTCTTGCAAGGGGGAGAAGGGCTGCCTTGTGTAACCAAGAACTGCTCGCGGTGAAATGGAGAGACAAGCGTGACGTTAACATGCTCTTCTCCATTCACGCAGACACAACAATCCAAATTGAGCGAGCAACCCGTGTCATTGAAAAGCCCCTCTCAGTCTACGACTATAACCTTCACATGGGAGGGGTGGACTTCAATGACCAGATGTTGTCTCCGTATTTAGTTTCCCGCAGAACCAGACGCTGGTATAAGAAGGTGTCTGTATATTTGATTCAATTGGCTCTGTATAATAGTTTTGTTCTCTACAGTAAGGCTGGGAGAACACGATCCTTCCTCAAATTTCAGGAAGAGATCATCGAGAACCTCCTGTACCCAGGAGGTTCCGTGCCCCATCCACCAGTGTAGTGAGCCGTCTACATGAGCGACATTTCCCCAATGTCGTTGCTGGTACCTCAACCCAACCGTCACCCCGAAAAATATGTTGTGTCTGTAGCAGGAGTGGAATAAGGCGTGACACCCGCTATTTCTGTCCTGACTGCCCTGACCACCCTGCCCTATGCTTAGGGGAGTGTTTCCGGAAGTACCACACACAGGTACACCTAGCATAGGGATCACATCTCACCAGGACAGGCACACAGGGCTATTAGGGCCCATTCACACACAGAGCTGCTGCAAACCTCTCCTTTCACCTGGGACAAAGTGCATAATGCACTTCGCCACATCTTTGTGCGATTTGCGCTTTGCACATTGTCCCATGGGGAAGGAGAGGTTTGTCCTATAAAGGTAAAAAAAAAACAGCAAAAAAAAAACAAAACACCAGTAAGCAAAAAAGTTAACATTCAGTTCCAAAAGTTAAATAAAGTTTATATGTTCTGTTCAAAGGTTATTATAAAGTTAATAAAAAAATTTGCGTTGCCGCCTGTTTTTCTTTTTTTTTTACCTTCCAGGTGGACCAACCGATCGACTAGCTGCAGCACTGATGTGCATTCTGACAGAAGCATTGCGCTGCTGTCAGATTACACAAAAGTCGGTGTATGCGGCGCTGCAAGACGAGATTTCGCCTCTGCAATAAAAGATACGTTTGCCGAGGCATATGAGCTGAGGAGGTGGCGGTGTTCATATGCTTTGGCAAACACTTTGTATATAAAAAAATTTTTAAAAAAATCCCGGCAATGATTTATTCATCCACATCGATTGATGTGAGTGGAGAAATCTGGTTTGCCAGGGCATACGAGCTAAGTGGGTATGGATGTTGGGCGGAGCTCCTATGTCCAGGCAGACGCCTTTCCCCTCCTTTTTTTTTTGGGCAGAGATTTTTTCATCCACATTGATCGATGCGAATGAAGAAATCTGTGCCGTTAATTTTTTTTTTTCTTTCAGCCCAGAGGCTGAACGGAAAAAAATATCTCATTACCTGTATGCTCAATATAAGGAGAATAGCAGAAACTCCTAATGCTGGCCATAATGATTGGGGAGACCCTCAAATGCCAGGGCAGTACAAACACCCCACAAATGACCCCATTTTGGAAAGAAGACACCCCAAGGTATTCGCTGAGGGGCATATTGAGTCCATGAAAGATTGAAATTTTTGTCACAAGTTAGCGGAAAATGATGATTTTTTTATTTATTTTTATTACAAAGTCTCATATTTCTCTCACCCAGCATAGGTATATGTAAAATGACACCCCAAAACACATTCCCCAACTTCTCCTGAGTACGGCGATACCACATGTGTGACACTTTTTTGCCGCCTAGGTGGGCAAAGGGGCCCACATTCCAAAGAACACCTTTTGGATTTCACAAGGCATTTTTTACACATTTTGATTTCAAACTACTTCGCACGCCTTTGGGCCCCTAAAATGCCAGGGCAGTATAACTACCCCACAAGTGACCCCATTTTGGAAAGAAGACACCCCAAGGTATTTCATGATGGGCATAGTGAGTTCATGGAAGTTTTTATTTTTTGTCACAAGTTAGTGGAATATGAGACTTTGTAAGAAAAAAAAAAAAATATCATAATTTTCCGCTAACTTGTGACAAAAAATAAAAAGTTCTATGAACTCACTATGCCCATCAGCGAATACCTTAGGGTGTCTACTTTCCGAAATGGGGTCATTTGTGGGGGTTTTCCACTGTCTGGGCATTGTAGAACCTCAGGAAACATGACAGGTCCTCAGAAAGTCAGAGCTGCTTCAAAAAGCGGAAATTCACATTTTTGTACCATAGTTTGTAAATGCTATAACTTTTATCCAAACCCTTTTTTATTTTTTTTACCCAAACATTTTTTTTTTTAATCAAAGACATGTAGAACAATAAATTTAGCGAAAAATGTATATATGGATGTCGTTTAAAAAAAAAAAAATTACAACTGAAAGTGAAAAATTTCATTTTTTTGAAAAAATTTCATTAAATTTCGATTAATAACAAAAAAAGTAAAAATGTCAGCAGCAATGAAATACCACCAAATGAAAGCTCTATTAGTGAGAAGAAAAGGAGGTAAAATTCATTTGGGTGGTAAGTTGCATGACCGAGCAATAAACTGTGAAAGTAGTGTAGTGCAGAAGTGTAAAAAGTGGCCTGGTCATTAAGGGTGTTTCAGCTAGGGGGGTTGAAGTGGTTAAAGATCACCTACAGCAGTGAAGATAAATGGCTGGGTTGTTATAGAAACCTGAAGTAAAACTGTATGTGGAGGCTGAAGGACCTGAGGGCTTCTATTGGCTGATAGGGGTCATGTGACCAAGCTTCTATTGGCTAATGCATTTTTTGGGAATATCTTGAGAACGCTACATCCTAGACAGCTGAGACCTAGTCTAAAACCTTCCAGGACACCTGATGTACCTGTGTGCGAAATTTCGTGATTGTAAATGCGACAGTGCGGATTCCTTTAGCGGACACACACACACATACACTCCGCTTTATATATTAGATGTACATTGATATTAATATACACTCACCTAAAGAATTATTAGGAACACCTGTTCCATTTCTCATTAATGCGATTATCTAGTCAACCAATCACATGGCAGTTGCTTCAATGCATGTAGGGTTGTGGTCCTGGTCAAGACAATCTCCTGAACTCCAAACTGAATGTCAGAATGGGAAAGAAAGGTGGGCTACAACAGCAGAAGACCCCACCGGGTACCACTCCTCTCCACTACAAATAGGAAAAAGAGGTCGAATTGGCGTAATTGCCAAGAGTCCGAATTTGGCGTAAACAGAATGAGAACGTGTATCCATCATGCCTTGCTACCACTGTGCAGGCTGGTGGTGGTGGTGTAATGGTGTGGGGGATGTTTTCTGGGCACACTTTAGGCCCCTTAGTGCCAATTGGCCATCGTTTAAATGCCACGGGCTACCTGAGCATTGTTTCTGACCATGTCCATCCCTTCATGACCACCATGTACCCATCCTCTGATGGCTACTTCCAGCAGGATAATGCACCATGTCACACAGCTCAAATCAATTCAAATTGGTTTCTTGAACATGACAATGAGTTCACTGTACTAAAATGTACCCCACAGTCACCAGATCTCAACCCAATAGAGCATCTTTGGGATGTGGTGGAACAGGAGCTTCGTGCCCTGGATGTGCATCCCTCAAATCTCCATCAACTGCAAGATGCTATCCTATCAATATGGGCCAACATTTCTAAAGAATGCTATCAGCACCTTGTTGAATCAATGCCACATAGAATTAAGGCAGTTCTGAAGGCAAAAGGGGGTCCAACACCGTATTAGTATGGTGTTCCTAATAATTCTTTAGGTGAGTGTATATATATAATTATAGCAATAATGCACTGTGGACGTGTAATTGTTTTAATAAATTATTTTTATTATTCAAAGTACAGCACATAGTCATTTATTGTAGTAGTCGCCGCCGTAGTAGTATAACGCACGCAGTTCAGGGAATTAGGTAAGGTTACGGAGATAGTTTCTTTTAATGTTTAAATAGGCGGAGTCATCAATAGACGACTCACGCCTATTTATGAATATTAATTATTGAGATTACCCAAAATATCAATAATTAATATTTCCTTTAACACAATATTACAGTTTATGGGGCAATATTGGATCCGTAATTTTTTTTGCATTTTTAAAGGTCTGCGCATGTGCAGACTGGAAAGCCGGACCCGTTTTGCCAGAACACAATGCCGAATCCGGCACTAATACTCTTCAATGTAAATTAATGCCGAATCCGGCATTCCGGCAAGTGTTCAGTATTTTTGGCTGGAGAGAAAACTGCAGCATGCTCCCCATTCAGAATGCATTAGGATAAAACTGATCAGTTTTTTTCCAGTATTGAGCTCCTGTGACGGAACTCAATACCGGAAAACAAAAACGCTAATGTGACAGTATCCTGCATAGTCTGAGAGCCATATTTTTTTTATTTTTTGTGTGATTGTCTTATGTAGGGGCTCATTTTTTGCAGGATGAGATGACGGTTTGATTGGTACTATTTTGGGGTGCATATGACCTTTTGATCACTTGGTATTACACTTTTTGTGATCAAAGGTGACAGAAAATTGCTTTTTTGGCACAGTTGTTACTATGTTTTACGGTGTTTGTCTGACTGGGTAGGTTAGGACATATCGTTATAGAGCAGGTTTTTACGGACATCGTCCGCGTTATTGAACCCCTCAGATATCACATTCATCGCTGATTGCAGCACCTGAGGTTACCATTTAGGCCTTTCAGGGGTTAAATAGTGTAAAAAAAAATACTCACCTTATCCATTTGCTCGCGTAGAGGCTGTCGCGGCCATTGTGATATGTGACACAGTGAGGAGAATGGTCTGGGAAAACAAGTATTTTTCTCCTAGTGTGTGCTGCTGGGCTGATTTGCAGCCAGGTGGGGTCAAATACCGGACTGGATTTTAATTGCTGGTCCGGGTTTTTGGCAGCACCTGGCTGTCCTTAAATAGGCAGCTGCTCTCAGCAGCAGGATCTCTGTGTTGGGATCTGAGGCTTGGTGCCAGGTTGGAGGGCTGAGACCCATGGGCCGAGGAAACAGGACCCCTAAAGCCTGCCGTGGACTGCTGGAGGCAGAACTGACATCAAGGTGATGGACCATGTGATTGGAGCATGTGATCTGACGTCACCACAGGTTCTTTAGCCGGTAGTTCAGCATTAAAGAAGAGACCGGGAACTACGCGATCAAGAGGAGAAGGCGAGTTAATTATTATTATTTTTTTTAACCCTCAATTGATCACCTACTAAGCATTATGTATTCAGAATGCTATTATTTTCCCTTATAACCATGTTATAAGGGAAAATAATACAGTGAATAGACTGTCACCTAGCAACCATGCGTGAAAATCGCACCGCATCCGCACTTGCTTGCGGATGCTTTTGATTTTGACTCAGCCCCATTCACTTATATAGGGCCTGCGTTGCGTGATAAACGCACAATATAGAGCATGCTGCGATTTTCACGCAACGCATAAGTGATGAGTGAAAATCACAGCTCATGTGCACAGCCCCAAAGAAATTAATGGGTCCAGATTCAGTGCGGGTGCAATGCGTTCACCTCCTGCATTGCACCCGCGTGGAAATCTCGCCCCATGTGAACTCAGCCTAATAGAGCTCTGTTAGGGTGACTAGGACAAGGGTTCTAGCCTCAAAAGGTTATTAAAGTTATAAAAAAAAGTAGTAAAAATAAAAGTTACAAAAAACACCAATATATTAAAAGTTTAAATCACCTCCCTCCCAATTTTACATACAAAATATTTAAACAATAAAAAAAAAAACGTATTCGGTATCGCCACGACCAAATGCTGTGACAGGAAAAAAAATTAACATGCGATTCGCCATTTTTTTGTCACCTTGTCCCCCCAAAAAATAGGATAGGACTGTTCTATTATGGGCTGGGTGTTCCATAAAAGACTGAATGAACGCCGCTTTGCTTGGGGTTTTATTTATTTTTGCATGGTATTGAGTATCTCAACACTTTTTTTATGGTATTAAAATGTAATCAAAATGTTGGTATCATGACAATCCTAATAGATAGATAGATAGAGATATAGAGAGATAGATAGATATAGTATATTTAAGTGCAAAACTAAAAAGTAATTTGCATTATTTATATTTATTTCAATATAAATGATTCCATGAAGTAGAAGCAGCAGAAAAATGTGGAAGGCCTTTCATGCATTCTCACCATTTCCCACTAGAGGTCAGTGTTGTCTAATATCAGTGAATGCATTAAAAATAATTAGCACAAACAGAATTCCATATTCTGAAGAACACTGCAACATTTTTAAAGGGGCTTTCTGGTCCATCTATACCGATGGTCTGTCCTCAGGATAGGCCATAAATATCATCACTGGGGGTCCAACAACCCTCACCTTCACTGATCAGCTGTTCTGCAATAGGCGCTGTAACTACAACTAAGTCCACTGAGTGTAGTTACTTCAACACCAACACGTACTGCGGCTCCTGACAATGAACATACACAGTAAACATTGTAAATTACCTATACTGCTGCACTGATTAAAACAGAACCAGCTAGTAATGAATTGCAAAAACAAAGATGAGAAATGATTAGGATCAATGGTTTAGCAGTGCCAGTAGTGTGATAAGGACAGGTTGTGAGTTATTCTGTTAGGCAAGGCCACATCTGTATCTCTCTTGTCAGAATCACGGACAAGGATAGGAATGGTCTATTGAGGGCCAGATGTACGCTGCCAGTATTTGTGTTTTGCGGACCACAAAACACCGTATGGCTGTGTGCATGAGACCTAAGACTGATTCCTGAACTCCACATAACTCCATGATAGCGGTCCTGGAGTCTAGAAAGGATGGTGTTGTCACGTACAGAAATAAAGACAAGCGAGGATAAAAATGTAAAAAGTTGTGTTGAGACATGGTCATGAGAGGTTTAAAGGGGTTATCCAACCCCTATAATGACCCTCCTCCAATGCCCTGGCACCTCACATAGGTTATACTTTCCATGCTCCCCGACACCGGAGTCTCTTCTGATTCCCCGCACAGCCGCCGCTGCATCTCCCTGTTGACTGGGACAAACTTAAAAACACAAATGCAATCGCACTCTGCAACCAGCACTCTGCCCTGCCTCTATGCTGGATGTTGAATGAGGCATTGGTGTACATTTTGGCCAAAGCGTAATAAGCCACTCACCACGTCAAGGTTGCCTTCATGAGTGGTCCCTAACACTAGCTCCTACCTGTTATGGGCCATGACAGCCACACAAAGTCCAGGGAGCCTAGGCACAGCATGCACACCTGCTTTTAACCCCGTCCGGTGCCATTACAGCTTTTATCGGATCCAGGGATGCAAGCACCAACATGCATGCTGAGCTCACTATATACTTCTCCTGGAGCCTAATGGCTACTGGTAGGTGCTATATAAGCAGACTCCAGGGCAGTTTAACTGGTCAGGTGTGCATGACTGCTTGGAGATTGCCACGCTTCCAATATATACTACAAAGAAAAAAATGTGGGGGGTTCAGCCCGCACAACCCTGTATGCAGGTGCACATTGCTATGGCGAAATACAGATACAAACATAAAAACACAAATGCAATCGCACTCTGCAACCAGCACTCTGCCCTGCCTTTATGCTGGATGTTGAATGAGGCATTGGTGTACATTTTGGCCAAAGCGTAATAAGCCACTCACCACGTCAAGGTCGCCTCCATGAGTGGTCCCTAACACTAGTTCCTACCTGTTATGGGCCATGACATCTCCCTGTTGACTGGGACAAGCCTCCATAGCATGACCTGCAATGCTAGGGAGCCTGTCCCCATTATGGCCTGCTATTGGCTAGCTTCCCCGGCACCCGTCACCCTGTTGCCAGATGTTTTGAAGATGCAGCGGCGGCCATGCGGCGGATCAGGAGGGACATGGGTGCCGGGGAGTGGGGTGAGTATAACCCATTTGAGGTGCCTGGGCATTGGGGGCATTATTATAGGGGTTGGATAACCCCTTTAAGACTTCCTGCAAATGTTCCAAAAATTATCAATCAATGTTTATTAATATCTCGAGCCTCGGTTTGTGGCTACATGTGTTTTTCCTCTCTTTTTGACTGTGTTTGGTTGCGTATCCCTGATCAAGCGGTATCCACACAATATTAGGTGGGATTCATATTTGGCACACAATCTTTGCTACTTCTTTTACTAGTATGAGGCATTTTTTCTAGTGGCACTTTTGTTTGTATTCCCTACTAGTTATTATTATATTGTATGTTTTAATCATGAGATATTAATAAACATGGATTAATAATATTTGGAACTTTTTTTGATACTCGCATTGCTTGATTTAGATATCACATTTTGAGAGTTCCTGTCATGTTTTGATTTGATTGGTGATAATTCCTGCAAATGTTGCAGATTACATATGTTTTTTGCGCACAGATTTTTTTTTGGTGTGTGTGAGGAAAAAACATAATATAGTACCAGCAAATTCATTTACTTTTTTCTTCCATGCAGAAATTGACCCAACGACCCATTCAAGTTAATCCACACCGCAGAGTGCACACAGTGGATGCCCGTATATTGCGGACCCACTTTTTGAAGTCAGCAATACAGGCATGGAGCCCTTATGGTCATGTGAATGCGGCCTTAACAGTACAGCCTGGACATACCAACAACGTGACCTGAGAAGTACCAGATGGTCAGGAGATCATTCCCCCGCCTGCGAACACCAGTGATCCGCTGTCATGTCCAAAAAGAGAGACGGAAAAGGAGTCGGCAAGATCGCCCAAGATGGCGCCGGGCATCCACACCAAAGCACCGAGACTGCGGAAATGAGCTGCAGCAGGGGGCAGCCGCTCGGCTGAGTCGGTTTGCTCGCGATCCAGAGCTCCTGGATGGGGAGGTGATGGGCCTGAAGCGGCACCCTAATAGATTTGCCGCCATTCAAGAACAAGAAGGGGTCAGAAACCCGGAAGCCCTAGATTCTGACTCTGAGGAGCCGACTATCAAAGATGTTCTTCAGGCTATCTCCAAGTGGGGCAAGACACTAAATGTCCCAACGATGCAGGTGGGCGCCATTAAAGAAGACATTTCTATTGTCAGGCATGATTTAAGGAAGCTTGCAGACCGTACTACCTCTCTGGAGAATCGTGTGGGAGACAGAGGACGCAGTGCACCCTCTCAAGAGAGACTCTACAGATCACTCACACAGGCTTGACGCAATTTCTGCCAAACAGGATGATCTCGAGAATCGACTGAGAAAAAATAATGTTAGACTAGTTGGAGTGCCTGAGAAAGTGGAGGGCTCTAATCCGACTGAGTTTTTTGAAAACTGGATCAGAGAACAGTTTGGAGGAGGCACTCTGACTCCTTTATTCGCCATTGAACGAGCGCATAGGATCCCTACTAGGCCTTTGCCACCAGGAGCGCCGCCGAGGCCGGTACTCATGAAGGTACTTCACTACAGGGATCGAGATATTATTTTGCGCAAAGCAAGGGATCTGCCAGATATTGCTATTGATAGACATAGGATATCCTTTTTCCCTGATTACTCCATGGAGGTCCAGAAGAAGCAAACTAAATTCCTGGAAGTAAAGCGGCGTCTGAGGGAACTTGGAGCGGCCTTCTCTATGCTATACCCTGCAAAGCTTAGAATTGCAGCTCTTGGATCTACAAGCTTCTTTGAAGACCCGAAGGAAGCATCAAAATGGCTGGATCGACAATGAAGGGCAAATCCGGGTGGAACGGAATCAGGAGGACTGAGAGGTCTACATTGTAAAATGAATGTTGGCTATGTGGCAGTGCACGGGCGATATGACCGTACATATTTGGTCTGTACCCGCCCTGTACTTCTCACTTGAGTTGTTATACATGGGTACTGCATAAAGTTATTACATGTAGCTATTAATGTCTATATTACTTATGGCCGAGGTTAGTGCAGGATATGGTTCGTGCTTATACTTTCACTGTTTATAACAGTTTATATTTGTGTTGGGGAGTGTAATGGAAGTGTTCTATTCCGCCCAGATAGACATTGCTGTTTGAGGGAGTCCGCTCTGCTGATAGATATTTCGAACACCCACGGACTTTAATGCTAAGGTGTATTGGTGGGATCTGTCAGGAAGAGCGACACCAGGTAGCTTTTGAGACAGGTTGAGCGGGATATGGGGAGAGGTTATTTAGGTTAGAGAAGGGGAGGGGGGGGGGGGAGTTGGGGAATGATAGTTCGAAAAAGTGTTCATATGGGTACTTGTGCCTATACACTGTAAGATGAGACATCTGTTCAAAGTGTAGTTGCATAGATTTAGGTATGGCTAGTCCGGTGAATTTTTTTAGTTGGAATGTTAGAGGAGTTAAGGATGCTGCTAAAAAGAAGGCCATAATGGAGAGTATAAAAGAGTATCACCCCTCGGTTTGCTGTCTACAGGAGACACATCTCCTTGCGGAACAATCCCATCTACTTACCCCTAGATGGGCGAGTCACTGTTATCACGCTACTTACTCCTCTTATGCAAGGGGTGTGAGTATCCTGATCCACAGGCTGTTAGATTTTAGCTGTATAGCTAAGAGGATTGACGCGAGTGGTTGTTATGTCTTTTTATATGGCAAACTCTTCAATGTCTTATGTATTATATGTGGGATATATACCGCCACCGTATTCTCCGCTTGTAGTTAGAAAGCTGATAGTTTTTCTGGCAGAATTTCCAGATACCCCTGAACTAATAATGGGGGATTTCAATAACGTAATATGTCCAGGATTGGATAGGATGTCTGCTGTCACGTCACAATCGGAGGGGCTGCTTACACCGTTTGGGAGACTTGTCAGAAGCGTCCTTAATGGATTTTTGGAGGCTGCGGAATCCCTAAATGCGTCAATATTCTTGCTGCTCCAGCACATATCAAACATTATCCAGAATAGACCTGGCCCTGGGGAATGAGGAGATGGGTTGCCGTATTTGCGATATCAGGTATCTAACCAGACAGCTCTCGGACCATTCTCCTGTAGTGGTATCTGCTAGTTTTTGGCCACCTGGATTTGGTCGGGGGTCATTATGGAAATTCAACCCATTTTGGCTCTCGGTATTACCCACAATCCCGAATATTGGGGATATGCTAAGGGAGTTTTTTGTGTTTAATCTTCCAGGTACCTCTCCACTAATAGCATGGGATGCCATGAAAGCCTTTTTGCGGGGCGTTCTTATTGCTGAGGTTAATAAAAAACAAAATGAATCCCGTGCAACGGTTAGGAAGCTAGAGCGCCGAGCAGAAGAGGCAGAAGTTCAATATGTTACGCAGTCCACTGAAACACAGAGTTCAATGGCAGGAAGCACAGCGTGACTTAAATGATAAATTACTTCTTAGAGCAAAGAACAAATGTTTTTTTCAAAAACAATCATATTATGAGGAGGGTGAAAAGACAGGTAGATTGTTGGCTTTGCTCTCTAGAGCACAACAACCCTCGGCATATGTCGCTGCTCTACGCAACGCTGAAGGGATTGTATGTACCACTCCAGACAAAATTTAAGATGTTATGCAAGTATTTTACTCGTCCCTTTAGGAGTCCAAAATAACAGCGGGAGATTTGGAGATTGCGGAATTCCTAAATGGAATTCAGCTCCCCAAACTGAATGTTGAGCAGGCGGCGATTTTAGATGGTCCTATAACGATAACAGAATTAGAGTCGGCTCTGGGTGACATGGCTAATAATAAGGCCCCTGGGAGTAATGGATTGCCGGTGGAAGTATATAAGAAATTTGCCTCGATCTTACTCCCCCAGTTATGAGAAGTGTTCAAGGCGGCGCAACTACAACGTGGACTGCCACTAAGTATGAATGAGGCGATTATAGTCGTTATTCCCAAACAGGATAAAGATCCTTTGTTGGCAGACTCATATCGCCCTATTTCCCTACTTCCAGTAGATGTGAAGCTACTAGCAAAAGTGCTAGCTAATAGACTAAATGCAGTGATAACGACGCTTGTGCACACAGATCAGGCAGGAGTCATGCCTAATAGGTCGACTGCGGTTAATATTAGGCAGCTCTTCCTAAATATACAAGTTGGTTGGGTCTCGTG
The DNA here is from genome assembly GCF_014858855.1 of Bufo gargarizans. NCBI lineage: Eukaryota > Metazoa > Chordata > Amphibia > Anura > Bufonidae > Bufo > Bufo gargarizans. The sequence goes on along the minus strand of NC_058085.1, from coordinate 147,539,344 downwards.
CGTTAAATGCGGCGGTCGCATCTCTTGATGCGGCCAAAGCGTTTGATAGCGTGGAGTGGAGGTACCTGTGGGCTGTGCTCAAGAAAATGGGCTTTGGGACAACCTTTATTCAATGGATTCAACTTTTATATACTTCTCCCACAGCCAAAGTTAGGGTGAATGGAACTCTCTCGCGGTCTTTTCATCTGCATAGAGGAACTAGACAGGGTGTTGCCTCTATCTCCCCTGCTCTTTGCAGTAGCAATTGAGCCTCTGGCCACGGCACTCAGCGAAGCACAGACAGTCAAGGGATTTAGCTATGAGGGGCTTACCGAAAAAGTGGCTCTTTACGCTGATAACATGCTGCCATTTCTGGATGAGTGGAGTTCTTCTCTTCCGGCAACCATGAATATCATAAATGGATTTAGTAACCTGTCGGGACTGTCCATTAACTAGTCCAAGTCTGTGTTGTTGTTGTTCTCTGAGGACAGTGGGAATAGTCATCTCTCGACAGAGGGTTTACAGTTAGTCACGTCTTTTAAATATTTAGGAGTTCATGTCACAACTAATGACGGGGACTATGAAAAACTGAATTTAACCCCATTGTTGCGGAGGTTTCGACAGAAGGTACAGAGTTGGACAAAATTACCGCTTTCAGTAATTGGAAGGGTTAATCTGCTAAAAATTATCTTAATGCCTCAGCTCTTATACTTGCTGCATAATGGACCTATATTGATTCCTGCTCGGTTTTTTGTCACGGTTAATGCCATATTTAGAGATCTAATCTGGAAGAAGGGGGTTCCACGTATAAAGTTTGCTACGCTTTGCAGACCAAAAACGGAGGGGGGACTTGGGGTTCCAGGTCCGTGGATTTATTTTCTGGCTGCCCAACTTCAGCATCTGAGGGGTTGGGGGATGACCTTGATAAGGCAGGACTGATCACGCGAATGCTGGTAGGGGGTAAAAACTTGATAACAGCACTAGAGGATGGGTCACTGGATACAAAAGGGGATGAATTCCTGATACTTCGAACAATCCATAAGGTATGGTGGAAAGCGAGGACGGTGGCAGGGATTCAGGGTTACACTAAATTTACACTGATTTGCCCAATCTCATGTATGTAGAATTGCATAAAGTATCTAATGTCCGGATTTGGGGGTGCTATGGGCTTACGCACTTATACCAACTCTATGATGGAGATACTCTGAAAGAGTATGCTCAATTACAACGAGAGTTCCAACTTCCACACTGCCAATTTTACTTGTACTTGCAACTTCGACATGCTATCAATTCCCAGGGAAGGGTGAATGAGATTAAGTTAGCCTCCAGACATCTGATCATAGATCTGGCAGGCTCAAAAGGTTCCACTAGCGGTATCATATCGCTACACTATAACAGTCTTATGGAAGCACAAATTAAAAAGCAGCCTCTCCGATTGTTTGACAAGTGGTGGACAGATATAAATGACTTATCGGAAGAACAGTGGCACACAGTGTTAAGAGGGTTTACTGAGGTAGCGGTGAGTGAAACGCATAGAATGGCGCAGCTATTGTTGCTGCATAGAGTTTATAGAACTCCGGCCCTTCTGGGATAATTGGGATACCGATTAGAAGACCTATGTCCCAGGTGTGGTGCACCCAATGATTCATCTCATGTGGAACTTCCCTAGGCTAAGGAGGTACTGGGAGAGAGTGGTAGCTATCCTATGAAAAGTGTTTGAGACACAGATTGAGGGTACCCCCAGATTATGTGTATTGGGGTGTGTTGAAATTCCATCACGACCTGCTGAACAGAAATTGGCGATTATTGGCATAGTCAACATCCGGTACACCTTTAGACCGGTACAAATGTACGTAGTTCCAGAGCATAATACAACTCAAGTAAGAAACTCATGGTAAATTAATACCAAAAAACATGAACACCAAAGTATAATAAGAGGCAGGGGAACCGGACGAGGGGAAAACGGAAAAGGGAAGGAAAGGAGAGGGACGGACGTGAAGAGATAAAAGTGGAAAGTCAGGTATGAGGCCCCAAATACTGTTGTGGATTGGATATTGTTTCAACTAATTGAGGTTGGTCAGCAATGATGTACAGTATGCTGAGCTTATCCATGTAGCCCACACTGTGAGAAACCTGTGGTGTGAGCAATTAGATCTGCTAGACATCTCCTCAAATCTGCATATTTGATGCAATTTTCCGATCCATTCTGCTACAGCCACTTCAAAGGGATTAAAGATTTGGCTGCGGCTAGGTAATGAGTGATTAAGGATGAGGCGGATGGCTGGTATTCCGGTGTAGGGCAGCCCAGCAACACCAAGGAGGGGGTTAGTGTCAGCGTTGTCCCCATAATTTCTTTTATTATGCACTCTACTCTAGACCAAAAGGGGCGTATGTCCGGGCATTCCCACCATATGTGAGTATGTGTGCCAACTTATGAATTACATCTCCAACAGAGGTTAGTGGAGGAAAGCCGATGTGCGTGAAGGAATTCAGGAGTTTTGTACCACCTCGAGATGATCTTGTAGTGAGACTCTTCTAGGCGAACACACTTTGAATATCCATGGGAGTTTTGAAGAATATGGGTTATTTCTGTCTAATTGAGAGAGAGACCCAGTTCTTTCTCCCAAGAGGCAATGTATCCTGGGCTATTCAAGTGGTTCCCGTTCCTACAGACGTTTAGTAAGTTAGACAGTTTTTTTAATTTAAAGACTGGTGATGATAGGTCAGATTAAAAATCAGTTAAATCTCTGAAGGGATAATGGGCCCGGAGGAAATCTTTACAGCAGCTAGTAAAGTGGGATACATGTAGAAACGTGAGCAAAAAGTTTGGGAGCAATTGTCTCAGGTCAGCTTGGCGAGGAATCTCTCCATTGGGAACATATTTAAGACTGAAATGTGAGCAAGTTGATCCCACATAGGTTTGAAGGTCGGGGAGTCCTTACCCACGACCACAGGCTGGAAGGAAGTAGTGGAGAAAGAGTAGGAGAGAGGAAGGGAGAGAGCAGTGTCCAGGTGCTAGAAGCCCCTTTGAAGAGCAAGTTAGTGTCTGTAGACTTATATGTATTATGTGCTTTGGAGGGTAGCCACATGTCTCGTATTAAAGAGGACCTTTCACCGATTATGACCATGTGAACTAACTATACAGACATGGAGAGCGGCGCCCAGGGATCTCACTGCGCTTACTATTATCCCTGGGCGCCGCTCCGTTCTCCCGCTATGCCCTCCGGTATCTTCGCTCACTAAGTTATAGTAAGCGGAGATTTCAGTCACTAAGTTATGATAGGCGGAGTCTGCCCTTGTTCTGCTGTAGCGCTGGCCAATCGCATTGCAGAGCTCACAGCCTGGGAGAAAATAACCTCCCAGGCTGTGAGCTCTGCGCTGCGATTGGCCAGTGCTACAGCAGAACAAGGGCAGACTCCGTCTACCATAACTTTGTGACCGAAGATACCGGAGGGCATAGCGGGAGAACGGAGCGGCGCCCAGGGATAATAGTAAGTGCAGTGAGATCCCCGGGCGCGCACTCTCCATGTCTGTATAGTTAGTTCACATTGTCATAATTGGTGAAAGGTCCTCTTTAAGTCTCCATTGTAAGCCTTTGCGGCCCAATGATGGGCAATCTGCGAACCAGAGAGAGTAGTTAGGTTGATCCATCTTCTCAGCTGTATTGCTCTATATATTGTTTGGACATCCAGCAGGCCAATGCATCCCTTCCTGGTTGGTCTGGTTAAGAGCTTGTGTGCTATACGAGGGCGTTTCTGCTTCCAGAGATAGCGCGAGAAGAGGGAGCGTAGCGTGGTAAAGAAGGTTTGCGGTAAAGCTATCGGCAACATCTGAAGTTTATATAAAACCTTAGGAAGGACATATGTTTGTATAACATTTTTCCTACCGATCCATAAAATCTGAGGAATAATAATTCGCAAGATATTTTTGAATCTCAGTAAGAAGGGGGCGAATGTTTGTGTCATACACCTTGGATATGAAAGTAGGGATTTGGACTCCCAAATATTTGAGAGAAGTGGGGGCCCACACAAAAGGAGAGGCTTCCTTGAGTGTCGGGTAACGCTGGTTGGGGAGGGATATATTCAGGATTTCTGATTTCATAATGTTTACTTTGAATTTCGAGACCTCCCCAAATTGTTTGAATAATTTAACTAGGTAGGGAAGCCCAACTGTTGGATCAGGCAGCAAATAGGAGGTCATCAGCAAAAGCTAGCACTTTCAACTCACCATTAGGCGTGGGAAATCCCTTTATGTCTGAATGCTGTCTTACTTGCTGTAGCAAGGCCTCCATAACAAGTACAAAAAGGGTGGGGGAGAGCGGGCAGCCCTGCCTGGTTCCATTAGTAATCACAAAAGGGTGGCACTGGCAATATATAGTCATTTACTAGAATGGAGGCTGATGGTTGAGAATAGAGCGAGAAAATGGCTTTTATAAAAGCAACTGGGAATCCAAACTTCAGAAGTACAGAATGCATGAATAGCCAGCTGACTATCAAGGCCTTCTCGACGTCAACTCTGAGAAGAGCCAGTGATTTGCCCTCAGCGTGGGCTTGATGGATTGCTGGATTGCTGTCAGTAGTTTGGTCGTTTTGGTCCTTCCCTCCCTTCCCGGAACAAACCCAGACTGCTCTTCACCTATTAAGTGGGGTAGAAGTCTCTTTATGCGTAGGGACAGAAGCTTAGCCCATATTTTAAGGTCTAAATTGATGAACGAAATGGGTCAATAGCTTCTGCACTCTTCTGGATTTTGCCCCTCCTTTGCGATAACGGTAATGTGGGCCTCCTGTGTTTGTCTAGGGAGAGAATCACCTTTAAACAAAGAGGAGCAAAGTTCAGTGAGATGGGGCAAGAGCACATCTTGGAATTTTTTATAGTAAAGCAAGGGGAGGCCGTCCGGACCTGGGCTCCTCCCTGGGGGAAAGAAGGAAAGGACCAAGCTTACTTCCTCAGGTGTGACAGGGGAAAGAAGGGCATTTATCATGGCCTGATCTAACTATGGTAAAGATATGTCTTTCAGAAATTCATCAATCAGCGTTTGTTCAGAGTTATTTCCCAGTGCGGTAGGTGTTTCGTTAATGTTGTATAGAGCCGAGTAGTATTTATGGAAGGCTGCCGCCATTTCTGGCAGAGAGGAAGTGACCAAGCCTGTATGGTCTCTGATTTGCTCTTTCTTAATTAGAGAAGACATAAGCTTCCCTCCTTTGTTCCCATGGGTGTAAAGCTTATGTCTGAAGTGAAGATAAGCTTAAGCTGACTTATTCTGCATGTGAGTGAGTTTTTCCCGTAAGGATCGCAGTTCCAACTGCATTTCTGTCAGTCTAGAGCATTTATGCTCTCTCTCTAAGAGTGCTATCTGTGATAGGATTGTATCTATCTCTCTTTGCCTGTCCTTTTTTAATTTAGACCCCCAAGAAATGAATAAGCCTCTGACAAAGGCTTTATGTGATTCCCAGATCATTAGGCTGGAAGGGCCAGAATTTTTATTCAACTCAAAGAAGGAAGATAATTGTGTTTGTATGTCGGAAAAGGCTTTGGTGTTTTCGAGAATTTGCTCATTGAGGCGCCACCTCCACATTGTAAGAGGAGCATCGGACAGGGTAAGAGAAAGGTGGACCGGAGTGTGATCCGAGATAGAGATAATATAAATACCTGTGGCCGTGAGATGTAGTAGTAGAGATTTGTGGATCAGTAGATAATCCAGTCTTTGGTGTGAGTTATGCGGAAAAATAAGAATAGTCCCGAATGGAGGCATTCTGGAGTCTCCAGGCATCTGTAAGAGAAAGATCGGAAAGTTTAGATCGTAGTTTGGCTAAGGCACGATGAGAGGTATTTGATTTAGATGTTGAGGAGTCCAATAAAGGGTCCAAAGTGACATTTAAGTCACCTCCCAGTATAACCGGTCCATCCGCAAATAGCTTGAGCTTATCCAAGGCATCCAGTAGCCAAGAAATGTGCATGGTTAGGGGCATATATCATATATGTCTGCTAGAGTAAGTTTAGTAGTATCGATTTGAGCTCTCAAGAATAACATTCTGCCCTCTAAGTCTGCATATTATTGTAGAACTTTAAGTGGCAAAGAACGGTGAATAGCAATGGATACCCCTTTAGATGCCGAGGTAGTGTGGCATGAATGGTACCAGTTGGCAAAGTGTCTAGTGGCTAGTTTGGGTATTTTGTTTTGTTTAAAATGGGTCTACTTTAAGAAGATAATGGATGCCTTAAGTTTCCTGAGGATGTCTAGTATATGGTATCTCTTGTTGGGGGTATTTATTCCACGTACATTAAAAGTAGCGCATCCAATCTCACCCATATTCGTGAAGTCTCTTTTCACCTGAGGTGTGTAGTGGAGCAGGGAAGCAAGTAAGGTTTTGAAGGATAGAGGGAAAAAGAACTATAGTGTTGGAGGAGGGAGGGACTAGAGGTAGAGAGACGAGAAAGGGAAGAGAAAGGACTGAGACGACCTCAGTGGTTGGTAGGGTGGAGAGAAGGAAGGGGGACAAGGAAAGAGAGAGAGAGTAGGTAGCTGAGGTGGGAAGGGATAGGTTGGGGAGTAAAAGAGAGTGTGTTGTGAGACTATTGAAGAGGGTGAGCAAGTGAGCAATGGGGGGGAGAGGATAATCCTCAAATCCAGAGTTGGGTCTTGACCTGTGGTGTACAAACACATAGCATCATATATAACAGAGAAAATCGCAAATATAAGGCAGCACATGCTACATAAACAGCAATAAGCCAGAAAGGGGGGGGGAGGGTATGGGCAACTATACAAGTGGGCCCGATGGAGATCCGGCATGTGTCTCTTGTCAAACTCACTAGATGCCAGGAGGCCATCTATACCCAAGCATAGTGGTCCATAGTGCTAGTAGACTATATAATAAAGTGACGACTAGTGGAGGGGAACTCAATGTAAAGTAGGGGAAGGATTAAAGGTAAGAAAGGTGGGTTGAGGGGGGAAGGTGGAAAGAGATCATCTAGTAATAAGAGGGAGAAGATTCATCTTCATGGTGCTTTTCCCTTCTCTCCAGTAATAACAGCAGGCACATCCTGCTACAGTAGGTATCCACAATATCAGACAGTGGGTTGTGTATCACTATAACAGTATACCAATTCCAAAGGCGATAGAGTATGGAGTGGAGGAAGTGACAGAGCATCATTACCAACTAAAGCATATCCATTTGTCTATGCAGGCAATAGAAGTGTTTCTAAAACAGAGATAAGTCGGTTCATCTGCGTCCACATGTGTTCCAATTCAGAGTCCGAACTGCTGAAGCCTTGTGTGATATACTCCGGAGGGAATCCAGAGGGAATCAGCAGGCAGATGCTGAAGACCTGGGTAGGTATGGGATGGGGGGGGACACAGATGCAGGAGCAATCGACTGTTATTTGACCTATAAGGGAGGTAGTCTTAAGTTGGTGTCAGATCCTGAGTGTAAGGAAAGTCCATGCAGAGCAAAGTCAACTGTTAAGCAGATGGCGGCGGGGGGGATGGGAAGGGGAGTTAATGGAGATGAGCGAGGATCAGTCCCTGGTGACTTTTATGGGGTTACCGTTGAACCTGGATGCACAAGACGACTTTCAGGTACCACAGGAGTTCCATCTTGAACAAATGATCAGGTGATAAACTGATGGATTCCGGAATTAGATGTGCTGTCAACAGTAAGGATTATAAAGAGTTGTGAAGAATAAGACCTGGGAATCAGCGGTGTGGCGAATTGGCCGTAGCTGAGGGTCTCTTGGTTCTTTGAGGCTTCGGGCCTCTTGGTTCTTTGAGGCTTCAGGCGAGTAGTGGTGTGCCAGTCCTCTAGGCGTGGTAAGGGTGGTAAATGTACCAAATCCATGACTGGGGACTAGGATGATATTTCTACGGGTTCTATTTCCAAGATAGACCATGCAGCTTCAAGGTCTGACAGGGTTTTTATGACAATGCACCTGCCGTTTTTCATCACAGAAATTCCAAAAGGAAAGAGCCAGGCATATTGAAGACCTTTCGCTCTCAACTTGTCCAGCAATGGCTGTAGCAGAAGTAGTTTCTGGAGTGTTGAAGGTGCAATGTCCTGATATAAGGAGACTTCTTCTCCTGCATAACAGATGGGGCTCTTTTCCCTGGCCGAACGGAGGATCGTGGCTGTGTCCACATATGAAAGCAGCCCACATACTAACATCCCGGGGCGGCTCATTCAGTTTTGGTTTCGGGCGTAGAGCCCTATGTATGCGCTCAATCACTACTGTCATGGCGCGTTCTGATCCCAGCAGATCGGTAAATATCTCCTGCTCCACTTTAGGAAGAGCGTCCCCCGCCCAGGACTCAGGGATCCCCTTGAAGCGAAAGTTTTTACGTCTGCTTCTATTTTCCTGGTCTTCTATTAATGTGAAGGCAGTATTCACGTGCGCCTCTAACTGCTCTGTTCTGGCTGCCAGTGCTGAGGCATGGGAGACTAGTTCTAAACATGTCGTCTCTAAGGTCTCCGTTCGGAACCCGAGAGCATAAAAGTCAGTGTTTATGTCAGCTAAGTCAGCTCTTACTGATTTCAGTGCCTGGGATAGAGCTTTCTTTAGCACTGCCGTGGTGAGCGTTTCATCTAGAGCTTGTTCCTCATCGCTGCTGGAGCGGTGTTCATCTTCTGATTCACGGTGAGGGGTAAGCTCCGGCGCAATCTTGGTCTGAGAAGCGGGAGAATGTGTGTGCATTTTGGTAAAGAGTTTTGTAACCACCGCTTGGTTGATCTTCAGCTTAGCAGCACCTTCGCCGTCTCTGGGTTGATAGCGATCTATTTTGCCCATATTTTTAGGTGATTTAAGGGGTATTACGATGCTTTGTGAGAGTACGTGGCAGGAGAGCTCTTTCTCATGCTGCCATCCAGTTCGCGGTCAGGCTCCGCCCCCCAGTTTTAAAGATTTTACCCTATTAAGCTAGCTGAGATGTTCTAATGTCAGCTAAACCTAACTAGCCTATTCCTACTGTTACGCCAGAAATCTAACTTATAATATGCCAATTAGCCTCTAGGAGCGGGGGGGGGGGGGGGTGCATTGGTTCTGCTCCAAGAGGCTCCGTTCTCCCACCTTTGTCGCCTCTCCCAAGTCCTGATTGATGGGGCAGGCAGAGCTGACATCTGTCTGCCAGCCCTGTGCTCTGTTGAAGTCTACATTCAGTATTTGGCGCAGGTGCGGAGAGGAAGCTGGCAGCCTGCGAGCGTCTTTCCCTCACCGTGCCTGCACCGAATGCTGAAGGGGGCGAGATTTCACCAGAGCACAGGGCTGGCAGACAGATGCGAGCGCTGCCTGGCCATGTCAATCAGGACTTGGAAGGAGGCGACAAAGGTGGGAGAACTGACCCTCCAGGAGCAGGAACACCCCCACCCCCTGCTCCTAGAGGCTAATTGGCATATTATAAAAGTTAGATTTCTGGCGTAACAGGGGCATAGATAAAAGCAGGAATAGGCTAGTTAGGTTTAGCTGACATTAGCACATCGTTAATGTCAGCTAGCTTGATAGGGTTAAATCTGGTGACAGAATCCCTTTAATCTCCCTACCTTGGAGTGAGATGCACCTAAGTAGGATGCCTCTTAATAAATTAGGCGCATCTCTGCCTCTCTGGGCACCAGAAACTCAAGTCTATGCCAGCTAGGATCTGGTGCAAACTTGAGCTGTAACTTACGCCATTTTCTGGTGTAAGCGATAGTAAATCCAGCCCGCCCGGTCTCCTTTTATTGCTACTTTTGAAAAGTGGTGAGAACCTCTAAATATCTTAAATTATGGCGCAAATATGGCATACTCCATAATTTATGACTTTTTTACGCCACCTGTGAATTCATCCAAACAGCAGCTTGTGTAAAGCTGAGCGGCATCTGCCTAGAACTTTTCTACAGGAATAAGACACTTAAAAAAAAAATAAGTCAAGAATAAAAATGTAGTGTAGCAGCTTCCTAAGACTTCATTCAGCGAAAAAGCCACAAAAAAAAGTGACACCAGCCTAATGGCTCCTGCACACGACAGTATTTTTTTAACAACCCGCAAAACGTGGTTCTGTTGTACCGTGATCCGTGCCCGTTTTTTCTTCCGTGGGTCTTCTGTGATTTTTGGAGGATTCACGGACATGAAAAATGAAAAAAAAAAATCGAAGTCAAGTTTGCCATTGAAATGATAGGAAAAAACGTACACGGATCACGGACGCGGATGACAATCTTGTGTGCATCCGTGATTTTTCACGGACCCATTGACTTGGTCATATTTATTTTCACGGCCAGAAAACACGGATCACTGATGCGGCTGCCAAACGGTGCATTTTACGATTTTTCCACTGACCCATTGAAAGCCAATGGGACCGCAGAAAAACACGTTAAACGGGACAACGGCCACGGGTGCACACAACGGTCGTGTGCAGGAGGCCTAAGGGCTCATGCACATGAATATTGTTTGATTCTGCTTATAAGCCGCATTTTTTGCGTCTCGAATGCGGACCCATTCACTTCAACAGGGCCGCAAAAGATGTGGACAGCACTCTGTTCTGTGGGGCTGCAAAAAAATAGAACGTGTCCTATTCTTGTCAGTTTTGCAGACAAGAATAGGCATTACTATTATGGGTGACCTGTATCCGTGTTTTGCGATCTGCAATTTGTGGACTGCAAAACACAGAGCGGCCATGTGCGTGAGCCATAAGGGTGCTGGCACGCAGTGCAGTTCCGACATGCATTCAGGATGCAGTTTTTTATTGTAGCTGGCTGAAATTTATTCATTAAATCATTTCCACTATGCAGAACACCAGGGTTTAACGAAGCTGCTAAACTGGCTAAATTGAAAACTGCATCCTGACTGCATGTCAGAACTGCACTGTGTGCCAGCGCCCTTAGAATGCACACCCAAGGGTAACATAGTAACATAGTACATAAGGCCGAAAAAAGACATTTGTCCATCCAGTTCGGCCTGTCATCCTGCAAGTTGATCCAGAGGAAGGCAAAAAAAACCTGTGAGGTAGAAGCCAATTTTCCTCACTTTAGGGGAATAAAAATTTCCTTCCAGACTCCAATCCGGCAATCAGAATAACTCCCTGGATCAACGACCCCTCTCTAGTAGCTATAGCCTGTGATATTATTACACTCCAGAAATACATCCAGGCCCCTCTTGAATTCCTTTATTGTACTCACCATCACCACCTCCTCAGGCAGAGAGCTCCATAGTCTCACTGCTCTTACCGTAAAGAATCCTCTTCTATGTTTGTGTACAAACCTTCTTTCCTCCAGATGCAAAGGATGTCCCCTCGTCACAGTTACAGTCCTGGGGATAAATAGATGATGGGATAGATCTCTGTACTGACCCCTGATATATTTATACATAGTAATTAGATCTCCCCTCAGTCGTCTTTTTTCTAAAGTGAATAACCCTAATTTTGATAATCTTTCAGGGTACTGTAGTTGCCCTCCTCTGGACCCTCTCCAGCTCTGCTATGTCTGCCTTGTTTACAGGAGCCCAGAACTGTACACAATACTCCACGTGTGGCCTGACTAATGATTTGTACAGTGGTTGGACTTTGTTCCTATCACTGGCATCTATGCCCCTTTTGATGCAACCCATTATCTTATTGACCTTGGCAGCAGCTGCCTGACACTGTTTTTGCAGCTTAGTTTGCTGTTTATTAAAATTCCTATGTCCTTTTCCATGTCAGTGTTATGCTACTTTCACACTAGCGTTCGGGTGTCCGCTTGTGAGCTCCGTTTGAAGGGGCTCACAAGCGGACCCGAACGCATCCGTACTGCCCTAATGCATTCTGAGTGGATGCGGATCCGCTCAGAATGCATCAGTCTGGCAGCTTTCAGCCTCCGCTCAGAAGGCGGACACCTGAACGCTGCTTGCAGCGTTCGGGTGTCCGCCTGGCCGTGCGGAGGCGTGCGGATCCGTCCAGACTTACAATGTAAGTCAATGGGGACGGATCCATTTGAAGATGACACACTATGGCTCAATCTTCAAACGGATCCGTCCCCCATTGACTTTACATTGAAAGTCTGGACGGATCCGTCTGAGGCTACTTTCACACTTTAACATTATAATGCAGACGGATCCGTACTGAACGGAGCCACCGTCTGCATTATATGAGCGGATCCGTCTCAGACGGATCCGCTCTGAACGCAAGTGTGAAAGTAGCCTTACCGAGTGTTTTACCATTTAGTATGTACTGGTGACTTGCATTATTCCTTCCCATGTGCACAACTTTACATTTGTCAGTGTTAAACCTCATCTGCCACTTATCTGCCCAAGCCTCTAATCTATCCAGATCCCTCTGTAGATAAATATATTGAAGAGAATAGGGCCCAGTACTGACCCCTGAGGTACCCCACTAGTGACAGTGACCCAATCTGAGTGTGTACCGTTAATAACCACCCACTGTTTTCTATCACTGAGCCAGTTACACACATACAGACATTTTCTCCCAGTCCGAGCATTCTCATTTTATATACTAACCTTTTATGTGGTACAGTGTCAAATGCTTTGGAGAAGTTCAGATATACGACATCCATTGATTCACCACTGTCAAGTCTAGAACTTACCTCCTCATAGAAACTGAATAAATTAGATTGGCATGACCGATCCCTCATGAAGCCATGCTGATCGGTCATGCCAAACTAATTTAAATCAGTTTCTATGAGGAGGTAAGTTCTAGACTTGACAGCGGCGAATCAATGGATGTCGTATATCTGGACTTCTCCTAAGCATGATAATCCAACAGATGAGATTATACTGTCGCCAGACTCATCCAAAACACAGGCTCTAACAAAGACCAAGCTTTAGGCTGGCTGCAAGTGGCCATGTGCAGTCCATGAAACATGGCCTGTCTGACAGCTGCATTTCTTGGGTCCACTGCGGCTCATATGCAAACTCATTGCATTATAGTGATTTAAGATGCTGCGAGTTCCAACCTGATCATGTGTCCAGTGTCTCTTACTCAAATCAGAACAGTAGACGCACGGTATGGCTGGAAATCACGACAACATAGATCACTATGATATAGTGAGTTCAGCTCAGAAGAGCCGTGGTTGATCCGGGATATATGTCCGTCACAAAGATTGTGTTTTATGGCCCACACATGGCCGTTTAAAACCGGCCTTAGGGTATGGCCACACCAATCCTTGACAAACAATGGCAAATGTGTCATATGTGCTCCTGCTCCATACAGTATTAGAACAAAATTTTATGCAAATCGACTTTGGATGTTTCATTCAAAGTCGATTCGCTCATCGCCAGTGGCTGTGCTTGGTATCAAAGCTCAACCCCATTCCTCTGAACAGGACTGAACTGCACCTAGGTCATGTAACCGATGACCGTGATGTCACTGGCCTAGGAAGAGGCCACAGTGATCACTGGAGCTGAAAAAAGGGGTCATCCAGGGGGTCTCAAATTTGAGACTGAACTTATTCTACAAATATTAGTCACTAAAAGGACTAAAACATATTTGAGCCCTACTAATCCAGGTCCTTCAAATACTGAGGTGGAGGACACACATATATTTCACAAAGTAAAGTAACAGAGGGTGTGGACTCAAGTCCAATACTGACTGAAATCCTGCAGGCTGTCACCAGGTATAATGAGATCCTAGGGGACTTGTCAGATTGGAGGGCTGAAAGGGGTATTCCCATCTGGAAGATCGTATTTCAAAGGTTTCCACTAATGCCATAGATTATTTTTGTAATTAGCTTCTATTATTTAAAATGCAGCCATTTTGATAAATTCCCTTCCCTCTTACCCCATGGTTTACATGTGGCAACCCAAAGATACGGCCACCGCTCCACGGCAGCATCTATGGGCCGTGCTTGCGCAGACCGCACTTACTTTTCACCCAGGCGGCCGGTCATTCACACAAGAACGTGCACACTAGCCGCGCATGCACTCAACTTGTTTCTTCTCCGCCGCGTCCGATACAGAGCCGCGCATGCTCTGTATGCAGTGCAGCCTTCCAAGCGAGCGGTGGAGGATGTGTCCATAAGAGCGAGTGCCAGTACAGAGGACGTGCTCTGCTAGAAGACAGCATATGTAAGTGGCAGGATAACATCATCCACTAATCCACCAACGATTTTTATTTATTATAACCATCAAAGGGGTTATCTATTTAGTGCAGGGACGCTGAAAGAGGACATTATGGAATGGGACGCTGGGGACAATTCTATGGAATGGAGGGACGCTGGGGACAATTCTATGGAATGGGACGCTGAGGACAATTCTATGGAATGGAGGGACGCTGGGGACAATTCTATGGAATGGAGGGACGCTGGGGACAATTCTATGGAATGGAGGGACGCTGGGGACAATTCTATGGAATGGAGGGACGCTGGGGACAATTCTATGGAATGGAGGGACGCTGGGGACAATTCTATGGAATGGAGGGACGCTGGGGACAATTCTATGGAATGGAGGGACGCTGGGGACAATTCTATGGAATGGAGGGACGCTGGGGACAATTCTATGGAATGGAGGGACGCTGGGGACAATTCTATGGAATGGAGGGACGCTGGGGACAATTCTATGGAATGGAGGGACGCTGGGGACAATTCTATGGAATGGAGGGACGCTGGGGACTATACTATGGAATGGAGGGACGCTGGGGACAATTCTATGGAATGCAGGGACGCTGGGGACAATTCTATGGAATGGAGGGACGCTGGGGACAATTCTATGGAATGCAGGGACGCTGGGGACAATTCAGCCCCCGCTCCCCTACAAGCACTGTGGATGTGTGGATGTCACTACTACATATGTGTCTTCCCCTCCCCCACCAGCAATATACACTGCACTACTTTATCTGTCTTTTCCCCCCACCCACCAGCATTGTGACTCTCCAGCTATAGCAGCATATACTGCCCTGCAGTATCTAGTAGATTTAAACACACACCAACACTCCAATAAATAAAGTAAGGTGCTACACCGACATACCCAGCTCTGCTGTATGAAAATGCAGCAGTAACTGTGTATTGTGATGTAACACCTTACTTTACTACTACGAGTTAGTATGTTTCTGCTACCACATACAGCAGTGCAGTATTTGGAGCTATAGCTACAAAGCCATAGAGCTGGTGGGGGAATAGACAGATGTAGCAGAGCTGTATAGGAAGCTGTTCGTTCACAGTGCTAGAGGGGACTGGGGAAGACAGATGTAGCAGATCTGTATAAGAAGCTGGTCAGCCACAGTGCTAGAGGGGACTGGGGAAGACAGATGTAGTAGAGCTGTATATGAAGTGATTAAAACACAGTGCTGTCAGTGGAGAGGAAGACATGTAGCATAGCTGTATTGGAAATTGTTCAGTCACAGTGCTAGTGGGAGAGGGAAATAGACAGATGTAGCAGATCTGTATAAGAAGCTGGTCAGCCACAGTGCTGGAGGAGACTGGGGAAGACAGATGTAGCAGAGCTGTATATGAAGTGATTAAAACACAGTGCTTATAAAAAAGAAAATGTCTGCACACCATTATACATACAAACAATATAGCTAAGAAATGGGGGCCATTCTAAATAATATGAATAAATCCACGCTAATTTATCATTCTAAATAAGTGGTATAATATCTACTATAAATGAGTCAATGGAAGCACTTAGTGCACATATTTGACCAAACGTGTGTCGGGCCCATCTACCAGGCGTCAAGGTGGCTTCCACAGATGGGTCCCTAACACTAGTATACTGCCTCTCTTTGGACTTACCTACAATATTCAGGGCAGTGTAGGAACCAGCTACATAAGTACTCTGCTCAGAAGTCCCAGGTAGATGGGCATGTTCAGTCTAAAAGAGGCGCTACCCTCAATTAATACTACAAGAAAATTTAGACTAGAACTTTTAGAATCACAGGTGCATATCCATGAAGCAAACATGATTAGAAAAAAGAAAAAGGCTGCACACCATTATACATACAAACAATAGAGCTAAGAAATGGGGGTCATTCTAAATAAGTGGTATAATGCCTACTATAAATGGAAGCTCTTAGCGCACATATTTGATCAAACGTGTGTCGGGCCCATCTACCAGGCGTCAAGGTGGCTATTTAGAATTAATTGAGGGTAGCGCCTCTTTTAGATTGAACACGCCCATCTACCTGGGACTTCTGAACAGAGTACGTATGTAGTTGGTTCCTACACTGCCCTGAATATTGTAGACTTAGGTAAGTCCAAAGAGAGGCAGTATACTAGTGCTAGGGACCCATCTGTGGAAGCCACATTGACGCCCGGTAGATGGGCCCGACACACTTTTGGTCAGAAATGAGAGATTCCGTTGACTAATTTATAGTAGGTATGATACCACTTATTTAGAATGACCCCCATTTCTTAGCTCTATTGTTTGTATATATAACGGTGTGCAGCCATTTTCTTTTTTATAATCATGTTTGCTTCATGGATATGTACCTGTGATTCTGAAGGTTCTAGTCTAAATTTTCTTGTAGTAAAACACAGTGCTGTCAGTGGAGAGGAAGATATGTAGCGGAGCTGTATTGGAAACTGTTCAGTCACAGTGCTGGTGGGAGAGAAAAATAGACAGAGGTAGCAGAACTGTATATGAAGCTGGTCAGCCACAGTGCTGGAGGAGACTGGAGAAGACAGATGTAGCAGAGCTGTATAGGAAACTGTTCAGTCACAGTGCTGGTGGGAGAGGGAAATAGACAGATGTAGCAGAGCTGTATTGGAAGCTGTTCAGCCACAGTTGTGGTAGTGGAGAAGAAGAAAGATCTAGCAGAGCTATATATGAAGCTGGTCAGCCACAGTGCTAGAGGGGACTGGGGAAGACAGATGTAGCAGAGCTGTATAGGAAACTGTTCAGTCACAGTGCTGATGGGGGAGGTAAATAGACAGATGTAGCCGAGCTGTATATGAAGCTGGTCAGCCACAGTGCTTGATGGGACTGGGGAAGATAGATGTAGCAGAGCTGTATTGAAAGCTGTTCAGCCACAGTGCTAATGGGGGAGGGGAAGACAGATGTAGCAGAGCTGTATATAAGGCTGGTCAGCCACAGTGCTAGTGGGGGAGGGGACGGGAAGACAGCTGTAGCAGAGCTGTATATGAAGCTGGTCAGCCACAGTGCTAGTGGGGGAGGGGAAGACAGATGTATCAGAGATGTATAGGAAACTGGTCAGCTACAGTGCTAGAGGGGACTGGGGAATACACATGTAGCAGAGCTATATATGAAGTGATTCAAATACAGTGCTGTCAGTGGAGAGGAATACAGATGTAGCAGTGCTGTATTGGAAGCTGTTCAGCCACAGTGCTGGTAGTGGAGAAGAAGACAGATGTAGCAGAGCTGTATAGGAAACTGTTCAGTCACAGTGCTAATGGGAGAGAAAAATAGATGAAGCAGAGCTGTATTGGAAGCTGTTCAGCCACAGTGCTGGTAGTGGAGATGAAGACAGATGTAGCAGAGCTGTATATGAAGCTGTTCTGCCACAGTGCTAGTGGGGACTGGGGAGGACAGATGTAGCAGAGCTGTATAGTATATAAAAAAAGAAAGAACAGAGAGGAGGCAGTGCCTCATGTGTAGAACCTTACAATTAATGGTAATACAAATGCGCTGATTTTGCTTACCAAATGGGGTTGTGATGGGTCACAACGCCTTGAATCGCCTCACTGGATTTTACCCGTCCAGCTTACGGGAAAGTCTGCGTCTGCTGCCCTGGTCTGTACCCTTTGCCGTGAGTCACTGTTAATGGGATGAAGAAGAATGCGGTGAAGGAAGAATTCAGACCATTCAAGGTGGCGCTGATGCAGAAAAGGACTCCGTACTCCAGTCTTACCAATAAAGGAAATTTTTTATTCCAAAAGTCGACGCATTTCAGGGGCGGACAGCCCCCTTCATCAGGACAATAAAACTATTACATGCAAACTTATCTTTTAACATTGTTTCTTTTATGCACTCTGTTTGAGCGTGATGTGTGTGAGCCACAAGGAGCGGGAGAGGGGAGGAGTAGGGGGCGTGAAAGCGTGAGGGGTCACTAGGATACAGTAACTCCCATCCAATTAGTAATCAGCCAATTGTTAAATATTATGGGCGGTGTTACCGTCAAAATGCCATGCCTCACGTGATCTCTCTCTGACGTATGGTGGGACGTGTCCAGAATAGCACCATAGTGCGATCACGTGATCTGTCCCTGATCAGGTGACGGAGGTCACATGATCTATTCCTAGTTATCATCAAGGAGGAGCACACAACGGGAAATCATATGTATGGTGCGCTGTCTACGAGGGAGATGCATACATCGTATCAAGTGACCAGCAGATGATACGGAAAACAGAAGAAGTAAATCACAATTGCTGACAGCAGTATGCATACTTGGTCTCGATATCGGATGTATGTGGCTATAAAGCTGAATAGATAGAAAGGTCAATAAGACATAGGGACCAGATGCCATATTTCTATCTGCATATAAGGTGTACAGCAGTATAGTATAATAGATGTTAACATAAGCAAGCTTGAATAAAAAGGAATAGCATGCAATAAGATAAAATAAAATCCTTGTCTAATACAGGCCTCTAACGGTTCAATCGTCTTGGGCCTTCTTTGTTGCACCTTCCTCTTTATGATGCGCCAAATGTTCTCTATAGGTGAAAGATCTGGACTGCAGACTGGCCATTTCAGTACCCGGATCCTTCTCCCACGCAGCCATGATGTTGTGATTGATGCAGAATGTGGTCTGGCATTATCTTGTTGAAAATGCAGGGTCTTCCCTGAACGAGATGACGTCTGGATGGGAGCATATGTTGTTCTAGAACCTGAATATATTTTTCTGCATTGATGGTGCCTTTCCAGACATGCAAGCTGCCCATGCCACACGCACTCATGCAACCCCATACCATCAGAGATGCAGGCTTCTGAACTGAGCGTTGATAACAACTTGGGTTGTCCTTGTCCTCTTTGGTCCGGATGACATGGCGTCCCAGATTTCCAAAAAGAACTTCGAATCGTGACTCATCTGACCACAGAACAGTCTTCCATTTTGCCACACTCCATTTTAAATGATCCCTGGCCCAGTGAAAATGCCTGAGCTTGTGGATCTTGCTTAGAAATGGCTTCTTCTTTGCACTGTAGAGTTTCAGCTGGCAACGGCGGATGGCACGGTGGATTGTGTTCACTGACAATGGTTTCTGGAAGTATTCCTGAGCCCATTCTGTGATTTCCTTTACAGTAGCATTCCTGTTTGTGGTGCAGTGTCGTTTAAGGGCCCGGAGATCACGGGCATCCAGTATGGTTTTACGGCCTTGACCCTTACGCACAGAGATTGTTCCAGATTCTCTGAATCTTCAGATGATGTTATGCACAGTTGATGATGATAGATGCAAAGTCTTTGCAATTTTTCGCTGGGTAACACCTTTCTGATATTGCTCCACTATCTTTCTGCGCAACATTGTGGGAATTGGTGATCCTCTACCCATCTTGGCTTCTGAGAGACACTGCCACTCTGAGAAGCTCTTTTCATACCCAATCATGTTGCCAATTGACCTAATTAATTGTTAATTGGTCTTCCAGCTCTTTGTTATGCTCAAATTTACTTTTTCCAGCCTCTTATTCTTACTTGTCCCAACTTTTTTGGGATTTGTTGACACCGTGAAAATTTGAATCAACGTATTTTTCCTTTAAAATGATACATTTACTCGGATTAAACATTTGATCTGTCATCTACGTTCTATTACAAATAAAATATTGACATTTGCCATCTTCACATCATTGCATTCAGTTTTTATTCACAATTTGTTTAGTGTCCCAACTTTTTTGGAATCCGGTTTGTATATACATAACAAAAAAGTGTGAAACAACTGAAAATATGTCATATTCTAGGTTCTCAAAAGTAGCCACCTTTTGCTTTGATTACTGCTTTGCACACTCTTGGCATTCTCTTGATGAGCTTCAAGAGGTAGTCACCTGAAATAGTTTTTACTTCATAGGTGTGCCCTGTCAGGTTTAATTAGTGGGATTTCTTGCCTTATAAATGGGGTTGGGACCATCAGTTGCCTTGTGGAGAAGTCAGGTGGATACACAGCTGATAGTCCTACTGAATAGACTGTTAGAATTTGTATTATGGCAAGAAAAAAGCAGCCAAGTAAAGAAAAACAAGTGGCCCTCATTACTTTGAGAAATGAAGGTCAGTCAGTCCGAAAAATTGGGAAAACTTTAAAAGTGTCCCCAAGTGCAGTCACAAAAACCATCAAGCGCTACAAAGAAACTGGCTCACATGCGGAACGCCCCAGGAAAGGAAGACCAAGAGTCACCTCTGCTGCGGAGGATAAGTTCATCCGAGTCGCCAGCCTCAGAAATCGCAGGTTAACAGCAGCTCAGATTAGAGACCAGGTCAATGCCACACAGAGTTCTAGCAGCAGACACATCTCTAGAACAACTGTTAAGAGGAGACTGTGTGAATCAGGCCTTCATGGTAGAATATCTGCTAGGAAACCACTGCTAAGGACAGGCAACAAGCAGAAGAGACTTGTTTGGGCTAAAGAACACAAGGAATGGACATTAGACCAGTGGAAATCTGTGCTTTGGTCTGAGGAGTCCAAATTTGAGATCTGTGGTTCCAACATCGTGTCTTTGTGCGACGCAGAAAAGGTGAACGGATGGACTCTACATGCCTGGTTCCCACCGTGAAGCATGGAGGAGGAGGTGTGATGGTGTGGGGGTGCTTTGCTGGTGACACTGTTGGGGATTTATTCAAAATTTAAGGCATACCAAACCAGCATGGCTACCACAGCATCTTGCAGCGGCATGCTATTCCATCCCGTTTGCGTTTAGTTGGACCATCATTTATTTTTCAACAGGACAATGACCCCAAACACACCTCCAGGCTGTGTAAGGGCTATTTGACCATGAAGGAGAGTGATGGGGTGCTGCACCAGATGACCTGGCCTCCACAGTCACCGGACCTGAACCCAATCGAGATGGTTTGGGGTGAGCTGGGCCGCAGAGTGAAGGCAAAAGGGCCAACAAGTGCTAAGCATCTCTGGGAACTCCTTCAAGACTGTTGGAAGACCATTTCAGGTGACTACCTCTTGAAGCTCATCAAGAGAATGCCAAGAGTGTGCAAAGCAGTAATCAAAGCAAAAGGTGGATAATTTGAAGAACCTAGAATATGACATATTTTCAGTTGTTTCACACTTTTTTGTTATGTATATAATTCCACATGTGTTAATTCATAGTTTTGATGCCTTCAGTGTGAATCTAGAATTTTCATAGTCATGAAAATAAAGAAAACTCTTTGAATGAGAAGGTGTGTCCAAACTTTTGGTCTGTACTGTATATATATATATATATATATATATATATAAAATATATATAGAGGAGTCTTACAGCTCAATTAAAATGCTAGGTTATTATTGCGCTATAGGGACACGAGGTGTTTATCTTGTTTTTAGAGGTTCTACTTCTTTGGTGTGGTCTATGGGTATTTTACATATTTTGTTTTTATTTTGGATTGTATTAGGCTACTTTCACACTAGCGTTCGATCGGATCCGTTCTGAACAGATCCGATCATAATAATGCAGACGGAGGCTCCGTTCAGAACGGATCCGTCTGCATTATTTTAGCATATAGAAGCTAAGTGTGAAAATAGCCTCGTACGGATCCGTCCAGACTTTTAATGTAAAGTCAATGGGGGACGGATCCGCCTGAAGATTGAGCCATATTGTGGCATCTTCAAACGGATCCATCCCCATTGACTTACATTGTAAGTCTGGACGGATCCGCACGCCTCCGCACGGCCAGGCGGACACCCGAACGCTGCAAGCAGCGTTCAGCTGTCCGCCTGTCCGTGCGGAGGCGAGCGGAGCGGAGGCTGAATGCCGCCAGACTGATGCAGTCTGAGCGGATCCGCATCCATTCAGACTGCATCAGGGCTGGACGGAAGCGTTCGGGTCCGCTCGTGAGCCCCTTCAAACGGAGCTCACGAGCGGACCGACGAACGCTAGTGTGAAAGTAGCCTTAGTTTGTCTCCAGTATTTTTTATGTTTTTCTTCATGTTACAAAGGTTGGATATTAGATCTATCTATCAACAAACATATCTAATTGTATTTCATGTCGTGGGTTACAGTACAGTCTCACTCATCTCGTTTAGTCCAATTGGTAGATCCAATATACCTCTCTTCTCTGGAGATTGCTGAATCTATTATATGGATTGTCCGGTATATAGTTGATAGGAGTGATTTTTAGTGCTTGTTTATTTTTTTCTAGTCTAGTTGCACAATGTCGCGAAATACTATGTTTTGGGCATAATTTTTGTATGTTATGTCTGTGTTGGTTAACTCTACAATGCAATGCTTGCGTTGTGCGGCCTACATACTGGAGCCCACATTCGCATTCAATTAAATATATCACATAACTGCTTTTGCAGTTTAGACTGTGTTTTATTGTGAAGGTAGCGCCATTTTTTGTTGAACTTAAAGTTTTTCTATTATGTGTGATCATGTTACAGCAATTATTTTTTTTTTTTACCTTACTAGGAGCTAAAGTGCTTCTTATTGTGGGCACTCTCCTGTAGATGATCACAGGTTTTTAGGGGAGAGATTTTTCAAGATAGGGGTCTCGTCTTAGAATGTGCCAATGTTTTGCCAATATTGCACGAATAGTTTTATTTGAGGTGTTGTATTGTGTAATTAGATTCAAATGTTTTAATCTTGTTTGTATAGTTAACTGTTCAGTCACACTGCTGGTGGGAGAGGGAAATAGACAGATGTAGCAGAGCTGTATTGGAAGCCGGTCAGACACAGTGCTGGTAGTGGAGAGGAAGACAGATGTAGCAGAGCTGTATATGAAGCTGGTCAGGCACAGTGCTAGAGGGGACTGGGGAAGACAGATATAGCAGAGCTGTAAATGAAGTGATTAAAACACAGTGCTGGTGGTGGAAAGGAAGACAGATGTAGCAGAGCTGTATATGCATCCATACAGATACAAGGTCCAAGGTGTATACACAACTGTAGTAGAGCTGTAATGGAAACAAATCTGCATCAGTGCTGGTGGGTGGGGGATGGTAATATTTTAGGGGAGGCAAAAGCACAGGATTATTTGGCTACTAGCCAACATGCTTTTGGGCTGATGTATAGTAGTGATTTATTGTTTTGCTACTCAGAATGGGTTTTGTGTGTAAATCTGTATTACAGTGCAGGACAGCCACATGTTACTGTCTTAGCTCACGTCCCATGGCTCTCTGAGTGATGATTCCCCAGCAGAAAGGATGGGCCTCACAGACACTGCAGGCTGCCAGACTGATGACTCATCCTATCCACATGAACGAGCACGCAAGGACTGAGTTCTCAGTGTGATGTCATAAGGAGGCGTGGCTGGCCTTCACTCAAACTGCCTAAGCCCACCCAGCCTTAGAAGCAGGAAACCAGGAAGTGAACAGCAGAGTACGTTGCAGGTGAGGATGAATTATCAAGATGGGAAAACCCCTTTAAAGATGATGTCTCTGTGTTAAGAGCAGACTGGGAAGGTTAGAAGACATGATGAAGCAGAGGGTATACTCAGTAGGATTGAAGACAGCCAATCCAAAGCAGACAGGTTGCTTGATGACCAGGCCATGTCCATTAAAGAAATAACTACAAAATTAGCATCTATGGAAGATAGATCTCTCAGAAGTAATGTTCAACTAGTTGGCTTTCCAGAGGGGACATACAGTTGCAAGAAAAAGTATGTGAACCCTTTGGAGTGATATGGGTTTCTGCACAAATTGGTCATAAAATGTGATCTGATCTTCATCTAAGTCACAACAATAGACATTCACAGTCTGCTTAAACTAATAACACACAAAGAATTCAATGTTACCATGTTTTTATTGAACACACCATGTAAACATTCACAGTGCAGGTGGAAAAAGTATGTGAACCCCTAGACTAATGACATCTCCAAGAGCTAATCGGAGTGAGGTGTCAGCCAACTGGAGTCCAATCAATAAGATGAGATTGGAGGTGTTGGTTACAGCTGCCCTGCCCTATAAAAAACACACCAGTTCTGGGTTTGCTTTTCACAAGAAGCATTCCGGTGGCCTCTTCATACTGCTGCCACCTCCAGACTCTGTCATTGTGCCACTCGGTGGCCTCCTCATTCTGCTGCCAACTCCAGACTTGGTCATTGTGCACTCGGTGGCCTCCTCATACATTGCCTGATGTGAATGATGCCTCGCACAAAAGATCTCTCAGAAGACCTATGATTAGGAATTGTTGACTTGCATAAAGCTGGAAAGCGTTATAAAAGTATCTCCAAAAGCCTGTTCATCAGTCCATGGTAAGACAAATGGTCTATAAATGGAGAAAGTTCTGCACTGCTGCTACTCTCCCTAGGAGTGGCTGTTCTGTAAAGATGACTGCAAGAGCACAGCGCAGACTACTCAATGAGGTGAAGAATACTAGTGTCAGCTAAAGTCTCTGGTATATGCTAACATCCCTGGTAGCGAATCTACGATACGTAAAACACTAAACAAGAATGGATTTCATGGGAGGATACCACAGAGGAAGCCACTGCTGTCCAAAAAAAACATTGTTGCACGTTTACAGTTTGCACAATAGCACCTGGATGTTCCGTAGCAGTATTGGCAAAATATTCTGTGGACAGCTGAAACCAAAGTTGAGTTGTTTGGAAGAAACACACAACACTATGTGTGGAGAAAAATAGGCACAGCACACCAACATCAAAACCTCCTCCCAACTGTAAAGTATGGTGGTGGGGGCATCATGGTTTGGGGCTGCTTTGCTGCGTCAGGGCCTGGACGGATTGCTATCATCGAAGGAAAAATGAATTCTCAAGCTTATAAAGACATTTTGCAGGAGAACTTAAGGCCATCTGTCCACCAGCTGAAGCTCAACAGAAGATGGGTGTTGCAACAGGACAACGACCCAAAGCATTGAAGTAAATCAACAACAGAATGGCTTAAACAGAAGAAAATACGCCTTCTGGAGTGGCCCAGTCAGAGTCCTGACCTCAACCCGATTGAGATGCTGTGGCATGACCTCAAGAAAGCGATTCACACCAGACATCCCAAGAATATTGCTGAACTGAAACAGTTCTGTAAAGAGGAATGGTCAAGAATTACTCCTGACCGTTGTGCACGTCTGATCTGCAACTATAGGAAATGTTTGGTGGAAGTTATTGCTGCCAAAGGAGGTTCAACCAGTTATTAAATCCAAGGGTTCACATACTTTTTCCACCTGCACTGTGAATGTTTACATGGTGTGTTCAATAAAAACATGGTAACATTTAATTCTTTGTGTGTTATTAGTTTAAGCAGACTGTGATTGTCTATTGTTGTGACTTAAATGAAGATCAGATCACATTTTATGACCAATTTGTGCAGAAATCCCTATCATTACAAAGGGTTCACATACTTTTTCTTGCAACTGTAAGGCTTCAACTGTACAGAGTTTATTAAAAGCTATATCCTTCAGACCTTCAAGCCAGAATGATTTTCTCCTTATTTTGAGCCTGAGCAGGCACATCGTGCCACACTTAGGCAAAGACCTCCCTGGGAGCAGCCTGCAACAAATTCTTTGTAAATTATTCTGTTCAGAAGACATATATGGTACTCAAACAAGCGAGTGATATGAACCAAATTCTATATAACAGGATTATACCTTTTTCCAACTTTATTCTTCAATAACTTGATATTGTGGGTGTTAATAGTGACGTAAAATGGGTGGATGAGGTCTTAGTTGTCTAGGCTTGGAACATGTTGTCCCCTCAATATAGGGGAGTTTTAAATGTCTTTAGGGCTGCAGCGATTAATCGACTTTATCGATAATATTCGATAACGGGATTCGTTGTCGACGAATCCAGTTATCGAATAATCACTGATTCGTTGCTATGCGGGCGGGCGGTTTACTTTAAATCACTGCATCTTTATTTTACCTTACAAGTAACAGGCAGAGCGGGCGGCGGCGTAACGTCGCTTACTCACTTGACGCGTCTGCTCCGCCTCCTTTATTCATAAAGTGGGCGAAGCAGGTGTTTCACATGAGTGAGTGACGTTACGCCGCCGCCCGCTCTGCCTATTACCTGAGCTTATTGTAAGGTAATAAAGATGCGCTGACGCTGAGTAAAAGTTACTGCCGGAATAGTCTACTGTGAGCAGCGGGGCCGGGGCTGTTATGGGGAGGGGGATCTGTGTATGGCACTGCTATGGGGAGGGGGATCTGTGTATGGCACTGCTATGGGGAGGGGGATCTGTGTATGGCACTGCTATGGGGAGGGGGATCTGTGTATGGCACTGTTATGGGGAGGGGGATCTGGGCACTGTTATTGGGAAGGGGATCTGTGCACTGGTATTGGGAAGGGGATCTGTGCACTGTTATTGGGAAGGGGATCTGTGCACTGTTATTGGGAAGGGGATCTGTGCACTGTTATTGGGAAGGGGATCTGTGCACTGTTATTGGGAAGGGGATCTGTGCACTGTTATTGGGAAGGGGATCTGTGCACTGTTATTGGGAGGGGGATCTGTGGATGACACATATAGCATCCACAGATCCCCCATAACAGTGCCATCCACAGATCCCGTCCATAACAGTGCCATCCACAGATCCCCTCCATAACAGTGCCATCCACAGATCCCCCCATAACAGCGCCATCCACAGATCCCCTCCATAACAGCGCCATCCACAGATCCCCTCCATAACAGCGCCATCCACAGATCCCCTCCATAACAGTGCCATCCACAGATCCCCCCCATAACAGTGCCATCCACAGATCCCCCCATAACAGCGCCATCCACAGATCCCCCCATAACAGTGCCATCCACAGATCCCCCCCATAATAGTGTCATCCACAGATCCCCCATAACAGTGCCATCCACAATTAGTTTTAATATGGCCTTTGAACATAATTTTTCAAGTAAAATCATATAAACCTCTTGTTTCGTAATTTTGGTGTTTTGATTAATCGATTAAATTATCGACAACTAATCGATTATTCAAATAATCGTTAGCTGCAGCCCTAAATGTCTTTAAATACCCATAATCTCTATCATGGGTATTGCGCTAGTGGTGTGCAGCTGTTTCCAGATTCTAGAATCCTTGCCCATTTGCTTGTTTGAGCGCATTCTGCAGTCTTTTTGTTGCCCCTATTGTAGTTGTGTTTGCTAAGAGATCGGCTTCCTGTTACTATTTGGGTTTTATGATTTTCTTGCTGTCTTGTTGGATTTAGCAGTTCAGAGTAGTTTCTGCCAGGCTTATTCCTCTTACCTACATTCATCGCTTTCCAACTGTGTGCCATGATTGTCTGCCTAACTCCATCTCCCTCATCCTTGCCATCCTCATCCAGTTTGCTGTCATCTATCGTGATTTTATTTTTCATCATTTTTTTGTCCGATACATACTTCTTTCCTTGCAACTGTCTGGTTATTATGTAATTCAGCTATATTCTGGGGGTATCAGAGTACCAAATAATCAGGACTTGGGAAAAGTGACTGCTATAGGTGAAAACATTTCTGTAACTACAACCAGTAAGAGTCTTTTTATGTCTTCTTTTGCGAATTACATAAATATTGGAAATTGGAAAAGTTGCTGCTTAAGTTTTTATAATAGCAATTTGCTTATACTCCAGAATATTATGAAGAGTGATCAGATGAATTGCATAGTCCTTCTTTGCCATGAAAATTAACTTAATCACCAAAAAACCTTTCCACTGCATTTCATTGCTGTCATTAAAGGACCTGCTGAGATCATTTCAGTAATAGTCTTGTTAACTCAGGTGAGAATGTTGACGAGCACAAGGCTAGAGATCATTATGTCAGGCTGATTGGGTTAAAATGTCAGACTTGACCTGTTAAAAGGAGGGTGATGCTTGAAATCATTGTTCTTCCATTGTTAACCATGGTGACCTGCAAAGAAACGCGTGCAGTCATCATTGTGTTGCATAAAAATGGCTTCACAGGCAAGGATATTGTGGCTACTAAGATTGCACCTCAATCAACAATTTATAGGATCATCAAGAACTTCAAGGAAAGAGGTTCAATTCTTGTTAAGAAGGCTTCAGGGCATCCAAGAAAGTCCAGCAAGCGCCATGATAGTCTCCTAAAGAGGATTCAGCTGCTGGGATCGGAGTGCCACCAGTGCAGACCTTGCTCAGGAATGGCAGCAGGCAGGTGTGAGCGCATCTGCACTCACAGTGAGGCGAAAACTTTTGGAAGATGGCCTGGTGTCAAGAAGGGCAGCAAAGAAGCCACTTCTCTCCAAAAAAAAACACATCAGGGACAGATTGATCTTCTGCAGAAAATATGGTGAATGGACTGCTGAGGACTGGGGCAAAGTCATATTCTCCGATGAAGCCTCTTTCCAATTGTTTGGGGCATCAGGAAAAAGGCTTGTCTGGAGAAGAAAAGGTGAGCGCTACCATCAGTCGTGTCATGCCAACAGTAAAGCATCTTGAGACCATTCATGTGTGGGGTTGCTTCTCATCCAAGGGAGTGGGCTCACTCACAATTTTGCCCCAAAACACAGCCATGAATAAAGAATGGTACCAAAACACCCTCCAACAGCAACTTCTTCCAACAATCCAACAACAGTTTGGTGAAGAACAATGCATTTTCCAGCACGATGGAGCACCGTGCCATAAGGCAAAAGTGATAATTAAGTGGCTTGGGGACCAAAACGTTGACATTTTGGGTCCATGGCCTGGAAACTCCCCAGATCTTAATCCCATTAAGAACTTGTGGTCAATCCTCAAGAGGCGGGTGGACAAACAAAAACCCACTAATTCTGACAAACTCCAAGCAGTGATTATGAAAGAATGGGTTGCCATCAGTCAGGAATTGGCCCAGAAGTTGATTGACAGCATGCCCAGTCGTATTGCAGAGGTCCTGATAAAGAAGGGCCAACACTGCAAATACTGACTCTTTCCATAAATGTCATGTAATTGTCGATAAAAGCCTTTGAAACGTATGAAGTGCGTGTAATTATATTTCACTACATCACAGAAACAACCGAAACAAAGATCTAAAAGCAGTTTAGCAGCAAACTTTGTGAAAACTAATATTTGTGTCATTCTCAAAACTTTTGGCCACGACTGTAGAAGCTGGGAGCTTGTATTAATAGGGTCATAAAATATGGGTAACTTTAAAGTCTAAATTTCAAAGTCTTAGACTTTGGATAACCCCTTTAATTATTATTAATATTTTTAACACAATAGCACTGGCTGGAACACCGTTAACTAAGGATTCTCTATCCCACCTTACCAAACTATGGATTAAATATTATTTTCTTTCAACATACTCTTCAGATGCTAGAGGGGTTAGTGTGCTGAACTGTTAAATATTAAGATTTAGTTATGAAATAATTTTATATTGACCAGGAGGGGTGTTTTTTGTTGTTGGCTCATTTGGGGGTTAACTGGTGATCTTTGTGGTCCTCTATGTTCCTCCACCCTTTGCTCCATCTATTTTGGTTCAGGTTTATAGGTTTACTAAAGATAAAATGTATGTGTCTTTTGTTTTAACTAGTAAAATTAATACTGTACTGATACCAGAATAGATTAGGACATTTCATAGTAGTTACAGTGTCGCAATCTATTATAAGAACTCGGATGGTGTGATTTTTGGAGAACCAGAAATACCAAGGAAATTATTTTAAGGATTGTTTATCCAAGGGTCATAACTCTCTTTTTAAGACTCGACACAGTACTTTCTGAAATAGCAATGTTACATTATATTCTGAACATCTCCTATGAGAGTATCAGACCACTCACTGATTCTCACTGTCCTTCGTTGTAACCTAATATTCAAAACATTCTCAGGAACAGTCTACACGACGACCTCGCCCACTTGTCTCGGGGTAGTTTCTCCCTTGTGGCCACCTTCTTGTACATCGCCAGGTAGGTTTCAACATCATCTAAGGGTGTCATCTTGGGGATCGCCGCACGGACCTCTTTCCAGGCATCATAGACACTTTGGGATGTTCCTGCCGTCTGTATAGCCATCACGTGTTGTAACAGCAGCTGGTTTGTTTCTTGCGTTGTTGCAGGTTGGTTTCTTGCTGCTGATGGTTAGCCTCCACAAGAGCCTTCATTATGGCCTCCATTTTGTCGAGGGTCACGGGTTGAAATTTAGCGGGTTTAATGCAAGACACACAACCGTGTCCCCGGAGCAAAAATGAAAAACAACAATACTTCGGCAATCACTCATGCCTCACTGTGCTTGACCGCATCTTCCACCAATTGTGGAGTTTCGCTCTGGTAGATAGGGTAAGCGGATGCAGTACAGAGGCAAAAGATTTATTCACACTTGAGGCAAATGCACAAAACAATGCGTTACTTTGCAGTCTTAGTGTTTACTTCACACATATTGGAAAGTACATCTTGGTGTAACTTCACACAAATTGGAAAGTTCATATAAAACAAATCACCTCAATATTAGTTTTGCCTCCAGCAGTCCACGGCAGGCTTTAGGGGGCCTGTTTCCTCGGCCCATGGGTCTCAACCCTCCAACCTGGCACCAAGCCTCAGATCCGAACAGAGGCAAAAGATTGGAGGGTTGAGACCCATGGGCCGAGGAAATAGGCCCCCTAAAGCCTGCCGTGGACTGCTGGAGGCAAAACTGATATTGAGGTGATTTGTTTTATATGAACTTTCCAATTTGTGTGAAGTTACACCAAGATGTACTTTCCAATATGTGTGAAGTAAACACTAAGACTGCAAAGTAACGCATTGTTTTGTGCATTTGCCTCAAGTGTGAATAAATCTTTTTCCTCTGTACTGCAGATGATGTGTTTTGATAACAGCGTCTAATATACCTGCTACCTGGTCCTCTGGTGGTACCTTTTACTTGGATCGACCACCAGAGAACACAGGCAGCTCTGTAAAGTAGCACCAATCACCACACTACACCCCCCAGTCACTTATTAACCCCTTATTAACCCTCTTATCACCCCATATAGACTCCCTGATCACCCCCTGTCATTGATCACCCCCCTGTCATTGATTACCCCCCTGGAAGGCTCCATTCAGAGGTCCGTATGTGTTTTGCAGATCCACGGTGTCCGTGTTTTGCGGACCCATGGATCCGCAAATCCGCAAAACACATACGGACGTCTGAATGGAGCCTTACAGGGGGGTGATCAATGACAGGGGGGGGATAAGTGAGTCTATATGGGGTGATCACCCCCCTGTCATTGATCACCCCCCTGTAAGGCTCCATTCAGACGTCTGTATGTGTTTTACGGATCCACAGATCGGATCCGCAAAACACATACAGACGTCTGAATGGAGCCTTACAGGGGGGTGATCAATGACAGGGTGGTGATCACCCCATATAGACTCCCTGATCACCCCCCTGTCATTGATCACCCCCCTGTAAGGCTCCATTCAGCCATTTTTTGGGCAAAAGTTAGCGGAAATTTTTATTTTTATTTTTTTCCTACAAAGTCTCATATTCCACTAACCTGTGACAAAAAATAAAATCTCACATGAACTCACCATACCCCTCACGGAATCCAAATGTGTAAATTTTTTTTAGACATTTATATTCTAGACTTCTTCTCACGCTTTAGGGCCCCTAAAATGCCAGGGCAGTATAAATACCCCACATGTGACCCCATTTTGGAAAGAAGACACCCCAAGGTATTCGCTGAGGGGCATATTGAGTCCATGAAAGATTTAACTTTTTGTCCCAAGTTAGCGGAAAGGGAGACTTTGTGAGAAAAAACAAAACAAAATCAATTTCCACTAACTTGTGCAAAAAAAAAATAAAAAATCTTCTATGAACTCACCATGCCCCTCATTGAATACCTTGGGGTGTCTTCTTTCCAAAATGGGGTCACATGTGGGTTATTTATACTGCCCAGGAATTTTAGGGGTCCCTAATGCTGTGAGAAGTAGTCTGGAATCCAAATGTCTAAAAATGCCCTGAATCCTAAAAGGAATTTGGGCCCCTTTGCGCACTAGGCTGCAAAAAGTGTCACACATGTGGTATCGCATTACTCAGGAGAAGTTGGGCAATGTGTTTTGGGGTGTCATTTTACATATACCCATGCTGGGTGAGAGAAATATCTCGGCAAATGACAACTTTTCCCATTTTTTTTATACAAAGTTGGCATTTGACCGAGATATTTCTCTCACCCAGCATGGGTATATGTAAAATGACACCCCAAAACACATTGCTCAACTTCTCCTGAGTACGGCGATACCACATGTGTGACACTTTTTTGCAGCCTAGGTAGGCAAAGGGGCCCACATTCCAAAGAGCACCTTTAGGATTTCACAAGGCATTTTTTACACATTTTGATTTCAAACTACTTCTCACACATTAGGGCCCCTAAAATGCCAGGGCAGTATAACTACCCCACAAGTGACCCCATTTTGGAAAAAAGACACCCAAGGTATTTCGTGATGGGCATAGTGAGTTCATAGAAGTTTTTATTTTTTGTCACAAGTTAGTGGAATATGAGACTTTGTAAGAAAAAAAAAAAAATCATAATTTTCCGCTAACTTGTGACAAAAGATAAAAAGTTCTATGAACTCACTATGCCCATCAGCAAATACCTTAGGGCGTCTACTTTCCGAAATGGGGTCATTTGTGGGGTTTTTCTACTGTCTGGGCATTGTAGAACCTCAGGAAACATGACCAGGTGCTCAGAAAGTCAGAGCTGCTTCAAAAAGCGGAAATTCACATTTTTGTACCATAGTTTGTAAACAATATAACTTTTACCCAAACCATTTTTTTTTTTACTCAAACATTTTTTTTTTCGAAGACATGTAGAACAATAAATTTTGAGAAAAGTTTATATATAGATGTCTTTTTTTTAAAAAAATTTACAACTGAAAGGGAAAAATTTCGTTTTTTTGCAACAATTTCGGTAAATTTCAATTAATAACAAAAAAAGTAAAAATGTCAGGAGCAATGAAATACCACCAAATGAAAGCTCTATTAGTGAGAAGAAAAGGAGGTAAAATTCATTTGGGTGGTAAGTTGCATGACCGAGCAATAAATGGTGAAAGTAGTGTAGTGCAGAATTGTAAAAAGTGGTCTGGTCATTACGGGTGTTTAAGCTAGGGGAGCTGAGGTGGTTAATACAAAATTTGGTTTACTTTATAAATCTTTTTATACTTTATCTACTAGTTATTGAAACAGAGACCATTTGAAGTATCTTAATGAAATGAAGTTCCTTACCATTCTATTGGGTTCCATTCCATTCCATAGTGAGATGCTTGATGACACAATCCCTATGTCTAAATTAAAAGAGGGCTTGGCTGAAGTCACAATCAATAAATCTCCAGGAGTGAATGGAATTCCTTAAGAGTTTTGTTCCAAGCATGGTGAAGCTGTCATTCCATTTAATTTATAAACCTTCAAATCTGTATTTGAATCTGAGGTTTCCTTCGTATCATGAAATGAGGCGGTAGTCGCCTTGATTCTCAAGCCTGGAAAGGATGCTCTCTATTCCAGAATTTTATAGACCTATTACCAAATTTCCACGTTAAAGTGTACAAAAAACTTTTGACATGTTATAGCAACAGATCGAAGGTTATGAATGGTGCGGAGATCCCCAGAAATCAAGTGAAGTGCTCACATAGTGTACTCTCTCTCCTTACTGCAAGAGATTGCCTCAATAGAAAGTCTATAGTCCCATCACAATTCTGTCTTCTAGAGCAGTGTTTCCCAACCAGTGTGCCCCCAGCTGTTGCAAAACTACAGCTCCCTGCATGCCCGCACAGCCAAAGGCTGTCCAGGCATGCTGGGAGTTGTAGTTTTGCAACAGCTGGAGGCACACTGGTTGGGAAACACTGTTCTAGAGCGAGGAGAGACCATGCTATGTCAGCAATTCTCTCTAGTCATTCTAGCAATCAGTGGGTGTCCCAGCACTCAGACCCTCCACCAATCAAAACCTTTAAAAAGTGTAGAAGTTGTATCTGCCCTTAATACTTTCTCTCCTCTCATGATCCACACCTCATTTTGACATCAAAACCCCTGAACGTGTGGCATCACGCTGATAACAGAACAAGATTCAGCTGTAAGGCAGCTGCATAGCTTTGTCTCAAACTTAGTGAGAAACAGGCAAGAGGTCACTGATGCTCGTAATATCATTTCACATCTTACTAAGGGCCCTTGCACACAACCGTATGCCCTCTGAGACATACGGTCCGTGAGCAGGCCATATGTCCCAGAGCGGCATTGATCGTGCGCATGGGAGTACACAGCATTATAGATTACAATAATGCTGTGCACGTCGGGCCGCCACCGGGGCTATTGTCCCACACTCATATGATCTTATTAATGCAGGACAATAGTCCCACGGGCTCTATTTCTCAGAGGGCATACGGACGTGTACAAGGGCCCTAAGACATAAATGAGTTTAGTGCATACATAATATCAAACTCATGGGAGGCAGGCGGCCAAGATCCAAATAATAAATCTACTATTCCATTATATGTGGCTGAAGAACACAAACTTAATTTGGCGTAACATTTCAGAACTTTACTGAGTACATGCCACTTGTTGTCAGTCTCAATATGGAGGAGATTCAAATGGCTTTAAATACCCATAGTCTCTATCATGGGTATTGCGCTAGTGGTGTGTAGCGGTTTCTAAAAATCCTTTCCCATTTGCTTGTTTGAGTGCTTTCTGGATTTGGTGATTCTGCAGTCTTGTTGTTCCCCGTATTGTAGTTGTGTTTGCTGAGAGATCAGCTTCCTGTTACTATTTGGGTTTTATGATACCTCACATGCATAGCTCTCCTCATCTTAACCCTCTAAAGCAGCGTTTCTCAACTCCGGTCCTTGGGACCCACCTTCCAGTCATGTTTTCAGGCTCTCCTTAGTATTGATTAGGCATTATAATTAGTGTCCATGCATCGACTTACCACAGGTATTCATTCTGTGGGATATTCTCAAATCCTGACCGGTAGGTGGGTCCTGAGGAACGGAGTTGAGAAACCGCACGCTAAAGCCTGTATTACACAGGCCGATTGAGCAAGCGATTGTCAGGAGGGAAGCTTTCCCTCCCATCAATCGCCTGCTAGCTAGCAGAGGAGACCGCTGTTATTGCATGCAGTGATCTCCTCCACAGCATGGGAAGGAGCGATCACTATGTCATAGTTTGTTCCCATGCTGTATAGTTGTTTGTTGTTGGCAGATCATAATTAGACACCACAATCTACCGCTTATACGATTTCTAAGTGTGCTTAAAAATCACAATTGTCCGTTGAACAAGCTTTTGGTGGTTCATCGGGCAATCGGCGGCAGTATTACACTGCAAGTCGATCGCTAACGAGCGTTTATGTGAACACTCGTTAGCGATCATCTGCTGAAAAATCGGCAGGTGTAAGACTATTTCACACTCGCGTTTGGTGCGGATCCGTCATGGATCTGCACAAACGCTTCCGTTCAGATAATACAACCACGGATACATTTGTATTATCTGTAACATAGCCAAAACGGTTCACCAGCAGGTGGCAGCATCTTGAACACCACTGACAGTCAATGGGGGACGGATCCATTTTCTATTGTGCCATATTGTGTCAGTGAAAACGGATCCGTCCCCATTGACTTACATTGTGTGTCAGGACAGATCCGTTTGCCTCCGCATCGTCAGGCGGACACCAAAACTGATCTGTTTTCAACCGCTTGTGAGAGCCCTGAAACAGATCTCACAAGCGCCAGTGTAGCCTAATACAGCCATTACTGTTGGGATACCATAACCAAATTAGTCCTTTACTTTTATACAGATCTATTCTGATGCCTAAGCTAAGAGTCCTTGTCATGAGAGAAAATCAGCTTATAGATAACACTATTCTGTACAAAGTAGCACCACTCTGGGAAGAAATCAGATATGATTTGCTATTGCTACTTTTTTCAACAAACTGACAGACAAAAATGTTCCCCATAATACAAATTACTTTATTCATGCAATATTCATAAAATGGGATGTATTGATTTTTATATATGCTACCTCAAGTTGCACTAAGTTTCAGCCTGCAATCTTAATGACTTCATTTTCAGCCCCCAATATTCAGTTTGCAGCCTATTACTAGTATCAGACTATTCTCATGTGGTGTGTCCATTCCAGTAATACATGCTGGATCTGTGTGTACAGGATAATGCTGCCTACATTAGCTTTCATTTATCAGCACAGCTTCATTCTTGGACTTATTTCTCCTTCTACAGACCATGAGGGATCCCCTCTCCCCTGTGCTTGCTTACAAACAGTAATGCTAAGGAATGTGTGAGTTCCCCCTGCAGAATCTGCAGAGTTCTTCCTGTTCTCTCTACACTGATAGATCTCTCTCCCTTCTCCTGCAAAATACTAAAATGTGTGTGCTCTCCTCCCTATCTACACTCTGATACCACAACACTTGTATGATTTCATCAATCCCTGATGACTTGGATGCTTCCATGCCTCTATACATTCTTATCTACTGTGCACAATTCTCCCTTTTTCTGCTGGTTTCTCTAATACTGGGCTTCTGTTAATAGCGGGAATGGCACAGACAGAACCTGCAGTGTGCTGTCACATCTGTCAGAAGCAACAGCAGAACCAGCTGTAGACACGGGTTACAGCAAGAAAATGGTAATTTTTTTTTTAAATTAAGATTAGTTAGAACATTGCTACATTTTACATTTGGAAGCAAACAAACAATTAAAAAATAAGTTTTCAATTAAAATTTGTGCAAAACCCACTGCCTTTGCTGGTTAGATCATTTAAATTTTTACAGCCTACAGCCCACTTGACCTCAGTGACCATCATTTCTATGCTTAGGTTTCAGTGTAACATGGTAGGCACATTATTACGTCTTTTTTCCTACAAATGTATGTGCAGTGGCCAGGTACGGGTTGTTTAATGTTCTGTATTTGTCGTGACGCCAATTGCAGCGTGCGCAGGGTACTACCCCAGGGCCCTTCTAAGGTGTTATAACGCACATCCCAGAGTAGGAATGCCAGAGTGGTGTGATTGCCTATAATGTCTCTGTATGGTGATAATAATGGTGTCAACGGTGTCTGCTACCTGGGTACGGCCGGATCCTGGCTCACTTACAATAAATTAAGTGTAGTGATAGTAGGAGTAATAGAGAAATTTTGCAGCAGAAATGATGTCCAGACCTTTAGATTAAGTTCAAACTTTTCTTTACTGAAGATAACTTGTATCCAAACAGTATGCAGCTTTGGTCCTTGGTCCCAGAAGGTTTTGGCAATCATTGGCAGAAATATAGGCTTCTGCTTTGAACTGTACCTTCCACTTTGTGGGGACAGGCTAGCTGAGGAGGATTGGCTTCTCCTAGGTCTCCAGACTTGACTCACAGATATATTCTCAGGGGATGCTTTCTTCCTGGAATTCTGGAGGTTGTTTGCAACTTTCTGCTTTTTGTCATCCAGCTGAGCTGCAGAGCTCAGACTGGGAATTTGATCAAGTCTCAGCACGAGACTTGGTCCTTGCTGTCTTCCCTATGCAGGGGGAACTAAAACTGGTTCTAACTGCTTTTTTCCTCCCTTGCTGCAGGAAGCTGGAAATCTCCACTTCTCTTCAGCAAGGGGGCAGAATAGAACAGGATTGCTCCACTCTGAACGGCCAAAACATTAGGACTATCTCTACCAATGATGCTGCCACCTGCTGGTGAACATGGAAAATTACAAGGAAATTTACACTTAAGTTTTAAATGCACAGTCGTGAAGACAGGAGCAAAATCATATAAGAGGACAATATAAAAGCTCTTAGAAGACAGTAGCGGGGTAGAGGCGTGTAGTAACACAACTCTGGGGTGTTACATATGTATAGGTGGATAGTTCTGCTTCCCTGAGAAAAAAAAGGGGGTCAGTCAGCACATCCCAATGTGCAGGTGCACGCTGCCATGGCTAGAATCACAAGGAAAAAAGGACAATGCAACAGCACTTTGCAAACACAAATAAAGTACAATAATGCCATAATTATAGAAAACATTCTGGTGCTAATGCTACGCTTATTTAGCAAATTAGAGATTCTTGGCAAAATTATTTGACCCAGCATGCATGTGGAACCTGCACTCCCTGAATTTTGTGATTGCCATTTTGGCACATAACAGGTAGTATTTAGTGTTAGGTTCCCGTCTTAAAGAGATCGCCTTGACGTTTGGCAGGCGGGCCCATATAATTTTCTACAAAATGTATTTGCCAAGAATCTCAAATTTGCAAAAAAAGCGTAGCATTAGCACCAGAATGTTTTCTATAATTATGGCATTATTGTACTTTATTTGTGTTTGCAGAGTGCTGTTGCATTGTCCTTTTTTCCTTGTAGTTCTGCTTCCCTGTCACTTCTTGTGTTCAGCCTCCCTAGTCAATTGTTACAATACAAAATCCATTAAATTATCCTTCTCCTCCCTGCCAAGACATCACTAGGACTGCATACAAGCTGAGGATAAGCAGTAGGGCAGGGTGCCCACAGGCTTTTATTACACTCCTCAACATTGAAATTGCAGTACCAAAAAGTCGTAATGTTATGCAAATCGAGGGAGCAGCAGGTATCGTTAGGATCTACAAATGATCACAATTTCAAGCACCTAGCTCCAATAAGATACTTTGGTTTATCATTTAAACAGATCGCTAGGCACCTAGGCCACGATGTCAGCAATTTTCAACGCCTTGTCTCACAGTGGTTAAGAGAACAACTATGAACTGGAATGACAGCAAGAGGTGCAGAGAGACAACCCCTCTGCATGGGCGGATCATCTGATTAGAAAAATGGCACATAGTGATCGATTCTGCAAGTAAAATTGGACCTCACATCCCAAGTCTAGGGAGACAAATATTGCTTACACAGACCATCAGCAGAAGGCATTTGTATGACATTGGGCTACGAGCCAGACGTCCATCTACAGGTGTTCCATTGACTTCATGCCACTGCTCTCAAAGGCTATCATGGTGCACAGCAAGATGGCAGTGGATGCTGGAATGGAGGTCTATCCTTTTCAGCATCGAGTCCCACATTTGTCTTGGACACAATGATAACCAGAGATTGGTCTGGAAACCACATAGGCAACACCATGATGAGGCTTTCACAAGGAAACGTCACACTGGTCCTACTCCCAGGATCATGGTGTGGGGTGGCATAATGTACGGTAGCCGGACCCCAAACACAGTGCAGCACAATAAACTGATCCAGTAGTATATTGTGCTGCACTGTGGCATTTGGTTCTGATGGGGCAGTATATTGTGCTGTACTCTGGTATTTGGTTCTGTTGCAGAACCAAATTCCACAGTCCAGAACAAAATACTGCCCCAGAGCCAAATACCACAATGCAGCACAATAAACTGTCTTAGCAGAACAAAAAATCACCTCAGAAGCTGCTCCTCTGTGGTGACCAACAGCAGCTGCCACATTCTGTCCTCTTCTTCAGTTGTCTGTAATTAAGATATGGATGGGGGTCTAAGGAAGTGAGACATTGGCCAAAGCAGTGAGCCAACCCTACCAACAGCATACTGGTCTTTCATCACCAAACATAAAGGAGAATACAGCACTATATAACTATTACTTCTAGTGACGACATCTCTGATGTAGACGATCTCTTTCCTCATCTTTTCCATTCAGCCCAGACTGGCATGACCAATTCTTTCTGAGGCTACTTTCACATATGCGGCAGGGAGATCCGATCCCAAATCCATCAGAGAATGCTGGACAGCATGCAGTGGTTTGTGTCCAGCCAATTCTCTGCATTTTTGCCGGAATGTGGCCAGATTTCCGCCACACCCCATTATACCTAATGGGGCAAGTGGGCATTCCGTTTGCATCCAGCAGTGCCGGATCCGGAGAATCTATGGAGCAGATAGTGAAAGTAGCCTGACATGTCTTGTCTCTGCAGAGTTTACCACATAGAAGACTTAGATTCCCAAATAAACATGATAAATTCCTCATTTTTCCATTCCCCTCCCTACCTTCAACACAAACTCCCCATCCTGGCGCCCCAACTGTGTCATTATGTTGCTACCACCAATACTGTGCCTGTTGTGCTCCTCAATGCCCAAAAATACAATACGGCAGAAAAATTGTGTACCCAGTTGTAAAAATACTCCATAAAATGCCTCCAGTAATACAAATGCCCCATAGTTCCTTCAGCAATAATAGTTCCCCCTATAGTGCCCCCTGTAATAATAATATCCCGTAAACTACCCCTAGTAATAAAAATGTTCCAATTGGCCTCCAGCAATAATACCCCCTAACTTACCTCCCAGTAACTGTCCATATAGTGCCCCCAATATTTATAATGTCCCCTATAGTACATCCAGCAATATTAATACCACCTATTCCAGTCATAATAATAACAACGTTAGTGCTCCAATATAAAAAAAAAGCCCTCAGTGCCTCCAGTAATGCCTGTAATAGTGCCCCATTATTTAAAAAAAATTGCCCCTAGTAATGCCCCAGTAATAAAAAATAAAGCCATTAATGCACCTCTAATGTTCCAGTATTAAAAAGTCCCCAGTAATGTTGCTATAGTGTCCCCAGCATAACAAATTCCCCCATACTGCCCCCCCTTCAGTATTGTTCCTAATGGTCCCAAAGTGGCCAGGAAAACCCCCCCAAAAAACTATTACTCACCTGAGTCCTGTTCCTACTGAACTGAGAAGGCTTTGTCCCAGTACAAGAGGCTAGTCACAACATCATTGCGCTACGTCCCTGCTAAGGTGGGCTCGATGACATAATTGCGACTCCTGCGACCTGGTGCAGTTGGTCATGATAACACCATTGCTTTACGACTGCCTGTGTGGATTTATTGCCTCACAGTCCTCAGTCCTGTAGATTACTACTAGAGGTCTGATGCTTATGGGGACAGGGGACCATCAGCTCCTGTGCCCCACCTAAGTATTCAGTTGCATCACCATCCTGAGGACAGCGATACAGTTGAATTCAGGAGGGATCCCTGCAGCCTCCAGATGGGTAAGTGCTTAGGACTCTTAGCGTTAACTCACAGTGTCAAATCGTTATGTACCTGGCCAGCGGCCATAAGGAGGGCATGGGCAGCTCCCTGCATCAGCCCACTGGGAATCATCCTGGTAGGGTCTATGGCCAGTCTGGCCTTGATAATACCCCTTTAGGTGAATTTAAATATGCCTGAAATAAACAAACATCTATCCTAAAATAAAAATAAATATGAAATACACTACTCTAACCTTTAATGGTGAACCTAAAGTGACCTTCTCTAAACTTTTGAATGCATATGTCCAACCATTCAATGTTTCAGTACTTTTTGCACAACTTGCTGTTCTCTAACAAGATGCTTAACGGCAAAATTCACAACAGGTGTTTGATCCATGGGTCAATTAGAATTGGTATTTAAACAGTCCTCCTCATCATGCTGTTCACATTTTGACATCATGAGACCAAGATGACACCCAGCCATTGATCAACAGTATGTCGCCATTGCTAGGCTTCAAGCAGGATATTCTCAGACGGAAGTGGCCATTCAGCTTAGAGTGTCACAGAGTGTCATCAGCATGTTGCAACAGAGATACAGAGAGACTGGAAGTGTCACAGAAAGGCATAGAAGTGGACGTCCCTTGGCCACATCCCACACTGATGACTGCTTCATTGTGAAAAATGCCTTGTGGAACCAGATGATGAATAGCAGACAACTCCTGGCACATTTAAGGGAGGTGAGAGGCAACCAAGTGTCACGTCAGACCTTTTGAAAACATTCACATCAACATGGTCTGCATGATAGACAACCTGCACGGGTACCTGACCAAAGGCGTCATTGTCTTGCATGGGCCAGGGAGCTTCTCTGCTGCATGAGGGACCAGTGGGCCACCAACGATGTTGGAGACGTCAAGGAGAGCGCTATGCATCAACCACTTTTTGCCTTTGTTGGTAGTGGTGTTACAGTGGGGGCAGGTGTTTCTAGTCAATTCAGAACTGCCCTAAACTTTGCGCTTCATGCCGCCGCTGCACTACAGTAATACACTCGTATAGATCATACGAGTGTATTACTGTAGTGCAGTGGTGGCATGAAGCACACAGCGTCATAGCAACCAATAACGCTGTGCGCTCCTGCTGTCAGCAGGATGCCGGGCCGGGATACTACGAACCGCTCACATCAGTGTTCCATGGCTGTGTGCATTCGGCCTGAGGGCATTATCCCAGCTGTCTTCTGGTTTTAACTC
This sequence comes from Bufo gargarizans, assembly GCF_014858855.1. NCBI lineage: Eukaryota > Metazoa > Chordata > Amphibia > Anura > Bufonidae > Bufo > Bufo gargarizans. The sequence goes on along the minus strand of NC_058085.1, from coordinate 147,497,322 downwards.
TTTAACCCAATACTATAGGGATCTGGTCTTCACTGCAGGGGAGCAGCCAGGCCTCTACCTCTTGGAATGGTTACAGTGTGGTTGGCTGTGCTGACCTACAGGGATCAGAGACACGAATGCATAGCACCAATAGGATAGGCAAACCCCTAGTCAATACCAGGTCAAGGTGAGAGCAGGCAGAGTTTATGAAAATTCCTGGGTCAGGGTCGGTACAGTGAACAGGTACAGGCCAGATCGGGCAGCACAGGGTCAGGAAACAGGCAAAAGTTGGTACACTGGCAGACAGATTGTAGTTCTTTACAAGCTCTACCAAGCTAGAGAGACCTAGCAAGATCTGTACAGACCAATGGTTCAGGCAAAGAACTGAGGTCAGCAGCATAGCTAAATAGAAGAGTTGATTAGCTCATTAGTCAAACAGCTGAGCACAGGATCAGAAAAGGAATTAACCCCTTCAATTCTGCAGGGAAATGTCTCTCTAATACACACGCAGGAAAAGGCCTTTCAGCCAGACTGTGGCCTGCAATATGGGACTCAAGAGTCTTGTGGCCACGCAGAAGCTAGGTGAGAGATGCAAAGCCCATGCTTGCCCCAGATAGCAGGATGGCAGTGGGCACAGAGCGCCACTATGACAATATATGAGCATATAACTACTAACTGCTTGGTGAAGGCTTGTTTCCTTGTGTTCCATTTGGACCCCAGCAGGTGGCAGCAACACACTTCTACGTAAAAACTCCTTGGCAAAGAATATATGTGCGTGATCCAGTAAAATATGTGAGAAGTGTTCAGCTCACGCTACGTGGAATGAAGCTTTTTATTATGAGCGATTCATAATAATTTCCCCTGATTATTAATAGACTTTACAGCCTTGAGCTCTATGAGGCTGCCATAGCAGCGAAACGGGAGCCTAGTGATTTTTGCCAGGGGGCTCCGATCAGAGGGAACCCCTCCCTCTTTCTGACCCCTCAGATTCTGCAGTTGCTATTAACCGCATTTTTTTTAAAATCTTATACAACTCATCTAAATGTTTAAAAGGTGTCTGACAGCACTAAATTGGGGAGAACAGAACAAACATACCTTCTGGAGGCAGAGCTTCACTGTCAAGTGCATCTGCATTGAGCTGCTTCACAGCCCCTTGCCTGAGTGACAGCTGTACTGGTCTCCTGGTTGAATGCTACAGCTCTTACTCAAAGCAGAGGGGGAGGGGCTGTGAAGAAGCTTAAGGGCTTACGCACACAGACACGTGTGTTTTGCGGGCCGCAAAACACTGATACCAGATGAATGCATGACGCAACTTTTTTACTCCTACAGAAATGTCCTATCCTTGTCTGTAAAATGTTTGAATGAGCCCTAATGCAGAGCACGCTGCCCAGTGAATCTCTGCCTCCAAGACACTTGCAGAGGAAGAATCTAGCAGACAAGAAAAAACATCATATTCATGCTACTACACGTAGAAACCTCAGCACCATTCCAGTAGTTAAAATCCTTCACTTTATTTGCCGATAATTCATCGAATCAAAGTCATAGCAATGTAATCTACATATCGGAATCTTACCAGATAGGCATGGCTATCCAGTTGACCGGACCCTTACTCATAACCTATTATTCACGCTACTCCTGATGAGAAAAGCTCCACAAAAGCTGTGTTTGTCCCCAGGCACTATTTAATGCTGTCAGTAGTTCAGCATAGTCAAAACTACTGACAAACTCCATATAATGCTAGTATATAACACAGCATTATGTATAAACTTACCTTGATTCCATCTGAACACTTATTAGTCACCGAACTGGAATGGAACAGGATATAACATTCGGACATCAGGGATACTAATGAATTTGTTTTTTGTTCACCACTCATAACTACTTGTCTCACATATACCCCAACATGAATAGGTATAGAGTTTAGGTTCCCCCAGATGAAACGAGGGGATTTTGTTAGGATGGGAGAATACGAAGGTGTGGATAACAAGAGTACAAAAATGATAGCGGACATAAGCAATCTTTTCATGCAGCATTGATATAAGAGCTCTGTGCATTAAAGTTTACTACCAATGCCTTACATGCAATCAATAAGGGAATGGGGATGAGATCTGAAAATTATGGCCTGACTCAACAACTTGTTTTACATTTAATTAAATGCACTGGAGCACATCCTTGTGTTTTATGTATTCTGTTATTTTATGTGAGGTATATTACAGCAACAATTGCACTGTGCGGTTTCTGCTGCTGCCAAACTGTGCACATTAAAATAGAGGACTTTATTGCTCATTTTGAGGCCTCATGCACAGAACCGTATGGATACGGATACTGTCCGTGTAGCATCCACACTTTTTGCGACACTGACTTCAATGTGTCCATGGTACGCAAGTATGGGACACGTTCTACGATTCTGTGTAATGGATATATGGATGCAGAAAGCACATGGATCATCAATTGTTCCGCAAAGTAAAAGCAGACAGCACACGGACCATATCCATATTTTGCGGATCTGCGGTTTGACTGAGGCCTCATACACAATACCATATATTGTATCGGTGCCCAATCTGCATTTTTGTTGTGGATTGCACACCCATTCATTTCTATGGGTCCACTAAAAAAACTGAAAGCACAAGAATGTCATTCGTGTGCTGTCCGCATCCGTGTGTCTGTTCCACAAATTACAGAACATGTCCTATTCTTATGTGTATTGTGGACAAGAATAGGTATTTGTAGTAATGGGAGTGAGAAAATTGTGGATTGCACATGGAAGGTGACCATATTTTGTAGACCACAAAACAGTCAGGGTTATGTGCACATAGGCTCAGTTTTTTGATGATTTGGTCATGGTTCCTCACTTGCCCCTTAGCAGCAGACTAATATCTGCATTTTTTTCAGCATTCATTAAATGGGTTGTCAGAGATAATAAAAAATCTCAGACGAGCCCTGCAGTAGCCTTAAAAAAATAAAGTTGGTCTGATTCTGCTGCCCCAACAAATTGCTATCCATAGCAGTCTATGACTGAGTATAGTGAATGGCTGCAGTGGTCACGTGCCGTATACCTGCATGTCACCAACACTAGGCCATGCACAGTGGTGTTCAAGTGTATGGAACGTCACCGCTGCAGCCAATCACTGTCCTCAGTGTTAGACCGCAGAAGCCATGTGTCGTATACCACTGCAGTTTGTAAACAAGCAGTGGCAGGAGGACCAGCACTTCAGAGAACGGAGCTGGAGAAAGGGGGGGGGGGGGGGGAGTATAATTATTTTTTATTTTAGGCTATTAGAAGGCTTGTCCACATCTCTCTTTTGCTGCAGTGTTATGTAATATATGCTTATTTAGAGAGTGAATGATACAGAGGAAACATCTCACACATCTGAAAATACTACATGTATACTACAACATACCTGTGTCAAAGTCCATGAGCGATCCAATAATTTATTCCCCAATTCCCATATCTGTACCTTGTCAGAAGATTAGGATATTGTCTGCAGAATATTTATAACCACTGCATTGGAGGCCTCCTAAGATCATGTTAGGGAATTGCGTAAAAAATCAAATCCCCAATATTTTCCCTTCAGCAGAACATGGACAAGAGCTGACCAGGTCAAAAATGTATACAGAAAATGCAGGCTGCAGTTTCCTGAAGATATGTAGGCTACAACCATCTCATCTGGCTTGTAAAAGGAGCGATTCTACCATTAACTTCATATTAGGCAACTGCCATTTAATTGATTTCCCAATATATTCATTAAAATGAATCAATCACCATGATCTTCGATTATTATCTGCATAATACATGAGTAATACTGCAGATAAGGAGTCTAGTTAGCTATTTTTTATTTTCCTACTGCCCCCCGTCCCTCGCTGTCATGGCTTAAAGCTGAACTGCAATACATGGTCAGGACTCCCCATTACGGCACAGCAGTACGGACTGTGTTTTTCAGCACAGCTTTGAGTGCTGACAGTAGGGGAACGAGGGGCAGAATGGAAATAAAAAGTGATAAACTGGTTCTGTAACACTACTCATGTACTACTGCAAATACTTCAGAATCGTGGTGACAGATTTCCTTTAAAGGGACTCCACTGATGGCCTTTATAACATTAATTCCACAGATGGAGCTTCATTATCTAGAGGGGGGGGAAATTATTATAAGGGAAATTTTGTCGTTGCCATAATTTGTGCAAAATTGATCAAACATTGCATATTGTTTTATAAATTTGCCACATCTTCAATCCTGACACTTGATTTAACCCCACCCCAAACACACACTGGAGTATAATTGTGCCTTTTTTGGTGACTTTAAAATGTCTCAGATGATATATTAGTTACACATTTTGTGTGCCCTCTCCACAGATGGAGATCCATTGTATTGTGACTCCACAGAGTTTCATTACATAGGGCCTTTCCAACTATTTTGTCTAGTTGTATGTTACACATAAACTAAAAGATCTGTTTTGTCCAAATTGTGCATTGGCTCTGTTCCAAATTTGGCAATATGACAAGACGATTATGTCCTTTCTTGGATGCAGCTTATGCCAAATGTGCTACTTTTCTCCTGATCCAGACTGGACACAGCACATGGACAAGAGTGGAGCTGTTTCTGGAAGAAGAAAAGTCCAATTGTATAGAGCCCTATAGAATACATACAGGGAGGCCCCCGAATATTCTGCTGTCAGCTGCATGCTGGGAGTCGTAGTTTTACCACACCTTGAGCGCCGAAGGTTGCTGATCCTTGCTTTCGTAAATATTTTATTGTTCATAAAAGAATCCTGGAGCAGCTTTACTTTGTACTCTGCATTGTGCCATCCCTCTGTTCTTCTTCCTAGAAGTTTATGAATAAATTGACAACTGGATGTTACCAGATGGGGGGGTGTCCCTACACTCTGATACCGTCCAATCAGTGCTGACTGTAGGGATACACCCCTCTGACAAGGGAAAATGGTAATGTCCAACAGTCAATTTTATCACAAATATTCAGGAGGAATAACAGAGGAACGGCATAACGAGTGATGCTTCAGAAAAGCTATTTTATGGGAAGTGCAAATATTTGCTATAACAGTTAGGAGTCCTCCTTAACGAAAACTTTCTTGGAGGAATTTATGAAGGGACAGTCATACGCCACGTCTTATAAGGAGAATACACTTAGCTCACAACCACTTGAACAAAAGAACAGTTTATTTGTATTTACAGTCATATCCCCCTGCTTCCCTGACCACCAAACCAACTGCAGAAAGTTGTAGCAAACATATATATAGTGTAGTTCTATGAACGGGTGTAAACAATGTCTAATATCATCAGGTTGTACCAGTTTATTCATTTCACCTCCTTATATTCGGGATTACTAGTGACGCCACGTGCAAAGTTGTTTGTGTTTCCACCAGAAATAAGTCCTTACCATGTGGCATAAGTTAAGCTGTGTTTCCCGTCTTATATTGTAGGGTATAATTCTCATTCATTCGTCCTAAACTTCAAATCTACCGGTCATCCTCATGTGTGTGTGCTACTAGATTACCCCGTACATAAGGGCTCTGAAACACTTCCTGGGTTATCGAGGCTAGTGGCTAGATAACAGCTTGTGACCTATGGGACCATCACAGTAGCCTACATCAAAGCAATGAAAAGAGACCAATTTATTCAACACACATCAAGCTGGGAAAAAAATAAAATGTTAAAGGAGTTGTCTCACTTCAGCAAATCGCATTTATTACGTAGAGAAAGTTAATACAAGACATTTACTAATGTATTATGACTGTCCATATTGCCTCCTTTGCTGGCTTCATTCATTTTTTCATCATATTATACTCTGCTTGTTCCCATGGTTGCAACACCCTGCAATCCAGCAACGGTGGTCGTGCTTGCACACAATCCAGAGAGGCCGGCGCTTTGTCCTATAATGTGCAAGCACGACCACCACTGATGGATTGCAGGGTGGAACTGAGCAGAGTATAATATGATGTAAAAATGAATGAAGTCAGCAAAGGAGGCAATATGGAAAATCACAATACATTAGTGTCTTGTATTAACTTCCTCTACATAATAAATGCTATTTGCTGAAGTGAGACAACCCCTTTAAGCCAATATTCAAGCAGTGTCTATGAATTCGCCTGCACTGCAAAGATGGACATGATGTAACTATGGCCCATAGACTGTGGCCAGGGTTCTGACACTTTTCAATCTAAAAATATTCAAATATTCGGTAAAAGTAATTCTCGGATTAGACTTTCTTCACATCTCATTTTGGGCCTTTGTGAGAGTAGATTTTGGGAGAACCGCCTGTCCTACAGCGCTGATGGAAGGCTGCAACGTATCCCACTGTATAGGTGTATCTTAGTTATTTTAATTTTTACTCACTGACCTATTCTGCAGCAGCTTACAGACATTATCATCACTTCCTGTCCCCAGTGGAGCTCACAATCTAAATTGTTGGAGGAAACCTCTTGGTCAGATTCGACTGTGCTGCCCAGTGGTTACAGCGGGATGACGTGCCTATAGGATCCCATTGCAAAAATAAAACATACTGAAAACATATACAACCTAGTATACCATTTTTACTGTGTTCCTCTGCATATTCGTATGCTTTTCTATACAAGGACACTCTTTTGCCATGTGATGGGTGCATAGGGCCAGTGGATAGATCTAGGCTATTGGTTGGGGAATACTCCAAATGTATACAAAAATGAGACATGAACAAAGCCTGTGATGGTTAACACTGTGGTTCCAATTTTATTCCTCACCCTATATTTTTCCAAAAAAATTATCAGTTCCACAGCCTGATATGGAAAACGTGGGACCTTTTGTATTAATTAACCATGGAAATGTAGGCTAAGTCAGAGATCCTCTTTTGTCACCACAGACGCACTGCTAATGGCTCTTCTGACTTTTTACTAGTTGACTCAACCTGAATATTCCACTCATCTTTAGCCCTCACATGGCATCGGACAAAATAAATGGCGCTCTTGGACGACTATAACCTACTATCATTCCAGTGACAGGATAATGTAACACAATTTGGCAAAGGCAAAACAGTCAGCGACACTAAGCACTCGTATTACTGTATAGATCGCTAACATTTACTGATCCTTTAACTTTCCCCCATATTCCATCAGTCTGTGCTCTTGGAAGTCTTTCATCATCTTTGGATTTGCTATGGGACTTCGCTCCTTTCCTCCTCTTACTGCTTTGGTGAGGCGAAATCCCAGGCCGTCTCCTGGGCACATTTCCACATGGCTCTCATAAGACGAGTGAATCCCATGTCTTTTGGCTTCTCCAGCCCCCTCATTAAACGCTGCTTCATGATGGCGATGAACTCTTTATTACTCAGCTCCCCGTTCCCTGTCAGGAAATATTAAAGAAAGATGACTTTCTGTTACAGAATTACTGCCAGGTTCATGCCAGCTTATGGCCCATGTATCACTAAAGGACATCCGCCGGCAAGATTAACCACCACCAAAGACTAAACATAAAGCTCTGAAAGCATTAGATATTTCACTTTAACCAACAGAAGGTAATAGCAGGGAAGCAATGCAGTACAAATATACAGGCGAAACTCGAAAAATTAGAATATCCTGCAAAAGTCCATTTATTTCAGTAACACAAATTAAAAGGAATTGCATTAATGCAGCTTAAAATTAGAGTTTTGTGAAAAGGTTAAATATTCTAGGCTCAAAGTGTCACACTCTAGTCAGCTAATAATCCATACCCCCTGAGCAAAGGGGACCTGAGATTGTGACTTTGGGGTTTTCATAAGCTATAAGCCATAATCATCCAATTATAACAAATAAAGGCTTGAAATATCTCGCTTTGCATGTAATGAGTCTATCTCATATATTAGTTTCATCTTTTAAGTTGCATTACTGAAATAAATGAACTTTGCACCATATTCTAATTTTTCGAGTTTCGCCCGTACATATATACACACACACACACACACATACACACGGTCTGATATTATCCACCCTGTATACATCTATACACATAATGTGTGCAGCCATAAAAGCTGCATGGAAAGTGATGACTATACAGCAATACAGAATGCTTTCTGCCTTAAATGATGATGAAGTAAAGAAAGTGTGCACACCCTGCATCTCATAAAATAACTGCACCTACAAAGAATCCCATGATTTGCAATGATGGTACTGCCTAACGGCACAGTATATGCAGGCTGCATGCCCATTTGCCACGCATAAGACAAGTGCATTATACACAACATCTCAGCCCAATATACATGTATTATATAAATGAAGTGTATCTCTTGGGGCTAAATACATATACAATAAACAATATAAATTATGCAGGACAATGCACAAATAAGTATACCACCTTTAAAGCTAAATATTCAGTTTTTCTAAATGAGCACTTTTCTAAACAATGCAAACTTGTAATTTATTAAAGGGGTTGTCTGGGCTTTACTAAGTGATGACTTTTCCTTAGGATAGGCCATCACTAGCTGACTGGTGGGGGTATGGCACCCACCCCCCGACCCGCTGTACATAGCCTAAGTGGCGAACTGACCATAGACCATCCAGGTAAGTAATGATCTAACGCTCCCCTACTGATCCTTGAATTCAACTGTATTGCCATCCTGAGGCAACTAGATTAAGAGGACAGAGCACAGCAGATTTCGGGGAGGTATTTTGTGCCGCTGGAGCAGTATTTTGTGAGGCCATTGGTATTTGTCTCTGCTGGGGTGGTAAATATGATATTGAAGGCACCACCTATTCGTGTTGTCCCTGATTTCAATTTGGACTGCCTACAAAATGGGGCCACTTAAAGTCCCCATTCTGCCCCTGCACAGCCCCACCAACCTTGTAGTGGACGGCGCGTGTCAGTTTATCAGTGGGGGGTCCTGAGGATATGCCCTCAGTTAGTAAAGACCAGGCAACCTCTTTATGTTTCAAAAGGTATTTATTGAGTTTTGCATATAAAAAGAAAACACCATTACAATAATGATAGAAAAAACAAAAGAAATTATCACTCGGAAATAAAACATCTCTTGGGTACAATGTAATAGGGCTACATATAGTTAGGGACTGGGAAATGGAGCAGGAAGTCAGTCCTCCAGCTTTCAATTCACAAGAAGCGCATTCTTATAGCGAGACAACCTGACGTAAGTCCGAAGAATGTGATGAAGATAGCCAGGGTTCCCACACCTTTTCAAAAGCGGGAAACGAGTCCGTGCGGATGGCCGCCAATTTTTCAAACATCAATATTTTAATTATTCTGTCTAAGACAGCCTGGAAGGACAATGAGTCTGATCTCCATTTGAAGGCTATATGAATTCTAGCTGCAAGCAAAATAAATTGGGCAAGTTTAAATTTTGCATAGGATAGTCTATGGGGTTGATCCCCTAGGAGGCAAAATGGTACTGTTAAAGGAAAACTATAGTCTAGGACAGAAGAAATCAGACTCACTATCTGGTTCCAGAACCTCTCAACTATGGGGCAAGACCACCAGATATGAAGCATTGAACCTTCCTCATTACAACCTCTGAAGCACATAGGTGATACTTCAGGGTAGATACAATGAAGTCGTGTAGGAACCATATAAGTTCTATGCAACACTTTTATGGAGGATTCAGCTAATGTGACTTGCCAGGAACCCTTAGATAGGGTCTGTGACCGTTGGAACCATTTGGAGGAAGGGAACTCCTGATGCAAATCTTCTTCCCAGGCCCTCATGTAAGACAATTTCTGGCCTTCAGGAATAGTATTGAGGGCTCCATAAACCCTCGATAATAGGCCTTGTCTGTATAATGAGTATGTAATCGAGCGTTCAAAAGAGGTAAATTCCACCTTTTGATTAGGAATTTGGATAGATTTCAAGTATGAAAATATTTGCCCCATGACCAGGTAGACACTGTCAGGAGGAGAATATTTGTCCTTAAAATCTGCAAGTGTCATCAATTTACCTCTAACTGTGAATTTGTGAAGAGCACAGAGCTGATTATTGGACCACCATTCCAGATTACGATGTTGAAGGCCTGGCAAGAAGACTGGGCTTCCCACGATGTTTAATAACGGGGATGGCTTGGACTGAAGAGCAAATTTGAATCTAACTGACCTCCAGAGTAACAGAGAGTAATAAGACAGAGGGGAGTTGACTCGTAAAGTCTGAGGAATAGTAGATGTGTCCCAGGTCAGTGCTTTCCAGGTATAGGGGTTAAGATAAGAACACTCAATCGAGATCCATAACGGATGTTCACGCGGAGCTAAATGGGTCAGAAACATTTGGGCTATTCTAGCTGCTTGGTAATATTTTACAAAGTCTGGGACAGACAAACCCCCTTGGGTCTTATGTTTATACATGGTAGCTTTGGAAATACGTGGGCGTTTGCTATTCCAAATAAATTTCATGACATCTTTCTGAATAGATCTAAGATCCCTTAATAAGACAGGTACTGGCAAGGTCCTAAATAAGTAAAGGAGTCTGGGAAGGATCACCATTCTGATGATATTTATCCTGCCTACCCATGAGGTTTGTAGTGTTTGCCACGAAGCTAAATCCTGTCGAATCTTACGGTACATAGGTAAATAATTAGTTCTATAAACCAGGTCTAAGGTATTTGGTAGTAGTACACCTAAGTAGGAAATATGATGGGTTCTGCTCTGGAATGGAAAATGTTGTTGTATCATTGTTTTAGTGGAGGTAGGTGTGTTACACCAAAGTATTTCCGATTTAGAATGGTTAATAGTAAGGCCAGAAGCTTCGGTGAATGATTCTAAGAGTTTTAATAGAGAAGGAAAGGAGATAATGGGGTTGGTGATAGATAAAAGGAGATCGTCTGCAAAAACAGGCAACCTCTTTAAACATCTAATAAAAACAAGTGATCTGTAAAATATCTGTAAAATGAAGAAAGAATGCAAAAAATGACTACAATCTTGATTAAATGCTAGAAATGTAACAGTACTTAGTGAGTCCTTCTTGATGACCTTAGTGTGCAGAGAGAGAAGAGCATCTTCTCTCTCAGGATTTTGCACTACATCTGGGAATTCATGATGACATCTATGAAGTAACTCCACCACTTTGAGACGCCATACATTTAAGATGCCATCAGATCTAAAAAGATTGACTTCGGGGAATTCATACTCTGGTGCAATGAGACCAACATCTTGGCAAAACCGAAACAGGCTTCTACTGCTTTGACTGTAGCAATTGCTTCCTCAATGGATGATAACCATGCCTTTCACTGCTAAGCATGATGCATCTTAGGATGCCTTCACACACTGTGGATTTTGAAAATCAGTTTTATTCGTTTGAATGGGGTGGCAGGCACATGGATTTCTAAAAGCCACATTCAGAGGAATGGAACAGATTTTCAATTGTGGAAATTTCTGCAACACAATTTGAAGAGCATGAAGACACCCTTTAGGTCTGGCCTGCCACATTTTACCAGTTCTGAGTGACTAGCTTTCCTGCAGTTTTCTAAAAAGGGGTGCATTCATCCACCCGATGTACAGTAAACTATATTATGTAGTTATTGGTGGGAATTTATCAAGACTGGGGCACCAGTGAAGCATCTTAGGAGGTCTGTGCACCAAAAACTGTAATGCATGATATGGCAGGGTCAGGCAGCAGGGGTGCTGTTTGGCCACTGGGTCCCGCCGCCGGCCGGGATGGCGCCACAGCGCTGGTGGCCGCCGTGTAGCGCCGCGCCAATTTTAGGTTAGGACCCACTCATAGAGGCAACCTTGGCGTGGTGAGTGGGCTTATTGCCTTTTGATCAAAATGTACACAAATGCCTCATTTAGCATGTAGCATGGAGGTAGTACACATGCGCTATTCAGTGCTGTCTTCTGCAGGAATGCAGGGATGAGATCATAGCATTAGCAGTGGATGTGCGATTAATTTCTTCTTTTCTCTCATTATTTAATGTAATGCATGATAACTAGTAATTGGTGTGGATTTCAGATGTAATTTACACTCATTTTCTGGCATAGGTAATGTTAAATCTGTCGGACTGCATAGGCTCGGCCTATAAAAAAAAAAAAGTGGCGAGTGCTGTAATAAGTTGCACATTTTTATGTAAAACGCGCTTGCGCAAAGAATTGTAACTTTTTTGCCACTAAAAATCAATGTGAATGTTTTACTACTTAAAAAAAAACAACAAAAAAAAACATTTCTTTGCATCGTCACATTCTGATACCCAGAACTTTTCTATATTTCGATCTACAGAACTGAAGGGCTTATTTTTGTTGGTAGAGCTGTAGATGTTACTGGTGCCATTTTGGGTGTTCATAGGACTTTGTTCAAAATTTTGGGGCCACAAAAAAAATGAAGATTTGGCCATTTCGATTAATTTCCCATTACAACATTTACCCTGCAAGACACATACTTTTATACTTTAATACTGTAGTTGGGACATATTCAGATGTGGGGAGACCAGTTAAGTTTATTTCGTATTTTATCAGCAAAATTGTGAAGGGGGTCGATATGAATTTGAGTATTTTCAAATATATTTTTCATTTTTTTCTTTCATTTTTAGTCCCCCCTAGACTTAAACCTGTGATCATTCGATCAGACTGCAATGGTATACTACTGCAGTTTATGGGAATTCTCTGCACTACCTATAGAGCCCTGCCTGAAGGCTTTAAGGGGTATTCCGGGTTTAGAAAGTTATCCCCTATCCACAGGATGGGGGATAACCATCAGATCGGTGATTGTCCTATTGTTTATTAGAAAGGGGGCCCCGAACCCCTTGAAGCACCCTGGAAATGGACAGAGCGGCTGGTCGGAATAAAAGCGAGCCACTGCACCATTTAGGAGCCTAACTGATCTGTTGATAGGGGTTAACTTTCTATAACTGGAATACCCCTTTAACAGGCAGTTTACTATGGCAGACCTGAGAGCCTACACAAGGCACCAGGCTGCCACAGCAAGCGATTGGAGCCCCACAAGCTCACTGTGGGGTGTCTGGAGGACAGTTTGTCTAACCCCTCAGAACACTTACTGCCAGGTTTCCTTTAGATTACAGAAGATCGCTGCCAGTCTCAGCTGGAAGACACTTTGAGATTAGTTTATTGTCAAGGGACCCTTCTAACGAGTAGTGATTGACCTAGCTTATCCTAGACGTCATGTTCATTTGTCACATGGCCAAGGCGCAGCTCAGCCCATTGAGTGAATGGGGCAGAGCTGCAATACCAAGCACAGCCACTATCAAATGGGCAGCACTACGATCGGTGAGCATGGAGAAGGCCATGGAGCTACCGCTGCTTTCTCCAACAGCTGATCAGTGGGTGTCTAGGGAGTCGGATCCACACTAATCATACTGTATACTGATGACCTATCCATAGTCTCAAAAAGTCTCAGAAACCCTTTTAAAATCAGAAAAGCAGATATTAAAGTGTATAAATTACAAGTTTTACTGAATCTATTCCCCGTAAACTATATATAAAATCTGCTCAGTTCCTCCTGCTCTATAACATGGTGCCATTTTGTGGTTACAGATTCTCTTTAAAGGTGCTGTCCACTATGGATAATTAATGTTAAGCTGAGTTCACACATTGCTGCCATACTGCGAGTTAAACCATGTCTAATTGCAGATCGGCATGGGTTGCAAATTGACTGCAGCTCAAAGCAGCTTCCTAGTTAATGCCATTTACTGCACAGCTAGCAATAATGAAACTGCTTTTAGCTGCAGTCAATTGGCGCAAGGTATGAATCCATCCTTAGAAGGAACCCCAGACTAGAAGCTGATCAGACGGTGTCCTGCTGTGCTTAAAGGCTCATTCAGACGACAGTATGTGTTTTGCGGTCCACAAATTGCAGATCCGCAGAACACGGACACCGGCATTTTGCAGAACGCACACGGCCAGCCCTACGATAGAAATGCGTATTCTTGTCCGCAATTGCGGACAAGAATAGGACATGCTCTATCTTTTTTGAGGGGCCACCGAACGGAAGTATGGATGCGGACAGCACACCTTTTGCGTCCCCACTGAAAAGAATGTATCCATTTTGCTAAATTGCAGAACGAACGCAGACACATAAGTACGGTCGTGTAAATGAGCCCTTAAAGTAATCTTTGACAGAACCTGGAAGCAAGTGGTTCTGCTTCGTGCAGCTCCACCACAGGAGAAACAAAGCATTACATGGTTTCCATTGAAATCAATCGGTGGTCCACGTAATGCACAAATACAATGGGCCTCATATGTCAGACTTTGTTGTCCATAGCAACCAGAGCTCAGCTTTAATTTTTCCAGAGCAGATGAATAAATAAATGATCATTTCTAATTGGTTACTATAGGCAGCAAGGACAGTCTAAAGCTACATATCTCCGGCACAGAACAGCCTACTGGCATTCACTGGATCCAACATTGCCAGATCCAACAGATCACCGTGGGATCCCTATTGATTCTGGCATATATGTTGGGTTTCAGCCGGACAAAAAACGCTGCATGCAGCCCGATTTGTGCGGGATCAGGCTGCCATATCACCTCTAACAGAGATGTGGACGTAGTCTTACTATGAGAGAGTTTGGATAAGTGAGGCCCAATGATTCTATCAAAGGGAAAGATGCTTTTTGTAGCAGCTTTCTTTCCTGTGTACATGTAGCATGCGAGACTCATCCGACTCATCGTCCTCAAAACGCTGGAACACGCTGCGAGGTTCGGTCTGTCAGTACTCTGAAAGCAGCGACTGCCAGCTCAGAAATCAGCCTGCCTGTCACTACACTATGCTGCTTGGGTCCCTTCAGATGTATTTATACATATGGTGACATTCTCTTCTTGGTTGACATTTTATAACTATTGCTACAATGCCGGAGAGGAGGGGGGTGACATCAATGTAATCAGGGTATTCGATATTATTGAATCCCTCTTTAAAGTTGTGTACATGTTACTTTAGAACATAATATCTCAGTAAAGCTTGAAATATAATGACTTATTCAAGAATGGGAACTAGTGGTCAATAAAGTAAAAAATAAGAAATCAATAACAGAGAGCGGTAGAGACCTGTTATTCTGCACAGCAGGCTACTCCAGTATTGATAGCATGCTTTATTCCCTAAATAAGGATCACATTATTATTTTAAAGAAAAGTTTTATGGTCTCAGAGAAAGTGAGATAATGTAACTCACAGGAGGCAGGTAAATCCATACTGCAGTACTCTGCAATCGACTGAAGGGAGCAAATAAAAACATAGGAACGCAATGTCCTCTTCTCAAAATACAGTCATCCCTCAGAGTATGTGTATATGATTTGCCGCAGACATACTCCTGCCATCAGAGAGGTTCAATAACTACCGCTACGTTTATTTGCTAGAAAGTGCTTTTCCCAACTTGACTGCTTTTATACAATTGCCTGTCTACAAAGACTGAAGGATAAACACATCTTTACATTTGAAGCCTTCCAATAATAAAATAAAAGCCGCTCTGACTGCTTTGGGGAATAAGGAACCACTATACAACCTTGTTTCAATGTGAATTACCACCTTTTATCAACATGTGAATTTTGGGTCCACAATTCCCAGCTAATTTTTTTAATACATTTTATAGCAGTTGCAGCTTTATTTTCCTGAAGGAGATCTCAAAACTATTTGCACAGATATGTCATTCTGGCTATATGTAGTCACCACTAGAGGGAGCATACTAAATATGGTTTTATAATTGAATGTATAAACACTATGCATGGAGCTCCCTCTAGTGGTGCCTGCAACCAGGCTAAACGTTGTCTTTAAAATCTAGAAGGATTTGGAGCTCTGTATCAGAAAAACAGAGCTCCAACCACTATACCTATATATAATGAAATTAATCTGCTACAAATTTAGGACCTATTCATATTCAAAGAAAACAAAATGGTATTAAAGTATGGATACTCTAATGATGGCACAGTGGGTTGCTATCTACCAAAGATTCACAGGCCTTGGAGATATACCCAGATGAATTGGGCCCTTCCTTCAGGGACTATGTGGTGTTAGCAACTGCCATTAGGCCTTCCTATCCTTGTTAGAATGAATGATTGGGGGTGGGGGCACCCTCACTTCTATATAAGGTCTCTATTTTCTACCATTATTTTTTGGGGCTATTTTCCTATAGGTCTGCTTTGTATTATGAAGTCATGGTTTGTGTGTGATTATCAGCTTTTTATGTCATATAAAAAAAAACACCAAACATGGCAGCACACACTGTGTATATTTTCCCAGATCATGTAAGGGTACTTCAACACTTGCGCTATGATGATCCGGCAGGTAGTTCCGTCGCCGGAACTGCCTGGCAGATCTGGAAATCTGTGTGCAAACAGATAGCATTTGTAGACTGATCCGGATCAGTACTAACAAACGCATTAAAACACCGGATACGTCTCTCCGGTGTCATCCGGAAAAACGGATCCGGTATTTATTTTTTTGTATTTTTAAAGGTCTGCACATGCGCACACCGTAAATCCGGAAAAATAATGCCGGATCCGGAATTCTGGCAAGTGCACCGGAATTTTGGATGGCCAAATACCTTAAGAGTGACTGAACTGAAGACATCCTGATGCATACTGAACGGATTGCTCTCCATTCAGAATGCATGGGGATAAAACCGATCCGTTTTTTTTCCGGTATTGAGCCCCTAGGACGGAACTCAATACCGGGAAAGAATAACGCTAGCGTGAAAATACCCTAACCTGCTGCACATAAACCTTTAATAAAGTGATGATATTGTGTTTCATCCAATGGGATCCCTCTGTAACTATTTTTTGTTATCTTAAAGGGAACCTGTCACCGGGATTTTTTGTATAGAGCTGAGGACATGGGTTGCTAGATGGCCGCTAGCACATCTGCAATATCCAGTCCCCATAGCTCTGTGTGCTTTTATTGTGTAAAAAAAAAAAAGATTTGATACATAGGCAAATTCACCTGAGATGTGTCCTGTACGTGACTCATCTCAGGGACAGGACTCATCTCAGGTTATTTTGCATATTTATCAAATCGTTTTTTTTTTTACACAATAAAAGCACACAGAGCTATGGGGACAGGGTATTGCGGATGTGCTAGTGGCCATCTAGCAACCCATGTCCTCAGCTCTATACACAAAATCCCGGTGACAGGTTCCCTTTAAATATCCAATAATAATAGAGAAGACAACCAAACAGAGAATACACAGGTCTACCTATGAAGGATAATTGTGATATAAAACTATAGTAGATTGAATGTTATATATTGATTCATTGCAAACTCTTAGAAAGGAAGGCTAAAGCTATACAGTGATAGGCACGTTGTGCCCAGTTGATAGCCTCACCTATGGAGCACCATCAGCAGCAAGGCCACGGCAGTGTAAGGAGATGAAACTGTTGTGTCATATGACACAGCCACACTGAGTCCAACTACAGCCACCGTTTTTTCTTAGATAAACTAAGCAACTGTCTGGAATACCAAAATTGTAGTAGGAGAGGTTAACAAAGACTAAAGGTGGATTTAGACAGAGCGATTCTCTAGCCGAATTATTAGGAAGGAAGTGTTCCTTCCAGACAGTCGGCTGCTTGTTCAATGAAGGAGACCATGCATTTACATGGAATGATCTCCTTTACTGTATGCTACTGCGATCCCTCGCCCTCATACAGATTCATGGTTTCTGAGCAGCATATCACTGTTTAGACAGCACAATCTGCTGTTCAGAAATGATGATCGGTGGTGCCTGCATGAACGACAGGATCCCCCGATGAACAAGCGTTTCTCTCATTCATCTAGTGATCAGCAGCATATTTACACGGGGAGACTGTGGAGAGCGGTCACTCCCGATAATCTGGGAAATTATTGGCTCGTGTAAATGCAGCTTAAGGTTGTGGGCAGTATGGGAGACCTGAACAAAAACCCTTAGTAACTACTTTTCCTTGATTTTGCCTATATATCATCTCACACTTTAGCTGCATATAGCTAGGATATGCCACCAATATCCGATAGGTGTGGGTCCCACCTCTGGAACGAGGGCCCCAATCAAATGAGGGCACGCCGTGCAAGAGCGGCCACCCTCCACTTTTATGGGGGTGTTGAAAATATCTGAGTGTCAAAAATAGCTTGCTCAGTGCACTCTCCATTCACTTCTATGGGAGTTCCAGAAATAGCAGAGTTCGCTCGAGTCTTTCCGGAACTTCCATAGAAATTAATGGAGGCCACGCTCTCCTTTGCGGACCCCGATTTAGAGAAAGATGCAGGTCCCAGAGGTAGGACGTACACCTACTGGACATTGGTGGCATATCCAAGCTATATGCCACTAAAGTGTGAGATGGGACAATTAAAGAGGTTGGTGTTGTCCGCTTATGGAATAATGGGCACCAACTGGAAAACTGCAGGGTAATCTAGCAGCAAGTGTTTCAGCGCCTTATACAGTGAGGTAAATCATTACCTAGTGCTCAATGAAACCAATGTGCTGTCCATGTGATGCATGTATCAGGTCCTTTATGGGGAAAGATTTCAATCAGGAACCACACGCATAAAGCTAAATTCTATCATAGGGTATTTAATCACAGATTTTCTAAACGAGACATCCCCTTTAAGACACACAATAAAAGTTTGCTTGATAATTTACAATATTGCTGAATAATTGTAAAATCAGATGTTATCTCATTAAAATGCAGATTTGTATTCCTCATTTGTGCTAAAGGTGTTGTTGATGACTTAAAATAAAGTACCAATATGAGCTTAATGACTTAAATGGATAAAATACTATTTAAGTATGGGTAAAATGTAATTCTGCTCATTAAGCAGTCATTTAATCATGTCCTGTCAGTGTCTGTGCAGACAACACCTTAATTAGTCTTAATAGGTGATTAAAGCAAAAGCTTTACCAGTGATGGTTTCCACATAAGAGACTCCAGCTCAGTAAATTAGTTCTCAGAGTCTTAAAAAATGTCTAGTTCAGTGTGAAAACTTGATCACCTGGACTTGATTTTGGAGGTTCAGAGTATTCAAATAAAGTGGCCATAAAAAGGATGTTTGGGGGAAGCAATCTTGTCTAAAATAACCGAACCTTCGGTGCTTCACCTATGTACAGACAGAAGACTCATTCATAAGCCACAAAGGAAAGAAAAACTGCCAACCACAAGAGACAACATATATCACCTACCCACAGGACACGTGGCAAATGCACAATTGCTGAGGGTCCGACCACTGGGACTTCTATGGGACTGCCGAGTACAGTGTCTGGCTATCTCTGGCAGACTAATCGATCACTCGTGTGCGCCACTGCTTCATTCACACAGGGGACTTGGGACCCCCATTTTACTGATCAGTGGGGTATCCAGTGGTGGGCCACCCAATGATCATACATTTATCACCTATTCTGTGGATAGGTAACAAATGTCAATGGAGAGCCCACTTAAAAAAAACTGCGGGAGAGATATACAAAGAATGGAATTACAAATGCCAGTCTTAGTATAAAGTCCGTTGGCACAGGATCCACAATAAATTTTGTGCATTTCCAGGCAGACTTTCAAATCTATGCCAGCTATGAGCCAGATTGTGAGGCAATGAACTGCCATATGTACAGAGATATTTTTCTCTAAAAGCAAAACCTTATGTACACAATTGGAGGCTTACAGAGATAGTCCCCATGCATTTGAAAAGTAAAACTATTATGGCTTCTTTACAAAACTGAGCCATAATACAGTCATGTGTAAGAGGCGTAGATGTTAAAATGGAATTATTATTAACCGTCTCTGTACAATCTCATGCCACTATACAATAAGCTGTGTGTCAGTGGCCATGTTAAAAGTCCAGACAATCTGATTTCATGACTATATGTCTTTCCGTAAAGTCAGAGAAAAGATCTGAAGGGAAACAACAAACTGGCGATTTAGTAGACACATATATACGGGTTATGCTATGCTACAGAACTTATTACCTAGTCTACATATGTCATACAAGGGAATTGAATATCGTGTATTTGACCAATTAACAGACAAGAACATATGATCTGGACACTTTATGCAGCAATAATAATTACAGTAGTTACATAGAGGTAATCTTTATAAAACAGGCTTAAGCAATGTGTCCTGAGCAATTAATAGTGCATGAGCCTATGGTGTATACAGTACTTTACAGGCAGGGACCACTTACATGCACAGCACACATACACTGAAAACGTAACTGCTGATTTATATACAAGAATGGGGACATTCAGAAGATGTACAAGAGGGATCCAACATGGTAACAATAGTTCAAGACATGCTTTTATTGTAGAAAACTTGCAGTGACTGACATTTTTTTGCACGGTAGAAAACAATGCAGGGTGAGGAAATACCACAAGACAGGTCATGTATCAGGAAACCATAAACTGTCACATTTGTATTTGTGAAATATATTTTTTTTGGTTTGTTTTTTAATCTGACGAGTTGTACTTTCAAACGGCACCACTTAGTATTTCATAAGATGTAACAGGACGCTGGAAAAAAAATTCTAAATATGATCGAATTACTCTGGGTTTTTATTCCATGTCCAGGAAAAGCACTTTTATTCCTATGAAAAACGGTTCACAAGTGCCCAGCTGGCGAGCTTTCCTCTTTAAAGTGCCCAAGTCCTCCGGCCGCTCTTCCCCACTGCATACTCCTCCCCAGCTGGGCAGACTTTACTTTACCTTCTACATTCTGTGACCAAGACCAATGACTGATGGACCCAGCTTGTGTAAGGTTTCCTCCCCTCTCCCCTGTCATCACGGCGATGCAGGGGAGGAAGCCTTCAGAGGTTAGGGGGAGGAGCAGACAGTGGGGAAGGACCTCAGGCTTGGGCACTGTGAAAAGGAAAGTCCGCCTAGCTGGGCACTTGGGAGCCATTTTTTATAGGAATAAAAACACCCAAAAGACAAAGTTACGGTTATAATGCTTTTATAATGTTCTGATGGCCATTGCTGGTTGTTATATTAGTGAAAGTTAAGTGAGACTCCCTTTAATGCCCCAAAATAAACACAAGCTGGATCCATCAGTCAATGGTCTTGGTCACAGAATGTGGAAGGTAAAGTAGAGCAGTGTTTCCCAACCAGTGTGCCTCCAGCTGTTACAAAACTACAACTCCCAGCATGCCCGCACAGCCAAATGCTGTCCGGGCATGCTGGGAGTTGTAGTTTTGCAACAGCTGGAGGCACACTGGTTGGGAAACACTGAAGTAGAGGATATAATAGTCATAAAGCAAGCATTGGAGGCGTTTTATTTCCATGTAGGATGGCTATATAAATTTCCCCAGAGTACAAGAACCTTGTAGCTGAGAAGCCATGTATAAATATAAATGATTACCATGTACACTCACCGTCACAATCGAAGAGAGCAAAGACTACATCACAAACATGGTCTGAGAGTTCCACTTTCGCCACCGTCCTGGCAACTTGCTGCATAGTAACTAGAGAAAGAACAACAAGGGACCAGAGTCATAAAGGAATGCCGTTAAAATGCAAATCTTGGGGGCATCTATTACTTATTAACACCATGAATACAGACAGTTCACAGCTGGCTCTGATTTACTTTATTTCTTTTTAGTTTTAATGAGTGTAGTATATAGGAGGAAACTAGTTTTACTCATGACTATTTAGGTTATAACTTAACTTCTGAAACATTGGAAAATACAAGCCTTTAAAAACCACAATAAAGACCCAGAACCTTTACACAGAATCATTAAGGACCTAATAGCTACCCATAAAGAATCTCGCCACATCTGTGACAACTTATAGAATTCAATATTGGAGTTTAAATAAAACAATTTTCTCCATTTAGTTTGAATATTTTATTAGTTTTTTCCTTTGCTGCAGCTTCACAGATTCTACATAATTATGGTACCTTTTTTTTGTCATTTTTACTTCCTATAAAGTAAATGAGAGCAGTAGTAAACCTCCAGAGCGTTTCATGTATACAGTTTAGGCACATAAACAACATGCTGCAGTATGGTGCGTCTGGGAGATACTGCATTCCCCCATAGAAAACGTGCACAGTTTGGCAAGTTCTAATTCTTTATCTCACAGGCTCAATATGTACACACGCGGACAAAATTGTTGGTGCCCTACCGTCAGAAAGAAAAACCCACAATGGTCACTGAAATAACTTGAAACTGACAAAAATAATAAATAAAAATGTACTCAAAATCAGCTAATGAAAATCAGACATTGCTTTTGAATTGTGGTTCAACAGAATACATTTATAAAACAAACTAATAAAACTGGTCCTAGAGAAAAATCATAGTCCCCCTAGAAAAGATTGAAAATAATTTCACCATAGGGTCATACTAAGGTGTGTCCTGTAATTAGCATCACAAATGTCTTCAAACTTGTAATCAGTCTGCCTATTTACAGGGTAAAAAATAGTCACTGTGCTTTTTGGTGTCATGGTGCTTACCACACTGATCATGGACCAAAGAAAGCTATGGAGAGAGTTCTCTCAGGAGATTAGACAGACAATTATAGACAAACATGCTAAAGGATAGAGGGTCTGACACCCGACACCCCTGCCGATCAGCTGTATGAGGAGACAGTATGCGCAGTGCATACGTCCCATCTCCCTTCTCATCCGCTGCTGCTGTCTATGGTCTTTGCTATAGACAGCAGCAGCGGACAGGAAGAGAGAAGGGCAATGGAACATGCACACTGCGCGCGCCGTCTCCTCATAAAGCTGATCGGCGGGGATGCTGGGTGTTGGACCCCCGCCGATCTGATATTGATGACCTATCCGGAGGGTAGGTCATCAATAATAAAAGCCAGGACAACGTCTTGCTGATCCGCCAGAGAACACTGCCTGACTGTTTTGTGCTTGGTGGGGAATTGCTTGACACAGAAAGATGAAATACACAGACAAAATGAACCAAAGCCCAGTGCGTAATTTTGTGTGGTATGCAGTGTATAGCCCAGGTATTTAAAATACATTTTTCCATTAAATGAACAGAGCAACTTTAGAGAGGCACCTTAATACTTAGAGATGAGCATTTTCCTGCCATCACTGCAGACAGTATACAGTTGAAGACATCATATTGATTTCCTACTTCTTTTACAACACATACATTTTAGAATAATGCAATTTCCTTGAGTGCTGTAATTGCTCAGCATGAGCTACTGCTTTTGATGACAACCCAGGTCCCATTGTGCAGTTTCCGCTTGCCCATCTCATTTCACACATCAGCTAGACTGAAATAAGTATGTAGCATAACCCAGACGTTTCCAGGACAAGGAGTTTAGATTAATTAAGAGTAAGGATCAATTCCTTGACACTTTCCTGACGTGTTCATCCCTGTGGATGCTGGAGGCAAATAAAATTCTTCTAGTCTTCGCTACTGGGAGGCAAATGACAGTAGTAACTTAATTAATTTATCCAACTTTCTGGAATAAAATCACAATAAGAAAACAGTCCACCAACAAAGTGAGAAAGCTAGAAACTAAATACGTAGTGTGGGGTTTGGCTCTGGTAGACAGGCTAGCGGACGTAGTATTAAGGCAATCACAAACTCTTTAACTTAAACAGTTTGGTGTTTATTCACACATAAGGAAAAAACAAAATGACCGTTCACAGTCTTGGTGTTTGTCACCAGAACATAATCTTCACCTGGTTAGCAGTTTTCCACCCGCAGACCACAGCAGGCTTTAGGGGCCTGTATCCCGGCATGCGGCTCTCAGCCCTTTACCACGGCACATATCCACAGGTCCCATAACGCAGAGACTCCCCAGCTTCTCAGTCAGATGAAGGCTAAACCACACCCAGCTGAGACTGCTGGCTGGGTTTTATATAGGCCAAAAAAGACCCGGCCTGGAGCGTGGGAAGAAGCCACCCACCCAGCACTTTGGCTACTCCAAGTAAGAGCCGGCCCTGATCAGCTTTACAGCCATACTAACACCAAACAGTGTCAGTCTGCACTAGCTGCCGCGGACACTTAAAGCTACCGACTCTTACCTCACTGAGGCCAGGAATCTCTGTGACACATACCTTCCATCAATGACGGCCCCTTGCGCCTTCCTACATACCTCGCCCCTTTGTTCAACTCTGAGGGGTTGAACACCCGCCAGCCTGTGTACCCGGGACAGGGCATCTGCGTTTCCCTGCACCTGCCTGCCCTATGTTCCACAGAAAATTTTAAGTTTGGTAACGACAAGAACCACCTGGTGACCTGAGAATTCCTCTCTTTGGCCTGGTTCATCCACTTGAGAGGGGAGTGGTCGGTCACCAGACAGAACTTTCTCCCTAACAGGTAATGGCAAAGAGACTCGAGTGCCCATTTGATGGCCAGGCACTCTCTCTCCACTATACTGTACCTAGTCTCGGCTGGGGTAAGCTTTTGGCTCAGGAAAACAGGATGTTCCTCCCCATTGATGTCCTGAGAGAGTACAGCTCCGAGGCCTACTTCAGAGACATCGGTCTGTACCACACACTCCCTCTTGAAGTCAGGCGTCACCAATACTGGGGACCCACACAGGGCAGACTCCAAAGCAGAGAAAGTCTTTCCCGCCTGCTCATTCCACTGAACCGTCACTGACTTGCGTCCCTTCAAAAGGCCTGTCAATGGTGCGGCGACTGTAGCAAAATTGGGGACAAACCTTTATATAGTACCCCACCATACCCAGGAACGACTTTACTTGCCAAGTAGTGACAGATCGGGGCCAATTCCTAATTGCCTCAATTTTGTTCACCTGAGGTTTGATAATTCCGCACCCAGTTACATACCCCAGGTACTTGGTCTCTTCTAACCTTATCGCTCACTTTTTTGGGTTAGCGGTTGAGCCAGCCTTCCTGAGGGAGTCCACTACAGCCTGTACTTTAGGTAGGTTACTCTCCCAGTCGGTGCTGTGGATAACAATATCGTCCAGGTACACCGAAGCCTACCAACGATGTGTATGGAGTACAATGTCCATTAGCCTTTGAAACGTGGCGGGAGCGCCATGTAGACCAAAGAGTAATACCTTGTACTGATACAGCCCCTCTGGCGTGATAAAAGCTGTTTTTTCCTTGGCAAGCCTCCATCAAGGGTACCTGCCAGTACCCTTTGGTGAGGTCCAACACAGAAAAATACCGGGCTTGGTCCCAACTTCTTAAAAAGCTCATCTACTCGGGGCATGGGATATGCATCAAACTTGGACACCTTATTTAGTTTGCGGAAGTTGTTACAGAACCGCAATGTCCCGTCCGGCTTGGGTATTAACACCATCGGACTGGAACATTCACTTTTTGACTCCTCGATGACACCCAGCTGGAGCATTAGCTGCACTTCTTCGCGATGGCTTGTCGCTAGCCTCGGGTACCCGGTATGGTTTTAACCGGACTTTTGCCTGATGCTCAGTGATAATGTCATGTTGGACTATGGAAGTGCGTCCAGGGAGGTCCTGAGAACACATCCGTGTTCCCACTAATGAACTCCCTAACTTTCTGAGCGTGTTTAGAGGAGAGGCGGTCAGCAATTTTCACTGTGGCAGCCGCTTCCCTTGCTTCAGACAGGCGCCAAAACCGCTTTTCCTAGGAACCCTGGTCGTGGGCTGTTTTCCGTAAAGGTTTCCCTATCTTTCCAGGGTTTGAGCAGATTCACATGGTACACCTGCTCCGGCTTTTGCCTCCCTGGCTAGTGTACCTTGTAATCTACCTCTCCAATTTTTTCAAGCACCTCGTAGGGCCCCTGACCACCTAGCTAGCAACTTACTGTCTACGGTTGGTACCAGAACTAATACACGATCACCCGGGTTAGGCTACTTTCACACTCGCGTTTTGTGCGGATCTGTCAATAACGGATCAGTTTGCATTATTCATAAAAAAAAAGTCTACGTCAAAACGGATCCGTCTTGACTTACATTAAAAGTCAATGGGGACGGATCAGTTTTCAATTGCACCATGTTGTGTCAGTGAAAAACTGATCAGTCCCTATTGACTTACATTGTAAGTCTAGACGGATCCACTAGGCTCCGCATAGTCAGACGGTCACCAAAACGCAAGCTGCGTTTTAGTGACCGTCTAAAAGACGTAACGGACACCAAACGCAGCCAAATTTATGCATTCTGAACGGATCCTTATCCATTCAGAATGCAATGGGTCTTAACTGAACCGTTTTGGGCCACTTGTGAGAGCCCTGAAACTGATCTCACAAGCGGACCCAGAAATGCCAGTGTGAAAGTAGCCTTAAAGGTTCGGACCCGAGCCTGCCGATTATAGATCCTACTCTGGGCTCGTTGCGCTGCCTCCATATGCTCCCTAACCAGAGGTAAAACTGTTTCCATCCGTCCTTGCATCTGGGCGATGTACTCAACAACACTTCTGTGCGGTGTGGGTTGTTGTTCCCACGCCTCTTTGGCCACGTCCAACAGACCGCGAGGGTGTCTGCCGTATAGCAGTTCGAAGGGCGAGAACCCAGTAGAGGACTGGGGCACCTCTCGCACTGTGAACATGAGATAGGTCAGCAGAAGGTCCCAGTCCTTCCTATCCTTAGAGACCACTCTTTTTAGCATATTTTTTTATGTTTGATTAAAACCTCTCTACCAGGCTATCCGTTTGCGGATGATACACGGACGTCCGTAGCCGTTTTATGTGGAGCAACTTAGAGATCCCTCATGACCTCCATTAACTCCTTAACTATGAGTTTGGCTGATGTATGCCGCAGTGGCACTGCCTCCGGGTACCGAGTAGCGTAGTTGAGGACAACCAAGATGTGTTGATGTCCTCTAGCAGACTTCGGTACCGGGCCTACGAGATCCAAAGCGATTCATCGAACGGAACCTCGATAATCGGGAGGGGGTACCAGGGGACTACGGAAATGTGGCTGGGGGCTCGTTATCTGGCAGGTTGGGAAAGACTTACAATATTCTTCTACCTCTCTGAACACACGGGGAAAGTAAAACCTGCTGTAGAATCCGGGTTTTTTGCATTCCCAGATGGCCCCCGAGAACATGCTGGTGGGCTAACTCTAATACGAATTTGCGATAAGCCTGGGGCACCACCAACTGTTCAATGGATTCACCTTGCAGCTGGTTTACTTGATACAACATCTCTTAATGAACCACAAAACGGGGAAACACCGACTCTGCCCCGGTTGCTGTGGTTCCCCATCTATTATCAATACATTTTCACAGGCTCGGGATAGGGTTGGGTCCCGATGTTGTGCAGTACCAAAATCTCCGGAGACATTGAGGTCAGCTAGCTCTGGACCTGGCGGCAAGTCCTCCATGTCTCCCACCATCACACTTAGCGGGGTTGTCTCCCCCTCTTCTACCGAAGTGGCAGTCACCCCTACCGCTGGCCCTTCGTACTCAGGTTCCCAGGGTTCTGGTCTCCCCCCTGAGCTGGGCCACTCTGCTAGGGTCACATATGTCTCATGGGTATCGGTAACTTTTGTGTCCGGCTATAGTGCTGGGAAACCAGGGTAGTCTCTCCCAATTATTAGTTCATACAGTAATTTTGTGGCGACGGCCACCTCATGAGTCCACCTGCCGGACACCGTTGAGATAGAGACCAGGGCGATGGGGTAGTCCTTTAAGTCCCCATAAATGCACACAACGCCGACCCTTTGGCCAGTATACTCAACGGACCCCATCAGGGCAGCTCTTACTAGGGACACCAGGCTCCCTGAATCCAGCAGTACCACTGCCAGAATGTCCCCCACTTCCACCTGGCACAGGTGGCTATTGTCTACAGTCTTAGAGGTACCTGTGGCACACAGCTTCCTGACATACAATGAGTGGCGGTAGCCATAGTTGGGAACCATGGGTTCATCCTGATGGGAACAGTCGGCCCTTATGCGTCCAGGCTCATGACACTGCCAGCAAACCACCGGAGCTGGGTCTGCAGGGGATACTTTTTGGGCGGGTTTGGATGGCACGGGCCGTCGGGTCTAGGGTGGAGATTTCCGGGGTTTGACTGCCCCCCCCCCTTGCAGATTTCTGGTGGCCTCATGGCACTCCACCAGGTCGACTATCTCTCAGGCATTACCAGGAGACACCTGGCCGATCCAGTGCTGGAGAGGGTACAGGAAAAGCCCTCCAAAAAACATCCGCCAACAGACGGTCCAGCATAGCAGTGGGAGTCAATATGTCAGGCTGCAGCCATTTCTGCAACCGGTGTAGCAGGTTATAATATTGTGGTCTGGCGGGTTCAGCTGAGTTAAATTCCCACTTGTGCACCCGCTGAGCCCGGACCAATACAGTCTCGACAGGATCTCACCTTTTACGGTCGGGTAGTCGGCCGCTTGATTGGGGAATTCAAAAAACACCTGCTGGGGTCCAGACGCCAGGAACGGAGCGACGACCTCAGCCCACTGGTCTCGGGGTAACTTCTCCCTCACGGCCACCTTTTCGAACATTGCCAGATAGGTCTCAACGTCATCCGAGGGGGATATCTTAAGGATCGCCACACGGACAGCTTTCCGGGCATAGTGGACGTTCTGGGACACTCCTGCCGCTTGCAACTCCATTACATGTTGTAATAGCAGCTGGTTAGTTTCCTGCTGCTGCTTGTTAGCCTCCCGCTGCTGCAAGCTAGCCCCCACAAAGGCTTTCACGACTGCCTCCATTTTTTCCGGGGACACGGGTCGTAATTTTGCTGGCTTAATATAGGACATGCACTTGTGCCCAGGAAAAACAAAAAAACTTTTCGGTCTTCAGGCCTGCCTGACTGCGTTTGCCCACATCCGACACCAATTCTGGGGTTTTGCTCTGGTAGACAGGCTAGCGGACGTAGTATTGAGGCAATCACAAAGTCTTTAACTCAAAGAGTTCGGTGTTTATTCACACATAAGGAAAAAACAAAAATTACCGTTCACAGTCTTGGCGTTTGTTCACACCATGCAATGTCCATAGAACAAAATCTTCACCTGGTTAGCAGTTTTACACCCGCAATCCACAACAGGCTTTAGGGGCCTGTTTCCCGGCATGCGGCTCTCAGCCCTTTAGCACGGGAAAACAGACAGTGGTAACACATTCATCACTTTTTAACATTTTCGGAAGTTTAGCGGACAGAATTTGCAAAGGACTAATGCCATCATATCAGGAACTCTTTAAATACTGTATACTGTAAATACCGTAACACTGTAAACACCCAAGCAAGCGTCATTGACTTACTAGCAGTCCTCTAGTCACTACTTACCCTGTCTTCTTGCATTTGGAGATATAACACATTTAAAATACCTTTCAAGATCTCTTAACTACTAAAGTTGGGAATAAATGGTACAAATGGAGATATGCAGTGCCTTTGATGGCTCTAATGCGAAACTTGCTTAATGCTTATTTATGATGTACATTCCTCTTGGTAGTTAGTTATCTTTTTGTTTCTATTATAAATTATGTATTGGGCAAGTGCATGGTCTGAAAAGTTCTATGTACTCATCGAGAGATGTTAATTTCCAAGCTTATTAATAGTTACATATGTACATAAACTTGTCTTCCCAACATGTAGCCATTGCAAAAATTAAAAGTACAGACATGAATCAAGGCCTCCTGATAGTTATATCCACCCTCGCAATCATTTTATTCTTCCACCAATAATCTAAAAAGAAGCCTTGAAAATGCCTATAGTTTTGGGTCCCATGAGTTTACAGGTACAATGCAGACTTAAGTGCCTCTATCCTAGCGGACTACAAATCAGTCCGGATTAGTCTGGATAACCGTTAATGCTTCCATTTGACTACTAAACATAGCTTGTGGCAGTTGCAGTCATTTTCTCGAAAAATATGCTGCATGTGAATTCATCCTAAACATTCTATGAATATACAGAAAGGGCAAAAATTGAAGGCTGGAATGATGGAACGATTTGACAAGTTATCAAAATGGCATCCCCCTCTACAGTGGCTTCTTAGATCATTTTTGATAATACAGATTAAAGCCTCATGCACACGACCATATTTTTCCTCTATGTGCTAGCACCCTGACCGATTAATTTCTATAGGGCCACGCACACATCTGTATATTTTGAGGATCCAGTCCGCATATGATAGATTATGTCCTATCCTGGTCCGTATTGTGGATGAGAATAGCAGATTCTACTGATGGGAGTGAGAGAAAGGCAGCATACACATGGAAGGTATCTTTTTATTTTGTGGATCAGAGGTTTGCAGACCGAAATATAGATACGGTTATGTGCGTGAAGCCTAAGAGACCGAGGTAGATGTCAACCCCTCTTAAGGTAAGTTAAAGGGGTATTCCCATCTAAGACAATGGGGGCATATGGGTAGGTTTTCTGGGGTCCGGCCACCACCAAGCGTTCTCCCCATAGTAGTGAATGGGAACGCACAGAGCTTGCGCGGCCACCACTCCCATATCTTTCTATGGAGTCGTCGGAAATGGCCGAGCCAGTGCTTGTCTGTTTTCGGCAGCCCTATGGAAATTAATGGAGGGCAGCTGTGCACGCGCAGTGCGCTCTCCTCAACTTTTGGGGCTCCGTTCTCAGTATAGGTTCCAGAGGTGGGACCCACACCTATCAGACAAGGGGCATATCCTAGCGATATGCCCCATTGTCTGAGATGAGAATAACCCTTTAAGGTATAGGTGTGACCTTACAAGAAACCTATCCACGTATGCCCACACAAACAGGGGTTCTGGCGCCTTCATAAACCTATCCATGTATGAATGCAATAAATAATAATAGCGCTGACCTGTAATTCAATACTGAATGAGCTAAAGGCCTTGAGCTTTAATTAAAAGTTGCAGATGCGTGAATCTGAAGGACATTTCGTTAAAAAGATCTGAGCAGCGGCAAGGATATTGCTGAGCGCTGGTAGATTAGCATCCCCTGCCTTGCCAGCTTGTTTCACCCCAGACAGGTGCAAACAGGAGCCAACAGACCGCACTGACCTGCATGACATTTCAATAAGAAATGGCACTGACAGCCTCTTCACAACCTGCTGCCCAATCTTTATTTAGAGAGGCCCATACAAATGTGTTTGGAATACACTGCGGATCATAGCTGGCTGCCAGCTTCAGTCTAGAGTGAATATGCCAAAGAGAATAATGTGCCTCTGGCACTGCTGTCACTGCCTGTAATCATCTTTTCCTTTATGGTTTGCAATACAGAATGCATGCCTACTGTCTAAATTGCAGATAAAACCTATAAAACAGATAAAAATATTGATTCAAACGTACAAGTTTCCAAAAAGGAATTAAGTTGTCCGACTGTCGGGCAGAATATTGGGGATGAACGATCCTACGAACGCTCGTTCCGGATAATCTGCCTGTCTAAAAAGTGTCGCAGATTACCTGATGAACAAGCGAAAACCTTGGTGAAACATTCGTTCATATGGGCCCCTAAATTGAGGATTCTGGGCAGTAGATCATGCTTCCTTCCTGGCAATTGTCTCCTCAATGGCTGCATGTAAATGCAGCATTAGTGTATCAACACTGCATCGTACTATGATGCATGTTCAGATCTGCTCCGTTCAGGGCCACCATAGTAGATTCTCCTCCCCCCAAAAAAAATCTGGGTAAAAGAAAACTGTCCTGAAAGCAAGACTTTTTTCCACTAAAAAGCAGAAACTTGAACAAACCCCATTATAGTCTGAAAGCAGACACCCGAACAGAAACCAAACGTCCCGTTTCAGTCAATGGGGCTTGTTCGGTTTCAGTTATGTGCAGAATCCGTTACTTCCATTATTCTGCTCCTCTAATAGGGAGAAGTCCTGCAGTAATTAGCTCCGTCCTCTTCACAATGGACAGAGCTGTGTAACAGTGATGGCCAGTTCGCATGCGAACATATGCGGGCTGCCATCTTTTTTCACAAGTCCGGCGAGGCACAGGTAAGCCCTTACCTGTGCCTGTACGCGAGCTGGTCTGAAAACAAGTGCGGTCAGGGGAGCAGGCAGTTCCGAGAACAGCCACCGGGGGTCTTCATTGGGCTGTTCTCAGAACTGCCTGCTCCCAGTGACCGCATTTGTTTTCAGACAGGCTCGCGGCACAGGAGTTTTTTTCGGCTCTTTTTTAGCATTTTTAGCATTCCAAATTTTTTTACTTTTCTTAGATATTATATCATATTCAATTTTGTCTATATTTTTACAAATTCTTTCTTGCCATAATTTGTATTCATCATTTTTTGGTAGATTTGTCATAGATATCTTTAATTCCTCAATCTGGACTGTTAGTTCCTCCAAAATTTGTGATCTCCTCTTTATAACCATTTCCATTAATGCAATGGACTGTGTGTATAGGAAATCCTCCCATTCTTTTTCAAACTCAATGTTATACAAATCATATGCTGGGGTTTTGGATAACAACAGTCCAGTTGGTATTATTCCTTGTATGATATACTGTCTAAGAGCTCTAATTTCCCATCGCTGTCTTAATTGTTTTTGTAATAAAATTTCTAATTCTCTAAATATATCTGCTGTAGATTTTTCATTAGGTGAACCTATGTGTCCGTTATCATTTTTTTCAAACGTGAAAGCCTCCACCTTCAATCGTTTGTTTTCCATGTGGCTCCAAATATCCATTCTTTGAAAAACAGGGAGCTCACTCTCAATGGGTGATAGTAAATAGTAAAAATATAAATATTCAGAGAGGGCTCACCTGTATAATCAAGAGTGGAAGTGGGTGCACCTACCAGGAGGATTCACCCAATCCTCTAAGGTAATAATGGCAGGATCAAAGGGAAGAATGGTAGGGCACACCAATATTCGGAACTACAAGGATAGTTAATATATCAATATTTTATTATTAAGTGACATACACTGTTGAATAAACACACAAAAGAATTATTTAAAAAATAGTAAAACCGTTAAATACAATAAAACAATAAAACACAATATGTATACGAATCAATAATCTTATATATATAGATATTCGCAATGGATTTGCTAATATTTGCCCTAAAGTTGATTGAATGATGGTTGGTATCCTTCCAGGTGGGTTATTTAACCCAATCAGTGCCCCAATAGATGGAGTGGGGAATAAATCCGCTGTTTAAATAAAGTCTTTTTGTTTAGTCACTTGTAACAAATGTTGCGGCTCAATAGTCGCTGCGCATATGTGAGCGCTACACTGTTGCTGCCTGTTAGTAAAGAGAGCCGAAGCTGTTGTACTCACAGTTTGTAGTGAAATAATGTCGGCTTGCTGCGTCACAGGTGGCGTCCCACGTGTGGTAAGCAGTAATGATACAGGTTACAGCAAACAAAGATGATGCGGCTTCGGGATCTTCAGTGTTCTTATATGGCCGTACTGTGTTGGAGATCAGTCGATAAGCATTTAAGCAAATATTTTGCAAGAGTGGATTTAAACACAGAATCGACTCTCCCAATACGCCAATTTCCAGCTTATCTTTACTTTTTTACGATAGAGGAAATCACCGATCCCTTGCGTCTTTACTTTCCTTTAGCGCTTTCAGTCCTCCGGTATTATATTCTGTTCCATAGGATAGTTACCAAACGCGTTTCGGAGTTAACTACGACTCCTTCAGTGGCTAACCTATCCATGGAAATGACTAGCTTTTATACACCTAAAGCAGATGCGGATTAAATTAATTGACTTTAAATCGGAAGTGACGTACATTCTTTCTCAAGTCAGAAGGGCAAATATATCGTTTACACACTTCAGTATAAAACCAATAAAAATAGATCAAATATATGTGTGTGTATCGCTATATATGTATATCACTATCAAACTACAAGTTATAGTAGTATATATTTAAAACATTCGCATATGCTTATATATATATATATATATATATATACGCCGCAACATAGAATATACTCTACTTAGTTGTTCTACATCAGCCAATCTGTTTTGTATTATTCATTTCGTACTGTTCGTTTATACTAATGGGAATAAATACACAATTAAAAGACATTAGACATTACTAAATACCACGCAATATTTATGCGGTTAATGTTATAATTTTTTATATGTTGCGGTTTCATTGCGTTTTTATTTTAATTCAATATAATTTCGGTATTGATCCGAGGCTGGGAACAGACCTGGTGCTCTGGAAGAGGTACATCGACGATGTCCTCTTCATATGGAAAAATGACCAGGAATCACTTGATAGATTTTTAGAAGATATAAACAAAAATGATTATAATCTACGGTTTGCAGGGAAAACCAGTCAAAAAATGGTGGAATTCCTAGATCTAGAAATTAAAATAGAAGAATCCAAAGTAATCTGCAATACATTTCGGAAGCCAACATCAAAAAATAGCTATATCCTGTATAATAGCTGTCATCTGCCACAATGGCTCCTAAATATACCGACAGGACAATTTAGAAGAATTAGGAGAAACTGTTCAAAATTGGAGGCCTTTGAAAAAGAAGCTGAAATTATGAAAAACCAATTTTTGGAGAAACAATACCCCACAGAAATTTTGGAAACAGCACTAAATAAGGTTAGACAATTAGATCGGCAGTCCTTCTTGGATACAAAAATAAGGGAACAGAAAGATGAAAATATAAGAATAATTGTCCCATTTAACACTCAACATAAAAAAGTAAAATATATATTAAATAAACACTGGCATTTTTTAAATAAAGACAAAATAATAGGCCAATTAATTCCAGAATTTCCACAAGTTATCTTTACTAAGGCTCCAAATTTAGCACTTATGGTAGCGCCCACTATCCCAAAAACCAACAAAAATAAAGCAGATCCGTCCATACAAAAATGGACGAATACTACAGGTTTTTTTCGATGTGGAAAGTGTATGGGGTGTAAAAATACTATGTTCCCTAAAAAAACAGTGGTAGTAAAATCTACAACAAATAATCACCAACATACAATTAAAGATTTCCTTACATGCAATACCAATAGTGTTATTTATGTTATACAATGCCCTTGTAAGAGACAATATGTGGGAAGAACAAATAGCAGAACATATTTCTAACATTAAAAAAGGTTATGTAAAACATACTTTGTCAAACCATTTTAAACTTAAACATAACCAAGACCCTAGGGGACTTGTTTTTTCGGCTCTTGAAAAAGTAGAAGCAGACTGGAGGGGTGGAGACCATATTAAAAAAATGTCAAGGATTGAATCACGATTCATCTTTGACTTTAATACATTATTACCGGCAGGATTAAACGCTGAAATTGAAATATATGGATTCTTATAGCCATATTTCAAGGAGGGGGGGTCCTTGACCGGGGAGAGACCCGTGAGTATTTGGATTTCCGGGTCTTCCCCCGGTGATGGACTCCCTCCTCATTGTCCTCAAAGGCTGAAGCTCCTCCTCGTCTAAATAAATAAATCCAACCCAAAATAAATTAGAATTAATACTAAATAAATGGAATATCTATCTGTCTTTTTATCCATGGTGATATATACAGTTATTTTTTATATATATGAGTTTATATGTATTTTTACGCATTTTTATTAACATAGTCATTATTTTATACATTTTTAACACAATATATTGGTTTTATTACACATTGAAATGTCAATATAAGCTTGGGAAAGTTTGATACCGAAATTATATTGAATTAAAATAAAAACGCAATGAAACCGCAACATATAAAAAATTATAACATTAACCGCATAAATATTGCGTGGTATTTAGTAATGTCTAATGTCTTTTAATTGTGTATTTATTCCCATTAGTATAAACGAACAGTACGAAATGAATAATACAAAACAGATTGGCTGATGTAGAACAACTAAGTAGAGTATATTCTATGTTGCGGCGTATATATATATATATATAAGCATATGCGAATGTTTTAAATATATACTACTATAACTTGTAGTTTGATATTGATATACATATATAGCGATACACACACATTATATATTTAATCTATTTTTATTGGTTTTATACTGAAGTGTGTAAACGATATATTTGCCCTTCTGACTTGAGAAAGAATGTACGTCACTTCCGATTTAAAGTCAATTAATTTAATCCGCATCTGCTTTAGGTGTATAAAAGCTAGTCATTTCCATGGATAGGTTAGCCACTGAAGAAGGAGTCGTAGTTAACTCCGAAACGCGTTTGGTAACTATCCTATGGAACAGAATATAATACCGGAGGACTGAAAGCGCTAAAGGAAAGTAAAGACACAAGGGATCGGTGATTTCCTCTATCGTAAAAAAGTAAAGATAAGCTGGAAATTGGCGTATTGGGAGAGTCGATTCTGTGTTTAAATCCACTCTTGCAAAATATTTGCTTAAATGCTTATCGACTGATCTCCAACACAGTACGGCCATATAAGAACACTGAAGATCCCGAAGCCGCATCATCTTTGTTTGCTGTAACCTGTATCATTACTGCTTACCACACGTGGGACGCCACCTGTGACGCAGCAAGCCGACATTATTTCACTACAAACTGTGAGTACAACAGCTTCGGCTCTCTTTATTAACAGGCAGCAACAGTGTAGCTCTCACATATGCGCAGCGACTATTGAGTCGCAACATTTGTTACAAGTGACTAAATAAAAAAAGACTTTATTCAAACAGCGTATTTATTCCCCACTCCATCTATTGGGGCACTGATTGGGTTAAATAACCCACCTGGAAGGATACCAACCACCATTTAATTAACTTTACGGCAAATATCAGCAAATCTATTGCGAATATCTATATATATATATATTAGATCATTGATTTGTATACATATTGTGTTTTATTGTTTTATTGTATTTAACGGTTTTACTATTTTTTAAAAATAATTTTTATGTGTGTTTATTCAACAGTGTATGTCACTTAATAATAAAATATTGATATAGTAACTATCCTTGTAGTTCCGAATATTGGTGTGCCCTACCATTCTTCCCTTTGATCCGATCAGATATTATTAGCCTATCCTGAAAATAGTCTATTGATATAAAAGTAGTGGACGATCCCTTTAAGCTATACATAACGCATTCCAAGCAGCCCAACATGACTGGTCTGTGAAAGATGCTGTCGTTTTGAATGACAGTGTCATAAGCTAAAATGATGACCTGACAACCAATCTCTCCTGTAATCTGTGACCTAGTGTGGCCTTCCCTTGATGGTATACAAGCTTGCAATACAGCATAAATAAATTTTCAACTACAGCAGCCAGCAACACATGCCAGCGCACGTAGTCCTGACAAAATAGTCTAAATTGACCTTTTTATGCATCCAAAACCTCTAGTGCGTGAACAGCTTTCAGGAGTCCTCTGCAATTACACAGGGTGTTTGCTTCTATGGCTGAGCAATTTATTTGTGAACTTCTAGCAGGAATAATACAGGAATAGCACAATGCAAGAGTCATAAGAATAGAAAAAAACCTTAATGCATACCTATATTTGTAATTTTTTTATAAACGCAAAATGAAAAAAAAAAAATTTGGGCATGTTTGTATATTTTACCCACACAAAATCTGCTATACTATTGCAAAAAAAAAAATCTGGTTTACTTTTTAATTAAAAAAGTGAATGAACCCCTTCCTGCCACAGTCTGCAGGCTTACAATAACCATTTTACAGCCAGCAGGGGGCACTCTCACATCAAAAAGAGAGCTCCCCCTGCCAGCTTTTACACTTTACACTGTAATGGATCATTGTAGCACCCTGTTACAATGAAGAAGCGCAGACAGACCCCTTTTGCTGGTCTCCAGGATACTTACAGTGACCGCAGATGTCTAATGACAGTGCAGTCACAGACCTGAATGACACAGGGTGCTGGTAAATCACAATGTAAGCCAATGTTTTTATATGTTTTGCAGATAAGAGCTTACCACCACAATGTATATAATTGCTATGGAGATGAGCAGAAAGTTAAAAAAAACACTGCACGATGTAGAATAGCTGAGCTGTGTTCAATGCATTCTAAGAAACTATTCTAAGGGCATTTTCATTTATTAGCTTGTCCAGATGCCACAAGGATAATCTAATATAAAAGTTGCAGACCAGATGCAGTACCATTTATGAGTGAAGCCAATAATAATAATACAGTAATTGGATAACATGCTGATGACACTCTTCCAGATTTGGTAAGTGTTGTAGCATACATTTTGTGTGTACGCTTTCTGTTTTGTAAAGTCTGCACATTTTTATCTACTTGAGTGGATTACAGTTCATTGACAAGACAAGGTTGAATGGGAATGAAAATGGAACGAGAACTAAAAGGTGTCCATACCCATTAGTCTAAAGTTGATCAAAACTGACAATTTAACGGGTAACAGTCATATTTTTTTTTTTATATAATTGGATAGGTCTGACTAAGTTTACCTTAGTTCTCTAGTTTTGTATAGGTATTGAATTACCTAGTAATTGCAGCATGTTCTTTGTTCCCCCAGGCATTTCAGTGGTGCAGCAAAAACAGCGTTAGGGTACTTTCACACTAGCGTTTTTCTTATCTGGCACTGAGTTCCGTCATAGGGGCTCAATCAGTTTCATCCCTATGCATTCTGAATGGAGAGAAATCCATTCAGGATGCTTCAAAATGTCTTTAGTTCAGTCACTGAACAGCGTTTTGGACGGAGGAAATACCTCAGCATGCTGCGGTATTATCTCTGTCCAAAATTCCGGATCAGGACTTTTGTCTCTGCTCCAAAATCATCTTCTGAGCGGAAACCTAACGGACCCCATTATAGTCTATGGGGTCCGTAGGCTCCGTTCGGCTCAGTTATGTGCCAAATCCGTCCTTTCCGTTCTCTTGCTCCTATAACGGAGCAGGAGAATGGAAAGGCTGAACGCTGATGTGAACTCAGCCTAATGCTTTCTGAATGGAAAAGGATCCGCTCAGAATGCATCAGTTTCCTTCCGATCAGTCTCCATTCCGGATCCGTCCTAGCACACAATGTAAGTCAATAGGGACGGATACGTTTTCTCTGACACAATCTGGCACAATAGAAAACGGATCCGTCTCCCATTGAAATAGTACCAATCAAACCATCACCTCATCCCGCAAAAAAAGCCCCTACATAAAACAATTGGTCAAAAAAAATAATAATATGGCTCTCCGAATATGAAGACACCAAAACATAATTTTTTTCTTCAAAAATGCTTTTATTGTGTTAAAAGTGATTTTTTTTTTAAAAAAGTAGACATATTAGGTATCGCCGTGTCCGTAACAACCAGATCAATTAATATATCACATGACCTAACCCCTCAGGTGAACACAAAATAAATTAAAAACTGTGTCAAAAAAGCCATTTTATGTCACCGTACATCACAAAAAGTGTAATACCAAGCGATCTAAAAAGTCACACACCCCAAAATAGTACCCATTAAACCATCATCTCATCCCACAAAAAATGAGCCCCCTACATAAGACAGTCGCCCAAAAATATGGCGATCATATATCTGCTCAGAGTAATCCAAATATTTCACCTGGTTAGGAAGTTTAAAGCAAAACTTCTTGTTTTCATCGGCTTGTTGTCTTCTAATTAATCCAAGCATGCTTTGCTCTGTAATGTTTCTCAGGGCTTGTAACATCTGCCACACTGTTCTTCTATGCAGTAGTCATGCCTCCTACATATCCCCTCTCCATGTTAGCAAGGCGGAGCAAGCCCTGGGAAACATGAAAGAGCAAAGCATGCTGGGGTTGGGTGAAAAAACAAAACAGGAAGCCGGTGAAAATAAAGTGCTGCATGTAAACATCCTGCCCAGATGCACTTATGCAGAAAAAAGGGTAGAATAGTAATGACATGAAAAACAGGTATATGGGGTAAAAATATGCAGGGTTTAGGGTACTCTGGGAAGTTAAAAAAATATATAATTCTGAAACTGGAGAACCACTTTAAGGACCAGTAAGGGGCTTTCTGGGAGTTAAACATCAATAACCTACACAGAGTTTGTCCTGCGACATCACATCAACTGGTCCCATGGCTTTTTCTGCAGGTCAGTCCGATTTCAGTGAATAGGACTGAGCTGCAATACCAAGCACAGCCACTATATGGTGCTGGGCATTGTATAGTATGAAGAGGCCATCCAAACAGCTGATCGGCAGAGGTGCCAGCAATCAGATGTTGATGATCTAGCAATATTTAAGTCCTGGAAACCCCTTATAAGCTGCAATAATACACTCAACATTACATTGCTTAGGGTTGTGTCTCATGCAACTAACGCAGGGAATTTAATTAGCTTGCCTTTTGTAGCCCAAAACTGCTATGGTGGCAACTAATGTACACTTTCACAGATACATTAAGCAGAAGGGAGGGAAAAAAGTGTTGGTATAACATGGTTGTGGTGTTCTCCAGCAATGGCCTGTGAGCAGCGGAAAATAATATGATAAGTAAAAATGAACTTTACAGATGTTCGGGAGCCAAAAAAAACATAACTAAAGCTCTTGCTGCGATTTACAAAATGTTTACAAGCAGGTACATAATTCATAAACCGCTATATGCATTTTCTCCCCGTCTAATGGAGCAGCAATACTGCAGTATTTCAGTACTAATGTAAAAATGTCTAGCATTAGCCAACATGAGAGTTCCTCCTTCTCCCTGGAGTGCCGTGGATAAGGATGCTTGCCAGAGTTACTACACTCGGTGCAGGAACCTTATAATTTATGTGATAAGCCTTAGAGGAATTGGGCTCTCCTTGGATGCAGTCCAGGACCAGACAGGCAGCTCTACGAGCAATTGAAAAGTAATTTCTCTGAGTATGTTTACCCAGTAAGACACTGGAGAGAATGGGCCTTGGGGAAAATGATGTATGTAAAAAATGGGTCTTATTGGTTCACTGACCTTTAGTTGAAAGGCAGTTTACAGCAAACATTTAACATGTAGCCAAGGAAACATTTTAAGCCTTTACACATAGAACAGCATGGTACAGACTTGTAACACGGCACCCATGCAATTATATGGACCTATACCATGCCTCTGTGTGCCTCCAATTTCATACAAAAGCACACAGAGGTGACAAAGTACTAACTAGTATACTATAAAACTACTACTGTATTGGCAAGTATTGCTAAGTGTCAAACAAGAGAAACTCTTCCACTAAGGCTACATTCACACGTCAGTATTTTTCTATAATCCGAATTTCGGTCCGTTTTTTGCGGATCCGTTGTTCCTGAAAATGTTTCCGTATGTCATTCGTTTTTTGCGGATCCGCAAAAAACGGAAACATGTATACATTTCAATAATCAAATAAAGTTGTTTGGATTTCTTTGAAAAAAAATTGGAAAAAAAAAATAAAAAAATTTGCTATGTGTTTCCAGGAACAAATTCCGCAAAAACCGGAAGACATACGGAATGACATCCGAATGTCTTCCGTTTTTTGCGGATCCATTGACTTTGTATTGTACCAGGATCCGAATTTTGCGGAAAAGAATAGGACATGTTTTATATTTAAACGGACATGCGGAACGGAACAACGGAAACGGACAGCACACATTGTGCTGTCCGATTTTTTCCAAAACCCATTGAAAATGAATGGGTCCAGATCTGTTCCGCAAAAAACGGAACAGATTAGGAAAGAAAAAACGGACGTGTGAATGGACCCTTACAGATGAGTGACCCTGAGGAACCATTTCAAAATTGTGACTTCAGTAAGACACACAACCTAAGATTTATTAAAGGGGTTATCCGAGTTATATAAATGTATGGTAAGAGGTATTATATTACCACATTAAACTCTTTTCTAAATCACTTACATTATTGATTTGGTGCTGTTTCGCCACTGCCGATTTGGGTCATGTGACCCCCGACGTCATCAACCCTACTTAGGTGCTGACGTCTCGTTTACAAGCTTCTCCCTGCTTGAGGGAGTGGCCAGGATCTGTAAACGAGACGTCAGAGCCTTTGGTGGCCGCCCCTCTCTCGCTCTCCTCACACAGCCTCGGCAATTGTAAGCAGGGTACGTGTCTGGCTCCTTCCCTCACTTCCATGGGCCAGTTTACCCGTTCCCCCTCCCGCGTCTGGGGATCTTTATTAGAGCCCTGGCCCCCTCAACAAGTACACATTACACTCCTAATACCACCCCCCGGAAACAAAAAGTTAATAATTGTCTATCATATAGATATAGCTTTTCTGGGCAGCACCACCAAACCAATGTATAAACGGAGTGCCAGCGGTTGGGGCAGTGATCCTACCACCCATACATCAATAGAAATAAGAGTACTGCGGCACATCCAAAGTGACATGTGCTTTATTCACAAAAATGCGACATTTCGGTTCACTCTATGGAACCTTTTTCAAGCAGTGATTTTTATTTATAGATATAGCTATATCTAAGCTATTGCTATATCTAAGCTATATCAATATATAAGCTTGAACTGTTTCTAAGATATATCTGTATCAAAGTTATATACAGTACAAACCAAAAGTTTGGACACACCTTCTCATTCAAAGAGTTTTCTTTATTTTCAGGACTATGAAAATTGTAGATTCACACTGAAGGCATCAAAACTATGAATTAACACATGTGGAATTATATACATAACAAAAAAGTGTGAAACAACTGAAAATTTGTCATTTTCTAGGTTCTTCAATGTAGCCACCTTTTGCTTTGATTACTGCTTTGCACACTCTTGGCATTCTCTTGATGAGTTTCAAGAGGTAGTCACCTGAAATGGTTTTCACTTCACAGGTGTGCCCTGTCAGGTTTAATAAGTGGGATTTCTTGCCTTATAAATGGGGTTGGGACCATCAGTTGCATTGTGGAGAAGTCAGGTGGATACACAGCTGATAGTCCTACTGAATAGACTGTTAGAATTTGAATTATGGCAAGAAAAAAGCAGCTAAGTAAAGAAAAACAAGTGGCCATCATTACTTTAAGAAATGAAGGTCAGTCAGTCCGAAAAATTGGGAAAACTTTGAAAAAGTGTCCCCAAGTGCAGTCAAAAAAACCATCAAGTGCTACAAAGAAACCAGGAAAGGAAGACCAAGAGTCACTTCTGCTGCGGAGGATAAGTTCATCCAAGTCACCAGCCTCAGAAATCGCAGGTTAACAGCAGCTCAGATTAGAGACCAGGTCAATGCCACACAGAGTTCTAGCAGCAGACATCTCTAGAACAACTGTTAAGAGGAGACTGTGTGAATCAGGCCTTCATGGTAGAAGATCTGCTAGGAAACCACTGCTAAGGACAGGCAACAAGCAGAAGAGACTTGTTTGGGCTAAAGAACACAAGGAATGGACATTAGACCAGTGGAAATCTGTGCTTTGGTCTGATGAGTCCAAATTTGAGATCTTTGGTTCCAACCACCGTGTCTTTGTGCGACGCAGAAAAGGTGAACGGATGGACTCTACATGCCTGGTTCCCACCGTGAAGCAATGGAGGAGGAGGTGTGATGGTGTGGGGGTGCATTTGCTGGTGACACTGTTGGGGATTTATTCAAAATTGAAGGCATACTGAACTAGCATGGCTACCACAGCATCTTGCAAGCGGCATGCTATTCCATCCCGTTTGCGTTTAGTTGGACCATCATTTATTTTTCAACAGGACAATTACCCCAAACACACCTCCAGGCTGTGTAAGGGCTATTTGACCATGAAGGAGAGTGATGGGGTGCTGCGCCAGATGACCTGGCCTCCACAGTCACCTGACCTGAACCCAATCGAGATGGTTTGGGGTGAGCTGGACCGCAGAGTGAAGGCAAAAGGGCCAACAAGTGCTAAGCATCTCTGGGAACTCCTTCAAGACTATTGGAAGACCATTTCAGGTGACTACCTCTTGAAGCTCATCAAGAAATTGCCAAGAGTGTGCAAAGCAGTAATCAAAGCAAAAAGGTGGCTACTTTGAAGAACCTAGAATATGACATATTTTCAGTTGTTTCACACTTTTTTGTTATGTATATAATTCCACATGTGTTAATTCATAGT
Organism: Bufo gargarizans; assembly: GCF_014858855.1. Taxonomy (NCBI): domain Eukaryota; kingdom Metazoa; phylum Chordata; class Amphibia; order Anura; family Bufonidae; genus Bufo; species Bufo gargarizans. The sequence goes on along the minus strand of NC_058085.1, from coordinate 147,453,794 downwards.
TTTGATGCCTTCAGTGTGAATCTACAATTTTCATAGTCATGAAAATAAAGAAAACTCTTTGAATGAGAAGGGTGTCCAAACTTTTGGTCTGTACTGTATATAACTAGCAGAACTTATCTGCAATGTGACAGGAAGATCTGTCTGTGTGAGCTAGGAGATGATCATGTGACAGTTTTTTTAATGTAAAGTTAGGATGTGCAGAGGAGGGTGAGGGGAAGGTCAGATTGTTCACGCCCACAAATATTCATGAGGGAGAACTCAGGCATTGTTGTTATACGCCCCCTCTGCATGTACTTCACCATGTAAACACAGCAATAACAGAACAATGAAAAGGTGTAAGTATGGGATTTCTCTTAAGAAATCAAGCTTAACTAATGTATATGTGTGTCCTGATGAGTTTTAGGAGGTTTAAATTGTATTCCCCATAACTTGGATAACCCCTTTAACCACTTAAGGACCACAGGTTTATACCCCCCTAGTGACCAGGCCCTTTTTTACAAATCGGCACTCCACAACTTTAGCGGTTTATTGCTCGGTCATGCAACTTACCACCCAAATGAATTTTACCTCCTTTTCTTCTCACTAATAGAGCTTTCATTTGGTGGTATTTCATTGCCGCTGACATTTTTACTTTTTTTGTTATTAATCGAAATTTAACGATTTTTTTGCAAAAAAATGACATTTTTCACTTTCAGCTGTAAAATTTTGCAAAAAAAACGACATCCATATATACATTTTTCGCCAAATTTATTGTTCTACATGTCTTTGATAAAAAAAAAATGTTTGGGCAAAAAAAAAAATGGTTTGGGTAAAAGTTATAGCATTTACAAACTATGGTACAAAAATTTGAATTTCCGCTTTTTGAAGCAGCTCTGACTTTCTGAGCACTTGTCATGTTTTCTGAGGTTCTACAATGCCCAAACAGTAGAAAAACCCCACAAATGACCCCATTTCGGAAAGTAGACACCCTAAGGTATTCACTGATGGGCATAGTGAGTTCATAGAACTTTTTATTTTTTGTCACAAGTTAGCGGAAAATGATGATGATTTTATTTTTTTTATTTTTTCTTACAAAGTCTCATATTCCACTAACTTGCGACAAAAAATAACAAATTCTAAAAACTTGCCATGCCCCTCACGGAATACCTTGGGGTGTCTTCTTTCCAAAATGGGGTCACTTGTGGGGTAGTTATACTGCCCTGGCAATTTAGGGGCCCAAATGTGTGAGAAGCACTTTGCAATCAAAATGTGTAAAAAATGACCGGTGAAATCCAAAAGGTGCACTTTGGAATATGTGCCCCTTTGCCCACCTTGGCAGCAAAAAAGTGTGACACATCTGGTATCGCCGTACTCAGGAGAAGTTGGGGAATGTGTTTTGGGGTGTCATTTTACATATACCCATGCTGGGTGAGAAAAATATCTTGGTCAAATGCCAACTTTGTATAAAAAAATGGGAAAAGTTGTCTTTTGCCAAGATATTTCTCTCACCCAGCATGGGTATATGTAAAATGACACCCCAAAACACATTCCCCAACTTCTCCTGAGTACAGCGATACCAGATGTGTCACACTTTTTTGCTGCCAAGGTGGGCAAAGGGGCACATATTCCAAAGGGCACCTTTCAGATTTTGCAGGCCATTTTTTACACATTTTGATTGCAAGGTACTTCTCACACATTTGGGCCCCTAAATTGCCAGGGCAGTATAACTACGCCACAAGTGACCCCATTTTGGAAAGAAGACACCCCAAGGTATTCCGTGAGGGGCATGGCGAGTTCCTAGAATTTTTTATTTTTTGTCACAAGTTAGCGGAAAATGATGATTTTTTTTTTTTCTCTTTTTTCCTTACAAAGTCTCATATTCCACTAACTTGCGACAAAAAATAAAAAATTCTAGGAACTCGCCGTGCCCCTCACGGAATACCTTGGGGTGTCTTCTTTCCAAAATGGGGTCACTTGTGGCGTAGTTATACTGCCCTGGCAATTTAGGGGCCCAAATGTGTGAGAAGTACTTTGCAATCAAAATCTGTAAAAAAATGACCGGTGAAATCCGAAAGGTGCACTTTGGAATATGTGCCCCTTTGCCCACCTTGGCATCAAAAAAGTGTCACACATCTGGTATCGCCGTACTCAGGAGAAGTTGGGGAATGTGTTTTGGGGTGTCATTTTACATATACCCATGCTGGGTGAGAGAAATATCTTAGCAAAAGACAACTTTTCCCATTTTTTTATACAAAGTTGGCATTTGACCAAGATATTTTTCTCACCCAGCATGGGTATATGTAAAATGGCACCCCAAAACACATTCCCCAACTTCTCCTGAGTACGGCGATACCAGATGTGTCACACTTTTTTGCTGCCAAGGTGGGCAAAGGGGCACATATTCCAAAGTGCAGCTTTCGGATTTCACCGGCCATTTTTTACACATTTTGATTGCAAAGTTCTTCTCACACATTTGGGCCCCTAAATTGCCAGGGCAGTATAACTACGCCACAAGTGACCCCATTTTGGAAAGAAGACACCCCAAGGTATTCCGTGAGGGGCATGGCGAGTTCCTAGAATTTTTTATTTTTTGTCGCAAGTTAGTGGAATATGAGACTTTGTAAGGAAAAAAGAAAAAAAATGAAAAATCATCATTTTCCGCTAACTTGTGACAAAAAATAAAAAATTCTAGGAACTCGCCGTGCCCCTCACGGAATACCTTGGGGTGTCTTCTTTCCAAAATGGGGTCACTTGTGGCGTAGTTATACTGCCCTGGCAATTTAGGGGCCCAAATGTGTAAGAAGTACCTTGCAATCAAAATGTGTAAAAAATGGCCTGCGAAATCCGAAAGGTGCTCTTTGGAATGTGTGCCCCTTTGCCCACCTTGGCTGCAAAAAAGTGTCACACATCTGGTATCGCCGTACTCAGGAGAAGTTGGGCAATGTGTTTTGGGGTGTCATTTTACATATACCCATGCTGGGTGAGAGAAATATCTTGGCAAAAGACAACTTTTCCAATTTTTTTATACAAAGTTGGCATTTGACCAAGATATTTTTCTCACCCAGCATGGGTATATGTAAAATGACACCCCAAAATACATTCCCCAACTTCTCCTGAGTACGGCGATACCACATGTGTGACACTTTTTTGCAGCCTAGATGCGCAAAGGGGCCCAAATTCCTTTTAGGAGGGCATTTTTAGACATTTGGATCCCAGACTTCTTCTCACACTTTCGGGCCCCTAAAAAGCCAGGGCAGTATAAATACCCCACATGTGACCCCACTTTGGAAAGAAGACACCCCAAGGTATTCAATGAGGGGCATGGCGAGTTCCTAGAATTTTTTTTTTTTTTGCATAAGTTAACGGATATTGATTTTTTTTTGTTTTTTTCTCACAAAGTCTCACTTTCCGCTAACTTAGGACAAAAATTTCAATCTTTCATGGGCTCAATATGCCCCTCACGGAATACCTTGGGGTGTCTTCTTTCCGAAATGGGGTCACATGTGGGGTATTTATACTGCCCTGGCTTTTTAGGGGCCCTAAAGCGTGAGAAGAAGTCTGGAATATAAATGTCTAAAAATGTTTACGCATTTGGATTCCGTGAGGGGTATGGTGCGTCCATGTGAGATTTTATTTTTTGACACAAGTTAGTGGAATATGAGACTTAGTAAGAAAAAACAAAAACAAAAACAAACAAAAAATTTCCGCTAACTTGTGCCAAAAAAAAATGTCTGAATGGAGCCTTACCAGGGGGGGGGGTGATCAATGACAGGGGGGTGATCAATGACAGGGGGGGGATCAATGACAGGGGGGGGATCACCCATATAGACTCCCTGATCACCCCCCTGTCATTGATCACCCCCCCTGTAAGGCTCCATTCAGACATCCGCATGATTTTTTACGGATCCATGGATACATGTATCGGATCCACAGAACGCATGCGGACGTCTGAATGGAGCCTTACAGGGGGGTTATCAATGACAGGGGGTGATCAGGGTGATCACCCCCCTGTCACTGATCACCCCCCCTGTAAGGCTCCATTCAGACATCCGCATGATTTTTTACGGATCCATGGATACATGTATCGGATCCACAAAACGCATGCGGACGTCTGAATGGAGCCTTACAGGGGGGTTATCAATGACAGGGGATGATCAGGGTAATCAGGGTGATCACCCCCCTGTCACTGATCACCCCCCCTGTAAGGCTCCATTCAGACATCTGCATGATTTTTTACGGATCCATGGATACATGGATCGGATCCACAAAACGCATGCGGACGTCTGAATGGAGCCTTACAGGGGGGTTATCAATGACAGGGGTGATCAGGGTAATCAGGGTGATCACTCCCCTGTCACTGATCACCCCCCCTGTAAGGCTCCATTCAGACATCCGCATGATTTTTTACGGATCCATGGATACATGGATCGGATCCACAAAACGCATGCGGACGTCTGAATGGAGCCTTACAGGGGGGTTATCAATGACAGGGGGTGATCAGGGTAATCACCCCCCTGTCACTGATCACCCCCCCTGTAAGGCTCCATTCAGACATCCGCATGATTTTTTACGGATCCATGGATACATGGATCGGATCCACAAAACGCATGCGGACGTCTGAATGGAGCCTTACAGGGGGGTTATCAATGACAGGGGGTGATCAGGGTAATCACCCCCCTGTCACTGATCACCCCCCCTGTAAGGCTCCATTCAGACATCCGCATGATTTTTTACGGATCCATGGATCGGATCCACAAAACGCATGCTGACGTCTGAATGGAGCCTTACAGGGGGGTTATCAATGACAGGGGGTGATCAGGGTGATCACCCCCCTGTCACTGATCACCCCCCCTGTAAGGCTCCATTCAGACATCCGCATGATTTTTTACGGATCCATGGATACATGGATCGGATCCACAAAACGCATGCGGACGTCTGAATGGAGCCTTACAGGGGGGTTATCAATGACAGGGGGGTGATCAGGGAGTGTATATGGGTGATCAGGGAGTGTATATGGGTGATCACCCGCATGTCATTGATCACCCCCTGTAAGGCTCCATTCAGACGTCCGCATGTGTTTTGCGGATCCGATCCATGTATCCATGGATCCGTAAAAATCATGCGGACGTCTGAATGGAGCCTTACAGGGGAGTGATCAATGACAGGGGGGTGATCAATGACAGGGGGTGATCAGGGAGTGTATATAGGTGATCACCCGCCTGTCATTGATCACCCCCCTGTAAGGCTCCATTCAGACATCCGTATGCTTTTTGCGGATCCGATCCATGTATCCGTGGATCCGTAAAAATCATACGGACGTCTGAACGGAGCCTGACAGGGGGGTGATCAATGACAGGGGGGTGATCAGGGAGTTTATATGGGGTGATCATGGGTGATCAGGGGTTTATAAGGGGTTAATAAGTGACGGGGGGGTGTGTGTAGTGTAGTGTAGTGTTTGGTGCGACTTTACTGACCTACCTGTGTCCTCTGGTGGTCGATCCTAACAAAAGGGACCACCAGAGGACCAGGTAGGAGGTATATTAGACGCTGTTATGAAAACAGCGTCTAATATACCTGTTAGGGGTTAAAAAATTCGGATCTCCAGCCTGCCAGCGAACGATCGCCGCTGGCATGCTGGAGATCCACTCGCTTACCTTCCGTTCCTGTGAGCGCGCGCGCCTGTGTGCGCGCGTTCACAGGAAATCTCGCGTCTCGCGAGATGACGCCTATTGGCGTTAGTGTGACCTGGGAGCGCCGCAGAAATGACGCCTTTCGGCGTTAGTGTGACGGGAGGAGGTTAAGTCCGCATTTCATAAGGCAGTCTTAAAGAGGTTGTCCGAGCTTTTACTACTAATGACCTATTCTCAGACTTGGTCATCAATATCAGATCGGCAGGGGCCCAACACCCGGCAGCCCCGCGGATCTGCTGTTTGAGGAGATAGCACATGCAGTGTGCTCTCTCCTTTATGTTTATGAGACAGCAGCAGACCGGAAGAGAGACCGGAGACGGCACGTACGCACTGTGCGCGCCGTCTCCTCAAATAGCTGATCAGCAGGGGTGCCGGGTGTCTGACCCCCGCTGATCTGATATTGATGACCTATCCGGGTTCCTACACTGCCCTGAAAATGTAGACTTAGTTAAGTCCAAGAGAGGCGGTATATTAGTGTTAGGGACCCGTCTGCGTAAGCCACCTTGATGCCTGGTAGATGGGCCCGACACATGTTTGATCAAAATGTGCGCTAAGAGCTTCCATTGATCCATTTATAGTAGGTATAATACCACTTGAATTTAGATTGATGCCCATTTTTCAGCTTTATCCTTCATATATGTGTGTGCAGCCATAAATATTTTTTTATTTTTTATTAACCATGTTCGCTTTATGGATATGCACCTATGACTAGGAATAAGAATGTGCTAGTCTAAATATTTTTTTGTACTATGCTGAGCATAGGTCATCACCAGAAAACCCCAGACAACCCTTTTAACTTGAAGTTTGCCAAAGTGAAATGAGCCACTTATTATGAGCAGGATTAGAGCTGTGCTACAGTTTGTGCCATTTTAAGCTTTTAAAAATGATACACTTGACCACGCCCTCCCAAATCCCCCCCCCCCCCCCACTTAACCAAAATCTTTTTACACCAAAATATGTAGCAACTGCATTGGATAATCCCCCAATGCTTTTTTCTTAAAAACACAAAAAACATGAGACCAAGAGTATTGAGGGGGAAAAAGGAACAGGAGATATGTGGCGTATTACAGACTTTTGTTTGTACGGCATGCAGATATCAGAGGAGGGTGGATGGAGATCCTGAAGCTTGACAGTTAACAGTGTGGTCCAGCCTTTAGTAAGTAATCATCACTCGCTGATCGGCAGGAGTACAACACCCTGTGCCCCTGCCTATCGGCTGTTCGGGTGTAGCTCGGTCTCTGGAAGTTGGCGCTGGAACTACACAGCGCCATCAACCTTGTGGTAAAGGGAGCTCATTACAGTGCAGTCCCTCCCAGGCTATCTAGTAATGATCTATCCTGAAAATAGGCTTTGGTACTAGCTGGTACCTCAGTACCAAAGCCCACTTCTCATTTAAAATAGTTTTTCAAATATGCAGATATGAATACAGTAGTAATTCACCAAAGCCTCCCGCGACTTCAGGCAAGACAAACTTTGGCTCCACAGATTAAATACATTTTAATGCTGTACGTAAACAGCCTTAAAGGGCTTCTGTCACCCCCCAAAACGAATTTTTCATTTTTGGGCATATTAAAATCCTTATTGGACGACTATTCCCTATATAGGGCTCTTACCTTGTTCTATGGCTTGGTTTCACAAAAAAAAAATCGATCTTTTAAAATATGCAAATGACTTCACTACCAGCAAGTAGGATTCGCTCAAGCCCAATTGTAACTTACTGGTGTTCACCATACAAGATCAATACATTTATATTTTAATAGTTCGGGAACTTTGGGATGTAGTAATTTAAAATATGAGGAAAGGGTGTGATCTGCATTTTTTTTATATACTTTAAAAACTTTTTTTACCCCTTTGTTTTTTTATTTTATTTTTTTGTGTCACCTTAAGTGACTGTAGGAAGCACCATAGAAACTACAACTGTAATAGCATGGGTTTCTTCAGAAATACCCAGGCTATTGCATACAGTGAATGGCTTCCTCGATCTCCACATGGGGGAGCTGTTAAGGACCCAGGAGCGCAGTGCTCCCGGAGAAAGCTGCCTCAGATGCCATGGTAAAAATTGATCATGACATCGGAGTTGTTAAAAGTCCGTGACTGGCATTATCACTGATCGTTGACATTAGCACCGGGCGTCTGCTGATACAACAGCAGGGTGAGCTCCCCTTTTAAAGCAGTCGGAAAGGGTTTAAAAATGCCTTTTCAAAGTTTCGAATAGTCTGCAAAGTTATGTACCCTCAACTACTACTAGTACTACTACACGCACACAAACATACACACTATAATGTTTAACAAAAACTAAATAAATCGACAAACGTCAAGTTAAAATATCCCATATCTAACCCCATGACTATATACACTGCCTGTCCCAAAAAATAAAAAAAGTCGCCACCATATTTCGTTGGACAGCCTTTAGCTTTCATTACGGCACGCATTCGCTGTGGCATTGTTTCGATAAGCTGCATTAATTTTTCACCAAAATCTTGCATTGATGATGGTAGAGTCTGACTGCTGCGCAAAGCCTTCCCCAGCACATTCCAACGACTGTCAATGGGGTTAAGGTCAGGACTCTGTGGTGGACAATCTATGTGTGAAAATGATATCTCATGCTCCCTGGATCACTCTTTCACAATTTGAGCCCGATGAATCCTGGCATTGTCATCTTGGAATATGCCTGTGCCATCAGGGAAGAATAAATCCATTGATGGAATAACCTGGTCATTCAGTATGTTCAGGTAGTCAGCTGACCTCATTCTTGGAGCACATACTGTTGCTGAACCTAGACCTGACCAACTGCAGCAACCCCAGATCATAGCACTGCCCCCACAGGCTTGTACAGTAGGCACTAGGCATGATGGGTGCATCACTTCATCTGCGTCTCTTCTTACCCTGATGTGCCCATCACTCTGAAACAGGGTAAATCTTGACTCATCAGACCACATGACCTTCTTCCATTGCTCCAGAGTCCAGGATTTATGCTCCCTAGCAAATTGAAGTATTTTTTTCTGGTTTGCCTCAGTGATTAGTGGTTTTCTTACAGCTACACAGCTGTTCAGTCCCAATCCCTTGAGTTCCCTTTGCATTGTGCGTGTGGAAATGCTCTTGTTTTTCTTTGATTTGATTTCAAACGTTTAAGTGATCGCCGATCATTCAGGATTTTTATCCCCCCTGACACATTTATTCCTCGAACACGATGGGTCCCCATTATCCTTCCAGTTTTTAATAATGCGTTGGACAGTTCTTAATCCAATTTTAGTAGTTTCTGCAATCTCCTTAGAGGTTTTCTCTGCTTGATGCATGCCAATGATTTGACCCTTCTCAAACAGACTAACATCTTTTCCACGACCACGAGATGTGTCTTTCGACATGGTTGTTTAAGAAATTAGAAGTAACTCATTGCACCAGTTGGGGTTAAATAACTTATTGTCTGCTGAAAGATAATCGCCCATGCAGTAATTATCCAATAGGAGGCTCATAACCATTTGCTTCGTTAAATCCAGGTGGTGACTTTTGTTTTGGGACAGGCAGTGTAAATGATACTATAGGCCAACAGAGAATGTATAGAATATATATGGATTTGTATGAAGCTCAGAAAATCATGGAGGCTACTGAAATAAATAACGTCAGGACATTAGCACCGTACATCGCCTAGGAGTGAATCAAGAAAGTGGAAAACCTGACGCAGCGTGACAGCGAAACCCGGGTCGGGCGATACCGAAGTGTGCATATCATTGTTTTATGCGTTTTATCAGAGATACTGTTGTAAGTACAATAAATCTTTGCATCTAAGGCTACTTTCACACTAGCGTTCGTCGGTCCGCTCGTGAGCTCCGTTTGAAGGGGCTCAGGAGCGGACCCGAACGCAGCCGTCCAGCCCTGATGCAGTCTGAATGGAGCGGATCCGCTCAGACTGCATCAGTCTGGCGGCGTTCAGCCTCCGCTCCGCTCGCCTCCGCACGGACAGGCGGACAGCTGAACGCTGCTTGCAGCGTTCGGGTGTCCGCCTGGCCGTGCGGAGGCGTGCGGATCCGTCCAGACTTACAATGTAAGTCAATGGGGACGGATCCGTTTGAAGATGCCACAATATGGCTCAATCTTCAGGCGGATCCGTCCCCCATTGACTTTACATTGAAAGTCTGGACGGATCCGTACGAGGCTATTTTCACACTTAGCTGTTATATGATAAAATAATGCAGACGGATCCGTTCTGAACGGAGCCTCCGTCTGCATTATTATGATCGGATCCGTTCAGAACGGATCCGATCGAACGCTAGTGTGAAAGTAGCCTAACGGTGGCAGTCTGGGCTTCACTATTGTTGCGACCTTTAATTAACCACAGGAATGTTGGAGAGAGGAGGGATCCTTGGGTATACCCCTTGAAGATCTCGTGCCTTTTGTAACCTGTACCAAGGGAGGAGGTGTATCAAGCAGCGCGGTTTTCTACTTTCTTGATTTACTTGCTTCTGTGATCTTCCCACATTGCATTGAAAACAGCGCAAGATCACAAGATACAGATACGTATACTAGTGACTTTTTTTACTGTGAATCTCCTAGGAGTGCACTGCAGTCAGCTCTTGTTAAGCCCTTCCTCCCCTGCACAGAAAATAGTCCCTCACACACAGTCCCAGCGTTTCCACTAATAAATAACACTATGGTATATAATACCCGGTCCTCCAATTTCCTTCTCCACCGTTTTTTTTTTTAAACTCGTTTTATCAAAGAGAAATATGACAAGTATGGCACACAGAATATCACAGTGACCCTCGCAGGGGTCATTCATAAATGCAGATACAATGCACATTAGAGGCTAAGGTAACAATCAATCAGCTAGAGTCATCTAGGCACGACATGCACAATAGTTGCACATACGATACTATTATGGAACATAGACTTACAGGTACATAACACATACAAGTGAACACTTCAGCTTAAATAGTTCATACAAAGCTATCCATCAAGCCCAACCACTTGCTTCGAAAGGGCTAGTAAGGGTCGCCGGCCGCCAAGTATTGGCGCGTTTCGTGCATGGTAAGTGGGGACGAACACCAGTCCCTGTCAAATTTTTGTGGGCATCCTCTATGCTTATAGACTATATTCTCCATAGAGACCGTGCTATTCACTAAGGAAAGCCATTGACCCTTTGTGGGGGGAGTATCACCCATCCAACGCAGGGCAATCGCCTTTCTGGCCATAAACCGTGTTTTTCCAGGAAGATCCTGTGATAGTGTGACCAAGACTCTTCATCCACTATACCTAGGATGCACATCTTGGGGCACAGCTGCAATGTTGGAGGCACCAGGGCCTTGAGAATCTCCAGTACCGATATCCAATACTGATGAATAGATGGGCAATCCCAAATCATGTGCCAAAAATCTGCACCCTCCACACCGCATTTGTGACACCTGCAGTGATCCATCCTGCCCATCTTGTGGAGCCTAGTGGGAGTTAAATAACTGTAGTGTAGAATAAAGAGCTGGATCATCCTGTTATTAATAGAGGGGGACACTCTAGTTGGAGCTATTAATTCTCCACTGGTTAGAGTAAGAAATAGCTATTTAGAAATCAGGATGAATTACGCTGGGTTCACACCTGAGCGTTTTACAGCGCGTTCCTACACGCTGTAAAACGCACAACAGGCAAGAACCAATGATTCCCTATGGGAATGGTTCTCACCTGGGCGTTTTACAGCGCGTACGATCGCGCTGTAAAACGCCCGACGCTCAAACAAGTGCTTGAGCTTTTTTTTGGGCGTTTGTCGCGCGTTCCCGCACATAGAAATTCGGGAACGCGCGACAATGTGTGAACGCCAGTCTCTGTATGCGCGATTGTAAACGCCCGTACAATCGCGCATACAGAGCGCTCGTTTCAGAACGCTCAGGTCTGAACCCAGCCTTAATGAAAGGTGCCTGGGCTGCTCATCTATAAGAACAAGAGAAAGCAGGAAAGTCACTGATCTGGTTAGTCAACCACTGAATGCAGGAGACCAGACTTTCAGCCACGTGAGAAAAAGGAGGCACTACCATGTAACGTATGAAAATGTAACGTACAATATTTTTATTGCATGTAAATTGCAATACTTCATTTTAAATGCTCTATTCATTGCCTAGTAATACTTCTCGTGGGATAACTCCTTTTACATGTCAAACTTTTTCATAAATCAATAGTACTAGCGAAAAAAGTAAGCTTCATAATATATCTTATGACCAAAAAATACCTCTTTCTCCACTTATTACACACCTCTCATACTCTCCCCAGCTTTCTGCACTAAAGACTAATAGTTAATAGCTCACTGAGAAATCAAGATACAGCCCATAGAAATTTATGGAGATGAGGGGAGAAGCTGCTGCAGAGTGAGCGGGGCAGAGAAAATAGAGATGCTGCTGAAAGCTTTAAAATTACATAAGTATACTTTCTACCTCTTTTTAGAGCTGGATTCACAATTACACTGTTCATTAATGCTGCATAATGATATACATGCTGTTGCTGCTGCTTATATGGGGTACTACCGAGAGACAGGGGAACAGGATCTCCTCTTCTCTATGTCTGCTGTGTATGGAGACATCATAGCAGTTAGAGTAGCTCCACAGTGGGCAGAGGCTAACATGCCTAAATGAAATTACAATGTGTTTCTTATTAGCCCTTTCCCTTCTGTTCTTCTGCTAGTGCACTGTAGACAGATGAGTGGTCCCTGCATCACTCCACGTGACAGCAGATATGCACAGATTTGCCCTGGATCCTCCACAATAGCAGTAAACTGCATCTGAATGAAGTTGCTCAAGGACCAGAAAGCTATACATTTTTAAATAATATCTAAGACATGCTTCACTACAAAGCCATTCATACAGTGATGGCACAGTTTAGCAGTTCATTGGCACCAAGGTATTTCAGAAGCAATTTACATGGTGACTAGAGAAGAAACAGTGGAAGTGGTGCCAAATAATCACCCAAACATTCAATTATGAGACCGACAGCCATCACCTCACAACAATTTTATGAGTTTGGCAGCCAAAGGGAAAATATTTTCAGGACATTCATTTAGTTTTTTTTACAGTTACCAGCCATTTACTAAATAAGCAACTGGATCGCTCAACAACCTAACTCAAATGGGTGGAGGAATATTTCTGCTTTCAATTTCTAAAAAGCACCAGAAAATAGCAGTCACAACCGGATTTGTTTATCCTCGTTTACAAGCACTTTATTTTTTGCTTGTGTGTATTGTATATCTAGAGTATGAGAAAGAAACCAATCATACTGGTCTACTTTATGTAATGTCAGACATTTTGATGGGGGCTTTGCTTTTGCCTTGATCATCTTCATATTGCAAATATACCATTATTATTTATGTATACTATAAAATCTTGTAGCACGAGTCACAAAACTCAGACGCTAAGCAGATGGCTAAATGATCTTTGTAGGAGTGAAATTGTGTTTCAAAAGATTTACAATTTATACCACTTCTTACTATAACTGGGAAAACAAGTGTTTAACACACAATGTTTCTATGCTGTCAATATCTTACAAAGTGAAATGAATGCATGGTAGAATAAACTAGAACTTGCGTCACCAACTGCTCATGTGGCCTGAAAAGTACAGGTCGTCTCTCAGAGAGAAGAGTTATCTGTTCAATTAAAACTTACGTATGCAAGATCTTCAATCTGTAACCCTGTAACAAAACTGTATAGCTTTTACAAAAAGAGAGCAAACATGGCAAATGAGAAAAAACTGATCATGGTCTGTTTACCTTATTTTACCGTGTAGCTCCATGTGGACCCCTTTATTCAGGGTCGGACTGGGGTTTCTTGGGCTCACCAGAGGAAATTATTCTAGGGGTCCAACCCTAGTGGCAAGTTATTAGCTCCAAAAGGAGCTCCCAATGTTATTTTTTCTCCTGGACGTTTGGGGCACATTATAGTGTCAGAGCCTGGGCCCAACATGGGATTCTGTGGTACTCTGGTGGGCCAGTCCGGCGGTTACCGGTAAGAAAGCCAAACATTTGTACTGTCTTAATCTCAGAAATCATTATAATAAACCCTCTCATTATTGTAAGTGAGAACTACATATGGCTCGCTCAGTCATCTACAGACTGAAATGAAACCACCCTGTGGCCAGATTATTGGGAGCACTTAACGGCTTTCATCGGAAAGTAATTGTAAGCACAACTCAGTTACTGTTCAGTGTAATGTCCTTCAGATTCCCGATCTTCTCAGCAATGTGGGCACATATAAACATGTAACCATGTTCAGCTACCAAGCTTAAATGCAACAGGTCATCCAGTTTCATAGGTATAAATCCAGTGACAGACACCTTTAACCCTTTAAAAGGGTATTCCGGTAAAGAAATGTAATTTTTGAAAAACTCCATTAAGGCTGCAAGCTGTGACCCAACCAGAACCCATACCTATACATATAACCAAAGCTTCAATTTACCTTGCAATCTATTTGTATAGTTTTCATTTTGTTTTATTACTTTAAAAAAAAAAAACTTTGAAACAATCAAAATTTTTTTTGCATCGCCATTTTCTGACATCTATAACCTTTTTATATTTTGGTCTACAGAGCTGTACGAGGGCTTGTTTTTTTGCGGAACGAACTGTAGTTTTTATTGTAACCATTTTTTGGGGTACGTACAACTCTTATTACTGTTATTCAACTTTTTGGGGATAATAAGGTGACTAAAGATTGTGAATTACAGCGTTTATTTTTTAATATTTGTGCAATTTTAATATTTTTATATGCATTTTTAACTTAAAATGTTTAGCCTCCTCAGGGGGCTATAATCTGGGATCTTTGATCCATTGTCCCAATCACCATAATAGAGATCTGTTATGATGAATGGCATTCTGATGTGCTGCCTACTGAGCTGTGCCTCATACACAGCTTTGCAAGGAGATTACCACGGCAGGCCTGGGAACCTCCAGCAGGCCCTAGGCTGCCATGGTAACCAATCGGAGCCCCACGATTTTCCTGTTCATAGTGGCCAGTTGTCTGCTGTATTATACAGCCGCCACCCTCCACGTAAGGAGCTGGCTCAGTGCAGCAGCCTGCTCCATACAATTCCCTGTGCATAATGCCATACATGTAAGGGGTTAAATCATTATCTGTTATACATCACCTGTTACTGTGCATACATTTCTTATAAAGCCATTCCATAAATTATGTACATTGCAATAATTAATTAAAACACGTTTCTTTTTGTAGTTTTCCTTTAGCACATTAAATTGCTGAAACCAAAAGGTGAAAGAGTAGGAGCCCGATGAGCTTCTAGGAGATGCTTTATTATTCAAATTCTGAACATAACCTGCACTTCTTTGACATGTGTTCTGCCGTCCAAGTGTGCGCAGCTACAATAGTCATTTTTGATAAATTTAACCAGAGATGATGATCACTTGAATGGAGCTCAGCACAGTGTGGATTTAGTAAGACTTGATGTCAGAGAACCAGATTTGTAGTGAATTAAGTTTGTTGAAATGTTGCAGGAAATCTGACTTTAGCACAAATTTGCAAGTTTTTCTGGTTTAAGCCAATGATAACATTCCCCCTAAATGTACAGTGCTGTAACTATGAAACAAAGAGGACCTCTGTTTCTGCTGATCAGCAAGGGTCTGAGCTCCACCCAATAAGGATAGCCTATCAAAGTTCTTTGAAAGCGAGGGCAGAAAGAAAGGAATAATCTATTCCATGTCTACAGTAACAAGAATTTACATTAAAGGGTCACTGAGCTTTCCACATACTTTTGTAATGTCAAAGTGGCATATCAAAGGTTTTGATTGGTGAAGGTCTAAGCAATAAAACTTTCTAGAATGGAAAGCTCAGTGCCCCATTAAACAAGCCACAGATTTTATTTTTTTTGCATTTTTTCATTGAATTCACGCTTCAGTAATGGATTAGCAGCTTTTATACTTTTTCATCTTTTTTTAACACCAAAATGGTTGACAGAACATAACCACAAACAGTATATAATTTACCCTTTTTCACTTGAATCCACTCCTGATTTTGGCTTAAAAGCTGAAAAAGCTTGTCTCCATTATTCTACATAGTAGAATATACACTGCCTGTCCCCCAAAAAAAGCCTTTAGCTTTGATTACGGAAAGCGTTTACTGCGGCATTGTGTGTCGATAAGCTTCTGCAATGTCACAAGACTGGAAATAAGTCTTGTGACATCCAGTGTTGCATTCATTTTTCACCAAGATCTTGCATTGATGATGGTAGAGTCTGACTGCTGCGCAAAGCCTTCTCCAGCACATCCCAAAGATTGTCAATGGGGTTAAGGTCTGGACTCTGTGGTGGCCAATCCATGTGTGAAAATGATGTCTCATGCTCCCTGAACCACTCTTTTACAATTTGAGCCCGATGAATCCTAGCATTGTCATCTTGGAATATGCCCGTGCCATCAGGGAAGAAAAAATCCATTGGTGGAATAACCTGGTCATTCAGTATGTTCAGGTAATCCGCTGACCTCATTCTTGGAGCACATACTGTTGCTGAACCTAGACCTGACCAACCCCAGATCATAGCACTGCCCCCACAGGCTTGTACAGTAGGCACTAGGCATGATGGGTGCATCACTTCATCTGCCTCTCTTCTTACCCTGATGTGCCCATCACTCTGGAACAGGGTTAATCTGTACTCATCAGACCACATGACCTTCTTCCATTGCTCCAGAGTCCAATCTTTATGCTCCCTAGCAAATTGAAGACTTTTTTTCTGCTTTGCTTTACCGATTAGTGGTTTTATTACGGCTACACAGCAGTTCAGTCCCAATCCCTTGAGTTCCCTTCGCATTGTGCGTGTGGAAATGTTCTTACTTAGCCCTGAGTTTTACTGTTATTCTTCCATTTGATTTCAAACGTTTAAGTGATCGCCGATCACGATCATTCAGGATTTTTTCCCCGACACATTTCTTCCTCGAATACGATGTGTCCCCACTATCCTTGCAGTTTTTAATAATGCGTTGGGCAGTTCTTAACCCAATTTTAGTATTTTCTGCAATCTCCTTAGATGTTTTCTCTGCTTGATGCATGCCAATGATTTGACCCTTCTCAAACAGACTAACATCTTTTCCACGACCATTAGATGTGTCTTTCAATATGGTTGTTTAAGAAATTAGAAGCAACTCATTGCACCAGTTGGGGTTAAATAACTTATTGCCTGCTGAAAGGTAATTGCCCATGCAGTAATTATCCAATAGGAGGCTCATAACTATTTGCTTTGTTAAATCCAGGTGGCAAATTTTTTTTGGGACAGGCAGTGTACATAAGCAGAACACATCAGTGCTAATGTTTGCTTTATGAGGAAAAGTCTATCGCTGCTGTGATGTGTATGACCATTACAAAGCCAACAACTTAGACATTTGGAAAAACAGAATACATACTGTGTAAAGCCAGCCATACGCATTAGACATCTGTCTCCCCAAAACTACCCCAAAAAACTACCAGGTCAAGCGTACATGCTTGACACCTTTGGCTGCAGAATATCTCCTGTAGGAACAGGGGATTGAGCATGTCTATATCAAAGATGCCTAATTCTTCTTTGCCCCAATATCTGATAATGTGAGACTGCCAGGGTGACCATGAACATTTTAGATTGTTGTCTGTTCCCGATTAAACCTTTAGGTTCTGGAGACTTCATCTAATGTATACAGCCAGTGTAAGGCCATGTCTACATCAACTAATAGCTGCTAGCTTGATGACACAGTAGCCAACAGGAACGGATACTAGCATAACTTTAGAGTACTCTTCAACAAAGGATAGTGAGGATGGAAGAATGGGAAGAAGGCTTACTAACTTCAGGCTACACTGATACCAAGTCTAGTCATAGAAAAACAAGCAATGAACCTCTTTGAGGTCAATGTTTCAATGTCAAATATATCTGACACTAACCACCACATACCTTTATCGAGAGAAGCTCCTGCCATGTGGTAAAAGCTCAGAGCTGTGTCCACATCATTGATGTTCTTCAGGAAGGTAAAGAAATTTTCCACTTCTGGAAATGCCAGGCCCTGGAAAACAAAAATAGTTTTGTTGCACTTTTTACTCTCCATTTCTTATTTTTAGAAAACTTGGAAAAATCACCAGTAAAAAAAAATAAAAAAAAATAAAAATCAATGAGGGAATTAATCAAGCCCTGCACTTCAGAATTCTGGCTTCAAAAAGTCACAAGTAGGGTTTTTTGTGACGTTTGGGGATCAATTGGGGATTGGGGGGGCTGACTGACTACTGTGTCATTATTGAATTCAATAGGCCCGATTTACTAATGTGTCTGCTCCAAAAATGTGTCTATAAAATGGCTCAATTTGGTGCAACCAGGGGTTCTATACTTGCTCAACGGTGGGTGTGGCTTAGAAATGGGTGGAGCTTCAGATGAGAAAGGGTGGGGCCTAATAGGGCACTCTGTTGTAAAATGTGTCACAAAGTAAGCTGACCAAAAAGTGTCCATCTCCTGAGCCACTGTGATAAATCTAGTCCAGGTCTAGACAGCTGGTCTAAGCTTATGCCATCTATTGGATTAGTAAATCTGGGCTAATGTGTAGACACACTAAGACTCTAACCTCCCACATTTTATCATTAAACTCTATAGGGATCTGAAGCTCTATAACAACACTCCAACCACAATTAAAAAATATAAAATTAATATTACGAGATTGTTTTTTACCTCTGTCAGAAACATAGCACCCCAGGCACTATAGCAATATATTAAATCAATTACACCAGAATGTTGGGTCTAAATACAGAAAAAATAAATAAATAAATAAAAGCAGACATTGCCTGTCACCTGCTTTTTGGGCATACACATGTCTGTATGGTCAAACAGCACAGCAACCATGCCCCTTCCTTTTGTACATTTTCCGTTGATTGTAAAAGACATATAATACAGTGTGATGTATGCAAATACTTGGAGTCACATAGGTGGAGCGGAAGCCTTGCAGACTCAGAGTCATTTCTGTAAGCCATGCCTGCTAATTGAATGCCCTCTGGCCAAATCAGTCTATACGTGACGGCAAATATAGAAGAAAAGTCCATTTAGAATTTATTACATGCTGTTTTGCCACGGAAATGGCTGTCGATTTCACCCTCTCATTTACAAAGGGAGATGTCAATGGTAGTGATCTGCAGTTTAAATTGACGTGATGTAGAGGTCAATTTATGCAACAATTTTTTTTTCCACATATTGTGGGAGATGTATCAATACTGGCGGATCCATCCGCCAGTCTAGATCTCCCTGCGCTGGCATGAGATGTGCCTGATTTGTTAAGAGGCAAAAGCATCTCTGCCCTGCTGTGCACCTACAAATGAAGCCTACGCCAGTTACAGGCTGGTGTAGACTTCAGCTATAACTTCCGCTATTTTCTGGCGAAAGTTATAGTAAATGTGACGGTGCGAAACCATGCCCCCTTCTGCTAAGCTAGGCCCCCTTTCCTCTGCACTTTATAGAAGCGCAAAGAAGCTCAAAAAGTCGCAAATTATGGTGCACAGATGCCGTGCGCCATAATGTGTGACTTTTTTTATGCAATCATTTTGGCATAAAAGCATTGATCAATGTCCCCCCAGTGTGTAGATAACATTTCTTAAAATCTCATCCACTCTAAGTACTGTACAACGTTGCGGATTTCCACGACAAACGGTGGTGTATCCGCTTGTGTGAACATACTCTTACAGAGACAACACGGCAGACAGCAGTCTTACACTGCCAAAGCAATTTTAATCTATTAACATTTTAGCAAGTTGCTGACAGCAGAACAATTGCAATTGGGAATGAGGACAATTAAGTGATCGCATCCTGCTGCCTTAAGGAAACCGATATTAGGTAAGTAGTAGAAACTTGTCAGTATGTAACGTTTTATAATGTGCATAATCCGCTTGGTGAACTAGTCCTCGGAAAAGCACAGGCGTGCTGCTCGGAGCAGAAAACCACATCACATCAGTGCTGAACTTCAGATCATTAAAAGAAAGAAAGAAAAGATTTACTGTGAACATGAATTATATTTGCAAACGCCGTTTCCTCCTCCAGAAATAGGAATCTAGAGCACTCCTGTAATAGGAGATAAGAAATGCTTGGTTCTCATGCTATTCAGCAAACTGGCTCAGAATGAACCTCAAATGAAAAGAAAGAGTTATATAGCAGCATTAATGGGATTTCAGCTCTGCCGGTCTTTACAAGCCTAAAGGATAGCGCAGCATGAGAAGGACAATTGCTGAGCATAAGACACGAGCTTGTCTGACCCCAGGCTGCTGACAGATCAGAGGAATACAGATGTGGAAATCTTTTCATGCCTTCTTTTGCAGTGTCCACTGGAGGCTTATATTGGTAGGTTGCCGTCAAAACAGGCCAAGGATCAGCAACCTATAAATTCCAACCACCAGTACGCACACAGCTGTTCTAAAAACTCCCGTAAAAGTGAAAGAAGCATGCTGGGAGTTATAGTTTCACAGCAGCTGGAGTGCCACAGGTTGTGGACCTTTGGTTTAGGCCCCATTCACACAACTGTATTTTTGGTCCGTACGTGGTCCGCATTTTTTTGTGATCCGGATGCAGACCACTTTATGAGAACGCAAAAGATCTAGAGAGCACACCGTGTGCTGTCCGCATCCGTATATGCGTTCCACAGCCCTGCAAAAAATAAAAAAATTAATGGAACATGTCCTATTCTTGTCTGTTTTGCAGACAAGAATATCATTTTTAATATTGCGGGAATAGTGCAAGAACAATGGAAGGGGAAAATGCGGGATGCACGCGGCTGATGTCATGTTTTGTGGATTCAAAGTTTGTGGTCACAAAACGGACACGGTCGTGTGAATGGTCCCCAAGACGTACAGTAGATCCTACAGACTCCTATCCACATATTACTTGTTGTGCTATTCCATACAGCACAAAAATGTATACCAATGTATACTGGCTCATTGGCGGCTGTAAGGACACTCTTTAGGAGTGCTTTAGGTGAATGGATGCCTATAGGTATGCTTGATGATGCATAGGGCAAATTACCACTGCAAAACACAGTAAAAAGATACTTTAATAGGGTTTTCTGAGATTTTAATACTGATGACCTATCCTTTGGACAGGTCATCAGTATCTGATGGGTGAGGGTCTGACACCCGGGATGCCCGCCGATCAGCTGTTTGAGAATACCCAGACACTCCTGTAAGTGCCATACACGGTAAAGAAGCTGTGCTTGGTATGACGCCCATCTCTGCCCTGTACAGAGAAAAGGGCTCCAAATTTTTTTATAAAGACCAATTGAAAAACTGATTTTTAGCTCAAAATGAGTACGGTACAATGCAGTAATAAAAAAAAATACCCCCAAAGATGTACATAGCCTTTTAGAAGTCAACGTTCTGCCGAAACCTTTCAGACCCAATTCCACTAATAGGGCCTCATGCACAAGACAGTATCAGTTTTGTGGTCCGCAAAATTAGGATGCAGTCTGTGTGCCGCTCACTTTTTTTTTTTTGCAGATCCATTGACTTCAATGAGTCCGTGGTCCACATTTTGCAGATATATTCTATCTTTTTGCTGAATGGACATACAGATGGGGAAAGCACAGGCATGATCCGTGTGCTTTCCGTATCCCTAAGTCTCTTCTGCAAAAAATGAGGACCACAGTGGGTCAATGGGTCCACAAAAAAATGCATATGCAGCAAGGGCGGTATCCTCATTTTGTTGGTCCGCAATTTGAGAACAGCAAAATACATAGTCATATGCATTAGGTCTAAACTGCATGTAGAAAGCAGAGGAGATGAGCTACTGCTAAACACATCTGTCCCTGTACACAAAGTACAAGAATGACTATGATTCCCATGAGTTCTATGGTTGTGACTACAACACATTACCAAATATAAACTCCCATGAAATGCACATAGCCTAGTAAAAGGTTACAAGAAATACATAGAAAACTTTATTTCCCTGCAGTTTCCCTGCTCAGTGGCAGGGGTGTAACTATCCTAGTGGCAGATCATGCGACTGCTATGGGGCCCAGGGCAGGAGGAGGCCCAGATAGGGACATCCCCTCTTCTACTGGGGGTGAAAACTTGGTCAGGACTCTACCCTCTAAAGCAGGGGTGGGCAACTTCCTGCCTGCGGGCCGCAGTCGGCCCCCGTGATCAATTCATATGGCCCCCGGCCCCTGACAGAACATACGGTAAAAATGCTAATGACCGCTCCCATTATTGAAGCAGTTATTAACATGCGGGAGACAAGGGAGGCGAGCACAGCACTGCACTGGCTGTCCTCACCTTCCCTGGTCTTCTTCCGGCCCGCTCTGTGTCCTGGACGCTGTGCGCTGTCAGGTCACAGTACAGCGCGGCAGGAAAAAGACCAAGGAGGGTAAGTGAATCTGCCAAGTGGCAGCACTGTCCGGAGCTGGAGAGGCAAGTGGACTGTGGAGTCCTGCTCATATTTTAGGACAGGTTGCTGGCAGTCATTTTAAATCATTACCGAGAACCCTTTTAGCCAGGGACTGTAATTTAAAAGAGGTTTGTTCTGAGGAAATGCAAAGCGTATTATAGAAAGGTGTCCATGCTGGTCATAGCAGCCAACTAGAATTCCATATCAGCTGATACCAAAGGTGTCTACTGGCTCAACCCTTCACAGAGTCTGAACCATTGAGCTAACATTTCATTTTTACACTATTTTAAAGGCTTTTTCCCAAAAAATGAAGATTTATCTGATCATTCAGAACTCACACATAACGAGTCTGATCTGAGGCTGAGGCAGGCTGGGGGGTTTGATAGAAGACTGATTTGAAGCTGATGGAGGTGGGGGCAGATCTGAGAAAGGGACAAAGACAGGGACAGTTGCGAAGGAAGAGGCAGGTACAGTGGCAGAGTGAAACCCTCTCTGGATCCCCATGGGTTTAGCTTGGCTGCCATTAATGCCAAATACTGTAAAGAACTAAATAAATAAGATTCTGAACTTAAAAATGACACTGCTGTGTGTGGTCAAAATGGCGCCTGTACTATATGTAATAAATCTATAGTGCAGGCACAATTGAAGTGCAATTTCTGTAACTTACCCCCAAGTCACTTAAACATTTGACTGGTATATTTGGTCAAACATATAAGTTGAGAATTTTGTGTGGCCGGCGAACGATGTTACAAATATCCAAATGGCCCTCAGCAGCAAAAAGGTTCCCCATCCCTGCTCTAAAGTAACAAATATTAGCAAATGAGGCAGTGAAAAAAATTGCCCAATTGTCACTGAAAGGAGTTTAGGCCGAAACCCTTCTGTCCTGTGTGTGGGGCCTGGTTTGATCCTTGCTATGGGGCCCTTACTTCTCTATGTAGGCCACTGCTCAGCGGTCTGGCTGATCTAAGGTGTATGGGGGTCTTATGACTCTCCCTTAACAGAGGAGGTCAGGGGGAAAGAAGGACTAGGCAAGTTCTATGCCAGATCCCTTTGCTCCGGCATGAGATAGGCCACCATCAGGTGTCTGGCAGAGACCTTCTCCCCAAATCAACTGTGCATGTGTATGGTGGAGTCAAGAGGATATGCTAAAAGAAAACGGGATAAAAAATAAAATAAAAGAAAAATGAAAAAACCCTCACCCACATCCCAGCCACTCAAGTGTTCACCGTCAGTGGTGACCTTTGCAGTGATGACCATGTAACCACTGAAGCCAATCAATGGCGGTGATGCGTCCACACAGAGCACAAGACTACTGAGGTTAGTCATTAGTGGCTGCGGTCACATAGGTTTAAGGGCACATCATTGCTACACCAAAGTAAACAATGACTGCAAGGACCACTGGTGTAGCTGCGCCGGAGTAGCAGGAGGATCAAAAGATAAGTAGTGATTTTTTGTTTATTTCTGCATATTTCTTGCCGTTAGAAAATGTTCACATTCCAAGACAATCCCTTTAACTGTTTACTAAGTCTTTTGTGGACAGAATAGCTTTGTGATGGAGCAATAAAGCATTACTGTTTAGCACTATAAGCAAATAGGACGCGATGTAAGTACTTACCTCTCCATCTTTGAAACGTTTTTTCAGCTGCTTTAGCATTAGAGTGAGTTTCTTGGACTGCACACCACTGTACGCCAGCAACATGCTGCCAAACTGCCGCTCTGTGATGCGACCATTTACTGGATCATGACGCTCAAACTAAAATAGAGAAAAACAATTACTTATTATAAGGCACATCGGCAAGATAGTTGTGAACTTCATTACTGTACATAAGGCAAAGAAAGCTGACAACCAGGCAAAAAGCAGTATACACACTGCTAGGTGCAATACTACCGATTAGTACCCAGTAGGCACTTTGTGTAACCTATTTGCTGGTACATGGTACGGCGCCACTTCTACAGAAAATGTCATGGTGACAAACCACTCCCTGAACTGATGCGTAAGAACCAAAAGCATCCCAGCACCCAACTGCTTCACGTCTGTTCTCCCAAATGATAGCAATAGGAGCGTGACCATACACAAGGGAAGTTTCCAACTGATGGAGTAGACAGCTCTATAGACTACTACACTACTACTATAGACATTGACGAAATGACATTGACTTTTATATAATTAACATTCTCAGGCTGTTATATTTAATAAAAAAAAAAAAAGGGGTCTACACTACGTGTACTACTATTACACGGGTAATTTGCCCACGTCGTGACCAAGGACCGCAATGTAGGGGAACTGCCATAATAATGAATGGGGTCACAGCACGACTTGCACTTTGGTGCGGCCGCCACTCATTAACGGCCAAAAATTATTCCTATGGCAGCCCCACTACAGCGCGATACTTGGGCATGCCAAAATCATTGTGAAGATGTATCCTTAGGGTACCTGCGCACGAGGGCAGATTTCAAAACAGAAAATCTGCGGTTTGGTATCTGTACCAAAAAACTAGAGGTGTTACTTCCTTGTGGTTTTTGCTGCAGATTTGTATCGCACAAACAATTGACAATTGATTTCTAAATCCACACAGCAGGTCAATTTCCGCTCAGAAGAAAAAAACTAAATGAACATGAGATTTCACACACTTTGCTAGTACTGTATTACCCTGCGTTTTTTCTACACGTAAATCCACAAAGAAGAACTGCGTGCAATCTGCATCGGGTGCAAGTACCCTTAGGCCCTGTTCACACATCAGTTATTTGGTCAGTTATTTCCATCAGTTTTTGTGAGCCAAAACCAGGAGTGGAGACTACTAGTCAGAGATAAGGTATAATGAAAAGAACTGCTCATGTTCAGTTTTTTTGACCCACACCTGGTTTTAACTCTAAGTCACTGATGGAAATAACTGATAAAATAACTGAAGTGTGAACAAGGCCTTAGGCTACTTTCACACTTGCGGCAGTGTGATCCGGCGGGCAGTTCAGTCATCGGAAGTGCCCGCCGGATCCGCCGCTGACTGAAAGCATTTGTGAGATGGATCCGGATGCGGATCCGTCTCACAAATGCATTGCAAGGACGAATCCGTCTCTCCGCTTGTCATGCGTCTGTTATCCTTTTTCCCATTTTTACTGGTCTGTGCATACGCAGGCCGGAAGGACGGATCCGGCATGCCGTTATTTTTAATGTCGGATCCGGCACTAATACATTCCTATGGCATGTCTTCAGTTTTTTTTCGCCGGAGATAAAACCGTAGCATGCTGCGGTTTTCTCTTTTGCCTGATCAGTCAAAATGACTGAACTGAAGACATCCTGAACGGATTACTCTCCATTCAGAATGCATGGGGATAGCCCTGATCAGTTCTTTTCCGGTATAGAGCCCCTAGGACGGAACTCAGTGCCGAAAAAGAAAAACGCTAGTGTGAAAGTACCCTTCGACAGTATTTAATGTTTACAAATAAACTGTCTGCCTCCTTGTGAATAGATGACATGAAAAACAGCTTTTCAATACAACAAGCCTATCATTTAACCGATCTAGCGCACGCCATTTAACGTTGAGGTCAATTTCACACAGTCAGTGATTTCCATCAGTGACTGTGAGCTAAAATGAGGAATGGCGGCTACACAGGTATAAGGTATAATGGAAGGATTGACACCCGTTTCATGTTTTTGACCCGCAACTGTTTCTGAATCACAAGCAATGATCAAAAAATAAATGACCAAACACTGACTGTGTGAAAATAACCTGGGGCCTAGTTCACACTTCAGTTATTTGGTCAGTTATTTCCATCAGTTATTAGGAGCCAAAACCAGAGATCAGGTGTAATGGAAAGATGTCCTCCTGTTCTGTGTTTTTGACCCGCACCTGGTCTTGGCTCACAGTCACTGATGGAAATAACGGACCAAATTACTGAAGTGTGAACTAGGCCTAAGGGCAGAACCACACATAATGGAATGTCCACTGTGGATTTTGCCACGTTTCTGTAGCAAAATCTACAGCAAACCCGTAGAAAAATCGCCATGTGCCACTTGCGGATTTACCATGCACTGTGACCTCTGCACTGCAGAAAGTGAAATTCACAGCATCAATTGACATGCCGCATATTTAACCAATTCATTACCAGAGTGTTCATCCCCCTTCCTTACCTCGTCAGTTTTAAAGTTATAGCATTGGGACTATCTAACGATATTTGAAATTATTTTACACATTTTTTTTATTTATTTTTTAAAGGGCATCTGTCACCTGTCTGACCTGTTGCATGAGCGCTTGGTGTCTGAAGACATCTGTGTTGGTCCCATGTTTATATGTGCCTGCATTGCTGAGAAAAATGAAGTCATCATATATTCAAATGAGCCTCTAGGAGCAACGGAGGCGTTGCCGTTACACCTAGAGGCTCTGTTCTCTCTGCCACTGCTGTGCCCTCTGCACTTTGATTGACAAGAGCCAGGCGTTATGACATTTACACTGCCTGGCCAATCAAAGCGCAGAGGGTGTGGAAGTTAGAGTAAACCGAGCCTCTAGGTGTAATGACAACGCCCCCATTGCACCTAGAGGCTCATTTGCATATATTAAAACATCATTTTTCTCAGCAATGCAGACACATATGAACATGGGACCAACACAGATGCCTTCAGCTGCCAAGTGCCCATGCAACAGGTCAGTCAGTTTCATAGGTACAATGTCAGTTTCAATAGGTACACAAGAAAATGTAAATAAAAAAACATTTTATTAAGCTTTTGGCTTTTTTTTATTTTTTATTGTACTCCATTTGCCGGAATTACACGCCGGATCCGGAAAAACGCAAGTGAACTGAAAGCATTTGAAGACTGATCCGTCTTCAAAATGCGCTCAGTGTTACTATGGCAGCCAGGACACTATTAAAAGTCCTGGTTGCCATAGTAGGAGCCATGCGATCACGTCATCCATGCGCGTGGGGTGCCCTGACATCACTCTGGAGCGCCCCGGGAGCCGCACGGACGGTAAGTATGCTGCTCCCCACTACACTTTACCATGGCAAACAGGACTTTAGCGTCCCGGCAGCCATGGTAACCATTCAGAAAAAGCTAAACGTCGGATCCGGCAATGCACCGAAACAACGTTTAGCTTAAGGCCGGATCCGGATCAATGCCTTTCAATGGGCATTAATTCCGGATCCAGCCTTGCGGCAAGTCTTCAGGATTTTTGGCCGGAGCAAAAAGCTCAGCATGCTGCGGTTTTTTCTCCGGCCAAAAAACGTTCTGGTCCTGAACTGAAGACATCCTAATGCATCCTGAACGGATTTCACTCCATTCAGAATGCATTAGGATAAAACTCATCGGGATTCTTCCGGCATAGAGCCCCGACGACGGAACTCTATGCCGGAAGAAAAGAACCCAAGTGTGAAAGAGCCCTAAAATGAATACCTATTTTTTTTTATTTTTTTTTTCAGTTTTATAATTCTTTATTGTAGAAAATAGTGAAATTACACATACTAGAAAATAACATAGTACAGTAAAGTTACTTTCTTCTCACATATTTTTTAATTTTTATAAAACAAAAAAAACTAATTGTTTATTTTACACACAAAATGTTGACGATTTTCTGCACACAAATCTACAGTGCATATATCCTGTGTAGCTGTTGCCTCAAGGTTCTTCAGTTTAAAGTTTGACCTGTTAAGAACAATGCTCTAACATGTAGTGATTCCAGAACCTGATAAAAGTTATAACTAGAGATGAGCGAATTTCATGTTATAAAATTCGTTCACGCTTCGTTTGGTGGCATAACGCAATTTTTGCTTTCACAACCAAACGAAGCGTAAATGAATTTCAAAATATGTAATTCGCTCATTAGTCATAACGTATTTTAGAGACAACCACATTATATTATACTGACTACCAGAAGTATCAGCCTACTTAGAAAAGTCAATGAAATCAATTGTATTTGACCTCGGAGCATAGGCATGTGAGAAGCTGTAGACACATGAGATAAGGATAGCCGACAACTCTTAAAAATATTCATGTAAAGTGAATAATTCAGTCTTTAATGGTGTTACACAAAGCATAGTAATACATCAAAGTCATGTTAGCAGTTCAGCGCTCCAAGCTCTGCACGCCACTAGAATTTATTTTCAGTCTAAAATCCAACTAAAGGCTGTATCGTTATTATCTGATACATGAACAATTTATTTTAAAAGCATACACTTGGCAAACAGTTGAATATAAAATATATATTCAAAATAAAGTAGAAATACAGGCAAAGAAAAATATATATACTTTCAACTTGTTTAGCAAACCTAAAACTTCTCTAAGAACCAACAACCGTTATAGAGCGGAACAAACAAAATCCTTTATGTTAGTACGGATCCAGCAGCCTGTTCCCTTTCAAACAGCCTAACACTAGTTTGAAAGAAGCCTCAACCCCCTTCCCGACATATGACATAATAGTACGTCATGGTGCGCACCCGATCACTGCAGGGGCCCGGCAGTCCCTGATAGCCGGGCCCCTGCTGTATCCGCTGGCATCGCTGTAAAAGTCAATGACGGCGGATTAAACTCTTCTATGCCGCGGTCAGAGCTTACCGTGGCATAGAAGGGGTTTGCAGAGGGTGAGGGAGCCCATCAGGGATGGGTGACAAGGCAGCCCGATGCCATGCACAGTCTGCCCAATGCCTTGAACAATCTGGGACTAGGGATGAGCGAACTCGAACTGTATAGTTCGGGTTCGTACCGAATTTTGGGGTGTCCGTGACACGGACCCGAACCCGGACATTTTCGTAAAAGTCCGGGTTCGGGTTCGGTGTTCGTCGCTTTCTTCGCGCTTTTGTGACGCTTTCTTGGCGCTTTTTGAAAGGCTGCAAAGCAGCCAATCAACAAGCGTCATACTACTTGCCCCAAGAGGCCATCACAGCCATGCCTACTATTGGCATGGCTGTGATTGGCCAGAGCACCATGTGACCCAGCCTCTATTTAAGCTGGAGTCACATAGCGCCGCCCGTCACTCTGCTCTGATTAGCGTAGGGAGAGGTTGCGGCTGCGACAGTAGGGCGAGATTAGGCAGATTAACTCCTCCAAAGGACTTGATTAACTGATCGATCTGCAGCTGTGGATCATTGAGCTGCTGATCCTCAATTGCTCACTGTTTTTAGGCTGCACAGACCGTTTGTCAGTCTCATTTTTCTGGGGTGATCGGCGGCCATTTTGTGTCTTGTGGTGCGCCAGCACAAGCTGCGACCAAGTGCATTTAACCCTCAATGGTGTGGTTGTTTTTTGGCTAAAGCCTACATCAGGGTGAAGCTGTCACACCAAGTGCATTTAACCAGCAATAGTCTGTTCATTTTTTGGCCATATACAAAATCAGGGGCAAGCTGCGCCTGTCACCAAGTGCATTTAACCCTCAATGGTGTGGTTGTTTTTTGGCTAAAGCCTACATCAGGGTGAAGCTGTCACACCAAGTGCATTTAACCAGCAATAGTCTGTTCATTTTTTGGCCATATACAAAATCAGGGGCAAGCTGCGCCTGTCACCAAGTGCATTTAACCCTCAATGGTGTGGTTGTTTTTTGGCTAAAGCCTACATCAGGGTGAAGCTGTCACACCAAGTGCATTTAACCAGCAATAGTCTGTTCATTTTTTGGCCATATACAAAATCAGGGGCAAGCTGCGCCTGTCACCAAGTGCATTTAACCCTCAATGGTGTGGTTGTTTTTTGGCTAAAGCCTACATCAGGGTGAAGCTGTCACACCAAGTGCATTTAACCAGCAATAGTCTGTTCATTTTTTGGCCATATCCCAGTCTAATTCTGTCACTAAATCCATACCGGTCACCCAGCGCCTAAATACTAGGCCTCAAATTTATATCCAGCTAAATCTGTCCCTAGTGCTGTAGCTGGGCGAGTTATTTAGTGTCCGTTCAAGCACATTTCTTGTTCTGGGTTGAAATACAATTCCCAATTTAGCAATTTCATAATTTAGTGGTTCCTGCTATATCAGAGCTCTTTGAAATCTATCCCAAAAAGGGTATATAATATTGAAGGTGCACATAGGGTCATTCAGAGTAACTTCACACACACCCGCTACTGTGTATTTCCAAGTCTAATTCTGTCACTAAATCCATACCGGTGACCCAGCGCCTAAATACTAGGCCTCAAATTTAATTCCCTCTAAATCTCTCGTTACCCACCGCTGTACTGTTGTTGCTGGGCAAGATATTTAGTGTCCGTCAAAGCACATTTTTTGTTCTGGGTTGAAGTACAATTCCCAATTTAGCAATTTCATAATTTAGTGGTTTCTGCTATATCAGAGCTATTTGAAATCTATCCCAAAAAGGGTATATAATATTGAAGGTGCACATAGGGTCATTCAGAATAACTTCACACACACCCGCTACTGTGTATTTCCAAGTCTAATTCTGTCACTAAACCCATACCTGTCACCCAGCGCCTAAATACTAGGCCTCAAATTTAAATCCCTCTAAATCTCTCGTTACCGTTGTCCTGTTGTAGCTGGGAAAGTTATTTAGTGCCCGTCAAAGCACATTTTTTGTTCTGGGTTGAAGTACAATTCCCAATTTAGCAATTTCATAATTTAGTGGTTCCTGCTATATCAGAGCTATTTGAAATCTATCCCAAAAAGGGTATATAATATTGAAGGTGCACATAGGGTCATTCAGAATAACTTCACACACACCCGCTACTGTGTATTTCCAAGTCTAATTCTGTCACTAAATCCATACCGGTGACCCAGCGCCTAAATACTAGGCCTCAAATTTAATTCCCTCTAAATCTCTCGTTACCCACCGCTGTACTGTTGTTGCTGGGCAAGATATTTAGTGTCCGTCAAAGCACATTTTTTGTTCTGGGTTGAAGTACAATTCCCAATTTAGCAATTTCATAATTTAGTGGTTTCTGCTATATCAGAGCTATTTGAAATCTATCCCAAAAAGGGTATATAATATTGAAGGTGCACATAGGGTCATTCAGAATAACTTCACACACACCCGCTACTGTGTATTTCCAAGTCTAATTCTGTCACTAAACCCATACCTGTCACCCAGCGCCTAAATACTAGGCCTCAAATTTAAATCCCTCTAAATCTCTCGTTACCGTTGTCCTGTTGTAGCTGGGAAAGTTATTTAGTGCCCGTCAAAGCACATTTTTTGTTCTGGGTTGAAGTACAATTCCCAATTTAGCAATTTCATAATTTAGTGGTTCCTGCTATATCAGAGCTATTTGAAATCTATCCCAAAAAGGGTATATAATATTGAAGGTGCACATAGGGTCATTCAGAATAACTTCACACACACCCGCTACTGTGTATTTCCAAGTCTAATTCTGTCACTAAATCCATACCGGTGACCCAGCGCCTAAATACTAGGCCTCAAATTTAATTCCCTCTAAATCTCTCGTTACCCACCGCTGTACTGTTGTTGCTGGGCAAGATATTTAGTGTCCGTCAAAGCACATTTTTTGTTCTGGGTTGAAGTACAATTCCCAATTTAGCAATTTCATAATTTAGTGGTTTCTGCTATATCAGAGCTATTTGAAATCTATCCCTAAAAGGGTATATAATATTGAAGGTGCACATAGGGTCATTCAGAATAACTTCACACACACCCGCTACTGTGTATTTCCAAGTCTAATTCTGTCACTAAACCCATACCTGTCACCCAGCGCCTAAATACTAGGCCTCAAATTTAAATCCCTCTAAATCTCTCGTTACCGTTGTCCTGTTGTAGCTGGGAAAGTTATTTAGTGCCCGTCAAAGCACATTTTTTGTTCTGGGTTGAAGTACAATTCCCAATTTAGCAATTTCATAATTTAGTGGTTCCTGCTATATCAGAGCTATTTGAAATCTATCCCAAAAAGGGTATATAATATTGAAGGTGCACATTGGGTCATTCAGAATAACTTCACACACACGCTTCTGTGCATTTCCAAGTCTAATTCTGTCACTAAATCCATACCGGTGACCCAGCGCCTAAATACTAGGCCTCAAATTTAATTCCCTCTAAATCTCTCGTTACCCACCGCTGTACTGTTGTTGCTGGGCAAGATATTTAGTGTCCGTCAAAGCACATTTTTTGTTCTGGGTTGAAGTACAATTCCCAATTTAGCAATTTCATAATTTAGTGGTTTCTGCTATATCAGAGCTATTTGAAATCTATCCCTAAAAGGGTATATAATATTGAAGGTGCACATAGGGTCATTCAGAATAACTTCACACACACCCGCTACTGTGTATTTCCAAGTCTAATTCTGTCACTAAATCCATACCGGTGACCCAGCGCCTAAATACTAGGCCTCAAATTTAATTCCCTCTAAATCTCTCGTTACCCACCGTTGTACTGTTGTTGCTGGGCAAGATATTTAGTGTCCGTCAAAGCACATTTTTTGTTCTGGGTTGAAGTACAATTCCCAATTTAGCAATTTCATAATTTAGTGGTTTCTGCTATATCAGAGCTATTTGAAATCTATCCCTAAAAGGGTATATAATATTCAAGGTGCACATTGGGTCATTCAGAATAACTTCACACACACACGCTTCTGTGCATTTCCAAGTCTAATTCTGTCACTAAATCCATACCGGTCACCCAGCGCCTAAATACTAGGCCTCAAATTTATATCCCGCTGAATTTGAATACAATACATTGGGCCAAATAATATATTTGTTGTTGTGGTGAACCATAACAATGAGAAAAACATCTAGTAAGGGACGCGGACGTGGACATGGTCGTGGTGGTGTTAGTGGACCCTCTGGTGCTGGGAGAGGACGTGGCCGTTCTGCCACATCCACACGTCCTAGTGTACCAACTACCTCAGGTCCCAGTAGCCGCCAGAATTTACAGCGATATATGGTGGGGCCCAATGCCGTTCTAAGGATGGTAAGGCCTGAGCAGGTACAGGCATTAGTCAATTGGGTGGCCGACAGTGGATCCAGCACGTTCACATTATCTCCCACCCAGTCTTCTGCAGAAAGCGCACAGATGGCGCCTGAAAACCAACCCCATCAGTCTGTCACATCACCCCCATGCATACCAGGGAAACTGTCTCAGCCTCAAGTTATGCAGCAGTCTCTTATGCTGTTTGAAGACTCCGCTGGCAGGGTTTCCCAAGGGCATCCACCTAGCCCTTCCCCAGCGGTGAAAGACATAGAATGCACTGACGCACAACCACTTATGTTTCCTGATGATGAGGACATGGGAATACCACCTCAGCATGTCTCTGATGATGACGAAACACAGGTGCCAACTGCTGCGTCTTTCTGCAGTGTGCAGACTGAACAGGAGGTCAGGGATCAAGACTGGGTGGAAGACGATGCAGGGGACGATGAGGTCCTAGACCCCACATGGAATGAAGGTCGTGCCACTGACTTTCACAGTTCGGAGGAAGAGGCAGTGGTGAGACCGAGCCAACAGCGTAGCAAAAGAGGGAGCAGTGGGCAAAAGCAGAACACCCGCCGCCAAGAGACTCCGCCTGCTACTGACCGCCGCCATCTGGGACCGAGCACCCCAAAGGCAGCTTCAAGGAGTTCCCTGGCATGGCACTTCTTCAAACAATGTGCTGACGACAAGACCCGAGTGGTTTGCACGCTGTGCCATCAGAGCCTGAAGCGAGGCATTAACGTTCTGAACCTGAGCACAACCTGCATGACCAGGCACCTGCATGCAAAGCATGAACTGCAGTGGAGTAAACACCTTAAAACCAAGGAAGTCACTCAGGCTCCCCCTGCTACCTCTTCTGCTGCTGCCGCCTCGGCCTATTCTGCTGCTGCCGCCTCGGCCTCTTCCTCCGCCTCTGGAGGAACGTTGGCACCTGCCGCCCAGCAAACAGGGGATGTACCACCAACACCACCACCACCACCTCCGTCACCAAGCGTCTCAACCATGTCACACGCCAGCGTTCAGCTCTCCATCTCACAAACATTTGATAGAAAGCGTAAATTCCCACCTAGCCACCCTCGATCCCTGGCCCTGAATGCCAGCATTTCTAAACTACTGGCCTATGAAATGCTGTCATTTAGGCTGGTGGACACAGACAGCTTCAAACAGCTCATGTCGCTTGCTGTCCCACAGTATGTTGTTCCCAGCCGGCACTACTTCTCCAAGAGAGCCGTGCCTTCCCTGCACAACCAAGTATCCGATAAAATCAAGTGTGCACTGCGCAACGCCATCTGTAGCAAGGTCCACCTAACCACAGATACGTGGACCAGTAAGCACGGCCAGGGACGCTATATCTCCCTAACTGCACACTGGGTAAATGTAGTGGCAGCTGGGCCCCAGGCGGAGAGCTGTTTGGCGCACGTCCTTCCGCCGCCAAGGATCGCAGGGCAACATTCTTTGCCTCCTGTTGCCACCTCCTCCTTCTCGGCTTCCTCCTCCTCTTCTTCCACCTGCTCATCCAGTCAGCCACACACCTTCACCACCAACTTCAGCACAGCCCGGGGTAAACGTCAGCAGGCCATTCTGAAACTCATATGTTTGGGGGACAGGCCCCACACCGCACAGGAGTTGTGGCGGGGTATAGAACAACAGACCGACGAGTGGTTGCTGCCGGTGAGCCTCAAGCCCGGCCTGGTGGTGTGTGATAATGGGCGAAATCTCGTTGCAGCTCTGGGACTAGCCAATTTGACGCACATCCCTTGCTTGGCGCATGTGCTGAATTTGGTGGTGCAGAAGTTCATTCACAACTACCCCGACATGTCAGAGCTGCTGCATAAAGTGCGGGCCGTCTGTTCGCGCTTCCGGCGTTCACATCCTGCTGCTGCTCGCCTGTCTGCGCTACAGCGTAACTTCGGCCTTCCCGCTCACCGCCTCATATGCGACGTGCCCACCAGGTGGAACTCCACCTTGCACATGCTGGACAGACTGTGCGAGCAGCAGCAGGCCATAGTGGAGTTTCAGCTGCAGCACGCACGGGTCAGTCGCACTACAGAACAGCACCACTTCACCACCAATGACTGGGCCTCCATGCGAGACCTGTGTGCCCTGTTGCGCTGTTTCGAGTACTCCACCAACATGGCCAGTGGCGATGACACCGTTATCAGCGTTACAATACCACTTCTATGTCTCCTTGAGAAAACACTTAGGGCGATGATGGAAGAGGAGGTGGCCCAGGAGGAGGAGGAGGAGGAGGAGGAAGAGGGGTCATTTTTAGCACTTTCAGGCCAGTCTCTTCGAAGTGACTCAGAGGGAGGTTTTTGGCAACAGCAGAGGCCAGGTACAAATGTGGCCAGCCAGGGCCCACTACTGGAGGATGAGGAGGACGAGGATGAGGAGGAGGTGGAGGAGGATGAGGATGAAGCATGGTCACAGCGGGGTGGCACCCAACGCAGCTCGGGTCCATCACTGGTGCGTGGCTGGGGGGAAAGGCAGGACGATGACGATACGCCTCCCACAGAGGACAGCTTGTCCTTATCCCTGGGCAGCCTGGCACACATGAGCGACTACATGCTGCAGTGCCTGCGCAACGACAGCAGAGTTGCCCACATTTTAACCTGTGCGGACTACTGGGTTGCCACCCTGCTGGATCCACGCTACAAAGACAATGTGCCCACCTTACTTCCTGCACTGGAGCGTGATAGGAAGATGCGCGAGTACAAGCGCACGTTGGTAGACACGCTACTGAGAGCATTCCCAAATGTCACAGGGGAACAAGTGGAAGCCCAAGGCCAAGGCAGAGGAGGAGCAAGAGGTCGCCAAGGCAGCTGTGTCACGGCCAGCTCCTCTGAGGGCAGGGTTAGCATGGCAGAGATGTGGAAAACTTTTGTCAACACGCCACAGCTAACTGCACCACCACCTGATACGCAACGTGTTAGCAGGAGGCAACATTTCACTAACATGGTGGAACAGTACGTGTGCACACCCCTCCACGTACTGACTGATGGTTCGGCCCCATTCAACTTCTGGGTCTCTAAATTGTCCACGTGGCCAGAGCTAGCCTTTTATGCCTTGGAGGTGCTGGCCTGCCCGGCAGCCAGCGTTTTGTCTGAACGTGTATTCAGCACGGCAGGGGGCGTCATTACAGACAAACGCAGCCGCCTGTCTACAGCCAATGTGGACAAGCTGACGTTCATAAAAATGAACCAGGCATGGATCCCACAGGACCTGTCCGTCCCTTGTCCAGATTAGACATTAACTACCTCCCCATAACCATATATTATTGGACTCCAGGGCACTTCCTCATTCAATCCTATTTTTATTTTCATTTTACCATTATATTGCGAGGCTACCCAAAGTTGAATGAACCTCTCCTCTGCCTGTGTGCTAGGCCTAAATATATGCCAATGGACTGTTGCAGTGGTGGGTGACGTGAAGCCTCATTCTCTGCTATGACATGCAGACTGATTCTCTGCTGACATGAAGCCAGATCCTCTGTTACGGGAGCTCTCTCCTCTGCCTGGGTGCTGGGCCTAAATTTATGACAATTGACTGTTGCAGTGGTGGGTGACGTGAAGCCTGATTCTCTGCTATGATATGAAGACTGATTCTCTGCTGACATGAAGCCAGATTGTCTGTTACGGGACCTTTCTCCTCTGCCTGGGTTCTGGGCCTAAATTTATGAAAATTGACTGTTGCAGTGGTGGGTGACGTGAAGCCTGATTCTCTGCTATGATATGAAGACTGATTCTCTGCTGACATGAAGCCAGATTGTCTGTTACGGGACCTCTCTCCTCTGCCTGGGTGCTGGGCCTAAATTTATGAAAATTGACTCTTACAGTGGTGGGTGACGTGAAGCCTGATTCTCTGCTATGATATGAAGACTGATTCTCTGCTGACATGAAGCCAGATTCTCTGTTACGGGACCTCTCTCCTCTGCCTGGGTGCTGGGCCTAAATTTATGACAATGGACTGTTGCAGTGGTGGCTGACGTGAAGCCTGATTCTCTGCTATGACATGCAGACTGATTCTCTGCTGTCATGAAGCCAGATTGTCTGTTACGGGACCTCTCTGCTCTGCCTGTGTGCTAGGCCTAAATATATGCCAATGGACTGTTGCAGTGGTGGGTGACGTGAAGCCTCATTCTCTGCTATGACATGCAGACTGATTCTCTGCTGTCATGAAGCCAGATTGTCTGTTACGGGACCTCTCTGCTCTGCCTGTGTGCTAGGCCTAAATATATGCCAATGGACTGTTGCAGTGGTGGGTGACGTG
The DNA here is from genome assembly GCF_014858855.1 of Bufo gargarizans. Lineage (NCBI taxonomy): Eukaryota > Metazoa > Chordata > Amphibia > Anura > Bufonidae > Bufo > Bufo gargarizans. The sequence continues at coordinate 147,416,676 of NC_058085.1, read as the reverse complement.
AAGCCTCATTCTCTGCTATGACATGCAGACTGATTCTCTGCTGACATGAAGCCAGATTGTCTGTTACGGGACCTCTCTGCTCTGCCTGTGTGCTAGGCCTAAATATATGCCAATGGACTGTTGCAGTGGTGGGTGACGTGAAGCCTCATTCTCTGCTATGACATGCAGACTGATTCTCTGCTGACATGAAGCCAGATCCTCTGTTACGGGACCTCTCTGCTCTGCCTGTGTGCTAGGCCTAAATATATGCCAATGGACTGTTGCAGTGGTGGGTGACGTGAAGCCTCATTCTCTGCTATGACATGCAGACTGATTCTCTGCTGACATGAAGCCAGATTGTCTGTTACGGGACCTCTCTGCTCTGCCTGTGTGCTAGGCCTAAATATATGCCAATGGACTGTTGCAGTGGTGGGTGACGTGAAGCCTCATTCTCTGCTATGACATGCAGACTGATTCTCTGCTGACATGAAGCCAGATTGTCTGTTACGGGACCTCTCTGCTCTGCCTGTGTGCTAGGCCTAAATATATGCCAATGGACTGTTGCAGTGGTGGGTGACGTGAAGCCTCATTCTCTGCTATGACATGCAGACTGATTCTCTGCTGACATGAAGCCAGATTGTCTGTTACGGGACCTCTCTGCTCTGCCTGTGTGCTAGGCCTAAATATATGCCAATGGACTGTTGCAGTGGTGGGTGACGTGAAGCCTCATTCTCTGCTATGACATGCAGACTGATTCTCTGCTGACATGAAGCCAGATCCTCTGTTACGGGACCTCTCTGCTCTGCCTGTGTGCTAGGCCTAAATATATGCCAATGGACTGTTGCAGTGGTGGGTGACGTGAAGCCTCATTCTCTGCTATGACATGCAGACTGATTCTCTGCTGACATGAAGCCAGATTGTCTGTTACGGGACCTCTCTGCTCTGCCTGTGTGCTAGGCCTAAATATATGCCAATGGACTGTTGCAGTGGTGGGTGACGTGAAGCCTCATTCTCTGCTATGACATGCAGACTGATTCTCTGCTGACATGAAGCCAGATTGTCTGTTACGGGACCTCTCTGCTCTGCCTGTGTGCTAGGCCTAAATATATGCCAATGGACTGTTGCAGTGGTGGGTGACGTGAAGCCTCATTCTCTGCTATGACATGCAGACTGATTCTCTGCTGACATGAAGCCAGATCCTCTGTTACGGGAGCTCTCTCCTCTGCCTGGGTGCTGGGCCTAAATTTATGACAATTGACTGTTGCAGTGGTGGGTGACGTGAAGCCTGATTCTCTGCTATGATATGAAGACTGATTCTCTGCTGACATGAAGCCAGATTGTCTGTTACGGGACCTTTCTCCTCTGCCTGGGTTCTGGGCCTAAATTTATGAAAATTGACTCTTACAGTGGTGGGTGACGTGAAGCCTGATTCTCTGCTATGATATGAAGACTGATTCTCTGCTGACATGAAGCCAGATTCTCTGTTACGGGACCTCTCTCCTCTGCCTGGGTGCTGGGTAGTGTTGAGCGCGAATATTCGAAAAGCAAATTTTTTTCGCGAATATCGCAACTTCGCGATTTCGCGAATATTTCGAATATAGTGCTATATATTCGTAAAAACGAATATTCGTTTTTTGTTTCCCCCCCCCCCCCACAAAATTACAGTACACATATAATTGATTGTTTCCCAAAGGTCCAACAGCTCAGATCTTACTCACATTGCCTAGAAAGTGATTGAGGCGCGAATCTTCGTAAGGCGATTTTATTAGCGCACATGCGAATATCGGCACGTCCCAGAACAGAGGCAAAGGGCTTTGCATTCATACATTAGTGAATTGAGTTGCGAATCTTCGTAAGGCGATTTTATTAGCGCACATGCGAATATCTACACTTGTCCCAGAACAGAGGCAAAGGGCTTTGCATTCATACATTAGTGAATTGAGTTGCGAATCTTCGTAAGGCGATTTTATTAGCGCACATGCGAATATCTACACTTGTCCCAGAACAGAGGCAAAGGGCTTTGCATTCATACATTAGTGATTGAATTGAGCTGCGAATCTTCGTAAGGCGATTTTATTAACGCAAATGCAAATATCTACACTTGTCCCCAGAACAGAGAGGCAAAGGCCTGTGCATTCATATAGTATAGCACCATATTCGCGAATACGTAGAACTTCGTAAAATTCGATTTACGAATATTCGTATTTTTTATTTTACTTTCCACCTTACAGATTACATTGATCTGTACTCTGTCAACTACTGTCATCACCCCCCACTGTATCTCGATTGATTCCCAAAAGTCTCACATTCCCTAGAAAGTGATTGAGGTGCGAATCTTCGTAAGGCGATTTTATTAGCGCACATGCGAATATCTACACTTGTCCCAGAACAGAGGCAAAGGGCATTGCATTCATACATTAGTGATTGAATTGAGTTGCGAATCTTCGTAAGGCGATTTCATTAGCGCACATGTGAATTTTGCATAGCATATGTATTATGCGATAATTCGAATTATCGCATATGCGAAATAATAACGAATTTGAATAATCGCGAATATTTTACGAATATTCTTTCGAATATTCACAAAATTTCGCGAATTCGAATATGGGACATGCCGCTCAACACTAGTGCTGGGCCTAAATTTATGACAATGGACTGTTGCAGTGGTGGGTGACGTGAAGCCTGATTCTCTGCTATGACATGCAGACTGATTCTCTGCTGACATGAAGCCAGATTGTCTGTTACGGGACCTCTCTCCTCTGCCTGGGTGCTGGGCCTAAATATATGCCAATGGACTGTTGCAGTGGTGGCTGACGTGAAGCCTCATTCTCTGCTATGACATGCAGACTAATTCTCTGCTGACATGAAGACAGATTCTCTGTTACGGGACCTCTCTCCTCTGCCTGGGTGCCGGGGCCTAAATATCTGAGAATGGACTGTTCCAGTGGTGGCTGACGTGAAGCCTCATTCTCTGCTATGACATGCAGACTAATTCTCTGCTGACATGAAGACAGATTCTCTGTTACGGGACCTCCCTCCTCTGCCTGGGTGCTGGGCCTAAATATATGCCAATGGACTGTTGCAGTGGTGGCTGACGTGAAGCCTCATTCTCTGCTATGACATGCAGACTAATTCTCTGCTGACATGAAGACAGATTCTCTGTTACGGGACCTCCCTCCTCTGCCTGGGTGCTGGGCCTAAATATATGCCAATGGACTGTTGCAGTGGTGGCTGACGTGAAGCCTCATTCTCTGCTATGACATGCAGACTGATTCTCTGCTGACATGAAGCCAGATTCTCTGTTACGGGACCTCTCTCCTCTGCCTGTGTGTGTGCTGGGCCTAAATATATGCCAATGGACTGTTGCAGTGGTGGCTGACGTGAAGCCTCATTCTCTGCTATGACATGCAGACTAATTCTCTGCTGACATGAAGACAGATTCTCTGTTACGGGACCTCCCTCCTCTGCCTGGGTGCTGGGCCTAAATATATGCCAATGGACTGTTGCAGTGGTGGCTGACGTGAAGCCTCATTCTCTGCTATGACATGCAGACTAATTCTCTGCTGACATGAAGACAGATTCTCTGTTACGGGACCTCTCTCCTCTGCCTGGGTGCCGGGGCCTAAATATCTGAGAATGGACTGTTCCAGTGGTGGGTGACGGGAAGCCAGATTCTCTGCTATGGAACCTCTCTCCAATTGATTTTGGTTAATTTTTATTTATTTAATTTTTATTTTAATTCATTTCCCTATCCACATTTGTTTGCAGGGGATTTACCTACATGTTGCTGCCTTTTGCAGCCCTCTAGCTCTTTCCTGGGCTGTTTTACAGCCTTTTTAGTGCCGAAAAGTTCGGGTCCCCATTGACTTCAATGGGGTTCGGGTTCGGGACGAAGTTCGGATCGGGTTCGGATCCCGAACCCGAACATTTCCGGGATGTTCGGCCGAACTTCTCGAACCCGAACATCCAGGTGTTCGCTCAACTCTATCTGGGACCTGAATTCTACGGGGGCCGAGGAGATCCAGTTTAATAAAACAAAGTTTCAAGAAAAAAATACAAATAAACACCCTTTTCCCCTGATTTTATAATAAAAAATAAAATAAAAAATAGAAACAAGAAAAAAATAAAAATACACCACACATATTAGGTATCACTGCATCCATAACGACTGGCTCTATAAATATATCACATGATCCACCCTCTCCAATAAACACCATTAAAAAAAACAAAAAAAACGGTGTCAAAAAAAGCCATTTTTGTCACCTTACATCACAAAAACACCAACGCAACACCAAGTGATCAAAAAGGCATATGTCCCACAAAATGTTACTAATAAAACCGCCACCTCATCCCGCAAAAAATGAGCCCCTACATAAGAAAATCACTCTCAGAACATGGAGACATTAAGACATAATTTTTTTGCTTCAAAACTGCTATTATTGTCTTAAAGTGAAAAAAAAAAAAAAAAAAGCAGACATATTAGGTATTGCCGCGTCCGTAACAACCTGCTCTATAAAAAAAATTATCACATGACCTAACCCATCAGTTGAACACCGTAATTTATAAAAAAAAAAAAAGAAAAAAAAAGTGCCAAAAAAAAAAAACCTTTTTGGTCACCTAACATCACAAAGTGCAACACCAAGCGATCGAAAGGCGTATGCCCCCCAAAATAGTACCAAACAGTCACCTCCTCACACAGAAAATGAGACCCTACCAAAGACAATCGGTCAAAAAATAAAAAGGTTATGGCTCTCAGACTTTGGAGCCACTAAAACATCATTTTTTTGGGTTTAAAAAATGCTATTATTGTGTAAAACTTAAATAAATAAGAAAAAGTATACCGTACATATTAGGTACTGTCACGTCCATAACAATCTGCTCTATAAAAGGTCACATGACCTAACCCCTCAGGTGAGCGCTGTAAAAAATACATAAAAACTGTGCCTAAACAACCAATTTTCTGGTCACGTTGCCAGATAAAGTGTAATAATGAATGATCAAAAAAAAAAAAAAAAAAAATCATAGGTACCCAAAAATGGTACCAATAAAAACATCAACTCTTCCTGCAAAAAAACGAGCCCCTGCAAAAAGATGATCGGCAGAAAAAAATAAAATAAAAATATGGCATTCGGAAAATGGAGAAACAAAAACATTTTCAAAAATACCTTATTATGGAAAACGGAAACAAAGCAGACATATTTGATATCACTACCTCCGTAAGAACCTACTCTATAAAAATAGCACATGATCTAACCTGTCAGATGAATGTTGTAAAAAATAAAAATGGTGCCAAAACAGACAATTTTTGGTTACCTTGTCACAAAAAATGCAATATAGAGCAATTAAAAATCTTATGTACCCCAAAATAGTACCGATAAAACTGGCACCTTACCCCCTAGTTTCCAAAATGGGGTCACTTTTTGGGAGTTTCTACTGTAAGGGTGCATCAGAGGGGCTTCAAATGGGAAATGGCATCTAAAACCAGTCCAGCAAAAATCTGCATTCCAAAAACCATACGGCGCTCCTTTTGTTCTGCGCCCTGCCATGTGCCCTTACATCAGTTTATGACCACATGTGGGGTGTTTCTGTAAACCGCAGAATCAGGGTAATAAATACTGAGTTTTGTTTGGCTGTTAACCGTTGACGTGTTAAAGAAAAAAAATGGATTAAAATGAAAAATCTGCCAAAAAAGTGAAATTTAGGAATTTCATCTCCATTTTCCTTCATTTTTTGTGGAACGCCTAAAGAGTTAACAAAGTTTGTAAAATCAGTTTTGAGTAACTTGAGGAGTGTAGTTTCTACAATGGGGTCATTTATGGGGGGTTTCCACTATGTAAGCCCCACAAAATTACTTCAGACCTGAACTGGTCCTTAAAAAGTAGGTTTTGGAAATTAAGAATTGCTTCTAAAATTCTAAGCCTTCTAAAGTCCTAAAAAAATAAAATGACATTTACAAAATGATGCCAACAGAAAGTAGACATATGGGAAATGTTAAGTAATAAATATTTTATGGAGTTATCACTTTCTGCTTTAAAAGCAGAGAAATAAAAATTTTGAAAATTGTGAATTTTTCAAAAAGCTTAGTAAATTTTGGATTTTATTCATAAATTAAGGTGAAATATATTGACCCAAATTTCTGACTATGATGAAGTACATTCGCAGCTGAGAGGAGGATCAGGGAGAAGAGTTCCCAGTGCAGGAGCTGGAGAAAGGTAAGTGGCTGAAGGGGTTTAAACCCCTTCAGCCCAGTGGAAGGGGGACACGAGGGTGCCCCACTCCAAACAACTATATAGTGCCAGGAAAATGAGTTTGTTTTCCTGGCACTATAGTGCTCCTTTAACACCAGTACTGCACAGTGTCTGTTCTCTGCAGGAACAGGCTATAGACACCAGTACCACTACATTAAACTGGTGGTTCTGGGACTATAGTGTCCTTTTAGGCTCCATTCACACCTCCGCAATTTCGTTCTGCATTTTGCGGAACGGAATTGTGGACCCATTCATTCCTATGTGGCAGCATCATGTGCTGCCCGGACACGGAATTGCGGATCCGCACTTCCGTTTCGCAAAAAAATAGAACATGTCCTATTCTTGTCCGCAATTGCAGACAAGAACAGGCATATTCTATTAGTGCCTGGCAATGTGCGGTCCGCAAAATGCGGAACCCACATTGCCGCTTTCCGTGTTTTGCAGATCCGCGGCTCAGTGTATCCGCAAAACACGTTGCGGACGTGTGAATGGAGCCTTAAAAGTGAGGTAAATTAGTTTCCAATTAAATAATGAACATATTGCATTGTCTACTTACCACCAGGACAATAAGATGATCTGGCTGCAGTCTGGCTCTGGGGACTAGTCACTCTCATTTCCCCCCTCCCTCCCTCCCTCATCACTCTGATTTCCTTACAGGTAGTGCCGGCCCTGTGTCTCGGTGTAGAAGGGGTTAAGCTGGTTGTCTCACTCACTTCAGCAAATGGCATTTATCATGCAGAGAAAGTTAATACAAGGCACTTACTAATGTATTGTGATTGTCCATATTGCCTCCTTTGCTCGCTTGATTCATTTTTCAATCAATCACATTATACACTGCTCTTGTCCATGGTTACGACCAACTTGCAATCCAGCAGTGGTGGTACATGCTTGCACACTATAGAAAAAAATGCTTCCGGCCACCAGAGAGGCCGGCGTTTTTCCCTATAATTTGCAAGCATGACCACCACTGCTGGATTGCAGGGTGGTCGTAACAATGGAAATAAGAAGTGCATAATGTGATGGAAAAATTTATTAAGCCAGCAAAGGAGGCAATATCACAATACATTAGTAAGTGCCTTGTATTAACTTTCTCTACATGATAAATGACATTTGCTGAAGTGAGACAACCCCCTTTATAGGGGTATTCCATTTAGATTCAGTTATCCCATACCAGTGTCGTATATACTTGAATAGGAATGAGCCCATTGAAATGAATGGGACGGCTTGTAGTTACACCTACTCACCCCTGCTCTGTCGACGGCGAGCAGATAAACAATAAAAGGAAGGCTGCGCTCACACAGAGTGTCGGACCCCCGCCCATCTGATATTGATAACCTGTCCTGAAAATAGGTCATCAATATTAAAAACCCGGAAAACCCCTTTAAAAGGAAAAAAAAAGAAGAGGTGATAGATGATGGCTGGATGGATACCATGGCATAAATCATGAGAGTGCCAAATCAGAACAGAAAACAGGATACCCTGGAGAAGAACTATTCATATGATCACCCAAGAGTTAAAACCAATCTGAAAGCAGATAACCGAAAATAATACATTTTGGATTCCGCTGTGGTCTATGAGGTTTTCACGTTTCTATTAACATATAAAAGTGACTGATTTCGAAAGGGAAGAAGCTAGGTCTCCTGATATCCAAGTTTAATAGGTTCCAGCACATTTATGAGACTATAAGGAGATCTTACCTGCCCACAAAATGTTCTCCTCAGCCTTTTGCTATAACTAAATGCACAGGTCTTCTCAACAAGCAATTCACAGTTTGTCCATTTAGTGCCTGATAAGACAGCCAGCCGTTCCCTGATCAAGTAATCCCTGTACACAGACATTCCTATCTATTTCTCAGACACCTATTCTACTAGAATAAAGATACCAGACTCCAGAGTATACACTCAGAAATAAAACAAGGTTTATTCATTAAGAAAAAGAACATTCCCTAAACCTTACCAATAACTCACACACATCCACTGAGCTCCTCTGGGCAAAGGCAACAATACAATCAGCAGTTCAATCATGATTTTTTTAGAGAAGAAAATATTAAAGGATAACCATCATATTTTCACACAAAGAAAATATCAATTTTCATACATGTTGTTGCTGCTGTGGTGATACTCACATACCACTTGTTTAATAGGATTCCGTCCATAGCAACCGCTCCTCACAAGACTTTTCTGACCATTTTCTCAAGATGGCCACTGATGCCCTTACCCTGAAGCTAAGACCTCCCTCCCCGACTTCCCAGAAGTCATTCGCCTCATCTCAGGAATGCGCAGCCTCATCCCAATCAGCTTTCTCCAAACTTAAACACGCCCTCTTCATCCTGAGTAGTAAATCGCAAATTGTTATTGCGAATATTGACACTATCCCGGTCCGACAGGAGCGCGCACGCAGCATTCGGGGCTGCCCACTACTACGGCCTCTGTCTTCTTTATATTATCAGCTATCCTTTAAAAGTTGCAGTGGTTTCACAGCGAGTTAAAGGGGTTATCCCACTTTGCGTTTTTATACTTACCTGCTGCCACCGCGCGTTCACTTCCTAGATTCTGGCTGGGGGCGGGCTTCATCTTGAATAAAGTCTTCTCCCAGCCGGGCCGCGCGCTAGACTGAACGCGCACGCCGCCATGCATGCGCCATGGTGACTTATTTCTGGCCAGTATAGTACAGAGCCGGCGTGTGCGTTCGCAGCTCTGTACTATTCTGGCCGGGAAGAAGTCACCGTCGTGCATGCGCGGCAGCGTCCGCTCAGGACAGAGAGCGGCCCGGCCGGGAGAAAAGGAGTCTTCTGCACAAGCGCGACCATCGGGATTTTGGAGAAGAGCGGTGGTTGTAACCAGGGGAGACAAAGTCACAACAATAAGGTAAGTGGGGATGAATTTTATCCTAAACGGTGGAAATTTGTTAATCAAGTATATTTACAAAAATGATCACTGTCAAATCATTAACAGATTTAACAGTGATCATTATGATGGGATAACTCCTGTAATAGAACTGTTTTAAACCCAGACAATGAAGCATAGGTACCAGTGACAAGCCAAAATCCAAGCTAGTAAAAGTCTAGTCAATCTGTATGGTAACTTGAAGGGGGTAAAAGACCATAAATATATGAAGGAGGCCTAACTGAATAGTTTTCTTAAAGCCTTCATGGGTTGGAGATATAATGCACAAGCTCAGAGGAAAGTGCTGTAGAACCTTACATTGTGGAGGTCTCTGCTCAGTGACTCCTTGCCTGTGAGATCATCTGACAACTAATCACTTTAAAAACATAAAACCTAGCTCCCGCCCATCTGATATTCGGTGACCTATCCTGAGGATAGGTCATCAATATTAAAATCCTGGAAAACTATGAAGATTAAAATTACGTAATTGGATTCCGTATCATTGACATTCTACACCGCTTACTCTAGTTTGAAGGATGTTTCGGATAGGACAGATTCCCTTTAAAGGCACTTTTTGTTTCTCAGTAGACACTAACGCAAAGTGTCTAGAAATGGGGTAGTGGTCTGGTGGATTCATAAACTGCACCAAATTTATTAATCATGGGTGCCTGAAATTGACGCAAAATCTGATCAAATGTAAGTCAGCCAAAAGTTGGTGTCAGTGAGAGAAAAGTGTAAATTGCAACAAAACCATTGGAGAGCACGATAAATGTGCGGATTATTCCCAATTGGTGTGCTATTACTTTGTGGAACGTAACCATTTCACCGAATGGTTCACGAAATATCTGCGTTTTTGTGGCGAAATTGGTCCCATAGGAATGAATGGCAATGGGAGCTGACAAAAGCTAGAGTGTGAGCTGAAAAATCAGGACATGATTTCTAAACTGCCACTACTCCCTCATTTTAAAGCCCACCTACACAAATCTTAAGTGTTCAGCTATCCCTGCTGCCACTAAAAATTTCCACGGCTATTTAAATTTCCTGATAGTTTTCACAATATGACCATTTGTTTGCAACTCATGCTGCCCATTGACATTCATTGAAACTCCACTCTAGCCACCTCAAATTTGAAGGGCAATTTCTAAACTGTGACTGTGCCATCATTTTTTATATTTCAGAGACATAGGTCTGGGTCTTGTTATTCTCATAATATAAAGCTCTTCGCTGTAGGATTTATAATGTTTAAACTACAACCGTTTGAAGATGGCAACCCCCAGTAAAGTTAGCAAGTTGGAGCAGTTTGTTTTAAACTGCTCTTCTCTGCCCTTGCTGTACAGTGAGTTGCCATAGGAACCCAGGTGTGTGAGCAGCCAGCAGAGTGACAAAAGCTAGAGTGTGAGCTTAAAAAATCAGGACATGATTTCTAAACTGCCACCACTCCCTCATTTTCAAGCCCACCTACACAAATTGGCTGCTAATGTTAAATGTATGTTTTAATGTAACTGTGAAGCACTTTGGGAAACAACATTGCAATTAAATGTGCTATATAAATAAATAAAAGTTGAAATGCATTTCTCACTCTATCAAGCTTGCCATGTGCACTTTTTAAATTTGATCAATTGGTTAGTGTAATGTTTACTATCTTTACTCACTCCAAACACTCCACACAGTTACCGTATTTTTCGCCCTATAAGACGCACCGGCCCATAAGACGCACCTAGGTTTTTAAGGAGGAAAAAATAAAAATAAAAATTTTAACCAAAAGGTGTGCCTAATGGTGTTATGTGGGATCTGTGGATGGCACTGTTATGGGGATCTGTGGATGGCACTGTTATGGGGGGGTCTGTGGATGGCACTGTTATGGGGGCACTGTGGATGGCACTGTTATGGGGGGCACTGTGGATGGCACTGTTATTGGGGACTGTGGATGGCACTGTTATGGGGGATCTGTGGATGACACATAAATAGCATTTTACGCTATGTGTCATCCACAGACCCCCATAACAGTGCCATCCATAGAATGACCCCCAATAGGGAGGAGGGGCCGGCATCCAGCTCTGTAATTACAGCGGGCCCGGTGCAGTCACTGTATTCTGCTACACTGGGCCCGCTCACTGTAGGAATCCTAACAGCAGACAATGCTGTATGCTGATTAAGGTACCGTAACAGTACTCTTTTATGCAGTCTGTACTTACGATACTAACTTTCCGGCAGGCAGCAGGCTGAGCTGGTGGGCGGGCGCTGAAAACGTAACTCACTATGTCACGCGCCGGCTCTCCCTTCTTCATTCATAAAGTGGGCGGAGCCGGCACGTGACATAGTGAGTTACGTTGTCAGCGCCCGCCCGCCAGCTCAGCCTCCTGCCTGCTGGAAAGTTAGTATCGTAAGTACAGGCTGCATAAAAGACTACTGTTAGCATTGCCTGCAGTTAGGATTCCTACAGTGAGCGGGCCCGGTGTAGCAGAATACAGCGACTGCACCGGGCCCGCTGTAGTTACAGAGCTGGATGCCGGCCCCTCCTCCCTCATCCATGCATACTAATACACCCGCCACCGCGCTGCGCAGCATGCGGTCGGCGGTATACAAACTGAAGTATTCGCCACATAAGACGCACTGCCTTCCCCCCCCCCCCCAATTTTTTTTTGGGGGGGGGGGAGGAAAGTGCGTCTTATAGGGCGAAAAATACGGTACTCTGCCCACTCCATAAAGTTACTCTGCCCAGTCCAACCTTTCCACAGTTACTCCAGCCACTCCAACCACACAACAGTTACTCAAGCCACTCCACCCAGTTACTCCGCCCACTCCAGTTGTAGACTACTGGTGGAGGCAAGAACACTTGCCCCCAATTTCTCCATAAATTGTAGCTTTTCTAGTTTTAAGATTCAATTCATACTGAGAATCCAAAACAACAAACAATTATAAAATATATTTTTAAAAAATTACATTTCATACAAGACTAGGATAAAAAATGTTGAAATATATTAGTATTTATAGTTAATTGTAGTCACGGTCCCTCTTAGTTCCAATTGCAGAGCTCACGCAGTTTTGGAACCAAGTTCATATGCTGCGGTATATCAATTAGATACTTCTCTATATTATATATTCATATGTAGTATATCTCTATTATTTCGAGTTAATATATAAAGTTCAGTCTCTTTGTAGTTTCATACTGCATTTTCCTATTGATGACAATGTAGAGCGTAATTTATATATGGTCAAGCGGGTTATGTTGCGCTCTTGCCTTTACCAGTATGCCGGTGTACCCGTCTTATTGTACAGTCGGCCACTACCAATAGATAGATTGATACATACGTGGCTTTATCAAAGCGGCGTGTTTGAACTCCTTCTATTACTCCGGGATTGCTGAGCCTTGCAGTCAGTCCCCGCACTTGTTCCAGCACTTTAGTTAGCGCATGCGTATTGAAGTATAGGGACGCCAAGCTCTGCCATTTATTCACTTTGCAGTATGTATCTCATGCTTTTGATAAACAAATCTCTTTTCGATACCGCAGCTTGTCTTTTATGGATCTTTGCCAGACGCGTTTAGAAAACTCAAATAGTTTCTTCCTCAGTGAAAAAAATGTTAGGATTCTCCTATGAATTGTATCTTAAAATAAATGTTATATCAATTACTAAGAGCCGGCCATTGGCTGAATTATATAGTACTGTAGCTAGATGGTTATAGCAGCCCGTGCTCTATTCTGGTGAGCTCTTCACATAGAGGGAGTAGTAAATCTGCCCACTGTCTCTCCATCCTGGAATTCTAATATTGAGGGTGAGTGACACTCTAGAAGATTCTGGTTGTGCCACCTGCTATGGTAACCATTTGACACCAAACTAGCAACCATCCCACCTCGCCTACCTGTTAACATCATCTGCCGTAAGCTTTTAAAATTCACATGACAGAGCCAGCATGTTTTATCGAGCTAGACTGCGAATGATATATTCCATTGTCAAAAGAAGATTATTTCTAATTGTACACATTCATACACTGCAGTGTTATTTATCCTGATAACTCCTAATCATTTCCTCCACGGTTTCCTCTATATTCTGAATTAAGTCTTCGAGAAAGATGCTTTATGACTAATCCTGAACCCACATAATTTCAGGCCTGCAGTCAATCATCTTACCTAGACATGTACTGCATAGTCATGAACTGCAATACCACTTGGGTTGCAGGACAAATATATCTCTTGTGAAGAGATAGATATTCTATGTCACAGGCCTCTTATCACCTTAAAATTCAGCCTGCAAAATAAAATGCATAACACCACCCAGAGGGATTTTGAAAATCCAGTCTGGGCCAACACTATAATGAAATATCAGAAATAATCCGCACACAATTTTACTGCAGTCAGAAAAATGAATGTCTATGGGGAATTTAAACTGCAGAGGTGTGCGCGGAGCTAAGTGATAGACATAGAAATATAAGAAAAACGGTATATTTTGTATCAGAAATGAAATTCACAGCAAAACTGCTCATTACTTGCTACACAATGCCCTTCATGCTGGTGCTGATACAATGTCCACAGAACAAGATCCTGCCCCCCCCCCCCCCCCAACACAGAAGCATCGGTGTCTGTGTGTGTCCCCTGGGCTCTCCGCAGCTGGTCCCTCCATTTATACCCACATTTATCAGCCCCTGGATTCCATAAAAACTGTGGTCAAAAAGTTGCAAAGTTTGATGCACGCTATGCTTGCACATATTTTTTAGCTTTTTGGGGATGTAGAGCCCCACTCTCCACTCAAAAAAGTGAGTAGAGGGGGCAACCATAGCGGCCCAGTACATTTATTAGAATCTACCCAAGTAAACTGGGGTAGATTATACTAGAAATCTACACAAGCTCCCTTGTGTGGATCCCCTTTTTGCACAAGGACCTGAACAAATGCACCACAACTATTAAGAGTCAATTGCCTCTTAATAATTTTATAACATGACAGGAGGCTTCCTATTTTGCATAAACTCTCTTTACTAACTCCACAACAGTAAAGAAAAAAACTTAAAGAGTAACAAGTAAATCACTGCGCAGCATAGTATATAAGGGTCATGCTGCGTGTACACTTCCTCTTTCTTTACTGCTCCATCGCAGACAGGTCAGACCTTTTGCTCCCCTGGAGCTTTACTTACTTATTGTACCTTATCTCGATTATTTTCTATTATCATCATTCCCTAACGGTTTCCCCGGTTTCTCCTCACTGCCCCCTAACTTGGAGTACCTTCTTGGCTTCCTCCTCGCGGCCCAAACCGTTCGCGGTCGTTTTCGCGCCGGCCCGCTTCACAATCGCGGCCGGCCTAAAAATTTTGCTCCAGGCTTGCGGCCTACTCTCGCAGCCGCCATTTTGGGTCGCGGACATCGCGGCCATCTTAATTTACCTCAGACATTTCATGTGGCGGTACTAACCTGTGGTTACTCCCGCATTACTGGTTTTCAGCCCTTTATGTCTGGCACCCCTGTGCCTGTCTCCATCTGTTTTTCAATTCTCTGTGCCTCATCTCTATCCTGTGGCTGGGTCAGTCAGGTCATTGCTGCTGCCTGTCTATTATTGTGACCTGCACTTAAGGGTCCCAACCCTGTGCAACCGGGGTGAGCCCCCACTATAAATACGCTGCTCATTGGGAGACTAGCTGTTGCAGTTCTCTCTAACTGGGTGAGCCCCAGTTTATAAGGTCACTACTATATCCTGCTGGGATTTGTACTGGGCTCCGTTCCCATACTATAAAAACTGACCCTATGCCCGTTCTCAAGACCTGGGTGCCCGTTTATTACTGTGCCTTTCAGTGATATACCAGCCTACCCTTATCATGGAAGATTCCCAGAACGTCCCTGTGGACTTCCAAGCCATGATTAACGCAGCTGTCGCTGCCTCTGTGGAGAAGGCACTCTCCAAGGCCCGGGCCTCGTCTCCTGAAGTACCTAAAACCCGCAGACGTCCACGTCACGAGTCGGACTCCGATTGATATCAGACAGTTGATGAATCCCGCCCTACAAAACGCCATGACAAAGGTGAGCACTATGCACCCAAACCACCCAAGGGTAAGGCACCTGCCAAGCGTAAATCTGCCAAGCCACACACCCCGGCCCCACGTCAGGAGTACTCTTCAGATGAAGAGCAGGGCTCTGCCCAGTCCATGTCAGTGCTGGATGAGTGGCAAGCTGATGCCTCAGAGTGGGATTACGACGCATGGGGCTCGGACGAAAAGTTTGTCTCTGCTTTCATGCGGGAGACCCTCCTGGGTGCGGTCCAGTCAGAAGGTAAATCGAAGACACTGCGGACGCAGAGCCTCCTCTTGATTCAGACACCATTCTGGACCCCTCAGGTCATGCAATGTTCGATCCCCGCAACATACGGCACCCTAGATCGGGTGACTGGTCGCCTCCAGAACACCTTTCCAGGTTCATGCACCTGTGGCTCCGTAAACCTCTGGAGAAAGAGGTCTGCAACCGACTCAGGTCTGAATGCCCACGCCCTTCCCTGCCGGATAAGGTCGCTCAGACCCCAGAATTTGACAAGGTTATGACGACCTTTATGATGCTCAGTGGCAGAGACCCTCGACGGGGGGTAGAGAAAGGCCTATGGGGCGCCCAAGATAACCTGTTGGATTCTGTAGGCCCCCTCGCTCGCATTATGTATCTGGCGGATGACGCCTATGCCAAAGCTGATTCCTTCTCCACCGAGGACATCAGGGAATGGGCACATGACATTCGAGAGTGGGCACAACGGTGTTTTTGTTTCATCGGAAACACCAATGTTACGCCCTCTTCGGAGAGACGAAAAGCAGCGTTATTCCGTATTAAAGGTAAATTGGCAGACCTTGGCACAAAGGAGATTGGGCCCCAGGCACAAGGAAAACTTTTCGGTGAACCATTCCTCAAGGAACTAAACAAACACGTCAACGTGTTCACCTCCCTTAATAAGGCACAATCCTCAATGCGCAGTGTTTTCAGGAGCAACCCTACCAGAGGGGTTTTTGGAAGGGCTGGCCGGCAACGGGGCCGAGCCGCCAGCCGTTTTTGGCCTTCAGGCCCCCGTACTCAACCAACACCCTTTTATCCCACAAGAGACTATCAGCAACAACCCTTTTCTAGAGGCTCGGATAGAGGCCGCGGACCCCGCGGACGTTCCCGTTTTGCGGCAGGTAAGGACCCATATTCCTCCGTTGTTACCATGCACCCGCACTGCGGGCCGTATTTCCCTTTCTTTCCACAATTGGGCCGCCCTATGCTCAGACACATGGATTCTACAAACAGTGCAGGGATATATCTTAGACCTAGTGAGGACCCCCTTTCAGGTTTGGCCCCCTCGCCCCATCCGCATGTCGTCTTCCGACCACAACCTCGTCAACACGGAGCTACGCGAGCTTCGAGACAAAGGGGCTATCCAGCCGGTCCATGACGAGGGAGGTTTCTTCAGCAATATCTTCCTGGTTCGGAAAAAGTCAGGAGAATACGTCACGTGATCAATCTACGCGCCCTCAACGCGTACGTGGTCTACCGCCATTTCAAGATGGAGGGCATCCACCTCCTATGGGACCTTCTTCGGAGCAACGACTGGTTCACCAGGCTCGATCTGAAAGATGCATACCTGTCAGTCCCGGTGCACCCGTACTGTCGAGCACTCCTACGTTTCCTCTGGCACGGACGCCCTTGGCAATTCACTTGCCTCCCTTTCGGGCTCAGCTAGGCCCCATGGTGTTTCACCAAACTCCTAAAACCGGTGGTGGCCCACCTGAGATCCAGGGGCGTTCGATGCATCATCTACTTAGACGACCTCCTCCTGTTCTGCTCCGACGAACGCAGACTACGCCAACACACTCATCTGGCAGTATCCCTACTGGAATCTCTGGGCTTTGTGGTGAATCAACAGAAATCGGAGCTGACCCCTACCCAGACAATACAATTCCTCGGCTTCGAGATAGCCTCAGAGTGCACGTCGTCGAGTCTACCAGCCTCGAAGATCGCAACCATTCGCAAGGAGATTCGCAGAGTTCTCCGGCTCCAGTTCATTCCTCTACGCAACCTGGCCAGGATTGTGGCACTCCTCTCTGCTTCCATTCAAGCCATATTTCCGGGTCCTCTCCACTACAGGGCCATGCAACGTCTCAAGGCGAAATATCTACGCCGCAGTCCTACTTACGACCAGCCCGTCCCTATGACGAAGGAAGTTCGCGAAGAGTTGTCATGGTGGCTGGACAGCATGTAAGCCTGGAATGGCAAGGCCATATTCGGAGACACTCCAGATTTCGTTTTGGAATCAGACGCCAGCTTGTGGGGATGGGGTGCCACCAACGGAACCATCTCCACGGGAGGAACATGGACGACGCAGGAGCTCTCCAT
The DNA here is from genome assembly GCF_014858855.1 of Bufo gargarizans. Taxonomy (NCBI): domain Eukaryota; kingdom Metazoa; phylum Chordata; class Amphibia; order Anura; family Bufonidae; genus Bufo; species Bufo gargarizans. The sequence goes on along the minus strand of NC_058085.1, from coordinate 147,399,228 downwards.
GCACATCAATTGCCTCGAACTCCTGGCGGGATCCTTTGCGATCCGCAGCCTGGCCCGGGAGAGCTCCAATTGTTGCATCCTCTTACGCATGGACATCTCTGCAGTCCAGTACATCAACCGCCTGGGAGGCGCTCGCTCTCGACTGCTGTCGGATATTACGAGGGACATCTTCGACTACTGCCTCCCTCGCAACATCACGTTACAAGCGGAATACCTGCCGGGAGAAATCAACCTCACAGCCGACTGGTTCTTTCGCCACTGGAGAGACGTCAGCGACTGGAAGCTAGACACGAGAATCTTCAGGGCCCTGGCAGCCCGGAGGGGTCCATTTCATCTGGATCTGTTCGCCTCTCGCAACAATCACCAGACCCCGGAATTCTTCAGCTGGCTCCCGGACCCGAAGAGCAAGGCGACAGACGCATTTCTCCAACAATGGCCGGCAACAGGAGCCTACGCCTTTCCCCCATTCTCCATGATTGCGAGAACACTACACCAGATGCGGACGCAACAAATCAAACTGGTTCTCATAACGCCCTTGTGCAGAGCCAACCGTGGTTCCCGGACCTCCTGCATGGATCCTCTCCTCCTTCCATCCTCCCAGGACCTGCTCATGGATCCCAAAGGGCATCTCCACCCTCTCCTCCTGGAAGACCGGCTACCCCTGGTGGCTTGGTCTCTTTCCGGGGTTCCTGGCGAGTCAGCAGACTATCGCAGGCTGCTAGGGACCTCTTATGGGACTCTTGGGCCCCAGGAACTAGACGCTGCTACCTTTCAGCTTGGGCCTCCTGGTCTACTTGGTGTATGGAACGGGACTCCGATCCATTTACGGCACCTGTTCCCATGATTCTTAATTTTCTTTCCTCCTTGTTTTCTTCTGGCCGCTCTTATCGTTCTATCAACGTCGTTCGCTCCGCGATTTCGGCAGCCCACACCCCCGTCGGGGACCTCCCGGTCAGCAAAGATCCTCTGGTCTGCCGCCTACTTCGCGGCATGCGGCTTCGCCGCCCCCCGGCCCCCAAATACCATCAACTATGGGACTTGTTCTCCGTTTTTTCAGGGATTGGCTTCCGAATGAACGCCTCTCCCTTCGCCAACTATCCGCTAAATGCGCTTTTCTCCTTTGTCTGGTGTCTTTCCGACGGGTTTCGGACGTTCGGGCCTTCGATGTTGATGCCTTTGAAGTGCCGGGCGCTCCTCCTACTGGTAAGTGACAGATCATTAAGCAATGCGCCACACAGACCTGTCACTTACCAGTAGGAGGATCGCCCAGCCGGTCACAGACAGCGCAGGTAAGTATAATGCTTCTCAAATTGCAAAGTAACCATGGCGGCCAGGACTGCAGTAGCTTTAACTGTGCGGATCACAGCCCCCTGTAAGAGATCGGATACCGCCAGGAAGCAGTCATGTACACAGTTCTTAGTATATTCTAACTTGCAGCGTCCCCATCACTATGGGAACACCTCTGTGTTAGAATATACTGTCGGATCTGAGTTTTCACGATGTGAATACTCAGCTCTGAAAAAGCTGTATGCAGACGCATCTGCGGATCCGTCTGTGCTAAAGTAGCCTACGAACAGGGATCACAGACGCGGATGGCAATCTTGTGTGCCTCCTTGTTTTTTCACGGACCCATTGACTTGAATGGGTCCGTGAACCGTTGTCCGTCCAAAAAATAGGACAGGTCTTATTTTTTTGACGGACAGGAAACACAGATCACGGACGCGGATGACAAACGGTGCATTTTCCGGACCCATTGAAAGTCACACAATACACGGATACACACAACGGTCGTGTGCATGAGGCCTAATACAGATTTTACTCAGTAGCCTAAGAGTGTGCTAAAATCAAAATACATGAATGAGAGTGATCTAGAAAACAGGGTACATAAGCTTTAGAACACAAGTCACTTTTATGTACATACCAATAAACAGAAACTGTAAAAATGCTTTTATTCCCCACCCATCATCAGGCACAATCTGTTAAGGCTAAATTGTAAGCCACGGATCAATAAGTTTACGAGGTCTCTAAATGCTCAATGTTTTTATATGTTAGTGCAGAGTGTCATGGGGCTGTATCTACTTGACAGTCATTGTATCGTAAACTATGACAAAGTACAATTTCATGTGATGCATACGGGTGATAATGGCGGTCAAAAATAAATAGCTAGGAAATACCTTGGCTCAAAGTGCCTACTGACTGTTTTATTGATACTAGGTCCGTAATAATTCTATTTACTTCTTACTATTAAGAAACTTGAAGGCTTCTTCACTCACTGAATCATTGTGGCGTGCCCAATCTAGATTATACAGTTAGTACATGTCACTTTTGCCGTTTCATCAGCCAAAATGCTCATTACCATCTGCATCTGCCGATACTTGCCAAATTTGTACCTCAATAAACCAGCTGCTCTTTGAGATCTGGACTTACATTTGATGCTTTATACCTTTATGCTAGGTGCATTCTAATTTGTGCTTCGGAATAATGGCTGTAGCTAGTTATAGCCAATTGTGGATTCTGCTAATGTTTATATGAATTGTTCTTCAGCATTTTGTCCATTTGTAATTATGCCTGCACCCTAGATTTTGTGTGCATCTGTGATATTGTCCTATATCGTCCCATAACACCATGATTAAAAAGTCACTGTATTTTTACACAACTTCATTTCATTTAACAGAGAATTGTGTAAATTGCTCATTCCTAAATCACTTCATTTAAAAAATATGCCTGCATACACCCCCAAAAAAAGGCTGTAGTCATGGCTGATATGGGTCTCACGTCCACCTAGTTTGCAGTCCACTGCCTGTTGTCAGGCAAGATCTGTTCCTCATTACAGAAGACAGCAGAGAGCTAGCTGAGATCCTGAGCCTGATAAAAGAACTGCTTCTACAATGCATCCAAAGATCACAAGAGCCTCTCGACTTTCTGTAAGGGTGATCTCCCCCTGCTTATTTGTTCTGTGAGCTCCGGAAACAAACAGTGGGACAGGAGAGGATGTCATAGCAGTACAGTACTGGCAGATTCCACTAAAGGGAGATGCCCAATGCTTCTGAGATAAATGCATCTAGCTGTGCAGCTGAAGAGGGGAATAACTAGGATTAAAGAGACAAAGAAGCACAGCCATTATGCAAACTTTAAATTGAAGGGGCTGCCTATCCACTTTATTTTATTTCACCAAAAGCTATAAAATAAACTGAATAATACTCAGCTTCCCAATCCTCTGCCACTACCATGCTACTGCTTCCCAGGTCCCCCACTGGTCTTTATACCCTGGCCTCCAGCAAGTGACAAAGACATGATACTGTAGGGGTGACCACTCCAGTGGTGGTGCCACTGGGAATCACTGGCACTGGAGAGGCGGTAATTACTCAGTTTGACATTTGAATGAATTCAAAGCTAATGATAAATAATTTCTTAGGCTAGGTTCACAATACAGTTTTTAATTCCCCTATTCTGTAAATAGGATCCATTGGTTATACTAGTGTCCAGCATATTTCGGATCCAGATATTCTGTTCCTATGCCACAGCAGAATACTTGAATATAGAACAGTTATGTGAACTTAGCCGAAGGGACTGGACAACCCTATAATGGCATACAGACAAATAGAAGTTTTAGTAGATACAGTGATATAGCACCTAGTCACATAGAAAATCACTATATGGATCAATTATCAGAAATTGAACAATAAGATACATAGAGGACGATTTTCTGGAAAGTGCAATGTGTCTTTCATTTATGGCTACGCAATGAAAACAAATAGGCTTCATGAATGAAACTTTTGTGAAGCTGTTTTTTTTATAATTTTTTTTTCAATTCTGCAAATTATCTTTCACATTAAAGGTAAACCATCGACAGCAGCTACCAACTGTAATAATGGATACATACTATAAGGCTTTCTGCACCTCCATGTTAAATTGTGTACTGAGTTAGGCTTCGTTCACATCACCGTTCAGCCTTTCCGTTCTCCTGCTCCGTTTAGGAGCAGGAGAACGGAAAGGACGGAAAAGGCACATAACTGACGCCAAACTGAGTCCTTAGGACCCCATAGACTATAATGGGGTACGTTATGTTAACGCTCAGAAGATGATTTTTAAGCGGAGACAAAAGTCCTGCATGCACATATTTTAGACATACTTTATTTTGGGAAGCTGAAAGAAAAAAGTGGAGGATTCTAGGGGAGGCTGTCTGTCAAATATAGGAAGCATTGTACAGCAGCACAGATAAGTCCCTGTGTCCCCATATTAAAGGGAACCTGTCACCGGGTTATAGAGCTGAGGACATGGTTTGCTAGATGGCCACTAGCACATCCTCAATACCCAGTCCCCATAGCTCTGTGTGCTTTTATTGCGGATGTGCTAGCGGCCATCTAGCAACCCATGGCCTCAGCTCTATACACAAAATCCCGGTGACATGTTCCCTTTAAGCAACCACAAGGCACTTCTTGCGTCATTGTCCAGCTCCTGGGTACGGCTCTGCCATGTTCATAAGGCCTATGTATAAAAAGTGCTATAAAAAATTTACAATACTTAGCTTCATTACTTACTGTGGCAAATATTAGAATTTTTGTGAAAATGTTTTTAATTCAAGTGAAATTTTTGCAGCCGTAATGTCCCCAACCCCCCCCCCCCCAAAAAATAAATATAAAAAAAATATATATATATATATATATATATATATATATATATATATATATATATATATATATAGGATCGAAGTATGAAAAACCCCCTGCTATGCTATATACGATGAAGGTATGAAACAAAATACTCCATTGCCCTGTCACCATAGCAAACTCCATGGGATGCTAGCAAGTCCTCTACTGTTGCACGTTCCTGGTATTTCACAGACTTCAATCATTGGACAGTTTAACTTATCCATTGTCTGAAGAAGGGGATTTTGAAATCTCAGAAACGCGTTAAAATAAAGACTTGAAGCTAAATGCCAACATCCCTTGGAGTTTTCTATGGTGACAGCACACCATAATTCAGAGGCCCTGCCTAGTGTGAAATTAGCCTGAGCGGATCCGTCCAGACTTTTACATTGAAAGTCAATGGGGGACGGATCCGTTTGAAGATTGAGCCATATTGTGGCATCTTCAAACGGATCCGTCCCCATTGACTTACATTGTAAGTCTGGACGGATCCGCACGCCTCCGCACGGCCAGGCGGACACCCGAACGCTGCAGGCTGAACGCCGCCAGACTGATGCAGTCTGAGCGGATCCGCATCCATTCAGACTGCATCAGGGCTGGACGGAGGCGTTCGGGTCCGCTTGTGAGCCCCTTCAAGCGGAGCTCACGAGCGGACAGCCGAACGCTAGTGTGAAACTAGCCTAAACAAGATGTGCACCCGAGCTATTGTTTGCTGGTGCACTTGCTATTGTTTAGCAGATAAACTACCCTATGAATTTTTCTTCTCCTGTTTTTCAATTTTAGCATAATCCCCTCAAAATATCCAACATATTTATATGGAATTTATATGCTATTAAATAGTTTTATTTTATTATAATGCCACTATCTACATAGGAAAGTCTTGAAATATTGCAGTTTTCAGTTCTGTCCCCACTGGACAGATTTGCTATCTATACAGATACAAGATGAGGAGAATCATCTCAATTATCATTACAGGGTGGGTGAGTTAATGACAGCGCCACTGTATGGCTGGAAGCCTAGAGAAGACTGCTGCAAAACTAGACACCATGGGGGACATTTGTCAAAACTAGTTGAAAGTAGAACTGGCTTAGTTGCCCATAGCAACCAATCAATTCCACCTTTAATTTTTCAGAGCTCCTTTGGAAATTGAAAGGTGGAATCTGATTGGTTGCCGTGGGTAACTAAGCCAGTTCTACTTTACACCAGTTCTGATAAATGTCCCCCTATATAAAGTATTTACCCCTTGACTTTTTTCATATTTTGGTGCCTCCCAACCTGGAATTAACATGGATTGTTTGAGGATTTGTGTAATTTAATTTACAGAACATGCCCACAACTTTGAAGATTTTTTATTATTATTATTCTGAAGCAAACAACAAATAGGATAAAATAACAGAAAAAGTTAATGTGCATAACTATTCACCCCCCTAAAGTCAGTACTTTGTAGAGCCACCTTTTGCGGCAATCTCAGCTCCAAGTCGCTTTGGTTAAGTCTCTATGAGCTTCCCACATCTTACCACTGGGATTTTTGCCCATTCCTCATTGCTAAACTGCTCCAGCTCCTTCAAGTTGGATGGTTTCGCTTGTGAACAGCAATCTTTAAGCCTGACCACAGATTTTCTATTGGATTGAGATCTGGGCTTTGACTAGGCCATTCCAACATATTCACATGTTTCCCCTTAAACCACTCAAGTGTTGCTTTAGCAGTGTGTTTGGGGTCATTGTCCTGCTGGAAGGTGAACCTCCGTCCTAGCCTCAAATCACACACAGAGTGGTACAGGTTTTGCTCAAGAATATCCTTGTATTTAGCACCATCCATCTTTCCCTCAACTCTGACTAGTTTCCCGGTCCCAGCTGCTGAAAAACATCCCCACAGCATGCTGCCACCACCATGTCTCACTGTGGGGATGGTGTTCTTTGGGTGGGTTTGCGCCAGACAGTGTTTTCTTTGATGGCTGAAAAGTTCAATTTTATTCTGATCAGACCAGAGCACCTTCCTCCATACATTTTGGGAGTCTCCCACATGCCTTTCCGCAAACTCACAACGTGCCTTTTTGTTTTTAGCCTACCATAAATCCCAACTCTATGGAGCGTACGGCTTATTGTCGTCCTACGTACAGATACTGCAGTCTCTGCTGTGGAACTCTGCAGCTCCTCCAGGGTTACCTTAGGTCTCTGTGCTGCCTCTCAGATTAATGCCCTCCTTGCCCAGTCCATGAGTTTTGGTGGATGGCCATCTCTTGGCAGGTTTTCTGTTGTGCAATGTTCTTTCCATTTGGTTATGATAGATTGGATGGTGCTCCTGGGCATCATCAAAGATTTGGATATATTTTTTATAACCTAACCCTGACATGTACTTCTCAACAACATTGTCCCTTACTTGTTCGGAGAGTTCCTTAGTCTTTATGGCAGTGTTTTGCTAGTGATGCCTCTTGCTTATGTGTTGCAGCCTCTGGGGCCTTTCAAAAAAAGTGTGTATATGTAATGACAGATCATGTGACACGTAGATTGCATATAGGTGGACATCATTTCACTAATTATGTGACTTCTGAAGGTAATTGGTTGCACCAGAGCTTTTTATGGGCTTCCTAACAAAGGGGGTGAATATATCCGCACATGCCAATTTTCTGTTTTCTATTTCTAAACAATAGTTTTATTTATATTTTTTTCTCCTTTTACTTCACCAACTTAGACTATTGTGTTCTGATCCATCACATAAAATTTAGATTTACAAAACATCGAACTTAAGGCTGTAATGTAACAAAATACAAAAAAGTCAAAGGGTGGGGGGGGGATTGAATACTTTTGCAAGGCACTGTATACACACACACGTCATTCTTTCAATTTAGTGTACATAGGCCCTTCTTCCCTAAATATACTATATTTTATATAACATAAAAATGTATAGACTGTATTTCTGAGAAATCACTACACTGCAGTTGTCTAACATTTGGAAGGAAATTATGAAAATGTACTCCTCTGGCAGCTTTTGCCATCTTAATGAGCAATTAAAGAGTTTATGTATAAATATGTGTTCTGAATATGTGTTCAGGGCCACTGGCAAATAAACTGCATCTTACAGCCACCGTCCAGACTCTAAGATATACTCTGCTGTAAAAAGAGCTGCATCCTTTAAATGAACATTTTATTATGGTTCCCTAGGCTGTGCAGCTATTACCATCACAGAAATTATACGATCAAAACAGTAATGGTTATGTGGAAGACATTCAAGACTGCAGAACATACAAGTAGTGTACAATGAAAGCTTAAGCTGAAGACATTCTAAGACATAATAGTCACAATCCTACTAATTCCCCGTGTACATGGTCTCCTTTAAGAGGTGGTTTCTGGATTCCCATTCAGTAGCTGTTTTTATCTCATTTGCATTTTTATGTCAAAAGGACCAGTCACCTCTCCTGACCTTTCGATTTGAAGAAGACCTGTCACCTCTCCTGATCTTTCGATTTGAAGAGGACCCGTCGCCTCTCCTGACCTTTCGATTTGCATTAGACCTGTCACTTCTGACATGCCCGTTTAAGAAAATGCTTGCACTCTCTGAAATATAACAATTCTGGAGCATATTTACTTAGAACTGTGCCACGTGACCAATAGTCGTGACGCCACTAGCCTAGGGTAGGCAGCAAGAAGGCCGCTGTGCTCAGAGGAGTTCTGGGGCAAGCTGATCCGCTGGGGTTTCGGGTGTCACAGATCCAGAGGATATGTCATCAGTTACAAAGAGTTGGATAAATCCTTTAAATACGAATTAAGATCAAAGATTAAATCAACAGAATATATACCCAGAGGGTCACAAACATTAATGAGCGCTATAAAAAAACAAAAAAAAAAACACAACTTACAAATATCCATTACAAAAATGATGGCTAACAACTAGGGATGAGCGAACTCGAACTGTATAGTTCGGGTTCGTACCGAATTTTGGGGTGTCCGTGACACGGACCCGAACCCGGACATTTTCGTAAAAGTCCGGGTTCGGGGTTCGTCGCTTTCTTGGCGCTTTTGTGACGCTTTCTTGGCGCTTTTTGAAAGGCTGCAAAGCAGCCAATCAACAAGCGTCATACTACTTGCCCCAAGAGGCCATCACAGCCATGCCTACTATTGGCATGGCTGTGATTGGCCAGAGCACCATGTGACCCAGCCTCTATTTAAGCTGGAGTCACATAGCGCCGCCCGTCACTCTGCTCTGATTAGCGTAGGGAGAGGTTGCGGCTGCGACAGTAGGGCGAGATTAGGCAGATTAACTCCTCCAAAGGACTTGATTATTGATCGATCTGCAGCTGTGGGTCATTGAGCTGCTGATACTCAATTGCTCACTGTTTTTAGGCTGCCCAGACCGTTTGTCAGTCACATTTTTCTGGGGTGATCGGCGGCCATTTTGTGTCTTGTGGTGCGCCAGCACAAGCTGCGACCAAGTGCATTTAACCCTCAATGGTGTGGTTGTTTTTTGGCTAAAGCCTACATCAGGGTGAAGCGGTCACACCAAGTGCATTTAACCAGCAATAGTCTGTTTATTTTTTGGCCATATACTACATCAGGGGCAAGCTGCGCCTGTCACCAAGTGCATTTAACCCTCAATGGTGTGGTTGTTTTTTGGCTAAAGCCTACATCAGGGTGAAGCTGTCACACCAAGTGCATTTAACCAGCAATAGTCTGTTTATTTTTTGGCCATATACTACATCAGGGGCAAGCTGCGCCTGTCACCAAGTGCATTTAACCCTCAATGGTGTGGTTGTTTTTTGGCTAAAGCCTACATCAGGGTGAAGCTGTCACACCAAGTGCATTTAACCAGCAATAGTCTGTTTATTTTTTGGCCATATACTACATCAGGGGCAAGCTGCGCCTGTCACCAAGTGCATTTAACCCTCAGTAGTGTGGTTGGTCAAGCTATCACACCAAGTGCATTTAACCAGCAATAGTCTGTTCATTTTTTGGCCATATACTAAATCAGGGGCAAGCTGCGCCCGTCACCAAGTGCATTTAACCAGCAATAGTCTGTTCATTTTTTGGCCATATACTACATCAGGGGCAAGCTGCGCCCGTCACCAAGTGCATTTAACCCTCAGTAGTGTGGTTGGTCAAGCTGTGACACCAAGTGCATTTAACCAGCAATAGTCTGTTCATTTTTTGGCCATATACTATATCAGGGGCAAGCTGCGCCCGTCACCAAGTGCATTTAACCAGCAATAGTGTGGTTATTTTTTGGCCATATCCCAGTCTAATTCTGTCACTAAATCCATACCGGTCACCCAGCGCCTAAATACTAGGCCTCAAATTTATATCCCGCTAAATCTGTCGTTACCGCTGTACTGTTGTGGCTGGGCAAGTTATTTAGTGTCCATCAAAGCACATTTTTTGTTCAGGGTTGAAATACAATTCCCAATTTAGCAATTTCATAATTTAGTGGTTTCTGCTATATCAGAGCTATTTGAAATCTATCCCTAAAAGGGTATATAATATTCAAGGTGCACATAGGGTCATTCAGAATAACTTCACACACACGCTACTGTGCATTTCCAAGTCTAATTCTGTTAGTAAATCCATACCGGTCACCCAGCGCCTAAATACTAGGCCTCAAATTTATATCCCGCTAAATCTCTCGTTACCGCTGTCCTGTTGTGGCTGGGAAAGTTATTTAGTGTCCGTCAAAGCACATTTTTTGTTCTGGGTTGAAATACAATTCCCAATTTAGTAATTTCATAATTTAGTGGTTCCTGCTATATCAGAGCTATTTGAAATCTATCCCTAAAAGGGTATATAATATTCAAGGTGCACATAGGGTCATTCAGAATAACTTCACACACACGCTACTGTGCATTTCCAAGTCTAATTGTCACTAAATCCATACCGGATGGACTCTTACAGTGCTGGGTGACGTGAAGCCTGATTTTCTGCTATGACATGCAGACTGATTCTCTGCTGACATGAAGCCAGATCCTCTGTTACGGGACCTCTCTCCTCTGCCTGGGTGCCTGGGCCTAAATATATGACAATGGACTGTTGCAGTGGTGGGTGACATGAAGCCTGATTCTCTGCTATGACATGAAGACTGATTCTCTGCTGACATGAAGCCAGATTGTCTGTTACGGGACCTCTCTCCTCTGCCTGGGTGCCGGGCCTAAATTTATGAAAATGGACTCTTACAGTGGTGGGTGACGTGAAGCCTGATTCTCTGCTATGATATGAAGACTGATTCTCTGCTGACATGAAGCCAGATTGTCTGTTAAGGGACCTCTCTCCTCTGCCTGGGTGCTGGGCCTAAATTTATGAAAATGGACTCTTACAGTGCTGGGTGACGTGAAGCCTGATTTTCTGCTATGACATGCAGACTGATTCTCTGCTGACATGAAGCCAGATCCTCTGTTACGGGACCTCTCTCCTCTGCCTGTGTGCTGGGCCTAAATATATGCCAATGGACTGTTGCAGTGGTGGCTGACGTGAAGCCTCATTCTCTGCTATGACATGCAGACTAATTCTCTGCTGACATGAAGCCAGATCGTCTGTTACGGGACCTCTCTCCTCTGCCTGGGTGCTGGGCCTAAATTTATGAAAATGGACTGTTACAGTGGTGGGTGACGTGAAGCCTGATTCTCTGCTATGATATGAAGACTGATTCTCAGCTGGAGATGAGCGCTTCCATTCCATAGTTTAGCTCCTTAGGCTGTTTAAAAGTTGGGTAGTATGTGTGTGTAGTATATATATGGTGTATTTATGTGTATGTGTGTTGCATATATATGGTGTAACTTCTAAGTTTTGTTAATCTGAATTTTATGTGATGGATCAGAACACAATAGTCGAAGTTAGTAAAGTGAAATGAGAAACATATATAAATAAAACTATTGTTCAGAAATAGGAAACAGAAAATTAGCATGTGCGTATGTATTCACCCCCTTTGTTAGGAAGACCATAAAAAAGCTCTGGTGTAGGGCTGAAACGATTATTTGAATAACTGAGGGACTGTGGCCACTGCACTACCAATGAATCTGCCGGCCATATCCCACAGGGTCCCCCCCCTCCCCCCCCATCATTGGTGGCAGTTTGCAGTTCCGATCGGAGCCCCAGCAGTGTAACGCTGGGGCTCCGTTCGGTTACCATGGCAGCCAGGACGCTACTGAAGTCCTGGCTGTCATGGTATGTTAGTGAGCAGAGAGCAGCGCATTATACTCACGTGCGCTGTGGCCGCCGGTCGCTCCTTCTTCTGTCTGTGCGGCGGATTGCTAATGCTTACAGCATTAGCAATGCGCCGCACAGACCTATGAGAAGGAGCGACCGGCGGCCACAGCGCAGATCAGAGGCTGGGGGGAGGGGGGGGAGGCAGATCAGAGGCTGGGGGGGGGAGGCAGATCAGAGGCTGGGGGGGGAGGCAGATCAGAGGCTGGGGGGAGGCAGATCAGAGGCTGGGGGGGAGGCAGATCAGAGGCTGGGGGGGAGGCAGATCAGAGGCTGGGGGGGAGGCAGATCAGAGGCTGGGGGGGAGGCAGATCAGAGGCTGGGGGGGAGGCAGATCAGAGGCTGGGGGGGAGGCAGATCAGAGGCTGGGGGGGGAGGCAGATCAGAGGCTGGGGGGGAGGCAGATCAGAGGCTGGGGGAGGCAGATCAGAGGCTGGGGGGGAGGCAGATCAGAGGCTGGAGGGGGAGGCAGATCAGAGGCTGGAGGGGGGAGGCAGATTAGAGGCTGGGGGGGGAGGCAGATCAGAGGCTGGGGGGGGAGGCAGATCAGAGGCTGGGGGGGGGACCCTGTGGCCACTGCCACCAATGATTAATACTGGGGAGGGAGGGAGGGGGGGGGTTGCGTTACCAGATGGGGAGGCAGATCAGAGGCTGGGGGGAGGGGGGGCAGGCAGATCAGAGGCTGGGGGGGAGGCAGATCAGAGGCTGGAGGGGGGAGGCAGATCAGAGGCTGCAGGGGGGGGAGGCAGATCAGAGGCTGGGGGGGAGGCAGATCAGAGGCTGGGGGGGGAGGCAGATCAGAGGCTGGGGGGGAGGCAGATCAGAGGCTGGGGGGGAGGCAGATCAGAGGCTGGGGGGGAGGCAGATCAGAGGCTGGGGGGGAGGCAGATCAGAGGCTGGGGGGGAGGCAGATCAGAGGCTGGGGGGGAGGCAGATCAGAGGCTGGGGGGCAGGGAGGCAGATCAGAGGCTGGGGGGCAGGGAGGCAGATCAGAGGCTGGGGGCAGGGAGGCAGATCAGAGGCTGGGGGGCAGGGAGGCAGATCAGAGGCTGGGGGGCAGGGAGGCAGATCAGAGGCTGGGGGCAGGGAGGCAGATCAGAGGCAGGGAGATGGAGAGAGAGTGGTTAATGGAGGCTGCAGGCACCACCTTGGTATGTATAAAGTTATTGGTTTAGAGAGGGGTTAATGAAGGCACCTCCAAGGTGCTTTCATTAACCTCTTCAAACCAATAACTTTATACATGCCTAAATGCCAAGGTGCTTCCATTAACCCCTCCAAACCCAATGTGCATGTATAAAGTTATTGGTTTGGAGGGGTTAATGGAAGCACCTTGGAGGTGCCTTCATTAACCCCTCTCTAAACCAATAACTTTATACATACCTAATTACGTACGTTATTTTAAGTAGCTTTTTCTTATTAGATTACTCGATGAATCGAGAAATATAAATCGATAGAATACTCGATTACAAAAATATTTGTTTACTGCAGCCCTACTCTGGTGCAACCAATTACCTTCAGAAGTCACATAATTAGTGAAACGATGTCCACCTATGTGCAATCTAAGCGTCACATGATCTGTCATTACATATACACACCTTTTTTAAAAGGCCCCATAGGCTGCAACACCTAAGCAAGAGGCATCACTAAACAAACACTGCCATGAAGACCAAGGAGCTCTCCAAACAAGTAAGGGACAATGTTGTTGAGAAGTACAAGTCAGGGTTAGGTTATAAAACATATCCAAATCTTTGATGATCCCCAGGAGCACCATAAAATCTATCATAACCAAATGGAATGAACATGGCACAACAGTAAACCTGCCAAGAGACGGCCGCCCACCAAAACTCACAGACCGGGCAAGGAGGGCATTAATCAGAGAGACAGCACAGAGACCTAAGGTAAGCCTGGAGGATCTGCAGAGTTCCACAGCAGAGACTGGAGTATCTGTACATAGGACGACAATAAGGCGTATGCTCCATAGAGTTGGGCTTTATAGAAGAGTGGCCAGAAGAAAGCCATTACTTTCAGCTAAAAACAAAAAGGCACCTTGTGAGTTTGCGAAAAAGGCAAGTGGGAGACTCCCAAAATGTATGGAGGAAGGTGCTCTGGTCTGATGAGACTGAAATTTTGCTTTTCGGCTATCAAAGAAAACGTTATGTCTAGCGCAAACCCAACACATCATATCACCCAAAGAAAACCATCCCCCCAGTAAAACATGGTGGTGGTAGCATCATGCTGTGGGGATGTTTTTCAGCAGCCGGGACTGGGAAACTGGTCAGAGTTGAGGAAAAGATGGATGGTGCTAAATACAAGGATATTCTTGAGCAAAACCTGTACCACTCTGTGCGTGATTTGAGGCTAGGACGGAGGTTCACCTTCCAGCAGGACAATGACCCCAAACACACTGCTAAAGCAACACTTGAGTGGTTTAAGGGGAAACATGTAAATGTGTTGGAATGGCCTAGTCAAAGCCCAGATCTCAATCCAATAGAAAATCTGTGGTCAGACTTAAAGTTCACAAGTGCAAACCATCCAACTTGAAGGAGCTGGAGCAGTTTTGCAAGGAGGAATGGGCAAAAATCCCAGTGGTAAGATGTGGCAAGCTCATAGAGACTTAGGCTAGGTCCACACGACGACATTTGTCGCGCGACATTTTGTTGCACCAATGTCGCGCGACAATTTTTATAATGGCAGTCTATGGTGTCGCACTGCAACATGCGACATGCTGCGACTGCGACAGTCGCAGAAAATCCATTCGAGATGGATTTTTCTGCGACTGTCGCGTCGCAGTCGCAACATGTCGCATGTTGCAGTGCGACACCATAGACTGCCATTATAAAAATTGTTGCGCGACATTGGTGCAACAAAATGTCGCGCGACAACTGTTGCGCCCTATCTGTCGCGCAGACCTAGCCTTATAAAAAGCGACTTGGAGCTGTGATTCCCGCAAAAGGTGGCTCTACAAAGTATTGACTTTAGGGGGGTGAATAGTTATGCACATTGACTTTTTCTGTTATTTTGTCCTATTTGTTGTTTGCTTCACAATAAAAAAATAAAATAAAAATCTTCAAAGTTGAGGGCATGTTCTGTAAATTAAATGATGGAAATCCTCAAACAATCCATGCTAATTCCAGGTTGTGAGGCACCAAAATACGGAAAAAGTCAAGGGGGTGAATACTTTTGCAAGGCACTGTATATGTAAACATGTGTCGTGATGCCGCTTGTCCGCTGTTGAATAGGGAATTTGAATCCCATCCCTGGATGCAACCCAGTATTAATGTGACTCTGCCTCAACATACACCCTGCTGCAAAACCCCAAATAAAGGCGGTGGATTTTCCCGTAGGTTTTCCTATGCACATGTGCATCCTGTCCTACAGATTCAGCTGCCTCTAAACGGCACAAATTTGCAGCAACGTCACTGCATGAGGTTTTAAAGTTCTTCAAAGGGGCAGGTCTCCCCTTACACCCACAGTATGCCGACATGAAATTCTGCTAGTACTTGACACTGAGAAATTAGAAAGCCAGCCTCTGTGTACAGCGCCGCAGAATGGAAGTCCACGTGCATGCGTTTACATAATTCAAAAGAAACTTGACTTACCTCTAGTTTAAGTACATCATGCTGCAGCTTCCTCTGAAACTCTAGGAAGTTCTTAATGGTTAGTTTCCCTTTCAAATCAGCTCCAAAGAAATAAGTGGTAAGAGCAGAGTTGAACCCCATTTTCAGTGTGTTCCCAGTAGTGGATCGATCTCGATGACGCATCCCCATACTCGTCTGGGATCGAATGATACTTTGCACCTGAACACAAATAAAAACAATGTCACAAAGAATTAACTGAACGCTAGTCTTACATGTTAAAGACAAGAAATGTATTAAATTAGCATATCAATCAGCATAAAACTTAGTTAGAATACTGTACAGAGCGAGCACTCCATACAGTATTAGAATGTATTGGCTCCTATGACCCGAAGTTATTACTTTGCGAAGTCTCGCAAGACTTCGGGTAATAACTTCAGAAATTAATTTCTACTGTTCAAAACCTTTTACCGAACTCTGGTTGGGTTCCAAGGTAGTAATAACTCATAGGAGCCAATACATTCTAATACTGTACGGAGCGAGCTCCGTACAGTATTCTAACTAAGTTTTATGCTAATCAACTTCGGATGTTTCATCCGAAGTAGATTCACTCATCCCTATTGGTAACAGAGACTCAAAGACGGCCGAGATGAAGTAGGCGTGGCACAGCTAGAGGAGATTCTGAACCTGATAAAAGAACCGCTTCCAAAGATTATAGGAGCCTCCTGCCTTTCTCTAAAGGGTATATTAGACAGGCAGATTTTCTGCTCGATGATTGCTAACGAGCATTCGTAGTAACGCGATCATCTGGCAGTGTAATACTGCCTCCAACTGCCCGATGAACGAACAAACACTCTTTCGGGCAATTCAGATCTTTCACCATGCTGTGTAATCCCAATCTGCCGTCGGCACACCGCTGTCCTGCATGGGGACGAGCGATGACATAGCGGTTCCTCCTCCCCATGCTGTTAACGACATTGTTGCAGGCTGCAATGATGTTGAGATAAGGGCTCTGTGGGGGCCATATCATTACTTACAGGACTCCTTGTTCTTTGTGTTGTACATTGACTGTATTTATGGGGCTAATGTCCTGCTGCAGAATAAACTTGGAGCTAATCAGATGCCTCCTTGATGGTATTGCATAATGGATAAGTATCGACCTGTATTTATCATCATTGCGGCCACCAATGATTCTGACCACATTCCCAGCTCCATTTGCTGAAATTCAGCTCCAAACGTGAATAAGGACCTTTACGATAGGTTCACATCTGCATTCAGAAATCCAACAGGAGTTCACCGTATCTGGTATAGCCAAATACCGTGAACTATTGGATCCCCTTTGAGTATAATGGAATCTGACAAGTTTCTGGCATGCATGACATTTTTTTATGCCGGAAACTGGAAGAATCCTACTATATTCAATGAGGAACCTGTAGAACATGGCATTATCTGGCTATGTCAGATATGGTGAGCTCCGGCAAGCTGTCCCTGTGCCAGAACAGTCTGTCAGATTTCTGAACGCAGTTACGAACCTAGCGTTAGGGGTCGAAACGTTGCATTGCTGTTGGAGTTTGGAAATATCGTCAATAAAGAAGAATTTTCATCACACTACTGAATGCTGCCATTTTGCTTTGAAGGCAAAGAGTGGTCACTCCAAATATGGATTTAATTTAGATTTCTCTTTAGTTCATACACTTTACATTTTGTTAAATTATAAAAATAAAACTATTAAAGAGGTTATCCAACCCCTATAATGCCCGGTCACCTCACACAGGTTGCACTTACCTTGCTCCCCGACACCCACATTGCTTCTGAAGCCCACAATGCCGCCATTGCATCACCTGAGAGGCTAGGAAGGCTCGTCCTAGTTGTGGCCTGCTATTGGGTGCATTCCTGTCTGCCCAGCCCCCCCACCCCAGTTGCCATGTGTTTTGATACGCGCATCAGCAAGGTAAGTACAACCTGTGTGAGAAGCCCGGGCATTATAGGGTTTGGATAACCCCTTTAAAGGGAATCTGTCACCGGGATTTTGTGTATAGAGCTGAGGACATGGGTTGCTAGATGGCCACTAGTCCCCATAGCTCTGTGTGTGCTTTTATTGTGTAAGAAAACGATTTGATACATATGCAAATTAACCTGAGATGAGTCCTGTCCCTGACTCATCTCACGTACAGGACTCATCTCAGGTTAATTTGCATATGTATCAAATATAATTTTTTTACACAATAAAAGCACACAGAGCTATGGGGACTGGGCATTGAGGATGTGCTAGCGGCCATCTAACAGCCCATGTCCTCAGCTCTATACACAAAATCCCGGTGACAGGTTCCCTTTAAGACTTCTATTTTTTAAAGCATTCTTACTTTGCACCCCTGCACAGTATGGTACCTAATCCAGCTACTGACACACAGCAAATTCCTCCTCAGTCCCATTACAATTACACAAAGCTAATATTTTTTAGATCTTGTCATTAGAAATGTATGGCGGTTTCATAGTTTGACACTGCACAAGTATGTCCTAGTAATGCTCTGCATTCCTCTCATGCCATGCGATAATATACTTTGAGTAATCTGAGACCCCGAAGAACACGTTTAAAAGACATATTTCTATTTCAACCTGACATGAGGTTTTTCCATCTCTATAAATATTTATTAATATTGAGTAAAACATAATTCTCAGATTTTTTTTCTTCTGCATGTTCAAAGGCATTGACAGAAGGAATGGATTGAGCTTAAAGGGAACGTATCATCGACTGTATGCTGCACACGCTGAGGGAAGCATAAAGTAGTGACAGACACGTGGATTTCAGCGCTCTGCCACTCAAGACCTAAAATTAAGTGGTTGTCAAAAACCTGCATTATAATGTCAGGCGAGGCCTAGTAAAGGGTCATGGCTGTCTGAGAAAAGTCATAGGTAATGAGCTCCTGCTCAGCTGCTGATGCCTGGCAGTTTCTCCTTAGATATCTTCCAATTAGGAACACTATCCATGAGGGACAGTATCCATGGTAATGACAGTCAGTCCATAGTCTGGTGTAAATGCCGCAGTCAGTCCATAGTCTGGTGTAAATGCCGCAGTCAGTCCATAGTCTGGTGTAAATGCCGCAGTCAGTCCATAGTCTGGTGTAAATGCCGCAGTCAGTCCATAGTCTGGTGTAAATGCCGCAGTCAGTCCATAGTCTGGTGTAAATGCCGCAGTCAGTCCATAGTCTGGTGTAAATGCCGCAGTCAGTCCATAGTCTGGTGTAAATGCCGCAGTCAGTCCATAGTCTGGTGTAAATGCCGCAGTCAGTCCATAGTCTGGTGTAAATGCCGCAGTCAGTCCATAGTCTGGTGTAAATGCCGCGGTCAGCCCATAGTCTGGTGTAAATGCCGCGGTCAGCCCATAGTCTGGTGTAAATGCTGCGGTCAGTCCATAGTCTGGTGTAAATGCTACGGTCAGTCCATAGTCTGGTGTAAATGCTGCTGTCAGCCCATAGTCTGGTGTAAATGCCGCGGTCAGCCCATAGTCTGGTGTAAATGCCGCGGTCAGCCCATAGTCTGGTGTAAATGCAGCGGTCAGCCCATAGTCTGGTGTAAATGCTGCGGTCAGTCCATAGTCTGGTGTAAATGCTACGGTCAGTCCATAGTCTGGTGTAAATGCTACGGTCAGCCCATAGTCTGGTGTAAATGCTGCAGTCAGTCCATAGTCTGGTGTAAATGCTGCGGTCAGTCCATAGTCTGGTGTAAATGCTGCGGTTGGTCAGAAATGCATGGGTGAGGGGTACTAGGGGCAGGGAACTGAAAGTGGCACATAAAACAGGGGCAATCTGCTGCCTGTACTTAACACAGACAGGCAGCAGCTTCAAAGGAACAGTAGTGACCTCCCTCCAACAGTTACTCACCAGATAAGAAGCGCGTAGGAGGAACTTATGAATTTGCTTCTGGATGTAGAGAGGGCTGGTGGACTACTGCACACTTCCCTCCTCCACCTTCCATCTTTTCTTAGGATACTTTCACACTAGCGTTATTCTTTTGCGGCATTGAGTTCCGTCCTAGGGGCTTAATATTGGAAAAGAACTGATCAGTTTTATCCTAATGCATTCTGAATGGAGAGCAATCCGTTCAGAATGTACCAGGATGTCTTCAGTTCAGTCTTTTTGCCTTTTCAGGATGGAGATAATACCGCAGCACGCCGTCCAAAACACCTGCCACAGCATTTTTTCCCATCGACATGCATTAATGCCGGATCCGGACCCAAGTGTTCCGGCAGAACAAATCAGTTTTTGCGGTCTGCGCATGCTCAGATCGCAAAAAATTAGAAACTAATAAATGCCAGGTCCATTTTTCCGGATGACACCGGAGAGACTGATCTGGCATTTCAATGCATTTGTCAGACGGATCAGGAGCCTGATAAGGCTGACAAATGCCATCAGTTTGCATACGTTTTGATGGATCTGGCAGGCAGTTCTGGCGACGGAATTGCCTGCCGAAATCCTCTGCCGCAAGTGTGAAAGTACCCTTACTTCCTAGCAGAACGGAGATCAGGCGGGGCTCACCTTCTGTGTTATTCCAGTGTCAGCAGGAACCAGCATCCTTGTGCTGTTCTGCCACCTACTGGCCACATTAGTTACCTCTCCTCTAAAACAGTTGAGGCAATTACAGTTTCATAGCCCGGCAGCCTACCTGTGTTTACTCCAGGCTTTGCATAGTGTTAGGAGTGAGTGGATTGCAGATGCAGCAGCAGTTCACTCCTATTTGGGTCTTAGTGTGGCATCAGGCAGACACTGCAGATGTGGTGGAGGCCCGCCGTTTGCTCTGTAGTGGTGGAAACCCCAGGGTGTGAGCCCAAGGTGCCCTCCCATCACCTACTAGTACTAGTTACATTACACTGCGCTAGCAGAGCACACGCTAAAGTGGCACCAAATGAATAACAGCAGGAGATTTTTTTTAGGCATTCTGAGGCCATTTGAGACTGACTAGTATTAAATGGCCGCCATTTGCAAATTCTTGGTCCCATTGGCAACCATTTTAGTTGCCATCTGGGGCCCTGATACATGAGGCAGAAGGGGTTTTAGAAACTCAAAAGATTACTTATCTCGCCAATCTCTCGCCACTGTTTTGATAACTACCAGGTCCCTGCTGGTCTCTACTGCCTGGATACAGCTCAACACACAGGAAAATAGTATGAGATGCCTGTTCAGCCAATCACTGGCCACGACAATGATCCACCTCAGTCACCGATTGGCTGCCCGGTAAGGCCTCATTCACATTTTCATTTTTTATGGACATGTGCTATCTGCACTTTCTGCGGACAGCACATGTATGCATTGATTTTAATGTGTTTGTTGCACTAATTTGGTCCGTGATCCAGACCAACCACACCCATTGAAGTCTATGGGTCCATGAAAAACTACTGCCACAATACGGATGGCATCTTAATTTGGTCTGTTTTTCACTAACCACTGGTAACAGATGCTCTGGAAATTATTTTTCATCTGAGCAGTGTCCGTGGAATACAGATAACACATGGAGGGCAAAAAACGGAGACACAGATCCATTATGTACATCTTTTGGGCTCATGCACATACTGAACGCAAAATACTGTCGTGTGCATGAGCCCTTAGGATGAAACAGACATGGAAATGGGAACGAGGCCTAATTGTTGGAATGGCATCAGCAGGTGATCAGAGAGGGAATGAATAAGTTGATGAGTGAGTAATTTTTTTTTAACCCATATATAAAAATGTAATGCCACTGGACAAGCCCTTTAGGACCTTGTGATTTTCCTTTTTTGAGTTTTAGTTTTTCACTCTCCGCCTTCCCATAGTCCTAACTTTTTTACTTTTCCATTCACATAGCCTTATGAGGGCTTATTTTTTTGCAGGACAAGTTGTACTTTCTAATGGCACCATTTATGGTTGCATACCTTGTATTGGCAAGCGGGGGAAAAAAATAAATAATTCAAATGGGGTAGAAATGGGAAAAAACACAATTCTGATAAAGGTTTTTATTTTATTTCTTACACCGTAAAATTGACCTGTTATTTTCATTCTCCAGATCAGTACAGTTACGATACGACACTTGTATAATTTTTCTTGCGTTTTAATACAGAAAAAAATAAAATTTGTAGTTATGTGTACGGGGCTGTGTGAGGGCTCATTTTTTGCGGGACGATCTGTACTTTTCAGTGATATCAATTTGAAGTGTGTGCGACTTTTTAATCACTTTTTAGTAAGAAAAAAATTATTGGGTAGTTGAAGTGACAAAAAATGGCGATTTTTCTTTCCCCGTTACACTATTTGCCATATGCCATTAATATTGTTATATTTTAATTATATGGGCATTTTCGCGGCGATGCCCATGATGTTTATTTTTCTATTGATTAAGTATTTTTATTTTAAGGGAAGGGGGGTGATTTTAACTTTTATATTTTTTTATTTTTTTTATATATTTGTAAAAATAAATCTTTTTTGACTTTCTTTTGTAAGTCTTTTAAGTCAGCTTGGGTGACAATAACTGGCAATCATTAGATTGCCCATTGTGTTCATTGAACACTTCATTTGCAATATAACCATACCAAGCTGCCACCTAGTGGCCTGTATTGGTATATTCCTGAAATAGACTCCGAAGCCTGCTTTAGGCTTCGGGCTATTTCAGCAATGTAACAGGTTCCCCAATCTCAGCCGAAGTACGCTGTTACCAGAGCGGAAGCGTGCGGCTTCCGCTTCTGGACTGCTCAAAGGCCGTCGTCACATTTTACCACCGCATCTGAAGGGGAAAATGTATGCGATCAGCTTTATGGCTGATCGCATACATGTGCCATGGGTCTCTACTATTTAAAATAGCAGAAACTCAGCGGCTATGGCGCCCGCTGCACGTGCGAGCAGGCGCCATGTTTAAAGACCGGACTTCTGCCGCGAATGTGAAGGGGGTTAAAGGAGTTTTCTGGGATAAGCATACTGATGGATTATCCTTAGGATAGGTCATTAATATCAGATTGTGATTGGGTGATCAGCTGTTTGAAGGGGCCTTGGCTCTTATGCCAGTGCTGTATCCTCTTCAATGGTAACTTCTGTCCATCTACCCTTACACCGCTCCACCTACACCGGTCCTACTCTACATGTCCTTGCACACATCATTAATGCAGAAAATGTACTGACTAGGGAACCATGTAGATATTTACATAGCAATTAGGGACCTTTCAGTGCTAATGGCATTTCCAGCATTCGGTGTGCGCTTTCTCCCTCACTTTCTGTTATTTTTAGTTTACTGAAGTAATTACAATTTGATTCCTACAATCAAACGCACTTTCTGTTAATCACATTTGTGGAGATAATCATTTAGCAATTAGAGACATGCTGCATGGAAACTAAAGCTTTTCGTCTTCTTAATTTGTTGATGTAAAACAAAACATAGGAGGAGATGGAACAAAGGAAAGTAAATAAGAAAACAAACAAAATTAAATGACAATTAAACTGCACTAAGGTGCGCTAAACTACTTTTTTATGAAATACTTTAAACTTTTAGAAATGTGAACTTTATTCAGTTCAGGAAATTTAAAGGAATTGTCCAGCATAGGAGCTGGCCTAACCCTTGCCTATAACGTGTCCACAATTCAGCTTTTCCAACACCACGACTCCTTTCCTGGCCGCTCTGGGTCTCCGCTAGCTAGGCCATTGACTCCCTCGACCCATTACTGGTCTCAGTGGTCAAATGTGCTACAATGGCAAATCACTGCTAGTGAGATGTGCTGTTCTAGCTCATGTGACTGCTGAGGCCCCTTCAGTGGACATCTCAATATAATAGTCACCTAACGAAAATATCAATTACTCCAGGAATATCTCCATTGTGATAGCTTAACTTGTGTATGGCTACTTTCACACCTTTCCGCTATTGAGATCAGTCAGGAGGAAAAAAAAACGCTTCAGTTTTATCCCCATTCATTGTCAATAGGGACAAAACTGTACTGAAGGGAATGGAGTGCACCAGAATGCATTCCGTTCTGTTTCATTGCGTTCCCATGATGCAGCGTTTCTGAGTGCTGGGATGTGGAGCAGGATGGATCCGTCATGACTCACAATGTAAGTCAATGGGGACGGATCAGTTTTCTCTGACACAAAAGAAAACGCTTCCGTCACCCATTGACTTACAATGGTTTTAGAGACAGATCAGTCATTAGAGATAATACAACCGAATCCGTTCAAAACAGATGCAGCCGGTTGTATTATAATGACGGAAGCGTTTTTGCTGATTCATGACGGATCCAGCAAAAACGCAGATGTGAAAGTAGCCCATCTCAGGTTGATCTTGATGGACCTGTGTCTTTTTATCTTCTAACTTCCAGACAAGCTGCAGATATAACCAAGATGAGGAATATTCACTGCTGGTATGATAAAACTGACAGGTTCGTGCATATTGCACTTGACAGCTTATGGCAGACATCCCACTATACAGTAATATAGTGCAGGACTAAAGAGTATATGTCATAAATAAAATACAAAGTGTAAAGGAGCTGGGGACAGCAGCAGGAACATACCTTTTGTGGAGCTTTTCTCATCAAGAGTAGAGTATAAACGTTTATTCTGCCAGATTCTGCTCTCTCACATGCCCAGGGTTAGACTTCACAGTGAAGTGCTTTCTGCACAGAGCTGCTTCACATCTCCTCCTCTCTGCTCTGAGTGACAGCTGTAGTGGTCTCCTGCTAGAATGCTACACCTGTCACTCAGAGCAGAGGGAGGGGCTTTTTGGTAGAATAATACTTCACATTCTCACTACTCCTGATGAGGAAAGCTTCACAAAAGGAATGTTTGTCCTGCTCTCCCCAGCTCCTAACTAGTGCGGTCAACATGGTCAAAATCAGACCTTTTGTCCAATGAGGACATCACTGTTGCTCCTTGGTTCACCGAAGCTCCGCTGTTATCTGTGTCCAGCCCTTCCTTCACTCATGAACGGAGCCTCGCTTAAATCAGGTGAATCCTATGCAAACAGTTTGATAGGAAGGTCACTGGTGACAGATTCCCTTAAACATGATTTTAAGGTTTGATTTTAATTGAGAAAGTGACATTTTGAAGGTTACCAGCAACTCCAACAATTCCCTTTTAATGCATGAAATGTTGCACCAAGGTAATGTTACTCATAAAAGCTGCAAGTGATGGGTCATAATAGAGACTTTAGCAAAATGTCAAGTTTTGTTATATGTGAACTATAATGTTCTAGATAGAATTCATCCAAGGGAAAAAGATGAAAGCGAACATTAATAATAACGTACAATGTGTTTTACTTTGACATTAAAGAAATGATAGATGTAAAGGACTTTGAAACACACATATATATATATATATATATATACACACATACACACACACAGTATATATATAGGGCATATATAGGTTTAAAATGGCTACAAATTTACATTTTAATTTGCTCAATTTTTTTATAAGCTATCATTCTGTCAAAATCCTGTCCATGTAGTTAACTCACCCGCTTTTCGCTCCAGTTTTATAAACTGACATGCATAGTGCAAATAGTTAATAAATTGTTCATATACCAGATTTTATAATTATTATTTTATTTTTATTTTTTACGTAAACTGCGTCAATTGGCTCCATTTGCATAGTGGCATGACATAGAAACTCTTGTGACCGGAGAGTCTTCTCTGTGGATTTTTGCAGTACCAGAGTTCACCCAGAGACCCAATTGAGATTGTGGCGGTGCATGAGAAAATGGACCGCAGTGTAGCGGATCTCCGGCCGCACAGTGAGATCTGAGACACGGGATTGCAAGGTACGGCACACAAGATGCTGGAAACGAGCGGCACTCGTCTTCCCACCTTAAAGGGATTCTGTCACCTCCCCTAAGCCAAAAAACGATTTTAAAGCAGCCATGAAGCACAGCTTACCTGGATTAGGCTGTGCTCTTTTATCTTGAAATCCGTCCAGCAGTTACTGCAAAAAACGACTTTGATTGATATGTAAATGTGTCCTGAAGGTGCCCAGAGGGGCGTTTTTTTCTTCTTAGAGAGCCCAGTACCGCCCCTCTTTCAGTGCCCAGCCCGCCTTCCTTGTACTGTCTAACCGCCCCCAGCCTGCCACAGCCTCTCCTCCCTCTCCCCCTCCCTCACGCCGAACGAACTCTCGCACAGGCGCAGTACCCACTGAGGGCTGCGCCTGTGCGATCAGCAGGAGACTGAGGGCAGCAGCTTCATCTTCGTCACTGGGCATGCGCCGAGCCCAGTGACGTCCGATGCTCGCTCTTCCCTGCTGACTGAGGGAAGAGCGAGCATCGGACGTCACTGGGCTCGGCGCATGCCCAGTGACGAGGATGAAGCTCCTGCCCTCAGTCTCCTGCTGATCGCACAGGCGCAGCCCTCAGTGGGTACTGCGCCTGTGCGAGAGTTCGTTCGGCGTGAGGGAGGGGGAGGAGAGGGAGGAGAAGCTGTGGCAGGCTGGAGGCGGCGGTTAGACAGTACAAGGAAGGCTGGCTGGGCACTGAAAGAGGGGCGGTACTGGGCTCTCTAAGAAGAAAAAAACGCCCCTCTGGGCACCTTCAGGACACATTTACATATCAATCAAAGTCGTTTTTTGCAGTAACTGCTGGACGGATTTCAAGATAAAAGAGCACAGCCTAATCCAGGTAAGCTGTGCTTCATGGCTGCTTTAAAATCGTTTTTTGGCTTAGGGGAGGTGACAGAATCCCTTTAAGTCCAGGTTGAGAGTATTTTCATCAATAAATCAACACTCCGTCTGGCTATTCCCAGCAAAGCTGTAAGAGCACTGACGGTGTTGGATGTGGGAAAGGTACCAGGTATTAGAGTGGGAACGCTGCTAAGAAAAATGCGGAACCGTCATTTTTACTTAGTTGTCCTGTTTTATTCACTTACTAAAAGGCTGTGGAGAGGCTCTGACTGGTAAATAGTTATCATACAGCTGCCCCCATTTATGTGTGATATTACAACTTTATTTAAAGAGGGACAGGCTGGTGTTTGATGGAATTGCTAAACTGTTGGCTTGTCAGACATTTTGGAAATCTCCACTTGCGAAGACTAGACTGGCCCAGAAAAATCAGTGCATAGCAGAGGGCCAACAGGATGTGATTGCTCCGGAACCAAAGTCCTCGACCTGGAACAAGTGGAGGGAATTGTGTGTTGGTGGGGTGGTGGATAGCGGAGCTGGTGTGGAGTACAAAAAACTATGACCGACAATAGACTAGAGGAGACTCTCGCTGCAGTCAATAAACCTAACCAGTCCCTTTCAGAACTCTCAATTCAGATGGTACAGTGCGGAGTGATATCTTTCTGATTAGAGACGTTATGAATAAACGGCGGGGGGAAAATGAAAGAATCGGAAGTAGTTATTAAAGAATTGAAAACAGAAGTGGGTATTATACAGTATGAAAGGCAGTTCATGTACTTGAGGCAGAAAACCAGGGCATGAAGGAGAAATTGACTGACCTCCAGGTGAAACTCGAAAAATTTGAATATCGTGCAAAGTTCATTTATTTCAGTAATGCAACTTAAAAGGTGAAACTAATATATGAGAGACTCATTACATGCAGAGCGAGATATTTCAAGACTTTATTTGGTATAATTTGGATGATTATGGCTTACAGCTTATGAAACCCCAAAGTCACAATTTTGAGGTACCCTTTGCTCAGGGGGTATGGACTAATTAGCTGACTAGAGTGTGACACTTTGAGCCTAGAATATTGAACCTTTTCACAAAATTCTAATTTTAAGCTGCATTAATGCAATTCCTTTTAATTTGTGTTACGTCGGAGCAATATAAGGATTTTAGGCTTCCCGGAGGGCTCTGTATATGACAATATAGTATCTTTTGCACAATCATGGTTGGTTAAGGTGGTGGGCCAAAAGTATCTGTCCCCAATGTTGGAAGTGGAAAGCACCCACCCAGACCTATTGTAGCTAAAATACTCTGCTCTAAAGATATGATTCCGAGACACAAGATTTAAAAGACATTTATTTTTAAAATGGAAACAGAATAGAAATATTTCCAGATTTTTCTAGAGAGACTCAAAATAAAAAGATAAAAAGATGAGAATTCAGGAACATAAAAAGGAGACTCGTGCATGAAAAGTTACATATTTGAGGTTATATCCTGCAAAGTAATGCATCATATTTAAGAATCAAGAAAAGTTTTTTGTTAGCGCAGAAGATGTATCAGAATGGATAGCAGATGGTAAAATGTTTGTGAGGGATGAACCAAAGTGTATGTTTTTTTTTTTTCCTCTACTTTTTTGTAAAGTAACCTAAGTTGTAGAATATTTGTTTAGAATGTGAGAGGATTGCGAGACACCATAAAAAGAACAGTGGTTTGTGATCAAATTAATAAACATCTGTTCATTAGAGACTCATTTTACAGAGGATAATATTAAAAGTATGAGGAAGAAATGGGCAAAGTATGACTATCGCTCTTGTTATTCTACATATTCATGTACCGTACTTGTTAATCATAAAGTAGACATACCTGGACATACTGTATCCCCAACCTCAGCCCTCCGGCCCCCCGATATGAGCATTTCATGCTCCGATGCTCTCCTTTTCCCTGTGCTGAATCGCGCAGGGCAAAGTCATTTTCAGGAGTTCCATAGGGATTGCTAGGCTGAGGCTTCCTCCCAGCAGTGAGCAAGGTGATGTCACCAGCACTGATGGACAGGCTTTAGCGCTGCCCTAGCCTGTAAAACAGGCTCTAAACCTGGAAAACCCCTTTAACTAATCTGATAGATAAGGAAAAAAATTTTTTTTTTTTTTTTTTACATTGCAGATGGTATGGCTTGATATGTATACTGGCTCTTGTCTACATCCCACCTCCATATTCCATGCAGGTTATGGTCCAGTTATCACAATTTATTTATTTAGGTAGAAATACCCAGTACTGGTTATGGGGGACGTTACCTGCGTTATGCAGGTGGACTGAGCAAGGGTATCTAGCCAAGACATAGGGGGGGAAAAACACGAAATAACCCCTTTCTTTAAAAAAGGTCAAGAAATAGGCTTGCAAGATGTATGGCGATCTCTGTATGGGGATATTAGTCAGTTTGGTGTTTGGCATTTGGCCAATGTTGCCTTCATGCGTAAGATCTTAAAAATGAGCTATGAGTCACATAGTGTATCTGATCACTTGCCTATGGTAATAAATGTGAAATGAAAGGGAGTTTGGACGTAGCAGGAGAGTATTCTGTTTAATCCCCCACTGGTTGTCATTGATTAAAGATAAAAAAAAAAAGATTTTTGAGGAAAATGTGTGAATTTTGGAGCAGAAATGGGGGACCACTCATATCCACTATGTATGGGATGCGGTGAAGGCTTATTTAAGTTAGTATTTGTAAAAGTACATGATTTGTGATTGTTCTTTGTCAAAAAAAAAAAAAAATTAAGTAGTGAAAGGGTCTCTGTTTTTGAGAGAGAACTTACTACTAATCCATCATTAGACAACCAAACACAATTGGAAAAGGTTAAAGAGGCTCTGTCAGCAACCCTATTAAAGCAGGCATTCTGTCTGGTTGGGATCATCATGCTGATTAAAACAATAACTTTCTTTTGTCTGCATGCTAAACAGCTGCAGAGATATCTGCATTTTTATTCATATGCAAATGAGTAAGTTTGGGCACCAGGAGGCTGCGCCGATTCCTTATAGCACTACTTTGTAACACCCCCTGTGCTCTGCACACTCCCACCTGCCTCTGATTAACAGGGCTAGACATCAGCATGCTGAGGGCAGAGCTGTGTCCTAGAGGTGTCTCCTAGCATGTACATATCTCATATACATTACATACTATAGCATTACCACATTGAGATCTGCTTAGAAATGTAATATACACATTACTGAGATAATGCGTAAAGACATCAGTCATATGCATTAGGTTTCTAAGCATAGAAAAAAAGTCATCTGTGTGCTTTCCACATCTGTATGTTAGTTCCACAGAAGATGGAACATGTCCTATTCTGGTCCTCAAACCCAAAGTAGTCAATGGCTCAGCAAAAAAAAAATATATGGGGGTCACATACGGACAATATCCTTATTTAGCAGATGCGGAACTTGAAGTCAGCAAAACTGATACGGTCGTGTGTATGAGGCCTAATCCTATCTTTCGGTCCTGCCTGTTGAAGTGTCTTATCTTGGTCTATCATGTGTGACACTCCATGTGATATGACCATGATCAGCACGTGTGTCGCTGACAGTAATTTAGGATACAGCCAGTCTGTTATCTGATCGAGGGGTAAAGTACATGATGAGGGCAGTATATGGCAACTGCCCCACAGTCAAATAAAAACTGATTGTATCATACAGTCAGTGCGGGTCAGGGGAGCCACTGTCGGCCTGGAAAATGTGGCATGGATTCTGGGCAGATCAAGGTGGTTTGCATGAGCTCTATAACTCATACTGAGCCTCCATAACAGTATCATCCACTGCACGCCCACAACAGTGACATCCACAGCACCCCCACAACATTGACATCCACAGTGACATTCCCATGTGCTATCCCCATGTGCAATCCACAGAATGGCGATCAGCTTCTGTGGCAGATTGCTATGCTGTG
Organism: Bufo gargarizans; assembly: GCF_014858855.1. Classification (NCBI taxonomy): domain Eukaryota; kingdom Metazoa; phylum Chordata; class Amphibia; order Anura; family Bufonidae; genus Bufo; species Bufo gargarizans. The sequence goes on along the minus strand of NC_058085.1, from coordinate 147,369,284 downwards.
AACATTCAGAAGACAGCCGTAGGTCCCGCTGCATGCGCAGTAGTGTGCAGGTGTCAGGACCAAGAAAGGCCAGCAGGAGGGGGTGATGTCAATGATGACGTGCAGTCTCCTGCTTTACAGAGGAAAAGAAGAAGACGGCGAGGGACTGGAAGACGTGGAATCACTGGAGGAGATCTCATGTGACCGTGAAGAGGATCCTGCGAACCACTGCACTGCCGAGGGTAAGTATTAGTATAATAACCTTCCTTCCACATGTTTTTTTTTTTTCAAAAGAAATTTCAAGCAGGCATCGGAGCACCCCTTTAAGTGACACAGATGTTATGATCAATTTTCAATACTCTCAGCTTTTGCAAGCTTTTGAATACATGAAGGACCATTCTTTATAAGATTCAGGAGGTTATTCAATTTTGTTTCTATCATGGAGAAACATTTGTAATAAGGGCTATGGCAAGCACAAAAAGATTCAAAAGTAAAAAAAACTGTGGCGTCACATATAGGCATGTAAAGGGAGGTATCATTATCTAATAATCACTGAATGTTCAAATTTATCTCGCATTGTTTATACTATACCCCTGCACTGCTGCATAGGATAGATTCTAAAAGGGATCACAGAGGCCTGAAGTGTTCTTTTGATAACACAGATTTTTTGCATTTAATGTGGAACTGCCCTATATTGCAGGTATAATGGACATCAGTTTTCAACAGGATAAAATCGTAAAGCTGGGACGAGATACCCCTTACTGTCGGATGTTGCAATACTAAAGGTGGATTGAGACCGGGCGATAATCGGGCAAATTATTGGGAACGAACGTTCCTGTGAATGCTTGTTCTCGACAATCTGCCTGTGTAAAGGTGCTGCCGATCACTCGCTCGTTCATCAGGTGAAATGATCGAGTGCTTGCAAGTAAATTATCGTTTCTGGGCAGCAGATAGTGCTGCGTAAACAGCGATGTGCTGCCAGAAACAATGCAGCTGTATGAGGACGAGCGATAGCAATACTGTGGAGGAGATCGCTGAATGTAAATGCAGAGCTTCACCCCCTTAAAGAGCAGCCGTCGGGAATGACCGCTTCCTTCCCAACAATCTGCTGCTCCTTGGGCTGTCTAAATCCACCTCAAGTGATTTAACTAAATGACCTGAATTGGGGAGCAAACAAAGGTTACGGTTAATAGCCCAAATTATTATTATTAGGGTATGGGGATCAGAAAGAATCCCTGGAGTAGGGGAATGGGAACATCTGATGCAAAAAGTAAATACCTATTAAAGTATTAACTAGTAGAAGGTTTGGAATAAATTCTGGTCTGTCTGGACAGGATTTAATTTTTTTTTTCCTCCTCAATGGTCTTTCGAGGGGGGCTCGAGACATGTAAAAAAAGGTGCAAATACAAGTGTTAGATTTTACAATTTCTACTTTTGATCTATAGATGCGGTCCAGAGGAAGACACTGAATTCCATGCAATTATGTGCACTGCAGCTATCACTCAAGAATTAAAAACTGGAAATTCTTTATACAAAAAGAGTCTTTCTAGCCCCAGGTTTTTAGGCCCCTGAGTGCAATCAGTGAAAACTTCACAGCAAGTGGATGTTGCCTATAAACATATGTCAGACACATTCTTTTAATCTTTAGAAATCAGAAGATTATTATTTTCTCAGCCTATGGTTAGCTGTATGTAGTCCCATCCTGCCGATTTTGGCGGGGATTGGCCAATCATCAAATGTGTATGGAGGTCTGCCCAATCTCCCATCTACCAGATGTCAGAGGAGAGAAGTGTCAGACATGTTCCATCTCAACAGGCATCATCCTTTTGTTCTTCGGGAGATAAGATGTCTGTCTGCTGCAGGCCAAAACCTCACTGGGATGTATCTGCCAGAAGGGCAATTGTAGTAAGACACAGAAATGGTTGGTTCCCAGTGTTAAGGCCCTTTTACACAGGCTGAGTAACAGGGCAAATATTAGGGGTTAGCATTTGTAGGAAGGCCTGTTCCCAATAATTAACCCGCATAACTGAACTAGAAGATGTTCATTCATCACATAATTGCCTATTTTAGGCAGCACATAAAATCATTTGCTGGCAGCAGATCGTCCTAAGTAAGCAGGGACCTGCTGTGGGCAAACAATGTATGTGTATGGGGACAGATCATCACTGTAGTGACTGCTCATCCCCAAACAGGAGATGATTACTGTACCATCGCCTCTGCTCACGATCAGGCATTTATAAGCAGGAACGTTCAATTCGTCCCCAATAATTCCCTCTCTGGAAAAGAGCCTTTAGAAAAGGGAATAAAGGGTAAGTAGAGAATATATATGCAGTGAAATAGCAGCACAGTTTATACCCTGTGAGAATGTAACATTACAGTAAACTGCAGAATCTGGAGGAGAAGTAATGCAAGATGAAAGGAAGAAACATACAAGTGAAAGTGTACCTACCTGCTCAAATTCTTCCAAATCAACTTCCCCATCTCCATTTAGATCAAACATTTTGAAGGCAATTTCAAAGTTTCTCTGTGGAGCTGAGAGATAGAAACATAGAAATATTAGCTGAAAGCTAAGGCTACTTTCACACTTACAGCAGAGTGATCCGGCAAGCAGTTCTGTTGTCGAAACTGCCTGCTGAATCCAGCAAAACATATGCCAACTGTTGGCATTCGTAAGACTGATTAGGATCCTGATCAGTCAGAAAAATGCATTGAAATGCCGGATCAGTCTTTCCGGTGTCATCCGGAAAAACGGATCCGGCATTTATTTATTTTTTCACGCGCAGACCGAAGTACGGATCTGGCATTCCAGGATTTTGTAGGATGGATACGGCACAAATACATTTCTATGGAAAAAAATGCCGGATTTCAGTTTTTGGGGCCGGAGATAAATGCTGCAGTATTATCTCCGTCCTGATCAGTCAAAAAGACATAACTGAAGACATCCTGAACGGATTGCTCTCCATTCAGAATGCATGGGGATATACCTGATCAGTTCTTTTCCGGTATAGAGCCCGTAGGACGGAACTCAATGGCGGAAAAGAAAAACGCAAGTGTGAAAGTACCCTGACACTTACGGTTTTCTGTAACATGGCTAAAATAACAGGGAACATACAACACTGAACATTCTACTTCACTACCAGAAACAGAAAACACGTACATAAGACTACACCGCTATATATCAAGAAGGCTTTATGACATAATAAGACTAATGTTTTTTCACTGTACCAAGTGTTTGGGGATTCTTAACCCAACCAGGGGTTTGGATGCTACGTATGCATATGTTTGTGCTTTTTAAATGCTTTTAAAAGAAAGCTTTCTGGATTTATAGAGGTGCAGTCTATTAAACGTTTGCTTTGAGTACAGTTACCAAAAAAAAAAAAAAAAAAAGAAGTCCAACCTGTTAATATTTACCATCCACCAGGTGGTCAAGAGGAAGGCAAAAAACACTCAAAATGGTCATAGGGTAGATAAAACCCTTCCTGACGCTTGCTGGTAACCGGACTGCACTCTGGATCAATATACCATATTATTACCAGATAACATAGATGATACAGTATATGCAGACATGTACACCCTCTTTGAATTCTACAGTTTTACAGATCAGGACATAATACAATAAATCTGGTCCTTAGAAGGTCTTATTATATAAGTACAACATCAGACGAAGCACAACACGTGACAAATTCCAGTTTGTCATCATTATAACAAAAAATGAAGGCACAACGGAAGAGCTGTGTGTGAAAAACTAAAGAGAACCTTTCGTGGTTTTTTATTTATTCTAGATAAATACCTTTACTTGCGGGGTACCCCCACTGATGCTGCCACCCAGCCTGTTTTAAAAAAAAATAAAAAATATCGCTCCTGTGCCCCCTGTAGTTTTTCAGCTCAGTATGTTAATACTGAACATCGGTACAGGTAGGAGGAGACGCCAGGGTTTCTCAATAGGCGTCACCTTCTCCCTGCCTGTAGCGCGATCCAATCACAGCAGAGAGTGTCACAGCCAGGGAGAATAAAAAGCTCAGCTTCTGCCTGGCTGTGACGCTCTCTGCTGTGACTGGATCGCGCTACAGGCAGGGAGAAGGAGACGCCCATTGAGAAACCCTGGCGTCTCCTCCCTGTACCGATGTTCAGTATTAACATACTGAGCAGGAAAACTACAGAGGGGCACAGCGGGGCGCAGGAGCGATATTTTAAAAAAACAGGCATGGTGACAGCATCAGCAGGGGGTAACCCCGCAAGTCAAGCTATTTAACTAGAATAAATAAAAACCACGAAAAGGTCCTCCTAGGGTGCATTCACAAGTCCGCAAAACGTGTCCGCATCCGTTCCGCAGTTTTGTGAACAGGTGCGGACCCACTCATTTTCAATGGGGCCGGAATGTACTGTCCGCATCCGCATTTGCGGATCCGCACTTCTGTTCCACCAAAAAATAGAACATGTCCTATTCTTGCAGACGAAAAAAGGCATTTTCTATGAGAGTGCCGGCAATGTGCGGTACGCAAAATGCGGAATACACATAGTCAGTGTCCATGTTTTGTGGATCCGCAAAACACATACGTGTGAGTGGACCCTTAAGCGCACCCTGTGAATCAGTAGTATGTAGAACCACCTTTAGCAGTGTTAGCTTGTAGTAACAGATTTCTCACAGTCTCTCACATTGTCCTGGGGGAATTCTGGCCCACTCTTTTTTACACTGTTGCTTTAGTTCACTGAGGTTTGTGGGCATTTGTTTATGCATAGCTTTCTTAACCCTTTCAGGACCGGGACAGTTTTTCATTTAGCGTTTTCGTTTTTCACTCCCCCATTTCCCATAGTCCTAACTTTTTTTTTTTTCCGTTCACATAGTCTTATGAGGGCTTATTTTTTGAGGGACAAGTTTTACTTGCATACCATGTAGTGGGAAGCAGATTTTTTTTTTCCAAATGAGGTAGAATTGGGAAAAAAAAGAATTCTGATAACTGTTTTTATTTATCTTTTACTGTACACTATGCCGTAAAATTGAACTGTTATCTTCATTCTGCAGGTCCGTACGGTTCCAATGATATCACACTTGTATACATTTTTTTGCGTTTTAATACAGATTTTTTTTTTTTTAAACCTTTGACGAAAAAACTAACAAAAACATGTTATAACCATATTCTGACGCTATAACTTTTTTGTAGTTATGTGTACGGTGCTGTGTGAGGGCTAATTTTTTGCAGGATGAGCTGTTCTTTTTTCTGATACCAATTTAAAGTGTGTGTGACTTTTTGATCACTTTTTATTAAAAAAAATATTGGGTAGTTAAAAGGGACAAAAAATTGCAAATTGGCTGATTTTAATTTTTTTCCCGTTACGCCATTTGCCGTAAGCCCTTAATATTGTTATACTTTAATTGTATGGGCATTTTTGCACCCGGCGATGCCCATGATGTTTACTTTTTTTTATATTGGTTTAGGCTACTTTCACACTTGTGGCAGAGTGATCCGGCAAGCAGTTCTGTCGCTGGAACGGCAAAACGTATGCCAACTGATGGCATTTGTAAGACTGATCAGGATCCTGATCAGTCTTAAAAATGCCTGATCAGTCAGTAAAATTATTGTAATGCAACGGTGCAGATTCCTTTAGTGGACATACACACACTCCGCTTTACATATTAGATAGAGGTATTCAAACTTGCTGATAACCAATTAATCATCGGCATTTGATTAAAACTTAACCTGGCTGACACTTACCCTCTTAGTGCCTATGGAAAAAGTAAGGGCGTACTTAATTTTTCACATACATCTTGTGCATTTAGGCCTAGTTGTTGTTAAATAAATAATGACACGGTGGAATTTGCCATGAGCTGCTCATCTGAGGTTGAATTCACCCAGATTTAAAGGGTTTCTACCACTTCGGTGTCACATATTTAGCTGTCAGACACTAGCGATCCGCTAGTGTCTGCTCTGCCCAACCATCCTAATATAATTGCTTTTGGGGCAGCCGTTTTGCAAAAAAAAATAACTTTTATTAATATGCTAATGAGCCTCTAGGTGCTACCTTCAGAAACTGCCGCCGCCCAGTGCGTCCCTCCAGCCCGCCCATCTCCTTCTGAATGCGATCCTCCTTGTGAGCGTATGTATTCTGCGCATGCGCAGTGAATGTCTGACCGCTTCCTTGCTCAGACATCTCCACTGCGCCTGCGCGATGACACCATAGTGCTCCGAGGAACAGGCGCAGTGGAGATGTCTGAGCAGGGAAGCTGTCAGACATTCACTGCGCATGCGCCGAATACAGGCGCTCACAAGGAGGATCGCATTCAGGAGGAGATGGGCGGGCTGGGGGGACGCGCTGTGCGGCGGCAGTTTCTGAAGGTAGACTGAGCCTCTAGGTGCTAATGACGCCCCCATAGCACCTAGAGGCTCATTAGCATATTAATAAAAGTTCTTTTTTTTAGCAAAACGGCTGCCCCAAAAGCAATTATATTAGGATCTTTGGGCAGAGCAGACACTAGCGGATCGCTAGTGTCTGACAGCTCAATATGTGAAACCGAAGTGGTAGAAACCCTTTAAGATCTTCTATGCACCAGATGATGTCCTAATGTAAAACCATAGATAATGTACAGGGAGACCAACACTTGCGTATGGTACATCAGTCTTGATAAATGTCCCTCAATCTGTTCCCGTGGAAAACACCCTACCCAGAGTACCGAGAACTGCAAACACAATGGTCCAGGATTGATCTGCATTTTATTAAGCAATATAGAACAGAGATCTAAAGACTCTTCAAAATGGAAATTTAAAAGGACGGCTTGAGATCTGCTGAGAACGTTTTAATCTCAGGACTTCTGCAGTCAAACACTTTTACATTGCAATCAATGATATCACAGGTCATGCTGTCAGGCTATTGATTTCAGAGCCCACTTCGGTAGGAAAACGCTGTGTGCAGCATTATTCTGCAGTAAGAAATTCACTAGAAAGGACTACCCAGGTGACATGATATGAGCCAGTAAGAGACAATAATCTGCTCAGATCTTTAGTATGATTTTATCAAGCATTACAGGGAGGGTGTCAAAGAGCACTTGAGAGGAATAAGCTCTAGCTTTTGGATACATCAAAATAAGTTCAAATCTACATCAGGCATAAAATTCATCAGAAAAAATCTTTAACGAATCACAGCAAATCCACATGCATGACCTCCATGCAGTGGGCATGCACTCATTGTAGGTAGTGTGCATGTAACAAGCCCTGTGATGCCAGTCTGATGCCCACAGCATCTCTCTGCATCTGCGCAAGAATTGTACAAGGCAATCTCTAATGATGCTGAAGAGTTCAAAAGAACTATGTGAGGTCGCAAGGGAGGGGGCGAACTGGAAGGTGAGGTATCGGGAACAGGGGAATGGGTGGTCACATTCCTCCTCCCCCTAGGCAGATCTTCAATGGAAGGCAACCAGTCCTACTCACATTCTAGGACAATTATTTTAAATCATTCCTGGAAAACCCATGGAAAATAACAATAATATTGTAGGTTGTTCAAAGGGCTTAAAGGGGTTGGCCATTTTCTGGTCACTGTTGACCAATGTATTTGTGAGATGATTATATGGTACTAATATAGTCTTTGTGGAAAATCTCCACCATTTTCTTCATTTTATAAGGTACGCTCCATACATATTCGGATGTCATCCTTGCAGAAAGTAAGTCAAGTGGATCCCTCATCATCATGATATGCTCTTGTGATCCAAACATGTTTTTAAAAAAAAATCATGGCAAGCTCTTAAAGGGGTTGGATACTTTCTGTTTTTTGTTGACTAATGCGTTTGTGAGATCATTATATGGCACTTACTTATCTTTTTGGAAAATCTACACGTTTTTTAAATTTCAAAAGGTATGTCCGCCTTTTAAAATCTTTTCTGCTGTCCACCCAGAGGTCCTGTCTATAAAATGGCCGCTGATGGAGGGTCATGTGATCAGACAAAGCACTTTCATGTGATGCCTCCTCCATTCAAACACACTGCACCTGCACTAAACTCCCAACACAAGAAGTATAGCCGGCAGGTGCAATGTATTAGAATGGAGGAAGCATCACATGGAGGTGACTTGCCTGGTCACATGGCCTTACATCAGCGGCCATCTTATGGACAGGACCCTCTATGTGGGCAGCACAAAATACTTTGTAAACAAGGGAGTATATCTTACGGAATATCAAAAAATGGTGCAGAATTTCAACAAAGGCTATATTAGCAAGTGCCATTTAATCACCTCACAATCACGTTGGTCCACAGTAACCAGAAAGTGGCCAATCCCTTTAATTAAAATACTGTATGAGCTTGTCAAAAGCGGCTTATACAGATGACAGCCAAAGGGGAAGAATTTATCATATACCGGTATTTTACACCAGTCTATCACCTGCTCTGCCAGATGATGCGAATGCCCTGTAATATATATTTTCAGCCATAGCGACGTGCACCTACGCATTGGGATGTGCTGCCCCCCCCTTTGTTTTGTAGTTTATATGGTATGGAAGTTGTGGCTGACTCGTATTTGATCGTGCACTCCTGTAGCCTGTTTTGCCTCATAGGCTGATTTTAATTAGCATGAGTACATAGTTTGCTCAGCATGCATGCTGGTATTTGTAGTCCCTGGATTCAATGGAGGCCATTTTGGCAACATAGAGAAATAAACCAAAAGGGGCCCAGCATGCATGTGGGACCTACACTTGCTAAATTTCATGGTCGCTGTCATGGCACATAACAGGTGAGTTTAGTGTTAGGTTCCCGTCTTACAGAGATCGCCTTGACGTGCGGCAGACGGGCTCAAATAATTTTGTACAAAATGTATTTGCTAAGCATCTCTAATTTATTAGCATAGCATTTGCAATATAATATACCTTTGTACTTTATTTGGTTTGTAGAGTGCCCTGTAAATGCCCTGTAATATATTAGGTGCGTCCACCAGCTGGCCAAGCGCCTAGACTGAAATCCAGGGTGGCTCCAAGATCACGTAGATTTCAGTCAGTCAGAAAACTGGCTTTTTTGGGATAGTGGCAATAATGGAGCTGGGATGGGGGGGATGATAAATTTCCTCTATGTGTTTAGGGAACACTTAATAAATGAGGTTTGAAATGGGGCAGATGGTTATTGTTTTTGCCCAGATATATACCGTTTAAAATGCATACGAGTTTATTTTAATAGTGGGCTGTATAGTTTGACAAATATCTGCATCTAGTATGCTACAATAAGACATCCATCAACTGATATAAGCCTTTTCATGTTATGTGCTCCAAAGGTTGCTCTTTACTGTAATACAATGCTTTATGTAATCAAAAAAATAAATTAAAAAAACGGTTACCTGCTTAGACAAAGGGCTAGTACATGCTCAAGGTATGAAAACAATGGTACAATAATACAAAAAATATTTTAGCCTCCAGTTGAGCAGAACAGGAATATAAACTAAGAATAAAAATGCTCAAGATTACACGAGAAAGAATTCCCATGAAGGTATTGTAAGTGTTCAGCGATGTCTGCACACATCAGGCACATAAAGGGGTTTATACCGTTTTGTACTCTCCACTTTCCTTCACCGCTGGCATGATTATTCCCACAATACCATCTTTTTTCATTGTGGCAATTTTCAGCACCACAGGGCTTAAGATCAGCATGTGGCCAATCATTATTCAGCTATGATAACAGTAACGTTCATAATTCAGAGCTATAGCATGGCACCTCACAATGGCTGCTCCTAGTGGATGGTAATATAAGAAGATAAAAGGGTTATTATGTAATATGTGAAACAATATCTGTGTTTATGCCCTTTATTTTTTTCTAATTACTAGGTACAGCTAATAAATAGTATGAAACCAAATCATTACCAATGTAAGCCTATGGTCCAAAATGTAGACTCATCAATAAAGTGTGATACTTGGTGTTCCTGTTTCCTAGGTAGGATAGTTTCCAGCTTGTCCAACAAACCAAGGAATAATAAAGTGCATAGCCCATCATATACCTCATCATCACCTACCATCGGTGAGAAACTGCTCACTAAGCACTTCTGATGGTAATGGCACACGTCTCCTATACAATCTAATTATTGGCCCAATCGCTGAAGCCAATAGGCACATTCAGGTACTTGTTTGCCAAAGTTGTATCATTTTCTGAAAGCCTTTACATACACACTTGTTGTAACTTTACTAGGAGAAACTCTGAGCACTAACTGACACCAGATACGTCACCTGAGAGACAGGAATGAAAAGGTCACTAGCCTAAAGTCCCACACATAAGAGAAAAGTCAGCCTAAACCCCCCATTCCTGCGAAACTGGTTGACTACCTTATGGTTATCGGGCCACCCAATTCCTCTCCCTTGGTTCTCAATAGTGATAAGTTGCAGCCAGATGTGTCTAGCAGCAGCATACTCCCCTCAACAATGCATGCACACTTTAAAAAAATAAAAATAAATCAGAGCCGGGAAAAATAGCTGTTGGACCAACAGACATCTAATTACCACTATTCACGTGGGGCACCACAAACTAACCATCATTGCAGGCGCGAGCCAAAGGCTAAAAGTACCAATACTAAAAATAATCGCACACTGCCACCAATTTAAAAAAAATATATAACATTATCTTTATTCAAAAATTAACCATTAGAATTTATATGGCGACACACACAATCCACAAGGCGAGTGCCATATTCAGCTGAGAATAACCACATGTCCAAAAGGTAGAGAACAAACAATGCATAAGTAAATTCCAAGTGCAAACAAGAAACACGGGCCCAGATTTATCATTGGTTCACTCCAGAATTCTGGCTTCAAATAGTCACAAAATAGGGCTTTTTAGTGACTAATCATAAGCTAAATAGTTACAAATTTATGTATGAGATTGCCCAGATGATTGTCTATAAAATGGTGGTAGTCTCACATTCGAAGCTGTAGTGTATGGTGAGATAAGGAGCCTGAAAGTCAAAAGTTCAAAACATTGTTACTAGGGATGAGCGAATCTACTTCGGATGAAACATCCAAAGTTAATTCACATATAACTTTGTTTCAATACTGTACAGAGCTCCGGACAGTATTAGAATGGATTGGCTCAGATGAGCCGAAGTTATTACTCGCGAGACTTCGCATAATAACTTCAGAAATGGATTTATACTGTAAAAAAACAAACGTTTCCCAAACTCGGGTTCGGTTCCAAGTGGTACCTTGTACAGTATTGAAACAAAGTTTTATGCGAATCGACTTCGGATGTTTCATCCAAAGTCGATTCGCTCATCTCTAATTGTTACCCTTTTGCTCGTCAGTTGTATCTAGACCAGGCTTTCAGCACCATCATAGTTCATGTATGTTATTACTTTGAGAGTATCAAGCCTCTAGCAATTTTGGATGGTCATCTCAATGAGATTTCACCTTATATGTTATACCATTAATGGGATTCTGTGCGTGTGCAGTTTCTTCATGAAGAACATGTATGTTCCACACCTTCTTAATACTTGTTCTAAGGTGTCTGCTTAATTATTTATTTAAGACAAAGCCCAAGTCATCAGGTTAAGTTTTGATGTTCATTACCAATCACACCAGCCACATTACTAGTAACAGCAAGTAATAAAGAACAAATGTACTTTTAAAGGGATCATGTACATGGAAATGTTGAGCAATCTATGGGCAACATGTTATAGAGCAGAAGAAGCTGAGCAGCTGTACTTTATTAATTTTTTGTTCTCTTCGCATGCTTAGGAGTCCAGTGGGCAGCTCTAATCAGTGACTGAAAGCTGTCTCTATAAGAACAATGAAACAGGGAAGACAGTCAGTCATGGATAGGACAGCCCACATGACTCCTTAGAAAGAGCTACACTGAATCTGTTTCCACAAAACTATGTATCAAACTGCTGAGCACCTCCTCCTCTATAACATACTGTCAGCAGATCAGACACCATGTTCAATGTGACAGGTTCCCTTTAAAACCATAGATATATATATATATATGAACAGACCTTTTTTAATTGTTGTAGAATAGAAAACTGCAGTTTTCTATTGCAAGTATGAATAATAAAAAGTTACAGGACAGAATAAGCAGTAGACTATAAGCGACTGACGTGGGATTTTCCTGCTCAGGAGAATAACAGATGTCTTCTCATCCTTTTTTACATCCAGTTCATTAGCTTGATGTTCATTAGCTGTCTGCAAATGCATCTGGATTCCGGTTCTCACACACAGCATAAGGCAATTATAGACTTAAAGGGAACCTGTCACCAGTTTTATGATGTCCTAACTAAGGGCAACATAAATAAGTGACTGATTCTCTTAGCAAAATGCTGGGTCACTTTCTTTAATTGACCCAGTCAATCTGCCAACATCTTGTATTGAAAAAAGCTCCAGCTGATAACGATGAGTCATGAATATTTATGAGCTCCTGACTCTCCCCGCCCACCTGCTGCTGAAGGACAGTTATTTTCCATATAAATCAGCAGCAGGTGGGCAGGGGAGTGGCTATAGCTCTGAATTAAATATACGCTGGACTCAATGACATCACGCTGGACTCAAATCAGCTCATCTTTGTGTGTATATTATGAGATAACCATCTGTCACACCAGTAAGTGAATACATCTAAGGTACTTTTTAGTAGTTAATGATTGTATATAATTAGTTAGATTATAATCAAATATCCACATGACAGGTTCCCTTTAAGGCCTCATGCACACGACCGTTGTTTCATTCCGTGTCCGTTGTTCTGTTTTTTGTGCTTTTCTGCGGACCCATTGACTTTCAATGGGTCGGTTGAAAACTCGGCTAATGCACCGTTTGTCATCCGCGTCCATGATCCGTGGTTCCAGTCCGTCAAAAAAATATACCTGTCCTATTTTTTTTTTCACGGAAAACGGTTCGCGGACCCATTCAAGTCAATGGGACTGTGAAAAAACGCGGAGGCACACAAGATTGTCATCCACGTCCGCTTTTTTTCCTATCATTTGCATGGCAAACTTGACTTAGACTTTTTTTTTACTTTGCTTCATGTCTGGTGATCCTCCAAAAATAAAGGAAGACACACGGAAATAAAAACGGAAACGGATCACGGAACAACGGAACCCCATTTTGCAGAACGGAACACAACAACGGTCGTGTGCATGAGGCCTAAGGCTGTATTACACTGGCCGATTTCTTGACCAATAATCGCTAACGAGTGAACACTTGTTATAGCGATCATCTTGCAGTGTAATATTGCCGCCGATTGCCTGCTCGTTCATCGGGCAATTCTGATCTTTAAGCAAGCTTAAATATCAGTGCTTGCCAGCAGCACATCGTGCTGTCTAATAATCTGCCGCCGGCAAACCTCTAGACAGTATGTAGGTGAGTGACGGCATAGTGATCGCTCCTCCCCATGCTGCGGAGATCACTGCATGTAATAGCAGCGGTCTCTTCTGCTAGTGAGCAGGCGATTTCCGGGTGGGAACACTTCTCTCCCAACAATCGCTTGCTCAATCAGCCTGTGTAATACAGGCTTAAGCCAATCTTTAGCCCCTATTTTATGACATAAAACTGGCTAAACTACTAATGAGTCAGGTAAAGATGCATGGAATAAGCAATCCATATTCTATAAATCGTGAATTTGCATGGTCAGATATTGTACATGAAACTTATATTTTTAAATGGCTGGCATTTAAAGGGGTTGTCAGAGTGTTTCATAATGATGACCACTCCTCAGGAGAGGTCATCAGTATCAAATCGATGGCACCCCCTCTATCGACTGTTTAACGAGGCCGTGGTGCTCCAGTGAATGCTGTAATCTCTTGCTAGGCCAGTGACATCACCTTCATCAGTCACATGACCTAGATGCAGCTCAACAGCTGATTGGCGGGGGTGGCGGGAGTTGGAACTCCTCCGATCACATACTGCTGAACTATCCTGAGTATAGGTCATCGAGAAAACCCTTTTAATACTACATGTCCAGATGCCACATCAAGACCATAGCTTGGAAATAAGACCTCATTGGCTGGACTGGCTTCAATTTGTAAAGGGGCTGCCTTGATGAGACAATACCTTAAATTTCAGAAGTTAACACTAGCCAAATTGATACTTAGAACTACAGATAAGCAAATTATTTTGTCTAATTCAAGCTGCAATTTGCTAAAGATGCATTGGCTATGATGTAATGATATTACAGGCTATAGCTACTAGAGAGGGATCGTTGATCCAGAGAGTTATTCTGATTCCCTGATTGGAGTCAGGAAGGAATTTTTCCCCCCTTAAGTGGGAAAAATTGGCTTGTACCTCACATATTTTGTTTTTGCCTTCCTCTGGATCAACTTGCAGGATAACAGGCCGAACTAGAAGGACAAAGGTATTTTTTCGGCCTTATATACTATGTTACTATGATGGCGCATTAGAGGAATTGGGATTTTCTTTTGAAGGAGTTAAAAGAATAACGGGGGAATCAGTTCTCAGAAACCGGAGTGACAAAATCTAAAGGAACTGTAATGACATCCACATTGCTTGTCAAACAAATGTCTCCAATATAATGTTGAAGTTATGAAACTGAATTTTTAACAACTTGATTAAAGGCGACAAGTCATGGGCTTTACTATTAATAGGCATACTTACTTGATAGAACCGTGGTAAGGAAAATATAGTCCGAAAATGAGATAAGGCCACATTCACCTAATGTGAAGAAGATACTGTCCTCATCAGCAAACTTCTCTCGTTCTTGAGAAATTTTCTATAAAACAGACACAAAAATATTAAAACAATTACAAAAATCGGGCTAATGCAACATTTCTACACTGAAATGTTGATAGGATAGGATTTTAGGCTTAGTTTTCAAAGCTTTCAGTTAAAGGAACAGGAAAAAATTAAATGTTCCTCGTCACTTATTGACAATATCTGGGTCCTCATTTTTACATTGCTTTTATAAAATAAAAAAAATCTCCAATAAAATAATAGGGGCAAACTAGAATGAATTATAGGCAGAAGTAGAAGGCTCTGAAAACTAAGTAAGGACTAAATCTGACTACTGAAGACCGACAAACTTATAGGTAGAAAAATTCTGTAGAACAAACCACACTTCAGAAACAAGAAAGGTCTAGAAAAGAAAATCAAAAGTAACATATCTTGCAAACAGAAATGAAAGAAAGAGTCATGCAATTGCCAGAGCAGGAAATGTCTACTATACATTACAAACACTGAAGAATTCAGTAGTAGAACACAAAACAGAAACACCATCACATAGGGTCCAGTCCAAGAACTGTACCCACTGGTTACCTCCGTCTAGTGAAGATCCAATCATATACAAGATAAAGGAAAGAGAATTGATTAAACAAGAGCACAGACAGTTATGACATCAACAGCAACGATGCAGAAATCCAGGCGGCTGGACATAAGAAAATCTCAGAGTCTGCAGCTGCCTTGGCCAGATGGAGGTTACACCGGGGAATGTGTTGCTACCGCTAAACTCATTGATGTTATGGCTGTGCAGAAAGGGAATTCCTGGAATAACACATGTGCATATAACAGAATAGATAGATCTCAAATGACTTAGTTTATGAATCTGTACTCTGTGATACATTGTGAATGATAATAGTAATAAAAGATATTAAATTCTATGTTATTAAAGTCCAAGTAAAATGGTAAAGTCAATGGTGGAATCACTGAGCTTCAGAAAAGAGTAACAAAAAAAATTGAAGTTAAATGAAAACATAAATGGGGAAGTCATGGGGACAAGTGGGGAGGAGAATCGTTTGGACATCTGGGATGTGTTTCTAGGCACTGTAGTTTTTCATGCAATTTTGTGAGGCAAAGCCAAAAGTGGTCGCGGCAGGAAAGAGAAGACATTTCTTTTAATTCCCATTCCTTTCGAGACCATTTCTGACGTTCGCTCAAAGAATTGCATTGCCACAAAAACTGCAGCATTTTTTTTTTACATAAAATGATGTGTGTCAAACACCCTCTTAAAGGTGTTTCCCACAGTTACAATTTACAGAATAGGTTGGGAACCGACTGCCTGGACACCAGTCAGTCAATCAACAGAATTTAGTCAAGCATGAGCACTAGCATCAGAGACAGCTGGGCCCTGTACTCTGCTATCTTCAGCAGTCCATACACTTAGAAAGGCGCTGTAGTGCACATGCTCGACTGCTGCTCCATTCGAACTCTAAAGCCTGTATTACACCAACCGATTTTTCGGCACATGATTACTAACTAGCTCGTTAGCGATGATTTGGCAGTGTAATACTGCTGCCGATTACCTGATGAACAAGCAAACGCTCATCAGGCAATCAAAATCTTTTGACAAGTTAAAAGATTATCGTTTGCAGGCGGCAGATCGTGGTGTGTAATAACGATCTGCTGCCAGCAAACCAATCTACAGCATGGGCACGAGCGATGGCTTAGCAATCACTCCTTCCCATGTTACGGAGGAGATCACTGCATGTAATAGCAGCGGTCTCCTCTGCTAGCGAGCAGGCGATTGCCGGGACGGAGACATTGGGTTATGTAATACAAAGGACAAAAAGAAAAACACTGCTAAACAAGATATAATTGATGATGTATCCTAATTGTAAGTAGTTCACTGCCTGTATGGATACTAAAATGAAAAATAACTAACCTTTTATTGGTAGAATAATTAAAACCCTAACCCGGGCCAGGTGCCCCTGGTATCAAAGGCACTAATCTCACTAAGAATAAACCAAGCACTTTACATTAGGTGGGCACTTGTATGTGTTTAGCCTCCTCCAAATGAATGTTGCTCAGTACGTGGAGGTGTTAGAGAAAAATGTATAACGGGGCGTGTGTGGACTAATTTCCTGGCGATGTAGGTTACACAAGCACGAAATAGCCCAAATTACAGATCAAATCACTTATCCAATTGAGCTGATGCCCCAAAAAGTCAGCCAAGCCCACAAATCAGATCTACTTCTGATAATGGTGAAATGGCTCAAAACAAATGTAGACTTTCTATACATTCGATCTGTTAGGGCTGTTGACTGGCTATTTCTGTGCTAATCTAGTTTGGATCCTTCTATATTGCTAACTAAATAAATCTATTCCTGCTCAACGCGTTTCACCGGATCATCAGGAGCCGAGGATATGAAAGCAACCACTTCAGGCTAATATTTGAGAACACACGCTGTGTCAAGTTGTGGCCTCAACTAATATCGTGTGGCCACAAAGACAACACAATGTATCAATTCGATCAAGCACGTCGAGAATGGGGAACGCAGCCCCCTCTGGTGGTGTGAGGCCATGTGTCTGGCCCTGGTATGGCCGCCAACAAAGGACCCCCAACTTGGGTGGAGGGTCTCAGTAGTCAGATCCCCACTGATCAGATTAAGATAATATGTTTTGATTGTGGGAAAACCCCTTACAGGTAAGAAATGGAAGGCATGGACGTGCCAGGTTTATACAAACTAGGAGACAAAAGAGGTATAAATAAACCTAAACCATTCACAGATGACAGTACCACTGGTGACCAAGCACAAAACAAAGCTGTAGTGGTTTGAAACGTGTCAGTCATCTTCATCTATTTATTTGATGCACTTATATAGTGCTATTCTATGCCAAAGCACTTTACATACATTAGCATCAAGCTGTCCCCAATGGGGATCACAATCTAAGGTCCCTGTCAGTATGTCTTTAGAGTGTTGGAGGAGACCGGAGCACCCGAAGGAAAACCACACAAACACAGGGAGAACATACAAAATCCATGCAGATGTTGTCCACGGTCAGATTTTAACGTAGGACCCCAGCGCTGCAAGGCACCAATGCTAACCACTGAGCCACCATGCTGCCCATCTACTGACAATCTAAAGTCAAAGAGGAGAATTTATCAACTAGTGCCAGTTTTATGGAGTAAAAGATAAAAAAAAAAATGCAAAAGCCACATTTGTGAACAAAATACACAACTTTCTGTGATTTTTACACCGCTTTGGACACTTTTCAAAAGATTAGTGGAAGAAGACAGGGCAACCACAGGTCCAACAAATTTACTTTAACCTACACCAGAAACCGTCATAAAATTATATCACAAATCTATGCCAGCTCAAAACTGGTGTAACTCACTTTCTATTACAACTGGCAAAAGAAGAGCCAAATTTATTAAGAGGAGTCTCTTAATGTACTTGGCACATCTCACCCCAGTGCACAGCGGGTTTGTATAAAACACCAGTCTAAGTAAATCTCCCACAATGTGGGGTCTTCCCGGCTCCACATATTGATGACCCATACACAGGATAGGCCATCAATATCAGATCAGTAGGATCTCACACCCGGCGCCTCCACCAACCAGCTGTTAGCTGCAGGCTCCGGCACCAGAACTAGCACGCTGAACGGAGCTGGAAGCACAGTTCTATTCAAGGTGTAGTCGCTGGTCTGGGTTACCACAGCATTCACATTAATTGAAGCAGAGGTACAGTTACCCGACAGAGCCACTATATTACGAACCAAGCTGTGCTTTCACCTCTGTTCCAAGTGTTAGCTCCACCACTGGAGGCTGATCATGGGGTGCAGACCCCCACTGATCTGATTTTGAGGACCTAAAAACAAAACACGAAGCTTGAAAACCTCTTTAAAATTATGCCTTTTAATCATAACCAATGCTGTGTGACATTATTCGGTCATTAAAACATAGCGAAATGCTAACACACAGTTCTTCTAACATGATAACATGGGTTCACAAAGAACTGATGCGGCATTATACAATCCACCGATTGAATAAATATTAATACATCAACTTTGTACATTTTGCCTACAAATATGAAGATCAATGTGTAGATCCAAGTAGAAATATACCCTTTCTTTAATATGACTATATACAGTAGGTAATGACTCAACGGACAGCATTGTGATGCTGTAAAAAATAGAAAATAAAATAGATTTTTGTGGCAATTGAAAGCGGGATCTGTTGTGTAAGATTTCTGACAAGCAGATAAAGGGTGGGAGAAAGTGTTTCAGGCACGTGGTTCAAACATAATTCAGCTCAAACCCATTACTAATCAACTAAAGAACAACTAGAGAGCAATGTTCTATCTGAAGAGTGTAGGTGTAAAGCACGGCATGCATTAAATGAGCCCAGCTCCGTGTGATACCAGTCATTATCAAACAAGTGAGCTTGTCAGGTATTATACTGTTTATGGTGCGGGGCTCATTTGAGATAAGCTATTCAAAATGTGAAGAGAGCCAATTTCAAGTCCCCCACTGAATGGACAGGTCTACAGTACATACCTGTATGATATAGTAACCCTATAATGAAAAACTTGTTATCTTACGTTCCTAAATCAATATGGCTGCCTCATTTCCATATTAGAATAAGTAACCTGTACCACTGCTTTTGGGATTGCCCTATAATCCAACAGTTTTGGAAGAAGGTCGAAGCCTTTGCTCTCGTCCACCTGGCCAATTTCGCCTCTCTCACACCCTCTCAGGTTTATCACTGCTCTACTGAGGCAAAAAAATTGCTGTTAATTTTATCTAGTGTGGCCTAAAATACTATATTACAGGATTAGCTATCCCCCCAGGCCCCGACCTTTAGACTAATTTTTACGAAAACTATCCCACCTATTTCAAATGGATTGGGTGTGGAACTGCCTAACACAAAGAAACCAACATCAAAACGTTTTTTTTTACTTTGTGGGAACCATTTATTGAGATCCTACCTCCTCGAACTAAAACACAATTACGCAACTGTTTCCAGTACACAAATATGACGATAGCAGGATCACCACCAATTAGCTGATGATCCTACAATAGATGGACATGGAGTTCCTTCTCCCTTTTATTGGAGAGCTCTGCTGTCACTGACTTCTATGGCGATCATTTGGGGATGGTCCGCTCCCCTCCCCTCAACCTTCCTCCCTTTTGTCCCTAATCTCCTCTTACCCCGTTAGTTGTATATTTAATTTTGTTAAGCTTCTCAGTTGTCATTATTTTTCAACCTGGCAGATACTATTAAACACCGCTGTGGTTTCTTACATGGTCGTACTATTAGTGGTTGTGTGCTCTCATACTTTACTCAAAGTTCTTATGTTCATTTCCTTTCTTTTCCTTTTCTTGTAATTGTTTTATTCTATAAATATAGTGTTTCCAAATAACGAACCATCAGGAGTACTGATGTTCACAACTTTATCCAACATCAACCAATAATCAGAGACTACTTTTACCCTTACTATAAGTAAAGACACTGCCACAACCTAAAGAACAAACATCTCTTACCATCCTTCTGAATCTTCTCATTTTTCCTCTAAATATATTTTTCCTTTACATGTTTATTGTTATTTATATGCCCATCATCAATTATTCTACCATTTTAAACCAAAAATGTTTTATTCATATTCCTACACTTGTGACAATCAAGAGGTGTACCATATAGATGGACATTAAGTACTATTTCTATGCGATTATACAGATATTTTAATATTCTTTGAGATTGTGATATTCTTTGAGATTTTATCTACATTATATTATCTACAGTGCATTATCCATTTGTGGTACCGAGATCATCGAGAGTGGACGTGGACTATTTGGAGAGTTTATTACACACTTCACCTGGTCTATGTCCACTACTTACCATCTGATCTCGATATAGCACCACTATTTAAGACCCAAAATTTGGGTATTTACCACCATTTCTTCATATATAAATATTTAAGATTTAAATTTTTATGCTTTTCTAATAAATATACTATTTTAATTTTTAGCAATACAGTCCAGATACAGAGTGTGCCATCCTCTTTATTTTTCCCACTTGTACTCGCACAAGGCGAAGGCTACGCCTAGGATAGAACACCACAACCCAGAGGGTCTGAACAAGAGAGCCACTATATTAAGTTTTTTACCTTCCATCTCCACTTTGATTGACTCGGCCAGGCAGTGTAAATGTGATCACGCCTAGCCATGACTTCTCCTTAAGGGCTCTTTCACACAAGCGGATGCCGTGCGGGTTATATGCTGCGTGAAAGAGAGCCAAGCCCCGTTCCGGACAGCAGAGACATGGAGCATTAACATGATTGATAATGCTCCGTGCCTCTCTGTTATTCTCTTTAATACAAAAACACAGTGAGATAAAGTTGTCACCGTGATTTTGTAGTAAAATGGTCACAGAGAGGCACGGAGCATTATCAATCATGTTAATGCTCCGTGTCTTCGCTGTCCGGAATGGGGCTTGGCTCTTTCACGCAGTGGATTCCACGCACGGCATCCGCTCGTGTGAAAGAGCCCTTAGTGGACCAAAGTGGAGAGGGCGTGGCAGTTGCAGAGAGAGCACAGCATCTAGGTGTAATGGCCACACTCCCTTTGCTCCTAGTGGCTCATTTGCATACATTAAAACTAAATTTTTCTCAGCAATGCGGGCACATGTGAACATGGGACCAACACAGATCCCTTCAGCTGACAA
This sequence comes from Bufo gargarizans, assembly GCF_014858855.1. NCBI lineage: Eukaryota > Metazoa > Chordata > Amphibia > Anura > Bufonidae > Bufo > Bufo gargarizans. Next base: position 147,347,974 of record NC_058085.1, on the reverse strand, counting down.
GCGCACATGTAACAGGTCAGCCAGTTTCAGAGGTACAAATCTGCTGACCAATGCCTTTTTAACAGTTGCCACAGATTAAAAATTACATTTTGACTAATTAAAAAAATGCTAATTTTTGTCATCGCTTTCAATACATTCCTGCTGTAGACTTTTCTTTTTAAGAATACTACAACGCATCTGCTCTAATTTTCTGTTTTCTTTTGATAAATGACATCAATGGAATCATTTATCGGTTTTTCCATCTGTTTCTTTTTTTCATCTGCCATTATATGCTTTCCAACGGGCTTGAAGAAAAAAAAAAAAAAAAAAAAAAAAAAAAAAAAGAGACAGATGGAAAAACAATCCAGATGTAATGAAAAGGTCCTCAAAAATCACTTGTGTGAACTTTACCAGGAAACTGCATTTTGGTTAATAATATGTCACCCTCATGTCCAATTTCTTCCCACTGTATTTATGACTTGTGTGCAGGGTGGATAAAAATCAATGATTTAAAAAAAAAAAATATACAAAAAAAAATTCAAAAGAAAAAAAAGTTTTTTTTAATTTAAAATGCTTTTTGAGGAAAATATATTACCATCCAAAGGTTATTCCATCATGAAATAAAGATTAGTTTTTTTTAATTATGTAGAATAAGGCTATATATGTTTAATTTTTGGGGTAAATAAATTCCATTAATCCATTCACAATGTCATGCTCGTCCAGAGGTTTTTCTAAGGATACTTTCACACTTGCGTTTTTCTTTTCCGGCACTGAGTTCCGTCACAGGGGCTCTATACCGGAAAATAACTGATCAGTTATATCCCTATGCATTCTGAATAGAGAGTAATCCGTTCAGGATGCATCAGGATGTCTTCAGTTCAGTCGTTTTGACTGATCAGGCAAAAGATAAAACTGCAGCATGCTACGGCTTTATCTCCAGTGGAAAAAACTGAAGACTTGCCTGAACGCCGGATCTGGTATTTTTCCCCATAGGAATGTATTAGTGCCGGATCCGGCATTCAAAATACCGGAATGCCGGATCCGTCCTTCCGGTCTGCGCATGCGCAGACCGGTAGAAATGTGAAAAAAGATACAAGACGGATCCGTCTGTCCACATGACAAGCGGAGAGACAGATCCGCTCTTGCAATGCATTTGTAATACGGATCAGCGGATCTGCCCGCCGGATCACACTGCCGCAAGCGTGAATGTAGCCTAAGATTATTGGGCAGTTTCTCTGCCTACAAGATATTATCACAGATACTTGGTTTACTTTTGCAGTTCTCAAAACTGAATTTTGACTCAGCAGAGATCACATGCCTCTTCTTCACAGCAAAAGTGTTATAACATGAACAGAGTTGAGAAAAATACCTTAATCCTAACTTCTACAAACCTATGAATGCAGAATCAACCTAAATCAAACTAATATGAAAAGTTATTCTAAAAATCTTCATCTACTTGCATATTATAAGTTCTACCAGCAAGAATTAGTCTTTATGTAGAAAACTATGATTTAAATCAGGCCTTACTGACTAGTGATTTAAATCAGTTTGATTTAAATCAAATCCACCCTGCTTGTGTGCATTTCATGTAGGAAGACTGGCTGGCGGCCGCTCATCCTGAAGATAAGATCAGTCAAAGCGCTACGAGGATAGCTGTGCAGCTCAGAATAACACGCATTAGAACAAATTCTCTGAACAATGGCTGGAATCGCTTGGCAATCCGATCCAATCAGTTTCATTATTGCTGGGGCTATATGCTATAAGCCAAGAGAAGCTGCTGTAACAAAGGAGCAGGTTACCACTATTTGAATTACATGAAAGCCTTTGATCCACAGCTTTCCTACAGATTTAAAAGGCAGGCTTAGACTTTGAAATTGTACAAAGATAGCAAAGCAGCATTTTTAATATGCAGCAGCAGAAGTTTCCATCAGAGATTGCTTCTTCACACTGAGCCAATATTAGTGCTTATTTATACATCACATTTGTATTTAGAGAGGACCTGTCCCCAATCCTGACTTGTCTGTTTTAGAAAATACCTGTATTCTGCAATTATTATCAATTTGGGAGCGTATTTTCCTATAACAGTGCATTTTGCCACTTCTCTGCTATTACTTCTAAAATTTATGAATAAATTGACAGCTAAGTGTTACTATTTCCCAGTCAAAGGGGTGTGTCCTCACAGCCCGACACAGGAAGCCCTGATTGGACAGTGTCCGACTGTGCAGGGACACACTCCACCCAGCTATTTCTAGGAGAAATAAGAGGAACAGGATACAGTAGATTTCTAAGAAAAGATTCTATAGAGCTGGTAATTTATGAATATATATTATATATATATACATATACACACACACAAAAAAAATAATAATCATGTCTGGAGGGCTGACAGATCCTCTTTAAGCACTTAAAAAATGACATTATTATTATTATCCCTTCGGATACCGGAGTTTTTTTTTTTTTTCCTTTTAGTCTTCATTTTTCTTCCCTATTTGCCTTAAACCATAACTTTTTTCTGGTCACATAGCTGTATGAGGACTTATTTTTTGCGGGACAAGTTGTACTTTCTAATGCCACCATTAATTATGGTATAAAATGTAGTGGGAAGCAGTAGAGAAATTCCAAATGGGGTGGAATTGGAAAAAAAAAAAATGCAATTTGCGGCAAAACTGTCCCATGCCCTTCATTCTCTGGGTCAGTACGATTACAATTATACCCCATATGTATAGTTTTTTTATGTCTAAATAGTGTAAAAATAAATGTAAACCTTGATAAAAAAAAATATTTTTAGTATTTTTTTTTTTTACATCACCATATTCTGACCCCCATAACTTTTTTTATACTTATGTCTACTGAGCTGTTTAGGGGGCTAATTTTCTGCGGAAACAAGCAGTAGTTTTTATGGTGGTTTGATACCATTTTGGAGTGTGCGTGACTTTTTTTTAATCACATTTTCTTAAATTTTTTTGGGTAAGAGAAGCAATGAAAAAAGGGCAAATTGGCCATTTTGACCCTTCTTTCCCCGTTATGCCATTCGCCGTATTGGAATTTTTATATTTTAATAATATGAGTGTTTTCGGTCGTGATGATACCCATGATGTTTATATTTATTGTTATTTAGGTATTTATTTTTAATTATACGGAAAAGAGGGTGATTTAAACTTTTGTATTTTTTTATTTAATATTTTTAATTTTTTGTGATGATTTTAAAGCTTATATTTGAGCCTATCAGGGATTTATAAAATGAAATTTACACAAATTTGCTCATTTCTTATCCTGGCCTGCCATCGTCAGCGAGGCTTACAGTGTGCAGCGCAACTATCGATGCCCACATTGGCCGCGGTAGGAAGCCGGAAAGCTCGAGCTTCCGGGTTTTTGCACATTTAGATGCAGTGATCTCACTTGATCATGGCATCTAAAGCTTTTAATTACTGCGATCGGCATTAATGCTGGTCACGGTAATTAGCCGCAGGTCTCTGCTGTATGAAACAGCAGAGACCTGCTGGCCATGGCGCCTGCTGCACATGGGAGCGGGTGCTATGTTTACACATCGCTCCAGCGCCGTACACGTAAGGTGCTGGTAGCGAACGGGTTAAAGTGGTTTTCCGAGACTTTAATACTGATGACCTAGCCTCAGGATAGGTCATCAGTATCTGGTTGATCCAACACCTGGGACCGCCAACCGATTAGCTATTTGAGAAGGCAGCAACAGTCGTAGTGACACAGCCTTCTCTCAGCTATTCCTAAGCCAGTGATGACAAGTTCATCTGTCACATAGCCTAGGTGCAGCAATGGGGCTGAGCACAATACCATGCACAGGCACTATACAATGTACAACGCTGTGCTTGGTAAACACAGAGAAAGCCATGGCGCTCACAGGATTGCCAGTGCCTTCTCAAACAACCGATACCTGGGGGCCCCTGGTTTCGGACCATCACCGATCAGATACTGATGACCTATAGGTTATTAGTATTAAAGTCTTGGAAAAATCTTTTAACCATTGTACAGTATATGGGCCACTGTTTGGTAATCCATTTGATACATGCCAACCCCTTATACCAAACTATAATCTTCTATTGCCTCTGTTCTAACAGCCACATTAACATTCAATTGATAAAAATTAAGACTTGTTGAGGTGGTAATCAATTAGAATTTGTTTCTTCAGTAAGGCCTGTCCTTCCTTAACTCTCCTTTAGGCTTCATTCACACAGTCAGTGTTTGGTCAGTGATTTCCATCAGTGATTGTGAGCCTAAGGCCCCCTGCACACGGCCGTGTTTCACAGCCGTGTGCGGGCCGTGGAACCGCGGCCTGGATCCCTCCTGAGAGCAGGAGCGCACGGCGTCACTGGTTGCTATGACGCCGTGCGCTCCCTGCTGCCGGCACAGTACAGTAATACACTGGTATAGATCATACCAGTGTATTACTGTACTGTGCCGGCAGCAGGGAGCGCACGGCGTCATAGCAACCAGTGACGCCGTGCGCTCCTGCTCTCAGGAGGGATCCAGGCCGCGGTTCCACGGCCCGCACACGGCTGTGAAACACGGCCGTGTGCAGGGGGCCTTAACCAGGAGTTGATCCTACACAGGCATACGGTAGAAGGGAAAGATCTCCACCTGTTCTGTGTTTTGGACCCGCACTTGGTTTTGGCTCAAAATCACTGATGGAAATCACTGACCAAACACTGACTGTGCGAATAAGGCCTTACTTATGCCTTGCCACGATATGTTGCTTCAATAATTAGGTGACAAAGAAAATGGCAGTCCATGACTGAAACTTCCTGTCCTGGTTATGAAAGGAAGCTCTGCTCTAGAGCACAAACTTCTGCTTTACAAAGCAAATATTCTGTAGGCTAAGAGAGGCATATTCATCAGGACATATTTTTTTGGGAGGCACAGAGGGCTATTTTTAAGCAAAAATATTTAAGAGGTGTATCACAAAATGGCACAACATTGGACAAATATACACAACAAAGATACACATCATAGTTTTTATAAACATTTAAAATTTACTATGTTAATTGCCCCAGAATCCTGGCTTAATTGGCATCAAATACAGTTTACCACAGCTTTTGTGCCTCAGTCAACAATGGGACCTGACTTGGCAGAAAAGGGTCATGGCCTACATTGTGCCAACCAACAGGTGGTTTAGGGTACTTTCACACTTGCGTTTTTCTTTTCCGGCATAGAGTTCCGTCACAGGGGCTCTATACCGGAAAATAACTGATCAGGCATATCCCCATGCATTCTGAATGGAGAGTAATCCGTTCAGTTTGCATCAGGATGTCTTCAGTTCAGTCGTTTTGACTGATCAGGCAAAAGAGAAAACCGTAGCATGCTACGGTTTTACCTCCGGCGAAAAAAACTGAAGACTTGCCTGAATGCCGGATCCGGCATTTTTTTCCATAGGAATCTATTAGTGCCGGATCCGGCATTCAAAATACCGGAATGCCGGATCCGTCCTTCCGGTCTGCACATGCGCAGACCTTTAAAAATGGAAAAAAAAAAAAAAAAAAGAAAAACGGATCCGTTTTGCCTGATGACGGATCCTGATCAGTCTGAAAAATGCCTGATCAGTCAGAAAAAATGACATACGTTTGCATACAATTTGCCTGATCAGGCAGTCAGTTCAGGCAACGGAACTGCCTGCCGGAATCAAGCAACGCAAGTGTGAAAGTACCCTTAAGTGAAACAAAAGTGTCTAAAGATGCACCAAATGTATCATAGAGCATGAGACATTTTTACAGATGTGGCCCTAGTCTAAATATTAGATGTTATTGGTTAGTCAGCGCCAGTTACATGCACTATAGAGCCGCCAAAGATCATCAGTGTGCGGTTTCATACACTTCACATGCTACTTGACTTTTCTACAGTTTAGATATTGCTAACCTTTCCTAATGCTGTAAACTGTCTACTAAATATGGAATTATAGGCAAGGAAATGTATTTTATATAAGAGGTCGCTGTATAATCAGTTCTGTAAGCAATGTCGGTTCAGAGCCGCTACGCTGGAAAATGAAACCTTTCTGCATTTATAATCTTTATCCAACAAAACAAACAGATACAGTAGATTTATTGCATTGTGCAGGCAGGACATTGCTTGGACACTGTGAATGGCTTTAGATGTAATCTACTATGGCTGTGTTCCCTTAGCATCTGCAAGGCATAGAAACAACCAAGAGCAGCACAGTCGGTAGAAAAGAAGGGATCTAGAAAACCTTTCAAGTCCACAGCTGCCCTTCACTAAGGTCAGAAGATCAGGCCAATTATCAGTACGATTGTTTGCATGTGCCGGCCATCAGCCAAAAAAACGTGAAAACATCCGTGTAAATACAGCGGATATAAAAAGTCTACACACCCCTGTTAAAATGTCAGGTTTCTGTGCTGTAAAAAAATGAGAAAGATAAATAATTTCAGAACTTTTTCCACCTTTAATGTGACCTATAAACTGTACCACTCAATTGAAATACAAACTAAAAACTTTTAGGTGGAGGGAAGAAAACAAAAAACAAATGTGGTTGCATAAGCGTGCACACCCACTTATAACTGGGGATGTAGCTGTGTTCAGACTTAAGCAATCACATTCAAAATCATGTTAAATAGGAGTCAGCATAATTCTGATTAACCCCAAATAAAGTTCTGCTGCTCTAGTTGGTTTCCAAGGCATTAGATATACCATGGAACACAGTGAAGACAGTCATCATGAAATATGGCACAACAGTGACATTACCAAGAACTGCACGTCCCTCCAAAATTGATGAAAAGACGAGAAGAAAACTGGTCTGGGAGGCGACCAAGAGGTATTGAGTATCGCAATACTTTGTTATGGTGACGAAAGAAAATCTAAATTTTGGTATCTAAACAACCCTACGCCGATCTGATCGGTGTATCATTGTCACTATACCAAAATTTTGATTTGGTTTCGATTTGGCGACTAAATTTTTCAGTTCAGGAACCACTGGCTGCTAGGTATTTTTTTGGGGGCTGGAGCACTGTTAACCCCTTAAGGACCAGGCTCATTTTCACCTTCAGGACCAGGCCATTTTTTGCAAACCTGACCAGTGTCACTTTAAGTGCTCATAACTTTAAAACTCTTCGACTTACCCAGGCCGTTCTGAGATTGTTTTTTCGTCACATATTGTACTTCATGACACTGCTAAAATTGGGTCAAAAAAGTTAATTTTTTTGCATAAAAAAATACATTTTTTACCAAAAATTTTGAAAAATTAGCAAATTTCAAAGTTTCAGTTTCTCTACTTCTGTAATACATAGTAATACCCCCCAAAATTGTGATGACTTTACATTCCCCATATGTCTACTTCATGTTTGTAGCATTTTGGGAATGATATTTTATTTTTTGGGGATGTTACAAGGCTTAGAAGTTTAGAAGCAAATTTTGAAATTTTTGAGAAATCTTCAAAATCCCACTTTTTATGGACCAGTTCAGGTTTGCAGTCATATTGTGAGGCTTAGATAATAGAAACCTCCCAAAAATGACCCCATTCTAGAAACTACACCCCTCAAGGTATTCAAAACTGTTTTTTCAAACTTTATTAACCCTTTAGGTCTTCCACAAGAGTTGATGGCAGATGGAGAAACAATTTTGAAATTTCTATTTTTTGGAAAATTTTCCAATATAATCAATTTTTTCCAGGAGTAAAACAAGGGTTAACTGCCAAACAACACTCAAAATGGGTTGCCCTGATTCTGTAGTTTGCAAAAACACCCCATATGTGGTCGTAAACTACTGTTTGGCCGAACGGTAGCACATAGAAGGAGGGGAACACCATATGAGTTTTGGAAGGCAGATTTTGCAGGACTGGTTTTGTTTATACCATGTCCCATTTGAAGCCCCCTGTTGCACCCCTAAAATAGAAATTTCAAAAAAGTGACTCCATCTAAGAAAGTACACCCCTCAAGGTATTCAAAACTGGGTTTACAAACTTTGTTAACCCTTTAGCTGTTCCACAAGAGTTAATGGCAGATGGAGAAACAATTTAGAAATTTCTATTTTTTGGAAAATTTTCCAATATAATCAGTTTTTTCCAGGAGTAAAACAAGGGTTAACTGCCAAACAAAACTCAAAATGGGTTGCCCTGATTCTGTAGTTTGCAAAAACACCCCAAATGTGGTCGTAAACTACTGTTTGGCTAAACGGCAGGACATAGAAGAAGGGGAACGCCATACGGTTTTTGGAAGGCAGATTTTGCTGGACTGGTTTATTTACACCATGTACCCTTTCAAGCCCCCTGATGCACCCCTAGAGTAGAAACTCCATAAAAGTGACCCCATCTAGGAAACTACGGGATAAGGTGGTTGTTGTTTTGGGACAATTTTTGGGGTAAATTAGATTTTTGGTTGCTCTATATTACTCTTTTTTGAGGCAATGTAACAAAAAAATTTAATTCTAAAATTGTTTCTACATTCGCTATTTAGTTTTGTGGAACACCTAAAGGGTTAACATAGTTTGTAAAGTAATTTTTGAATACCTTGAGGGGTGTAGTTTCTTAGATGGGGTCACTTTTTTGGAGTTTCTAGTCTAGGCTACATCAGGGGGGGCTTCTAATGGGACATGGTGTAAAAAAAAAAAAACTGTCCATCAAAATCTGCCTTCCAGAAACCGTATGGAGTTCCCTTCGTTCTATGCCCTGCCGTGCGGCTATATAGCCATTTACGACCACATATGGGGTGTTTCTGCAAACTACAGAATTGGGGCAATAAATGTTTAGTTTTGTTTGGCTGTTAACCCTTGCTTTATTACCGGCAAAATGGATTTAAATTTAAATTTTGCCCAAAAATAGGTGTTTTGGCACCGTTTTTATTTTATATTTTTAACACCGTTCATCCGAGGCGTTTGGTAAAAAGTTATTTTTATAGCGACGACTTTTACGCACGCGACGATGCCCAATATGTATGGCTCTCAGACTTTGGAGACACTAAGCAGGCATCCTAAAACTGCGGCCCTCCAGATGTTGTAAAACTACAATTCCCACCATGCCCTGATGATGGCTGTAGGTTGTCTGGGCATGCTGGGAGTTATAGTTTTACAACATCTGGAGGGCCGCAGTTTGAGGATGCCTGCACTAAAACTAATATTTTTTGGGGAAAGAAAAATTGTTTTCGTGTCTCCAAAGTCTGAGAGCCATAGTGTTTTATGTTCTCTAGTGAACTGTTGGGGATTATAAAAATTTAGTACTCCATGGAAGTGTGATACTCCCTGAAGCAATCGATAATGCAGAGGCCCGGATGATCGGGGCACGTGTCACATTGAGTTGTGGTGTCCTTCCGTATCCCCCTCTTGTGACACACTCTGCACTTTTTTTGGGTTCGTCCCTTCTTTCCAGTATGGGGGACCACACCTGGAAAGTGTTGGCCAGGGACGATCCGGGCGCCTCCAGTTCCCGAGGTACTCCGGCCTGCTCTTTCCCGGTCCGAAAAGATCAGGTCTTTGAGGACTGCCTCATAGAATTGGAGGAATGTCCCTGTGCTGCCAGCGCTTCGGGATAGTACAAAAGAGTTGTACATGGCAACCTGCACCATGTAGACCGCAACTTTTTTGTACCATGCCCGGGTTTTGCGCATGGCGTTATATGGCGTGAGGACTTGATCAGAGAGATCAACTCCTCCCATATACCGATTGTAGTCGACGATACAATCGGGCTTGAGGACCGTTGCCGCGGTACCTCGCACAGGGACTGGGGTGGTGCTGTTACCGTGGATTGTGGACAGCATAAGGACATCCCTCTTGTCCTTATACCTGACCAGCAACAGGTTTCCACTGGTAAGTGCACGGGTCTCACCCCTGGGGATAGGTACCTGGAGGGGGTAGGCAGGGAGGCCGCGTTGATTTTTCCGCACGGTCCCACAAGCGAACGTGGATCTGGCGGCAAGGGACCTGAACAAGGGAATGCTGGTATAAAAGTTGTCCACGTACAAGTGGTAACCCTTATCCAGCAGTGGGTACATAAGGTCCCACACGAGTTTCCCGGTAACACCCAGAGTGGGGGGACATTCTGGTGGTTGAATCCGGGAATCTCGCCCCTCGTACACACGAAATTTGTAAGTGTACCCTGAGGTACTCTCACAAATTTTGTATAGCTTCACGCCATACCTCGCCCGCTTTGTGGGAATGTATTGGCGGAAACTGAGTCTCCCCTTGAACGCAACGAGAGACTCATCAACCGCGACCTCCCTTCCAGGTACGTAGGCCTGCTGAAATGTGGCCCCAAAGTGATCGATGACCGGCCGTATCTTGTACAGCCGGTCATAGGCAGGATCACCTCGGGGTGGACATGCTGCATTATCGGAATAATGCAGACATTTCCGGATGGCCTCAAACCGGTGACGTGTCATGACCATACTGTACAGTGGGGTCTGGTACAGGACGTCCCCACTCCAGTATTGCCTGACACTGGGTTTTTGGACTAGACCCATATGCAGCACGAGGCCCCAAAATGTCCTCATCTCGGCTGCACTGACCGGCGTCCAGCCACCGGGTCTAGCCAAAACTGAGCCTGGGTTTTGAGCGACGAACTGTTGGGCGTACAGATTCGTCTGCTCCACCATCAAATTCACCAGTGGGTTACTGAAAAAAAAACTAAAAAAGTCTATTTCAGTAAACCCCACTGTGGGAATCTGGATTCCAGGATTGCCAGCGAAATCCGGAATCTCAGGCTCAAAGTCCACTGGGGGACACCAGCTAAGTTCATCGGCAGGGGGCTCCGGTGAACTTATTTGGTGGGCCGGGAAACCAGTACGAACCCCAGGGCGGCTCGTACTAGGGTGGGCCACAGGATCCCTAGCATGTGTGGCCCCTGGCTCCGCCTGGCGGCGTCTCCGCTGCCTTGGTGGCTCATCGTCATCCGATGATGATGAGGAGGATGCGGATGACAAAAGGAACGTGGGGTCATCCTCATCCTCACTGGGGCTCTCAGAGTCGGAGGCAATCTGGGCATATGCCTCCTCGGCCGAGAACACCCGGCGGGCCATGGGTGTGTGTGTGTGCGTGTGTATGTGCGTGCGTGTAAACCTTTATTCTATGTGCGTGTGTGTGGGGGCACGAGTGTTCACGTACTAAAAAGTCGTGAACACGGTCGGTGGGGTGGGCGATGCGCTAACAGTGGACGGACGCTAAAAAGTGCCGGCCAGTCAGCGCACGCAGAAAAAAAAAAAAAGTGGTGGTGGGGGAAGGGTCTGGTGGTGGGGGGAGGGGGTTGGTGGGTGGGGGGGATTTTTTTTTTTTTTTCTAACTTTTCCCTTCTATCCCTGCCTAAAGGTGCCTCTCCCTCACTGACCCTAACCTACCTGGGTGGCGATGGGTGCAGGAGGGTGATGGATGCCGATTTAGGGGGACACAGGAGCTGGTGCTGGACGATGCTGCACGGTCAGGGTGCTGGACAGGAAGAGGAGGGGAGAGAGGAGCGCAGGAAGTTTGAATCTCGCGCCTCTCTCCCCTGCACCAATCAGCACCCTGGACAGCGGCGTTCAGCACCAGGGCCAGCTCCGCCTCTGCAAATCCTCGGACTGCGATTGGTGGTGTAAAATTACGCCACCGATCGCAGTCTTTTTCCGGTTCATCGGGTCACAGGACACCCGAATGGACCGGAAACGCAGAAAACCGCAGGTCTGAATTGACCTGCGGTTTTCTGCGATCGCCGATACGGGGGGGTCCAATGACCCCCCCCTGCGTTGTTACGGGATGCCGGCTGAATGATTTCAGCCGAAATCCTGTTTCGATTAACCACCGCGGCGCCGGAATTCAGATTTTAAGTCAGGACGTACCGGTACGTCCTCGGTCCTTAAGGACTCGGGAAATAGGGCGTACCGGTACGTCCTCGGTCCTTAAGGGGTTAAGGGTGTGCACACTTATGCAACCCTATTTTTTTTTTTTATATATATTTTTTCTTCCCTCTACCTGAAAGATTTCAGTTTGTATTTCAATTGAGTGGTACAGTTTATAGGTCACATTAAAGGTGGAAAAAAGTTCTGAAATGATTTATCTTTATCTCATTTTTTTACATCACAGAAACCTGACATTTTAAGAGGGGTGTGTAGACTTTAGATCCACTGTAGGTCTTAAAGTTAACAAGTATGGCATTAGAGTATATAGAAACCTAGGAAAATTTGCTTTATTTAGATACCATTTTAGTAAGACATGAGCAAACACAATAATATACATTTACTAATACGCAAGGGCATTATTATTATATGCGTTTATATATATTTTATGTAGCAGGCTGATGTAAATAAGCGTCAATAAACAAGCTATAGTCAATCATGTTCGACTATCCGGCAGTGTATTACTGATCTTACACTAGGCAATCTAAAAATGTGCATGGTTTATGACAGTGGCTGATGCAGGGTGTTAAAGGTTTTCCATCTTTAGACCTATTAGATGGCTTACTTTGGCCCAGAATTGTGCCCCTGAATTTTAGCACATCTAAAGCCATGCACCCTCTGCTATTACTCCATGCCCCCTTTCCCTCCTTGTGTCAGCTAAGGCAAAAAAAAAAGTGTTTTCGACAAAAAGGGGGATGTCTTATCTCAGGCATTGATGGTATATCGCTAGGTTATGCCAACAATGTAATATCGGTATGGGTCCTATCTCTGGAATCTTCACCCATCTCCAGAATAGCCAGAAATTTCCATCAGTCCCAAAGATGTGAATGGAGAGGTAGCTATGCATGGTGTGGTCTCCAGTCACAGTTATGGGACTTCCGAAAATAGCCGAACACGTTCAGAACTCCATTATGTGAGTAGAGAGTGCACAGCACCATGCATGCACAGCCACCTCTCCATTCACCTCTTTGGGACTGGTGGAACTTTTCAGCCATTTTCAAAACTCCCATAGCGGTCATTGGAGGGTGGCTGTCCAAGCCCGATGCGCTCTCCTTCACTTCAGGCCAGGGGCCCTTTTTTGGAGACAGGAGCGGGTCCCATGGATGGGAGCTGCACCTACCTGACCAGCGATTTGCCATCAGAGTCTGAGATAGGCCATTCCCTTTAATGGGGTTTTACAGGATTTACATATTGATGATGTCACGATCGGGGGGGGGGGGGGGTTGGGGGACGACTCCACACCCAACACAGGAGGGTAGAGGAACAGTAACTGGGCCTGGAAACTGGGGTAGGAACAGGTCAACTCCTAAACAACCCTAATCCGGGCCCTAACTACCTATCAATATGAATAGACCTTGAAGGTAGGAATATTCATATGCAGGATAACTAGGCCCTTATTTCCCTATAAGGCCCTGGAATAAGGTTAGGACCAGAGACAACCCATTCCTCCCCAGATGGACGAATGAAAGTCTGGGTCTCAGGCCCAGATACAAAACAACAGGGAGTATAACGAACACAATACAATAAGAAAAGACAAGACTTAGCTTAAAGTAGAAAACTTATAAAAAAAATCTATACACCGCACCTCCAAGAGTGAGAAGCAGCTACTTATGGGGAAGGTAAATTACCAACAAGCAACAGCTGAAGCAAGGGATGTGGAATTCACCAAAACACAGACACAATAAGATCCACAAGTAACCTGTCAATTTTACCCATGTGTTGCCAGTGTCTTCGATATCCTGGTACCTGCCACGGGAACGTCCGTGACAGATTGCCTATCCTTAGGTTACATACAGAGGATAATACTTTAAAGCCAATACTGATCATAAAACTTAACTGTTCATACAAGCAAAAGAACATGAAATGACCAGATAAGACATTTTTAAACCAAAACAGTATTTAAACATAGAGTAAAACCCCAAAAATTCAATGAAAGCAATGCAGTTCCATGCAACCAAACTGGAAGGCTAAAATGCAGGTAACCACATCATTCAAGCATCTTAAAATTTAAGCAGTCACCAAGCGGTAATCATTTCTGCAGAGGTGGCCAAATCAATGAACAATGCCTACAAGGCAAATGGCCCTTATAATGAGATTACTTTCCACTCAAAACCTAGACATTAGTCACCGCTTTCCAGTCCTTGGCTGATAAATGGCTTACATGTTTGCTTGCTCAGTAATGAGTTCAGTAATGTGACTCTAGATAAAGAACAATTAGACCAAACATACCTTGAACCTGTCCACAACTGAATAAAAAAAAAAAATTGACTGATCAAAATGGCCTTACTGCACCTTTACTGTGCACATCTTTTATACAGTGAAACCTCTTTGAGATGACCCAAAAAGTGGACTTTAAGAGGGGTCATCTTCTCAAAGATGATGCCCAGGATGCATAATATGTGGCAGAACGGAAAGTTTGGTCTGGATAAGGAGGTTTTTCCAAGTTGGTCTTTTTGGACAGGTTTTACTCCTTTACGCTGAACAAGCGGGTGACTTTGAAATGAAAGAGGTATGTTTTATTTGGTCTACTAATTATTACTTTTGGGGGACACTTAAAACCTTGCCTACTTAGAGCACAGTAAACATGCTCCAACGGAAATCGAACCTTGCAGACATTTCTTTTATGTGCTTGCTACCTTGTAAATGTATTTTAGAAAGTGGATTCCACACTAGGATGTAAAAGAGTTAATGCTGTGTAGGACATGACACGTTACTAACAGACCTGAAACGTTACTGAAACCAACTAATACCCAAAAAGAAAACCATTACTAAATGCACACCTAAATCTATGGCTCTACTATAGTTTCTAACAAATATACAATCTGCCAAATCTAGGTAGATGTGTAAATTGTTCTGAACTATAAAATGTACACATTCAACCATACATCATACAGACATCTTGGAAGAGTCCTAAATGATTGATACACACAGAGATTGATACACACAGAGATTGATACACACAATCTCTTTATTACACACCGGTATACCTTAGTAATCGATAACCTTATGTTACTTGCCCCGAGAGACCTTCAGACTGGAAAGGGAAATTTACATTCTGGACCTTGCAATGTAAGCAGTTATCCATCACCACTACACAATCAGCACTGCCTGCAATTCAAGAATCTCAGTGCGTGGCAATTCATTTAGAGCAAGCTCTCCAGGCCCCAGGCGAGGCAGGCAAGCACAGAGTAACCCAACTGGAAAAGCAGAAAAAGATTAGTGTACTCTAAAAGGAGCAGATACTTCATGGTCCAACGCCTGGAGTTGGCCACGGCTGCTTCCACTAATATACCTATCTGCCAAGAACACAGCTTAGGCTTATAAATTATTTTCCTATCAAGTCCTCTTATTTAGTTGCAATGTTCTGTCACTTTCATGAAAGCAAACGTTCTTCCATGAATAGCAATCCCCTATCATAAGCATATTATCAATCACATCCCTTCGGACAGTTACAGGGACTACATCTGCTGCCCTCTGATAACCATAGCAAAAGCTACATTTAAAGATCTTTAGATGCACATCTACAGTCGGCTAATTCTTGATTGAAACATGTAGACTGAAGGCACTATATAATAACTCCACACAAATAGAGATTTTGTTGGGGTTAATATCTTGAGCAATCAAAACCACACAATCCATGCCAAATATCGCAGCGGTTCTCCTGGTCTGCATCCTACATTGCATGTCAACCTCAGTGCCTGCACATATCGGTGTCATAAGGCATCCTATCAAGATGTTCTCCTCTACCTACTGGATCCTGTAAAATCTATGAAAAGGATAATATTGGGGACATTTATTAAGGCCAAAGTTTTAGACACAGGACTTAATAACCCCCTCTGGTGGATGCGCCAAAGTGATGTAGAGGCGCCGGCCTCTACATAATTTTGGCGTATTTAGCACCGGTCGAAATGTAAAACAGCTTCCTTGCTGGCTTACATTTAGACCATTTTCCACGCCTAATACAGGTGTAGAAAATGATGAATAAGAGGGGCCTGCCAGCCAGCCCCCTTTCCCGCCCCAACCATGCTCACTTTTTTAGACCTGGTGTGAGCGGGGAAAAGTCACAGATTATGGCGCTAATAACCTTTGCGCCGCAATCTGCACCAGAATAATGACTCATATAGGCGTATTTCTGATCATAAATGACCCTCCTATATTTATATATTATGTGGATATAATGTGGAAAATTACAGTGCTCTGTGCAGGCAGTAAGGGTGGATTCACATCACGTTTTTGCCATCCATCTGAGGAATATTTAATGTATACATTAAGCGGATGGAAAAAACGTGATGTGAACCCACCCGAAAGCTCGCTGTACACTTTAGATTGCTGGCGGCTGACTGAGGACTCGACAGGCAGGATTTCTTCCGAACCTCTGCCATACATATGCATGCTCAAAAGTGTTCTTAATAGGCAGTGGGGGGGAAAGCCACTGCTAGAAACCTCTGATAGTGACTTACCTCCCTTTAAATGGTGGTGTCGGGGGAGTAATGCGATTGAGAAGGCAGGTTATGATTTATCAATTTGCTTACGGGGTGTATCAAAGATTTTTTCAGCTTGAAAATATCTGGCAGGTTTTGGAATCAGGGAGAGTATAGATAAAATTCATTCTTCAAAATGTTTGTCAAAGTGTGATATCTCTGTTTGTGTCCTATGGAACAATAAGTTTATATATCTCAGTTGGGAGATAGTAAAGGTTTTATTTAGAAAAGTAAAAATGTTCAAACACTAGTTGCAGATTCTTTATTAACTTTTTTCTTTTTTTCTTTTTGATATTACAGATCCGCATTGCGAGCTCTTCTTCGTCCTATACAGATTATACTACCTGCAATGCGCCTATCGTGGGTTATTTAGTGTCTAGTAAAGACCGTAAACTGTACGATTGATCATAATGCCTCTACAATATCTTTATATCTTTTAGAAGGCACACTAGAGAGTATGCTAAATTCAGTATATTCCATTTCACAGAAATGTAACCAAAAATGACACAATATATGATTCTATACAGGCTTTATTATTCTCCTCTGGACTCTTTGGTTGTAAGGATTAAAAAGGGTTTTCCAAGGTTTTCCCAACACCCAGGACTTCCGCTGATCTGCTCTTTGAGAAGGCACCGATGCTCCTCCGAGTATAGCAGTTATGCTTGGTATAGCACTCAGTCCCATTCACTTCTATGAGGCTGAGCTGCACCTAGGCCACGTGACCAATAAACCTGTCATAATTCAGCCTAGGAAACGCTGGAGAAGGCCATGGTGCTACTACCTTCTCAAACAGCTGACCGGCAGGGGTTCCAGGTGTCGGACCCCCACCAATCAGACTCTGAAGACCAGATAGGTCATCACTTTTGTAAGAAATATATATTTTTTGGAAAATAATGTAGGCCATGTATTTTATTGGTATCCGCCATGTATGTAAGGTTTTCAGCAACTTTCTGTTAATTAGTGCCGATACTTGTCCTTTTAAAGCCAGCATGAGCAGGTAATGTCTATCTGGACAA
Organism: Bufo gargarizans; assembly: GCF_014858855.1. Classification (NCBI taxonomy): domain Eukaryota; kingdom Metazoa; phylum Chordata; class Amphibia; order Anura; family Bufonidae; genus Bufo; species Bufo gargarizans. The sequence goes on along the minus strand of NC_058085.1, from coordinate 147,330,667 downwards.
AGGACCAACAGCCTAAAGAAGTGTGACAGATGTCCAGTAGGTGGTACAGTGGCTAGTGGGGAAGGAAGATGCTGGACATTCCAACTACTTCTATCAATTTTTTTAAGAGTTACCTAGAAATTGCTAGAAAACCATAGGGAGCAACCAAATCAGATGTGTCCAGGCCATATTCTAGAAGATTCTAGAACTGGCTGTTAATCACATAAAAGGCCAGGATGTGAGACCCAAAAAAAGAGAGGAGGAAGGGAAGGAGAGAGAAAAGAAAAGACAGGAGGAAGAGGGAGGACGGAAGGAAGGAGAGAGACAAGAAAGAAGAGAAGAGGAGAGACGATAGACAAGAAAACACAGTTAAAAAGAGAAGTGCCAGAGAAACCTGGAAGACAGGGACTGGAGAGACCCAAAAAGAATGTATGGTAACTACCATATACTGTAGAGAGAGTAATTTGTTGTTTAGTTACCAAATGGTCTTGGGAGTATCTTCATATTGTCTTACAAATGCATTGCAAGAACGGATCCATCTCTCCGGATGTCATCCGGAGAAACAGATCCATTATATTTTTTTTTTCACATTTTTACCAGTCTGCACATGACCGGTAAAATGACAGGTCTGGCATTGCGGTATTTTTAATACCGGATCTGGCACTAATACATTTCACTTTAAATTAGAGGTCTAGTGACTGAACTGATTACATCCTAAACGGATTTCTCCCTATTCAGAATGCATGGGGATAAAACTGATCAGTTCTTTTCCGGTATTGAGCCCCTGTGACAGAAATCAGTGCCGGAAAAGAAAAATGCTAGTGTGAAAGTACCTTTAGCAATTGTAAATATTATTGGGTCTCTCTGTATGTGATTTATTTTTGTTCCTTTATACTTCCATGTATACTAATCAATAATAATAGTAATATTAGTATTTCCACACTGTACATTATACATATTTTATAATTTTACTCGGGTCTCATTTACTACACCCATTAAAGAATCAGACCCAGTAGGAGGGTATATTATATAAAATAATTTCTTACACTATTAAATTCTCATAAAATTCCTTTCAAGTCTACCCTGTATCAGGATAGGTCATCAGTATCTAATCACTGGAGACCCAACACCCTGCACCCCCTAGATATGCTGTTCCCTACAGCCTCCGGAGCTGGAACTAGCACTTTGAATAGAACAGTAAACAGCGCTCAGGTCAGTGTGGTGGTCATGCTGCTTTGCAGCCGCTCTATGCCCATTCCCTTCAATGGGAGCATAGCTGCAGTAACCTATCACAGCCACTACACTCTGAATAGTGCTGTGCGTACTGCTGTATTATGCAGATCAGCAAGCGATTGTCGGGAGGGAAGAGTTCCCTCCCGGCAATCGCTTGCTCGCTAGAGGAGGAGACCTCTGCTATTACATGCAGCGATCTCCTCCACAGCATGGGGAAGAGAAATCACTATGCATCGCTCATCCCCATACTGTCTAGTGGTTTGCCAGTGGCAAATCGCCATTAGACAGCACAATGCCACGCCAACAAGTGCTGATTTTTAAGCATGCTTAAAAATTTGAAACTGCCCAATAAATGGCTGTTCACTGCAAGATGATCGCTAACAAGCGTTTGCATGATTATCGGCCAGTGTGCCTTTAGGCTAGATGAGGCAAAAAACGCTTACAATATATATATATATATATATATATATATATATATATATATATATATATACAGCGTGTAGATGGACAGACAGATAGAGATCTCCTAGAGCAGCGGTGGCGAACCTATGGCACAGGTGCCAGAGGCGGCACTCAGAGCCCTCTTTGTCGGCACCCGCGCCCGGGGAAAAAAGTCTATGGTGTACCAATATGCCTTAGACTTTTCCTGTCATTCATCAGCTCAGGGCAAACTATGCACGGCGCAGGCAGCGCATTGAATGTAGGCAGGCTATTATAGCTAAATGATAAAGTACATGGAAGATATACTATATTGGACTGTAATATTCAGGTTAAATTGCCATCTTGGCACTTTGCCATAAATAAGTGGGTTTTGGGTTGTAGTTTCGGCACTCTGTCTCTAAAAGGTTCGCCATCACTGTCCTAGAGTCTGACTGGTCATTTTAGCCCTCCAATATACTGAATACATTTCCGCTTCTCTCTTGTCCTGAAATCTTATCCCCTTTGCCTCTGCGATATTTGATACTGGTGTCTTAAATGACTTTTTTTTTATATACTGCAGCAGCTAATTTATACCTGAGGTTATGGCACGCACCGAGGCAATGTTTATTAATGGACGCCTGCTGAAATACAAAATCTATAACAGCCCAACACTAGATGACATGTGTAGTAATAAACTAGAAGAATCGCTATTAGCATAACTACCTCTATAGCATGGATAGCACAACTAAATTAAATGCTATTTGGTCATAAATCTGTCGCTGGATGCTTTTTTGTGAAAGTCAAGCGTTGGGTAAAACAGATTTTTCAGGATTCATTAAGTCTAAATATCAACCCAGCATCAATACTTCATGAGTCTGACTATACCATTCATAATAAAAATCTACCGTACTTCATTTTACCATTTCTGGTAACACTACTTTCTCCCGAGAGAATATTATAGTCAGATCTGATTAAAATCTTTAGCTATAAAAGTGCTAAACACTAAGCAAATCCATCTGAAAACGCCTTGGATCTGACCACCTCAGTAATCCACCTCTGCCAAACAAACATATTAGGTGCAAGTCGGCCGGACCCGTCAGTTTTAGCAGGACCAGCCACCCAACTAATGTGTATGGGGGTCTCCCAAGATGGCAGATGTTGGGAGAAAGAAGCATTATCATGTTGGATTTTATATGCCTCATCCTCAGTGGGAGATAAGCAATCTTCACATGGGAGATCAGTAGTTCCCAGAGTTGTCCTTTTACACGGGCCAAGAATCCTCCAGATAATAGCAGGAACGCTCGTTAGCGATTATCTGGCGGTGTAAAGGTGCCGTCGGTTACCCTGATGAATGAGCGAAACGCTCTTCATCAGTTATTTGCTCGTTTGTCCAGGCACCTAAATCATCGACTGCCGGCAACAGATCGTGCGGTCTAAACACGTTCTGCTGCCAGCACACATTCATTTTGTAAGGGGACAAGCAATAGCATTAGCGATTATTCCTCCCCATATTGTGGAGGAGATCGCTGCATGTAAATGTACCAGTCTCCATCACTGATGAGCAGGAATTGTCCCAACTAAGGCTACTTTCACACTGGGGTTTTGGCTTTCCGTTTCCAAGATCCGTTTAGGGCTCTCACAAGCGGTCCGAAACGGATCAGTTTTGCCCTTAATGCATTCTGAATGGAAAAGGATCCGCTCAGAATGAATCAGTTTGCCTCCGATCAGTCTCCATTCCGCTTTGGAGGAGGACACCAAAACACTGCTTGCAGGTTTGGTCTCCGTCTGACGAAACTGAGCCAAACAGATCCATCCTGGCACACAATGTAAGTCAATGGGGACGGATCCGTTTTCACTGACACAATCTGGCACAATAGAAAACGTATCCGTCCTCCATTGACTTTCAATGGTGTTCAAGACGGATCCGTTTTGGTTATGTTAAAGATAATACAAACGGATCCGTTCTGAACGGATGCATGCGGTTGTATTATCTGAACTGATCTGTCTGTGCAGATCCATGACGGATCCGCACCAAACTCGAGTGTGAGAGTAGCCTAAAGTGTATGAACAGCTTTACTTCCTTCCAAGATGTGCTTTTTCAGCCTGAGGCATGTATGTTGGCAAACAGACCCCTATAGTCATATTACAGAGCTGTAGACAATCCAGATGCTGCTGTATTCTCCGTGGTGGTTATGGAGAGGTATATAGCATGTGACCACTGCAGTCAATCTCTGCCCTCATTGGTATATGGCATAAGACGTACACAAATACATGGAGGAGGACTGGAGCTGTGGCGCAGAGAAGGTGGGAGAAACGGGCGAGTATAGGATGATTATTGTTTTATAGCATTTACTGGCAAGCGGCACATCTTGAAAAAATTCACTACCCTTTAAATATTCTCCTCCGTTTCAGTCTCATATTGAACTCACTATTGTGTCGTAGAAGGATCAGCCATTTTACCCCTCTTCTTTCTCACAACCTATAGTGTTGATCACGACAGCACTCTGCTCGACTTTGTGTTCCCATGGATAACCTTTCCAACTCTGACTCCCTGACAAATCTCTAAGGCTACTTTCACCCTAGCAGCAGCCTTCTCTGGCAGGCTGTTCCAGCGTGCCGAATCCGTGCTACCGCTAGTGCACCGTGGATGTCCGCTCTGGCCCCATTCACTATAATAGGCCGGCTGGAGGTCCGGCCGCAGCACGGCAAACATGCCGACAGGCAACCGGAATAAAACTGCGACATGTTGTAGTTTTATTCCGTCTGCCTCTCTGCATGTTTGCCGTGCTGCAGCCGGACCTCCGGTCCTCCCCCATTATAGTGAATGGGGCCGGAGCGGACATCCACGGTGCACTAGCGGTAGCACGGATCCAGCAGGCTGTTCCCACGCCGGAACAGCCTGCCAGAGAAGGCTGCCGCTAGTGTGAAAGTAGCCTAAGGCTGAGTTCACGCTTCAGTTATTCGGTTAGTTATTTCACTCCTGGGTTTCGCTCACAATAGCTGATGACCAAAACACACTGAAGTGTGAACTCAGCCTAAGGGCTTGTTCACACGAACATATGGTTTCCGGTGCCGTATTGCGGATCACATATGTGGATCCGCAATAAACGGACACCGTTCCATGTGCATTCTGCATCACGGATGAGGGCCCATACACTTGAATGGGTCCGCAAATCTGGAGCGGTGCGGAACCGAAGCACGGAACAGAAACCCACGTAAGCACTACGGAGTGCTTCTGTGGGGTTCCGTTCCGCACAAAGAACAGAAGGATGGATCCGTCCCCGGGGCCTCACGTACGAAATTGCGGCCTCAATGCACAGAACAGAAGCTATACGTAAACAAGCCCTACGCTAATCGATTCACACATTCAGCAACTAGAGCACACACCCCATTCTCTTCGGCATTATCATCTCGCTAGAAGAAAAGAATTGGTCTTTCATACCCTTTACTACATTGTGCAGTACAGTTCACACTGAAAAGCAAATATTTTAAAGTTGAATAAAAAAAGGCATGCTAATAACAAGGTATAATGCACTCTATGCCATCAACTGAGAATTTTATCAAAATTCACACGGGAAGCAGATCTAGATATTCTAACTCCTACAGTCTTCCTTTAAGCCCAGCAGGCTGCGGCCTGTGAACAAATACACAATTAAGGTAGGTGGGGATGTTTTAACGGAAAAAAATCTGTAGGTGCGCAAAATAGAATGGTTTCTAAACGGCATCCAATACCACGTAAATCATGAAATCTATTTATGCAGGCCTATTTATTCGAGTCCAAAGCTTCCGATTTCATGCAAGCAAGGCAACTATATTACACCGCAAATCTTAGCAGGCAAAATAGAGAGTATTTCTATCCAAAACTTCAAAAATGGGCAAATATAAAAAAATAAAAGAACTTAGAGCGACATCCATAGTCTATGAAAAAATATCTATTTTTCTACTCTGTTGCAGATACATTTTTGCAAAGCTGACCAGATCTGTTTTCACCATATTGGAGGCAGCCATTACTTGGCTGAAGCCACTTTACGACACTTTGTTTTTAACAGAACAGACCAAGAAAGTGGACATATGTCGTCAATTGCTTAAAAGCCATTACAAAAGTGACGACCAACATAGTGAGAGATCCTGTAGTTAATTTTGCAAACAAAAAAAAATGGCTGCACGATCTGAACATAAAAAACTAAATATAATAAAAAACAGTTACTGAACTTCTGATTTGCAAAAATATGGACATTTACATTTTGGGGTAGAAATACTGTCTAATACTTAGAAATGACCATAAATGAAAAATGATCACAGGCAAAAAAGTCAACAGTCTAGATAGCCATCTGGCAACCAAATCTTGCCACTCTAGTGGGGCCAACTCTGTTGGCACAGGCAGTCTGCCCCTTAAAAATGATGCACAGTAGTGATGTTCAGAAGCAAACACATGCTATTGTGGTCAGTACCTGCCAGAAATCCTGATGAGAGAGTTGGGGAGGTGGTAAAGGTTAGAAAGAAGATAAAGAAAACCAGGTAATGTTGGGTTATAAACACAGGGTAAAGACATATACATTTATAAAACAGGATGGTGAAGGGTTATCAAGGGTTAAATCACAGCAATACAAGGCGATGGAATAATAGTCATTTGTGGCTGGGGTTTGCAACAAGGAACATAAAACGAGAATACAGGAAAAAACACCAAATTTATAGACGTAAATACAACTAAAAACCCAGCAGTTTTTACTTACCGGTACAGCAAATAAAAATACATCACAGATTATAACTGGTATACAGACAGATCATGTCCCAAGCAATTTATTGTGGCTACATGTACAATGGGGTGGAGAAAATAATGCTTCAGTACGTTTTACTATAAGCTTGAAAAGTATATAAAAATGTATAAAACGATGAACATATAAAAATGTATAAATCACAACACAATCGTTAGACTATGGTGAGAGGGAAGAGCCAATAAAAACTGAGCCCGTAGGTCCTCATGTTCAAAATCACATACCACACAGTATACCTATTTTTTACTGGATGCCTCTATATGGAATAGCACAGCCTGCAAATATTCTATACCAGTTAGATCAGTCATGGACTCCATTGAAGGTCAATGGGGGACTGCTAGGTTTTCTATTGTGTCAGAGTTAGCTACTTTCACACCAGCGTTTTTTGCTGGATCCGTCATGGATCACCAAAAACGCTTCCGTCATGATAATATAAAACTGTCTGCATCCGTTATGAACGGATACGGTTATATTATCTTTAACATAGCCAAGATGGATCCATCATGAACACCACTGAATGTCAATGGGGGGCGGATCCGTTTTCCATTGAGTCTTTCACCATGTGTCAGGACGGATCTGTCTTGCTTCGCACCACATCGCGGACAGAAAAACAGAATAAATTCTGGTGCATTCCGTTACGTTCAGTTTTGTTTCCAATGACAATGAATGGCGACAAAACTGAAGTGTTTGTTTCCGGTATTGAGATCCTATGATGAATCTCAATACCGGAAAATAGAAACGCTAGTGTGAAAATAGCCTTTTTCGGCAATTGTCAGTATAATGGGAGCCTATGGATCTGTTTCACACGTGCACTGGGCACTTACTGGTATGTACAGTAAATAGACACTGAAGACCCTTAATGGAGGTCCCTTAGGAGCCATTTTGCTGAATCATTCTGGTCAAGGCATGACTTAAGATGAATGACCCCACCCTCATTGTATCCTTTTCTGTGAGTAAAGGTCCCTTTAGATGGGGCGATACAGCAGGCGACTGTCGGCAAGGAAGCGTTCCTTCCCGGCAATTGCCTGCTCGTCAGTGGAGACCACTGCATTTACATACAGCGACCTCCACAGCACGGCTGGCCGCACAAATTATCTATTACCCTACAAACAACCGTTTCGTTCATTCAGAGTAATTGGCAGCACCTTTACACCGCCAGATAAATCATTAACGAGAGTCCCTATGAATGCTCGTTAGCAATTATTTGGCGATTCTTGGCCCGTGTAAAGACGACTTGATATTGAAGGCTACCCAAGATAGTCTTTATAAAGATATTAGGGGTCATTTTACAAAGACCAACTTTTTCCCCTTTACGTTGTCGAAGGATGCGCATAAGTTATGACCAGGCATTCTCCTCATCATGAATTAGGTGCACCTCCAGCAGTCCGTGCGCCAGGCGTATAAACTACTCCAGCGCCTAACTGGGGTAATTTTTCACCAACACTTATGCCAGTTTACAGGCGTAAATATTGTTACGTTTATTGGGGCCAAATGTCCTAGCTCCAACACTCCCAAGTGTTGCAAGTGCCGCAAAAATACCGGTGGGACAAAATATTTTCACATGGGTGTTTAAAAAGTCTCAAAAGTGGCATTCGCAACTTTTTTACACTAAAAATGGATGTACCTCAGTTTGTAAATGATCATATTGTTTTGGCCAAAGAAGAGAAACTGTACATCACAAATAAGTAAATACTGTATACTGACCTATCATGGACTAAGGACCTTTTTAGTATGACAATTTTACTATGTGCACTTTTTAACTTTTTTATTTTTATTCTTTTTTTTTATAAATGTCAATTAAATGGATGCATGGAAGACACGATTATGAATCCTAGTGGAGACAGAGTATGTTGGCATCTCAACAATGGGGAAATAAGTACAACTTGCCATAACATTATTAAGTTCCAGCATGTGAACTCTTTCATTTCATGTCTGTCTACAAATAAAAAATAAATAAAAAAATACTGGACGAATAGGAGCAATTTATATAAAGAAGTTGTTTTGTGCCATTGTTATCTTGGACACATGGGAGCTCCAGACCACTAGAGCAAGATTTAATTGATTTAATGATAATAGCCCAAAATATATAAAAAATAATAATTTAATACATAAACATTTTAAAAATTGCCTTTGGGTCAATCAAACTGCATCACAAAATCATTCTCTTCTTTTTAATGTATTTGTGCAAACCTGGTGCCCATTAAAATTAATACGACTGAAGAGAAGAGCGGTAATGTCATAAAGGTACCTCCGATTAATTCTGAGTATTCGACCAGTAATTGCCTGAGAGTTTCTGGAAGAAAACACTATAGATACAAGGGGCTAGCTTTTCAACAAAATCTAATTTACTGCACTACAATATTCCTATTTAATTTCTGTCAAAGCCCTAAGGTAAAGCTAACTGAGGTTATTAAAAATACTTGGCAGAGAGTGCCAGGAAAAAAAAAGATATTTTACTCTGTATCAGTGCCCTTTCAGTGCGTGGGCACACAGAATCTGCAGCAGGCTGCAGAAGTACAATGTCAGAGCAGATTAAAGATGGGTAATGGGCCACAGACAGAATCAATAATATTTCAGCCTCCCCGCAGCTAGAAGATGGATAGCTGGTTGTCTATAGCTCAGCAGCTCTGGCCGATGGAAAGACCCAATACAGTAATGCTGAAGGAATAGTTTATCGGGAGAACAATTAACTGATAAAGCATTGATTATGCACACAGCCGTCCTCTGGGTGCTTGCCAATGGAAATACAGCATAATAAAATGCTGGTGGAAACACTCAGAGTTATTACAATTCATGGGTACAGTACTGCCCCATGGGAAGGCTTCTGCCGAAATTCAATAAGGTATACTAGCCCTAGGACAATAGGCAGAAAAAGAGCTACGTGGCTCACTGGTGTGCTGGTCTCCGTTAGGAGATACTACATTATTTATATCTGCCCTTTGTTACTGCTGGTATTGTATTTTTATGCTGAAGTGTTCACATTAGCTGTATTAAAGCTTGGAGATATCCCTGGGGTGCACTGTGAACTATATTTAATGTTCTGAGCAGTTCTTGGGTGCTTTTCTATGAAAGTGTAACAGGGAGCTGGCGACGCGCTTCCCCTCTGCAGTGCCGACTGCCTCACACTAGTGAGGAGGGGCGAGGATGCGGCCGGCACCCAGAGGACGAGGAGGACCCGGCCGCACACACTCCATCCCCTAGACAACGAGCACGTGGGGAACTGAGCGCCGATATTGATGAGTTGCGGGGGGGGGCAGGTCATGTGACGCTGACCACCTCACATGACCCATCAGGAGGACCTATATAAACAGGTAACCTGCTGGCCACAGGTTGCCTGCGATTGGTCTTGCTACCCTCACCAGCATTGTGTTCATCATGTACTCTGTGTGTTTTGACCTCGGCACCGTGCTTGACCTCGACGTGACCTCTTGGCTTCTGACCTCATTATTGTATTCCTCCCTGTGTACCTGCGTGCCCTCCTGGCTTTGACTTTGGCTTGCCTGACTCTGTTACGGTATACTGCCTGACTCTATTACGGTCTACCTCTTACCTTCTTAGGCCCCTGCACGTATCTAAGCGAGGGACTGCCGCCAAGTTGTACGCCGTTGATTAGGACGGGCCGTGCAAGTAGTCAGGGACAGAGGTGGGGTGGAGTTTAGGGCAGCACTTATCCCCCCTCTGTAGTGACAAACAGGAGGCGCCCATAGAGCTGGGCCAAAGATGTACTGTAAATACTTTACACTTATATACTGTGTATAGAGTGGGCAAATTCACTTAGTAGCGGTGGGCAAAATGGCCAGAAAGGTGATGACCGGACCCACAACCAACCTGCCCATCATTCCATCAAAATCCAGGTTCAAAAGCAGGAACTACCAAAAGCCCTTAGCAAACTACTCTTTGCTAGGAATACTCAGCTTTCCTGAATTCCTGAAACAACCAATAACAAAGCTCCTTACAGCAAAGAGCTTTGTTATTGGTTGGTCTGGTGGGCTGCTGAAGCAACACAGTGTCTTGCAGCAGGGGGTGCTAGTGGGAGCTGTAAGGAGGAGAGGCTAGCTCCCAGGGGTTGTTATAGTAAAGAGGTCCCCAGCAGACATGGAGACAGTGGAGCTGAAGACTACAGCCTAGATAACAAGATGGACCTGCAGAACAAGGTGACAGCAGCACCCATTACCCATCTTTAATCTGCTCTGACATTGTACTTCTTCAGCCTGCTGCAGATACTGTGTGCCCACGCACTGAAAGGGCACACTGCACCCCATACATCATGCACTGCACTACATCACACACTGCACCCCCATCTACCGCAGTGTGTAGTGAATGCAGGCAGGCTATTATAGCCAAGTTATGAAGTACAGGGAAGATCTGCCATATTGGACTGTACTTATCACTTTGCTATAATACCCTGGTGTTATTTAGACTAGTAATGGTCCCCAGCATAAATACCCACCTCTTAGGCCACAATCACATCACTGCTATCTATTTCTGTTGTCCTGCTCCCTTAGATGAGCAGATCAATCAAAAATAATGGAAGTGCTGGATCAGGCATGTAAGAGTGGGTTTTTGTCATATGTTTAACGTACACAATAAAAACCATATATAATGTTAACAAATGCCATACGTTTTTCCATCCAGCAAAAAAAAACAAAACATGTTTTGTGTTTTTTTACAACTGAACTCTTTGGTGACGGATGCCACAGTATGACATCTGTCTGAGGCATCTGTTAACATATAAACGTTTGTGTACGTTAAACGTATGACAAAAACGTGATGTGCCTAACTCACAGGGAAGAAGCTGAACAGTCTCCACTGACTATGATGGAGTCCATCCAGTTTCTGTTCGGGATCCTGTCTTTTTACCAGACAAAAAAGTCCTGCATATAAGGCTTTTTTGTCATTCTTTTTGACAGAATGTGCAACAGAGGAACCAAACGCAGCCTCCATCGCAGATGTGAACAAGTATTATGTAGTTCAATTACTGCAACTTTCATATTTTTTTATAAAAAATATATATATATATATATATATATATATATATATATATATCTCTCGAGTGGTTCCATTATGGTGGATACTGGTACATTGACAACCATTCATCAAGTAGGATCTTCAGGGAAAATGGCTAGTTGGTCACAGCTTCCCCTGCCAGAATCAGCTGGTTTCCATGGGTGCCGGGAGCAGGATATAACCCTTCTAAAAGCTTCAAAGACACGGATATCAAACTTTGTTTATCCTGAGCTTGCTGGTTCATAGACAGATTACCTGGACTACTGTACTACAGTGAAGGCTGACACACAGGCAGAGCAGAAAGGGATGGAGGGATGTAACATTTATATCCAATTTACATGTGGACAGCTGGGTGCAATTCTCAAAGGGCTAGTAAATAAGCACCATTTCTTTAACAATTCAGGAGATCAAATTGGCTCAAAAACAGCTGCATTAAATATTTAAATGGGAAAATGTAATTTTACTGCACATTTACAGCTACTTTTACTGCATGTAAATGAAGAAGAGCTGTGAAGTGGAGAAGAAAGTAATAGGAACAGACAAAAAATAAGCACACAGTGCACATATCGGACATACAAGTGGAAGACGGATATCAAATAATGGGGCAAAGTGATTTTTCTTTCATGCCGACATTGTACACTGGTATCGATGGTACACTGGTATCGATCATACCAGTACATTACTGTACTGCGGCAGCAGCAGGAAGCGCACAGCGTCATAGCAACCAATGACGCCGTGTGCTCCTGCAGTCAGAAAACATCCAGGCCGGTATCACACGGTCCGTGTTTCACGGACGTGTGCATGAGGCTTTAAACACTTCTTTTTGCCGCCAACTATGACCGAAACCTTTTAGAAGCCCATACATTCTAAGCATACCATACCGTTAGGTGGTTAAGGACCTGTGATTACATCATTACAGGTCCTTGGGCAATCTTGCCCTTGAAACGGCACTAATTATCAGTGCAGATCCTGTACTCTCAGGCGTTTAAGGAGGTTAAGGATCTGTGATGATCGTGTCATCACGGGTTCTTAAACTGTCATATACTTGGAACTGCACTCTTTCAGCAGGGTTTCCATCATGAATTCAGTTTATGTTTATTCATGTGAGGAGTCTTCCTGACAGACTGGCCCACCGGTATTCTGCCCAGGGCAGATTCTCAATATAGGCCTGAATATTTTGAACGATATTTGCTGTATTACGCATGTGCTAGTTATCTCCACCATTAGTATCCCTAGGTTGACTAGTGATATGGGTCACATGATGTACTGAAATGCTCATGGCGCCAGTTCCTCTGTGCACATACACCAGTTCTCCTCATTAGTACTTTCCTGGTAGCTTAGGCTGGGTTCAAACCACCTATTTTTTCATGTTTAAAGTGTACATTTGGGGAAAAAAAAGGATACAAAACAGTATTTTTCTATCCTAAATAGTCTAGTTACAATGGAACTCTGTGGTGACAGATGTCACTGTATGGCATCCATCTGAGGCTTCCGTTTAACCTATGTGTTTTTGTATACATTAAAGGGCTAGGAGGGCTGTACATACCCTCTTCCTTTTCTTTGGCATAGTTTGGCACCCCACATGAGCTAAATAAAAACCAGAGCCACCCAACGGTCTTTCTTTACGATTGTTGTAGCGGATTTTGTGTTTCTTTTTAAAATATCTTTTTCCCACTTTCTATGTAACCTCTTAATCTCACCACAGAGTGCCATGATGTACGTACGGTGTCTTCACTGTTGGTATGTCCTATTAACCTGATGATGGCTAGCCTTGAAAATGTATTATTTTAGGGCCAATAAAGACTTCTCATCAACGTAGAGTTTAAGTGCCCTTTTTTGTACAAATTTTTCTACAGCTCTATTACTTGCATAACTTTGATGTAGCCCTTAGTGCAGGGATGGCCAACCTGCGGCTCTCCAGCTGTTGCAAAACTACAACTCCCAGCATGCCCAGACTGCCTTCAGCTTTCAGCCTACAGCAGGGCATGGTGGGAGTTGTAGTTTTACAACAGCTGGAGAGCCACAGGTTGGCCATCCCTGCCCAAGTGAAATGGTGGGAAGAAATTATTAAAATTACCGTATTTTTCGCCGTATAAGACGCACTTTTTCTTCCCCCAAAATGGGGGAGAAATGCCCCTGCGTCTTATACGGCGAATGCAGTCAGTTTTACATCGCTGGATGCGATGTAAAGCGAGCGGGGACTCGGGGAGGGACTGGGAGGAGGAGCTGGGGCCGGCAATAGCGGCGGGGCGGTGCAGTCACTGTACTAAAGGCCCGCCCCGCCGCTCCGGTGTACTAATAAAATGTCATATTCAATTAATGGTTACTAAATATGCCCCTTTATGCCTAATGGTACCTTAAATCCTAAGCGCATCCGTACAATGCAGGCCGGGCGGGCGGCAGCGTAACTCCCTGATGTCACGTGCCTGCACCGCCTACTTTATGAATGAAGCAGGCGGCGCAGGCAAGTGACGTCAGTGAGTGACGCGCCGCGCCGGCTGCCCGGCCTGCCGGCATTGTACTGAAGCGCTTAGGATTTAAGGTACTTTTAGGAATAAAGAGGCATATTTAATAACTATTAACTGAATAAGACATATTATATTAGTATACTGGAGCGGCGGGGGATCTGTGGATGGCACAGTTATGGGCTGGGAGGGTCTGTGGATGACACATGTATAACAGTGCCATCCACAGATCCCCCCCCTGTAACAGTGCCAGCCACAGATCCCCCCATAACAGTGTCTGTCATCCACAGTTCCCTCATAACAGTGTCCGTCATCCACAGTTCCCCCCATAACAGTGTCCGTCATCCACAGATCCCCCCCCATAAGTGTCCGTCATCTACAGATCCCCCCATAACAGTGTCAGTCATCCACAGATCCCCCCCATAACAGTGTCCGTCATCCACAGATCCCCCCATAACAGTGTCCGTCATCCACAGATCCCCCCATAACAGTGTCCGTCATCCACAGATCCCCAGTAATAGTGCCATCCACAGACCACCTAGTTCCTAGTTATCATGAAGAGATAGGTCCTCTTTAAGGGGTTGGTATCACCACAAAATGTAGTGCAATCTGACAGTACCATGTTATAGAGCAGGAGGAGCTGAGCAGAATGATGTACAGTTTTGTAGGAAAAGATTCAGTAAAACCTTTTTCCCCTTCCTGTGAAGAGCTATCGGTACAAGGGGGAGGTGTTACTAGTGACGGACAGCTGTCTCTGTATACACACAATGCTATCAATCACTGATAACTCCTCCCTCCTGTACTGAGAGCTGTTCACAGGAAGTGAAACAAGCACAGATACAAATGTATAAATGACAGGTTTTACTGAATCTTTTCCCACAAAACTATATATCCATCTGCTCGGCTTCTCCCCCTCCATAACATGATTGCATTGCATTTGTGGTGACAGGTCCTCTTTGGCCCCTTTCACACGACCAAGATGTGACGTGAACGCATACCACCCACACTGAATCCTGACCCATTCATTTCAATGGGTCTGTGTACATGAGCGGTTTTTTTTCACGCATCATTTCCATGTTGTCAATCGCAGCATGTTCTATATTCTGCGTTTTTCACGCAGCCCTGGCCCCATAGAAGTAAATGGAACTTCAGTGAAAAACGTATTGCATCCGAATATACAATGCATGGCTGTCCTCTCACACACAATAGATTACTCTCATCATCCCTGATCCCAGGGGCTCACAATCTAATCTTCTGCTCAGTTTCTTCTTGTAGCTCTCACCCGTCTCTGATTGGTTGGATAATTGTGAGGGGCGAGTTATTTCCACTGTCATGGAAGTTATTGTGATGCAAAGTAGAGCATCTGAATATATTACTGCTGTGATCATGGACATCTCACCCTGTCGGCACCCGTAGTCCATAATAATAATAATCTTTATTTATATGTACAAACAGTAATAAATAACATAGCAACAGACAAGTCGATAATTAGAACAAGAGGAATGAGGGCTCTGGTCGCAAGAGCTTACAATCTATGAGAAGATAGGGTGACACAAAAGGTGAAAGGTTGTTCCCATGTGGAGTTTGCAGAAACATTGGGAGATTTAGGCTGAGTGAAATGGTTGAAAAGAGAAACTGCCCTTGTTGCCCATAGCAACCAATCAGATTGCAGCTTTCATTTTCCGTGAGCAGAATATAAAATATAAACTGCGCTGTGATTGGTTGATATGAGCAACAAAGAGTCTTTCTGTTAGGCCCATAATTCCCCCACTTTGGGGTCACATATCCCACCACTCACCCCAAAATCACTGTGACCCTGACATGAAGAGAATTTCAGGCAGGAGTCTATGGGCACATATGTAGATGTTGTGTTTCATCACTTATTGGTGCTCGTCAACATCAGGATATCCCTGAGGTGATTTTATAAAGAAATTGGCCCTAGAATACTGCAAAAGGTGAGCCCCTTATATATGATTGTATGTAATTATATATTATTGTATGTAATTATATTCAATATGGCCGCTGCCATGCTCCTATTCCACTTGTGATGGCATCAGTGGAATCCTGGCCTGCTCTCGCTTCTTGTGATTTCATCACCCTGAGAATCTGAATCAGTGACGTGATCCAAAGGCATAGCTATGGGTTCAGCACAGCGAGGGGCAAAAATACATCCATTGCCAGAATGGGCCCCCAACCCAGGAAACCTGCATTATGACCACGACCAATACCACTAAATAGTGACTGAATATTACCTCCATTTTGTTATTTACCAGCATATTACCGCCATACAGTGACTGTACTGTGGTAAATATTAGTGTTACACCGGCCATTCCCCCTCCCTGTCTTTTCCATCTGGTGAGGACGTCTTCCAGCCATGACTTGTATCTGCAGAGTTTGTAACAGAGACATCTTTGGCTCCTGACTTTTCCAGATTCCACCCTACCTTTCCCAAACCTACACAAACTCCCTCATTATTGTCTACAGGCTTCGGGTGTATTGGCATGCTGAAAGTAGTGGGCCAGGGCTGCCCCCCTCCTGCCTGTCCCCCCTCCCCCCCACTGGCTATGCATCTGGTGTGACCCCTCTACTTGTGATGTCATAATGGGGGACATGACACATCTGCTTGGGCTGTCATAATGGGGATTATGACTTGTCTACTTGTGATGTCATAATGACGATTATGACTTGTCTACTTGTGATGTCATAATGGGGCGAGCCTTATAAATTGGGGTCACGCCCAGAGCCCAGTGTCAGTTCCTCTAGCTGGCTGTCATCATGGGTGTGTCTCGGAAGAGGAGGAGGATGATGCCGAAGTCTGTACCTGTGATGACTGCAATAGAGATGATGGATTTTGGCCCTCGCCAATATTCAGAAGATGTTCAGATGTCGGACAGTGAGGATGAAAGGATGGAGGTTGGTCCACGCCAGTATGCTGATGACGTGGAGATGAAGGACCTTCAGGGGGCTACCACTACCATCAGGGCCTCTAACCCCCTGAAGAGAAAGCGGCCATCTTAACATCTGCCGCCGGCCATAACATCTGCCGCTAGGCCCTTAAAAGACCATCTGTCCCTCGGCAAATACCATCTGCCGTTAGGGGCACATTTACCATCCGCCCCCTTTACCATCTACAGATGGTCTTTACCATCCAAACCATCAAAAATTAACATGAAGACGAGCGGAGCAGCACCAGGTCTGGTAAGTTTGGCCACTTCTCTCCATTTTCTCCTTGTGATTTTGTAAATTCTTTTGCTTATTTGGATTTTTTCCTTTTCTAAGATCTGACTGCAAAACAACGTGAGGAACCTTCTAGTGACCCTCTCCCATCTGCCCGAAAATGTGACCAAGGTGCAACCCCTGACCTCTTCTCAAGCTGAATCCTGCCAATCCAATATAAGAATCTCAAGAGAAGAAGGATTCACCCCGCCCTTAAAGAGCCAGAACCACAAAAATTGCTCTGAAAACCTACAACTTTGAATAATAAACTTAATATTTTTTAAAGAAAAATGCTTTTTTTTTTTTTAATTATCAAATTGCGCTATTTGTCCTTGGCCCCTGTCTTTATGGGCATCCTAAGAGTGGGTGTAGGGCTGAAGCCTGGCAGGGTTACCAATGCACTTCAGGCCCTGAAAGGTACATATGGTTACGCAACACTTTCACACTCAAAAATGTGTTACTTTTTGTATACCAGAACACTGGCACAAGTCTCAAAATAAATTTCCCCCACCCTGCAAGTATGACCTCCCAACCACTAACCTAACCAATCCCACCTAAGGGTATGTTGACATGGCCATCTTCTTCCATGCAGATTTCAGCATGTATTCCCTTCAGAATCCCCAAATCTCTGTGACCCTGACATGAAGAGAATTTCAGGCAGGAGTCTATGGACATGTATGTAGATGGTATGTTTCATCTTTTATTGGTGCTATCAACATGTGTGAATTCTGCAGAATCAAGAGCATTCCATGAGATTTTCCCGCAGTGATTTTATAGAGAAATCAACCCAAGAACACCTTAAAAGGTACATTCAATATGGCCGCTGCCATGCTCCCATCCCACTTGTGATGTCATCATTAGAATCCTGGCCTGTTCTTGTCTTTTGTGATGTCGTCATCCTGAGAATCGGAAAGAATCAGTGACGTCATCCAAAGGCATAGCTATGGGTTCAGTACAGCGAGGGGCAAAAAACAAATCTATAGCCTGAATGGGCCCCCAACCCAGTTAACTCCTCATCAGGATTACTACCAATACCACCAAGTAGTGACTGAATATTACTTCCATACTGTTGTTTACCAGCATATTACCGCCATACAGTGACTGTACTGTGGTAAATATTAGTGTTACACCGGCCAGCACTGTGCAGAACATATAAGTGATTACAGAGCCGTTATATCCAATGGCTGACAGGTGACATCTGGAATCATTCCCCCTCCCTGTCTTTTCCATCTGGTGAGGACGTCTTCCAGCCATGACTTGTGTCTGCAGAGTTTGTAACAGAGACATCCTTGGTTCCTCCCTTTTCCAGACTCCACCCTACCTCTCCCAAACCTACACAATCTCCCTACCCTGCTGATACCCCTAATTCTGTGCCTAGTGCTACTCCATCTGCCCATATCACTGTGCCTGCTTTTTTTTTTTGCTTTTTTTCTTAAAGGGTTATTCCCATCACAATGATCACTGTTAAATCTCTGAATGATTTGACAGTGATCATTTTTCTAAATACATTTTATTATCCAATTCCCACCCTTTTTGAGAAAATAAGTCCCCTCTTACCTGATTGTTGTCTTTCGTCTCCCCTGGTTACGGCCACATCTCCTGTCGAATCGACGCCGGGCCGGGCTTGCGCAGAAGACTGAAGAGTCTCTTCGGGCCGCGCAATATCCTGAACATGCACGCCGCCGCACATGCACCATGATGACTTCTTCCTGGCCAGTATAGTACAGAGCCGCGAACGCATAATGCATGCATTTCTGGGTGGCCTCAAACCAGGGGCGTGTCATGGCCATACTGTAGAGTGGGGTCTGGTAAAGGACGTCCCCACTCCAGTATTGCCTGACACTCGGTTTTTTCACTAGACCCATGTGCAGCACGAGGCCCCAAAACATCCTCATCTCGGCTGCACTGACCGGCGTCCAGCCACCGGGTCTAGCCAAAAAGGAGCCTGGGTGCTGAGCAACGAACTGTTGGGCATACAGGTTCGTCTGCTCCACCATCAGATTCACAAATGGGTCACTGAAAAAAAAAACTAAAAAAAGTCAATTTCAGTGAAGCCGGCAAGTGGCAGCACTCCTGGGTGGGTCTAGGGTCTCACAGCTAAGTGCTGTGGATCCCAACCACCAGAAACACTGAATCAGTTAAAATATATTTTTTTTCTCCCCTAACTCTCCCTTCTATCCCTGCCTAATCGTGACTCTTTCTCACTGACCCATACCTACCTGGAGGGTGATGGGTGCTGACGGGGGGGGGGTTACAGGAGCTGGTGCAGAACGGTCCTCACAGTGCAGGAGAGAGAGGAGTGCCGCCTCTCTCCCCGCACTAATCAGCACCGAGGACAGCACCGCCGCCCCCAAATGCTCGGACTGTGATTGGTGGTGTGTAATCACACCACCAATCGCCATCCTTTTCCGGTTTATCCCGAATGGACCGGAAACGCAGCAAACCGCAGGTCTGAATTGACCTGCGGTTTGCTGCGATCGCCGATACAGGGGGTCACATGACCTCCCCCGGCGCTGACAGGATGCCCGCTAAATAATTTCAGCGGACATCCTGTTCCTATTAATCCCCACCGCACTGCAATCTAGTTTTAAAGTTATGACGTACCAGTACGTCATGGGTCCTTAAGGACTCAGGAAACATGGGGTTAAAGGGGACCTGTCACTACAAAATGCAGTGCAATCTGACAGTACCATGTTATAGAGCAGGAGGAGCTGAGCAGAATGATGTACAGTTTTGTAGGAAAAGATTCAGTAAAACCTGTAATTTATACATTTATATCTGTGCTTTTTCCCCTTCCTGTGAAGAGCTATCGGTACAAGGGGGAGGTGTTACTAGTGACGGACAGCTGTCTCTGTATACACACAATGCTATCAATCACTGATAACTCCTCCCTCCTGTACTGAGAGCTGTTCACAGGAAGTGAAACAAGCAAAAGATACAAATGTATAAATTACAGGTTTTACTGAATCTTTTCCCATAAAAATCTGCCCAGCTCCTCCTGCTCTATAACACGGTGCTTTCAGATTGCATTGCATTTTTGGGTGACCGGTCCCTTTTAAGATGAAAATATGAAGGTCACAGGGGCAGGCTCATTCTCAAGAAACAACTCCAAGTCTCCCATGAAAATTATCGAGAAGAAACAAATACTATATAGCATTTACCTTCTGCTTTGTATCGCTCAGCTGTATGGAGAACTTTATGATCTGCTTTAGAAATTAATATTCAGCTGTTATATAAAGCTACTAAAGTGAAGGGAATTTATGATCACTTATACGGTTTACATCTGTAAGTGCATACTTTTCCATAATAGTCTGTGTAAGAGGACCCAGGAGGACCACTGACCTTTGTTAATTATCTTTGCTGTAAATACTAAAGAAGGCTAGAGCTGTACATTAACCGCAGGGATTGGAGGAGAACAGCCAGATGACATAATGGCAGAAGCCACAATGTTCAACAAAGGATAAAGACTTAGAAAAAAGGAATCAGCCCAAGGGTCCATTCACACGTCTGTGGAATGGGTCTGCATCCGTTCCGCAATATCCGGAACTAGTGCGGACCCATTCATTCTCAATGGGGCAGGAATGGATGTGGAGAGCACTTAGTCCGCATTTCCGGAGCGTGGCCCCGATCTTCCGATCCACTGCTCCGGAAAAAAATAGTACATGTCCTATTCTTGTCCGCAATTGCAGACAAGAATAGGCAGTTCTATGGGGGTACAGGCCTGGTATATTACGGATACGCAATGCACTACGGACGTGTGAATGGACTCCTATAATAATGATTTTTAGGATCTGCTTACTAAACATCCTTACACGCATGAGAAAGTTAAAGGCTTGCATGAGATTTGAAAAACATGGTTGAGTTCACACAGAGGCAGGAACATTCTTGTCCATGAGCGCTCTCTGATGCTGCTGCTTAGACCTTTCACTTCAATAAAGAAATTATCAGGAACAAACCAAACATTCCCAATAATGGTCTATTGTTACATGCAGAAATCATAGCCTTTGTATGGGGATGAAGGATCGCTACAGCTATCGCTCGCCCCATACAGATTTATTGCTTGCTGGCAGCACATCCCTGTTTAAACAGGGAGATCTGTTACCCAGGCAGATGTCGTCACCAAAAACTAAACAAGTATTGGAGCCGGAAGGTGTAAGCAACTTCCACTGCGCAGTGGCAGTGCAGTACGTCACCACATTGTCAAGAGAAAAAAAGACCAGTGGCACGGCTGAAGCTTTAGTTCCATGGGATTTAGCTGATGAGTAAAGCATCTTGCACATGAACGTCTTGTGCCCGTGGCCCGCATACAGCGGGTCCGCAATACACGGGCACCAGTCCGTGTGCACTCCACATCACGGATGCGGACCCATTCACTTCAGGCCTGCAATCACGGAGATGTGGAACGGAAGCACGGATCGGAAGCCCACAGGAGCACTGCGGAGTGCTTCCGTGGCATTTCTGTCTTTGCCGCCGCACCGCAAAAAAATATAGAACTCGTTGAATGGGTCTCCATCCGTCCCGGCCGACGAACGGACGTTGCCCATGCATTGGGGACCGCAAATTGCAGTCCCTAATGCACAGAGCGGATGCACTACGTTTGTGTGCAAGAGGCCTAAGGTAGGGTTTCCTGATGCAATTTTGGAGGCCAAGGCCAAGCGTGAATCCAGCATCGGGAAACCTGATCTTGTGGCCGTACCCTAACCATCTGTTGTTTATTTTAACACTCCTGAACAACCAACCTTAAACTTAGAGGCAGCAACAGTAGAAATATTTGAAAGCGCTTCACTACATCAACTGTCTATTGTACAATCGATTTATATCACTTATGTTTTCCATGGTCTGCAAAGCTAAAAATGTATAAAGCATAATTGGAACTCCACTTACAAATGATATTTACAGCAATGGTACTGCGATGTAAAGATGTACATGCTGTGAAATCTTAGCGCCCCCCCCCCCCCAACAAAAAAAAAAAAGTTGCACTCCTTTTGTTCTTCAGGATAAATGTGTTTTCTTCTGTGCATATTTTCATTGCATGTTATATATAACTTTACGTGAAAACTGTCAAGTTTGCACTAAGGCACGAACCTACTAGATGAAGACAAGCTGCTATAATAAAGTGACCTAGGAAGAAAATATGTAGTGAAGGCTCATATGTGCATGGCATACAAATGCTTCTATATTCCAAGTAGAGACCCCAAGTTTACAATGACAACACACCAATATAAGACGACGTACCTACTGGGTGAATTCTGTGTCTGTATGCATACACAGGTCTATTTACGTCCCTAATGTAAAATGTGCTTTGCTCAAGAAGGCAAGCCTATTGCACCGAATAATACTTGCACTTGGTATGTTATTTTTACAAATGCAATCTCTCTTTAAGTCTCCTTTGTGTTTTTTTTATATTTTTGATGCCAGGTTTACACAACATTCGCAGTAAGAAAGAGGAGGGGGCGGACAGGCGGCTCTCCGGCTATCTCAGGGGAAGAGATGCATGTACATGTTAATGAGGACTGCAGAGGACTAAGCATTAGTTCAAGGGCACCCTCTGCATGGCACTGCAGAGTGAAATGTGGGTTAGAGATTTAACAGCTCAAGTGTGCTTCAAAGTCTTTGGTGGAAAAGAGAAGGAAAGCGAAAGATCAATCAAAGTTTGCTAAAGCAATTGGATCCATTTTCACCTACCGCTTATAGACAACCTTGAGCAACCTGTGCAGACCAGAAAAGTTAAAAGACTGGACACCTTTGCATCAATTTTTACATTGCATGGCATCTATTATGTGATAAAATGTTTTTTCTGCAATTGGTATTAATTACAAATTGTCAACTGTTTTGTCTTCTGCAGCATGCATGTGTTTTCATACAATGCAGGCTGCCCAGTCCTGTTCTGAGTCAAATCCATCGGACAAGTTTTCTGGTACATCATTAGGTAGCTCTTAATCAGACATCTTTTGGATTTTAGTTAATGGATGGATTTCATTCTAAATGGGACTGAGCAGCCACCAATGTACGTGAAAACACGCAGGCTGCAGAAGACAGACAGTTGAGAATCTTTAATTAAAGCCAACTGCAAAAGTGATTTTAATCAAACAGATGCAATTCAATAAAAAATAGATACAAAAGGTGTCCATAGCCCTTATAATAAATTCTTAGGGTGGCTTTAGATTTGGCAATTTCCCACCCCCACTTAGGCCTCTTTCACACTGCCAAGCTGGCAAGCTGTTCCACCAGGCCTCATTATAGTAAATGGGGCCGGTGGGCTTTCCAGTACCGACCAGAGCTCTTTTAGGCTTTTCTCTGCAGGAAATCCTGCCCCAATTGGGAAACTAACCTTAATTTTGCTACATATATGCCTCAAAACGGCATTTTGTACATGTGTATTTTGCTGCTGGAATAAAGCCGGCAACATTTCTTCAATATGCTAGGCATTTTGCCCTGAAATCTTGGTGGATTTTTTGACACCTCATTCATCCACAGGAGCTGTATTGTAAACTGTAGCTGATTTTTAGTACTTAACAGTCTTATGGATGTGTGAGCATAGATCTGGGATCTAAATGGTCAGTAGCACACTGGTAGCTCTGCTGTTTTTACTTTTAATTCAGAATATACTTTTTATAAAGTATATAAATAAGGTTTAGAACTACAAAATAATAAGAGTATTACAAGCAATATAAAGTGTAAACCTACCAGTATTAAGGAGATGAGGATGGCAACTAGCCCCTTGGTCAGGGTACTAAGCAAATTAAATCTTTGCCCCAGTTGCAACTATAATCAGGAAATGAAACAGCTAGCAATGCCTTAAAGGGGTTGTCTCACTTCAGCTAATGGCACTTATCATGTAGACCAGGGGTGGCCAACCTTACAGACACAAAGAGCCCCCCCCAAAAAAAAAACCTATGACTACCAGGAGCCACAAGCTATACATTTACACACAAGTCACCATATATATTTCGCCCTACAAGATGCACCTAGGTTTTAACAAAGAAAAATAAGAGAAAAAAATATATATTTTTCATCTGATCTGAGGTCTGATAAAAAAAATATTTGTTTCTTATTTTTCATTAGCAGAGAAAAGAAGAAAAAATATATTTTTCATCAGACCTCAGATCAGACTCCTAAATCAGATCCCCAATCCTCATCTGACCTAAAAATAAGATCCCCAAACCTGATCAGACAAATCAGACTCCCAGAGTCAGATCTCCCCCCATGCTCAGATCTGACCCCCCAAGCTCAGATCTGATCCCCCCCAAGCTCAGATCCCCATTGCTTAGATCAGATCCCCATTGCCCAGACCAGGACCCCCCATGCTCAGATCACAACCTCCCATGATTAGATCAGACCCCCATGCTCAGTTCTATGATTTTAAAAAAATCTCTTCCCTCTCCTGATCAGGCACTGGGCTCCTGCTACTCTGCAAGTCTGACACGCTTTCTACTGTGACCCGATGTGCACAATGTCAGTTCATAGTGCGTGTCCCCACGTACTATGTTCTCACACTGTGTGCATCAGGATGTACTGGGAAGTGAGCTGGAGCTGCAAAGTAGCAACAGTGCCCGATCAGGAAAAGAGATGAGCATGGGGTGGAGAGTGAGACGGCCTGACTGCTTCCCGGCTCCACAGCTGGAGAATCACTTGAAGAAGCAAAGAGCTGCATGTGGCTCAAGAGCCACAGGTTGACCACCCCTGAGGTAGACAATGTTAATAGAAGGCACTTACTAATGTATTGTGATAGTCCATATTGCTTCCTTTGCTGGCTGGATTCATTTTTCATCACATTATACACTTCTTATTCCCATGGTTACAAACACCCTATAATCCATCAGAGGGGGTCATGCTTGCACATTATAGGAAAAAAACGCTGGCCTCTCTGGTGGCCAGGACCATGGAAGCACACATAGACTGGTACTTTTTCCTATAGTGTGCAAGCACAACCACCGCTGATGGATTGCAGGGTGGTCATAACCATGGAATCGGGCAGTGTATAAATGTGAAAGAAAAATGAATCCAGCCAGGAAAGGCAGCAATATGGACAATCTCAATACATTAGTAAGTGACTTGTATTAACTTCCACTACATAAAAAATGATATTTGCTGAAGTGAGACAACTCCTTTAAGCCTTTCCAGGCTGCTTATGGAGCAAACAGATACAGGCTGCCATAAAACAGTTTATATCCGGGAACTTTTTAGCCAGGAATCAGTAAGGTTATTTTATTGAAAAGTTTTCAATAAGAAGCAAAATATATATGAGACTCTGCTATTCACATGGGGATGGGGTGAAGAGTGTTAATTTTCATGGTTACCATGTTCTTTGTTATTTTTGGGGGAGAAAAATGTTTATAGTTTTAATTTTTAGTTTAAATTTTATACATCTGACATGCACTTTACAGTCCCAGTGACAAGAATGGGACCAACAAAAAAAGAGATAAGAGATCCAAGGGCTTTCAAGCTGAGGGGACACTGAAGCCAGACAAGAGCCGTTCAGTATACTTTAGCTGTACATAATAAACTTCATCTCTCCACAAAACAAACCTAAATGTAGAGAGGCACCGTGAATAGTGTCCCCAATTGGCATGGATAGTGACCCTTACAGGCATGGATACTGTCCCTAATCGCCATGGATAATTCCCGTAACTGGCATGCAGAGTTTTTAATTGGCATGGCTGGTGTCCCTAACAGGCGTAAATACTGTGCGTAATTGCCATGGATAGTTCCAGTAATTGCCATGCAGTGTCTGTAATTGGCATGGATGGTGTCCCTAATTGCCATGGGTAGTTCCTGTAACTGGCATGCAGTGGCATAGATAGTGTCCCTAATGGGCGTGGATAGAGTTCCTAAGAGTCCAGCTATCCATGTCAATTAGGGACATGGTTCTAGGGGTACAATTTCTCCTTATCTAATAGGCATGAGGAGTCTTATAGGCCATGCGATGCTCCTCTGGGGGAAAAAATATGCAAACTAGTTCTTTTTCCAAAAAGCCACCAGATGTAAGGTAGCTATTCTGTAAGGGATGATGCCTTCCTGCCAGTGTTCGTTGTGTGGAAAGACAAAGTATCCTGAGTACATTTAAAGGACACTCAACTGAACGTTAACTGAGTAAGGCCTCATGCACACGACCGTTTTTCGTGATTTTTTGCGGACCCATTGCCATCCGCGTCCGTGATCCGTGGTTCCAGTCCGTCCAAAAAATATAACCTGTCCTATTATTTTCGCGGAAAAAGGTTTGCGGGCCCATTCAAGTCAATGGGACCGCTAAAAAACGTGGAGGCACAGAAGATTGTCGCCCGCGTCAGTTTTTTTCCTATTATTTGCATGGCAAACCTGTCTTAGACTTTTTTTTACATTCCTTTATGTCTGGTGGTCCTC
The DNA here is from genome assembly GCF_014858855.1 of Bufo gargarizans. Classification (NCBI taxonomy): domain Eukaryota; kingdom Metazoa; phylum Chordata; class Amphibia; order Anura; family Bufonidae; genus Bufo; species Bufo gargarizans. The sequence goes on along the minus strand of NC_058085.1, from coordinate 147,304,209 downwards.
CAAAAATAAAGGAAGACACACTGGAAACAAAAGCGGAAACGGATCACGGAACAACGGAACCCCATTTTGCGGAACGGAACACAACAACGGTCAGGTGCATCAGGCCTAAAGCACATGCTAAAATAGCAACTCCTCCATTAACATGCCCATAGCATGGTTTTTCCATGAAGAGACAAACATCAGTTGGCGACAGACAAGAGCTGCACACATCATTACCAAAGCTGCTACTTTAATTCAGAGACTCCATGGATCTACTGCACCAAGAAGGGAATCAGTCATCCCAAATTAATAAACTGCTTTCAACATTATGTCATCAGCCTTTATTTACTTTGTAGCCATGTTAGTAGATGAATAAGATTCCCTGTAACACACCACAGGGACAAATCATCTGCAGGATACGCCGAGCTTAATCATTCACTAGACGTCACATCCACACAGATGACAGCTGAAGCGGTTCAAGTGAAATCCTACTCTGCAATGTAAAGCTATTAAAAGTAGAAATCAGAAAAGAAATAAAATATGTTACACGGAACTGGTTTGGAAAACCAGGAACATAAGCTGTCAGCCTGTCGGCCCATCAACAACTGCAACGTAATTACAGATGAGCAGATAGTTCTGCCTAATTCCCTATTCCTCCAGGCCATGGATGTCAAACTCATGGCCCTCCAGATGTTGCAAAACTACAACTCCCATCATTCCCTGATAGCTGTATTATGCCCAGGCATGATGGGAGTTGTAGTTTTGCAACAGCTGGAGGGCCACGAGTTTGACATCCCTGCTCCAGGCCATACAACAGAAATCACAAGCGCCTGAAGTGGTGTGTGCATGTATGATGTCTATGAAGCAGCGTTATATAGATGAGATGTATGGACACATTGCCTCCCGCAGCTGTGGTCTCTGAGATCGACAATGGAAGGACAGGAGTTTAACAGTATAAACAGGAAGGATGGGACAAAAGCACACGTTATTTTAGGGAAGGAGTTTCATCAATTATGTAAATCGGTAATGAAGAAAAAGTAAAGTAAAATAAAAGTAATACATTAAGAAAACAAAGTAATTTTCATTCCTTTAAATTTCATTTGTATGTGCACATACATTAGGTCGTATGAACTGGACAGTATACACTATAAAATCCCTTTAAAGGGTAGATAACTTTTCAAAAAACTTGATACGTCACAGATGACACCAAGTGTTGAGATCTCTACTGATCTCTAGAACAAGAGAGGAGAAGCGTGCACATACTGGGCTCTCTCCTCGCTGCACGAGACGGGCTCAATAGGAGTCTATAGGCCAACCCCGACTCCATCCTCTGCAGCCACGAGAGCCCGATATCCACGCATCTCACTCCCCTTCATTCTAGAGATTGGTTGGGTTCTCAGCACTCAGACTTCCACCGATGTCCTTATGACATAAGGTTTTTTGGAAAAATTGGTAACCCTTTAAATAGAACCTGGCACCACTCCCAACAGGTATGTTTTAGGAAATACTTGTATTTTCCATAAAATAGCAATTATTTTCTTACAACTCTGTGGTTTATGAATAAATTGAAAATGAGGTGTTAGCATTCCTCTTCTCAAAAGAGGGGGCTTGCCTGGACAGTCTGGTAGCACCAGGGATGACTGGACAGTGTCGGAGTATGCAGAGAAATACCTTTAACTGGCGACACCCAACTTACTCATACATTTCTAGGAGGAATAACAGCACAATGTAGAGTCCCAGAAGATGCCCCAGAATTGTTATTTCATGACCAATACAAGTATTTACTTAAAGGGGTTTTCTGGGTGTTTTACAGTGAACCGGGCTGAGCTGCGATACCAAGCATAGCTGCTACCCAATGGACAGCACTGTGCTTGGTAAGCTGCAAGGTGCCGTCTCACAGCCTAGGAAGGTGCCACAGCATTCACCAGAGCACTGCAGCAACTTTAAACAGACGATTGTCGGGGTACTGGGCGTCAAACCCCTACCGAACACATACTTGAGAATAGGTCATCTGTAAAAAAAACACTAGGAGAACCTTATTAACCAGATTTGTCAGGAACGCAGACAAATCCTCTTCATTAACATACTGCGGCTTACACTTGTTCAAAAATGTGTCTCAGCCAGCGATTCAGCACAAATCAGCCGTAGATTCACCACATAGTCAACACACCTCATCTTCGAGCAGGTGGCCTGGCTGTTTGTTTGTCCCTTCTGTCCATCCATTGCAAAAAAAAAAAAAAAAAAAAAAAAAAAAAAAGGGTCATCCCCTATATTCCCTTTCTAAAGCTATGAAGGTTCAAACCAACCATGAAGAAAGTGGTGGGGTCAGCCTGAGCCAGGACCCTACAGCATTCACAGATGCTGCTTTCATGGAATATATGTATATCTGATTAACGGTCCTGGAATGGAGATGGACATCCATCATATTCTATACCTATATAAGCAGATCATAATTCAGATTGTTTTACAAGTTCTGTATGAAATGTTAATGTCAGAGCTTTTGCTCACCTTTCCATCATATCGTTTCACGATAAACTGATCCAGGCCCAAATCTGTTAAAAAAAAAAAAAGAACATAAAATGTACTGAAAAAAAGACAATATTCTTCAAGTGAAAATACAAAATAACATTCTGAAAGGCATCTATCAACAGTTTTGATGAGTTTTTATTAATTAGTGTGAATATTCAGTTTTCTTCTGCCAGACTCTGCTCCTGCAAGAGCACTGGAGGTGGAGCTTCACTAGCTTTGCAAACCCTCCCCTCTGCTCATAAACACAACCATAGTTTTTGTCCGCATCCGATCCACATTTTTAGGAGGGTCGGATGCGGACCTATTCACTTCAATGAAGCCGCAAAAGATGTGGACAGCGTGTGCTGTCTGCATCTGTATGTCCGTCCTGCAGCATCTGCAAAAAAATAAATAAAAAATAGAACATGTCCTATTCAGTCCTATCCCTGTCCATAAAAGGGACAAGTTCTATAAGTGGCAGGACGTTCCATTCCGGCAATTTGCGGACCGCAAAAAAGGCTACGGACTGTGTGCATGAGCACTAACGGTTATAGCATTAAATTTTAGCTCGTACATCTAGACACAGCCCATCAGATGGATTGCAGAATTAATTCATTTTATATTTCGGCAATTCCTTAAGCAATAGCAGCATAAACGGATAATGTATAGAAAATTTAATTGTTCAATTATGTGAATTTAGAGACTAGATTAAGGTTACGTTATGTGGACGATTGTTTTTTCGTTTGTCAATTATCTTTAAACTTTCATTAAAGAGTTTCTGCAGTTTGTTTAAACTGATGATCTATCCTCTGGATAGATCATCAGCATCTGATCGGCGGGGGTCCGACACCTGGGACCCCCACTGATCAGCTGTTTGAGAAGGCAGCGGAGCTCCAGCAGCGCCGCTGCCTTCTCACTGTTTACCGCAGGCCCAGTGACATCACAACTAGTATCAACTTGCCTGGGCGGGGCTAACCTCCATTCAAGTGAACAGAGCTTAGCCCCGCCCAGGCCAGTTGATAATAGTCGTGACGTCACTGGGCCGGAGGTAAACAGTCAGAAGGCCGCGGCACTGCTGGAGCGCTGCTGCCTTCTCAAACAGCTGATGATCTATCCACAGGATAGATCATCAGTTTAAACAAAGTGCAGAATCCCTTTAAAGGAGTTGTCTCACTTCAGCAAATAGCATTTATCATGTAGAGGAAGTTAATAGAAGGCACTTACTAATGTATTGTGCTAGTCCATATTGCCTCCTTTGCTGGCTGTATTCATATTTCAATCACATTATACACACTGCTCATTTCCAGGAGTTATGACCACCTTGCAATCCATCAGCGGTGGTCTTGCTTGCACACTATAGGTAAAAGTGCCGGCCTCTTTGGTGGCCAGGACTGTATGGGTGCACACAGGCACACAAGAAAAGCAGCTCCTGATTCAGCCACCTTGTATCTGAGCTGCAGACATGGTCATAACCCCTGGATACAAGCAGTGTACAATGTGATGGGAAATGAATCATGCCAGCAAAGGAAGCAATATGGAGAATCACAACACATTAGTAAGAGCCTTGTATTAACTTTGTCTACATGATAACTGTCGTTGCTGAAGTGAGGGAGACAACCCCTTTGAGTTTACATTGGAAGACCATCCCGATTGTATGCATTATTTGGACGCTGAGGTGAGGTAGGGAGGAATAGCGATCAGATTGTTACCACTTTGTTTTCTAAACCTTCTGATAGGAATAATTACTTGAGACGCAATAGTTATCATGCCCTGCAGATTTTTAATGGGATCCCTAAGGGACAGTTTTACATGCATGAGAAGGATTTGTAGCAGAGATCGTGAATATAAAATACAAGCGGCTAAGATGGTTGAGATTTGTGGAGAGAAGGTACTCAAGGGAGGAGGTTACAAAGACAGCTGAAGAAATAAGTAGATCTCCACAGGGGGGAATTAAAGGGGTATTCCCATCTGGAAGATGATATATAAGTTTCCACTAATGCCATAGATTATTTTTGGAATTAGCTTCTATTATTTAAAATGCAGCCATTTTGATAAATTCCCTTACCTCTTACCCCATGGTTTACATGTGGCAACCCAAAGATACGGCCACCGCTCCACAGCCGCATCTATGGGCCGCATTTGCGCAGACCGCAATTACTTTTCACCCAGGCGGCCAGTCATTCACACAGGAACGCATGCGCTCAACTTGTTTCTTCTCTGCCGCGTCGGCCTTCCAAGCAAGCGGCGGCGGACGTGCCCTGCTAGACGGACACTGTGGAATGGAGGGACGCTGGGGGACGGACACTGTGGAATGGAGGGACGCTGGGGGACGGACACTGTGGAATGGAGGGACGCTGGGGGACGGACACTGTGGAATGGAGGGACGCTGGGGGACGGACACTGTGGAATGGAGGGACGCTGGGGGACGGACACTGTGGAATGGAGGGACGCTGGGGGACGGACACTGTGGAATGGAGGGACGCTGGGGGACGGACACTGTGGAATGGAGGGACGCTGGGGGACGGACACTATGGAATGGAGGGACGCTGGGGGACGGACACTATGGAATGGAGGGACGCTGGGGGACGGACACTATGGAATGGAGGGACGCTGGGGGACGGACACTATGGAATGGAGGGACGCTGGGGGACGGACACTATGGAATGGAGGGACGCTGGGGGACGGACACTATGGAATGGAGGGACGCTGGGGGACGGACACTATGGAATGGAGGGACGGACAGACACTATGGAATGGAGGGACGCTGGGGGACAGACACTATGGAATGGAGGGACGCTGGGGGACGGACACTATGGAATGGAGGGACGCTGGGGACGGACACTATGGAATGGAGGGACGCTGGGGGGACGGACACTATGGAATGGTGTAAATTGTTTGAATGCAATGTAATGAATGTAATGTTTGAATGTAATGTAAATTGTTTGAAAGCATACAAAGTAAATAGTGAATTTTTTTTTCCTAATCAGTACGACATAGCTGAGATTCCTGCTCACTTTACAGTGCGTCATCGTGTTGAGTCCTGAAACCGACCCACTAACGGCCTGAAGCTGCCTGAAAAAATATTTAAAATTATTAAAATGACTAACTTTGGTTTACAATTTCAAAATTTACATATCAAAAACCTGTTGTTGTTTCTGATGTCTATGACATATATACAGTATATAATGAAACTGATTGTCCATGGGGATGGTTTGCCAAATAGAATAATTATTAGTCTGGCAGATGCTACACTGCTGTATTGCCAGACATAGCCATTTCTGTTGATGGAAGAAAGCACACTCTCACATGAGCAGTGTGATCGACTGGCTGTAAATGCAACTTTTCAAAATGTCAGCCCCCGCTCCCCAACAAGCACTGTGGATGTCTCTACTACACATTTGTCTTCCCCTCCCCCACCAGCAATGTGGCTGAACGGCTTCATACACTGCACTACTTTGTCTATTCCCTGCCAATGCTGGTGGGCATTGTGACTCTCCAGCTATAGCAGCATATACTGCCCTGCAGTATCTAGCAGATAGAAACACACACAAACACTCCAAAGTAAGGTGCTACACCGGCATACCCAGCTCTGCTATATGAAAATGCATTGGAATGAATGGCGCTTTAATAATAAATAATAATAATAATAATAATAATACTGTGTATTGTGATGTAACACCTTACTTTACTACTATAGTTAGTATGTTTCTGCTACCACATACAGCAGGGAAGAATTTGGAGCTATAGCTACAAAGCCATAGAGCTGGTGGGGGAGGGGAATAGACAGATGTAGCAGAGCTGTATAGGAAGCTGGTCAGCTACAGTGCTAGAGAGGACTGGGGAAGAAACGTAGCCGATCTGTATTGGAAGCTGTTCAGTCACAATGCTGGTGGGAGAGGGAAATAGATGTAGCAGAGCTGTATTGGAAGCTATTTAGCCACAGTGCTGAGAGTGGAGAGGAAGACCGATGTAGCAGAGCTGTATATGAAGTTGTTCTGCCACAGTGCTAGAGGGGACTGGGGAAGACAGATGTAGCAGAGCTGTATAGGAAACTGTTCAGTCACTGTGCTGGTGGGAGAGGGAAATAGACAGATGTAGCAGAGCTGTATATGAAGCTGGTCAGCCACAGTGGTAGAGGGGACTGGGGAAGACAGATGTACAGAGTTGTATATGAAGTGATTCAAACACAGTGCTGGTAGTGGAGAGGAAGACAAGTGTATCAGAGCTCTATATGCTTCCATACAGATACATGGTCTAAGGTGTATACACAACTGTAGTAGAGCTGTAAGGCCTCATGCACACAGCCGTTGGGTGGCCGTATTGTGGCCCGCATACGGTGGGTCGGCAATCCACAGCCGCCGGCCGTGTGCACCACGCATCACAGATGCAGACCCATTCACTTGAATTAGTCCGCAATTCCGCAGATGCAGAACGGAATCACCGAACGGAACACCGGAAGCACTACGGAGAGCTTCCGTGGTGTTTCTTTCCGTTGTTCCGCACCGCAAATAAATATCACGTCATATTTTTTTGCGGTGCAGAAAGACCATGGACCCTTTCAAGTGGAATGGGTCGGGCCCGCTTCACGGATATTACCCATGCATTGGGTACCGCAATTGCGGTCCCCAATGCACGGAACAGCTGCACAACGGCCGTGTGCATGAGGCCTAATGGAAACAAAACTGCATCAGTGCTGGCGGGGTGGGGGATGGTAATATTTTAGGGAAGGCAAAAGAACAGATCATTTGGCTACTAGTGAACATGCTTTTGGGCTGATGTATAGTAGTGAATTATTATTTTGATGCTCAGAATGGGTTGTGTGTGTAAATCTGTATTAGAATGCAGGACAGCCACATGTTACTGTCTTAGCTCATTCCCATGGCTCTCCGAGTGATGATTCCCCAGCAGGAGGGACACTGCAGGCTGCCAGACTGATGACTCATACTATACACAATAATAACCTGCCTACATTCAATGTGCCGCCTGTGCGGTTCATAGGAGCGCCCTGCGCTGATGAATGGCAGGAAATGTCATGCTCTGAAATGTCATGTTCTGATCTGTACCTGCCCTGTCCGATTTATCGTGTTCTGTTCTGTTATCCTGTTCTGTTCCATGTATCGCCTAGCAGTGCGTAACTGCATCTGAGAGCCTGGCGGTGCTTAACCGCTTCCAATGTATCCGGTCCTGTAGTGCCTTTGGCTTCTGTCCCTGTTCTGTTCAGTTCTGCCTGTTGTCCTAAATTCGTGAGGGGGTCCCTGGCGGGGAAATCGCAATCCCTGTGTATTTCTAGCCTTATTTGTGCCTTGTATCTGATTTGTGGCTCTCCGTGTATTCCGTTGCTCCTGGTTACGTCTCTATCTGTGCCCATCTGTTTATGCTTCCTGCCGGTACCTAATTCAGGTACCTCCTGGCCTGTCCTGGACCAGCTGCCACTGACAACTACCTTACTGGCTCAAGTCTATCCTCACCATCTGAGGCTCTAGTGCAGGGATGGCCAACCTGAAGCTCTCCTTCAGTTACAAAACTACAACTCCCAGCATGCCCAGACTACCTACACCTAGCAGCCTACAGCAGGGCATGGTGGGAGTTGTAGTTTTACAACAGCTGGAGAGCCGCAGGTTGGCCATGGCTGCTCTAGAGAATACCAGGGAGTTGCCAAGTTACGCCCCTCCAGAGTATTGCCAGTCATTGGCACAGTGGGTCCACACCCGCTATTCCGTGTAGTGCGCATGTGCGTCCGTCTGTATCCTTGGTCTGCTTGCCGTGTCCTGCTCGTATGACGTCCTGGAGGGCTGCCTTGGACCCCCGGCATGTGACAATGTTTCGTAAGACGCGAGTCTTTGATGAATGTCCCCCAACATATTTAATTTTATTTAGGTTTCTAAAGGTATTTCTAGCATTTATAGATCCAAATGACAAGCGAGAAAGATCCCACTACTTCACTTCAGGTATTGCTGATGGCTGGACAGATCATAACGAAGAGGACGACAGTCCAGCCTCTTTGACTGTGGAGTTACAAATCGTATTACAAGCTTACTAAGGGGACTGAGTGAAGGATAATCACACAGTCCTCCTCAAGCCCAGCATGCCGGCAGATACAGTGACGACTACACATGCTCCCGTGATGTTGTGTGGAGGCATTATAGGATTAATATCACAGAACATCTGCCACATGAAATCTGATCAGAGGCAGAAAGAGTGCTGGATAGTAAGGACGTAGGCGAAATATACATATCGGCGCTTTTCAAATCTGCTGAACAAGGTGTAAAAAAATTACTACAAAACATATTTGGTGCACTCCGCGTTTTTTATATTTTTGCCATCATTTCCAACAGAATTCTGAGGCATTTTGCTAATTAAACCTGCCCTAACGTTTTGTCTGCCTGAAGTCGCTACTCGCTGGCCAAAATGCTAAATGGTGGATTTTCTGGCTTAACGGCAGGTGCCACAGCTGAACTGCGATGAAAGCAGGACCCTGGTCAAAACGCAAAACGGCAGGGACCACAGGCAAAATGCTGAAGAAAACCTTCTGAAGAGATTGCTGAAAGTGCTTTGCTTTTTCCATCTTTTTGGCGATTGGAATACACTTATGTCTGTGAAGCAAATAATTAGTTTCCACAGAAGTGCTGGGAATCGGGTAACATCTGCTGAATTATCTCACTGCTGAATAGTAGCCGAATAATTCAACCACTTCCTTCATTACAGGCGAGCCCATCTGCCACAAGTTCATAGATCTTCCATGATTCTGCATTATGTTCCACGTCACAGATTGCAGAGTAAAAATTCAGAGGGGAATTTATTATTTGTAGTCATTTTAAAAATTAAAGTTTTGCGGAAGGCAACGCTGCTTTTATTAGCAAAAAAGCTATGAAAATGTCGCTCAATGCTGATAAATTTGTCTAGAGATATTCATTCAATCCTTATGTCACCCACCTACTGGAGTAAGATTGAACAAAAAAAAAAAAAAAAAAATTAAAAAAGTCCCAATTCAGGGATTGTCCAATTACTCCAAAGAGAGAAAAACATGGCTTGCACATCCACAAGCAATGCATTGATCTGTCACTTCTCAGCACAATTTACATAATTTGCCAGCATAATTAACGGTATACAACGCCATAGTCCACTGACCCTGTTATTTGTAACATTTTCATTTTTGGGGGATTTTATTATTACCTCTCATAGCACTCCTCCCACTCAGCCCTGGTTACGTCTCTATCTGTGCCCATCTGTTTATGCTTCCTGCCGGTACCTAATTCAGGTACCTCCTGGCCTGTCCTGGACCAGCTGCCACTGACAACTACCTTACTGGCTCAAGTCTATCCTCACCATCTGAGGCTCTAGTGCAGGGATGGCCAACCTGAAGCTCTCCTTCAGTTACAAAACTACAACTCCCAGCATGCCCAGACTACCTACACCTAGCAGCCTACAGCAGGGCATGGTGGGAGTTGTAGTTTTACAACAGCTGGAGAGCCGCAGGTTGGCCATGGCTGCTCTAGAGAATACCAGGGAGTTGCCAAGTGCTGGGAATCGGGTAACATCTGCTGAATTATCTCACTGCTGAATAGTAGCCGAATAATTCAACCACTTCCTTCATTACAGGCGAGCCCATCTGCCACAAGTTCATAGATCTTCCATGATTCTGCATTATGTTCCACGTCACAGATTGCAGAGTAAAAACTCAGAGGGGAATTTATTATTTGTAGTCATTTTAAAAATTAAAGTTTTGCGGAAGGCAACGCTGCTTTTATTAGCAAAAAAGCTATGAAAATGTCGCTCAATGCTGATAAATTTGTCTAGAGATATTCATTCAATCCTTATGTCACCCACCTACTGGAGTAAGATTGAACAAAAAAAAAAAAAAAAAATTAAAAAAGTCCCAATTCAGGGATTGTCCAATTACTCCAAAGAGAGAAAAACATGGCTTGCACATCCATAAGCAATGCATTGATCTGTCACTTCTCAGCACAATTTACATAATTTGCCAGCATAATTAACGGTATACAACGCCATAGTCCACTGACCCTGTTATTTGTAACATTTTCATTTTTGGGGGATTTTATTATTACCTCTCATAGCACTCCTCCCACATAGCTCCCACAAGGAGTCCTTAATGGCCAGAAAACCACCTAGGTTGAAGGCAGCTTGGTCTCAGTTTAAGGGCTCATTCACACGACCGTATCCATTTTTGTAGACCGAAAACATGGATACCGGCCACGTGCGTTCCACATTTTGCGGATTTCCCTATAACAAATGCTTATTCTTGTCCGCAAAAAAACGGATCGTGCTGGATACAGTATTTTACTGCGTCATGTGAAAAGGTTTTAACCAGGAGTAAAGAATGATAGTAAAATTAAAAGCATGAATCAATCTCACTGGGCATTGAGGACATAGTCCTTGAATGAAATATATCAATAATCCTAAAAATAATCCTTAGTTAGACCAGTGGATATTCCGTCCTTGGCAAAATAAGACAAATTACAGAATTTTAGCACAGTTTAGTAACCTTTCACTTGTCACCGGTACTAGAACAGCAGCACTGAGCTACGAAGAACAACGAAAGACCTTGTCATTTCATAAAACGGAACATGTCTGACCTTTCGTGAACACGATATTTGGAAGCAGGAAGTCTCGTTTTAAGTTACTGGGCTATTTTCTAAAATTATGGTTTTACAAAGTAAAACTACAGATGTTCTCCCTTTCCTAATGGTATATGCACAGAGAAATAGATTGACTGAAACAATATATAAAATTCTATATAATAATAATAATAATAATAATAATAATAATAATAATAGGATATTAACCATAGAAGTGCTTCCCACTAACACAGAACACTCAATATGGTCTTTATGGTGGAGACATGGGTTAATTACGTACCTACTGACAATACTAACATGTCTGGAGTCTTCCTGACCCTACCCATGGATGACATACGCAAAAGATCTCCAACAAGAGGACTATTGTCATCCATAGTCATAAAAATCATTTGATACCAGAAAATCGAATATGCCTTTTGGAATGCTCCAAAATGCATTCCATTCGGTTGCGTTCTCATACCGGAAAGCAAACCGCAGCATGCTGCGGTTTTCTTTCCGTCATGGGATGCGGAGCAAGACCGATCTGTCCCAATTGACTTGTATTGTGGGTAATGACGGAAAGAAAACCGCTGACAATTGAAAACGGATCCGTCCCCCACTGACTTCCAATGGAGTTCATGACGGATCTGTCTTGGCTATGTGATAATACAACCGGATGCCAATTCTTGTATTATGGTAACAGAAGCGTTTTTTGCTGAGCCCTGCTGGATCCAGCAAAAACGCTAGTGTAAAAGTAGCCCAAGTCTAGTGTCCCAATAAGTCTGTCCATATAATGTATACAAATGTGTAATATATCATAGATCTATGTGAGAAGATAACATCAGCTGGCTGTGAGCTGGATATTCCACCGATTTCATGAACAAAACGGCTATAGAGAACGCTCAATAGCATTTCTGATGCTGGGAATTTGACAACACTTTAGATCAGCAGTTTTCGACCTGTGTTGCCTGGACCCCGGAGTTCTATTACATATGGTCAGGGGGTCAGTGGTTCATTAGAACACAGCAGCAGCAAGACCTGTCAAAAACGTATGGGAAACTGATTTGTACTTGCTTTCAATTCAAGTGAAAAGAAATGGTAAAGTATTATGAGAGTTGGTTCACAGACTGGACGAGTGCCACAAATCATCACTGCAATGCTTCTAGTGGTCACAACTCATTTCTGCTAAAATCTTGGGCTTCTTGCATTTCAGCACATCATCAAAATCATCAAAGTGCCACATTCTGTGTTCCTATATGTAATATTGCTCCTATTAATGCTAATATTGCTCTTGGCGATACCATATACTTTTTTTTACTTTTTTTTAACAATTTTTGAAAATTAAACCAGTTTTTATACAAAAATTGTCTCTTTACTGTACAGTGTTTTTGCCTCGTCTATACTTTATTACTCGGGATATGAAAAAGGAAGAAGAGTAAATAGGGAGCAAAAAAATTAAGGCCCAAGGGTTGGGAAATAAAATATAGTAATGTTTCTATTCCGTCCAGCTCTGGGTACTGAGAGATCAGCATTATTGTGAACCAATTCTGGGTCAGCCGTCCATTATGGGCTAATGAATTCCATTTCTGGTGTCCAATTCTTCCACCATGTAAAACCTACTTCCTCACCCCAATACACTAGAATCATTGACACAGCGACACTGTAGACACCAATCTGATCCAGTGGATTATTCACTTATGGTATCCCTGAAAGTGGATTATTATTTTTTTTTTAATAAAAATGCACTTCTCTTATTCCACAACCTCCACCTCAGCCTCTGTTGTGATCAGTGCATTAGAGGGAACCATTTGTTTGGTTGTCAGAATTCAGCCGCCCATTTGATAACTTTTTTAGGGGATGGGACTATGACAGCCGCTCTCAATGGGTACAGCTGTCCCTAGTTATCACCGAGGTCTCGAAATCTACATGAATGGATCCCACAGGAATAAGAATTGGCCTGCCACCCCAGTAATATACATAGTCAAAGGGGTATATTTTCCGATCAATCAGTTCAGAAAACAGTGTCTGTAATTAATCAGATCTGGCTTTTCAAAAAATCCAACCTTCTTACATATTTTATGTCACCATCTCCTCTGGGAAATTGTCACAGAGGACTTCTACAGGAGTGTTAAGTTTTCTGTGCAAAATCTTTTGGTAGTGCTTCTTCAGTGTATCTGCCTTTAGGTCTTGCCATGGAAGTCTCCCTCATAAGAAGTACATAAACGTATGTCCTAATTCCTGGTTGTTAATAGACATGTTATATCTGCCTGTTCCAGTTAGACTGTTGTGCTCCCGATAAGATATGGGCTTTTTGTCTCCCGGGTCTATATAATCACTGGCCAGTCCAAAGTCAATAAAGTGGATGACATTCTTAGTTTCTTATCATCATTTCACAAAAATTACGGAGTGCTAAAAAAGGACAAAAAAAAACCCTGTTTAATATAGTCAAAAGGTAGGGGTAGATTTCTATGTGAGCTTATCATTCTTTCTTATTCCCTTGGCGACCAATTAAGAAATCCTTAACATCTCTGAAAAACTGTGTTCTTAAAATGCACAAGGCTGTCATATAGTTCCAGTACAATGGCTTGAACGTTCTACATGGGTTACAGTAGCAAACCTGGGAAAGCCCATCAGCTACTTGCTTGTAAAACATACAGTATATTCCAGATGAAGCTGATGAGCACAAGATTTAATTGCCTGTAGGTTAATTGCTACACATTCATTTGTGTAAAGACTCTTGCCTAATTATAGTTTCCCAAAGTTTCCGCAGCCAGTCTTCTTTCCAATGCCAAAATTTTGATTTGATTTCGATACCATAAAAAAAAAAAAAATCTGCATGCATTCTGCATTTTATGGAACGTCCGGCCTATAATAGAACAGTCCTATCCTATTTTTGGGGGAGGACAAGGTGACTAAAAAATGGCGAATGGCGTGTTTATTTTTTTTTCTGCTCTCTGCTACGGCATTCACTGCATAGGATATTTTTTAAAATATGTTAATACTTCTGACTTTTTCGGACATTGAGATAAGTAATATGTTTATTTTTCATTGTTTAGATAGTTTATATGCAAAATTTGGAAAGGGGGCGATTTAAACTTAATACTTTTTTTTTTTTTTTTTACTTTTTATTTAATAACTATTAGCCCCCTTAGGGGGCATAGAATCGTTGTCCTGTTCACCCTAATCGAGATCTAATAGGGTGAATAGGATGTTACACTGTCCCTGTTGCCCTGGGCTTTGTGAACACAGCAGCAGGGAGCTTACCACAGCAGTCATGGATGGTTCAGTAGCGTCCTGGCTGCCATGGTAACCGATCGAAGCCCAAGGATTACACTGCTGGGGCTCCAAATAGAAGCTGCCACTGCCACCAATGAGGAGGAGGAGGGGAGGGGAAAATGTAGGCGGCTGCTGCTGGCTGTATCACACAGCTGGCACCTAGCATCAATGCCGAACCGTGTCAATTAACCCCTCAGGTGCGGGATTACCATGCCAGTCATTGACACCACCTACATTTGTATTAAGGGGTTAATTATATTTATTGGTGGCGCAGTGGACGCAGGCCCTCCTCTTCCTTAGTGCCAACTTCATCGCGGGCCAGCGGCAGCAGAGTCACAGTGGGGAGGGAAGGACTGCCTTCTTCTGCACTGTTGAGGGTGGCGCGTGCCATGTTCTCTAACTGATATTAAGCTGCACAGTAGAGAAGCCTAGTATCGGAAAATAGCAAGTCCCGGTATCTGATCGATCCGAGTGTAAAAGTATCGATGCAACCCTAGTCTCACCATAAGAACTATGGTGCTACAGTCCATGTTAGCTATTCGTCCATATCCCAGCCAATGCTGGTAGACTCCCAAAGCACAGAGGCAGAAAAACAATGCTTTATTCCTTTACTGCTCTAGGTATACTGACATTAATCCCTTCATTACCTAGGGATCCTGGAATTAACAGCCCCTACTGCATAGGCAACAGGGAATATAAACATTATCCCATTCATTGCCATGAACCACCAGGTGCCATGAGCCCTTAGCAACGCCCCTGCTGACAGGTAATCTATTAGACCAGGGATGGCCGACACGTGCCCCTCCAGCTGTTGTAAAACTACAATTCCCACCAGCCCTGCTGTAGGGAGCCTGGGCATGCTGGGAGTTGTAGTTTTGCAACAGCTGGAGAGCCGCAGGTTGGCCATCCCTGCATTAGACAATAACTCTGGGAAGGCCTAATAGGAATACAACTAAATCAGGCCTGGAAGCCTCTGTTAGACAAGGAATAACTTCATATTGCTAGAAAGCCCCTTTAAGGAGTTCACATTCATTTTTTTACTTATTGCTACAGGGATAACTAAAAAGTTATGGCTACTGTTTTAATAGATTCATTGGCCCCGATTCATCATGCCCTTACTCCAGAATTCTGGCTTCAAAAAGTTACAAGATAGTGCTTTTGTATGTGCATTTTCCACCCAGTTTTGTGGTCAGCTACGTTAATGAGCTTGACTCCAGATTTATCATTGAGACTTTTTTAAAACGTCGCAAAAATTTAACAATCTCACACCAGTAGGAGGGTGGAGAGGTAAAACTGGAGTAGCTTCTCTTGAATTTAAGAATAAGACAAATATATCAAACAAAACGTGACATTCGATAAATGTGGAATTAAAACTGGTTACCACACACTCTGTACCCTTACTGCAGACTGCTAGCAATTAATTCATACCTTCTAGTAGAGAGAATACAGGAATGGCACAACACAGAGCCATAAGAATAGATGCTCCAGAATTGTTATTACATGGGGAATGCAAGTAGTTGCTAAAAAGACATGCCAGGAGATGGGACAGGTCCTCTTTAACCACTTCAACCCCGCTAGCTGAAACCCCCTTAATGACCAGGCCACTTTTTACACTTCTGCACTACACTACTTTCACCGTTTATTGCTCGGTCATGCAACTTACCACCCAAATGAATTTTACCTCCTTTTCTTTTCACTAATAGAGATTTCATTTGGTGGTATTTCATTGCCGCTGACATTTTAACTTTTTTTGTTATTAATCAAAATGTAACGATTTTTTTGCAAAAAAATGACATTTTTCACTTTCAGCTGTAAAATTTTGCAAAAAAAAAAACCGACATCCATATATAAATTTTTCGCTAAATTTATTGTTCTACATGTCTTTGATAAAAAAAAAAAAATGTTTGGGAAAAAAATAAAATAAAAATGGTTTGGGTAAAAGTTATAGCGTTTACAAACTATGGTACAAAAATGTGAATTTCCGCTTTTTGAAGCAGCTCTGACTTTCTGAGCACCTGTCATGTTTCCTGAGGTTCTACAATGCCCAAACAGTAGACCCCATTTCTGAAAGTAGACACCCTAAGGTATTTGCTGATGGGCATAGGGAGTTCATAGAACTTTTTATTTTTTGTCACAAGTTAGCGGAAAATGCTGATTTTTTTTTCTTACAAAAGTCTCATATTCCACTAACTTGCGACAAAAAACAAAAAATTCTAGGAACTCGCCATGCCCCTCACGGAATACCTTGGGGTGTCTTTCCAAAATGGGGTCACTTGTGGCGTAGTTATACTGCCCTGGCAATTTAGGGGCCCAAATGTGTGAGAAGTACTTTGCAATCAAAATGTGTAAAAAATGGCCTGCGAAATCCGAAAGGTGCACTTTGGAATATGTGCCCCTTTGCCTGCAAAAAAGTGTCACATCTGGTATCGCCGTACTCAGGAGAAGTTGGGGAATGTGTTTTGGGGTGTCATTTTACATATACCCATGCTGGGTGAGAGAAATATCTTGGCAAAAGACAACTTTTCCCATTTTTTTATACAAAGTTGGCATTTGACCAAGATATTTATCTCACCCAGCATGGGTATATGTAAAATGACACCCCAAAACACATTCCCCAGCTTCTCCCGAGTACGGCGATACCACATGTGTGACACTTTTTTGCAGCCTAGATGCGCAAAGGTGCCCAAATTCCTTTTAGGAGGGCATTTTTAGACATTTGGATCCCAGACTTCTTCTCACGCTTTAGGGCCCCTAAAAAGCCAGGGCAGTATAAATACCCCACATGTGACCCCACTTTGGAAAGAAGACACCACAAGGTATTCAATGAGGGGCCTGGCAAGTTCATAGAAATTTATTTTTTTTGGCATAAGTTAGCGGAAATTGATATTTTTTTTTTTCTCACGAAGTCTCACTTTCCGCTAACTTAGGACAAAATTTTAAATCTTTCATGGACTCAATATGCCCCTTAGCGAATACCTTGGGGTGTCTTCTTTCCAAAATGGGGTCAGTTGTGGGGTGTTTGTACTTCCCTGGCATTTGAGGGTCTCCGCAATCATTACATGTATGGCCAGCATTAGGAGTTTCTGCTATTCTCCTTATATTGAGCATACAGGTAATGAGATTTTTTTTTCCGTTCAGCCTCTGGGCTGAAAGAAAAAAATGAACGGCACAGATTTCTTCATTCGCATCGATCAATGTGGATGAAAAAAATCTCTGCCAAAAAAAAAAAAAGGAGGGGAAAGGCGTCTGCCAGGACATAGGAGCTCCGCCCAACATCCATACCCACTTAGCTCGTATGCCCTGGCAAACCAGATTTCTCCATTCACATCAATCGATGTGGATGAATAAATCATTGCCGGGATTTTTTTTTATTTTTTTGCCAAAGCATAGGAACGCCGCCTCCTCCTCAGCTTGTATGCCTTGGCAAACGTATCTTTTACTGCAGAGTAGAAATCTCGTCTTGCAGCGCCGCATACACCGACTTGCGTGTAATCTGACAGCAGCGCAATGCTTCTGTCAGAATGCACATCAGTGCTGCAGCTAGTCGATCGGTTGGTCCACCTGGAAGGTAAAAAAATAATTAAAGAAAAAACCAGGCCGCAACACAATAATTTAATTAACTTTCGAACAGAATATATAAACTTTAACTTTTTGAACTAAACATTAACCTTTTTGCTTACTGGTGTTTTTTTTTTTTTTTTTTTCCCCCCCTTCACCTTTATAGAACAAACCTCTCCTTCCCCATGGGTCAATGTGCAAAGCGCAAATCGCCCAAAGATGTGGCGAAGTGCGTTATGCACTTTGTCCCAGGTGAAAGGAGACGTTTGCAGCAGCTGTGAGTGAATGGGCCCTAATAGCCCTGTGTGCCTGTCCTGGTGAGATGATCCCTATGCTAGGTGTACCTGTGTGTGGTACTTCCGGAAACACTCTCCAAAGCATAGGGCAGGGTGGTCAGGACAGAAATAGCGGGTGTCACGCCTTATTCCACTCCTGCTACAGACACGACATCTTTTTCGGGGTGACGGTTGGGTTGAGGTACCAGGAACGACATTGGGGAAATGTCGCTCGTGTAGACGGCTAACTACACTGGTGGATGGGGCCACGGAACCTCCTGGGTACAGGAGGTTCTCGATGATCTTTTCCTGAAATTTGAGGAAGGATCCAGTTCTCCCAGCCTTACTGTAGAGAACAAAACTATTATACAGAGCCAATTGAATTAAATATACAGACACCTTCTTATACCAGCGTCTGGTTCTGCGGGAAACTAAATACAAAGACAACATCTGGTCATTGAAGTCCAACGTCACGCTTGTCTCTCCATTTCACCGCGAGCAGTTCTTCGTTACACAATGCGGCCCTCTGCCCCCGGGTGGTAACGAGCCGTTGGGGGAAGCTCACGCGACTAGTTCGCGCGGTGCCACAGGCGCCAATCCGTTCTAGAAACAAATGCCTAAAGAGGGCCACACTTGTGTAGAAATTGTCCACATAAAGATGGTACCCCTTGCCGAATAAGGGTGACACCAAGTCCCAGACTGTCTTCCCACTGCTCCCCAGGTAGTCAGGGCAACCGACCGGCTCCAGGGTCTGATCTTTTCCCTCACAGATCCGAAATTTGTGGGTATAGTCTGTGGCCCTTTCACAGAGCTTATACAATTTGACCCCATACCGGGCGCGCTTGCTTGGGATGTATTGTTAGAAGCCAAGGCGCCCGGTAAAATGTATTAGGGACTCGTCTACGCAGATGTTTTGCTCTGGGGTATACAAATCTGCAAATTTCAGGTTGAAATGGTCTATGAGGGGCCGAATTTTGTGGAGCCGGTCAAAAGCAGGGTGGCCTCTGGGACGGGAGGCGGTGTTGTCGCTAAAGTGCAGGAAACGCAGGATGGCCTCAAAACGTGCCCTGGACATAGCAGCAGAGAACATGGGCATGTGATGAATTGGGTTCGTGGACCAATATGACCGCAATTCATGCTTTTTAGTTAGACCCATGTTGAGGAGAAGGCCCAGAAAAGTTTTAATTTCGGAAACTTGGACTGGTTTCCACCGGAAAGGCTGGGCATAATAGCTTCCCGGGTTGGCGGTTATAAATTGTGTGGCATACCTGTTTGTTTCGGCCACGACTATGTCTAAGGCCTCATTCACACTTCAGTGTTTGGTCAGTGATTTCCATCAGTGATTTGTGAGCCAAAACCAGGTGCAGCTCTAAACATAGAACAGGAGCAGATCTTTCCCTTCTACCTAATGTCTATGGAGGCTCCACTTCTGGTTTTGGCTCACAAATCACTGATGGAAATCACTGACCAAACACTGAAGTGTGAACTAGGCCTAAGAGCTCCGCAGTCAAGAACAGCTCAAAAAATCCCAGGGCCGAACCGATCTGAGCTGTCTCAACCCAAACTCCAGACTGGGCAGTGAAAGGGGGAACTACAGGTGCGGCTGAAGTTGGGGACTGCCAATCAGGGTTTGCCAGCACCTCTGGGATTCTAGGGGCTCTACGGGCCCGACTTTGCGGTGGCTGCGACGGGGTCACTACTGCTTGTGCCACCGTACCAGCTTCAACTGCCCTTCTGGTGCGCGCCACTTCACCAGGTTGTACGGCAGTGCTGGTACCAGGTCCAGGGAGGGCTGCGCTGCTGGTGTATGCCTCACCACGTAATCCGACAGCGCCAGCCCCACTCTGCTGCTCTTGAAGCGGATCCTGCGCAACCTGTGGTCTAGCGACACGGGGCCGGGTACGCCTGGTGCTATCAGGGACCTCAGCCTCCTCGTCCGAACTTTGGGTCAGAGAACCACTGCTTTCTACAGGTTCGTATTCTGACCCGCTAGATTCATCAGATGAGGGTTCCCATTCCTCATCCGACTGGGTCAGAAGCCTGTAGGCCTCTTCAGAAGAATACCCCCTGTTTGACATTTGGGCAACTAAATTTAGGGGGTATTCCCTGAGACTACCCCAGAAAAAAAAAGCAAGCCTGTCTTACAAAGGGGAGGCTAGCGAAGTACCGGAGGCCGCTGCGGTTGATAAAAAATATCAAAACAGATTTTTTTTATCGCCGCAGTGTGTGTAAAGTGAATGTGCAGTGATCAAAAAATATATATTTTTTGTCACTGCGGTGGGGCGGGTGTGGGCGAACGCTCGTGTGGGCGACCGATCAGGCCTGATCGGGCAAACACTGCGTTTTGGGTGGAGGGCGAACTAAAGTGACACTAATACTATTATAGATCTGACCGTGATTAGTTTTGATCACTTCCAGATACTATAAAAGTACAAATGCTGATTAGCGATACGCTAATCAGCGAATCAGTGACTGCGGTGCGGTGGGCTGGGCGCTAAGCGATCCCTAAACTACCTAACCAAGGGGCATAAACTATACTAAAACCTAACGGTCAATACCAGTGAAAAAAAAAAGTGACAGTTAGCACTGATCACTTTTTTTTCCTTTCACTAGTGATTGACAGGGGCGTTCAAAGGGGTGATCAAAGGGTTAATTGGGGTGCAGGGGGTGATCTGGGGCTAAGTGTGTACTGTTGGTGCTACTCACTGTGAAGCCTGCTCCTCTGCTGGATCCAACCAACGAAAAGGACCAGCAGAGGAGCAGGCAGCCATATAACAGATCATATTTACTAATATGATCTGTTATCTGGCACTTGATTGTTTTTTTTTTTTTTTTAAATCATCAGCTTGCCAGCCGCGATCATTGGCTGGCAAGCTGATGACGCGACCCCCCTTGACCCCCCTTGACGCCCCTTGACGCGTATATGCATGACTCTGCGCAGCGCTGCCGCCTCCGGACCGCACGTCTGCATTAGGCGGTCCGGAGGCGGTTAAAAACCACACTGTGACGGCGAATACATGAAGTAGAAAACATTTGCCGTTTAGGAATATGCACAAATCACAGTTTTTATTTCTTATCAAAACATCTTGCTTTTAGGACAATTGCCAATGTTTTTGTGCACCAAATTAACAGTTTACATGACATTATAAATATTGGCTACTGATGATTAGGAATGAGTACTGGTTTAAATATATTTTTAGTGAATCTGCTCAGAATTAGAGCTACGGAGCCTAAGATATTTCCTTGTATTGTAAGGGTATTTTTAAGTGACTGATTGGTTCTCCCCTTTAATTCTGTTTAATACTTTATAAGTTTTCCTTGTACTGAAGTGGGTTAGAGATAGTACCCATCCCCCATTGTGCTGATAAGACCACATTCCTGAGTGATCTCAGAAACATGCGTGATGCACACTGGAGGAGGTGCTCACAGGTTTATATTCTGTGACCCACATTTTCTCAAAAGAGTCTCCACCAGGCTCTCCATTCTAGGTAGGATGCCAGTATGATTGCCCTATCTCTCTTGTACACCCTGGGGTGTCGGTCATGTGTTATAACGGGGTAGACAGCTATGGGTTATAGCAAGTCTCCACCCCATTTATGCTAGTGATGTTTAATTACTTATTATTCTGTATGTGATTTCTTTATGTATATTTAATCACTTAGTAAATACATTTATTCATGTAGCCTGCCTAAGCTTATTCATTCTCAAATCTTTCAAATTCACTTTACGTTACTATTTCATGCTTTGTCCCAATAGGATTCATTCCTGTTCTGGCTGTAAATTAAATGGTTCTTGCAAAGAAAAATCTTTAGAATAAAGTCTATGAGAAAACTTGAGCACAGATTTTCTGCAAACGATTATTCTGTATTATGTGTCACACGCAGTTTTATTGCAGACCTGCCACAGATATCACTCTGTATATTGTAAAGGGTGAAATCCATACACTGCAGATTTTTCCTCTGTGTGAAGAAGAGATTTAGTATTGTAATATACTGCGGATATGTCTCCTACAATTCTGGGAAATCTGCAGCACTTTCATTATATCATATCACTTATGCACCACTTCTAATCTTGGTCCATGATATATTTGAAAAAAAAGGATGTAGAAATGGAGCATGACAAAACTACTAGCATGGGAAGTGCCAATTCCATAAAAGACTGGCGCTATTTTGTTAATGCAAAATATCGTAACCCCATGGATCATAGCAGGGCGCAGGAATGGACACTGGCAGTACAGGTTTATGGGGTATTTTATGCCTTATTAACATGCTGCAGAAAAGATCTAAGCGACATAATGAACACTAAGCAAATTGCTAAATCCACAGCGTGCTGATGTTGGTGCATATTCCTTGCTGAAAAGCTGCTGGTTACCTAATCCTTCTGCAGGTCTGAATATCATAGCACTGTAATAATCTGCGTTTCAGCTGCAGATTACCATTAAAATCCAAGGTGGTTTTTGCCTACTGCAAATCCTGGCTGACAATCTACCCTAAGGCCTCTTTCACATGAATGATACGCATTGGCTCAGGGTGCGTTCAGTGAAACACACGCCATTTTGCAAGCAAGCTCAGTCAGTTTTGTCTGCGATTGTGTTTAGTTCAGTTTTTTCAGCGTTTTGATGTGTTTTTTCACACGCCTGAAAAAAAAAAGTTTGAAGGTTTACAAACATCTCCTCTTAGGAACCAACAGTGAAAAATATTGCATCCGGACTGCATCCGGATGCAATACGTTTTTCACTGAATGCCCAATCACTTCCATGGGGCCAGAGCTGCGTGACAAACGCAGAATTTTGAACATGCTGCGATTCTCACACAACGCAGAACAAAATGCTCATTGAAATAAATGGGTCTGGATTCATTACGGGTGGTGGGTGTTCATTTCACGCTTTGCACCCGTGTGGAAAACTCGCTCGTGTGAAAGGGGCCTAACAGTCATCAAGTAAGGAAGTAAAGCATGTCTGGTTTACCTATTGAGTTACGCCAAATCTATTATTTGGCACCAGATTTGGCTTAAATTGCACCAATTTTGTTTCGGCAATCGATCTTCCATTTGTGACAGCACCTGTGTTTGGTTTTTGTAAAAAAAATAAGCTATAAGTTGCTTTGACATCAGCACGTTTTCTCTTTAACTCTGAGACAATTCAGTAGATTTGTTTTATGTCCTCAAGGAAACAAATTGGACACAGCAGCTGCTTCCATCATCAGGCACAACATGACAGGTGAAACCCGCAAGAGAAAGACAGACAGTGGGAAACATGACAATTATCTAAGCTTTCAGCACCACAGAACAGCTAACTGACCAGCAATTTATCAGCCGGTGTATGCTCACCACTCTGGCCGTGATCCAGCAAATAGGCCAGCAGTGTCATTTGTTGCTGAAAGCCTAGGTCCCATACAATTTCTTCAGTTACCAGGCGGCTATGCATCTACAGAACATATCTGTCTACATTTACAACTGTCGGGCTCTCTGCTAGTTGACATTCACTTGGTATTAGATTCAAGGTCATTATGTGTTAAAATGGGCTGTTGGCAACCAAAAAAAAAAAAAAAAAAAAAGTAGGCTATGTACACCTTTGGAGGCAATTTTTACTTATGATTGCTTAACTTTTGGCTACAAATCATTTTTTTCAATTGGCCTATATTAAAAATATTGAGCCGTTCTGTCACAAAGGGTTAACTGTTTTTTCTAACTGTGTGACTGGTACTTTCACTTTCCCTCCGTGCCAGTCACCTAATAACACTCATCTCTAAACTACTAAAAAGGTAGCCACATTCATATCAGTAAGAGGAATATTGAGCATTTATAATGTCAAAGAGCAGAGATAAGGAGTCCGTCTGCTCACCAGATGACTGAAAAGACTAAAAGATCCACAGGCAGCTAGTGGAGTATGTCAGCTCTGTACACAAAAAAGGATTCCATATTTTCAATAAAGACCAATTGAAAAAATTATTTTTAGCTAAAAATAAGTAAAATACAATAAAATAAAATTGTCCCCAAAGGTGTACATAGGCTTTAACAGCAGGGAATGTGATAAAATAAAAATATAAACAAAATTCACTGTCATGAACTCACCTGGCATTGCTCCTATGGCAGACCCCGCCACCCCTTGGGGGCACTGCCAGCATCGATCTGTTTCCACAGCAGTAGGCCCACTGACACATGAGATGCTTGGCCGATCAGGGAACAGACGTCGGGCCAATAAAGCATGGCTCCGTTGTCACGTTTCCTTCCAGAGGTAGATTTAAACCGGCAACTGCTGTACATAGATGTCGGTAATTGTTGTTCCTGCATAATTAGTGATTTTTGCTACTCTCTAGATTGCTGGTTATCTGACCAGACTGATTTCTTTATCATGATTTTGTTAAAGACATTTACTTATGGTTCTGGCATGTCTTGGCACTGGACTCTGTGTTTATTTCTGGTGTTGCTTTCTGCCCAGGTTAGTCTCTCTACGCCTCCATCCTAGTTAGGCCCTGTGTACTTAGTCAAAACAGGGACCACCGCCGAGTTGGGGGCCGCTATCTAGGGTGAATCATTTAAGTAGGTAAGGACAGTGGATCCACGTGACAGGTGCAGCCAATGATTTGCTGAGGCCAGTGGCGGCGACCAGAGGTGCTGGAGAAGTGGGAATTTAAGAGGTACACCCTAGTGATTTTTATTTATTTTATCACATTCCCTGTTGCTAGACAATTGTAAGCATTTAGAGGGCTTTCTGGGACTTATGGTGCAATTACACCCGCCAAGCATCAGCAGATTAAAATCGGGAAGGAAGCACCCCTTCCCGACAGTCGGGAAGCCGAAAGTCGACACCTCCACAGGTGATCGCTTGTCCTCATACAACTGCATTGTTTCGGGGCAGCAGATCACTGTTTAGACAGCACAATCTATTGCCCAGAAACGATAAGGTGTCTGCACAACAATAGTTTCACCCAATGAACGAGCATTTAATTCGGTCATCGCATTATCGCCTGCACCTTTATACAGGCAGATTGTCGGGAACGAGTGTTCGCGGGAATGTTCATTCACGATAATCTGCCCGAATATTAGACAATCTAAATCCCCCTTTAGGTCTTCAATATCAGATTGGTGGAGGTCTCACTCTGGGCACCCCATCAATCAGCTGATAGAAAGAAACACAGAACTCCTGAATTTGCATAGTTCCATACACTTTGTAGTGATCGTTCTGTGGTGTCACCGCTCTAGCCATCAGCCAATTGGCTAATCCAATGGCTAGATCACCACTATTTAAATCCCCAAAACAAATGCTTTAACCCAGTGGTGCCCAACCATTTCTTGTCTGAGGGCCACACTAGACATGGTATAAACTTTGCGGTCCAGAACCAGGTAGCTTTGCCAGAAAGAAATGCAAACACTTTGAGGGGGCACATCTGGGCATTACCCCTGTGAAGGGGGGCACATCAAGGCACACAGCGGTTTTGAGGAGGACTAGAGGAGCATTTGGATCAAGCAAGCAGCTGCAAAGATGGAAAGTAGGGTGAGCTGCAGCGGCGGCGAGCACAGAAGTGAGTGAGATAGGTGTGCGCACACTCCCTGACTCAAGAGTACGCACGCTACTTCATAGGCTGATCCCCCTACTGCGGCCCTGCCCACGTTACCTCCCCTTCTCTGTCACTGCTGGCTGCACTCATCCCGCCTGAGCCATTCAGTGACTGATTCACTGAATGGCAATGGCCGGCAGGGATGCGCGCTCACTTATAGTTCGCTGCCCGATGCCGGCGGCACTGCACGGGCCACATGACACAGCTTCGCAGGGTGGATTTGGCCAGCGGGCCGTAGGTTGGGCATCACTGCTTTAACCCAAGTAACTCAACAGCTTGTCCCAAAAGAGCATTCTACCTCCCATTACGTGACATTCAGATTTGTACAAGTGTTTGACTTTACTACTCACGTTCTGGCTGTTTCTCATTCGGCGTTATGGATCTCACAAAATCTTGAGGTGTCATAAAGACTTCTGCTTCTCCAGATTCATGTATCACTTTCAGAGTTGCAAAGTACCGGAAGATTTTGTCTGGAGTTGAATAGGCTCGAATTCGATTCTCATATTCCATCACCTAAAATAAAAAAGAAAATACCAATAAAAGTAGGAAGACAATGTCTAGCTCTTTTTACGAAGCCTATAAATAAGGCTTGGTTTATACCGTGCTGTTCTTTTAATATTGCAACATCCCTCCATAGAAATCTTATAATGTTTGCACAGGATGTAAACCCCCAAAATTTGCAAGTGTATGCCATACAGTTGAACGCGTCCCTAGAACCACAGGCAGTGGTAAAAGCTTGGAGGTACCTCTACCATACATGGTATAATTTATTTATTTTTTTATGGAACCACACATGCACTGGAATCAATAATAAAAATAAAAAAAATGTTAAACAGCGTGTCAGTGCATACCCTTTGCTGCCATAGATTTCAATTCTCCTGCCCGGACCTGTGCAGATGCAACACCAATTTAGAGCTGGGTTGCCCAGCCTGCAGAGCACCAGGTGTTGCAAAACTACCACTCCCAACATTCCCTGATAGCTGTAGGCTGTCTGAGCATACTGGGAGTTGTATTTTTGCAACAGCTGGAGGGCCGCAAATTGGGCATCCCTGATTTAGAGGCATGCGCTTCTAAATTTCAGTCCTTTATAAATAACTATAAACGGCACCATCAGTATGACTCTCTGCTCCAGTGCCATCATCTTTTCCTCATTGCCAGACAACCAACGCATGCTGGTGGCATATTTAAGTAGAGGTGCAGTACAGCTCAGCTCCTGCGTCATTCTGTCTGTTGTCCAAATCTGCAAAACACAACCGGTTTCTGCAGCGGAGTAATATTTACTCTGTTCCTGGTGCGTATTTCTGGGTGCGCTTCCTGAGACTTGCTGGATTCATGGCCTATCCTGGGTCATTGTTCCTGGAACTTTCCAGCTTCATCCTTGGCCTACTCCTAGACGCTGCACCTGGTATCGCACAGTTCCCATCTTGGCCTGCCTCTGAATGCTGTTCCCGATATCACCGGGTTTCATTCCCTGTTCCTAGTATCTCCTTGTATGTTCCTAGTCTCCATGTTCCTGGTTCTAGCTCCTAGTCTATTCTCAGTGTCCCCAGTTTCAGTTCCTAGTCTGTTCCAGGACTAATCTTCCAGTCCTGTCACCTTGATCCTGTTGGTGGACCCCACAGCTGTGTTCTATGTGCCTTAAGTAGCCCATTTTCCTGTCTCTGTTGCTGTAGACATACCCCCCTGCGAGGGTTAAGGGTGAAAACCAGGGGATCCCTTAGGCCCCTTTCACACGAGAGAGTATTCCGCGCAGGTGCGATGCGCGAGTTGAACGCATTGCACCCGCACTGAATCCGGACCCATTCATTTCTATGGGGCTGTTCACATGAGCGGTGATTTTCACGCATCACTTATGCGTTGCGTGAAAATCGCAGCATGTTCTATATTCTGCGTTTTTCACGTAACGCAGGCCCCATAGAAATTAATGGGGTTGCGTGAAAATCGCAAGCATCCGCAAGCAAGTGCGGATGTGGTGCGATTTTCACGCATGGTTTCTAGGTGACAGTCTATTCACTGTATTATTTTCCCTTATAACATGGTTATAAGGGAAAATAATAGCATTCTGAATACAGAATGCATAGTATAAAATAGTGCTGGAGGGGTTAAAAAAATATTATTATTAATAATAATAAATTAACTCACCTTCTCCTCTTGATCGCATAGTTCCCGGTCTCTTCTTTACTAGCTGTGGGCTAAAAGACCTGTGGTGACTTCAGATCACATGCTCCATCACCACGGTGATGGACCATGTGATTGGAGCATGTGATCTGACGTCACCACAGGTCCTTTAGCCCACAGCTAGTAAAGAAGAGACCGGGAACTACGCGATCAAGAGGAGAAGGTGAGTTAATTTCTTTTTTTTTTTTTTTTAACCCCTCCAGCACTATTATACTATGCATTCTGTATTCAACATGGTTATAAGGGAAAATACAACCTTCAGAACATCAATCCCAAGCCCGAACTTCTGTTAAGAAGTTCGGGTTTGGGTACCAAACATGGGTGATTTTTCTCACGCGAGTGCAAAACGCATTACAATGTTTTGCACTCGCCTCTTATCAGGGCCAAAAATAAGACGCCCGTGTGAAAGAGGCCTTAGACTCCACACTTCAGTCTAGTCAGTGCAAAACCTTTTGCAGTATAAGGCTTTAATCTACAGTGGTTTCACAAGCCCTGAATGTTTGAAACATGACATGCCTAAAAAGACTTGTTGCGCAATATGAAAGCATAAATTAGTGAGAAATATAATAAATAATTTTTAATCATGCATAGTTAAGGGTACTTTCACACTAGCGTTTTTCTTTTCCGGCATAGAGTTCCGTAACAGGGCCTCTATACCGGAAAATAACTGATTAGTTTTATCCCCATGCATTCTGAATAGAGAGTAATCTGTTCAGGATGCATCAGGATGTCTTCAGTTCAGTCATTTTGACTGATCAGGCAAAAGATAAAACCGTAGCATGCTACAATTTTATCTCCGACAAAAAAACTGAAGATTTGCCTGAATGCCGGATCCGGCATTTTTCCCCATAGGAATGTATTAGTGCCAGATCCGGCATTCAAAATACCGGATCAGTCCTTCCGGTCTGCGCATACGTAGACCGGTAAAAATGTGAGAAAGAAAAAAAGATACAAGACGGAACAGTCTGTCCGCATGACAAGCGGAGAGACGGATCCGTTCTTGCAATGCATTTGTGAGATGTGAGACTCATCCGGATGCGGATACAAATGCTTTTAGTCACATCCAGATCGGCGGATCAGGCATTCAGTTCCGACGACGGAACTGCTTGTCGGATCACACTGCCGCAAGTGTAAAGGAAGCCTAATATAAAAGCATCATGAACTCATATACAATTTCACGAACCAGCGGTTGTGAACCCACTGTGCCACATGACCAACCTCCTCTAAGGGCGTTGTCTAAGTGAACCTCTCGTTCTTCACAGTATCTGACGGTGGGGGACAGACTTTCCGTGGGGAACACCAGGTTGCTACCTTTTAGGAGAATTGGCACATGAGGCAGGAGAAGGGGGTACCAGAGGTACAGTTGTAGTCAGCAGGCCAAGCCATAACCAGGAGAGACACTGCAGGACTGAAGGATGAGGCAAAGGCAAGCAATGGGTCAGTGCAGGTGGCTCAGGTACAGGTCAGGCAATCCGGATAAGCAACAGGAGAGTCGAGACAGAGCAGGTAAGCATCAAAACAGGTAGCGGAGTCTAAAAACACCAGCACAGACAACAGCAACCTTTGCAGGACACAAGGACCTTTGACACTCTGGGTAGGGAGCTGGACCACTTATACAGTTGAAACCAGAAGTTTACATGCACTATATAAAAAAGACACCTATGCATGTTTTTCTCAATATCGGACATTAAATCAGAATAAACCTTTCCTGTTTTTGGTCAATTAGGATTACCATTATTATTATTATTCGCCAAATGCCAGAATAATATGAGAGAGAGGGAGAGGAAGAGGAGAGTTTTAAGGCATTTTTATTACTTTCTGCAAAGTCAAAAGTTTACATACATTTCATTGATATTTGGTACCATTGCCCTTAAAGATGACCTTTCACTAGAATAAAAAATCTAAACTAACTATACAGGCATCTCCTTCTCCCACGCTGTATCGCTGGCCAATCAGGCTATGAGCTGAGCGCTGCGATTGGCCAGCGCTACAGCATGGGAGAAGGCGGCGCCGGCAGGTTCCAGTGGGTGGAGCCTAACATATGAAGATACCAGAGGCTATAACGGGAGAATGGAGCGGCGCCCAAGGAAATTAGTAAGTGCAGGGAGATCCCTGGGTGCCGCTCTCCATGCCTGTATAGTTAGTTTAGATCTTTTATTCTAGTGAAAGGTCATCTTCAAACTGTACGAGTTGGGTCAAACATTTTGGATATCCTTCCACAAGCTTTTCACAATAGTTGGTAGGAATTTGGGTCCATTCCTCCTGACAAAACTGGTGTAACTGAGCCATGTTTGCTGGTTACCTTGCTCACACCTGCCTTTTCAGCTTTGCCCATAAATTTACAATAGGATTGAGATCAGGGCTTTGTGATGGCCACTCCAAAACATTGACTTTGGTATCCTTAAGCCACTTTGTAACCAGTTTGGCAGTATGCTTCGGGTCATTGTCCATTTGAAAGACCCATTTCCGCCCAAGCTTAACGTTCCTGGCTGATGTCTTTCAGTATTTCCACAATCTTCTTTCCTTGTGATGCCATCTATTTTGTGAAGTGCACCAGTACCTTATGCAGCAAAACAACCTCACAACATGATGCTGCCACCCCGTGTTTCACAGTTCGAATGGTGTTCTTAGGCTTCCAAGCTTCTCCCTTTTTTCTCCAAACGTTAACGATGATCATTATGGCCTAAAAGTTCAATTTTAGTTTCTTCAGACCACAGGACATGTCTCCAAAAATGTAGGCCTTTGTTCCTGTGTGCATTTGCAAACATTAATCTTTTTTTTTTTTATGCTTCTTTTGGAGTAATGGCTTCTTCCTGGCAGAGTGGCCTTTCAGCCCATGTTGATACAGTATACTCGTTTCACTGTGGATATTGACACAATCTTACCAGCTTCTTCCATCATCTTCACAAGGTCTTTTGCTTTTGTTCTTGGGTTGATATGCACATGTCGGACCAAAGCACGTTCATCTCTGGGACACAGAACCAGTCTCCTTCCTGAGCGGTATGATGGCTGGACATTCCCATCTTGTTTGTACTTGTGTATAATTGTTTGTACAGATGAACGAGGCACCTTTGGGTATCTTGAAATTGCACCCAAGGTTGATCCAGACTTGTGCAAGTCCACAATTCTCTTCCTGATATCTTGGCTGATTTCTTTAGACTAGGGCTGCAGTAAACGAATATTTTTGTAATCGAGTATTCTATCGATTATATTTCTCGATTCATCGAGTAATCTAATAAGAAAAAGCTACTTAAAATAACATACGTAATTAGGTATGTATAAAGTTATTGGTTTGAAGGGGTTAATAACTTTATACATGCCTAATGCCAAGGTGCTTCCATTAACCCCTCCAAACCAATAACTTTATACATGCCCAATGGGTTTGGAGGGGTTAATGGAAGCACCTTGGCATTAGGCATGTATAAAGTTATTGGTTTGAAGAGGTTAATGAAAGCACCTTGGAGGTGCCTTCATTAACCCCTCTCTAAACCAATAACTTTATACATGCCAAGGTGGTGCTTGCAGCCTCCATTAACCACTCTCTCTCCATCTGCCTCCCCCCAGCCTCTGATCTGCCTCCCCCCCCCAGCCTCTGATCTGCCTCCCCCCCCAGCCTCTGATCTGCCTCCCCCCCCAGCCTCTGATCTGCCTCCCCCCCCCAGCCTCTGATCTGCCTCCCCCCCCCAGCCTCTGATCTGCCTCCCCCCCCCAGCCTCTGATCTGCCTCCCCCCCCCAGCCTCTGATCTGCCTCCCCCCCCAGCCTCTGATCTGCCTCCCCCCCCAGCCTCTGATCTGCCTCCCCCCCCAGCCTCTGATCTGCCTCCCCCCCCCAGCCTCTGATCTGCCTCCCCCCCCCAGCCTCTGATCTGCCTCCCCCCCCCAGCCTCTGATCTGCCTCCCCCCCAGCCTCTGATCTGCCTCCCCCCCAGCCTCTGATCTGCCTCCCCCCCAGCCTCTGATCTGCCTCCCCCCCCAGCCTCTGATCTGCCTCCCCCTCTGGTAACGCAACCCCCTCCCCTCCCTCCCCAGCATTAATCATTGGTGGCAGTGGCCACAGGGTCCCCCTCCTCCCCCCCCCATCATTGGTGGCAGTGTCAGTTCCCAATGGGTTTGGAGGGGTTAATGGAAGCACCTTGGCATTAGGCATGTATAAAGTTATTGGTTTGAAGAGGTTAATGAAAGCACCTTGGAGGTGCCTTCATTAACCCCTCTCTAAACCAATAACTTTATACATGCCAAGGTGGTGCTTGCAGCCTCCATTAACCACTCTCTCTCCATCTGCCTCCCCCCAGCCTCTGATCTGCCTCCCCCCCCCAGCCTCTGATCTGCCTCCCCCCCCAGCCTCTGATCTGCCTCCCCCCCAGCCTCTGATCTGCCTCCCCCCCCCAGCCTCTGATCTGCCTCCCCCCCCAGCCTCTGATCTGCCTCCCCCCCCCAGCCTCTGATCTGCCTCCCCCCCCAGGCCGCCTCCCCCCCCCCAAGCCTCTGATCTGCCTCCCCCCCCCCACTGGTGGCAGTGTCAGTTCCGATCGGAGCCCCAGCAGTGTAATGCTGGGGCTCCGATCGGTTATCATGGCAGCCAGGAGTCACGCTACTGAAGCCCTGGCTGCCATGGTATGTTAGTGAGCAGAGAGCAGCGCATTATACTCACGTGCGCTGTGGCAGCCGGTCGCTCCTTCTTCTGTCTGTGCGGCGGATTGCTAATGCTTACAGCATTAGCAATGCGCCGCACAGACCTATGAGAAGGAGCGACCGGCGGCCACAGCGCACGTGAGTATAATGCGCTGCTCTCTGCTCACTAACATACCATGGCAGCCAGGACTTCCGTAGCGTCCTGGCTGCCATGGCAACCGATCGGAGCCCCAGCATTACACTGCTGGGGCTCCGATCGGAACTGACACTGCCACCAATGATGGGGGGGAGGAGGGGGACCCTGTGGGATATGGCCGGCACAGTCATTGGTGGCGCAGTGGCCACAGTCCCTCCCCTCCTCCTCCTACTCTGTCCTCATTGGTGTTCAGCGGCAGCCGCGCACAGTGGGGAGGGAGGGACTCCCTCCTCCTCCCTCCTCCTCCTCCTCCTCAGCTGTGCCGGCCGGCTCAGTCCTGCCTCTCTGGCCTCCGGAGGACACGGAAGCGGTGAGTGAGACGCTTAATTTCACTCCCGCTCCGTGATCACGTGATTTCAACGATTCCTCGATGCAGGGAAACTGCATCGATGAATTTTTTGACTCGATTTAATCGAGTTATTCGAATAATCGTTTCAGCCCTACTTTAGACTTTCCCATGATGCTACACAAAGAAGCAGTGTGTTTCAGGTGTGCATTTAAATA
Source organism: Bufo gargarizans (assembly GCF_014858855.1). Lineage (NCBI taxonomy): Eukaryota > Metazoa > Chordata > Amphibia > Anura > Bufonidae > Bufo > Bufo gargarizans. The sequence goes on along the minus strand of NC_058085.1, from coordinate 147,270,967 downwards.
CATCCACAAGTGTGTCTCTAATTAACTCAGATGTTGCCAACAAACCAGAAGCTTCCAAACACATGACATCTTCATATGGGCAGTCCAGAATTGTTTAAAGGCATAGTCATCTTAGTGTATGTAAACATTTGACATTGCAGAAAGTAATAAAAATGCTTTAAAACATTCTCTATCTCATTATTCTGGCATTTGGCAAAGAATAATAATGGTAATCCTAATTGACCAAAAACAGGAAAGGTTTATTCTGATTTCATGTCAGATATTGAGAAAAAACATACATATGTGTCTTTTTATATATAGTGTATGTAAACTTCTGGTTTCAACTGTAGGTGCAAGAGGCCTAGGATTGGTTAGCACAGTCACATGAGCTAAACTCCTAAATCACAGGAAGTGACACGCGCTGTCCCTTAAAGGAAGTGCTACAGGGAACGGGCTGGAAAGCATGCTGCGCCCAGGGCTGGAAGGAAACAGTGGAGCGGATTCCAGGAAAGACGATGCCTGAAAGGATAGAGCCCAGGACTGCGGCAGTGAATGGGGAAACACCGGCATCTGAAACTGAACATGGAGCCCGGGACTGTGGCAGTCAGCAACTACAGTTACATACACATATAAGGTGCGTTACTGTGCTAAAGGTGTATGTGCCCTCTAACCATGTCAGCTTCAAGGGGGTTAGGGGTAGTGGTTGACTTATTTTACAAAAATCTTTAACTACACAGTCTATTTTTACTTTTTCTCTAGAGCTCTGTTATAATTTTAATGGATGTAGTACAATGCTCACAGCAAGACACATGCTAGTGTTTTATTCTGTTATGCATAGTACATTCTCGCATTGTAATCAATAGACAAAAGGAACATACACTGTGTAGAAAATACAAGGCATAAAATATGAATGCAATAAACATAGAACAAGCAAAATGGCTTTGAAGACAATAAATATAAAACTCCTGCAGCAGGTACTTTCCTGAGACTCTAATTACGGCCTGAGATTTATCTGGAATATTCTTTTCCGTTTTCATTACCAGACTTAAAATTTCAAAGAAAATTGCATTTTAAATCTCCATTCTGAAGACATCATGTTTATGTAATGCAGCGAGGAAGAGAATAGGGCCATTTGTACTTTTTCAAGAACTAGACAATACATCTTATCCGTCTAAAGCTGGCCTACCAAAGCAAAATAATATCGCTATTAAAGGGTATTGAAGCGCTCATTTTGTAACACCATCAGTCAAACTAACACTTCATTCGCACACGACAATATTCACTGTGCCAATGTATTAAAAAGAATGTAGGACTGCTCCCAAAATCTGTCTACTAAGCAATTAAATGAAGGAAAGACATTCATCTTGAAATAACAATCTGATGCACACTTATTATTTGTCACTTGTGTGGGGTTGTGTTAATAAATGGAAACTGGTGTTTTATATGGCGGTCTCAGCCTGAAGTCTGCTGCTGTAAAATGCACAAAAATTAAGAGGCGCATGTCTCATATTTGTGGCACATCATGGGAGGTCCATGCACCAGAAGCTGAAATCTACAGGAGCTACACTTGAAACATATTTTACAGTTTTCAAACTAATCTGAATACTTTCGTAGTTGTATACAACTAAGAATTTAGTATTCAATAAAATGTATCTGTATAGCGCCACCTGCTGTGAACGTGGATCCATGTGAGGTACAGGGCTGATTCTAGTTGTGTTAGAAAAGTATTGTTATGCGCCATATGATTTCCGATTTTCATTAAACATGACATATGCACTTTAAGCCAGTATTCTGGTGTAAGTTGGTAGCTTAAAGTGGCTCTGTCGCCAGGATCAATCTTATTAATCCAGGCACACTGGCTGGTGGGGCTTATGCTGATTAAAACAATACCTTTCTTTTCTCTGTATGCTAAACATTTGCAGAGATATCTGTATTTTAATGCCTATGCAAAATGAGCAACTGGAGCACCAGGAGGCGGGCTGAATCGTTTGAGCACTGCTATGTAGCACGCCATGTGCTCTGCAGGGGTGCTCTGCCTACCAGGCAGTATGTCTGGTTTAATAGGGTTAATCCTGGTGACAAAGCAGTTTTAAATCTATCAGGCTGCATAGGTCAAGCCCCCTCCTGCTTGGAAAAGCGGCAGGTACAGCGCAAAAGGGGGCAAAGTAGCAAATGGTTCTGTTAAATGGGCTTTATGCAATAATATGCGACTTTTCTACACCAGGAAACTGGTGTAAGACCATTAATAAATTCTGTGAATTGCCTTATCAAGTTTTCCCTAACGCAAGAATGCCATGTTATAGAGCCGGAGAATATTTTCCCACAAAAATAGAGATCAATCTGCTCAGCTCCTCCTGCTCTATGATATGGTGCTTCCAGATTGCATTGGATTTTGCGATGACAGGTTCTTTTAAAGTGCTCCTGAACGTATTTTCTTTCTGCGGACCGTATGTGGAACCATTCACTTTAATGGGTCTGCAAAAACAACAGAAGGTACTCCGTGTGCATTACGTTTCCGTATTTCCGTTCCGCAAAAAAGTAGTGCATGTCCTATTATTGTCCGCAAATCACGGTCCGAAGCCCCATTTAAGTCAATGGGTCAAAATATGGAACGCACATGGAACACATCCGTAAGTCATCCGTATTTTTAGGATCCATACTGAAGAAATGCTATGCCCAGCCCATAATGCTCATGGTAATTAATAAGTTACTGTTTCCGATCTGCAAAAAACGTATCACATATGGAAACCATACGGATATGTTTTGTGGAATAAAGAAGCGGAAGAGGACTTAAATCAGAGGGGGAAAAAACTCAGATACGGAACGGATCCGTGAAAAATGGGCATGAGCCCTAAGTCTGTACTGGGAGTTTCTGCATCACATGGGTACTGTATTAGGTGGTTGACAGCATTTGTGGCCTATATAAGGGATTCTGCAGCAGGTCCTGTCCTGCTGTGCCTAAGGAAAGGGACTCCCTGCGCACAGAGGGGGAGAGAGAGTCAGTACACTGCACTGATTCAGTAGAGCTAATACTCGGAGCTGCAAGGAGGTTCTTAGACTACTCGGGCAAACATAAGGTCAATGTTCATAGCATGGTCTAATGCACTGGCATCACTTGTTAAACAAGTTGTCCACCACATATGCACTTTCTGCTACAGAAAATAATTAAAGAAAGACAGGAAGAAAAGAACGGCACCAGGAAATCTACAATGTGGAACCAGATCTCATGGCAATTTTGAAGTAAGTCACTTAAATATAAAAACCATTCATTTCTAGTTCAACAGTTCTAACCAACAAGAAAAAGAGTTTAGGATCAGCATAATTCACTAAAAAATCTGTTTAACTGCTGGAATGTTCTGGTCTGGAAGTGAGGGAGCATTGGCACAAGTCACCAAATTTGCAAAATACAGGAAGTTCTTCTGAAACTCGTAAATGTCACATACCTTCCGATCCCTAAATCCTACATGTTGCTTCTTCTTTTTTTCTTCTGGTTGTTGATCTTCATGACTTGACTCCACAACCTGATCATCCTTAATCTCGTGGTCCTCTGCCTCCTTTCCTTTGACATTGTCCTCTTCTCTCAAGTTGTGCTTCACTGAAGACTGCGCTTCTGCATTGGCTCTGTTTTAAAATGAATATGTTTTATTCACACAAATATCCCATACCAATTCTCCCTTATACATTTACATGTTGCTATGTTAAACATTAATTTTTTGTGACACTTCTAAAAAAAAATAAAAAATTCTGAATTCTTGTTTTTATACTGACCGGTGACAGACAAACTACTGGTACCTGTTCTATAGAGATCACTTTGCAGCAGTCATCTCATTATCACCACAGTAGGAAGCACAATGGATAGTATCACCTCTATTATACATATAGAGGCAGATAACACAGGATCCATCACTGACAATAGGTAATGGTCACAGATCATCTCCTTCACCTCCCCGCACAGTGACCTCTGCACAGGTTGCACAGCATGACTAGAAAACTCTCCCGAAGAGGTTAGTCAGTTATCACCTGTCCATTTAGCTTCTGGCCCACGGTGGCAAGAAAACGCATTTATCATGTAGAGAAAGTTAATACAAGGCACTTACTAATGTATTGTGATTGGCCATATTGCCTCCTTTGATGGCTTGATTCAGTTTTTCCATCACATTATACAGTACTCCTTTACATAGGGCTGGCCTATGCATGCTCCCAGCCACCAGAGAGGCAGGGGCTTTCATAGTGTGCAATCACGACCACTGCTGTTGGATTGCAGGGTGGTCGTAACCATGGAAATGAGCAGTATATATTGTGATGGAAAAATAAAATCAAGCCGGCAAAGAAGGCAATATGGATAATCACAATACATTCTTAAGTGGCTTGTCGTAACTTTCTCTACATGATAAATGTGGAGTGAGACAACACCTTGTAAGGGCTTATGGACATGACCACGGTTGGCCAGTCCATGTGTCAGCCATGGCTCCCTGACCCAAACTGACTGTATCATAGTAAAAGGTGATGGAGCTTCCCAGTGTGCCGACACCCGCAGGAATCAGCAGCGCATGCCCAAAATTTCAAAGGTGCCTCAGCAGACACGGAGCCCTTAAATTATGCATTTAGATTATGGAACCATGCACCACACGTAGATTTTACCACTGATTTCCACAGCGTAAATTTTCCAGCAGGTGTCAACATGGCATAGGAGTGGTCAACAGCACTCCAACGTTACATCTATATAACAGCCTAGGGTAAAAGTTGAAAATATAGAAAATGAGACTTGTACTTTGACATTTACTAGCAGCGGCTTTATTTTGCATCATCATACCAGCTTGTGTCATGTCCCTAGAGATAGGTTCTAGTCATACTACTCCGAGAAATCAGAGAAATGATTTGTGCATTTGTGTTTTACTGGCTGAGATTTATGGTCCCTGTAGTGAGTCATGTACGTGTCAGCAGGGACTGATTGATGGCTACAGATCTCAAATCTATTTTATAAGCAAATGCTGTCAGCTGTCACAATACAGAGAAATAGGAACAGAACACTTATGAAAGAATTTGTTTTCATGACAAATCTTCTTCTCAGCACCGCCGTCTGGTTATAACCGAAAATCCGCAGCTTAGATTTCATATCACATTTTAAATACTGCATGCAAAGACTGAGGAGTAAAACAGCAGAAGCCTAAAACTGGCACCAGGGCGTACATGAATCCACAACTCCAAGTCCGAATCCCAGCTGTAAAAACACACAACACACAGTAACCACACTAGACATGCAGGTTCCTCTTATACAAGAGACTTCTTCTCAATATAGTCAATATCCGTTGGCAAGATGTACCAAATGTTTGGAGTCATGTCATACACCTCTTTCCTTGAGGCCGCCATCCCACTCTGCACTACTTGGTTTGCTCTGTGCCCAGTGTCCTTCCTATGCTTCTGTCCCCTGCTGCTCTCCCATGATGACTTTGGGTCCTTAAACGGCCAGCATGTCCACTCTGCCTTCACAATCTATCCATTGTGGTTCCTGTATTCTGCTACGGCATTCTACTGTATTGTCCTCCTGGCCTCTGATCGGGCTTGTCTTTTGACTTTGCTCCCTATCTGCTGTCCATCCTGACTTTTTGGCCGCCTACCATGCTGCCCCTACTCCATGTGCACTGACCACTTCACTAAAACTTCTGCCCACTATTTTTTTGGCCGCTTCCTGGTGTCACTTACATCAGCTGCTGCTAACAGACTACTGTGGTTGAGACCTTGTAATTCCCTGCAGCACAGTCCAGATGTCTATACAGGGGTTAAAGGGCGAATACCAGGGAATCCCTTAGGCTCTCCTCTGAAGATTGGCCCCAAGGCAATTCTGTTGCAATGCATTGGGCCCACTACTGTTAATATTGGAATGATCATATAAAGTAGATTCTCCCAAGATGCCAAGGTTTAGACTTTTCACTTAAAGTGTATTTGTCATTTAATAGTATTTTTTTTTCATCAAGATATAATTAAATAATGGCCTTCATTTAAGTGTGAATTGCATGCAACTTCTATTTGTTATTTCTATTATTTCATGGTGCCCCAGCCTAATAGCCATTAGAGTAATAATAATGGTGCTCACAATATTAGATCAACATCATTTTACAGCAGGATCAGTTTCTGCCGTGGGGCACTTGGGCTTCCCCCAACATTGCAGAACAAATTACAGTAAAAATCTGAGAATAAAATTCTCTGGAAACAATCATATGGGCATAGAGGCATGAAAGGTTAAGTGACTCGGAGAAGAACTGGCAGGAGTGACTACAGCTGACAGAAGCCTGGTTTTGAGAGTTGAAAACATATTGCTGCAGGATCTTAAACTTCACAAGTAGTTCTGTACCGTGTCTGTGTTAACATCGGTATGCAATTTCCTGCCGCTTAATTTTCTCCCCTACGCTATGCCTCACAGATCCATTAGTGTGGGTCAGTTGACCTCTCTGCAGCAGCCCGGCTTCTTTGGAAGACGAGTTCCCCATTGGTTAGCATCTCTTTAAATATTTCAGGTTTCTGCAATGGGTTGCTTGTTATAGCAAACTCTGTGCATCTGAATCTTGTAATACTTGTACATTTCTAACATCTAGTTTCTGGTCTAGTTTGCCTGATGTCAGTATAGTTTTGTTTTTGTGAATATTATAGTCGGGGTCTTCTTCCTAAGTCTAGTAGTTTTTCATATTTTGGAATTTGTCTTGCCTTGACTCAGCTCTGCTCACTTTGGTGTTTCTTATCTCTGAATCCTAAAGTCCTCCTGCTGTTGTGATAGGTATTACACCAACAAATTATCTGCCCAATCTTTGTTCAGCCAGACCAATAGCTGTTGAGTATAACCAAAGATGTGTGTGTGTGTGTAATTGGTCATCTGACCAATGATTGGTCAGACAATCTGTCAGATAATCTGTTAGTGTAATACAGCCCTTAGGGTCAGTATGGCAGATTAGGGTTTTCAGTAGGAATGACTATAGGGAGAGATGGTCGGTGGTGTTGGCGTCAGGGCCAGTAAAAGATCTAGGAAAAGATTCAGGAATAGCTTATAAGGGTCAGTTGCCTGTTTTATTCATCTTTGTTTATCCTCATCAGTCATCGCCATGATCTGTTTGAGGAATCATCTATTACCATCACCATTCAGTTCCAATCATCTTTCGATTAGTTCCCATTTTCTTTCTTTGTTACATGAGTGTTGTGATACGAGCATCATATTATTGTTCATATGGCTGTTCTACAATTTTAGCCCTATGGTATTTCCAGAGTTACACGAGTACTGGAAGACAGTCACTCTACGTTTATGCCTCAGTTTGACCCATATGTTAGAAAAAAAAAAACGGATACAAAAACGCACCAAACCACATTCTTGTATACTGCAGAGTCTATAAAAAAAAAATATTTTTTTTATTTATTTTTTTACAATGGAACTCTATGGTGAACGGATCCTACTGTATGATAAACATATGGGAAAAGAGTGATGTGAACTCCAGCCTTAGAGGGAAGGCTGTCAATCACTGACTGAAGTCAGGAGGACCTATCAAAGATTGACAACCCATCCTCTACGACTGTGTAAACAGGGATAGCTGTCAATCACTGATAGGACCACCTTCTGGACATTTAAACCCAGAATTAACAGGAATTTGAATTGAGAATATACATTTTTTGCTGAACCTTTTCCCACTATATATCAATCTGCTCAGCTCCCTCTGCTCTATAAGACGTTTCCTGAAGCTCAGACAACTTGTTCAATGTGACAAGTTCCCTTACAGTTCATGAGTTTGCTGTAAAGTAAATCTGAGAACTGCGGGTAAGATAGGTGCCCCATAATAATGTATACAAAATAATTTTCACACAGTACAGATCAAAGGTTTGGACACACCTTATCATTCAAAGAGTTTTCTTTATTTTCATGACTATGAAAATTGTAGATTCACACTGAAGGCATCAAAACTATGAATTAACACATGTGGAATTATATACATAACAAAAAAGTGTGAAACAACTGAAAATATGTCATATTCTAGGTACTTCAAAGTAGCCACCTTTTGCTTGATTACTGTTTTGCAGACTCTTGGCATTCTCTTGATGAGCTTCAAGAGGTAGTCACCTGAAATGGTCTTCCAACAGTCTTGAAGGAGTTCCCAGAGATGCTTAGCACTTGTTGGCCCTTTTGCCTTCACTCTGTGGTCCAGCTCACCCCAAACCATCTCGATTGGGTTCAGGTCCGGTGACTGTGGAGGCCAGGTCATCTGGCGCAGCACCCCATCACTCTCCTTCATGGTCAAATAGCCCTTACACAGCCTGGAGGTGTGTTTGGGGGTCATTGTCCTGTTGAAAAATAAATGATGGTCCAACTAAACGCAAACCGGATGGAATAGCATGCCGCTGCAAGATGCTGTGGTAGCCATGCTTGTTTAGTATCCCTTCAATTTTGAATAAATCCCCAACAGTGTCACCAGCAAAGCACCCCCACACCATCACACCTCCTCCTCCATGCTTCACGGTGGGAACCAGGCATGTAGAGTCCATCCATTCATCTTTTCTGCGTCGCACAAAGACACGGTGGTTGGAACCAAAGATCTCAAATTTGGACTCACCAGACCAAAGCACAGATTTCCACTGGTCTAATGTCCATTCCTTGTGTTTTTTAGCCCAAACAAGTCTCTTCTGCTTGTTGCCTGTCCTTAGCAGTGGTTTCCTAGCAGATATTCTACCATGAAGGCCTGATTCACACAGTCTCCTCTTAACAGTTGTTCTAGAGATGTGTCTGCTGCTAGAACTCTGTGTGGCATTGACCTGGTCTCTAATCTGAGCTGCTGTTAACCTGCGATTTCTGAGGCTGGTGACTCGGATGAACTTATCCTCCGCAGCAGAGGTGACTCCTGGTCTTCCTTTCCTGGGGCGGTCCGCATGCGAGCCAGTTTCTTTGTAGCGCTTGATGGTTTTTGTGACTGCACTTGGGGACACTTTCAAAGTTTTCCCAATTTTTCGGACTGACTGACCTTCATTTCTTAAAGTAATGATGGCCACTTGTTTTTCTTTACTTAGCTGCTTTTTTCTTGCCATAATACAAATTCTAACAGTCTATTCAGTAGGACTATCAGCTGTGTATCCACCTGACTTCTCCACAACGCAACTGATGGTCCCAACCCCATTTACAAGGCAAGAAATCCCACTTATTAAACCTGACAGGGCACACCTGTGAAGTGAAAACCATTTCAGGTGGACTACCTCTTGAAGCTCATCAAGAGAATGCCAAGAGTGTGCAAAGCAGTAATCAAAGCAAAAGGTGGCTACTTTGACATTTTCAGTAGTTTCACACTTTTTTGTTATGTACATACAGTAATTCCACATGTGTTGATTCATAGTTTTGATGCCTTCAGTGTGAATCTACAATTTTCATAGTCATGAAAATAAAGAAAAGTCTTTGAATGAGAAGGTGTGTCCAAACTTTTGGTCTGTACTGTGTGTGTGTGTATATATAATATATATATTTTTTTTCCTGAAAATGGAAACAGATTAGAGTTTAAAATAATATGTTTCATTATATACCTTTAATTAAATCCCCTATAAAAAAAAAAAACTTAATCGTTGGCAGCTTCTGCCATTCATATTTAAAGGGCTTTCCCAGCCTGCAGAAACTGATAATCAATCCTCAGGATACAGTATCAACATCAGATTGGTGGGGACCCGATACCCGGCATTCCTGCTGATCAGCTATTGTGTGCAGCTAGAAAGTCACTACAGAGCAGACAGAGCCTTCTGCTCCCGGCTCCATCCACGGTTTGGTTTTTGGTTCTAGTCCTCACTGATTTGATATGGATGACCTACCTTGATTAGTTTCCAGCAGACTGTGCTTCTCTGGCGCAGCCTGCTGGTCAATGTCATAATAACATTGACATTAAAATACAATGCACTAAAGGGATGGTGCATTGCATTTTAAAAAAATCAATCAAAAAGCTGTCTATTATAATATATATATATATATATATATATATATATATATATATATATATATATATACACATATACACATATACAGGGAGGCAGGGACAGGCTTCATGGTTGTTAGGGGAGATATATGGCAGGATTTGTTGCGTCTTCCCCAGAATCGCCAGGTCTGAAGAAAGACCAGGTGCAGTAATCACCTGGGGATAAAGGAATCCTCAGAGTGAGTGGGGGTGGGGACTTGAACACAGAAGGCTGGAGTGGCTCTATGTGGTCTGAGCCGAGAGGGCTGAGAGACCTCTATCCCCAAGGAGACATTGTTGTGGGAGCAGCCTGGAGGCTGTGGGACATTGGCTGACAAAGCCGCATGGGTTCACAGGGTGTGGACTGTGACTTAGGTGAGTCAGGAACGTCATGTTTTTAGTTAGAGCCCAGCCGGGCAGGTGTTTATTTTGTATTTATGTTTGGTTTGCTGAGGCGCAATAAATGCACTATTTGGACCTGAAACCTGGTGTCCTTAAGCCGTATCTGTGAGAATGACCCCGAAGAAGAGCTAAACCCCCACAATATATATTTGTTAAGTGGTAAAGACCCAGACTACATAAATATCATGTAAATTATCCCCCACGGTGAACGCCGTAAAAAAAAATAAAGACAGAATTGCTAATTTATTCTTAGTTGTCACTGAAAAAAAAAAAAATCTAATAACAAGCGATTAAAAAGCATAATTTACTCCAAAACTCCATAGAAATAAAAATAAAGTTATGGGTCTTGGGAAGCGGCAATGCAAAAACTTTTTTTTTTTTTTTTTTTTAAGGGGTTTTATTGCCAAAAAGTAGAAAAACTTAATACAAAACATATATATTTGGTATCACTGTAATCGTACTGACCCAGAGAATAAAAATATTGAAAGCCGTAAAATTTATAACATAAAAACACAGTGGCAGTATTGCTGTTTTTCCCATGTCCCTCCCACAAAGAGTTAATAAAAAGGTAATCAAAAAGTTGTGCGTACCCCAAAATGGCGCCATTAAAAAACTAAAACGTGTCCAGCAAAAAAAAAAAAAACCTCAAAGCTATATAGATAGAAAAATCAAATATAATATATAAAAGTTATAGCTCTTAGAGCACGACAATGAAAAAAGGAAGAAGAACGCTTGGGTCAGTAATGCCCAGATCAGGCTGGTCACTAAGGGGTTAAGCTAAACATTTTGGATCACATTTTCTAAAGACAAGTCTGAATCTGTCTAAAGACAGCTCTCCTCTGACCTTTTCTGTCTGACATTTAACCAAGCAGCTCAGGAAATATAGACTTAAAATAGCAGTCCGATTTTATACAAAGCCGTATCTACAGGAATACATTTGAACCCAATAATCAATCACCGAGGGCCTTACTTCTGGTCCAATATGCACACTGTAATATCACTGAAATCATCTGCATTGTGTGCCAGGTTTTCTAGTCGCCCTACAGCAGTGGAGGTTGTGGGACTCCTTTTATGGGAGTCTTCATCCAACAATCAGCGTTTTGGCATTTACATGGCATAATCATTGCATATTTTCCAGCATGGAATTGCGTGCAGAAAATACAGTGTTTTGCAGTAGCATCAAAGTGGATGCACATGCAGCATGCACACATTGCACAAGAAGTCAGCAGCGGACACTGATCTGTAGTGGGGATTTTAATCCCGCAGCATGTCAATTTCTGCCGTGGACTTCACCCTTTGCAATGTATAAAGGCAAATCCACAGAAGAATTTCCAGTGCGGAAACTTGACAAGATTAGCAGTCGAAATATCACTGCAGAAAATCTGTCCTGTGTGTCTGAATCCTTAAAGGTGTTTTCTAGAAATCCAATTAAGATTTTATTGGACCCAAAATGTAAAACTAAAGCTAGTCACACACACACATTAGTTTTTCTTGGCGGATTCAGCCGACACACTAATGACCTCCTTGATGTTGGCGTATACAAGCAAGGATCAGGCAAAATAAATACTTTCGCCTGATCCATTTGCTCTCCCGGGAGACATTTTTTCAGCCAGTAAAATTGCCTGTACAGGCGTTATTGGGACATCTGATTATAACTTTATTGATTTCTCTCAGTTGCCTAGCATTGGCCTATTGTCCTCAATTAAAAAAAAATTAAAAAAAATATCTTCTTTGAATTTCTAGAAAGGTATAGCCACACAAGGGGAGATTTTCTGCAGCTGTATTTCCACAGCTGTTCTTGTCAAGGTTCCGCATCGGAAATTCGTCTGTTGATTTGTCAGGAATTATGCAGTGGATTTGCCTCGGATTTCACTCTATACATTGAAAAGGGTGAAATCCATGGCTGCAGAATTACTATCCACACTGAAGGTCAATTTACGCTGCAGACGTCTTACGCATCTTACAAAATCTCATCCACTTTGATGCTACTGTACAGGACTGTAGACACAATGGTGGAAAATCTGCAATGTTTATGCCATGTGTTGCCATAATGCCAAAATTGATTGTTGAATAGGGAAAACAGCCGAGACCTCCATAAAGGGGTACCATAATCTCTACTGCTGTAGGGTGCCTAGAAAACGTGGCACACAATGCAGATGAATTCAGTCAATTTAGTGTGCATTTTACCTGGAACAAAATGTAGGTCCTTGGCGATTATTTAATGGGTTAAAATGCATTCCTGTTGATATAGCTTTGTATAAAATCGGACTGCTATTTTAAAAGGGTTCTGCAAGAATAATTCAAAATGGCTGCCAACAGCCAGTCCTACAATGTGTACAGGAATGGTTGTCTGTCTCTACTTGCAGAGCTGTCTTGGAGGTGAGTGGCTGGCGCCTCACTACACACTACGTTCTGGCACTTGCATATACTACACATTGGTAAGTTTTCCTGTCAGGCTGCTCAGCCATGATGGCATATCATAGGCAGGATGAAATCATTACCATCGATTGTAGAGCAGTGTTATGTGTAGTAGTGAAATCCCCACCCCTCACCCCTAGGCAGATCTGTAAGTGGTGGCAACCAGTCCTTCTCACATTCTAGGACAGGTTGCTTGCTGCCATTTTAAATCATTAACGAGAACCCCTTCGAGATGCAGGAATTTGGTCAGTCCACAAGTATTCTATCAAATCCGATTGATTACTTTTTTATTTTAATTTCTTCAGTGCCTTCTTTTAGGATTCTGTAGAATTCTTTTCCATTTCTCCATATTAATTTCCTGCCTCAGATTAACCTCATATTCCTAAAGTTGTAATATGATATTTGGTATCTGGTGCGAAGGAGATTGATTCAACTAATATGTAAATGGAACTCATTAGAGGCAAAACAGATTCCGGTTGTAGAAATATCCTTTCAGACAGCGTTCAGGGGCAGCCACCGTAAATTAGATGAATTCTGGTACAGAAATTATATATATCTATGCAGGAGATGCCACCCCCACACACCAGTACCACTGACTGACACTAGTTTAAATGCTTTGAAGTTTGACTTTTTTATATTTTTATAGAAGAGAAAAATCCAACACATAAATTACTGTATTCATTTCTAATTGCTGCAGTTCTTTACGTGTAATACCCCATTGTAATTGCTATATAATCATCCTCTTTATGTGATTCAAGAACAAAAATGCTAAAATATATACAATTAATTCCATAAGTAGTTCAAAGTCAGAAGCAATAATAGATGTCTATACTAAATACTTAAAGGGCTGGTCTGAGGTTTGGCCACCCCTTTAAAAGCCAGAACGGAGGAGCACTTTGTTGGGATGGACTCAAGTTGTCCGAGGATGGCCACTTATCTGAAGGACCACCAAGTAATATTACATATGGAAATGCATTGCTGGCTGTGGATTTCTCTGGCCATCCTGGAGATAGTGGGCCCCAGAGGTGAAACCAGCAGCTATGGTTTATCCTAGCGATATCCCATCTCCCAGATGTGACAACCCCTTAATCTCCCAGATGTGACAACCCCTTTAATTTAAGCAAACAATTAAACCTCCTCACCTCACTAGCCAGATGGCCACAATAAAGTTAACAGATCTGCCTGATGGTCCTAAAGCAAGCGTCAAAAGCGCTCATGAATAATGAACAGAACCAGTGTTTAGAATAATGACAGGGTAATCAATGTTATTGATGTCTGCCCCTTCTACACAAGCCATGTATTACAGCAAATGAATGGCAATCCCTTACCTAGAAGAGACTCTGCTCCATAGGTCATTAACTCAATATGCAGACCTGCGTGCCGTATTTGTTTCCAAAATCTCATTACTGGAGCAGCTACGTGCAAAGCTGATTACACCAATTTCATGCACTTCTCTGTGCCCGTCGGCACAGAACAATCAATGATGGAGGTGGAGGACACACATACTAACCCCATCATACAGTGAAAGGATATCTCAAATAATGGTGTAGTACCCAAATAAATAGTATTAGTAGCCGCTTACACAATTACAACTCTGGTGAAGGTGTAAGAGATGACATGCTGTCACTGCCAAAAGCCGCTCCCACCAGATATCAGTCCGCAGTCCTTTAAGTAGAGAAAGATGCAGGACACGGGCACTGATGTCCACAAATTTGTTTATTAAACATGAAAATAATAAAACGTGCAAAGGCCATACCAAGCATTTCCATCAGGGATCAAACACACACTCCCAACAGTACAGATGGCAGTGTAGTGCAGTGCACCTCCCCACCAATGTCAGTGCGTCCTATGGGGCAAATACTAATTAGCAATTCCATTATGGAAGCTTTCATTGGTACAGGACGACCGGGAAGCGGTGAATTAAGCGCGCCTCAGGCTCTGTACTCACCGCTTCCCGGTCCTTGGCCGCTTACAGTGCTGTGACTACGCACAGCATGACAGCAGGCGCCAGGAAGAGCTGAAGAGCAGGAGCTGAATCATAGGGCGACAGTGGCCAGATCAGGAGAGGCAAGTTGATTTTATAATTTTATTTGCTATGAACGTGCAGTTCTGATCTGAGGTCTGGGGGGGCTCAATTCACCCTGGGAATCTGATCTGAGGTCTGAATGGGGGGTGGTCTTATTCATATTGGGGCTCTGATTTGAGGTCTGATTGGAGGTCATTCACACTGGGGTCTGAGCTGATGTCTGATTAACATTGGGGATCAGAGTGATTGTCTGATCTGAGGTCTAATTAAAAAAACATTTTCTCATTCTCCTCCTCTAAAACCTAGGTGTGTCTTATAGGGCGAAAAAAAATATGGTACTCAACTGAGAATAAAAAAAATAAAAAAAATAAAAAATAATGTTGGACAACCCATTTAACCACTTACCGCTACTCTAACGCCGAAAGGCGTCATCTCGCGTGAGCCGAGATTTCCTGTGAACATTTTTTTTTTATCAGACATGTAGAACAATAAATTTAGCGAAAAATTAATATATGGATGTCGTTTTTTTTGCAAAATTTTACAACTGAAAGTGAAAAATTTCATTTTTTTTGCAAAAAAAAAACTTAAATTTCGATTAATAACAAAAAAAGTAAAAAATTTCAGCAGCAATGAAATACCACCAAATGAAAGCTCTATTAGTGAGAAGAAAAGGAGGTAAAATTCATTTGGGTGGTAAGTTGCATGACCGAGCAATAAACCGCTAAAGTTGTGGAGTGCCGATTTGTAAAAAAGGGCCTGGTCACTAGGGGGGTATAAACCTGTGGTCCTTAAGTGGTTAAAGCAAGTGAGTGGCATGCTGCTGAGCTATTACCAGCCTGGAAGTCAGGTGTGACTAAAGATTTCCACTATTTTTGCCATTGTCATCTAAGTGCTGTAATGGTGCCTTGGAATATAGTACAATATGTCATCACCAGCACCAGTCTGAATGTTCATGGAGTAAAGGGCACGTTAATATACCGTACATACTGCCTTTTCTTATATATACACTCAATGAGACTATGATGTTCCACTACCTCAAAGGGGTTTTCCGAGATTTTAATACTGATGACATCTGGATAGGTCATCAGTATCTGATCAGTGGGGGTTCAACATCCAGGACCAGTGGTTTAAGAAGCCACCGGTACTCCTGTGAGCGCCGCGGCCCACTCTCTCTGCTTTTCCTAAATCAGGCACGTCACATTCATTATTCACATGGCCTAGGAACAGCTTAGCTCCATTCAAGTGAATGGGGCTGAGCTATGATACCATTCACACCTGCTATACAATGTACGGCGCTGTGCTTTGTAAGCTGTGAGAAAGCAGTGGTGCTACTGTAAATGCTGGCGCCTTATCTAAACAGGTGATCGGCATGAACTTCCCCCCTACCCGATCACATACTGATGACCTATCCGTCATGAATCTTCAAAAACGCTTCAGTTACCATAATTCAACCGCATGCATCTGGCATCAACGGAGTTTAAAACGCTAATGTGAAAGTAGCCTTAGACGGAAACAAAAGTCCTGCATGCAGTACTTTTGTTTACGTCTAAAAAAAAAACGATCTCAGATGGAAATGGCTCAAACGGACGACAACTGATGCAACAAGAGCCTTTTTTTTTTTTTTACTGGATCTTGTAAAAAAAAAAAAAAAAAAAAAAAAAAAAACAGATCCTGTGCAATCCTATGCATAACTGATGCAACAGCATCTGTTTTTTTTCTCTCTCCTTCTGACGGATCAGAAGAATGGAAAGCTAAACAGTGATGTAAATGCACCGTTACTCAGACGCGGTCAGTTCTGTTCTGCCACCACTAGGAGGCTGATCAGTCTGTAGATCCTATAAATGTGGATAGTAGAGCGAGGCTGACAGCAGAGATGTGTGTGACTAGGGGAATAGCGAACACTGCATTAGCAGTTCAGACTCCCCAGCCATAAGCTGAATTATTATAATTTTTTTAATTTTATTTTTTTAAGCGAGAAAAACTGAATTCCCTGTGTTAGAGGAAGTCGTGGGGACAGCTAAAGCAGGACTTCAGTGTGGATCTAACAACTTTTTATATTCTGTATTAGCTACCTCCAAACCTGCAAATCCTACTGTATTTACTAGCAGTGAAAATGCCACAAATGTCATTAGCAGGAGGTCGACAGTATTTCCATATTTAATACTAAAATAGCCTTCCTGGACTCTAATGGTGATGACCCATTGCTAGGATAGGACATTAAAGGGATTCTGTCCTGAGATTTGAGCCCTATAAGCTAAACATATGGCCATGTCGGTACTAATAACATGAATCCTAAACTGCGCTTATTAAACCTGCTTGTGGCGCATACTCCGGCCTGATGCGCATGCGCACTTTGCTAAACGAAGCTGCTGCCAGGAGTCCGCGGCGCATCAGGCTGAGCCTAGTGCGCAGGATCTGGCAGAGGGACGGGTGGATTGAGGAGGCGGCGCTGAGGTGAGGAAGGCGGCGCAGGGCACCAGACGGCGAGGGGTGCAGGCGGGTATCCTGGATTAACGTAAAACCCCTTGGGCACCTTAGGTAGGCGAGTGACAGCTTATAAAAACCTGTTTTTGGGCTAATAGAGCCACAAGCAGGTTTAATAAGGGCAGTTTAGGATTCATGTTATTAGTACCGACATGGCCATATGTTTAGCTTATAGGGCTCAAATCTCAGGACAGAATCCCTTTAAAGGAGAACCTGTCATCATGAAAATGCAGTGCAGTCCGCAGGCGGCACGTTATAGAGCAGAAGGAGCTGAGCAGATTGATATATAGTTTTATGGAAAAATGTTCTCATTCATTTAAATTCCTGCTCCTTCTGGGCTATGAAGTCCAGGAGGCGGTCCTATCAGTGACTAACAGCCTTAGGCTACTTTCACACTTGCGGCAGGACGGATCCGACAGGCTGTTCACCATGTCGGATCCGTCCTGCGGCTATTTCGCCGTGCCTGCGGACCGCCGCTCCGTCCCCATTGACTATAATGGGGACGGGGGCGGAGCTCTGGCGCAGCACGGCGATGCACGGAGAAAGCCGCCGGACTAAAAAGCCTGACATGCAGTAATTTTACTCCTGCGCCTTTTCTCCGTGCACCGCTGTGCTGCGCCGGAGCTCCGCCCCCGTCCCCATTATAGTCAATTGGGACGGAGCGGCGGTCCGGCGGCACGGCGAAATAGCCGCAGGACGGATCCGACATGGTGAACAGCCTGTCGGATCCGTCCTGCCGCAAGTGTGAAAGTACCTTAACCTCTATGACTGTGTATTAGAGAGAGCTGTCAGTCACTGATAGCTCTGCCTCCTGGACTTTATTCCAGGGATTAGTAAGGTCCCAAGTTATATTGAAAGGGCTGAAGTTAGATAAAAATAAAGAATTCTTAAAGGAGTGGTCTCATCTAGGACACTGGTGGCATATCGCTAGGTTATGTCACTAATGTCAGACAGGTGCGGGTCAGCAGAGAGCAGCCGCGAATGTGCAACCGCCCTCCATTCATTTCTTTGGGAGTTCCAAAAATAGGTGGAGTGCTGGATTGGCTTTCCCATCGTCCTATAGAAGGGAATGAAAGAGTGGCCGTGCTTGAGCGGTGCTCTCTCCATTCACTTCTATGGGACTTTGGAAAATAGAGTACTTGCTTGGATTTTTTCAGAACTTCCAATAGAAATCAATGGAGAGCATGCCACGCATGCGCACAGCACTCTTAAATTTCAAGAGCCCGTTTTAGACACAGGTGCGGGTCTCAGAGGTGGGACCTGCACCTATCTGACTTTGATGGCATATCCAAGCGACACAACAGATTCACCTGCTTATTAGTTATATCTGTGTCTGGAAACCAACAGTGTGGTCATTGGGGTAAACTTCTGCGACTGAAAGTCAGTTCCGTTCATTTGATTGAGATTGTTCTGGCAGCAAGGACATGGTAGGCAATATACCTAGCTGGAGATGTAATGGCACAGTACCAGAATAACTCAATGGTTTATGTCTACCAGTGATTTCTTTTTTTCATTTTAGATAACTTCTCCTAAGTCAGGGATGCTCAACCTGTGGCCCTCCAGCTGTTGTAAAACTACAACTCCCACCATGTACTGCTGCAGGCTGATAGCTGTAGACTGTCTGGGAATGCTGGGAGTTGTAGTTTTGCAACATCTGGAGGGCCGCAGGTTGAGCATGCCTACCTTAAAGAGGAGTGTGACAAACTGCCATTTGCCACTGGGCATTGTAGAAAACTTATGGCTAGCCTCCTGCCCTACGACTATGGCCCCGGGACATATTACCCTTCAAGAACCGTGTAACAGAACTATGCCGCATGTCTGGACTGTTAATAGGACCAAACGCGGCCAACGGTGTATACTAAAGATTCTGTGGAACTAAAATCGGATGCGCAAATACACGAACACTGCTGACCCTTACCTTCTTCCATACTGAACTTGCAGCTCCAGAGACTAAGTCCCGTTCAAAGATGGGACTTAGTCGTTTTTCTGCATGAAATTGACCGACCGCACAGCCCAAATCTATGGAACAGTTTTGGGCAGGAAATGGTGCTTGCGGTCGGTCATAAAGGACTTCAACTTAACTTTTGATCCGCTGGAGGGATTTGTGTGATTTTTGGAAGTGTTTATGTTTGATGTATGCAGAGTTTAAATATGTAATTTTTATGGAGATGGAATGTATGGTTTTAAAGTTACAGTGTATGTTTAAAAACTGTATTTTTACTGTCTGTGATGATTATGTTAATCCATAATTATATCACAGACAGAAGGGAGGCCTGTTGTTCCCACATGTGTATTGGTGATTTCCCTTTGTCCTGAGAGATAATTGAATTGCACTTCGGGTGTCTCCAGGACAGAGAGGAGGAAACCATGATGCATTGTGGGGATGTGTTGTGTCTGTGTGTCCTGGGTGCTGCGTGCCTGTCCTGTATCACAGTCTCCCATCTGGTCCCCTAGGGGCGTGGCCACCAGATGGGGACCTGCATAAACACGGGCGGGTAGCCCTCAATAAAGGTCAGTTCTTCTTGATCCCTCAAAACGTAGCCTTGTCTCGTTATTGGAGGGAACTGCTGTATCACGCTGGGGATGGCTATGCTCTGCATATTCCCTGGAGCTTTAATCTCTTTCTTCGTGTCCCGGATACCCTCTCCTGGAGGAGAGATCTTTCCCACACGGTCCTGAATGCTGGAGGTTCATTCAGGGTGGAAGGAAGACGGCGCGGCTCCAGTTAAGCTACGGCGGTTGTGGAGTCTGCGGTGGTTGTGGTGTCCAGTGCGGTGCTTGTGGTCCTCCGCGCAAGTTAGGAAGCGTCCATTAACGGAAGGGGATCCGTTACAAGGAGCTTTCATGGTTTTGTATTCATTGCGATAAATACCTTTACTTGGTGGGTACCGTATCCCCCCGCCCCCCCCGCTGACGCTGCTACCCGGCCCGATTTTTTTAAATATTGCTCCTGCGCCCTGCTGTGCCCCCCCCCCATCCCCGTAGTTTTCGCGCTCAGTGAGCATCGGTACAGGGAGGAGGAGACGCCAGAGTTTCTCAATGGGCGTCTCCTTCTCCCTAGCTGTGACGCTCTCCTCTGTGTTTGGATCACGGCACAGCCAGGGAGAAGGAGACGCCCATTGAGAAACCCTGGCGTTTCCTCCTCCCTTTACCGATGCTCAGTATTGGCATATTGAGTGCGAAAACTACGGGGGGGGGGGTTTGGGAGAGCAGACTGATTGATTCAAAATCATTGACAGTAATCCATTCATTGCTCGCCACCCATATACTATCGGGTTGTAGATCGCAGAAAGAAATTAAGAGACTATGATAAGTAAAGAAGTAATAACTAAGCACCAACTCACCTCCTCCAGAGTAATCCGGCACTAGCAGATACTGCAGTTGCTCCCACAAAAGCAGCAAGCATAAATCTCCGCCTGCTACGTACTGGATTAGCCACTCCATGGTACCGGCGGGTTACAGTTGCCAGTCCTGCTGCCGCCGCTGGCAAGAAGCGAAGACGAAACATCCTAATAAACAAAAAACAAAAAAAGAGGCCATTTTTACTATGAACACATCACAGAATTTAGAAGACTTCCATGCCATACAACCTTTTCACCAAATTTAGGCATTCGTATTAAAGGGGCTTTTCGAGGGAATCATTAGTATTTAAACACAGGGTCAGAGTGAGTTAAAATACACTGTAAGTATTTACCTCACCAATTCGCTGCTGCTGCTGCTCTCCACGCGGGAAATGGCTTAGACTGCCTGAGGCGGGTCACCACTGCCTGAGTGGGCAGCCAAAACCCTCTCTTGAATATGGAGTCTGAGAACAGGAAGTGGACAGGAGCAGGAACCCGGGCATCGGCCAAACAGCAGCACCAGGGGATGAGTGAGGTGACTGATGATTGTTATTTTAACTCATTCCAACCCAGGAATTAAATAATACGATTCCCCCGGAAAAAATATTTGTGTAAACTGTCTAGTAATTACAATAAAAGTACAATAGCATACCTTTTATAAGAAAGCTGCCGTTTCATATGCCAGTTTTAAATGGAAGTGCCTTGGAGTGTAATTTAATAAAAGCAATACGCCCCTAGTAAATTTGGCGCCTCTTGGGCTGTTCTTGCGCCAGAAACTGAAATTTACAGCTGATATGAGCAAGCATAGATTTGTGTTAAAAATTGCATCAATTGCTGGCGCAACTGTAAACGCATGGTGTGGGTTTAAAGCTCTTGCAATCTAGGAGAAGCAGCTGGTGCCCTGGCTGCCACAGACAGCTGGGCGCCTTAAAAGGCTTGTCCAGAGTTTGTTTTTTTTTTTTTTTTTTTTAATTGGCACCCCAGCCAGCTGTATCTTTAACCACTTCAGCCCCGCTAGGTGAAACCCCCTTCATGACCAGGCCACTTTTTACACTTCTGCACCTACACTCCTTTCACCGTTTATCGCTCGGTCATGCAACTTACCACCCAAATGAATTTTACCTCCTTTTCTTCTCACTAATGGAGCTTTCATTTGGTGGTATTTTATTGCTGCTGACATTTTTACTTTTTTTGTTATTAATCAAAATGTAACGATTTTTTTGCAAAAAAATGACATTTTTCACTTTCAGCTGTGAAATTTTGCAAAAAAAACGACATCCATATATAAATTTTTCGCTAAATTTATAGTTCTACATGTCTTTGATAAAAAAAAAAATGTTTGGGCAAAAAAAAAAAATGCTTTGGGTAAAAGTTATAGCATTTACAAACTATGGTACAAAAATGTGAATTTCCGCTTTTTGAAACGGCTCTGATTTTCTGAGCACCTGTCATGTTTCCTGAGGTTCTACAATGCCCAAACAGTATAACTACCCCACAAATGACCCCATTTCGGAAAGTAGACACCCTAAGGTATTCGCTGATGGGCATAGTGAGTTCATAGAACTTTTTATTTTTTGTCACAAGTTAGCGGAAAATGATGATGATTTTTTATTTTTTTTTCTTACAAAGTCTCATATTGCACTAACTTGCGACAAAAAATAAAAAATTCTAGGAACTCACCATGCCCCTCACAGAATACCTTGGGGTGTCTTCTTTCCAAAATGGGGTCACTTGTGGGGTAGTTATACTGCCCTGGCAATTTAGGGGCCCATATGTGTGAGAAGTACTTTGCAATCAAAATGTGTAAAAAATGGCCTGCAAAATCCGAAAGGTGCACTTTGGAATATGTGCCCCTTTGCCCACCTTGGCAGCAAAAAAGTGTCACACATCCGGTATCGCCGTACTCAGGAGAAGTTGGGCAATGTGTTTTGGGGTGCCATTTTACATATACCCATGCTGGGTGAGAGAAATATGTTGGCAAAAGACAACTTTTCCCATTTTTTTATACAAAGTTGGCATTTGACCAAGATATTTTTCTCACCCAGCATGGGTATATGTAAAATGACACCCCAAAACACATTCCCCAACTTCTCCTGAGTACGGCGATACCAGATGTGTCACACTTTTTTGCTGCCAAGGTGGGCAAAGGGGCACATATTCCAAAGTGCACCTTTCGGATTTTGCAGGGCATTTTTTACACATTTTGATTGCAAGGTACTTCTCACACATTTGGGCCCCTAAATTGCCAGGGCAGTATAACTACACCACAAGTGACCCCATTTTGGAAAGAAGACACCCTAAGGTATTCCGTGAGGGGCATTGCGAGTTCCTAGAATTTTTTTTTTTTTGTCACAAGTTAGCGGAAAATGATGATGTTTTTTTTTTTTTTTTTTTTTCTTACAAAGTCT